>NC_060140.1:232110370-233360370 GCF_021461385.2 Schistocerca piceifrons | reverse complement strand
CAATATTCCAGTGTCGGTATAACCTACCTCCTCCATCAGTGGTCGAAACTCCCTTACCTGCCATTCGCTTTATGAAGTTCAACTTTAAACTGCTCCGTATGTACACTCCTAGATATTTAATGGGTGTGACTGCTTCCACTGAGTGTATGATTACACGATCGCCGACCAATAATGCGTATTTCCGTCGATTTACGTGCAATACACTTTTGTTTATGCCAAAGGTCAACTGTCAACCTCTCCAAACAAGCGTAGAATCTTTGTAGATCTTCCAGCATTTAGCTACAATTATCTAACGTCGCGACTTCTTTGTATGTAACAGTATCATTCACTAACAGCCGCACGAAGCTTCCAACGTTATTCATTAGGACCTAGTCTAGGTCACTCTCATGTATTGTGAACAGTATGATGGTCCTGTAACTTTTCCTTGTAGCACACCCGATGGTATTTTAACGTCTGAATGTTTCTCTACGCGAAGAGCGACATGCAGTGTACTGTTTGCCAAGAATTCTTCAATCCAATCGCACGCTGAGATGTCTTTATGTACATCATGTCCTTTACCGACATACGGCCTTGTTTTCTTTTGGACGACCACCAACTGAGGAAGTTTAAAAGCTGGCAACCACGTAAAGCTAGCAGTAGCAGCCCACGGGATGGGCACGTGCTCGCTGCAGCTGGCGCACGCCGCCATTCAGCAGAGACAAAGAAGGCGTTCTGCGGCGGCTCGGCGTTATCTGGCCGGCGAGCGAGGCGCCTGCGGGAAAGGTATTGCTGACGCACTCCGTTTTTGTAACCTGGTGAGCGGCCAACGTTATCGCCAGCGGGAAGCCAACATCACATTGCATGCAACTGCATCTAAAATTCACTGTCCTCTTCTGCATGGCCACCGTATGGTCGACTTCGGTTTATTGGGAGAATTTTAGGAAAGTGAGGTTCATCTGTGAAGTAGATAGCATATAGCACACCAGAGCAACACATTCTACAATTACATCTATATTCTGCAAACCACTGTGAAATGCATGGCAGAGGGGTACGTCCCACTGTACCAGTTATTAGGGTTTCTTCCCGTTCCATTCACGTATGGAGCACGGGAAGAGTGAGCCGTTGAATGGCTCTGGGCGTGCAGGAAATGTTCTAATCTTATTCTCACGATCCCTATGCGACCGATACGTGCAGGGTTGTAATATATTCCTAGAGTCATAATTTAAAGCCGGTTCTTCAAATTTTGTTAAACCTTCTCGGTATAGTTTAGGTCTGATCTTCGAAATCTACCAGCTCTGTTCCTTCAGCATCTGAGAGACACTTTCCCATGGATCAGATAAATGTGTGACCATTCATGCTGCCCTTCCCTGTGTACATTCAGTATCCCGTGTTAGTCCTATTTCGTACGAGTCCCACGCGCTTATTCTACAGGAATATTCTTGTCGCACGAGTGCTTTGTAGACTGATTGCACCTCTCCAGTATTCCACCAATAACCCACGACTGAGCCTATGTGATCGTTCCATTTCACATCCCTACAAAGTGTTACACCCAGTTATTTGTATGAATTGGCCGATTCCAATACTGATTCATACTGATTCACCGATATTATAGTCATAGGACACTACGGTTTTTCGTTTTGTGAAGAGCAAGATTTTACATTTCTGAACATTTAAAGCAAGTTGCCAATCGTTGCACCACTTTGAATATTATCAATATCTGACAGAATATTTGTGCAGCTTCTTCCAGGCAATACTTCATTATAGAAAACTGCAAAGAGATTCTTGTCGTATGTACAGTACACCAGTGGCAAAAAAACAGTCAATACCGTCACTACGCGATAGCGATGGAAATGTTACCGATGATGGTGTCACTAAATCCGAGGTACTAAATACGTTGTTGTTGTTGTTGTTGTTGTTGTTGTTGTTGTCTTCAGTCCTGAGACTGGTTTGATGCAGCTCTCCATGCTACTCTATCCTGTGCAAGCTTCTTCATCTCCCAGTACTTACTACAACCTACATCCTTCTGAATCTGCTTAGTGTATTCATCTCTTGGTCTCCCTCTACGATTTTTACCCTCCAACCTGCCCTCAAATGCTAAATTTGTGATCCCTTGATGCCTCAGAACATGTCCTACCAACCGGTCCCTTCTTCTTGTCAAGTTGTGCCACAAACTCCTCTTCTCCCCAATTCTGTTCAATACCTCCTCATTAGTTATGTGATATACCCATCTAATCTTCAGCATTCTCCTGTAGCACCACATTTCGAAAGCTTCTATTCTCTTTTTGTCTAAACTATTTATCTTCCACGTTTCGCTTCCATACATGGCTACACTCCATACAAATACTTTCAGAAACGACTTCATAACACTTAAATCTATACCCGATGTTAACAAATTTCTCTTCTTCAGAAACGCTTTCCTTGCCATTGCTAGTCTACATTATATATCCTCTCTACTTCGACCATCAGTTATTTTGCTCCCCAAATAGCAAAACTCCTTTACTACTCTAAGTGTCTTTTTCCTAATCTAATTCCCTCAGCATCACCCGACTTAATTCGACTACATTCCATTATCCCCGTTTTGCTTTTGTTGATGTTCATCTTATATCCTCCTTTCAAGACACACTAAATACAGGTTTCCGTAATTCCTTCACGAAAGACGACGAAGTAAATATTCCACAACTCCAAACCAGAACAGCTGTTACCACGAGTGACATAAAAGTAGATACCTTACGTGTTGCGAAACAAATCACTTAAGAAAGGCAAGTCTTCCTGTCCAGATGGTATACCAATCAGGTTCCTTTCGGAGTATGCAGACACAATAGCGCCTTTCTTAGCAATCATATACAACCGCTCACTTGACGAAAGGTCTGTTCCTAAAGACTGGAAAGTAGCACAGGTCACACCAATATTCAAGAAAAGAAATAGGAGTAACCCATTGAAATACAGACCCACATCACTGACCTCAGTTTGCAGTAGGATTTTGGAGCATATACTGTACTCGAACATTATTCATAATCTTGAACAAAGTGACTTATTGATACATAACCAACACGAATTCATAAAATATCGTTCTTGTGCAACACAAGTAGCTCTTTATTCCCATGAAATAATGAGTGCTGTCGACAGATCTCAGATCGATTCTGTATTCCTCGATTTCCAGAAGGCTTTTGATACCCTTCCTCACAAGCGACTATTAATCTAATTGCGTTCATATGGAGTATCATCTCAGTTGTGTGACTTCCTCTCAGAGGGGTAACAGTTCGTAGTGATCGATAGTAAATCATCGAGCAGAACAGAAGTGATATCTGGCGTTCCGCAAGGTAGTGTCGTAGGCCCTCTGCTGTTCCTGATTTACATAAATGGTCTACGTGATAATCTGAGCAGCCCTCTTAGATTGTTTGCAGATGACACTAATTTACTGTCTAGTAAAATCATCAAGAGGTCAATTCCAATTACAAAATGATCTAGAGAGAATTTCTGTATGGTGCGAAAAGTGGCAATTGGCACTAAACAAAGAAAAATGCGAGGTCAACCACATGGGTACTAAAAGAAATCCGATGAATTTTGGGTATACGATAAATCGCACAAATCTAAGGGCTGTCAATCCGACTAAATACTTAGGAATTACAATTACGAGCAACTTAAATTGGAAAGACCACATAGATAATATTGTGGGGAAGACGAAACAAAAACTGCGGTTTTTTGGCAGAACAAACCCACTAAAAGGACAGCCTACATTACACTTGTCCGTCCTCTGCTGGAATATTGCTGCGCGGTATGGGATCATTACCAGGTAGGATTGACGGAGGACATCGAAAAAGTGCAAAGAAGGGCAGCTCGTTTCGTGTTATCGCGCAATAGGGCTGAGAGTGTCACTGATATGATACGCGAGTTGGGGTGGCAGTCACTGAAACAAAGGTGGTTTTCTTTGCGGCGACATATATTTACGAAATTTCAATCACCAACTCTCTCTTCCGAATGGGAAAATATTTTGTTGACACCCACCTACGTAGGGGGAAATGATCATCATAATAAAATAAGAGAAATCAGAGCTCGAACGGAAAGATTTAGATGTTCCTTCTTCCCGCGCGTCATTCGAGAGTGGAATGGTAGAGTAGCAGTAGTAAGAAAATGGTTCGATGAACCATCTGCCAGACACTTAAGTGTCAATTGCGGAGTAACAATGTAGATGTAGATCTGCAAAAAGTCTGAAGTTACTGTTAATATTGTCTGCAAGGTTATTAATATAAAACATGAACAGCAAGGATCCCAACACACTTCCCTGGGGCACATCCGAAGTTACTTCTATATCTGATGATGATGAGTCCACCCAAGATAACGTTCTGCGACCTCAGTCCAGTCACAAATTTCACTTGATATCCCATATGATAGTACTTTTAAAGAAGCAGGTGTGGTACTGAGACAAATACTTTACGGAAATCAAGAAATATTGCATCTACCTGACTGCCTAGGTCCAAAGCTTTCAATATGTCATGTGAGAGAAGTGTGACCTGGGTTTCACATGAGCGATGTTTTCGGAATCCATGCTGTTTGGCATTCAGGAGGTCGTTCTGTTCCTCATTATGTTAGAGCTCGGAATATGTTCTACGATTCTGAAACAAATCTGTGTCAAGGATACTGGAAAGTAATTTTGCGGACACTTCTCTTACCCTTCTTGTAGACTAATGTGGACTGCGCTTTTTTTCTTCCAAGAACTGGGTATGGTTTTCTGTTCGAGGGATCTACGATAGATCATAGTAAGAAAAAAGGCTAACTCAACCGCAAATTCAGTATAGAATTTGTAAGTGTTCCATCGGACCCTGGAGCTTTCAGATGTTTCTCAACGTCACGGACGCTAATACTTATTTCATTCATCTCTTCAGTAGTACGAGAATTAAATTGGGGAAATTCTCTTGGATTTTCCTTTGTAAAGGAACATTTAAAAATGGAGTTAAGCATTTCAGCTTTCGCTTTGCTACCCTCAACTTCAGTTCCTGTCTCTCTCGCCATGGATTAGACACTTACTTTGGTGACACTAACAGCCTCACATACGACCAAAATTTCATTGGGTTTTGATGAAAGATCATTTGACAATATTCTGCTGCGGTAGTCATTGAAGGCATCATGCATTGCCCTCTTGAAAGCCAAATGCATCTCATTCAGCATCTCTCTATCTATTGCCCTACACTATGTTTTATAATTATTATGCAGTAATCTGTTTCTATAGAAGTTTCTTTACGGTGACCGTATACCATGGAGGATCCCACGGCTTACGAACTGTTCTAATGGGTACTTTTCTATCCATGGTCAATTATTCTTTTGAACTTGAGCCGTAGTTCCTCTAAACGATCCTGTCCTGTGCTGAAAGTTTCATGTTCCCCATTGGCCAATTGTTGAGTGCTGTTTGAGTATTTGCTATACGCACCTGGTCGGACTGAAGGAAGACACTGAAGCATTTCAAAGGCGGGCTGCTAGATATGTTACCGGTAGTTCGAACAACACACAAGTATTACAGAGTTGCTTCGGGAACTCGAATGGGAATCCCTGTTGGGAAGGCGATGTTCTTTTCGACGAGCACTACTGACAAAATTCAGGAGACCGGCATCTGAGGCTGACTGCAGAAAGACTACTGCCGCCAACGTACATATCGTGTGAGGGTAACCAAAATAAGATTAGAGAGATTAGGGCTCTTATGGAGGCCTAGAGACAGTTGCTTTCCTTCATTCTCTTTACGAGTGGAGCAGGAAAAGAAATGACTGGGAGTCGTACAGGGTTCCTTCCGCCACGCACCATACGATGGCTTACAGAGGGTGTATGTGTAATTTCCGTCAACTCGCTGACTTACTGACGTTTCATTAAAATGCTGGACGTCTGACACATCACTGGTTCGACATCCAAAAAAGACGGTAGTTTTTTAATTAATGTAACCCGAATCCATGAACAAATGTCAAAAGCAGCCATCACTCCTCTATCCAACAGTTTAATCCCCATGAGGGTCGTGGTAAACACTATTAATAACCAATTTAAAATATCTAAGATTCAGCTTCAGAGCAGAAGACATTTCCTCTCGAAATTGTACTATTTTTTCGCTCAGATTACGAACGCCCTTTATATTCTGTGAGGTCCAACACTGTCAAACCCCAAAGATATAGCAGTCTAACATGATTCTCGAAAAAGGTCGTAGTGAAACCTTTTGAAGAGTAAGTTTCTTGTGTTGTAAACTGACGTACCTGCACACTGAGAATGGTGACCTGAACGAATATCACCCAATCTCAAAGAGGAATGTTATATACTTTAACAGCCAGTCGACATACAGGATACGTTAAAAATACTTTTACGAACTTTCGGGGCGGATTCGTCACACCAATACAGAAAAAAAGTAGTCCATATAACCACATGCCTAGAAATACTTTACTTTTAAATTATTAACGAAAGAACATTTTACACAGTTGTCGAACTGTTAGATGTTTAAAATGTCCTCCGCTTGCTTCAACACATGCCTGCAATTGCCGGATCGTGGACTGTCGCATCCTTTCAAATACCCACTGACCGTGTCTAACAGTTTGCAGGATTCTATGACACTGTGAAGAAGCGTCTTGGCGTTATGAATTTACTTAGGCAAGCCCCTCGGATAATACTGTAAATGAGTACGATTGGGAGAGCGTTCGTGTCATGGACCTGGTGCTCTCGAACCTGTCCACCTGTCAGCGAGGAAATCAAACATGCAGTGCAAAAAACAATGTAACCGGCGCCCATAATTCGTACACCACTTGCTTCCCCTAATTTCACATGAACGCATTCTGTAGGAAATGTGGAAGGCTGTCCTGCGCAAGGTCCTTCAAGACTGCAACTGTGAGATGCTGGGGAAACATGGGCCTACCTGTCACATATAACTCCTACCTACGCATAAATTTTAAACGCTGCTGGTGTATCCAGCCTGGATTGAAATATGAGTTCTTCTTTAGAAATAAACTGAAGAGATTTTGAGAATTTGTTACGAATCTCTGACTTCAGAATTTCGTAAAAATATTCCATCCATTAAAAACGTAAAAAACCAGGGGTATTCCGGTATGTTTATTTGGCCTTTTGTTGGTTTGGTATGAATGATACACGCAAACGCAAAAGTTTGGATAACATTAAACCTATAAGAATAGAGACTGTTATTAAAGTTTGGTACAGAAAAATGAAGACTATTTTAAGTAGTGCTGGATGTAAATCTACTCATACCGTCTTCGGCATAAACAGCGGCCAACGATCCGGGCATGTGATCTGGTGAGATTTGAAATAATCATTTTACTGCACTTGTCGAACATTCGTAACTGTTTAGAAACATGTGCCCAACGACAAATCTAACGACTTTCTCCAATTCCCCGCGGATGCGGCCGTCACAACTGACTCGTGCTAATGCGTACGAGCAGGTAGCCAGACAGGGTGCTGGTGGTGAAAGATATTTTCATCCCCAATTTAAGTGGCCACTTACAGCCGAGGAGATCAACGAAAAGGATATCTCCGCGATCTGTGTTCGGCAGTCACAGTTCGTGATCGACAAACAGTAAGCCAATATCCTTTCTTGAAACTCAAACCTCTCCACAGTTCTACAGCAGTGAATGCATGCAACACTATTGATGGCGATTGAATCTGTTGGATGCAGATAAGCTCAGTGGACGCTGTGGCGTTGTAAAAGAGAAGTATGCTACCGCAGGCACTAAGTATCACTCTCTCTCTTAGTTCCATTTCCATAATCATTAATAAAGACAATATTATACTGCACTGCAACAGCACTCATGAAATTCATCGGGGATAGAGGTGTTTTACGTCTCGGCGTGATTTGCTTTTAAAATTAGGAGTCGCCCAACATATTGCTTCTTCCTACCTAAAACTTCTGAAATCATCAAGAACATAAAATCAGAGAGATTCATGCTTAAAGGAAGCTTACCATCTATCGTTCATCCCGTGTACCGTTCACGATTGCAACACGAAAAAAGGGGGAGAAGTGTGGTTAGTAACGGTGGAATATTAACAAAGAGAGGCCTCCTGTGGTGAGATCTGCTTTTTGAAACGACCTATACGGTGGTGTAGGTTAAGATCCCAGGTATCACACCCACCACTCATTCACCATGGCGGGCTCCTGTTTGCGGGTGAAAGTATTTCGAAATTTTGAAGTACATTTAGTAGCGAAAAGGAAGGATGTATGGAATGGTTGGGTAATGGACACGGTACGAACTTCAAATCCAGACGGTTATGGGTTCAAATCTCGTGAAGTGTACTGCTTTTCATTTTTAATTCTTTATCAAAATGACTTCGATCGTTATTTGTATTCCGTTAATTAGTTTAAATGTAGTATTTATTTCTATTCGTTTGTCACACCATTTTAATCATCATATCAAATTCAATTGCTGTCATTTTTCTTACCATTCTTTTTCCGCTTGAAATCTTCCTTCATGTAATTTAAATGTAATTTATTAATTTCGATTTGATTTCTTTCACTTTATCATGCTATTTTTTCGTCCATGTTATTGATTTATTATTTCTATTGCTCAGTTTGCTTAAAAGTTCGTTTTACTTATAACCCTCTTCTTTCGTTTAAATCTTCATCTGCGTTATTTTGACCACTGCGCAGTAAGAGTTTAGGCAATGTTCCAAATGTGTATGACGATTACCATAAAAAAAGAAAAATGCACATCTTGTGACGAAAAATAATTTTGAGACAATTGTACAGTCAATATAAATAAATTATTTCGTCTTTTTGCTTTTTAATCAGGAGATTGGGTTTCTCAGATATTTAAGTATTATAATACGTAAATATAATCAATCCACATCCTCAAAAATAAAAGGAATAAAAATAAAAAAATTACATTTAAACCATTTACAGTACTTGAATAAAAATAATGATCAAAGTCATTTCGATAAATATTTAAAAATAAAAAACTTTAAGAATCTGACTCGGTTCAAACGCAAACCTTACACATGTGAAGGCCTTATCCTGCCCATTACACCACACAGCCACCCCAGTCCAAACTTCCTTCTTAACGCTATTCAGCATCACGCTAAATCCCGAAATTTTTTATTCGTCGATTACTCGCAAACGACACTCCAGCAGGATGAACGGCTGCAGGGTGTGATACCTGGGACTTTAACATACATCACCGTATAGGTGATTTCAAAACGTCGATCCTACAGCTGGGAACCTTTCTTTGTAAATACTCTACGTCATACGTCGTGATGTGAAGCAGGTATAGAAAACCTGGGGCAGAGAAAGACTACTGCTACGGTCTTTCAGGTTTGGTTCACAAATGACTTTCCCGTGAGTGGATTAGTGTTATCAGGACGAATCTTTTCTAGAAAGGCTATCGGGAAAGGCTACAAACCCGACCTGCGAACATTTGTCGTGGAAGTTTAACCATCTAAATGGCTTGCTGATAAATTACAGAACTCGCTCCACTGTACTATGTAAATAAGTCCGTTGAGCTTCGTAACTGAAAACTGAAGCAACTGGTCTGTTTGTGGACATAACTACCATACCAGTACTTGATATAATTCTGCACTGTTGTCATAGCATGAATCAGTAAAACACGTGGAACCGGTCTAGGACTTAGGGGAGTAGAGCGGAGCTCTATTTCGGAAGCGCGCTCTTCCTCCTCCGGCGATAATTACACGTCGGCGGAGCGGCGGTAAGACTGCAGCGTCGCGTGCTGGGCGCCTTTCCTGGGCGCGCTCTTCCGCAACGCCCGCGGCCTCGCTTTCCCGGACGGTCCAACAGGCGCGCATGTCCGTCGGCCTTGCTGCTAGCGTCACGCGCTGCTCGCCAAATCCTCTCGCCGTGTGTACGATTACCTCTCCTGTTGCGGTTTCTCTCATCATTGTCCCCTCTAGTTTTTCTCTCTTGTCCCCTAAATCTGGGCGACTGAACTGAGAGGCAGCTAAATTCGTGTTTACCTTCGATTGAAGCAACAGCAAGTTCTAGAGACGTAGGCGTCAGATACAAACTGTTACTTGGTCCCTTCAAAATAGTTCCTGCACTTTTGTGAGAAAAACATTAAAAATCCATAGTTACGATAAATAGATTTCCTCTGTGTGAGCCCCATATCATCAATAAATTTGAAGAACGACATTTTTTCACCAGACGGTGTATGATTATTTTAATTTTTCACACTACCAGTTTTGGGTATTGTCCATTCTTACAAGGGAACCTCCCCCCTTCAGAATTAGTTGTAAGTTGGCACAGCAGATAGGCCTTGAAAAACTGAAAACAAATCAATCGAGAAAACAGGAAGTAGTTCTCCGGAACTATGAAAAAAATAAGCAAAATATACAAAGTGAGTAGTCCATGCGCAAGATAGGCAACATCAAGGAGAATGTGAGCTCAGGAGAGCCGTGGTTAGCGTGAGCAGCTGCGGAACGAGAGGTCCTTTGTTCAAGTCTTCCCTCGAGTGAAAAGTTTACTTTTTTTATTTTCGCAAAGTTATGATCTGTCCGTTCGTTCATTGACGTCTCTGATAACTGTAATACGTTTAGTGTCTGTGTTTTGCGACCGCACCGCAAAACTGTGCAAGTAGTAGACGAAAGGATGTGCCTCTCCAATGGGAACCGAAAACATTTGATCGCAAGGTCATAGTTCAACCGAATACTCCACAGGAAAACACGTCTGATATATTCTATACGACACTGGTAACGGCATGTGCGTCACATGACAGGAATATGTTGTCGACCCACCTAACTTGTACACTTTGCGAATGGGTAAAAAGATTCTTCTACCTTGCCCGATTTAGGTTTTCCTGTGGATGTGATAATCACTCCCAAAAAGTGATGAAAACACAAGAGTTTGTCACGTAAACTGCAACAAATGAATGCAACAGTTTCACAGTCGTACAGTTTTCCCTGTGCTCTGTCAAAATATATGTTTTTAACGTTTTCAAATTTTTCCGTGTGGAGACGGTCAAATCCTGCATATGACCAAGCAAATCTGAACATGTCCTGGAATTTTGGAGAGCGAAGTTGATTATGTATGAGCGCCTGAACTTTGATAATTGTCTGAAAATAAAAAATTAAACTTTTCACTCGAGGGAAGACTTGAACCAAGGACCTCTCGTTCCGCAGCTGCTCACGCTAACCACGGGACCACAGCGCTCCTGAGCTCATATAGTCCTTGATGTTGCCTATCTTGCGCATGGACTACTCATGTATATTTTGCTTATTTTTTTCATAGTTCTACACAACTTCTTCCTGTTTTCTCGATTGATCTGTGTTCAGTTTTTCAAGGCCTATCCGCTGTGCCAACTTATAACTAAATCTGAGGGGAGTGCGATGGGGAGGTTCCCTTGTTAGGTGGGTAATTCCCAAGAATGTTTACCTATCGAAGCTGCGGGGTCCAAACAATAGACATCGAACGTGCGATTCTAAATCGATCACAAGACTGTGGTGGTGGGCGTTATGATAAATTATTTGTGACACTAGGGAAAACCAAACAATTTATGACGGTAGTGAGTAGGATGTCTGGTATCGTAGACATTTCTTCGGCGGCCGATTGCCTCACGTGGAAGAATATAATTCCATAGTTATGCATTGTAGAAAATTGTTTAATTTTTATCGGAAATGTGACATCTACCCATATTTTTGCGTGACACTGGCAGAGTCTACACAGGTTACGGCAAAGAGGGAATGCTTCCCGTAGCAATCACCTCAAACGGACTTTCTCATGACGACAACGTCGACGACGAGAAGTGAGGCAAGTCGTTTCATTTGTAATTACAACTCTTTTAGTAACGCTCTCATTTTGTCGTTGCTGTAGTGATAAACATGCTCATCACGCCCACCACCACAGTCGCATGATCGATTTAGAATAGCACATTAGATATCTATCGTTTGGAGCCCGCGGCTTCGATAGGCAAACATTCTTGGAAATTACCCTTAAGTGTGTGGCAACAGCAACACACCATAGCAAAAACCATCTAACACAAACCTTTTAACTACATTGGATGTACCATTACACAAACATATTTACCTCTGGTAAAATGTGGCTACATAGTCGTCATTAATTTAAAAATCGCGCGCCATACGTAATTGTGCAACGCACAGTTGTCACACCTCCTCATCTAAAATATAAAAGTGCAGGCAATGAAAGTGCTTTTAAGAACAAAAGTATTACCAAGTTATTTAAAAGTCACATCCAGCCAGAAGCACTACGAAAATAAAACCTTGCAATATTTCTTACGAAACGTACTATGTACGCTCACTCAATTAACTGTTACATATCCAGTTTCCGTGGAAAATTTTGAACTGTTAGTCAGAGAATAAATATATAGGGATCTTACAACTATCGATACGAATTTAAAAATCTTTCTTTCTTAGTAACAGCTACTTAAACGTGTTATATAAATGAATCGGTGTCGTACACCGGTACTTTAGTTACTTTACGAACTCTATATTCGACATTACGTTACATCTTTTAACAATATTATATTGAATATCTACGATGCAAATAATTTTTGTCCAGCGCATGAAATATTATTCAACATAAGTACTACGGATTCTGTTAACGGTGCTTTTGTGTGACACCGATTTATTTATAAATCACGTTTCACATGACACGTTACTAAGAGAGAGATTTTTGAAATCTTTTAGACAATTCTAAGATTCTTGTATTTTTATTCTCTGACTTACAGTTCAAAATTTCTCAAGAAAACTGCACATGTGACAGTTCGCTGAGCGACTGTGTACTATGTGTTTCGTGGGAAATATTGCAAGGTCTGTTTCCTTAGTGCTTCTGGCTGCGTGTGACTTTTAATCAACGGGTAATACTTTCGTTCTCATAAGCACTTTCATGTCATGCACCTTTATATTGTAGGTGAGGTCGTTTGACGACTGTGGTTGAAGCCATTATACATGGCCCGCTACTTTTAAATTAATGATGACGATATAGCAGTATATATTACTAGATTTAAATATTATGTTTGTGTAATGGTACGTACTACGTAGTTGTACAATTTGTGTTTAGCTGGTTTTTTTTTTAATTGTGATTTCAGACACATTTGAGAATAGGCAGTGCCCGAAACAAGTAGTGTAAAAAGTAAATAAAAATAGTTTCTGGTAGAAAAATATCGTTCTTCATGGCTGAATACACTAAATAGAGGACAGACAGAAAAAATGATAGAGGCATGTGCCAATAGAAAATATACAATATTTTATGACGTGATCAGGAGTGGAAAGAAAGTACCAGCGGTTTCTTCCACAGTGCGAAATCTGTTACACTGATGCGCACTAAGTAAGGCGAGCGCCTCATGCGTTTTGCGTACACATACACAGAACACAATGTCACGTTATCAGTTGGCAGCAATCAATCTCTGCACCACGTCAGTTACTTCAGCTTCTCTTGCCAAGCAGTTGGCAATGCAACTATGTCCCAAATAACACTTTATGCTGATTTCGTCTTGAAAAATTTATACTGGTAACTAATATATTTTTCTCTTATTTGCGAAAGAGTTTAAGTGCTTCCATTCACAAAATAAAAGAAATCTTCGACAGTAAAATAGTGGACACGAAACGGGCAAACACGAAACAATCCGAAGTGCACGCGACACAGAGAAGCGGGATAAAGGCTGTTATTGGCTGATCTTTCAGGGTAGAATACTTCACCTTAATACTCTGAACCCCCCCCCCCTCCCGGCCACCGTATATGCAAACCACTGAAAGAAACTAATATTCCGTTGCAAATAAAATAATTTACAAAATCTGCTTGCTAATAACGATATATGGAACAAAAAACAGAGCAAAGGAACGATTATAAAGGACCCGTGACATAGAAAACAAAGTACCAAGTGGGAACCGACTGCGTCGGCATACAAAAGTAGAAGAGAACACAGTGACTAATAAATAGCAAAACGAACGGGTGACTATTTAACGCAAGTTAAAATCTGTGCCAGACCGTAACTGGAATCCAGACAGCTCTCTACAGCGAGACCTGCTCGGACAAAGCACTAACAGGTGTGTCTAAAAAGTTCGGTGAATGGTCTCAGAAAAAAAAGAAACATGAATTATGAACATAATATTTTTAATAGCCTTCAAAGTAATCACCACTAGCCACAACTGACTCCGGACGTTGGTTGAAAACTGTTGAAAACTGTCAGCAAACGCTTCTTTTGGAATCGCTCCCAGCAACATCGTCATGATAATAGTAATATCACAAATTGAGTCCGCCTTGATGCAAAACACTTTGTTATTCGTTTATTTTTTATTATAATAAAGAAATAAACGAATAACAAGGTGTTTTGCATCAAGGCGGACTCAATTTGTGATATTACTGTTTTTATATGCAAACACGGACCAATTGAAGAGTTCCAAGATAATATTATCGTCATGATATTCGCATCAACACGCGAGGTAAGACTTTCTGGTACCAATACAATCCGGAGACCAGGCGACAGACGATGGCATGTTGTCCATCGTCTTCCTAGTCTCCCTCGGGTGGAAATTCGTGACGATCAAGCCCTTGCTGCCAAAAAATGTGATCGGCATCGTCTTAATCTTTGATTCAGACAGCAGACTTTTCTGAGAGACGGAGACGACGGTGAACACCACGCCACTGATTGTAACTTGGTCTGGACTCGCATTCGGGAGGACGATGGTTCAATCCCGCGTCCGGCCACCCTCATTTAGGTTTTCCGTGATTTCCCTAAATCGCTCCAGGCAAATGCCGGGATGGTTCCTTTGAAAGGGCACGACCGACTTCCTTCCCCGTCCTTCCCTAATCCGTTGAGACCGATGACTTCGCAGTTTGGTCTCTTCCCACAAACAACCCAAATGTAACTTGGTCTCAGGATCGCACTGGTAGCACCAGGTCTCATCCCCTGTAATGATGCAGATATCCAACAATGCGTGACGACAGTGCTTTGAGCGATTCCACAAGAAGCGTCTGCTGACAGTTTCCAACAGCTTTACAACCGATGTCAGAAGTGTTTTATAGCTAATGGTGATTACTTTTAAGACCAGTAACGGTGCTTTGTTTGCATCTGTTGTTTCCTTCGTTTTCTGAGGCCATTTATCGAATTTTTTTATGCACCTTGTAGGTTGCGCAGTATCCGCGAAAAACAGATATCCGCATTGGATCCCCCGTCTCGTACAGCTTTATAAAATGACAACGTTGAATGTAAAAATGTCCTTCGCACTGTATACTGTGCTGAGGTGTAACAAGTCACTTCAACGATGTGATGGTTTGAACATGTGAAATCAGTGAAAGACGATGAATCAAAGCCCATCCACTTACTAATGAACAGAGTACGTACAAGATGGCCGTGAATGAGGCTGACGAGGTCACCGAAGAAGTCAAAAGATCTTAAGCTAAAAATATAACTGTTGAGGAGGAGTGGCATGGGGACTATTAAAGTGGGGCGAAGAAACCACACTCTCGCTTTGCTGCAGCTAAATGAACACGAATACAATTATTAATAATAGCCAAAATTCTCCAAGTTTTATACTAGCATACTACGCCTTTCAGTATTTGATATGGCTTTCGACATCTCCCACTTCTTTATTCCATTTACTTGCTTGGCTCTCCACTCTACATGCAGTCGTTCAATAAATTAATCTACACTTGCCATTCTTCTGTGAAAATACAGGTTTTATCTGGAAGAGGACGAAAAAAAAAGAAAAAAATCAGGATTTAGCGCCCGCCGATGACGATGACATTAGAGGCGGACGACAAACTTTTTCTGGAAAAAGAGAGATTTGGCGGCTCGATTTTCGAAAGCAGCATTCCGGCGTTTGCCTAAAATTAATTTGGAAATCAGAATAGTAAATAAGAAGAATGACTACATATAAGCTCTAATTCCAACGGCCATTTCCTTTAAGCTATGCAAATTTCATTCCCATTGAGCTCATATGTTAACAGAGTAATGAAGTATGTCTAATTTCTCTTAAAACATATTTATAGCATATCGCACACAACCTTCACGCAACATTTCCTTGTCGCAATTGGACTCTTCCACTTCCTGTATTCATAAAGACTGTAATGTAGCAGAGTGGAACAACGTCTTCAGAATACTTCCAAGTCAACCGCAAATTACGGTCCACATGTTGGTCATTGTGTATGTACGTTAAAGTTAATTATCACTTTTATATCCAAATGTCGATGTACAGAACGATCACTTTGCATTACAACTGTCCGATTTTCATTATAAATCGTAACTAGAAATGGAACGTATTGAGGTACAAACATTGTAACTTCTTAACTTTTTTAGACAGAAAAGCAGTAATTGAGCAAGTATCACAGAAGGACTGATCAATATTCATGGATATGACAAGAACGATCATTCAAAGAAAAATGGTCTCATAAACATGGGTTTCCGCTTGTTCATCTTTGGTACTTTGAAACATACCCCTCGACTGAACAAGTGCTCATAGTTCCTACGGAATTTCCGAGGAATACACTTACAGAAGTAAAAGAAGGAAACAATAAAACGCAGGCAAACAGATCCGCGATAGATTTTATGAAAGCATAAAGAACGTTATGCATATCACTAGTCTGGAACAGCCGATGATGCTTCCTACAGCGTTAACGCATCTACCAAGGTATAACAACATTACTTTTCCTGTGCCAGATTTCGTATACAGAATCCATTTCACAGTGAAAAATCTGCCAACAGAAGTGTTAAATTGGAGAAGTTATTCAGCCACGTTTCTACCAGAAGAAATTAATTATTCTCCTTAGATACGTTGTACAAGCACTTTGTGATGACGCATGGTAGTGTAGTATGGGATTACAGGCGGCAGGGCAAGATCGTCGAATATATACCCATCATGCCTAATGGGGATAAAGATAGGACAGCTTAATGCCATGAGAAGTGCCAGCGTATTTCATGAGGCTCTAAGAGTGGGCAGTTCGATGTATTGTGCCTCCAAGAACCATACACGAAGACAGGGAAGATCCCAGTATGCAAGTTACTGCCCAGATAATCACACAAGGGCAATGTGCTTTGGCAACAACAATGCTCTTTAACAAGGTCATAACAGTGACAGAAGTATCACAGTACTGTGAAGCACACGTAATCCACATGGAAATGTTAACCAGATGGGAGAGTTGCATCCTGGTTTCCACGTATTTTCAGTTTTCTGATGAGATCGACGACTAAAGATTTAGTTACCTACGACAAAGTAAACCTCTTGTGTACTCCATCGATGTAAATGGGAAGTCAGTATGATGGCATAGCCACCTGACTGATGACCGAGGAAGACGACTAGAGGAAGTCATTGTGGAACTCAGCCTGAAAGCACTGAATGCACCTGACAAACCGCCAACCTATGAAGGGAGGGTCGGAGAAACATCAAATACTGACGTCACTTAGCAAATACGGCAGCGGCGCGCCGTGTGAATGACTGGAAGGTTTAGTGTGGAATGACATGAAGTGACCACAATATCATACGCTATACACACACATCCGACAACAATGTAGATAAACAAGAGGAATATATGTTCATTGAGATCAAATCCCTTAACAGAAAGTGCTTAATATGTGTCCTTTACAAACCTCCTAAAGTAGGCGAACCCTCTCTAGTCTCGAATCGTCATATGAACATGTAATTATAGCAGGTGACACTAACAATTTTCTGCGTAACAGTCCTTCCACTGGGAAATTCAAGAGAATGCTTTCTTCCTCAAATATGACGCTACTTCAGCTGGCACCTACTCATCACACGACTACCAGCCACACTTTCATAGATATATTCTTAACGAAATCTCCAAACAGAATAATCCGCACCTCTCAAATATCTGCGCCCGGCATGTCTGCCCATGGCATCATTTTCATGACGTATTCACTAGAATGTCCTACAAAGAAACAAAAACTGTCTACATACAGAGACCTCAAACGCATAAATTTTCCTGAACTCGAAAGTGAGGCACAAGAAATAGTTTGGGCGATGACCTCTACTCCCCTCACGGACATAAACGACAAACTCCAGGATTTCACTAGCAAAATTACTCAACTATATGACAAATATGCTCCAATAAAGACCAGAAAAGTAAAAAGGCAACCTGCACCGTTTTGTGATGTGTCTGGACTCTGGCCTAAACTTTTAGGCTGGAGGTTTTAGTGTATTGCAGAGTGGCTGACTCCTCCCTTTTTTCCTTGCGGTCAGCCAGCCACTTCCATCTGCTACATTGTTTTAGCTCCCTCTATCATTTTCTTCCTGTGTTGTCCATGTTTTACTGCTGACGCCCTGCTTCAGCCCACGCTTCGGTGTGGGTGAGCACTTATTTTTCAATGATTGTTCCCCGTGTTTTATGTTCCGTTTTATGTAAATGTTCTGAGTTTTTTTTCCTTGACACCCGTCTCACTATGTTACTGAACGGGCGCTGAAGACCTTGCTGTAGTGCGCCCACAAAACCCCTCTACTACTACTACTACTTGGCTGACTGAAGAACTGAAAGAGCTCATGGATCTCAGAGACGCAGCACATCGAGCATACAAGATACACCCCACACCTGAAAATCATACGGTTTACAAGCAGAAACGAAACAAAGTCAGTCAAGCGGTGAGAAACGCTAAGCACAGGCATGCCCGTGCATTAGCTGACAATAGATGTAGACCAGCTATCCTGTGGAAAAATCTCCGCAGTCTCGGTTTAGGCAAAATAAAAGTTGCAGAAAATCCCATGGTCCCAGCTGAAGAACTAAATAGTTTCTTCACATTACCTACAACTACAATTGAACCGAAAAAAAAGATAATCATTGATTACTTCATGGGGATGAATGACTGTAGCAAAGAAAAATTCTATCTACAGCACGTTACTTGCAGTACTGTCAAGAAAGCCATAATGCGGATTAGATCAGCATCTACTGGACATGATGGCATCACCATCCAGATGGTAAAACTTATTGTTGACCAACTACTGCCCTCTATAACAGACATTTTCAACGATTCATTAATCACAAGTGTTTTCCCTGACGCCTGGAAACTGGGACAAATTAAGCCACTGCCTAAAAAGGACATCGCCACAGCACCCTCTGACTACCGCCCCATCTGCCTTCTTCCTGCACTATCAAAGGCCTTAGAATATATAGTTCATGACCAGCTCACCAACTACCTAACTACTAACAACCTACTAGACGAATACCAATCTGGTTTCCGTAAACATCGAAGCACAACATCCGCACTGATAAAGGTGACATGACCTGAAACTTGCCATGGACAGACAAGAAGCGACTATCATTTGCTTCATAGATTTCAGCAAAGCATTTGATACTGTCGACTTCGACATCTTACTAGCCAAATCTAGCGGTCTAAATTTCTCACCAAGTGCAGTGCAATGGTTTCGCTCATACAAGACGTCTCGTCAGCAACGCGTCCTGTCTGGGAATATAAAATCACAATGGCGGCAGGTTGTGTCAGGCGTTCCCCAAGGCTCAGTATTAGGTCCTATACTCTTCTCTCTGTATGTCAATGATGTGTCATCGGTTCTGACCTATTGCAAATATCATATGTATGCTGATGACCTTCAGTTGTATCTAAGTGCGAAACCAAGCAATCTCAAGAAAGCTATTGAAAATTTCAATACTGACCTCGATGCACTGTCAAAATGGGCACAAGACATAGGTCTAAAACTAAACCCATCTAAAACCCAAGCGGTACTTGTTGGTCACTCTAAGCTCATTAGCCCAAAACATCGGGAATCCGTACCATCTCTTATCCTAAATGGAACAAATATTAACTTCTCTCCCTCAGCAAAGAGTTTGGGAGTTATAATAGATGAAAATCTAAATTGGACAGAGCATGTAACTGCAGTGTGCAAAAAAGCATCAGCATCCCTTCATGTCCTACAAAAATATAAAAAAACTCTTCCCTTTCGATCTGAAAAAGAAATTAGTACAAACGCTTATACTCCCAATCATTGACTACAGTGATATTATCCTACAACGCCTCTCTCAGGAAAATTCGCGACGTCTACAACTGGTCATGAATGCCTGCGTCCGATATATCTGTGACGTTCGACTTTTTGATCACATTTCACCAGCATATGCAAAACTGTCCTGGCTGCGTGCAGACAAACGCAGAGATTTCCATACACTCTGTGTCATCTACTGCCTTATAAATGTACACTGTCCCTCATATCTCTCCTCGTCCCTAACGCTCATGTCGGAACAACATGACAGAAACACACGTTCCCATTATAATAAAATCCTCTCTGTTCCACTGCATCGCTCAGTCACCTTCTCCAAGTCCTTTACAGTAGCAGGAACCCGACTATGGAATAACCTCCCTCGCTATGTTAGATAACTTAAAAACATGTCCGGCTTCAAAAAACAATGACTTATCTACTTAAGCAACAGTAATGCCTTCCTCTGTACATGAATGGACTTCACCTCATTACTTCCCTCTTTCCCCCTCCTTAAATCTCCCTTCCCAAAACTCGCTACACTAGTAAACATCTACTTTACACACCAAGATATTAATGTACATCTGCACAAATCTTCATTACTATTGCCAATTTTTCTCATGTTTATCATCATTATTTGTTTTTTTACTGTTATTATTATTGCTTTTATCATGATCTGTATGTATAGCACCTGTTGTAAAATACTGCCAGCATTTACTTTATTAGGTCTTAGTCATGTTTATCATTATTATTTGACTTTTTTTTACTGTTATTATTGCTTTTATCATAATCTGTATGTATAGCACCTGTTGTAAAAATACTGCCGCATTTACTTTATTAGGTCTTAGTCACTACTCTTTATTCATATTGTCACTAGAGTAATCTAATTTTCTCATTTAAACTATTGTCATGAGGTAACTCTGATGTGTGAAATACTGCATGTGTGGAACACTGGTCCGATGTAAGAGAGGGCCTGATGGCCCTAATCTGATCAGGTTAAATAAATAAATAAATAAATAAATAAAATAAAATAAATATACGATCACTGAAAGGAAAATCCAAGACGCCACAGACAATATGCAAATAAGGCCCAATTACAACTAGAACGCTTACTAACTTGGAAGAACTAAGAAGGTTTTTTTCAGCATCTGGGAAGTCAATCGCTGGGTGATAATGTAGATGATAAAGGGTAGTAACTGGCAGTGGCTACACATAGAGGAATGGAGGCATCGATACCTGTCACCAGAGGTCATCCTAAAGGAGTGCTTTGCATATGGATCGAGGCGCTGTGGAAATTAAGATGTGAAACAAGAAGAGCCAGGAAGTTTTTAGCACCATTACCCCAGGTTGGGTAGATACAGGTATATTAAACAACGTTTTAAGGAACATTTATGTAGAACAAAAATGGAACGATGGGAGCAATTCGTAGCTGCTAACTTAGAAACCGATCCCTGGGATGTACCATATAATACAGTCTGCGAGAAAATATGATCACTGACAGTCTTCTCCAGGCTCAAAAAGAATGGCCGGACAGTAACAGGAAGTTGGGAACAGTCAGCCGCAGTACCTAGGAGGGCCAAGAAAGACTTTACGAGACATTCAAATGTAAGTGAACATGCTGCCATCCAGTCTACACAACATACTCGTACTCTGCAGATGGAGCGAAGGTAACTGAGGTCGCCTATTACCGAATGAAATAGTGTCCCAAGAATCTACACTGCACTGATGCAAATGATCATGATATTCACCTGTTACCTACGCTCGCTTAGCACCAGGATGACCTACTTGCGACGCAGCGGTCAAAGAACAAATACAGGAATGACAAGGAAAATATACTGCAGCCGGAACAAACGCAGTTCAATTGACAGCAGACAGAAGGGAGCGTGTCACTGTTTAGAAAATGCTGTTTCCTATTAGTATGCACCAAACATACAAACATCTCAAACGTCCTGGTTCAGAAAGGACTGGCATATAACTTGACAAAAAATTGTTAGTTCGACGGATTTTCACTTCCCGATTGCCTTAAGAAAAACTTGGTGATTTGAGGGTAAACTGAAATATTTCCCGAACAGGTGCTGCCAGCTATGCAAATGAAGTGTCAAGAAGTTCATCTCTCCAAATCCTAGTTATTTTGCGTATAAAAAGTTACACTGACGTAATATTTCGCAGTCAATAAAAAGAATGAGGAAAAGAAAGCCAAATAATTTCCCTGAAAGTCCGGAAAATATACGTTAGGGAATCATTTGACGTACTCTGATGTTCGAAATCATATGCAGCAAATGAGGTGCCGACTGATAACCTAAAAATCCAATGTTTAACTTAAATATCTTCAAACGTTTTTTTAGAATCTGAGTGGTGGATTGTATACTCGTGCGTCTCTTCTGCTATACATGATTTATAGCATCATTCGGAGGCGCGTCAAGTATTTCTCTCATTCGTTTAGTTTTGTCTATTAGACAAATCATTTGACCGTTTTTTCTCTTCCCCAATAAGAGTCCAATGGCATAGTCAAAGCGTCTCCATGCCCCGTATGACTAACAATTCAGCGAGTCACATACAGCACGCAAAATGCTGAAACTTCAGGGTTACCCCACATCAGAAATGAATAAATCAGAAAAAAAATCCGAAAAAGAGGGAATATAATGGAATCCATTGAGAGGAATACGTTACAATGGTATGGCCATTTAGAATGATTGGATGATAATAGATGGACAAAGTAGGTAAGGAAGTGGATCCCAGAAGTGAAAAAAGAAATGAGGTTGACCGCCTAGAAGATAGATGACAGATGTCAAGGAATCAAAAGAGGAGGATTGTGAAGACCGTAAATGGCATTCTAAAGAACATACCATTTACGGTTTTCCCAATCCCCCTCTTTTAAGATTCTTCGAGCCCGTAGTTTCCTTATCATCTGTCACCTATCTTCTAGGCGATCAACCTCCTTTCCTTTTCACCGCTCGTATCCATCTCTATACCTTCTTTGGGCATCCATTCAGTCTAAATGGCCATTCCATTGTAACGCCTTCATCTCAATAGCTCGCATTATATACCTTCCCTTTTCGAAATTTTTTCCGATTTCTTCATTTTTGATATGGTCTAACCCTGTGGTTCCAGTACTTCGTCTCCAATAATTTTCTCCATGGACAGCCATGTATCTTTTCTGTCTTTCATTTCCCAAAGTTCTGATCCATGAAGATATATGCTTTCTACTCTTATTTGTATGTATTTTGTTTAGTATTAGAACTTATCACGCCAAGGAATTGAGTTTATCAACGCGTTTCTCTTGTCAAACCCTACTCTTAATTAATTTCAACCAGTTGCTATTTAACTATTTGTATATCGTACGACTAAATTTATCCATTCATTTAAAAAGGCAGTGAAATACGCAGTGGCCTGATGAGATTTCGAACGGGGGGAGGATGTAGCTACGTGGAATAAACCCAATGTATAAACGCCACCAGATGCACGATGCGAAAGGGCAAAACATGACCTAGCAATTCAGATGTTACCTTTATGCACATGCAAGCGTGAGTGAGTAAGTAAGTGACCACCTGGTCGCAGAGCTGGCCCCGGGCGCCGGCCGCGCCCGCTGAAGACGACATATCGGCCGGTATTGATCTGCGGTATCTAGTTTGGCGGGCCGGCCCGTCCTCAAAGGCGGGTAGGCGGGTGGGCGGGCGCGGAGCGGCTGGCCCGGCTGCTGCGCAATGCTTTGTGCTAAGCACCGCGACCCGGGGCGCCATCTTGTTAACACTGCTCCTGCTCCGCCATCCCGCACCTGCACGCCCTGTCAGCGCTTCACATCTACCACCTCGCAGAAAGCGGGGCCCGCGAATTCCGTGCACAAACAAGCAACGTGCAATCCTGTACATCTGAAGTAATCGTTCCCCCTTACACGCTCTGTATCTCTACCAGCAGCACGACTGAAATTACTTTTTAGTTAGCACTTCAACGCGTTGGGGTTGGTCCTCCATTCAAAGGGCTGAACTCAAGATCAATTCACTTCCTTGTCCGGCGTTCTTCCTCGATATGTTTGGGTCCCTAATCGTACGTAGGTCTGGCACTTTTATGTCGCATTTCGTCATACATAGCGAAATACACACGTTTCATACACGGCAATAACTAAAACACTACTGGATACTTCCGCAGAAGACGCGATTCAGCGTCACATATCCAGTTATGATAATCTTATATATTAGATAACCTTCGCACGACTTTGCGTGACACAATTTTTGAAGGCTGCAATTCATCGCTGCGACTGGGCGGCCACAGTCACCAATAAAACAACTTTACTCACTGTTTCACTACAGCGTAATGGTTAGCGGTTTAACCTGCGATGTTGAAGGTTGTGAGTACGAATCTCGTCCAATGTCTCTAATTTTTTTATTTCTAAATCTAATGGGTTTATCATTTTATTCAGTTAATTGGCTTAAATGTATTTTTTTTATTTCCTATTCTTTGCCATGTCATTTATTTGCTCTTAGTTTTCTACGTATCATGCTTTTCTTCGTCTGGATTCTCCCAGTGCCGCCTACAATCTACAACCAAGTGCCAATGAGGACTGCTCATCAATTGGTAACGCGGCAGGTCGTGTAGGCAATGAGAGGATAGTTTCAAGTAACTCGTTATTCAGAGAAATTACGGTTTGTGTTTAGCGCCGAAAATGAACTTTTTCTGTCTTGATTTGAGAGGTTAGCTTTAACAGCAGAGAACAAAGCAATTGTTCGCCGCTTTCTCAGATACATTGCACATCACGTGGTCGTGATTTGCTTACGACACGAGTTTAAACACCGGATGCAAAACGCGTCTCCTGCCGCAATTCAGTCACTGGTCACCTAAATCAGCAGCGACAGAGCATCTCGCATACTGACGTACCTCACGGCGGGTCGCTTCCACGATTGCTCTGCGTTACACATTAACAGCATTTGTGAAGTGACTCGCCTTGTTTGTTTGTTACCAACAACCGAGCGGTAGCCGGCGGCCGATGTGGCAACACCCTAGCAACAAGTGACAGACGTCATCTATAGCGAAATTTTACACGGACTGTAGTCATAGAGGACTCGTCGACTGGTGCATCCTTGTCAAACTAAACCTGGTACCTGTCCGTACGTATTTGCTTGTATAAATGAATTGTTATTTTCCTTAAACTGTAATACCGTGACTTCTCAGTTATCCTAAAAGTGACCCACAGATGAGTAAAACTGCTGCTGTTACTACTACTACTACTACTATTACTACTACATTTCTACGCAACCGATTTAGCAATTAACAAGGCAACGCGGCTGCCCGAACATTGCATCGCTGCCATTCCGAGGGCATATCTGAACAGACAAATCAGGTCGCGCGCTCGCATATTCCGAAACTCCCTAACGCTTAATTATGTCCCGGACCACGACTCCAACCCAGGACATTTGCACTTCGTGAGCAACTGCCCTACGAACTGAGCAATCCAACCACGACACACGACCTACCCTCACAACTCTACTTCCGCCAGTACCTATTATTTTACCATTGTTGAGTGGGCGGGTCGTGGACCGTACTTGGATATCTCAGTCGGGAAAGTATGTGCCCTGAAAGCTAGCAGATTATACAGCAGAGCGGTCCGGCACACAGACCAGGAAGCTTCAAATCAGCGCACACTCCGCTGCAGAGCTGAATTTCATTCTGGAAAAGGAAATTTCGTTTCAATGCTCTGTTCACTTCCTTATGACGACAAGCCATCTCTTACCCATTAGGTGCGCTCACAGAGTTCATTTTCAGGCAGGAAAAAGAATATTGTAGATACCAATATTACAAGAAGGCTAAGTTACCTTCTTTAAAAATACATTTAGCCTCAGGTCATACAAATTGTATCATTACAGATTTCGCGTCTTAGTAAGTAATTCTTATCAGATGATTCGAATACGTTACACAGTAACTCTTCGAAGTCCAACTAAACAAGTCAGGAGAGGCGCCTGTAATGATGGCATTTGTGTGACTGAGGCTGAAATATATATATGATAAAATTTCACATAATGATCACAGTGTTTCCCTAAGCCATTATGCCTTGTCTTTGAAAGTTAACCTCTGAAGTGGCAAAATGCCGCTACTTGTAATAAAATTAAACTGAAGATCCTGCGTCCCACTAATTCTTGAGTCATGTATGAGAAGCGTCTAGTTCAGTGGCTCGTAACCCACTGACTGCAAAGTATTCCAGACAACAAACCAAAAGATCCTGATTCGATTCCCAGGCTGTTCAAAAATGGTCCAAATGGCTCTGAGCACTATGGGACTTAATATCCATGGTCATCAGTCCCCTAGAACTTAGAACTACTTAAACCTAACTAACCTAAGGACTTCACACAACACCCAGTCATCACGAGGCAGAGAAAATCCCTGACCCCGCCAGGCTGTTCAAGTATCTTCTGTAACTTATAGCTTCTTTTACTTCTGACGATCACTTTTTACGGTGAAAAATTTCCACTTGCAAAGAGGTTCAGAGTCCACGTCAAACTCTAGGTCCCCCTACAACTGGCTGGACAAGCAAGCTCAAAGGTCCGTGGAAGCCGAAGTATTAGCCGATGTTGTGGTGTATTCAAACAGCTCTTTCACCAGCGTCAGAGCTTTCTGCTGATTGTTTCTTCAGACACCAGCAGCTGTTACTGGGAAGTTAAAACTGTCACCAGATACTTCCCTCAACAAATGACTTTTGGCAGACGACAGTGGGCTCGCTGCCATTCTGCACAGGCGAAATGGCGAAGGATCAAAGACGGAAAAGAAGAATGTAGCAGTCTTTTATCAAGTACCACCTAATGATGCACTATCCTCAGCTGTGCAACGACGCGGCCTAAATTTCAGTCACTCATCAAATGCAATCCAGCATAATGCCGAGGTGTATTGGTTGCTATCATAGTGAGAATGATCCATTTCAGCGCCATTTCCCCGAAGATAGTCTCCGAGCCTTCGGTCACACATGTAAAGTTAGCGAAGATTAAACTGAACATTTAATAGATCGTCCGGAAGCCATAAAAACTGATGTATCCATTAAAAGTTACGTAGAAACACAAATTTGCTTGGATACCTGATGGAACATGACAACAGTAGAATAATTATTCTTTTAATTCTGGGTAACTGAATTAGCCTGAAAATTCTGCTGCCAAACGAATAACAGTGGAAAACTGCACGAGCACAGTCAAGACAACGCAGGTGTGCAATGAGAGTAAACAAGAAGCCGAAAGTCATTTCACAATGCTCTAATAATCCCATTGGACGGCACTGGTATACTGCATTAACTAAATATCTATGGTTGAAATTTTTAGTCACAGAAAAAAGAAAAGACGAACTAAGTAAACGTCCATTAAAAATGCAACATTTCTGGTTGAACACATTTGGACAAGCAAACATAACTGTGTTTTGCTACGAAGCTGACTCTGTTAATCATATCTTGTAGGTTTGGAATGGACGTCGGGAAGAAACTAGGTTCTGATTACATCACGCAAATACCTTGAAATTCCCCCAGACAAGATAAGAAAAACCACTGTTCTGTGTATCTCGACGGCCAGATGCAAAATCTTGAGATGAATCCCACCCAAATAGGAGTGCAATATAAACGTCGTCGTAACTCTAACATTAACTTCAGTATTGACGTTCAGAATTCATTCGCTTCTTATCGTCCAGTATTTGCTCCGTATAAAGGGTCTTGACAAATTACAACTGTTGTTTTAAGTCGCGACTAGTCTAGTCTGTGGCCTGAAACTTTTAAAATACAGGATGGTCGAAAACAGTCTGAAGAGTGTCGCGCGAGAGGGGTAGTACTGGGAAATAACTGTCGAGAAATAAATTAGATAGTTATACAGTTACAGAGTTATTTAGCATTGACGTTAGCCAATCAGGTCATTGCGGGCGCAAATTAAAGCACTTTCACGAGCTGACATGCGGTAAAATAATGCACAGACATCTGTGGGTCCCCGAGTTACCACTTGTTGAAATGCTTATTACCGGTTATAAGTGTCTTTTCGGAAGCAACACATCTAAGCTAGGTGAGCAAAAGCTAAGTTTCTTCGGTTCGAGGAAACCAAACGAAGAACACGTTTGGCGATACCGCCTCTGGCACGCTGCTTGCATTTGCGCGCGCGACGACCCGATTGGCTACCTTTAGTGCTAAATAACTGGGGAACAGCGGAACGTACAGAAGTTTTTTCTGAGAAATTATTTCTCAGCACAACCTCCCCTGCAACACCGTTACACGCTTTTTAGACTGTTTCTGACTTCTCTGTATAAGGTGTGCTTCCGTGCCTACCAGTTTGGCACTGAGTTTGCGTACGAGAGGTGTGCCTGCAAACAAACACCGGGTCCATTCGTGGAGCTTAAAACTTGCTCGTTTATCTCAGAAACATCCCTGCTCGTCTAAGGCACATATAGCTTTAAAGTCTGATGTAACAGGAAGTTCTGATCCGTCAGACTCAATTTTTCGTTTTTCAAACAGGATTTCTTTTCCTTTGGAAAAAAGGGATAAAACCTATGCCACTATCGTGCGACCGATTTTTATTGTGTCATATCCTTCGCTTTCATAATCAGCTCATAGAATTTAAATCACCACACAATAGATACCTATATTGCAAGCGTATATTTCGTCGGGTGGGAATTACGCACTCAAAAGCTTTAGCACAATTTACATCAGCAGCCAGCGGTGCCAAGGAATATGCGAAACGTTACACACACGAAATTAAAATGACTCCGCGAAGGATCTATTACCGTGAAGCAGTAATTTTCAGTCCCCTATTAAGAATACGGCCACACATCTTAAAACAATTTAACTGGCGACTCTCAAAAATTCTTGTCGACGGGGAGACGGACATTTGTTGGACACTGTCGCCCCGCCAATGAGAGTTTTTCCAAGTACAACAGAAACCGAGAATCGAGTATCTAAGCGCGTCGCCAAGCGCACATACAGAGTACCTTGTGTGAAATACAATTATAATGAATACCTATATTGCGAATATTAATATGTAATCGTCAACAGTAGGTAAGATGCGAAAGTTCGATAAAAAAAAGCATATTATGTACAAAACTCACGAGAAGGTAGTATAAGTTATGAAGGCATTCACGTCTGAATCAACTGACCCTTGTTTTCAAGGTTAACTATCGTGCAAGCATGATGAGAAATTGTGATTTATAGAAAGTGTAATTTTCTTAAACGTTGTTTGATTTTAGTTTCAATAATTTTCATGTGGAAAATGCCACAGTAACAGTTACAAGCATATAAATGGTTTTGTTAATGCGATGTCCATTGTGAGTGCAGATTAACTTACTATAAAATTGTTGTCTAGAAAATAGTGATTTTCATTACAAGTGCTTATGGTTAATTATCAAGTCCGACACAGGATACTACATTATCTAATTAAATTAAACTCAATACTATTCCAAATGGCAGTACACGATCTAGAAAGGGACACGCACGGAACTGGTGACAAGTCCATGGTCATAGTTCTTAACATTATCTTTTTCACCTTTTCACCCCGAACTAAATTTCCGACAGCTTTTAACTAAATTTGTGATCTTCAAAATAAGTACATCTGGGTACCTAGCCCATTACGATGTCGCCTTTTTCGTATTTAACTGAAGTTAAAATTAACGATATCACAGAAAGGACCGAAGAGGCTCTCTCACGTCGGAATGCAGAGCGTTGTTCTCCATGAGGCTCAAAACTTGTTTCGTTTTAGTTTGCTGCTTACCTGGTATCCTATACTTCGATATTACTGTTCAACATTAAATGTCTAAAAAAATTTTAATACCGATAAAAGCGGTTAACAAAATGGACGCGCATTCTGAAGGAGTTCGTTTCATTTCCCAACCGGACAAAAATATTGCGTTTTCCTTAGTTTCCCAAAATCGATTAAAGCAAATGACAAGATCGTTCATTCGAAAAAGGACACAGCCATTTCTTCTCCATCCTTATCCTATTCGAGGCTTCTTGTGATTTTGTCGTACAGGAAGTTAAACCCTAATCTTCTTTAGGTTTTCCGTGATTTCTCTAAATTGCCCCAGGCAAATGCCGGGATGGTTCCTTTGAAAGGGCACGGCCGACTTCCTTCCCCATCCTTCCCTATCCGATGAGACCGATGACCTCGCAGTTCGGTCTCCTCCCCCTAAATCAACTCAAGCCCTTCCGGAAGTGTTAAAGATTTTATATACATTATTGCTCTGCAAAGCGTGAGGATGAGGCAGGTAAAGTAATATAACATATTAGAAACTCGGTAGGAATGAATGAAAGTGCGGGATCATGTTGCCATACGTCTCCCAGTCGAGGACAGATGGCTAGACTTCACATGGCCAGAGTTCAGCGAGCAGTTATGGTGCACCGTGGTGGTGGTCTTCGTTACGACGTGACCCGGTGACAACATTTGGAGGACTTCACACGGCGAAAAATCGTCGGGGGATTGAAAGAAAGACGAAGTGTGAAGAGTGTGGCCCAGGTGTTTAGTATTACTCAAAGCACTGTTTCATTTCCATGGGGAGCGTTCCGCAACAAAGGCACTGCCACCCGGAGGAGATGCTAGAACACGTTCAACCGTTGTGGCATTACTGTGCAGCAGGCGAACAGGGCACCACGTCAAACAGCAGGTGAACTGCAACCACATTTGACAGATTTGCGAGGCACGCAATCTCACGCTCCACAGTGGCACGACGACTGCATGGGAGTACTTTCTTTTCACAACGACCTGTACGTTGTGTTCTGTTGATAAGCGCACATCGGCGGCAACGTCTCCGATGTTGCGAAGAGCACAGGGACAGGATGAACGAGGAGTGGAGACGCGTGTCGTTCTCGGATGAGAGCAGATTCAGTCGGAGTAGGGGTTCTGGACATACTCTCTTTTGCACCCAGGAACACTGTCTAACATTATCGTTTTGGTGGTCAAGATGCTATGGTTTGTTGAGGCATAATGTTTCACGGAGGTATTGACCTCATCTTTGAACACGGTACGCTCACAGGCTATCATTATTCTAACACTTTACTCCTTCCCCAAGTGCGTCTTTTGAAATGCGCATTCGGCTTAGACTTAGTTTTTATGGATGACAATGTGCGCGACCCCATCGAACAGTGCAGGCGGAGCAACTCTTGCGGCGAGAGGATATTCGATGAATGAACTGGCCTGGCCCCCTCCCCCGGCCCACTTAAATCTCATCGAGCATGTGTGGGATGCTTTCGGAGACTTACTGCAGCGCGTCCACGTGTACTAATGACTAACCAGCATTTGTCAACCTCGCTGATGGAGGGCAGGAACACTCGGCCACAAGGTTGGTAAGGTCGTCTTGTGACAAACATGGGAGCAACTGCAGAGCATGTCGTCCGCAGCTCGTGGTCGTGCGGTAGCGTTCTCGCTTCCCACGCCCGGGTTCCCGGGTTCGATTCCCGGCGGGGTCAGGGATTTTCTCTGCCTCGTTATGACTGGGTGTTGTGTGCTGTCCTTAGGTTAGTTAGGTTTAACTAGCTGTAAGTTCTAGGGGACTGATGACCATAGATGTTCAGTCCCACAGTGCTCAGAGCCATTTGAACCATTTTGCAGAGCATGTACTGTCGCCCGTGGTTATCACACACACTATTAAGAAACTTGCCCCGCCTTTTTTATGTCCCCGAAGCCATAATTTCCCGCGGTAACTTCAGTCTAACTACTGTCTTTGAATAAAAGTGTAATTTGTATACTTCTTATTGCGTATTTCTTCCAGTAATATTTTTGCTATACAGAAGCATTTCTTGCTATGCATGGTGCAAGTTTCATTGAGCTACGTTACTTGGCAGTGACACATTATGCGATGGTTAAATTTGCACACCATTATACTCTGTGCGTGCGTGTGCGTGCGTGTCTGCGAGTGAAGCAAATGTGTGTGCGTGCGTGAAATGTATCGTACGAAACTAGAGCGCTGGTAACGAAATTCGTTTTGATTCCATATCATCTTTATTTAGTCTGTACAAGGTTAATCTACTAAATTATGGATATTGCGGATCATCTAAGAAACTGTTCCTTCTGCGCATCCCGTCGGGGAAATGTATTTTACTGACAATGACAGCCACCGACTCGACTAGGTACGCCTTATTAAATTTTTTCCAAACATCGAGAAACAAACCTCCATGTGTCGCCTCGGCAACAATCTTACAAACGCTTCGTGCATCGGAAGCATATTTTGAACAAAACGCAGGCATAATCCGGAAAAACAAGCGCTGTAAGATGTGAAGCAGGTCGTGGGGAGGCTTAGCAAGGTCCAGGGGAAGCTGCGGCCCCACGAGGTCCCGGTAGATTATAGGGTGGCATACTAACAGACGTTTTCGGTAATCATCCCTTCCCGCCGCCGCTGGTGAATTCCATCAACTCAGGATAATGGAAATTCACGGTCACTTCCTACCGCGTGGGGGAGCCCAACAAGGGTGAAATACAAATAAGCATTACGAGCGCGGATGGGGGCGCCCGTGAGGCGGGGGGCTAAGCCACGGCAGGGGCGGACGACGTGTCGTTCTGGCTAGTACAGCTCTTAACGCACCACTGTGTCACCTGTCACTGCCGTCGACGGCAAACAGTGAAGACAGACTTCGTATTCCAAGGCTGGACTCTTCCCAATAAAAACTTTAAATGATGCTTCTGTTCGACTTTCTTTCTAAACAACTTTTCTCTCTCAGATAACGATCGCAATCGCCACTGATATCAGATACAAATGAAAAACCTGTCGACAGCAGAAAAACACCGTTTTCCATCCTTATGGAATCGCATATGAATTTGTGTCAATAAAAACGGGATGGGAACAGGTGACCAAGTAAATAATGGATTACATTGTACAGAAGCTTTATGCAACCTCACTCAAGATCATTACTGGGTCGGGACTTAACTACTCCTTGGATGGCAACTGGAGAGTGTTGGTCGGAATCCCGCATCGGGCAATAGCGTGGGGTTTAAATATTCAGAACTACTCCTCAAGAACTGCATTATATGGAAAGTATACACGTACATTTCTTTGACGGCTGACTTTAAGAAAGAGAAGTGCTTTCCTTTCAGCTAAATGAAAGCCACTTTTCGTTATTTCCTTTCCCCTTAAATCCGTCTAACAGACACAAAATGTGGATCTGCACGATGAGACAAAACAGTTCTTTGTACCAAGCAATCCCTCCCGATACACGGTTTCTTAGCTTCCCTAAAGCAAGAAGATCATGAAATGTTTCCCCAACAAGGCCAATTCCGAACGCTTTAGCGTACTGCAGGCACTCTTAGCAGAATCAATCTGATAAGGAAATCGTCCCACACGTGTGAAGAGTAACGAATAACAGATTGGTAAATAGTCTAATATGTAACATCATCAGTTTTCGAATATTCTATTAAGCAACATTCACGTGAATTTGATCCACATTTCTAAAAAGTTTCAAAGCGCCCCGTAAGGATCAGTAGAACACTTCGTGGCAGAGTACCAGTGTTATCACGCCCTGTACTACTTGATTTACCTACTAGGGTCGCGTTGCAAATAACCAAACATAAAGGTTGTCATTAAGCAGTAGGCCAGTGTACATTTTAGAGCAATATTCCAGCGATATTACAAGAACTTCTTAAGCATTAGAAAAATCACATACGAGATGCTCTATCTTTTATACGAGGGTTGGAACTTCAATAGTGGCAACTATTTATTTACAGCTCGTACAAAATAGATGCGTGTTTCAAAGTTTTACTGATCTTCATAGTAGTTATCAGCACTGTGTATAACCCGTTGCCAGCGATGTAGGGGTCGTAGGGTACTCTTAGCAGTGCCAGTTGTGTTGACAGTTCGAGAGGCGCGGCCTATTGCCCGGCGAATTTTTGGTAGTCCTGAAGGGAATGCCGTGAAGTGTTTCCTTCAGTTTAGAAATCAACTCAAGAGGGCTTATGTCAGGGGAGTGCAGAAGGTGGTATAGCACTTAACAGCCCCATAAGTCAAATCGGCAACAGCTCGCACTGTACGTGCTTGAACATTGTCCTGCAAAATGATGGTCAGGTCCTGCAGAAACTGTCATCACTTCTGTCTCTATGCTGTTCATTTTTGGAACACAACCTGCGACCACCTACTGCACTCCCCTGACTTAAGCCCTCTAGAGTTCAACTCGATTTCTAAACTGAAGGATACACTTCACGGCATTCGCTTCAGAACTGCTACAAATTCGTCGAACAATAGACCGCGCCGCTCGAACTGTCAACACAACTAACTGGCACTCCTAAGAGTATCCTACGACTTCCACATCGCTGGCAACGGGTTATACACAATGCTGGTGGCTACTTTGAAGGTCAGTAAAGCTTTGAAACACGTATCTATTTTGTACGCGCCGTAAGTAAATAGTTGCCACTATTAAAGTTCCAACCCTCGTAGTTAGGTGGACTTCGGAAACGTACGTCCATATGGTATCTGCCAAATACACCAATGACGTGATATCCTCTTCGGTGACAGTTCTCTGTCTTAAGCCTTTCATGTTCATGCGACGCACCGAAATCTAAGAGAAGACGCCAACAACATTAGTGACGGAACACAAGTTTGGATTGAATAAGGACAGATTAGAGGTGTAACTTTTCAAAAACTTTATAGCGGGATACGCTGTTAAATAACTTGGGAAAACCACTGACACCCTAAATCCGAATAGATAGAGATTTGAAGCCATCTCGAATGAAACACAAATTGAATGCCTCAATTGCTGAATGAAATCGACGTAAGTTACCTACGATGAGGGAACGAAGAAGGAAATATACCAAGAACATACTGTAGTATCCACATATGTTACAGCAAGAGTACAGAACATGAAACAAAGTGGAATGGGTGTTTCTAACGCGTCATGTCATCTATCTGACATACGAGGTTATACCTCTGAAACACTGTCGTATTAGCATTCCAGAAAACTGAGTCATAAAGTGTACAATTACGTTTCATTCTCTAAATGAACAGACTCACCAACAAGTAACAGAAAAGTGTCTAATCAAGTCATTGTTGTTACCACCCAATAAACGTTACCGTAGTTCGTAGTTGCTAACGCACTTTGCAGTGATGTTTCACATATGCAGAGGTGTTAAGAATTTAAACACTGGAGGTATGAATTAAACAACGCCTTCAGTCTCAACTTTTTCGTGTTTTACTAACTGCACGATGCATTTCGGACCCTGTGGGTCTATCGTCAGGTGTAATTTGTCTTAATACAAGTTTTATTTCTTCTCCTGAATGAGGTGAAATACATATTCCTGTCACGAAATGGTTTAACGTTAGGTTATGAATTTCGTAAGTCTAACGCGGAAAATACGTGCAGAATAGTGGAAAATGAACGGCGTAAACTTACACATCATCCAAAGAAAGCATTTGTCGAAGATGAATTTATTCGGAGTGCTAAAGATATAACTATTATACAATTGACATAGGCATAACTTTAGAATTGGTCTTTAAAATTACTGAAATAACTATGGCTTGCGAAATCTGTTTGTTCATTTAACAAAGAAACTGGTTTTTCGATTTTGTGGAGGTATATCTCCAGTTGTTCTAACAGACTTAGGGTCTTACCATTAGCTTCGTTATGTAGTATTACCAAATTCCAGAATGAGATTTTCACTCTGCAGCGGAGTGTGCGCAGATTAAAACTGTGTGCCCGATTAAGACTCGAACTCGGGACCTTTGCCTTTCGCGGGCAAGTGCTCTACCATCTGAGCTACCGAAGCACGACTCACGCCCGGTACTCACAGCTTTACTTCTGCCAGTATCTCGTCTCCTACCTTCCAAACTTTACAGAAGCTCTCCTGCGAACCTTGCAGAACTAGCACTCCGGAAAGAAAGGATACTGCGGAGACATGGCTTCGCCACAGCCTGGGGGATCTTTCCAGAATGAGATTTTCACTCTGCAGCGGAGTGTGCGCTGATATGAAACTTCGGTAGCTCAGATGGTAGAGCACTTGCCCGCGAAAGGCAGAGGTCCCGAGTTCGAGTCTCGGTCGGGCACACAGTTTTAATCTGCCAGGAAGTTTTATTACCAAATTGTTTTCTGGACTGTTGATGACTGATTTTTTCGAAATTTTTCAGTTGAAAGCATTTACATGTTCTTTAAAGCGGTCTTGAAGTTTCTTCCTGTTTTCTCTACATAGTAGGCAGGATAACTGGTGCATTATACTTTGTACACTCCGCTGTTGTTGTATGTTTGTGTATTTGATTTTACGTTATGGATGAGTAGGTTTCATAACTTATTACTGGCTGAGAATGCAACTGTTACATTTGTTTTTCCTGAAATGGTTGGCGATTTTTTGTGATATGGGGCCCAGGTATGGGATACTGGTGAATATTTTCTCTTCTTTCACAGTGTGTCAATTCGTTGTCTTGCTTCAGTTTGTTTGTCTGCTTAAACTGTCAATTGTTTTGGTTGCGTAGCCATTGCTTATGGCAATGCTCTTTATTGTTTCTATCTCATTCTTGGCAGTGTTTTCTTCTAAATCAAGGGAGTGTACTCTGTAGCATGGACCTAAATGCAGCATGTTTCTGTGTGGTGGGATGGCATGATGAGATGTCCAGAGTTATGTCTGTGCGTTTTCTGTGTATGCTGAACTTGTGTTTTTGTTGGTGGTTGGTGATTTTAAGATCCAGAAGTTTATGCTTTTGTTGTCCTCATGTTCTATTGTGAATTTTATGTTTTTGTGGAAAGAATTGAATACTGCTAGTAGTTCTTCGAGCTCATTTTCTGTTCCATCAAATAGCAGCAAGATGTCATCAACATATCTCCAGTAACATACTATTTTACTTTTGAGTCTACTGTCTTCATTAAAAAACTTACTTTCCTGATGATTGAGAAATATGTATGCCAGAAAACTTGAAATGCTACTGCCCATGGCAAGACCCTCATTCTGTTGGTAACCTTTCCCATTAAATGTAAAGTAATTGTGAGACAACATTAGCTCTAACATGTCCCGGACTTCTGACTTGACTTCAGTTGGTACATTTGTAAATAGGTTAGTTACATCAAAAGAGGCAAACCTAGCAGGAATATTTATGTCCTTAATTTTAGTTGCTGCTTCATTTGTGCTCCTAACTGAGGATGATTTATCAAATGTATAGTACTGTTTCAGAATTTCATTCAGTAATAGGGAGACTTTGGAGGCAGGTGTGTTTTTAGAATTAACAATGGCTCTTATGGGAACATGTGGTTTATGGGTCTTAGGTTGAGCTCATAATCTTGCGGGTGTGTGGTTTATTAAATGCATGTTTTTGCTTGTTTTTCTGTGAAGAGGAAATTGCATTTATTAACCATGTTTCTGATTTTGTTTTGGAATTTTACTGTGGGATCTCACACACACTAAAAAAGCAGCTGATTTAGCTGACCTAAATAACACTGAACAGATTGTATTAGCACACAACATAAATAAAATTATTCATAAAAGCGTACGTAACCATAATGAAACCTCAAGAGCAGTTTATCAAGAGAGCATAAACATGAAACTCAATAACAACAATGCCATGATTCTGAACGCTGACAAAAGCAATTCTGTAGTAATTATGAACAAAGATGAATACATCACTAAAACACTGACTTTTTCTTAAAACAACATAACAGAGCTGAAACAAGATTAACATGCTACACAGAGCACCATGTACAAAAACATCTGTGATGTGTTTATAAACACGTGTGTGCAAATGTTCATCTTGAATGAAGTGACATGTATTAAAACGACGGAGAAAATAATGTTTGCCAGTACTAAAACGTTAAAAATGCTTTCCTTGTATGATGTGGTAAATTTACACTGTTAGTTTTCCACTACTCTGCACATATTTTTTGCGTTCGACTTACGAAATTCATAACCTAACATTAAACCTTTTCGTGACAGGAATAAGTATTTCACTTCATTCAGGAGAAGAAATAAAACATATATTAAGACAAATTACACCTGACGATGGACCCACAGGGTCCGAAATGCATCGTGTAGTTAATAAAATACGAAAAAGTTGTGACTGAAGGCGTTGTTTAATTCATACCTCCAATGTTTTGAATACAGTCACGTTTTAAGCTGCAAAATATGGATAAAACTAAATTTAAACACTTCCTCATCGCCACCTCGACAAACTCACTCCTCTACATTTCCCCTGCAACGAGTCTTTAATCGAAGAGTAATGCTATGAATTGACAACACCGTTTCCACAGTTACAAAAAGACTGTAAGAATACGTTCAAACTAGAACTGAGGGTATTATATTGATATGTTAGCGATAATTTAAACTAATTAATTTTATTTTTAATTGCATACAGAGTCACCAACCAGGTAGAGGGTTGCACACGATTCGCTCCAAGACGACGGCGATGTACAACAGTGGGTGTCCACGAAACACAAAGAGCGTGGGGAGCCATTGCGAACTGCTCGATTACTGAACTGACGCATGTAACGTTCGGAGTCTCGTCTGAGCTTTTTTCAAGCCTCATGCATTACAATGGTGTCCAGATGATTAGTCAACTGGCTTAAGGAAGACGCATCTGTGTCTCCATTACGACCTATGTGAACGTCTGCCATCAATGTGAGCCGCGACTCATGGGGTTTAGAGATCATTTCCCTCGATTAGAGCGTCCAATTTTGATGTACCTGCGGCCACGCTAATCTCCGCGCCGTATGATACGTAGGAGCAGACGTACTGGTACGAGGGCGATAGCTCCTGCAACACAAAGTGTGTTATTCGTTCTGCATGATATGGTTAGTCATCATTTATAGTTGTCCAGCATTGAATTTTAGTTTGTTGTCATATCTGCTCCGTCTATCAGACATCTACAAATCTGTATAGCCGATGGGGACCCGTGTCACCCGCACGTTATTTCATACGGTACTTGTCTCTAGCAGCGGCGTACTTCTAACAGCGGTGATCACATCACACCCCTTGACAAGATAGAAAAAAATAAAATAAAAGAAGTCCCCGTGCGCTCTCGTTGCGATTAAATGCGCTCATACTGGGGCGTCTGGCCTATCCTTTGCTGGACCACAATATTCACGACCGGAGCAAGGTGTGACGACATCCCAGGAACATATCACGATGAATTATGCCATTCGCCGAGTCGAAAGGTGACCTCCCTGTCCAATACAGTGACTGTTCCTAATTTAATGTCACGAGTGGACGAAATTTAGCACGTAGTCTGGCCCGTCTTGTAGTTCCTTCTACAGAATGACTTCTGAGCCGGAATATTTGTACGTACAACTGAGAGACAGTGAGGAGTCGCCCTACATCCTGATGGCACCAGACAGTATCTGTCAGGAGCGGCGCCCCCCCCCCCCCCCAAAAAAAAACACTGTGTTACAAACCTGGAACAAACAGCTGCGAAACGTCGAAGTCTCTTTTCCCTATGTGTCATACTATTTTCTTCAAACAATGTCATTTACCAAAGTGTTTCGGACGGAAATATTAGATTTATCTTGTGAATACATTTTCTAATTATCAGCCAACTCTTGTTGCGAGATATATTTAAAGTTATTTAAAGTTTATTAATTTAACTGTCCAATGGAGTGATTTATATCCCTATTGCGTGATCCAAACATTTAGAAGAAATGCACTTGCAAACTGTTCCATTTTCCAGTTACACATCACGGGTCGTATGTTTGTTAGGTTTGTATTCATCGAATTTACAGGGTGAATCCAAACTCCAACGGCAAAATTCCAGAGCCTGCTCAGGGATACTTTTCTTTAGTGTTTTAGAAAAAGGGATCCGTGGTCTCCACTGGGCCGTTACTGAATTTTGTTTGATTTCTTACCCCAATTATCTTTCTATCAATATTACCCTAAAAAGTATCTGCACAACAGTGCAAATGGCAACACCATGCGCTACATATCTCTTTTGTAAACGAACTTGTTCCACTTACGGTACTAGCTGTTTACAACAGCAATGCTCACTTTACTATTCCCCCTCTAGCACTGCTCGGTTCTGTCCCGCGTTTGTTTCTCCAGTAGTGCCAGCTGTATGTGAACAGTGATCCACGGCAGTACTGCTAGGTTGCCTATGAAGAGAGTATCGATACGCAGAGAGAGAGCGAGGGCTGGACTGAATGGAATGGAGAAGCTACACAATGACGCTACTCTGGGCTGTTCCCGCAGAATCTGCAATCACTTGACAGTACTTTCCCATTTATACACCGGCACCTACGAGAAGTCGGATGCTTCCGTGTTAGAATGAAAGAAACTGGCCGTGTAACGTGTCATAACACTCTATCTTGAGGAAAATGAATTACACAATCGTGCCAGCAGTAGTAGCGCTTCGCACGAGCTCTGAACACGAATTCCGAGGGTTGTTGCTTTACTGTGTTTGCGTTGTACGTTTTGATGATTGCATATTAAGGTTTTTTCACTGACGAAGTTAGCATCACGGAGACAAAGGCAATTTGAGTAACAAAATGAATGGACTACTACTTCGAATGACTGCTACTGTACGATAAGAAGAAAAAAATAGTGTAAAGTAGTAACAAAGTAACACCAAAAATGGCGGATCGGTGCCACGTCTAATTGTTGCACATCACCCACAAAAAAAGCCAAAAATGGCACCAGCAGCACAATGATTATTTACATGAATGTGAGGCCTGATATCGTAATAAAATATTCAAACACATATTGAGTGAAAGTTAGCTCACTATATTAGAAATTGTTCAGAGCTACAGACAACGATGCTTATTTGACAAGATCAGAATGGTAGAAGACAACAGTTAACAAGCAACGCATCTCCTGGCTGCCTTCAAAGAAAAAACTGAAAACCGCATCCTCGTTTATTTGTAACGACACTGTAAGAATTGTCAAACGGACTCTCAAGTCATTAAATTTATATATCAATTATATGTTTGTTTACACTAGCGTATACAAAATTTTGTGAACAATTTAGAGCAAGAAGGTCTTACGTAAGACAGCGTCCCCTGTATAACAACATTTTAGAATACTTTAGGATATCCTTCTCTGAATTAGATTGTCACATCTAGATTGTAATTGTGTGTGTAACTTCATTTTGTGTCCGAAAGACATCTTTATGATTGACAAAATTAATCTCAAGCGACCTGTCCAGTGTCTTGTTTTTCGCACTCAGATGATCATTTGGCAGCCAATCGCATTCGCAGAAAATTGCGTACTAAAGGGAACTTAAATTTTGCACGTCTTCTCTAATACAGATGTATAATAGTAAACAGCTGTCCACAGCATGTGGACGCTTGTAGCTCGGCCACATAACGTCTTGAAATGCAGAGCAGCGGCAGTAAGCGAAACTCTGCGAAACTGTGGCAAGATAAGGGTGTGGATCCGAAATCAATATATCCGCTCGAGAGAGAGAGAGAGAGAGAGAGAGAGAGAGAGAGAGAGAGAGAGAGAGAGACAGGAGGAGGTGAGGGGTAAGGGTAGGGGTAGGGGGAGAAGCTAGGGGCGGGGGCGGGCCCAACCAAGACTTGCACCGGCGGGTGCGGGCGTGGGGTGGCCGACACCCAACTGTGGAGCACCCTCCGGTGACGGTCAATACGCGCCACCCGGCCAGGCAGCAGCCAGCCACGCCGCCCTTCTAATAACAGACAACCCCTCCAGCGCCACGGCGACGCTCTAAAAACCGTACCGGGAGCAAGGCCGCCGCTCTAACACACCGTGTCTAAACCACCCTTCCTTACGATAACTCCGATTTGAACCGCATCAAACGCATAAGTGCTCAATGCTCCTCCATGAATAAACCAACTTACATCAATACCATCCTGATGGTTTACACGGCCTCTCAATATTTATTATAGTACTAGACTCAAATGTAACGTAGGTCACTAAAGTTAAAAACTATTAGCATTTAGCATTTCAGCAGCACTTTTTGCAAATATTACATTCACGGCGCGGGACCAAAATATCGGTTCGACGTGCGTTCTGCAACAGCATCAGTATAACGGTTTTTCTTTGATACACCTCAACAGTTTAAATATGAATGCGAATGGGACATATAAAACAGCGCATTAAAAATCACGGACCACGCAAGGGTAGGATCCTGCTTTTAATCCCAGAGGCATCTATTTTAATGGTATTTATCAGCTAACCACCACTCGAAAGATCTATTATCAGCTACACAATGTGGGTGTTTCCACTCAGTTACCGAAAATCATAGCGGAGAAAGCAAGACATGGAGATCATTAGAGACTGATCAGTAAGTAAGATGACTAAGTAACAAAAGGTTGGTCTGAAACCTGCGCGCGATATTAGGCATTGTCCTTTTGGAGGTGGTGTGCCCTTTCCTTCTTCCGACCTTTGAATCAAAAGCAGCCAAGCCAGTTACAGAGGGACCTGCAGTTCACGTGGATCCGAATCAATGCACAGCTTGACATTCTTCACACGTACAAATCATTGCCAGGGGTGACACAAAGAAAAGAGACGGGAGAAAATTTAGGACCAATTAGGGATCGAACTACGGAACTGATCGAACATGTGGACCAGAACAAATGTACTGTGTACAGATGCATACAACATTATCCCAGGTGTGGTAGAGAAAATTCATAGAGGCCGTTTACAAGGAACCTTCTAGGCACTCTCAATGTTATTTAACGTGGCTGCAAGTATGCTACTTCACGACGTTCGGCAGGCGTTACATCAATTATCTTAACCGCTGCCCCATACCGTTCAGTAATTAACAAGGAAGTGCCCATAGCTATTTAGCATTTGAGCTCAATTAATTAATCTTAAATCTTCAATGAACTTCTCTCCGGCGGAAGTGTGTAGGAAACAATCCAATTCTTTGCTAGACTGGGTACGGAGTATTTTTCAACTCTTATAAGCAGACTTCTTCAAATACGTGTCAGAAGTAAGGCTAACGAAAGAAATATGTCGAATACATGGGAAGATCTGATAGTCATCAAAATCAATGAGGCGAAATATTACACACACACACACACACACACACACACACACACACACACACACACACACACACACACAGACAGAGAGAGAGAGAAATAGCTCATCAATGTATAACGCATACGTACTTTTATTTTCTTGCCATTCGTGAATCGCAATGCGAAGATGCCTCATCATATGGCGTAGGGGTCAGGTTGCGCAGGCACTTACAGCCTGGTCAAAAAAGCCTACAAGGCTAAAAACGAAGTGGCAGACCATATGTCTGAAGAACCGGGAATCTCGGGAGAAGTGGAAATCCTAGAAGAACAACAAAGACCGCCCCGTTAAAACCGCGGCGATAGTGCAGAGAGTGAAAACCGGTAATGGATCACTTTCAGACATACTGCGACTACTGACAACCATAATAAAGGCCTGCCGAACTGTGGCAGCAACGGAAATGATGCACCGTTGTCACATCAATCCATATGACTTCTTTACCCACCTAATCGCAATGGAAGAGTGCTGTATGTATCACTGTAACACAAAGACGAAAGAGAGCAGCGGTGACACGGAGATGCACCATCGCCGAAATACGCGAAGACCGAACAACCATCGGGGAAGGTGATGATGCTTTAGCGTCTTTTGGTACTGCCATGGCGCGGTGATAGATTGTGCTCATAAGTAGGCAACCGTCACACGAGCATGCGGGAAGCTGTACAAGGGTTTTTTTCGCTCCATGGCAACACACCAGTTCATTCTACACAGGGCACATTCACATATGCTGCTTCCTTGGGCTACCAAATTTTGCCTCACATCCCGCATTCTCCTGGCACCCACTGACTTCACCTCTCCCAGGATGAAGAAACCATTGAGTGGCAAGCATTCCAGAACGACGACGAGGTGATTTGCAACGTGGAACGTTATCTGAACAGTCAAAGCGTAGACTTCTGAAACAAAGGTTCTGCGCCAAGTACTTCAACACTGTGAAAAACGTGTCGCATTGAAAGATGAATATGTAGAGGAACCCCATCACCAAGATTCGTGGTCACAGCTTCATTGTTCCGAGTTGATAAAACTTTATGACCCCATTTCGTAATTATCAAAAAGCACACTTCTTTGGCATCCTCTCTTCTCTGGATGACATCGCTGCCTGAGAAAGCGACGGTCGCGGGGATGGGGTCGCATCTCAGGCATGGGTAGAACTTTAAATGTGCGCTTACTGTGTGGATCTATTACAGCTACAGACTCGTGGGGAAAAATCTGTGTAAAGTATGTATGCAAATGACAATAACGAAATTCACTGCAACTAATACTACATTAACGTGTGTCATCAGTTAATATTCAGGAGACCGAGTTTTCCACAACAGGTGATGTGATGGCTCTATTATCTTGCAGCTAAGTGATACAAATCGTTCATTTTTTTAAATTTCCTGAATATCGGAAATAACACATACAGCCAATCACCACGTGTGTTACTGACAAGGGAACCTCCCCATTGCACCCCCCTCAGATTTAGTTATAAGTTGGCACAGTGGATAGGCCTTGAAAAACTGAACACAAATCAATCGAGAAAACAGGAAGAAGTTGTGTGGAACTATGAACAAAATTAGCAAAATATACAAACTGAGTAGTCCATGCGCAAGGTAGGCAACGTCAAGGTTATTGTGAGCTCAGGAGCGCCGTGGTTAGCATGAGCAGCTGCGGAACGAGAGGTCCTTGGTTCAAGTCTTCCCTCGAGTGAAAAGTTTACTTTCTTTATTTTCGCAAAGTTATGATCTGTCCGTTCGTTCATTGACGTCTCTGTTCACTGTAATAAGTTCAGTGTCTGTGTTTTGCGACCGCACCGCAAAACCGTGCGATTAGTAGACGAAAGGACATGCCTCTCCAATGGGAACCGATTCCTCCACAGGAAAACACGTCTGATATATTCTATATGACACCGGTGACGGCATGTGCGTCACATGACAGGAATATGTTGTCGACCTACCTAACTTGTACACTTGGCGAATGGGTAAGAAGATTATTCTACCTTGCCCGATTTAGGTTTTCTTGTGGATGTGATAATCACTCCCAAAAAAGTGATGAAAACGTAAGAGTTTGTCACATAACCTGAAAATAAAAAATTAAGTTTTTCACTCGAGGGAAGAATTGAACCAAGGACCTCTCGTTCCGCAGCTGCCCATGCTAACCACGAGACCACGGCGCTCCTGAGCTCACAATAACCTTGACGTTGCATATCATACGCATGGACTACTCAGTTTGTATATTTTGCTTATTTTTTTCATAGTTCCACATAAGTTCTTCCAATTTTCTCGATTGATCTGTGTTCAGTTTTTCAAGGCCTATCCATTGTGCCAACTTATGACTAAATCTGAGGGGGGTGCGATGGGGAGGTTCCCTTGTGAGGTGTACATGTAGTGTACCTGCGCGAAAAAAGTATATTAAAATAAGGAATTTAACACGGTATAACTTAACACGGTATTCTGTCAATGCTAATAACCTAATTCATGCAGCTGAAACTTCATCTTTATCTCTGACACAATTATGAAGTTGTATACATGTATGTATGTGGTTATTTCGTTTGTCGCCAAGATGTTTTTCACCTTCGTTGGGAGTTTGTTTCCTGACTACGTCATTTCTTGCAATAATTTCGTTGTTGTATGCTATTTTTGGCCACAGTTGAAGGAAATACGGTGGAGATCTTCTTCGGAACTGCAGTCATAGCGGGCAGAGGGGACAATATTGAGCCGATATAGGCGTTGGCGGAACGTCCCGCCATTAAAGTTGATGTGCGATATTGTCACTTGCAAGTTTCTGTCGCAATTTTGTCATAGGTGACTGACCAAGTGAGGTGGCGTTGTGGTTAGCACAAAGGACTCGCATGTGGAAGGACGACTGTTCAAATCACCGTCTAGCCATCAGGATTTACGTTTCCCGCGATTTTCCCCAATAGCTCCAAGCGAATGCCGGGATGGTTCTTTTGAAAGGGCATGGCCAGTTTCGGTACACAGGAAGTCGTTAATTGGCAGTTTGTCGTATTTCGTTGATCCGGGATACATTGCTTCTTAAGCCGAGACAGCTACTTTCTCACTGTCTTTAATTTCACCGCGTTTCTTAATGCAGAACATGATAATGGTTTCACTACAGCTTCAACGTTCCTGTGCTGTTTCTAAGATGCAGTACACAAAGTAATTGCTTGTGTTGATAACGTGGTGCTTTATGCCATCAGTGCCGATCGTCAGCCTAGTTTCTAATTTGTGGTAAATTCTTATGGGACCAAACTGCTGAGGTCATCGGTCCCTAAGCTTAAGCATTACTTTAACTTACGCTAAGGGCAAAACACAAACACCCATGCCCGAGGGAGGGCTCGAACCTCCGACGGGGGGAGCCACGCGGACTGTGACATAGCGCCCTAGACCACGCGGCTACCCAGCGCGACGGTCTACTTTTTATTTACTTACCAAAGTCAGAAACATGTTCAATACATGTTGTTAAATATATACATAATTACATAAAAATCATACATATATGCACATAGATAACAAAAAAAATGAAGACAAACGAACTGACCAAATCTACATTCAGATAACATTTATTCAGAATTCTGCAACATCTATGACAAACAATAAATCCAGCACATATGGCGACGATTTAACCCTGCTAACACCAGTTCTTACGAGGTTAATCCTGCGTAAGCGAGTCCCTCCAGGGTTGATGTCAGCTGCAAGGATAGGTACCAATATACTGGGGGCCTAAATTAGCCGTCGTGTGCTTATTGGGAGCTCCTGTAGCGACGTTTCATTTGGACGCCGGTACAACATACAGGAGACTAACATAATAGGTGGGGGCGGCGAGTCACCTCGAAATTAAGAATATCGATTGCGCCAACGCATGACGCCCAAACAAACGGAAGGCTATTCACTGACACCGTAGTTGGGACACTACTAAAATTAGCACAGAGCCTGCTGTCACGTTATTTGGAGTAGTCTAACATGCGTAACGTGGTAACTGGAGTTCCATGCTAAGTTCAGTACCTTCATACAGTAGCAATAAGAATTGAGGGGAAAAAAGAGAAATGTCCACCTTTCTGTCGAAGTTATTACATGGTCAGTTACAGTAGCTTAAGGTCTGTTTATTACACTGAACAACTGATTTAAGAAAGAGATTAGCCACAAGAATACTGACTTTATAATGTAAATGTACAGCAAAAAACGGAGGCAAGCCCTGAGAAACAAGAGGAAATGTCGCACTGCATAATATCAAGAATAAGGTGGTAGTTTCACATAAGCCAATCTGCACCTAGTTAAACAACGGCAGCTATTTTATCCCTCACTTCTGTCCTAATCTTAAACCACGTCATTAGTTTCACTGTATTTATTACTGTCTTCTGAGTAACGTGATTGTTAGTGCAGTGTTATTAGTGACTCAAGATAATCTGCGATATATTTTCCTTTTATTTCTTGTTTCCTGCACGTTGCTGGAATGCAGCGAAACGTTGACATGTCAGACACACACAGTGAAATGTATTGAACATCATTACTTTGTTAAAAGTAATACACCTTTTGTTGTAACTTATTTAAATTTAGATTTTTTACACAGATAAACGTAATGTGCACATACAAATTGTATTTCTTTTACTAATAACAGATGTAAATTTGTACGTAGATAATAGTCAACACTAGCAGCTGTTACTGGTATGTATAAACTATGGTTGGTTGTCTGGTCATAAAACCAAAATCCGCTAAATAAATAATGTTTACATGCCTACATCTACCAATCATACTGAGAATTTGAATGACATGGGAAGTTTAAAACTGTAAAATGTGGCTCGGGGTGCAGTTGCATAAACAAAGTAAGCCTTCCAGTCGCAAAATGACGCGTTTTTACAACATGCACTCAGGTGACCAAATCCAAGGGATAGCAATATGAACATATACAGACGGCGGTAGTATCGTGTACACAAGGTGTAAAAGGGCAGTCCAATGGCGGAGCTGTCATTTGTATACGGGTGAGTCATGTGAAAAGGTTTCCGAAACGGTTAAGGTTCAAATGGCTCAAATCGCTCTGAGCACTATGCGACTTAACTTCTGAGGTCATCAGTCGCCTAGAACTTAGAACCAATTAAACCTAACTAACCTAAGGACATCACACACATCCATGCCCGAGGCAGGATTCAAACCTGTGACTGTAGCGGTCGCCCGGTTCCAGACTGTAGCGCCTAGAACCGCATGGCCACTCTGGCCGGCGAAACGGTTAAGGCCGCACGACGTGCATTAACAGACTTCGAACGCAGAATGGTAGTTGGAGCTAAACGCATGGGGCATTTAGTTTTAGGAGTCGTTAGGTACTTCAATATTTCGAGAACCACAGTGTCAAGGGTGTGCCAGAATATCAAATTTCAGGCACCCACTCTCACGACGGACGACGCAGTGGCCGACAGCCTTTACTTAACGACCGGCAGCAATGGCTTTTGCATAGATTTGTCATTGCTAGCAGACCAGTAACACTATGTGAAATAATCGCAGAAATCAATGTGGAACGTACGAGGGAAGTATCCGTTAGGACAACAGACGACCGACGCGAGAGCCTTTGCTAACAGCACATCACCTCCAGCGCCTCTCCTGGGCTCGTGACGAGATAGGTTGGACCCTAGACGACTGGAAAACTGTAGCCCGGTTAGATGAGTCCTAATTTCACTTGGTAAGAGTTGTTAGGGTTCGAGTGTCGCGCAGATCGCTAGAAGCATGGTTCGAAGTACTTAAACCTAACTAACCGAAGGACATCACACACATCCATGCCCAAGGCAGGATTCGAACCTGCGACGTAGCGGGCGCGTGGTTCCAGACTGTAGCGCCTAGAACCGCTCGGCCACACCAGCCGGCCCTCTGGTCCAACTGAACAGATCATTGACTGGAAATGGTTACGTTCGTCTGCTTGAAGATCATTGCAGCTATTTATGAACTTCATGTTTCCAAGAAACGACGAAATTTTTATGGATGACAATGCGCCATGTCACAGGGACACAACTGTTCGCGATTGGTGTGAAGAACATTCTGGACAATTCCGGCCAGTGATATGGCCACCCAGATCGTCCAACACGAATCCCATGAAACACCTATGGAACATAACAGAGAGGTCAGTTCGCGCACAAAATCCTGCACCGGCAACACTTGCGCAATTGCGGACTACTATAGGGGCAGCATGGATGAATGTTTCTTCAGGGGACTTCCAACGACTTGTTCAGTCCATGCCGTTTCGAGTTGCTGTACTGCGCCGCGCTAAAGGTGGTCCAACACGATATTAAGAGGTAACCGGTGACTCCGTGACTTTTGTCACATCATCGTACGTACATCATCAGAAACGTCAAGGATAACTGAAGATTGTATTACTTCTACTTCCTTGAAATCCAAAACTGTTACGCTTTAACACCAGTATTTTCAAAAACTTTATCAATGTCAAGCGGTTTATAGTAATAAAGAAAAAATTCTTTTCACGTTTTTGTAAACATTTAAAACCTGAGATTTAAAAAATTATTTTTTAGACATAATTTGGTATTATCTCTCTTGACGCTGAGCAACTGCTTTTTATGTGCTGTAAAAATGCTTATATGACAGCTAAAACATGTAGCTATATTTTCTCCCATAAACATGTACTAATAAACTGGATATTAGTGAATGTATTTTTGTGTTCCATGCTTGGAATTCTCCCTCGTAAACGTTATTCACATGAACTATTATAGGCCTTTTCGCACGGTGGTCTTCTGTTTCAAGGTTAACCTGCGAATAGATGCCACCATTGCAAGGTAAGCAGGATCCGTATGCCAACGCTGGCACTGCGGCGAGAAAGGCGGTACACTGCGGCAGAGGGAAGCTGCAGGCCAATTTTCTAGCAGAGAAAAACGTGCGTGGCTGGCAGTGATCAATACGGGCGGTGTGCGGCGCTGCAAAACTCGCTCGTGGCGGCCGAGCGACGGACGCGCGGCAAGGCGCAACGCCGCCGTCGCCGCCGCCGCCGCCGCCGCCGCCGCTTCCGACCGCCCCCGCCACCCATCGCCACGCGCAATATTCCCCGGGCTCTATCGATCCGCATGTGCCATTTTAATCAGATACCGCCAATGACTGTGAGCAAACAGCGCAAGAGGCGACGCGCCAGGTGCATATCACGAGAAGTACACGCAGGTCATACCCTGTTCACAATGGGAGTACACACTGAACGACCCGAAGTATGCACAGATCGTTGTCGTGGAAAAATTGAAGCATGCTCAGATTTCTAACAATAACCCGATCAGAGGTATCTGGGATTGCCTGAGTAAAATGAAAATCAGTCATTACGCCATAAGCTCACCATTAATGTAAACCCTGACATTTTTCGTACACTGCTGGAAAAGGTAAGTATGTGTGGAAGCTAGCGTCTTCCGTTTTTAACTTGACTATTTCTTGTTGTCAACCCTTCCACCATTATTATTTCCTTATTATTTGGAGTCACACTTCCGTATAACTGCATAAATGATAATACTTTCGCCGGCCGCTGTGGCCGAGCGGTTCTAGGCGCTTCAGTCTGGAATCGGGCGACCGCTACGGTGGCAGGTTCGAATCCTGCCTCGGGCATGGATCTAAGTCCCATAGTGCTCAGAGCCATTTGAACCATTTTCGATAACACTTTTCCTACCTGACTTATTGCATTGCTGGTGGATATATATTGCAATTTTGGCTTTGTAGCTATCGCCGAGTGAGTCATTATTGTTTTGGGAATCGGGCACACTGCATGTCATAGTACATCTGAAGAATGTATTCATATAGGGATCGTCATGTTAATGTCACTTAAAGTACAAAGTGAAAGCATCAGCTGTCGACAACCTACATGATACATTCACTTAGTGATCTAACGCACCATTTAAGCGACAATGACATCATCATCTCTGAATGAAATCGATACACTTCAGATGTACTAAACCATGCAATTTAATTAATGTCGAAAGCAAAATAATGAAACACTTGACAATGGCTACAAAGCCGAGACAGTAATAGTGTAAACAAGAGAAACACCAACCAAATGAAGAAGGTATTATCATTTAGACATTTCTGCCATTAGTTCGTGGTCCAGATCAGTTGTCACGAGGTATCCAGCAAAGAAGTTTCCCTCAGTTCAGTTTTATGCGCTATGCTCAACTCCATTTCACTTTCTCATCAGTCACAAGGCGTAACTTTTATCCTTTTATTCGCCTTCCCAATGATCCTCGTTATACGCAATTTGCTTCTTTTGTGCAAACAGTAATGTTTGTACGTTTAGCATATGAGGCTCCGAGAATCGTAAGGTCTTCTAGCACACCGTCGACGAACCCATATGGAAACGAACATCATAGAAACCGGTGAGGCAGCTTTTCGTGAATGTTCGTATACACAATAAGGAGCTGCAGCACAGACAAATCTGACTCACTTTAACGTCAGCAGATGTCAAGAGAATGGATACATGCAACGATTTCAAATTCGACGAAAGTGTGTTTTAGGCCCTTAGGGTTCTCAGCATCTCATATTTATTGGTAACAATCTTACTCCACTATCACAAATTACAACCAGAAAAAAAACACCTGTTTCAAGTGAGATGCGCGTTTACTTTACAATATGGAATTCCATTCCTAAAATAAATTTCAAATCGTTTCAGTTTTCCTATTTACTCCCTTTCAGTGTCGACCTGCAAGCTGTTTTCGATAAACAAATTCATCAATTGTTAAATTTATTGCAAAATTTCACTAACTTTCGACATAGTATAACTGAAGATCTTTTTAATGTTTATGGTAAGAACACGATTTAATGAGTTCATTGTTCATTTACTGAAGATTTTTTTTGCAAGTGAAGTAAATAAAACACCGTTCGAACATCAAACTATTCTAAGGCAAGATCCATTGCAGAACATAGTTCCCATGAAAAAGAATTACTTTTGTCGACTCATTCCAGCCTGAATCACCACCTATCACTTACTCTATTCTGCTCCCCTTTCACACCATCTTCCACTGTTCTGCAAAAAATGTTCAAATGTGTGTGAAATCTTATGGGACTTAACTGCTAAGGACATCAGTCCCTATGCTTACACACTACTTAACCTAAATTATCCTAAGGACAAACACACACACCCACGCCCGAGGGAGGATTCGAACCTCCGCCGGGACCAGCCGCAGTCCATGATTGCAGCGCCTGAGACCGCTCGGCTAATCCCGCGCGGCACTGTTCTGCACTATTTAATCTACTTATATGAATTAAATTAGTAATTACTACTTCTTGAACATACAAAACCAAATTTAGTAGTGGTATATTGATATAATTGCAATTCCAGTCAGCGCTGACCTGAAGAGATTTAGGCGATACATTTTCGTCACAAAGTATCTACGTGTTAGTTCATTTCATTTCAGAGAAAACCACGTAACGACAAGCTAATATTGAAGCTTAAGCCACTGCAGCTCCTGTAAGTTGTGGCTGAGTTGATACCGTGAACAGCTTTAATTCGTAACAGTCACTACCGCCAAGAAACTCAATTATGCCTATATACAGAGCACGCTGGTCGTCAGTACATTGTCCAGCGAGTGCAAAACAGAAAACCTTCCGGGAGTTTATGCTCTCAGCGGTCCAATTCAGGAAGCTGCGAACAACCTGCATATTCTGTCAGTAGTATCTGAATCAAATTTCTGTCCAGATTCTAGTCTAGTTACATACAGAAGGCCACCGTAAAAATATCCTATACGAAAAATGAAGCTTGACCTAACTTCTAACGCGTCACCTTTCGATCACTGTAGTCTTGTTCTATGGTGGTTTACCAAGAAACACGTGGGCGCCCGCCTCGATAGCTGCGGGATCAGCGCAGCCAGTTACTAACCGAAAGGGGCCGGGTTCGATTCCCCACACCGGATTGGAGATTTTTTCCGCTTGATAGGAGACTTCGTATAGTTGTAACTACAAGAAACTTTTCCAATAGGCTATCATATCGTCTTTCCATTACTGAGATGGGTGAATGGGCACGAACCGAATGCAAGAATAAAAAAAATAAATAAAAAAGGAATTGTGTTTCTACTGGATATTTTACACATTACTAAAACCGAAGTCTTAATCAAAGGCTCCGGAACAGATATTTACAGCAAATCAGAACGCGTTGGAAACTCTAAATGAGTGAAACTACCTGGCAGATTAAAACTGTGTGCCGGACCGAGACTCGAATTCGGGACCTTGGCCTTTCGCGGGCAAGTGCTCTACCAACTGAGCTACCCAAGCACGACTCACGCCCAGCCCTCACAGCTTTACTTCTGCCAGTACCTCGTCTCCTGTCTCCTACCTTCCAAACTTTTAAGAAAGATCCCGAGTTCGAGTCTCGGTCCGGCACAGTGTTTTAATCTGCCAGGAAGTTTCATATCAGCGCACACTCCGCTGCAGAGTGAAACTCTCATTCTGGTTTTAAATGTGTGCATTATCTCCATATCATTTCCACGATCTAGTAACTTTGCCTTCCCCTTCAAGTTTGACTTGGTATTTCCTGAAAAATACGATGAAAACCCGAGAAACGCGAAAATTCTTTGCTCTTCTCTGTGTTCTACTCCAGAATTTTGATCTCGTACCGTACGTGAAAAGGAGACGTAGAAGCAAATTTCTTCTCTTTAAATTAGTGTTTGCTGCATTCTCGGAAGATAACACCGAGCGCGCGCACAGATAATTTTGTTTCTCCGTCTCAAACTGTTCCATTCTTCCAAGTTTAACGAAGGCCACCTGTTGCAGCATCCTTTCAGCCCTGTCACCCGAATTCAATTCTTCACTTACAACTGCAGCTTTAGTGTGCGACGTACTGATTCTAATACAATTTAAGTACATCTAACAACGTGCCTTTACACCTTGTCTGGAAAAAAGACGCTGTGTGTTTCACGTCTGACGTCGTTCAATGTCAACAGGCGTTGAAAAATAAAGAAGCACGAGATTTAAACTGACTGTGCTAACTGAAACCATTTCATTTACACTGTCGTATGGTTCCTGTGCGAAAACGATAAAAATAGTATCGCTTTGAAGGTAGCGCACTGGATGTGCCACAGCAATAAAAATTGCTGTACTGCTACATTTAACTTCCGGCAATGAACACTACATATGACATCTCAGATGATTGGTGTTTGTACAATTGCATTTCCAGTACAGGTGAGATTTCAGTTTCCGGCGATTTCAGCAATGCCGCGGTTACTTACTGTGTTACGTAGGCCTGAAGTATTCAGACTAAATCGACGACCTGTTCTGTCATCGTCGCCGTATTCGTTCATACACTCACGAAAAGAGATCACTGCTGCTTTGGAGAGAATGAACCTCGTGTCGCAACGTGGAATGGAAAAGCGCGGTGTGTCACGATAGTGGAATGTTGTCAGAGCATGTAATGGCCGCTGGCGTCACAGTCAAGCGCTAGATGGGCAAAACGTGAGGTGTCAGGGCGGTCAGTTTGTGGGTGTCCAACACATGGAACACTATAGCAGACTCGGGGCTTCCCAGGTGCCATCGTGTTAAGAGCGTACCATCAGCAACTCGATACGGCGGAAACAAGCAACCGCCAAGAATTAACTGTCGTGGGCGAAAACGAAAACACGTTTTTGGCAGGGGGCGCTGTCGACTATAGCTGTTAGTAGAAGCGAATGGATGAGCTGTAATGCAACAAATCACTTGCTAATACGGTATTGGACGATACAATCGCTGAGCAGTTATACAACACATAACCACCTTGCTATGAGTTGCAGAAACCACAATACCACATTCTTTTCTTATCTCTACTTATACGCGTCACAGGGGACAGGGGTTAGCAAGGACACAAGAATAACATCAGTGGACACTAAACACACACACACACACACACACACACACACACACACACACACACACATACAAAGTTAGGAAGACTGGCCTGATGAGTCGCGGTACACTACCGCAGGATACTATCAGGTCGAAAACCACACCATGGGATAAATTTCGCTATCAAGAGGGTATCGTTCAGCCAGGTAATGGAGAATGTTTGCATTGCATGGTGTCAAACGTCTCTTGTCTATCGATAGAACCAACCAGTGCCCAATGATGTGGATCGATGATGCCCGCTACAGTGGTCCGCCCTATCGCTTCAGTATGGTTTCACGATGGTTTGGTGAACATCCACGGATATTAAGGTGTTTCTGTGCCCAGCCATCTCTCCCGGTCGCCTGACTTCCAATCCTGTTTAGCCTTTATGCAATACCATCGTACAAGTTGAGCAGGCCTTGGACATAGCCCCGACTGGTTCACAAGTTGGAACAGCGGTTAAGAGATCGAGGCTCAGAACGGCTTCCCAACTCGTTCGGTGTCACGACAGATCTTCGCAGTCATTGTAGCGGAAAGTGAGTGCTGCATACTTGCTAGACACTGATGGTAGTGTAACTGCTCTTGAGTGTAAACTGAGGACATTACAGTAAATGAAAAAAACGTATTATAGGGTGGATTTTTACGTCACAAACGGCGAATTTCTGTCTCCCTCATCAGGTATTCAGTTGGTTTCCCTCCACCAAAGCAAGCAGAAGCTAGAGCGTTTTCACGCAAGACCTATAGCAACACCACCAAATTGGTCATTTAATGAGAAAGTACCCAGTCTGTAAGGAACCCCTACAACTAAATGTCTCAGTAAATTAAAAAAGTGTTTGTCGGACAATATAATGAATTACTCTGAAAACCTCGCGCTGACTTGTTGCCAATTACAGCATTTCAAAACAGACACAATAATGCAAATATTTCCTATGTTGCGGGATTATAGCTAGGACAAACGTGTGATGACAAAATTCCTCACTCAACGAATCCTGATTTAAATAAGTATATGAGGCGTTTTCTCTCGGTAATTATTAATGAATTTAGCTGGGAGAAAAAAGAGTATTTTTAAGATTAAATCCGGTTACTATTTGCTTAAGAAATGCTGAAGTGTAATCACTTGAAACTTCAGATTTCGTTTGCTAGGCGATAGCGTGAAACCTAAGGTTCAATGGGAGTAACGCACTGAGGATTGAAAACAACAAGCTTCTAAAGGTGGTATCGAATACTGCACTGTTTGGGTGCTCATAACTAATTTGTAATCGGAGTCAAAACTTGTTTCTCCACACAATGGTGGTATCTTCGCCCATTGTGTGTTCCGCCACATGTGGTCTCGTCCATACTGTTAATGAGAATCAATAAATACCTGTAAGAGCTTTAATTTTGACGTCTTAATCGAAAGAACATATGCCTCAGAGCCACCTGAAGCTTTTTCTACATAAAATGGCAAATGGCTGTTTGTTAATCTGGTTGAAATACTATAAACGGCAGCTTTCTTTACTCGTCAGAAATTAGTGAGGAACCTTGCAACATGAAGTGATGACCTAAAATGCGTTCTGTAAGATTCCTACACGAGTCCTGTTCGCATTCGACTCTATTTGTAACTGCTGTTGTTTACAGCAGTCTCGCCCCCCCCCCCCCTCTCTCTCTCTCTCTCTCTCTCTCTCTCTCGGGGGGCGGGCGCACACATAACAATAGACGGGTGTGCCGGCTTTCATTGACATATTTATATTTCATATTATGTAAGTAAAAGACTTCCAATGACCAAATATCGCTAGCGTCAGATTCTCATTTTCATGGACCAATTTAGGAAGGGCGATGCAATGAGTGCTGTAAATTTTGTGAAGCTTTAAACTGTTGGCTATTTTCCATTTTTTGCGAAGAGATGGGTTCTATCAAGATTCACTTCTATTGCATAGGGAAATACGTTGATTGTCTCCTAGCTAATTTCTTCGTCACGTTGAAGAGCTGAAGGACGAACTTTGTCTTTTCCTATCGTGCAGCATTTTTACATTCGTGGGTCTGTTTCTGAATGTAAAAAAATGGCTTCTAATTTTGTGCTACTTGACCGACGTCTTTGAGAAACTGAATGATCTTAACGTATCACATCATGGCCGAAATATTAAGATCATCATTCTAAACAAGACAGTGCTAGTGTGTGAGAGAAAACTTGGACTTTGAAAAATCTAGATGGAAAGGGGTAGCTTCGACATGTTTTCTTGTCCAAATGATTTCCAGAAGGAAAGTGAATTGGTTACATGTAAAATTAGTAGAACAAGAATAGTACATCTCGAACACTTTCGTCAAAAATTCGAAGATAAATTTCCAGAATCTTTGTCTGAGAATGGCTGGATCCACAATCCGTTCGATGTGATCATAACAGAACAGTACAACAGGAGCAGCTAACATGACTTTCAAGTGATAGAATACTTCGAAATGAATTTAACTGGAGTATCTCGAAAAATTTTGGGTGCAGAATCGGAATGAATACCTACATATACAATGAAGGGCAATGGACTTGTTATTACTCTTCGCTCGCATCAACTTACTTCAGTGAATCAATTTTGACAACTGCATCAATCAAGGTGAAACATCGGTCTCGACTGCTGCTGGAAGGTGATCTGCGAGTTGCTGTTTCAAAGATACAACCAAGACTTAATCTGTTTTTTTTCCCTTAACAAAAACAAACACACAAATTTGCAAATGTCGGAACACGAATTTTGAACGAGGTTCATTTTTACCCCTGTTTATTTTCTTCTTTGATGATCAGTTTGAATAGAATAGCAGTTATATGTTGATTACTGTTCTGGTGTCATTTGTTCGTCGTAATCTTTCGCAGATTAAAAAATTCTATAGGAATTAAAAGTAACATAACTGGAAACAGTTCAAATAGTTAATATGTGAACCAATTTAAAAAAAAATATATGTAATGAAATACACCTAATTGCTCAGTAATAATAACGGCACACAGAGTCGTGATCATTCATAAACTTGTTATAATTTTTAACTTCCATCACTATTCAATAGCACAAATTTACGACAATTTACAAACATTAACAATGATGTGCTCGAAGGGCACCCCGTAATTACTGTTACAATTATTATTATTATTATTATTATTATTATTCTGTAACTGATCATTGACAGGCTTGAATAGATATCATGGGCCTTTTTTCGCCAAGTATGAAAAGTGCTAAGGAAGGAAAGGAAACTAGGGGTGGGGGGAGTGGCGCGGGTGCAAATAAATTTGTTTCATAAAGGGGGAAGAGGGGGGAGGGCGAAACGGGTGTGACAGTTCCCGGTTAATAGGACAGCTACAGTGTGACAATTATTGAACTGTATGAAATAAAATCGGCAAGTAAAACCTACGCATTTGGGGGACTGAGAATCCGCGTTTCGCGATCGAGAAGTCTCTTCACCCTGAACGGGTGACTGTGGTATTCAATATCAAAGTCACGGAATAGTCGGTGCGATGTTCCTTGATGGCACGGTGAGTCCCTAACGGTATGAGAAGGTTTTGGAAGATGATTTCATACTCATTATTCAAAGTGACCCTGATTTCGAACAGCTATGGTTCATGCAAGAAGGGTTTCGATCCCGTCGAAGGAGGCGAGTGTTTGATGTCCTGGAGAAGCACTTGGTGATCGCACTGTGGCTCTGGAGTGGGCCTCGACTGGTCACCATGTTTTCCGGATCTGAACACAAGTGACTTCTTTTTGTGGAGCTGTATTAAAGACAAGGTGTACAGCAATAACCCCAAAACCGTTGATGAGTTGAAAACAGCCATTCAGGAGGTCATCGACAGCATCGATTTTCCGACACTTCAGCGAATCATGCACAATTTCGCTATTGGTCTGCGCCACATCCGCGCCAATGATGGCATGCATATCGAACATGCCCTAACCTAAATTTGAATATTTGTAGTGACCTTTACATGTTGAATGAAGTGTGTGCAAATCACTGTTACCACATAGTTCTGCAACCTCAGTAGCCAGTTGCCACAGTCAGTTTCAGACGATGCATGCCGCTCGTAACGTAACAACTGTGACTGGTTTTCGTTGCTGGCATTGTTTCCCTTTGCGGCGTGTGTATGTTACATGACAATATTTAAACGAGATGCGATAATGCACAGGAAAGTGGTAAGACTATTATAACCTCTTCAAATAATTAATGGTCAGCGTATGAATGTATCCAGAACGGAAATACCCAGATGTCGCTGCCGCAGCCGTATTGAGTGCGCAATCAAACGTGAACCGCCCCTCCTAAAAATGGTTCGGGACTGATGACCTCAGAACTACCTAAATCTAACTGACCTAAGGACACCGCACACATCCATGCCCGAGGCAGGATTCGAACCTGCGACCGTAGCAGTCGCGCGGTTCCGGACTGAAGAGTCTATAACCGCTCGGTCACCGAGGCCGGCCTCGCCCCTCCTATGCTCGAATGTCTGTCACTTTATTATTTTTATTGAGATACAGGACAGTATACTGGCAAAAAAAACTTACGAAGAGCGTAGAACGTGCAGGAGGGAGAAATTATATTTGTGATTTAGGCACGGACTGCAACCTGTGCAGTTGTGAAACCATATTATTGAATATTTAATCCGTCTGTATCGTGGGAAACTGCAACATTTTAAAAATTATAATCAATGGAAGGAAGAATACCGCTAACAGAACCTATCTAATACCAGAGTGTATCATTATAATGACAATTAAGTCACACTACATACACCGAAATATAAATCTTACCACTTGCGAACAAAGGAGGGGGTGGGGGTGGGGGGGTGGGGGCGTGTAATGGATTTTGCTAAAAAAACATTTTTCAAAAATATTATTTTCTTGATCTACACAGTTTTATCTATGTTGTGTGTGAATTTTACCGTGAGAGCAACTTTAGAAATGCCTTTAAATTGTTAATCAGTTTAACTCTGCACTGGTGGCCACTCCTAGCTTTTTGCGACATTTGGGAAACTGCTTGCTTCACCGGAATTTTTGTCAGTGTGAAGGCTATTTTCTTTCGATATATTTGGCGACATATATACTCTGGCTGACACCTATATCTTTACATGAAAACTTTACTGCATGTGATTTATTTAAGTTTTAACAATAACAACACATATTAGAAGGTGGAACGTTGAATTCGCAAAACTTTACGTGGAAGTCGACATTTATTCATCATAATGGGTGGTGCGAAAACTGTGTTTAGGAAACGGAGGCTTCATGGAAATCGGTTTACCAACAAAGAAGGGGAAGCAGCTCGAAATGAAGAACATAAGCTCTCAGTTTCAGCAACGGAACTTGGGACACGAGGCTTGTATATGTGCGTGAATGATGTTGATATGGATTCTACTGGACTCAGACTTGCTGATTTAGAGCTTCTCTGTCAGGCTATAAAATTTTCATGTTATGTGTTAGCTGTAAAAATACGGAATGCATGATTGCTGCTGGAGAAAGAAAAGTGGGAATGGCTTGTGGTTTTAAATTAATTTGTAATTCGTGTGGCTATGAACTTTCATTTTCCTCTTCCAAAAAAACTGACACTGGTACCTATGAAAGCAATTTTAGGTTAGCGTATGCTCTGAGATGCCTTAGACAGAGCAGGAAAGGAGCTAATTTATTGTGTGGTTTTCTGAACATGCCTCCACATTGTGCAAGGTTTGAAAAAAGTAAACAAAGAAATGTCTGATGCCGTATGCGATACTGCGAAAGTTTCTATGAAGAAAGCAGTGGAGGAATTGGTGGAAATAAACCAAAAAGAAATAGATCTTGGGGTAGATATTCATGAAAGTGAATCTCCTACAAATGCTACTGACCTGTGTGTGTCTCTAGATGGGATGTGGATAAAAAGGGGTCACACATCTCTGTATGGAGTTGCATCTGTTATTGGTATTGACTCAGGCAAAGTTTTAGATGTAGAAATTAAGTCTAAATACTGCCACCAGTGTGCAACTATGAAAATGCCCAACAATGAAGACAGTGAGAAACTGTGGCAAGAAAAGCATACAGTAGCATGCTCTAAAAATTATAGTGGCTCAATTGAGGGCATGGAGGCTGCTGCAGTTGTGAGGATGTTCTCCAGATCTGAAGACCAGTATAGTGTTAGATATACTAAATACCTTGATGATGGGGACTCCCTCTTCGTTCAAAGCTGTAACAGATAAAAATCCGTACAATACAACAATGAAGAGTTGGAGTATGTTGGCCACAGCGAAAAGAGGCTTGGTGGTAGGCTTCGTCACTTGCTGAAAGAGAAGAAAGGCAAGTACTTGAGGATGGAAAACCACTAAGAGAAAAAGGCAAGCTTATTCTGAAAAAAATTGGTTCTCTTCAGTTATTTTATAGGAAAGCTATCAGGAAAAACACAATTTAGAGGCAATGAGGCGTGCTGTGTGTGCAATTTTTTCTCCCACAAACAATCCACTGACCAAAAACCAACGCACAATCTGTGTCCGAAAGACGATTGGAACTAGTTCAACAACAGACATGAGACGTGTACACATAAACACTCATTACGAGAACTCGTTATGAATGCAATTAAGCCCACATTCTTGCAAACGCTGATTTATTGAGGAAGTGTCTTCACGAAGAGAGACAACGTGCAAATGAAAGCCTCAATAATTTAATTTGGATTAGATGCTCAAAATGGAAATTCTGTGGACTTTAACTCAAAATAGGTGTCTATGACGCAGTTTTTTGTTACAATAACGGAAATAATGGCAGAATTGAAGTGCTGAGCTGAAGAGAGCTGGTATTGATCCTGGTGTGTTCACAACAAAATCATTTCACACCATCGACGAGAGCAGGGTCAAGAAAGCTAACAAATCAGCGTCCTACTTGCAAATACAGGCCAGGCAGATCTGAACAGAAGAAAACCCTGGAGGATGAGAAGTATCCGTATGAACGATTTTAAAATTGAGATAAGTTTACTACATGTAGAAGTATGAGAAGAATATCTTTGAACCTCGTTTTCTGTGTTTTACATTTTTTTTCGTTATTATAAGCCTTTTCCCAAAAAGTATATGCGCTATTGCTATGAAATTTTCGGGAATTGTTCGCAACGTGTTGTTGCCTCCCTGGAACTAAAAAATATGAGATCCTGCAACTACATTCTGATTTTTAGATGATCGTATATAGAAAAAAGTTAATTTTGGATGTGCAAATTTAAAAATTGAATGATACAATTTGTACCATAAATTAATAATGTAGTTCATTGGTCTTATAGCCTTCTCGGGACACTACAATAAAATTTTCTGATTAATTGTATGACGAGAATTTGAGTTACGGCATTTCATAAAAAAGAGAATAAAAAATTCAAATTTCTGGCAAGATATTAATCCTGAATATTTTATTATATTTTTCCGTTAAAACATAGCACTTTTGCTTTACACATGCAAAATTTTAAATTTGTACATTAATAATATGGTTGTAATGATTTTTTAAAAATAAATGTGTATGTTTTCCGTTACACCCCCCTTAACGTTTAATGCCCTTCGACATATAACAACTGCACAATGCGCACACACACACACACACACACACACACACATTTAGTTCAGTCGTGTCAACAATGAGGTAAAGAAACTTCAAATTACTACAAGAAATGTGTCCTGCAAAAGGATGCCAGGAACGGGATTTGAACCTGTCCAGTTCTTACCCATTGGTTTCAGTACTTGACTCTAAAGGAAACAATTTTCGTGAAACAGATAGGGAAAAATGTTGTCTCGAAATTCAAATCTTCCACAAAATACGTTACTGCACTGGAATGGTGACAATGAACGTTACATTTCAGCACTGAACAACGCGATTCATTTATTTATTAATTTCAAACATTATGTAGGGAGGCTATTTTAATACATGTTTCCTCTAAATAGACATCGAGAATAGCCGAGTATTTCACAGTAGTTTCAAGCCGTGAGTATCTTCCACAAATATGAGAACTTTCTGTTATTTGCTACGCTTATTACGAGGGTCACCGACATCCCGAAGGCGATCAATACAGTTCCGCACTGTGACCTACTGAATAAAATATGAGCTTAAGAAATATCGGAAGCTTCTTTGACTGGACTGAAGACTTCCTAGCAAATAGATGCTATACAATATAGTAAATTGCAAAGACAGAAAATTTGCACCGAAATGTGCACTGATAAGCTAAAACATTACGACCACTGCCCACCGGGACGTTGGATGCCGCCTGGTGGCGTTGCGGGCACGTGACGCGGTAACAAAAGTATGTAAACGGAGCAGACACGGACGGGGTATCACCCTGGCGAATGGGCTGCAAATGGGGAAATCCATTGAGGTAAGAGAAAAAATAAGAGAAAATTATTATTACACAGAGCCTGAGAACGATTATCACGATAACGGCGAAGCTGGTCGAATGTTTACGTGCTACTGACGTGAGCATCTACGGAAAGACGGAAAGTGGTAGCACAGCGAAACTACAACTAGGCGCTAAATGGTTGGACGTCCACGACTCTTCGCTGAACGTGGGGTTCGGAGGCTTGTCTGGTCTGTAAAGTGATCCGTGGCATCTCTGGTGCACGCACAAGTGTTTCGGAACACACCGTCCATCGTTGCAGTGGGCACGGGACCATCGGTATTCGACTGTCGATCAACGGAAACGTGTCGAAGCTTCGGGTGAATCATATATTTGCTGCACTAGGTCGCTGGTCGTCTCCACAAACGCCGCTATTGAGATGAACGGTGGTTCGGAACGTCTCCATAGAGGCAAGCTGGTGGGAACAATATTAAGCTATGGGAGACATTCTCCTGCTCTTGCATGGGGCGTGTGGTACAATCAAAGACACGCTGACAGCTGCGAACCACCTGCACTCCTTCATGCTTGATGTCTTCCCCGACGGCGATGTCATCTTTCAGCAGTATAATTGTCCGTGTCTCGGGGCCAGAACCGCGCTACAGTGGTTTGAGGAGCATTATAATGAACTCACGTTCATGTCTCGGCGACCAAATTTGCCTGATGTAAATCCTATGGAACCAATCTGGGTCGCTATCGGGCGATATAACCGCATACGTAAATCTGCGGCCCGTTATTTATATGAATTACATGACCTGTGCGGAGACATCTAATGCCACATACATCCACAAACCGACCAACAAACTGTCGGATCCCTGACACGCATAATCAGTGGTGTATTTCGTTCCAAAGACAGACAAAGAAGTAGGTAATCATAATGTTCTCTCTCATCATTATATGAAATATCTAAAGGTTTTTTGGAAATAGGTTTCCCAAACGAAAGAGGTGGTCTACAAAACCCTCGTTCAGATGTTAATGAGTACTGCCCTTCTCTGGGGCCCTTACTATGAATGTAAGTGATGAGGTTAAAAAAACAAAAAGTTTTGTTACGGACTGGTTTAATATGCCTAAGAGCGTCGTCACATAGAAGGGTATCTGCTCGACGAGGGGACGTTACAAGACAGGCTTGTTGGTTACTGCTAAAATTCCACGGAGAGAGAACATTCTACTTTCTCCTAAATGTATCTCGCGGTGTGACACTGACGGGAAAATCAATGCACCAGATATTTGAGGAACAGTCTCCCACGGGACGAAAAGATCATGATGTACTGACACAGTGTAATAAGACCACGACGTCCACTTCGCTTTGACGTCTGCATCACATAACCCATGACGTGTTACGAGATGCGAAGTAAGGTGCTTCGGTATGCTAGGGAAGAAAGGTTTTCTATTCGCCATTTCGCTCATTACTGTCACCGAAAAAGGAAGCCATTTATCAGCGTTGGAAATAAGTGACTGATGATCTACTATCAGACCGAAAGGAACTGAAGAGTAAGGACACAAAATTTCTGAAACGGCCAAGTTTGCGAACCGTTCATGCATCTCTATGGTTAAAGTATCATCATGGGGATAAATGCATAATTTCGAGTAATAGTCACAAATCGCGGTGCTCCACGTCCCAACAATGTTATGTGCCAATTTGGACACCACCACTTCATCTGTCACAAGTAAATATGAGTCCAGACAGACCGTTCTATCATAACAGTAGCGCGAGCCGTTGCACGTATGGGGATCCGAAGCAGATGAAAATATTCGGAAATTAGGGGTGGGGAAACCTTACGGTCGGATATTGTCTCAAGATGAATTGGATACGAATCCACGCTAGAATACTATCCTCCTCGGGCATTTACGGCTGCTTTCCCTGAGGAGGGTGGAATTTTTTTAGCTGATTACACAGAGTCACACAGGAGCGTGCATAAACGACTATAACACTGTCGGAGAATGAAAGTATTTTATTTTCCTTCAAATTCTTTGGATTCAATTTAACGCCTGTTGGAGGTGCATTACATTTATTAAGACACAAAGCAATTATAGACATTGGCTGCGACCGGACATTATCGAGTTAATAGGGAAGTTAAAAATTTGTGCTGGACCGGGATTCGAACCCGGATTTCAATCATTGTCCGCTCGAAGCCAATGTCTGTAATTCATTTGTGTCTTAATTCATAACGGCTGTAGTATCAAAAATGGTATGTGTTCTTTTCGGTCATATCCGACAGGATACCAGCCACCCACAGAACTTTTCATATATATATATGGCAAGATATGCATTGGTCGCAGTGTTACGATGGCAGTCTTCTTGGAATATAGGCGCTCTAAATTCACTCAACAGAATTTCGTGAGAACTACGTAGTCTTTCTTCCAAGGATTCTCATTTAAGTTCCTAGAGAATATCTGTTACACTTTCTTACGAATGGTATAGACCTTTTACAATCCGATCAGTGCGTCCTTGAAATCGTTCGATGTCTAGTGTCAGGAAGAAAAGTTTTTATTTTGCCAGAACCATTTCAACAAATCGAAGTCTTTCACTGACCTTCCCAAATACCGCTTTTACTTGATCGTCACATTTCATTTCATATCGCTTCTTAGTACTACTTATAAAAACTTATCTGATGAGACGTTCTCAAGATGAACATCAGTAATCGGATACTATCAGGTTCTCTTTGTTACAGGAATTATGTTTATGCCTACTAACCATCATCCCACCGTGCATAGCTGCAAGAAGCACTGCAACAGCACGGAGCCCTGTAAGCAGCTAAGAGGACTTCCCTCCAGTTTGTCTACTTGCTGTGTGTACAACAACCGGCGATTATTCGGAAAAACAGCAAGTGGTCATAATATCGGCGCTTACATGTGCATATGACCTACACTTTAAAAGTAGTGTTCTCTGGCGCCATTATCGTAAAATCTGGAAAAATCATTAACATTCGTTAACAGCAGTGACTTGCGGCGGATCAGATTATTAGGCTACGCTAGGTGTGCGCCGGCCGTGATTGGAGGGGGCAGGGTCGATAGTGGCACGGAGGGAGGCTCCACCCGGCCGGAGCAGGAGCCGCAGAGGGCCGCATGCACTGTGACCCGCATCTGTGCGTGCTGGAAATCAATAGCAAGTGTCCGCCGGCACGCTGCCACTGCCGCGACACCGCCGGCACGCTGCATGCTCGCCAGCCGGGCCCTCTGCCCCCGCCCCCATCACTCCTAGCTTACTCTGTTGCCCAAGTGCGCAACACTACTCACTTCAGTTGTTACAAAAAACAACACGCAATTCCTCTAATAAAGTCTGCGTTCAAACACAGCGCCACCCTGGATACTTAGGTCTCATTTTTTCCTAACACGCGGACTTCGCGAAAATAACGTTCGCCTGAAGCTGAAATGTCTCATGAATAAAACACAACGTAGAGAAACGTTATCTACAAAATGCTATAGAGCAGTTGTTAATCTTAGGGCATGAAAGCAAAGCAACAGTTGTGAAGAGAATGAGAGAAGCTGACAGATTATCTACCATGTTACTATGTATACCGAGCAAGCATTTGTGGCAACCGACGGCGAAATGGAAAGTAAATTAACGTTAAAGATGAGCAACTAAAACTGAAATTTGCTTACGACACTGAAATTCTACCAGAGACGGCTAAGTAAGCTGGACGAAATATGTAATGCCTTGGAAGAAGGTTCTTAAGCTAATGGCTCTGAGCACTATGGGACTTAACATCTGAGGTCATCAGTCCCCTAGAACTTAGAACTACTTAAACCTAACTAACCTAAGGACATCACAGACATCCATGCCCGAGGCAGGATTCGAACCTGCGACCGTAGCAGCCGGGACGGCTCTACGGCCTTACACACTTAGATGTTGCAGTGGTGGTCGCAACAAGCCCACTTTGGTGACCTCCATTGCCGACAATACCACGTGCTCTGGATATGGACACTACTGGGTTACAACATCCGGGGTCCTTTCTTCCGTGTTCAGCGAAATGGTTCAAATGGCTCTGAGCACTATGAGACTTTATTTCTGAGGTCATCAGTCCCCTAGAACTTAGAACTACTTAAAACCTAACCAACCTAAGGACATCACACACATCCATGTCCGAGGTAGGATTCGAACCTGCGACCGTAGCGGTCACGCGGTTCCAGACTGAAGTGCCTAGAACCGCACGGCCACACCGGCCGGCTCAGCGAAATTTGAGCAACTACTACAACAAGGTGATTTCAGAGACAGAGATACTACTGGCTCTTCAGAAGAGTTCACATGACAGTCTTCAACGGATAACTCCCGGCAACGTGCAGCGAGGAAGGCGTTACAGTCCTTCGAAGAACAAGTGGTAACGCTGCGTCTTTGACCTGTACATTGGCCTGCCTTGCCGGGAACATGTCTTAACTATTTTTAATATTTTGTGGACTGGGGTACAAACCTTGTGCGACGATCTTCCCCAAGAACATAGAACTCAGTATGCTGGGGATCATACAATGTCGAGTTTTCGAAGTCAGAGATTAAATAGACTACTTTATCCGTAAGAATTTATTTATCGTCGCGTAACGTATCTGTGGTACTAAGTTCGTTTGCACGCCGTCCTCTCAGTGCAGCAGTTTTGAAAAACTGCTTTTAAATTTTCATGGACACAGAGGCTTATACCGAGCGTGAAGAATATTGCTAGACTGCACCATGAAAACGTGTCTTTAGCTCTTTTCTATGGAATTATAACAAAATATTATAAGCATCTGTTTCAGAATTAAGACCAACCAATGTTATTATGTCGTGAAGGAAGCTTGTTTTATTCGCGTTGCCTCAAAAACCGTTATAAATCATATTCGCTTCAGTTCAGTTTTGTGAACGTATGTTTTCGCGCCATGAAAGGGAAATGCAGTTATATAGCTCGTTTCATGGTTAACATACTGTAATTATCTGACGAGACCACAAATATAACATTTTAGAGTAATATTCGAGTAATAATTGACCAAATGTGACTCTTCAAGCTTTCAAATTGGTTCAAATGGCTCTGAGCATCATGGCCACACCGGCCGTCTTCAAGCTTTTCTTACGGATATGTTGTAAATAGTCTCCATGGCTTTTCCGCCGGATCGCGTCGTGCAAATTCCGCAATACAGTCGTACCTAGCCACCAGCAAGGTTGAACCACCTGAAGATGTCGGACAGTTGCACCGAGGAAATTTGTGGAATTTGCACAACGTGATCCGGCGGCAAACCCGTGAAGACTATTTACAATTACTGACCAATTTTCAGTAAGAACACAATTACAGTTGACCATTTTCTTCTACACATAGTTGCGTAACACTCCCAGGGGACTTATCGAAAATCAAAGAGCTATGAAACAATCAGTGATGAACGACTGAATTAGAGGCGGTAGATGGCCGTATGAGCTCACATCATTCCTGTGCTACACCGTTCAGACATTAACGTGACCACCGCCAATGTTCGACGTCACCGTGCAATAATCGCTCACAGACGGCAGGTGGCACCACTTAGCAGTGAGGGTATATACACCTTCTGGACGTCTGTAGTGGCGACAGGCGGCCTTTTCAGATGAATCAAGCTTCATGTTCCATCGGACAGGTGGCCGGTGTCAAGTACGGCGTGACCCGTCTGAAAGCAAACACCTTGCAACTACTGTTGGAAGGGTCCAAACAGGAGAGCAATCCCTGGGTGATCTCTTCATTCTGAAAGACGCAATGGATCGATACAAATATGCATTTATCCTTGCGGACAATGTCACGTTACTTTTATAATAAACCCCAACAGAACGAAAGCAACATAAGAATTTGTAAATTATATTTTCCAATGAATTAAGTTTGAAAATGGACTCCCCCGAAATTCTGAAAAAACACTCTGCATTCAGTTCTCTACATAAATAGTCATACAAACTATTGATGAAGCACATGGGCAGGAGTCAGTAAACAGGGTAGAATGATCCAAATTATTGGGTGTTTACCCTTGGCCCGACTTTCGTTCCCGTGACGTTTACGTTTGACCAGCACTGGCTTCCACGACTTTAAATAACAATTTTGGTCAGACATGAATAACTCTAGTCAGAGTCAGACTCGTAGATGTACGGCAGAGGATTAAAGATCCAAATTCCTGTGTCACGCCAGAAGTCATTGCATCTGGCATTGGCCATCTGCCCAACATAAAATGCTGTGTTTTCCCAACTAAGAAATCCTCAATCCAGTCATAAATTGTGTTTAATGCTCGTCATTACTATATTTGTTACTAAACCTTTGTGTGGTACTAGTCAAAATATATTCGGAAGTCAAAAAATACTACATCTGACTGCCTTGACACATGACTTTCAGGGTGTCATATGAGAAGCGCAAGTTAGGTTTCGCTTGACTGATGTTTGCTTAATCCATGCTGGTTGGCCTGGAGTTAATTTGTTCGAAACGCCTCGTTCATGCAAAACACACTCAGAAATCTCGTAAAAGTTGTCCAGCAGTCGAGATATTGTGAAACGCAAATTTTCCGTAATTTTTATTTAATAGCTCGTTGCTGATTACAGGAGGTAGGGTTACTTCTGTCCTCATTAACATTCGTCGTTTCACTCTGGAACTAAATCAGTAACGCACAACACCACCACTCATCACATACGATCCATGTACAGTACAAATTTCGCTATAAATGTCAACAACTTTCAGGTTTGCAGTCACTAAAAACTGTATTACAAAATGAATTTCAATCGTGGCCGACTTCTCAACTCTAACGAAACTCTAAATCGCTACACCTGTAGCCGAAAACTAACCATTCTAGGTTTCACGGTATAGCACAGGACCGCTGCGAGACGCTCAAGGAGAGTGACAGTGGAAGTCACCGACAGGGATGTGGAGCCACGCCCACTCTAGTGCCTTGGCCAGCTGCGCCAGGTTTCTCGGTTGAGGATCCATGGCGCGAACAGTGCGACAGAGTTGGTTCCTCCGATTCTTGATTGGGTTTAAATCCGGGTCGCCAGGGGAGTTTCGTAAACTCAGCCTGGTGCTCTTCGAACTACGTACGTACACTTTAAGCTGTATAACACGTTGCATTGTCCCGCTAGTAGATGCCATTGAGCCGAGGAAAACCAAACTGCGTGTAGGGGTGGATAGTTAGTTACATGTTCCATAGAACATTGGAACGGATCTTTCATCGAAATGATGTGGAACTAATCAGTTTTTGTATGTATGATTAGTGCTAATATTAATGAACATTTTTTTAGTCCTACTCGTGCAACATCACATAACAACAACAAGAACAATAATAATAATAATAATTATTATTATTAACTTTGTTTAGTGGCCACAAATTTTTAAAAGGAGATTCGTCAATGGAATAGGTAGAGTTGCCGAGGAAAAAAATATTTTAAATTAAATTTAAAACTTGCCTTCGGTACGTATCAGATATTTTATGTTATTGGGAAAATGATAAAAACTTTTTGAAATCCTTTGAGTCACTGGCAACATGAACAGTGGGTAATATACGTCATTTTTCCTCTAGTGTTGTAGGTACAGACCTTACTGGTCTCCTCCAATTGTCATGGATTATTTATGACGAATTTCATTAGCGAATTTATACACTGTAACGGCGCAGTTAAAATGCCTAGCTCCTTGGAGAGGTACCTAAATAACGTTCATGGGTGAACTCCATATATCATTCTTACTGCTCGCTTTGTGTAAGCAGTACTTACTTTGTAAGTGATGATTTACCCCAGAAAATTATTCTGTATTATAACCCGTGAGAAGAACACTTGGCAATTACAATCGTGGTTTACTTCGTACTATTAAGCCGCGAGAATTGGCCACAATCCGAAAAATCTACGTTACAAAGCAAGCGTGCTAGTTGTTTTGTACCTTAGATAAAACCTTTGATAAATACATGTCAAGAGGCGCATTTACACGGAAATAATGATGAATCCAGTGAAGGAGACGTGACTGTATAAAGGAGAAAGCGTGCAAATGGTTTAATTTATTTATGTAAATATTTAATTTATTACTTTACAATTTATTTAATAATGTAAATGACTATAGTGAAGAGGAAAATGCAATACCTAAATCATTTGTATAATGGATTTGGCAGGAAGCGACAAACACAAAAATCATTTGGAAATATTCTGAGTCGCGTGACATAAGAACATGTTTCAAGTGATTTAAGTGAACACGCTGGACTATTAGAATTGTTTTCTATTTTGTTTGATGACAAACTGTGGGAAATACTTGTTATGTAAACAAATCTCTTCGCGTTCAAATGTGTATGAAATCTTATGGGACTTAACTGCTAAGGTCATCAGTCCCTAAGCTTACACAGTACTTAATCTAAATTATCGTAAGGACGAACACACACACACACACACACACACACACACACACACACACACACACCTATGCCCGAGGGAGGATTCGAACCTCCGCCGGGACCAGCTGTACAGTCCATTACTGCAGCGCCTGAGACCGCTCGGCTAAACCCGCGCGGCTCTCTTCGCGTGTCAGATAACAGACAACGAAGGGAATAAACGGAAAGTGGACGTCACTTGGTACGCTGTTTCTTTTGACGCAATGAAGGCCTACGTACTGTGTATTTAGGTGGATCAAGTTAGAAAATCAAATATCCAAATGTATTCGTTTAAAAATCAAAGGCAGAAACGCTAATATTTAAAAAAGTAATGCCTCTTAAAAGATTTAAACAAATTTAGAGATTCTTAAATCTTTGCTATAATAGAACTGCTGACAGTACTGATTAGTTTCCCAAGACAAGACCTATCATCAACCTCTGGAATAAGAAATGTAAAGAAATTACACACAGAACGAAAATGTTAGTACAGAAGAATCCTTGATGAAATATAAAGGCCGTTTAGCTTATAAACAATTTCATCCATCGAAAAGAGCGAGATTTGGATTAAAAATTTACGAACTATGAGAGGCAGGTACAGATTATTCAAATGGCTCTGAGCACTATGGGACTTAACTTCTGAGGTCATCAGTCCCCTAAACTTAGAACTACTTAAACCTAACTAACCTAAGGACATCACACACATCCATGCCCGAGGCGTGGCAGCCGCGTGGTTCCGGACTGAAGCGCCTAGAACCGCTCGTTCATCGCGGCCGGCACAGATTATTGTTACGGTTTCAAGATATATATACACTGGCCTGGACAAAACTGATCGGAATAACAGTGCATGGACTTGGCAAAGTGCATTCCGAATAAGGGCTATATTTTTCTGACAACTGGAACTTCTCTCCCAACCTCTTTTTAAAACTCCACCACGAAAATACAAATGTTATGGGCACAGTACGCAGCAATAGGCAAATGTGGTTGAACACGTAAACAGTTTGTAAAAACAATGAAGCCCAAATGCATCCTCAAATACTATAAAATGGAATGGGCGGAATTTATCGTCAAGATCAGATTTTAGTCTGTTTCCCAACCAAGAGAAGATTCCTCAAAGGACACAGAAAACTTTTTTGTACGTCGGATATGGCTCTGTTCAATACATACATCATGCATAAGGCAATAGCGATCAACAAAAAGAAACGTACGTCCGAACAAACATGGTAGAGGTAATTTTAAAAGATGTCCTCTTGACGGACTACAAAAAGCGTGGAGACCTTAAGGATTTCTTCTTGCAATCGTACTTTTCGGCGTCGTGTAATTACATTCCTTGTAAGGAACTCACCCCTGAAGAAGCCCAAAAAGGTAATTTCTATTGAAGTAATGTTTATGTATAACAATTTATATTTTGAAGTATTGTTTTATTCATAAGGAACTAGAGATAACTTAATGCTGACGTCCACACGACCAGTATCGCTTATAGCTACACAAGAGACAGCCGAATGTCGGCTTGTATGACTGCCTCGCTTATCATGCTGGTCCGTGTGGCACAGCACACGTCGTTTACAACCGCTTGGCCACGGATTTCGTTAAAAGAAATGGTACTGCCATGGGTTCGTGTTAATGTTGTGTAACTCCGCGAGCTGTGCTGTATGCACGTTGGAATAACAGCTGGCTGTACCTGCTGCGAGTCGACAGTTCAAATTCGACCACCACCAAATATTTCACCTCTAGAAGGTTCTCGAAATTTGAGATGTTTGTATAAATGGCAGCACCCTCTGTCCAGGAGGACGTTCTGTTGTGTCTGAAACTTAGTGACCGCAATAAATCTTTCAGTGCTTCAAGCAGAGGTCCCCTGCGGTGGGATCAACATTTTGAAACCATTTATACTGTGACGTAGGTTAACAACCGAGGTATTATACCCCGCAGCCGTTCGCCCTGGTAGGCCCTTGATTGTGAGAAATCGACGAAACAAATTTCGGAATTTCGCGTGATGCTCTACAGCTTTCAATAAGGAAAGATCGACACACTGGTTGCGTAGCGTTATGGTTGAAGTATAGACTTCACATGCAAAAGGTTGTAGATTCGAATCTCGTCAGGTGTTTTGAAATTATTTTTTAAAAATATTTTTCGAAATGACATTATTATTATTATTATTATTATTGTTTCTTTCTTTTCTCAGACGTTATGTCTGGTCAAAAATGGAAAATGACGCGGACCTTGATCAAGCGTGACTTCCTTTTCACTGTACGGTATATGTTATATTGCATTTAGGGGCTTTCGGGTGATTGAACATGTATCAAGAATTACGGATTTCTGTAGTTGTATATATAAGTTTGGATGTAGCTGTATTGCATTGATGTACTGGTGGATATTGTGTGGTATGACTCCTGTAGTTGATAGTACAATCGGTATAATGTCAACTTTATCCTGATGCCACATGTCCTTGACTTCCTCAGCCAGTTGGATGTATTTTTCAATTTTTTCTCCCGTTTTATTTTGTATATTTGTTGTATTGGGTATGGATATTTCGATTAGTTGTGCTACTTTCATTATTATTATTATTATTATTATTATTATTATTATTACTCCTCAATTAGTTGGATTAAATGTATTTTTTAATTTTTTATTTACAGTCATCTGTCACTTCGTTTTCATCATCGTATTAACTTTTCATTTGCTCTCATTTTTCTTCCTATCGCTCGGAGTGCTTGTTCATGTGATTTTAATAATTTTTATATATTAACCTCGATTTAATTTCTTCCGTTTCTCATTCCATATTTTCGTCCAATTTAATGCATTCATTACTTCTGTTCCTCATTTTGTTCGATTTAGTTTTAGTTAAAAATCCCTTATTTCATTCGAATTTTCAATTGCCACATTTTTAAATATTGTGGTAGATAAATAAAAGCAATTCACACACACAAAAATTGCAAGTGGAAATAGAATCATAGGAATAAAAAAATGACAGCAACTGAAAACGTTAATACCGTGATTAAAATGGGTACAAAGAAATTGAAGTATGAAAAATTACATTTAAAACAATTGAATAAAAATAATGATCAAAGCCATTTCGATAAATACTAAAAAATAAAACATTTCAAAGGACCCTATGATATTTGCCCCACAATCTTTTACATGTAACACCTATACCATACCATTACGCTACGCAACAACTCTCTACAACAAGCTATTTATAAAGCTGTAGACCATCACGCAAAATTCCAAAATTTCTTTTCACACATTACTCGCAAGTAAGGGCACAACCAGATGACAGTTATGAGAGACGAGGGGCATGAAAGGGAAGCAGTGGTTGGGAAAGGAGTGAGACAGGGTTGTAGCCTCTCCCCGATGTTCAATCTGTATATTGAGCAAGCAGTAAAGGAAACAAAAGAAAAATTCGGAGTAGGTATTAAAATTCATGGAGAAGAAGTAAAAACTTTGAGGTTCGCCGATGACATCGTAATTCTGTCAGAGACAGCAAAGGACTTGGAAGAGCAGTTGAATGGAATGGACAGTGTCTTGAAAGGAAGATACAAGATGGACATCAACGAAAGCAAAACGAGGATAATGGAATGTAGTCAAATTAAATCGGGTGATGCTGAGGGAATTAGATTAGGAAATGAGACACTTAAAGTAGTAAAGGAGTTTTGCTATTTAGGGAGCAAAATAACTGATGATGGTCGAAGTAAAGAGGATATAAAATGTAGACTGGCAATGGCAAGGAAATAGTTTCTGAAGAAGAGAAATTTGTTAACATCGAGTATAGATTTAAGTGTCAGGAAGTCGTTTCTGAAAGTATTTGTATGGAGTGTAGCCATGTATGGAAGTGAAACATGGACGATAACTAGTTTGGACAAGAAGAGAATAGAAGCTTTCGAAATGTGGTGCTACAGAAGAATGCTGAAGATAAGGTGGGTAGATCACGTAACTAATGAGGAGGTATTGAATAGGATTTGGGAGAAGAGAAGTTTGTGGCACAACTTGACCAGAAGAAGGGATCGGTTGGTAGGACATGTTTTGAGGCATCAAGGGATCACAAATTTAGCATTGGAGGGCAGCGTGGAGGGTAAAAATCGTAGAGGGAGACCAAGAGATCAATACACTAAGCAGATTCAGAAGGATGTAGGTTGCAGTAAGTACTGGGAGATGAAGAAGCTTTCTCAGGATAGAGTAGCATGGAGAGCTGCATCAAACCAGTCTCAGGACTGAAGACCACAACAACAACAACAAACAAGGGCACAACAGGCTGAATGGCTGAAGGGTGGTACCTTAACGTACATCACTGTGCAGATGGTTCCAAAACGTAGATCCCAGCGCTGGGGACCTCTAATTATAAGTGTTTTAATTCTTGAACTCTGCTTTCACATTCGGCCTTGACTTTGCTACTGACGTGAGAATGACAGCAAACAGAATTAACAGTAATCTCAGACTTTTTGTAGAGTGTGCAATTATTTATGTTTATAATCTCTGAAAATATTATGTAAATTGAAGGTGAAGGGAGGGGAAAGGAAAGGGAAGGGAAGCAGCGAATGATAGCAACTACATGGGGCCTACATGTGGAATCGACGGCGGCGAGTGAAAATGTGTGCGTGACTGAGGTTAGAACCGGAGATCTCCTACTTATTAGGCACTTACGTTAACCCTTGTGCCACCCGGACGCAGTATTTATCGCAAACGCGTAGACTACCTCGGCACGCTCCCCAGCCGACTGACACACCGACCTAGCGCCACCTATCCGAAGTCATCGGCCATGCCCTCAATGTTCGCTAATTTTAAATTCCCGCTGGAGGTCAAACGTAAATGTGCATCCTTATTGAAGATTGTGGATTCATTGCCCATCGAGGCGAATCAATTATATGAATACTTGGAGTCGGTTCTCTCGGACAGACATTACTCATTCATACCTGAGAAATGATGTACAAATATTCCGATAATCTTCATAAGATTTCAAAATGGTGCTAATATTGGCAACTTGCTTTAAATGTTCAGAAAAAAACATCAAGCTGCACATTTCAAAAACGCACAAATGTGGTATCCTATGACCAAAAGAGCAATAAGCTATAAATTTATGAACTGCCTGATGCCAATTATAATAGATGAATATGAAATGGCTCAACCGTGGGTAAAGCAACTGGTAGATTTCCGTTCACTAATAGCATACTGGGAAAATGCAATCTTAGTAGACACGAAACTGCTTACGTAAGACTTGTGCGCCCCATTCTAGAATATTGTTCAAGTTTAGGGAAACCACACCACATTTCCATATCAGGTGATATTAAATGTATATAAATGAGGACAGACGAGGGGTCACAGGTTTAGAGGACCCACGTGAGACTCGCTAAAATGCTGAAAACCGTAAACTGGCAGACGCTAGACATATACCGAACTATCCTACCAAAGCGCCAATACGAAACTTCAAGAAACAGCCGTAAGCGATTAATCAAGGAATATTAATGTCTCTTAAGTACCTGTCCCGAATGTATAGATAAGATAAGGTTATTATAATACAGCGCGCATAGAGTCATTTAAGTAATCATTCTTCTCACGCTCCATGTACGAATGAAAAGGAAGACTTTAATACGTGGTACAGTGGTAAATATCCTTTGCTATACATTGCAAAGTGACTTGCGGAGTAATGGTCTGCACGAAGTGTGGCAAAGGCTGATTTGCTTAAGTTATTCAGTCGTAGAGTATAATGGTCTTCCCTAAATCTTATTTCAAATCTTTTACCTGTGACCAACATAGAATTTGGGACAGCTATTGCAGTTCAATTTACACATTCCGACATCAGGACCTGACATGATGTGTAAACATGTGTACAGCTCTTCGCTAAAGTTTTCTATTGATGGAAAAATCGATTTTGCGGTTTTTTTTGGTGTCTTTCACAGGTGCTGTAGATGTTTGTTGCAGGGGCTTACTGTCAGCAATTTTTGAGTCTATTTTCTGACAGTGTCAGGATTTTTTGCATACGCAATATATGAATTCACTGAAAACATGACCCATGCTTAAATGTGAAAGATGATTCTGTGAACAAGTAATAGACGTAATTTTAAGATTTTTCTAAAAAAGCTAATTTAACATTTTCAATACTTTATTTATAGCTTAACGGTGTTATTTTCCAGTAAGCCTTCGTAAATAAAAGAAACGCAACGGAACCTACTATTCTTGAACAGCGGCTGGGAACTTCATTTTGTCGTGTGAGACGGGTTAATTGATCTCCATCATCCATGTGTTGAATGGGCACCCCCCACGACGCTGCAGATGTATTTTCAATTTCCCCTAACACGTTTGCGAACTGTCATTTTGGTACTTCAGCGTTACGTGATCACCTACATTCTCAGCAGCAACTCCATTCCGCATCTAAAGCTGACAGTGGTGGCGAAATTAGAAGGTTCATAAGCATTCCGAGGCAGCCTATCAGCGCAACAAGTATTGTTGCGGAAATGGTTGAGAATTTTACGAAAGTTGATGTTTCTTTTATACTCACTTAAATCATAAAGTTATACATTTTTCAGAACAAAGAAATGCATTCCTGTGTCATTTAAATGCGGTTATTCGTGCATAACATCCAAACAGTTATTATATTACCGTACCTATTAGAGGTTGGATCAAACTTTGAGGAATGGGCAACCTTGGTGACCCGCGGACTGATTCTGATATTTATTGAAGAGGTTTACACTTTTTGGCTCTGAATGATTTCTGAGGTGTCTACTTTACTGTAATATTCATTCCCAAGTTCGCCAAAAACTCCGTTATCGAGTTACGAGATGACTTGTGAAAATGTGTCTCCGAAAAACCATTCGCGGCGGGAACAATTAAAGCTGTGCCAAGGTGGCAGCATGTACTTTCAGCTACGGCCTAACAGGCATTATGGAAATTATGAAAGAGCTCGAACGTGAGACTGGACCAGCTTGTTACAATTTCTGAGGATGAAAAGCGTATCGAGCGAGCAGAGCATGACAGAAGCTGCCACAGAGGCCGGTATGACCACCAGAAACACGAAGAAGATGAAAGTGGAGCTGCTTTTGAATCTGGAGAGATTGCTGTATGGTCCAGCGATCGCTTGCTGGAGGTATGTTTAACTTAACTACAAAAATTGTAACGTAAAAATTGAAATGCGTATTCGTCGAAACCATACTTTTCAAATTGATGGACGACGTAGCTTGACTATGGTACATAACGATTTTGATCGGAATTTGATGCCGGCATTCTAAATTGAAATCTCTCAGCATAGGTAGCCGATTTTAGGTATCTTCGAAAGTCAGTTTTCTGTGCACGCTTTGGTCTTTTTTGGCGTGGAAAATGACGTTTCAACATTTCACCATTTTGTTAGAACCTACTATGTTTTTCCAATTATTTTATGTATGCTGATAGGAAATGTACTGAAAATGACATACAAAATTAATTTGTTACAGGTCCAATAGAAGGGTTTCGGAAATTCCCGCCGATCACCAATGTTCCGGCTCCAAGGAGTCCTTCCAGCTGGTGCAGCGCTTATAGGGAGCGTCCGATATGAATACAGAAACTTGAAGACAAAAAAGTACGGAATGAAACTATACCATCAATATTTAACAATACTTTTTACTTCAATTGAAAAAAAAAAAACACGAAAATCATCTATTTCTCCTGCATTCAAGAGTACACTCGTCGCAACTTGATAGGAACAAGCCTAGCGCATGAAGTCCATGACTTTAATGTTTATGGGGTATGATATCGAGATGAACGGCAACTCTGTCCGGCACGACACACAAAACATACCTCAAAACACACATTTCTGAGAAAAGATTCATTCCATGTGAACCCGCAATTTCTTCCCGGGCCGAACTGATACCAGTCGCGGGCCCGAAGCGGACCGCGGGCCGCCTGTTGCCCAAGGGTGCTTTGAATGAATCTTTAACTGATAATTGCCGAAATGCAGCCTGTGATAAATTTCTTAAGGTTTTCTAAGGGAAGTCGCTCGCTACACTTAACAACAAACTCTTTGGCCCTAAGCGAAACTTTTATCAACGGAATTCCATTTTTTCCTTAAACAAACGACACATTTATGACAACACTGCTGATTGCTTACTGATTCCACTAACACCACACAGTTCGCCCGAAATTGTATTTTTACATTCCTGAAGGAAACTATGATTCGAATTTGGAACCACTTTAATATATCACCCCATATTTTGTAACCAAGAACAGGATCGTAACAACTACAGACCACACGGGAGGTCAACACATTTGGCTAATTTGAAAACTGCATCGCGTATTAACGAAGAAAGCAGTTGTGCAATTTTTAAATACAATTACACGACTGTTTTGAAAAGTAATATTTATTCAGCAGACGCTAGAGGACAAAAGATTATCTTTTTACACATACAACTGTAACCGAAATGTATCAGCTCAATTAATATTACGGAGAACTGGGTATTACATTTTAGAACTGCAAAATCTAATGCCAGTTTTGGAATCAGCACAAAAATTTCTTTAAGATGAGACACTTAACAGACAAATTTTCCGTCGTTTTACACTTCGTACAAAATTCCATTATTTTATTTTGCAAATATCGCAGATTGCTTTGCGGAAATAGTGTCCTAAAGATGGTTGCTACACCACTGATGTACAGTCAAATTTAATATGCAACTGTAAAATTCTTTTAGATACGAACATAAAATAGAGCTAACCTTTTGGCAGCTTAATTCCATAATTAAATACATGTTTTACTTAGTTTTGTGGCATTACGTCCCTTCTATAAGTTTACTCCGCAAGCCGCCTTATGGTTTGCGGCGGAGAATATGTTGCATACTACTGTCTCTTTCCCCTTTACTGTTCCAGTCACGAGCGGTTCGCGGCTAGACTGATTGCTGGTAAGCCTCCGCGTGGTCTCGATTCTCTCTGATTTTATCTCCATGGTCTTTGCGCTAGATACACGGCGAAAAAGCGATATATCTGTTGACTTCTACATCTACATACATACTCCGCAATCCACCATACGGTGCGTGGCGGAGGGTACCTCGTACCACAACTAGCATCTTCTCACCCTGTTCCACTCCCGAACAGAACGAGGGAAAAATGACTGCCTATATGCCTCCGTACGAGCCCTAATCTCACTTATCTTATCTTTGTGGTCTTTCCGCGAAATGTAAGTTGGTGGCAGTAAAATTGTACTGCAGTCAGCCTCAAATGCTGGTTCTCTAAATTTCCTCAGTAGCGATTCACGAAAAGAACGCCTCCTTTCCTCTAGATACTCCCACCATAGTTCCTGAAGCATTTCCGTAACACTCGCGTGATGATCAAACCCACCAATAACAAATCTAGCAGCCCGCCTCTGAATTGCTTCTATGTCATCCATCAATCCGACCCGATAGGGATCCCAAACTCTCGAGCAGTACTCAAGAATAGGTCGTATTAGTGTTTTATAAGCGGTCTCCTTTACAGATGAAACACATCTTCCCAAAATTCTACCAATGAACCGAAGACGACTATCCGCCTTCCCCACAACTGCCATTACATGCTTGTCCCACTTCATATCGCTCTGCAATGTTACGCCCAAATATTTAATCGACGTGACTGTGTCAAGCGCTACACTACTAATGGAATATTCAAACATTACGGGATTCTTTTTCCTATTCATCTGCATTAATTTACATTTATCTATATTTAGAGTTAGCTGCCATTCTTTACACCAATCACAAATCCTGTCCAAGTCATCTTGTATCCTCCTACAGTCACTCAACGACGACACCTTCCCGTACACCACAGCATAAGCAGCAAACAGCCGCACACTGCTATCCACTCTATCCAAAAGATCATTTATGTAGATAGAAAACAACAGCGGACCTACCACACTTCCCTGGGGCACTCCAGATGATACCCTCACCTCCGATGAACACTCACCATCAAGGACAACGTATTGGGTTCTATTACTTAACTTCTATGAACATACGCTCTTGAATCTTTGAATCTTTAACAGTAAACCATAAGGCGATGCAAGACGCCTCTCATGCAGCGTCTGTCACTGGAGTTGGTTGATCATTTCTGTGACTCTTTCTTGCTTGCTTGCTTACTGAATCTGCAACGAAACGTGATGCTCTTCTTTGAATCTTCTCTATTTCCTCTATCGATCTACCCGGTACGAATCCCGTACTGACTGGCAATATCCAAGTATTGGTCGAATGACTGTCTCGCATGCTTTGTGAACCACTTCCTTTGCTGATGGACTACATTTTCTGAGGCATCTTCCAATGAATCTCAGTATGGCACCTACCTTAGACGAAATTAAATGTGGCCGTTCCATTTCAAATTGGTCCGTACACATATTCCTATATATTTTATGGAAGTAAGTGCTTCCAGTGATAGTTCTCTAATTTAGTAATCATATAATTACGGGCCTTTCTATATATGTATTCGCAATACGTTACATTTGTTTATGTGGAGTTTCAACAGCCACTCCTTGCTACAAACGGGGATACTCTGCAGGTCTTCCTGCATTTCGCTACAATTTCCTAGCGTCGCAACTTCTCTGTATACTACAGCATCACCCGCAAAAAGCTAGGAACCCTTCAGACCAATCACACAGTTGGCCTGATATTTCGTACGCACTTATTTTGTTCATTAGGAGGCAGTTCGCAACTGTATTGAATGCCTTCCCAAATCAAGAAACGCGACGTCTACCTGAGCGTCTATATCTACTGCTTTCTGTGTCTCGTAAACGAACACAACGAGCTGTGTTTCACACGAACTTTGTTTTCGGAAGCCATGTTGGTTCCAACAGAGGAGATTTACGGCCTACAGAAATGTCATAAAACGCGAGCACGTTCCAAAATTCTTCACATGACCAACATTAGAGATTTGGTCCATAATTTGGAGCTTCTGTTCGATGTACCTTCTTGGAAACGGGAATGACTTTTGCTTCTTTCCATTCATCTGGAACACTTCGCTCCGCCAAAGACCTACTGTACACTTCTGCTGAAAGATCAGGAAGGGCTTTCGCATATTTCATGTACAATCTTACTCTTATACCGTCAGGTCCAGAGGCATTCCCTCTGTTGCGCGATGCCAGTTGCTTTTCTATCCCACTGTCACTTTTTCGGTGTCAGCCATTTCGTCGTTCGTGCGGCGATTTAAAGGAGAAACTAGAGTACTATCTCCCTCTGCGAAACAGCTTTGTGAAAAGACGTGTAGTATTTCGGCCTTTTCTGTGCCGTCATCCGTTCCATCGCCTGTATGATCTCACAGTGTCTGGACAGATGGCTCTGATATTTTTTTATACATGATGAGACATACTCACTATTTTCTGACAAGTCGGTAGACAGAATTTAACTTTCGGACACTTCACGCAAGACTCTACTTACGCCAATTTTTGCTTCGTTTAATTTTCATTTGATCGTGAGGCTTTGACTAAGTTTAAATTTGCTGTGAAGCTCCCATTCCTTTCGTAGATTTCTAAAATGACTGTCTAACCACGGCGGGTCTTTTCCATCCCTCATAATTTTGTTCGGAACGTACCTGTCTATAGCACATTGTACAAGGCTCTTGAACTTTGCCCACTGATACTGAACTTGTTAGTATCGTCTCATAGCTTCTGTTACTGCTAATAACTAGACACCATTGCCTACGAGCTTTAATTTGTACGCTAAAGCACAGAAGATGATCATTATGTGATCGAAAATCGATTTAGCTGTTAATAAATCATCAAAATTACGGCCAATACTGGCCTTCCTTCTAATCTTAGTTTCTTTTCTTATTGCGCATGCAGCAGATTTATTTTTTCCTAGCACAGTAACTAGCATTACCAAAAAAGAATTACTCTGACGCAGGCTGCGTTTATGCAAGATTTCCCGAGGGATTAAAAGATTAACATGTGTATTGGATCGTGACAATTTTGAGGAGTGTCGGCAGGACTAATCGGTACTCGCTGTACACGCACAATAATGAAGCGTAAAAACTAGCTACTGATCTGATCTTCTCCATCTAACTACAGACAGAGACACTCTCCAGGATGTGGTCCTCGCTATTTCGCGAACAGCCATGAGTCGCTTGCCGCATGTGCGGCAGTTCCACAGATGCCCCCGACGTCATCCCCCTCCCCCCTATCGTAAGGACGTTGCCACATTTCTCAATGATACGTTTCGTGAGCGCTAAATCGGAAGGAGGGTCCCACTGGCTGGCCGCCTCGGTCTCCCAATCTGACTGCGCTGGATTTCAGTGCATGTGGGTTTGTCAAGGACTTCGAGATTTGGCCGGCCGGTGTGGCCGTGCGGTTCTAGGCGCTTCAGTCTGGAACCGGGTGAACGCTACGGTCGCAGGTTCGAATCCTGCCTCGGGCATGGATGTGTGTGATGTCCTAAGGTTAGTTAGGTTTAAGTAGTTCTGAGTTCTAGGGGACTGATGACCACAGATGTTGTCCCATTGTGCTCAGAGCCATTTGAACCATTTTTGACTTCGAGATTTGGCAGATTTAAGACAACGGACCTACGCCGCACAAGAGACCATAATACTTGCACGTAATTCTTATGAACAGCTGGCGAGAGGCGTAGTTGTTGTTGTGGTCTTCAGTCCTGAGACTGGTTTGATGCAGCTCTCCATGCTACTCTATCCTGTGCAAGCTTCATCATCTCCCAGTACCTACTGCAACCTACATCCTTCTGAATCTGCTTAGTGTATTCATCTCTTGGTCTCCCTCTACGATTTTTACCCTCCACGCTGCCCTCCAATACTAAATTGGTGATCCCTTGATGCCTCAGAACATGTCCTACCAACCGATCCCTTCTTCTGGTCAAGTTGTGCCACAAACTTCTCTTCTCCCCAATCCTATTCAATACTTCCTCATTAGTTATGTGATCTACCCATCTAATCTTCAGCATTCTTCTGTAGCACCACATTTCGAAAGCTTCTATTCTCTTCTTGTCCAAACTATTTATCGTCCATGTTTCACTTCCATTCATGGCTACACTCCATACAAATACTTTCAGAAATGACTTCCTGACACTTAAATCAATACTGGATGTTAACAAATTCCTCTTCTTCAGAAACGCTTTCCTTGCCATTGCCAGCCTACATTTTATATCCTCTCTACTTCGACCACCATCAGTTATTTTGCTCCCCAAATAGCAAAACTCCTTTACTACTTTAAGTGCCTCATTTCCTAATCTAATTCCCTCAGCATCACCCGACTTAATTAGACTACATTCCATTATCCTTGTTTTGCTTTTGTTGATGTTCATCTTATATCCTCCTTTCAAGACACTGTCCATTCCATTCAACTGCTCTTCCAAGTCCTTTGCTGTCTCTGACAGAATTACATTGTCATCGGCGAACCTCAAAGTTTTTATTTCTTCTCCATGAATTTTAATACCTACTCCGAATTTTTCTTTTGTTTCCTTTACTGCTTGCTCAATATACAGATTGAACAACATCGCGGAGAGGCTACAACCCTGTCTCACTCCTTTCCCAACCACTGCTTCCCTTTCATGTCCCTCGACTCTTATAACTGCCATCTGGTTTCTGTACAAATTGTAAATAGCCTTTCGCTCCCTGTATTTTACCCTTGCCACCTTCAGAATTTGAAAGAGAGTATTCCAGTCAACATTGTCAAAAGCTTTCTCTAACTCTACAAATGCTAGAAACGTAGGTTTGCCTTTCCTTAATCTTTCTTCTAAGATAAGTCGTAAGGTCAGTATTGCCTCACGTGTTCCAGTGTTTCTACGGAATCCAAACTGATCTTCCCCGAGGTTGGCTTCTACTAGTTTTTCCATTCGTCTGTAAAGAATTCGTGTTAGTATTTTTGCAGCTGTGACTTATTAAGCTGATAGTTCGGTAATTTTCACATCTGTCAACACCTGCTTTCTTTGGGATTGGAATTATTATATTCTTCTTGAAGTCTGAGGGTACTTCACCTGTCTCGTACATCTTGCTCACCAGATGGTAGAGTTTTGTCAGGACTGGCTCTCCCACTGCCGTCAGTAGTTCCAATGGAATATTGTCTACTCCGGGGGCCTTGTTTCGACTCAGGTCTTTCAGTGCTCTGTCAAACTCTTCACGCAGTATCATATCTCCCATTTCATCTTCATCTACATCCTCTTCCATTTCCATAATATTGTCCTCAAGTACATCGCCCTAGTATAGACCCTCTATATACTCCTTCCACCTTTCTGCTTTCCCTTCTTTGCTTAGAACTGGGTTTCCATCTGAGCTCTTGATATTCATACAAGTGGTTCTCTTATCTCCAAAGGTCTCTTTAATTTTCCTGTAGGCGGTATCTGTCTTACCCCTAGTGAGATAGGCCTCTACATCCTTACATTTGTCCTCTAGCCATCCCTGCTTAGCCATTTTGCACTTCCTGTCGATCTCATTTTTGAGACGTTTGTATTCCTTTTTGCCTGCTTCATTTACTGCATTTTTATATTTTCTCCTTTCATCAATTAAATTCAATATTTCTTCTGTTACCCAAGGATTTCTACTAGCCCTCGTCTTTTTACCTACTTGTTCCTCTGCTGCCTTCACTACTTCATCCCTCAAAGCTACCCATTCTTCTTCTACTGTATTTATTTCCCCCATTCCTGTCAATTGCTCCCTTATGCTCTCCCTGAATCTCTGTACAACCTCTAGTTCTTTTAGTTTATCCAGGTCCCATCTCCTTAAATTCCCACCTTTTTGCAGTTTCTTCAGTTTTAATCTACAGGTCATAACCAATAGATTGTGGTCAGAGTCCACGTCTGCCCCTGGAAATGTCTTACAACTTATTACCTGGTTCCTAAATCTCTGTCTTACCATTATATAATCTATCTGATACCTTTTAGTATCTCCAGGGTTCTTCCATGTATATAACCTTCTTTCATGAGTCTTAAACCAAGTGTTAGTTATGATTATGTTGTGCTCTGTGCAAAATTCTACCAGGCGGCTTCCTCTTTCATTTCTGTCCCCCAATCCATATTCACCTACTATGTTTCCTTCTCTCCCTTTTCCTACACTCGAATTCCAGTCACCCATGACTATTAAATTTTCGTCTCCCTTCACTATCTGAATAATTTCTTTTATTTCATCATACATTTCTTCAATTTCTTCGTCATCTGCAGAGCCAGTTGGCATATAAACTTGTACTACTGTAGTAGGTGTGGGCTTCGTATCTATCTTGGCCACAATAATGCGTTCACTATGCTGTTTGTAGTAGCTTACCCGCATTCCTATTTTCCTATTCATTATTAAACCTACTCCTGCATTACCCCTATTTGATTTTGTGTTTATAACCCTGTAGTCACCTGACCAGAAGTCTTGTTCCTCCTGCCACCGAACTTCACTAATTCCCACTATATCTAACTTCAACCTATCCATTTCCCTTTTTAAATTTTCTAACCTACCTGCCCGATTAAGGGATCTGACATTCCACGCTCCGATCCGTACAACGCCAGTTTTCTTTCTCCTGATAACGACATCCTCTTGAGTAGTCCCCGCCCGGAGATCCGAATGGGGGACTATTTTACCTCCGGAATATTTTACCCAAGAGGACGCCATCATCATGTAATCATACAGTAAAGCTGCATGCCCTCGGGAAAAATTACGGCTGTAGTTTCCCCTTGCTTTCAGCTGTTCGCAGTACCAGCACAGCAAGGCCGTTTTGGTTATTGTTACAAGGCCACATCAGTCAATCATCCAGACTGTTGCCCTTGCAACTACTGAAAAGGCTGCTGCCCCTCTTCAGGAACCACACGTTTGTCTGGCCTCTCAACAGATACCCCTCCGTTGTGGTTTCACCTACGGTACGGCTATCTGTATCGCTGAGGCACGCAAGCCTCCCCACCAACGGCAAGGTCCATGGTTCATGGGAGGGAGAGGCGTAGTACCGTTTCGATATCTTTCGAGCTACAAACGGTGCCCACAGTGAACTGTATCAACATCATAAAAATGTTTGAGCTACTATGTACAATATTGGACAAATGAAGTTATAAGCCCGAATAGATAGCGAAATATGAACCTATACCTACAGCACGGACACCTTGTACTCTGTTATTCAATGAAAGCTTGCTTTCCGGCTTAACGTTCAACACCGCCTGTAAGTGAAAATGGTACTGTTCGCTTTGTACAGTCACAAGAATTCACTCTATGAATTTGTACTCTTGGCACAAAACATGGAGCACCTTCACGTTCCAACTATTCTGAACTGCGTTTCATTATTGATGTTACTCGTTTCAGAACAACGTCTCGAAGACACTTTTAAAATATTTGCTTGGCTCTGCCGTCCTTCGTAAGCGACTCCAAATTTATTCATAGTTCATGTCTAAAATATTATCTTTCATGGGTGTAGTGCGGTGACTTAGTGCCTAAATGTGAGATAAGAAATCAAAAAATTCTGAGTTCAGTCTTCTGTGGGTCATCGGTTCTTGTGTGTCAGCTATCGCTTCTTTCAATTCTGCCTATGATTTGTATGTCAGGACTGCAAGTTACAACACAAGGTCCCATTATAATTGGCTGAGTTAGTTCGAAGGCTGGTAGAAGACAAGGACATACTACTTAAACAGGGCTGCCTGGTAGAGCAAAGCGCTGTCCAAACCAACCTGGTTGTGGGTTGTTTCACCTGACCTTTCTATGACCTGAATAATCTCTAGAGAAAATACATCAGTCAGAAATTTTACCATAAAGTTCACCAGGCAGACTGCTCGCTCAGCATACGTAGCTCCGTCGTACTGAGCCTGAAGGGTGTTTCACAGATGCGGAAGGTTTTGGTAACCGTGGAGGCGTGGATGGCAGCGGCACGCTGGGGTGAACAAAGGCGTGGCAACACGGCTGTGAATACGAGAGCTGGCTGTTTCATCCGGGCGCGGACCACGCGTAGGTGGTGGCGAGCAGCCACTTATCGGCACAGGAAGCGCCGAGGCACAGCCGCCCGATTACCCTCTTCTCTCCTAGCCCCGGCCGGATAAAGCTTGCTGGCCCCGTGCACGGCTACGCTCCCCACACGGCTATCCTATCCAACAGTCGCGGCAACTGCGACCACATCACAAACACACTTTTATTCAATGAGTTTCTTTTAGTATAATCTGAGGTATAAGTAAAAATCTGCTTAAATTACTGCCTCAATGGAACTAATACGCTTCGTATATTGAAATAATTCTATGATTTCACAATTTTCCCTTTTCTAGTCAACTGTGTTTCCCTTTTGCATAGCAGTTCATGAAAGAATGGCAGAGGGAGATCAGCGCTCTAGGGGAAATAATGAAGTGTTTGGACCCGAGACGACTAAACTGTCGCGTAGCGAGATTTTGCGTTGTGGCGACAGCGATGTGTCCACTTGGCGCACTCTTTACAATATAGACTACGAATATAAGATGTGTTACATAACGTTGGAAACTGCATAAGGCTGTTCGTGAACGATGCTGTTGGCTATACGAACGTTGCATTAACAAAAGATTATAGCGAAATGCAAGAAGACTTGCAGAAGGCTAACGAATGGTGGAGGAACTGGCAGTTGACCTTGACGCAGATCGCGCAGAAATTGGCTGAGAGATCAGTTGCTAATGAAACTGCTGCAGCATTCTGAAAGAAAGAGGTGAAATACTGTTCGACCATATTGTTGACGATGTTACCGGAAACATTAACAACCGTAAAATACCTAGGAGTAACCCTACGGAGTTATCCAAAGTGGAATGAATATACATGAGTAGTGTTAAGAAAAATCAGGATCCAGACAAATTAACGGGAAAAATCTTACGGAAATGTACTGCATCTACGAATTGTCACACAAAACTCTTATTCGACTTATTCTCGAGTACTATTCACCAGTCTGGGATCCTTACCGGATAGAGGGGGAAGAGAGAAGAAAGATCGCATGAGAGTGAAAGCATCAACTCTACAAACTACGTAGCGTACGTTACAAGAGTGATGAATTATCGTCACGGAGAGGATTATTGTTACAGTTCCGAAATTACAAGTTATAGGATGAAAACACCAACTCTCTTCCGTTGAAAGTAAGGAAAACGATGTCACCGATCAGTAAAATTCTCATGGATTACTTCCTTTTTATTATGCATATTTATGTTACAATTTTGAAAAGAATTACGCTTATAACATTTAAAGGTAGCGAGACAGTATTTTACTCACGATGTAGCACTGTATGCAACAAGCAGTTTATACCACCATACTGGTGTGATCCATTCAATTTGGCCACTTAAAAACAAAAGACAATAACGAGGAAAATGATATCGTAAGCACGTCAAACGAGACTTGCAACCTCTGTAACTATTCGTTTCAACGGCCAGTTTAAAAAATAAAAGATGTATATATGCGCTATAAAATCTGGTCGACGGAGACCATCCAGAAGCAGATCACAATGCAGGTCTGGTTACCAAACAAAATCCGTGTACCATAACAGTGAAATCACATCCAGCTGGTGCGATGACCCGCAGACTTACACACACACACACACACACACACACACACACACACACACACACACACAGAGAGAGAGAGTAGTAAGATCGCTAGTGGCACTAAAATTAGTATTAAACTTTTTTGAAGTTACTTGCTTCTTCATTTAAGACGTCCGGAGCAGTCCACAGTGGGTGGGGCAACCCTCGCCACGATGCGATATTAGATCATCCTTATTTCTTTAAACATCTGTACAATTCTCTTTATGTGTTCCGGATACTAGTAGGACAGCGTGACCCGTCATCAGGTATTCGCTCTTCTCGCCTTCTCAGAAGACTAACATGCTTATGAGCGCTTCTGTTATATTAGCTCTTGATTTTTCTTACATGTAGAACTGAGTCACATACTGTACCAGTGACAAACGTGCTCTGCAGCATGATCCCACAAATGTTTAATCAGCATTCATAGAATTTCTATCTCGCAGACATTACATGATAATCAGATTTTCGACAATGTGACATAAACGCTTCTTTCCACGACTATATGTTACTAAAAGCCTCCAGCAATTTGAATAGTCAAACCTCTACATTGATAGTGCAGCAAGAATGTCTCTCACGTACATTTATTTACAATTTCACCGCAGAAATCAAGTCTTTTTCCATTATCTTCGACAGTCTGAAGTACAAAGGACTTTTACTATACTATCACGCGTCTGCAAACGGAGCCGAGACAAACTGTTTCCTGCGAATTATAGTGTACATATCGAACTCCATGGATGAACGCAATGCGCTTTAGACATCTAAAAGGAACTTGTATTGTTTGAATCTCTGTTACGAACGCATTGTGGATTGATAGCTGTCAATTCTTCCTCACCAGCTGCAGAAGAATGTGTAAGAGATTAGAACTGCACGAGATGTATCTGTTGCTCAATTATCGAATCTAGCACTCCCGACAGAGGGTGGGGAGACACACTTAGTAACTGTTTCCGAATCCACCTCTTACAGCATACGGAAATATGCTTCAATGAACAACCCTATTCGCACAGCTGGTACAGATTACTGGAATGAACATATGGCAACCAAAAAACAGCGCTCTTAAGGAGTAGACATAGTCTAGCAGGAGAAGATTGTACTTGTATAACTCTTCTGCTACAATTACTAAAGCAGTCGCGAAGTCAAACAACATGAAGAAATACAGCTTTTTGCAGAGAGCACACTATGTGAACGTAAACAAATGCAAACCATACTTCGCTACTTCGATTGCAGCTTACATTCTGTTCGATCCTCGGCAGAGGTCCTGCTCCGGTCAACACAGAAAACATTAAGTGACTACAAACTAGATTAAAATCCAGAATGAGATTTTCACTCTGCAGCGTAGTGTGCGCTGATATGAAACTTCCTGGCAGTTTAAAACTGTGTGCCCAACCGAGACTCGAACTCGGGACCTTTGCCTTTCGCGGGCAAGTGCTCTACCATCTGAGCTACCGAAGCACGACTCACGCCCGGTCCTCACAGCTTCACTTCTGCCAGTATCTCGTCTCCTACTTTCCGAACTTTACAGAAGCTCTCCGCTGCAGAGTGAAAATCTCATTTTGGAAACATCCCCCAGGCTGTGGCTAAGCCATGTCTCCGCAATATCCTTTCTTTCAGGAGTGCCAGTTCTGCAAGGTTCGCAGGAGAGCTTCTGTAAAGTTTGGAAAGTAGGAGACGAGATACTGGCAGAAGTGAAGCTGTGAGGACCGGGCGTGAGTCGTGCTTCGGTCGCTCAGATGGTAGAGCACTTGCCCGCGAAAGGCAAAGGTCCCGAGTTCGAGTCTCGGTCGGGCACACAGTTTTAATCTGCCATGAAGTTTCATAGTTTTAGATTAAAATAATGAACGTCTAAGCATTTAGTTCTTTTAGTACCTGTGGATACTCATCTCCAATCTCCGTGTATAATTTTGCTTTGGAATTGTAGCATAAAGCAGTGTTCTATTTCTTTGCAGCGTCTTGAAGGCAGTTATAAATGTTTTCATTTGTGTTGCCTTTATGGTATTTCCATTTGTAGCATTCTTCCTCAAAACAGAGATTGCTTCTGAAGGTGGGACAGTGGTTTGCAGCGCTGATATTATTTGATCAAGTTCCTAATATTTTTCGTGGCTAAAAAGTCTTCTTCGAAGGCAGTTTCCAATCACACAGAAAAAAAATATATAGTTCCATTAAAAATAAAAGCTCTGAAACACAATTCGGCAGTTACAAACCTTAATATTACTTGCATTGGTCGGAAAAACCGCTCTAACTTTTCGGAAACCGCACTTCGATATGTTTACTCGTCATGAATACAGAGGGTGAGTGACCTAAAACTTGCACCGTATGTATTTCGATACGGGAAGGCGCCACTGATATGCGGATTCCACAGACTGAAATGGTAGGCAGGGACTTGCCTACGCAACCCATACACAGACTGTAATGAGTTACAAATGTGTGTTTATTTTTTAAAACAGGTACAAATATTTAAATGGGACAATGCTACTGACAGTACAAGGTAGACTAAATTGGAACGTCTATGGTGTTTTTAGCAGAAGTCTGCCGGCCGGAGTGGCCGAGCGGTTCTAGGCGCTACAGTCTGGAACCGCGCGACCGTTGCAGGTTCGAATCCTGCCTCGGGCATGGATGTGTGTGATGTCCTTAGGTTAGTTAGGTTTAAGTAGTTCTAAGTTCTAGGGGACTGATGATCTCAGAAGTCCCATAGTGTTCAGAGCCATTTAAACCATTTTTAGCAGGAGTCTAATGCAAATAGTTCACAGAAATCGTAGTCTGCACATTGAACACACCGACAGTTATTTGGTCCAAGTTGAAGCACAAACGAATGTGAATTTCATATGGGTGCGTACGTGCAATCCTATAGAGTTGTTAATGTGGCCCCGGAGCTGTCGCGTTATTAAATGCGACATTGTCTAGGACAGACGAAATTCAAGCAAAAGTGAATGCACTACCTCTGCGGGGTCTGACAGGTAAAGAACAAATGCACCCTCAAAGACTGTGCTCAAAATGACCACCACCAGCGTCAATACAAGCTTGCAATGTCTCATGCAACGATTGCTGCTACGTTCTAGCATATCAGCAGAAACTGCACCGCCGGCAGCTTTAGTATCCCGTTTCATGTCATCCGTAACTGAAGAGATTAAGAGGTTGACGTCTATTGCGATATCTTTCGGCGTATCCGGTAGACAAACGAACGGAACACTTCCTACATTCGCCATAAACCATGAGCACGTCCGCTTTTTTCTCCATTGGGAAATACCATCTTCCAAGCACATCTTACTACGCCCACTACCATACAATAAGTGACAGGGCGTAGCAATGCAATCGTAGGGCACACACAATGAAATGAAAACAAACATAACATAGTCACCTAGTATCTAAGCAATATGTTGGAACAAACAACCGTAGGTGTTTACAATGTTCGCAATACGATAACTTGTAAACTACTTGCACTAGCTTCCTGCAACGAACATAACCGACATTCTCATTTACACTAATTTTAAGATTTTACTGTCGATAGCCATTGTCCCGTTAACAAATTTATAGCTGTTGTAAGAAACTGCACTTTCGTCAACGTCTTAGAATCTGTGTACTGAGTGAAAATATGCGCCCTTGCCTACAGTTCAATTCGTGAAAACGGAGTATTGACAGTGCTTTCCATATCCGAAATATTTGTCAGGTGAGTCACCTGTATTTGTAGCAGCCTGTCTTAGATACCTCACCGTTCGTAAATAAGTTAAGTAGTTTGATAGTATGATTCTTAGAAATTTGGGGTAGCATCCAAAGTATTTGGTTTATACTCTTTGCTATCTTGAGATACGAAAAAGATATTTGTTTTGGTCTAAACAACAAGACGGCGAATTCAGGTAGTGAGTGACGGTACAACTCACTCGGAAAGCGTATGCGTGGGCGAACTGTCGGCGGACGACACTGGGTTTGTGCGCTTCAAAGTACTGAAATACCGACAGCAATGGCCGCGAGGCTGGCGTGGAGCAAAGGGCACAGCTCTGACCTTTGTCATTTTGCAAATGCTAATTGGTCACTCGTAGCCAGAAACGCGAAGCGGCCGTAATCGAAGGGACAGGAGTACTATGGTTCTCGTATCAAAAGCAAATTCCGACCTAAACACAATTACACACAAAATTTTCACCTATTTAGTGCAACAGTAGCGTAGCGCAGAAATTAAATCATCAACTAGATAAGTGTTACATCAATCGCCAAATTAAGACCACGACGGATTTAAGGGCTGACTAACGCACTGAAAAAAAGAAAAATCGCAGCACCATTAAGGAGTTGTGCCATTACAACGAAATTTAGTGGGCGTCTTTCTACATCTGAAATATTGTGTCTGCTCAAATTTCACGCAAGCCGCATAAGAGTGGCGTTAGTAGCGTCACTATGAAGTTGTAAATTAAGTTTTCCTTAAATAAAGGCTATAACGATCGTCAGCGTTAGTTACCCGTGCGACTGGACGTGGAGGGTTTATGTTAATAGGGCCACGAGAAGCTGTATGTTACTTCTGTGATATTTAAAAAAAGATTTGCAGCAATGTAGACAGTGAACGTGATTGCTGGCAGCGGTGGTTACGAGAATGTAAGATCGCATGAAGACTAGACTTCGGAAGGCCACATGATACTAAGGAGAGGGAAGACCATCGTGTTCGGCCTATAGCTCTGGCCCATCGTACTGCATCTGCAGCAGCTTTTGGCAGCAGCTGGCACCACAGTGACACAATGAACTGTTACTTCAAAGACAGCTTCGAGCCAGATGCCGTGTAGCGTGTATTCCACTGACCTCAAACCACCGCCGTTTGCGACTTAAGTGGTGTCAAGCGAGAGCTCACTGGATGACAGGGTGGAGGTCTGTTCTGTTAATATGATTTCAGGTGGCAGCAGGAGCGCTCGCGTGGTTATCCCACGTACCATGACTGCAAATTTGTACGTCAGTCTGGGGATTCGATCTGCTGTGCTGCCATTCATGAACAGCATTCCAGGATGTGATTTTGAACGGGACAATGTTCCCTCACATACCGTTGTTGTAACCCAACGTGCTCTACAGAGTGTTGATATGTTGTCTTGGTTTGCTCGATCACAAGATCTGTCACCAACAGAGCACATATGGGACATCATAGGAAAACAACTCCAGCGTCATCCACAAGCAGTATTAACCATTCCTGTACGGAACGACCAAGTGCAACAGGCATGGAACTCAATCCCACATAATGACATACAGCACGTGTATAACGCTATACATGCATTTGCATTCAACATTCTGTTGGTTACACTGGTTTTTAATGTGCCAGCATGTCACGTTTACAATGTCTTGTCTCAAGCTTACATTAACCTGTGATCATGCAGTGTTAACCACATAATACGTTACCTAGGCAAATGTATTACCAAAATCTCATTACTGTATATTAATTATTTTTTGTTGTTGCGATTTTTTCCCGTCATTGTACTTGCATAATTGTGAAACAAAAATAAAGTGTATCTGTACTGAGAGCTTTACAGTATTATAAAGTTTAAATATAGGATACCCTAATAAATGATGATAAAGCCTAAAACTGTGATAGAAATTCACTTTTGAACACCCAAGTGCAGAAGATTATGCCAGAACCCTTCCCCAAGTCACTATGGATAAAAACCTGATAATCTGTCAAATGGCGAGTCATTTAGTTGCTGTACTACACGACAAATCTGTTAGTGGGCAATTGTACGTTCATATAAAGTTTGGTTCGCGGTTAAACTTCAGTTGCCGTGGAGCGTGCACTGCGCGAGGGCGTAGCGTGACTGACTCTTGCCGCGAAGTTTATTTAGGAAACCCACACATGAGTATCTCCTCCCGCTCCCCCTACACACACACACACACACACACACACACACACACACACACACACACACACACACACAAAGAGTACGTTTTTCTAACAGTATTTATTCTATTTAAAAGTATTTATTTTACGATATTGCAGTGCCGGTGTTATCCTGATGATGATGCACTGCGGCGACTATAGCCGTTACTAAACACATCAGATGAATTCGCAATTGCGAGTAATGACTACCATCAGCTGTAGAATGGAATGAAGACAATGAAAATGTGTGCTGGACTGGGACTCGAACCCGGATTTCCCGCTTATCGCGAGGGGCCGCCTTACCATTTGGCTAACCGTGTACAACTCACGGCCTAACCCAAACTTCCAAATGTCGTCAACCATTCCCAATTACGAATTCATCTGATGAGTTTAGTAACGGCTATGGTCGCCGCAGTGCTTAGTCATCAGGATAACACCGGCACTGCAATGTATTTATCTGCTGATACCGCGCATGCGACTTTGAAGCACAAGTCTGATCTCAACGGGAATACACATAGTGGACGCGCGAGTACAGATCGTAGACGTATGGTTGACGACATACGGAAGTTTGGGTCTGGCAGTGAGTCGTGCACGAATAGCCAAATGGTACGGCGAACGCTCGCTATAAGTGGAAAATTTAGGCTCGAATCCCGGGTAGGCACAAATTTTCACTGTCATCATTCCATTCTACAGCTTGTTGTTGTTGTTGTTGTGGTCTTCAGTCCTGAGACTGGTTTGATGCAGCTCTCCATGCTACTCTATCCTGTGCAAGCTTTTTCATCTCTACAGCTTATGATAGTCATTTTTCGCAATTGCGAATTCATCTGAAGTATTTATTTTACTCTTGCGTATCGATATTCATCTAAGAAAAACAGTACCAACATTAATAAGACTGCAAGCAGTTTTGTTCCTTCTTACTATCGCGTGAAAGAATCACCGTGAGTTTAACGTCCCGCCGACAATGAGAATATCAGAGAAGAAGCACAGACTCGAACTGGGGAAGGAAGCTTGTCGTGACTTTTTCGAACCAACCATCCTGTTATTTGCCTAAAGCGATTTCGGGAAGTCGTGTGAAACGTAAATCTGGATGGCCGGACGCTGATTTGAAACGTCGCGCTCCAAAATTGGGTGCAATGTAAGGACAGAGAACTATATACTTCGAGTAGAAATGTCCCAAACAGATGCTTTTAATCTGCTCTTTAACCTGAAAGCCTGGTATTCTTGGCGCCTTCGCCAAATCAGCAACTGCTGCTGCTTGGGCTGTTTATTTTTTATTTTATTTTATTTTTGGTACAAGAAGGCATTTAAACGTGACCATCATCACTCCAACGAATCTTGTCGGTTCAAAAGGAAGAGATGACTGAAAAGAAACGCCAAGAAAGACTGAAAACTACTACACTCTACTAAATAAATACTTTTCACACTTCGTCAGTGGTACGCCACTCATAAGTGAATGAGTTAAAGAAAGCTACTTGAACGGCAACAATTGAGCTGATTGAATTTCACGAATTTTACCGAGCTACTTAACTAAACAGTATTGTCAACACGTATTTAGTTACTAAATCACTCGCTATTCGCCATCAGTAATCGTCGAGTGTTTTGCGCCACAGATAAAGAATGGAGGCAACGAACGTCACAAATACATAGGTACTAGCGATTAGAGCGACTTAAACGTGCTGATAACTTGTGCGTAGTATTACTCAAATTATTGGACCTTTAAATTATCAAAGCTATCGCATAAGTAAAGGTCAGCTGTCATGATGCATTCCCAACTCTCTAGCGCCCTACATATCTACAATGAATGTAACAGCGGAAAATATTTAAGAGAGCAACTGCGCACTGAATCGCAGCAGCGTCATTAATAAAATGGTCCACCTCAAGTGCCTTCTGCCACTTCTCGAAACTTTCAATGTTAAAATCGTAACCGGGACGATCTGCGACGTTCACAATGGCTCGTACTCTTTATTACTGTTACAGCTTCCTAGGAAGGACGAACTTAAAAGCTAGTGCTACAAACGACGAAGAACATTCCTAATCATGAAATTTATGAATCATGCGGAAAACTTCTTGATTTTACGTTTTTCCTGCTCAAAACTGTCGTGTGAAGTCTCAGGAACATGTACGTAAAACTTTAGCACCATGGGGAGAAGAAAACTACACTACGATGTTCGTCCCCAACTCCGTCGCAATACCACACGGACAATTTCGTCTTAATAAACGAAGGTCATGAAACACCGTGGCAGCTCCCCCCCCCCCCCCTCCCCGCTCTCTCTCTCTCTCTCTCTCTCTCTCTCTCTCTCTCTCTCTCTCTCTCTCTCTCTCTCCCCCTCCCCCACCCCCCCCACCCCCCGCCTCCTCACTCCTGAAAATACAATTAACAACACCATCTACATGGCTGACACTTTTCTATTCCGAGTGTAGCTTTCTTGGCCTCGGTTCTATCTGACTGTATCTAGTGAGCTGTGCACGGTTTAAAAAAAATTTATATATATATATATATATATATATATATATATATAGCCAAAATGCTAACCTGTTTGTTCACCAGCAGCTTGCTACGTCTGCTTTAGTTTCAACCCTGTATTTAACGAGTAAGAAGTTCTTTTGAAATACTTCATGAAATACCACTTTGCTCTAAGGCACTCCTCTCAAAATAAATAGTTAGCAGCGGGAGCAACTACGAAAATACGATGTCCTGAAGTATAAATAGACACAGGAAGCAATTTTAATTTGATCGAGAAATTAAATCTAACAGTGAATGTCGACGTTTTCCTGGAGAATTTAAGATTCAATCAACCAATCCAAAAAGTCTCAGCTTAAATAAGGGTGGACAATTTTGAAGAGTTGTCTGTCCACTTAATGGTGTGACATCGTTTCATTCTGGCTTAGAGTGAGCTATGACGTCAACTGATAGTTCTCCAAGGGTACCACGTCTCAATGAAGGGCTGGAAGAGAAAATACGGAAAGACTCATCGGGGAACTAGCACAGGTGTTGTCTCTCTGTTCGTCAGCTGCGATGATAAAACAGAGCTAAAGAAAATGCCAAATATAATATACAACAGGGAGGGAAAAGAAGCCATAATTTGTCTTCATTGACGATCGTGCTTTGGGTGCCACCTGTAGCAAAAGAAGAGCGGAAAATTACAGACAAAACCTTATGATTTTTTTCCTTTTATAAATAACACCTTATGCAATTATTTATCATCATGTTTTCGCAGCTCAATGGTTGATCCATCAAATTTCAGGCGTGCAACCGCAAAAAAAAAAAAAAAAAAGGGAGGCTACGTTTTCATGGTTGCACGCCTGACGTTTAATCAATCACCTTACGCAAAAATCTGCTATAAACAGATCCGATCAAGAAAACGACGTGTTTTATTCACACTCGCAAAAATCATTCGTATCCAGCAAAAGGCGAGACGTCTAAAGAAAACAAGTCAGCTACAGACAGTACATATAATCGAAAAAAAGTTCCCATAAGGGTCCATCAGCTAAGGACGCAAACTCAAGACAGCTTTTTCTGATTACAAGAAATCTTTCTTCCGTTTTCGTCTTAAGTAATCTGATTTTCACATACTGAAAATGGCCAGCTGAATGTGCCCGTTCATAGCAACTGAATTTGAACCGTTGTCAAATACTACCAATACGTCATAAACCGTCATAGGGTGTTCTGGGAGACGACTGTTCATGGATACAAAATTACCTCTTGTATCCAGTTCTTCGATTATAGGATGCATTCTACGAACACTTCCAGTATTTTACATATAAATTCCAATGTTGTTTGCGTGTCTAGAAAAGACAATAGCGACTAATTACTGAGGAAATATTTCCTCATATACCCTGCTCCTGTTTCTTACACGACTGTACAGGTGGATGAAGATAAATACACTACTTTTAGTGGGTTTTTTCGCGAAACTGATATGGAGGAAATTCGGGACATTGTTCATTGCGTTGGACGGAAGGAAGGAAGATCAGAGATCACCATCCAGTCAAGGGCGAGGTCATTAGAGACAGAGCACAAACTGATTGGGAAAGTTGGGGAAGGAAATTGGTGGTGTCCTTCGAAAGAAACCAGCCCGTCACTCTTCTTAAACGATTTCGGGAAAATCCCGGAAAACTTAAATCTGGCTGAGTGGATGGGAATTTGAAACACCATACTCTCAAATATGTGTACAACGGCTTACCACTACGTCATCTCGTTCTGTCCCACTCCGCTGGAGATCAGGTTGACACTTTTAAATACTGCACACCGGCTAGACTGCAGAAATGATTGAAACAATCCAAAAGTTCATCCTGGATGTCAGTCTAAAAATTCAATAATTCCTGAAAAGCCCGATACCGATCCAAGTACTTCAAACCTAATTATGATAGAGAGTAACTGGTGGAGCATCATTTTTAGTGAATTATGGCAACACCCTTTCTACAACTGTCATTCAATAAATTCAGTAGGTTGTTGACTGTGTTAAGAGACCACGAACCCACTACCTTTTTTTTTTTTAGTTTCCATAAGCAAGGTGATTCAGAACTGAATGTGGGCCAGAGGTTATGGGGTGTTAGAGTAAGTGGACAATACAGAAAGGATGGAACAGATTGCACCACTTATTTACCTGACAAATACTGAATGAAATAATAACGTTTGTCCAGAGTGATTTAAGAAAGCTACGAAAAATCTGTTCAGGATGGCTAGATCGGTAACTGAATCGCGCTCCAGCCTGTGTAAGAGCCCCCGTACCAACACGGGACGCGATTCAATCGGCACGACTTAGTATAAACGAGTGCGACAGTCGGGAATTAACATTACGTTATGCTAGCTATTCTGCTTTATGTTAACTATTAATACTGACTACACGTGTAAGTAGAGAGCTGCAATTAAAAAATAAAGGTTCTTGTCAAAAGCTATGCATTAATTCTGCATAAAATATCGTATCTTTTGCTATAAATAGTAAGGCACATTCCATTCTTAAGTGATGTTCCCCAAAGCATTGTCATGTCATATAGCCACAGTATACTTTAGAAGATTATTTATGCGTACCATTTCCCTGAAGGATACCAAGGTACTCTGCTCAAAACAAAATAACAAATCACAGATCGTTCTCTTGCTTGGTGAGCTGTAGGGTACGTTGGATCTAAAGATATCTGGCGCCACGATGTTTTGGGATGGACGACATTCGCACGTACAGAGAGAAGTGAACAGTAACAAATTCCATTCTTCTGTACAATTTTCGGGCTGTAAGTTGCTATGAGATGCTGATTTGTAGCGTAGCCCAGGATCTAAGTTAGGTTGAAAGGCGACTGCCTGGTAATTAACATGAAACTTATGAATAGAACTATAATTACTACTATGACTCGTTATTTTCAGCGTATTGTATTCCGACTAGCGGTTTATGTCCGTCATTTTGATGACTTCATGCCGCAAAGCAGATGGGTGTTATCGGCAGGTTCAGCATTTCCCGGCCTATCAGTACCTGAAGAGCCTTTACTACTATCCATCTTTTCAGAGTCAGGAGTAGGACACAACGACGGCGCTGACTGCGTTAAAACAAGTGAAATATTGCAAATTAGGTGCAACTTCTGCATCAGAGGAAGGAATTTGTGAAACAACTTCCCTAGTGAATCGTTAAAAACATCTTCAGATATGTCTATTTCACTTTCCTATCAAGTAATGAACTATTATCCAACCACTCTCTTCTCAGGATCCTAAGACCGGCACTCACCATTTTCATTTGTTAATCAAGAAGGGGAAAAGGGTAGCAACGGCGCTGGGTGTGCAGTAGTTATCAACACCATCTCGGGTGATGATAAAATATATGCTGCCCCCTGGGGCATTAGCACGGCGGCAGAATTAACAGCCATGTTACTTACCTTCGAAAAACATCAATGACGGTGATACTACCTTATTCACAAATACCGCTGCAATCACTACAGCATCACCGTACGTAACGCCACAATAATCTCTCAGTACATGAGATAACGCTGCATGTGGACATCATACAACATACAAATTATATTTATTTGGGTAAAAGACAACTGCGATTCTCGGGAAACGAACTGAAGACAGGTTAGGACTGGGCGTGATCATTGCGGGCAGCTACGAGTATGATAGGATTCCGAACTTAGGCTCCTTTGGGACATAGAAAGAATCACTATGAAATCAGTAGGACAACATACAGAAAAATTTTTTCGCCCCTGGGGCGGTGGCGATCCAATAACGAGGTACATCCCTGCCCTGTGTCCCCAGCCACACGATGGTATTCCAAGCATCAGTCGCACACACGTTCTATGCCTGAATTCACAGCGTCCGCTGAACCGATTCGGAAGAATGGCCTGTCCCCCACCATTACCGTGGAGAGGGCTTAGACCTTAATCATGTGATACTTTGGTACCAAAGACGGAAATGAGCGACCGACGCTCTACTCCTGCAGCTGAGGAGCGTGAGATACGGAAAAACGTTGCTGGGAACAGCGGTCATTAAGGTTTTCAAAATACTGTCGAACTTCCTTGTCTGGTGGAAGTGGACCATTGGCGGCTCCTAGCTCTCCCCACATCAGAGAGATGAGTCTTGAAGTTATTAAGTCACGATTTATAGAAGGTCGCCGAACAGAACATTTTTGGCATGCCCTTAAAGGGGCATAGTTGTCGCTTTGGAACGCTGTAGATAATATACAGATGGTACGAGTCAGTTATGTGATCCTCCACCGCTGTAAAGCCGGGGCAGTTAAGTGGCCTGTATGTGCCAGTTGACTGTGTGAAATCAGTAAGATGAGTGGACGTGACAGAACGGCAGAAACGAACTATCTTGATTTAGCGTGCCTGTGACCACCCATTTGTTGGTATATCAACGCTGACTGTCCTCTGTGACTTACAAGGAATAGTATAACACTCGCCTATTACTCCTTGCGACTCGTCCCGAGGAGTAATTGAGCCAAATTTCAGACATATTTGTATTACCGTGCCCGCAATCCATTCCGACAGCTTGAGATACACTTTATCACTAATAATGATAATATCAGGCATGTCCGCAACGAGTAGCAGGGCTGCCTTTTTATTTTAATTTCTTCATTATTTATTGCAATAAACGTGACCAAAAACACACGACAAAACTACATCTTTGTTTCAAACGTCCGTCATTTTATTATTTGTTCCCAATTTCAAAAACAGTGCGCTATTACTCCATGCGTAATATCATAGATATTAAGAAAATTGTTTGTTTTTTGATTTCTGATACAATTTGCAAGCACTTCCGCCATGGACACACCTCATTTTGGACAGAAATGAAACTCCACGGATGGCGGGCTTAATGATGACTGAAATTCTTTAAGAAATCATAGAATGATATCCAAGAATCAGGAAATAACGAGCAAAGGAATCAGTAAATAATGTGAACAAAGAATTACCTGTGTTGCTCCACTAGTTTTTTCTAAAAAACCGTAAAAATCACTTATAGGTTGACTGAGGAAAAGGGCTGGAGGCTGTGCTACACATTAGCGTGGTGTACCCTGGTGGTGACTAACTTTTCGTTTACTGTATGTTTTTAAACTTCGTGTTAACACCTTTGTACGAGACGTCGTGAACCTAACCAGTGATAACGGAGTAAGTCAAGACGAATTCTGTGACACAGCTACAGCATGCATTCAGCAAGAGCGCCCATACGATAGTTGGGGATGGGGGGGGGGGGGGGGCGTGAAGTATTTTTAATTTTTTGGAAAATGAATGGTGATTCGTAAGTAGCCACAAAAAACGTTCCAATTCCGACCATATAAAAACCATGCGTAATACAGTCTTTTACATCATTTTCTTTAAAGAAAACCACCTGATTACACTATATTTTCTTCTTTCCTTGAGAGCTTGGGGGGGGGGGGGGGAGGGCGCAGCGCCCCCTTGCCCTCGGGTATGCGCGCCCTTGGTCTTGAGCAAACAAGGGTAATTGTCTTACACTGTCGATGGCTTAATGACTGAGTGTGAACTTTCCTGACGTATAAAAATGGCGAAAAGTTCTGATTTTCTGTCGGGTGGCAGCATTACGATACCGCGCAGTTTCGTCAAGCGTCGTACACATCATCTGATAAGAAAAGACGTAAAATAATGTCGACAATGACGCCTTAGGGTACATGGGATTCTAGGATAAAGAGTGCAGACTGTGACCTTTGGGACCAAAGTTTCGCAGAGATTCGCTGTGTTTTCGTGTCAGGTAGTCGTGGCAGGCATTTGTCGTGACTAAGGGTTGGCTGGGCGAGCTAATAATAGGCCGTTTCCATCAGCAGCGGCTGCGGCTAAGCCTGAGGCCGCGCGGCCGGGCCGGTGACTATCCTAGCTCCGCGTCGCCGCCTCCAAACACGCGCTAGCTGCCCGATGCTACTTGCCAGCACACCCAAACAACTGACCGCCATGGTAGTCTGCAACGATATTTAGGGAATCACCAGCCAACCTCAGACACACACTCACCTCCTGTCATTGTAGCCGTAGAGTCAAAGATGTCAGTTACCTTTTGTTCTTCACGTACCTTTTACGATACAATCACGTGAACGTGTCTGGTTTCGACAAGCCAGTGATCATCTGCAGACTGTCAATGGACAGAAAGAGGAGACAAAGAATCATAATAGATTTTATAAAATCTGACAAGTGACTATCAACTTAATGCTACAAAAGAAAAAAAATATACTTTAAGGCAGAAGCTGCAATCAATTCGCATAGAGTTGTCTGTAATACTACGTCATAAGAATAAACCTGATGTAAACATTAGGCCATGTATTCTTCCGCGTTTGCTTGAATCTTATTGGAATTCGTTTCAGGTGGAGCGGAAGCCAAGTTGTGTCCAGTACAGTCAAGTACGATCGTAAAGATACGTTTTATCCTGTGTTACGCTCACCTAAACTGAGCAGTAATACGTGACAACAGCTTTACCGGCGCATTAAAGTTGGAAAGCACTGGCAAGCCAACAGGTCCAACTAACTTGCAATGATGTGAGAAGTCGCAGCTCACACACAAGAAGAGACGAGCAAAGAAACAACATCGCTTCGGATGTCATTTAATTTTCAAAGAGAATGAAATAATATTCGGCGAACGTCCAGCACAACCGAACGCGTTTTAGGTGACCAGACGGAAACCATAAAATGCTCTCGTTCTCAGCTAACACAGTATTCTAATTACAAACAAAAGTGATGAAAATTACCAACTTAACACAGGATAATTTTTCTGAGCGAGCTATGCGTGATGCAGGAATTTCATCGTGCTGTTGAATACTGAACCCACTGAAGGTATTAATTAGTCAGTCGTCTGTAAACTCTTAGCTCCCTCCTTATCCAAATCCAAGAAACACATTTCAGTTCTGGAACTGCCATCTGCTCCTCTTCTTTTATGACGTGCTGTTCTATATCCCGGTAACTTTCGGCAGTGACATGGGAAGAAGCTGCGTGACTTGCTTCCAGTACTTCTGGCAGCTTAACAGTCTTGTTATTTCTCGGGCCAAATCCCTTAACCTGGCTTCAGGTCCGTCCAAAATGGCTGAGCACTATGCGACTTAACTTCTGAGGTCATCAGTCGCCTAGAACTTAGAACTAATTAAACCTAACTAACTTAAGGACATCACACACATCCATGCCCGAGGCAGGATTCGAACCTGCGACCGTAGCGGTCGCTCGGTTCCAGACTGTAGCGCCTAGAACTGCACGGACACTCCGGCCGGCCAGGTCCGTACTGTTGGGTTCATATTCTAATGGTACAGTGGCAAATGTAAAAGTGCAGAATTTGTCTCATGCGCTCCATATTGTGAAAATGACTTTCTTTTCATGTTTCTACGACTCCTATCACTCTGTTTCGTGTGAGACCACATCAATGGTAGAAACAATGGACGAAGTCCGAATGAAGTGTATTTAATTTTTGCCCTAAAAAATTAAACTCTTATTTTTCTTTATGTAAGCAGCTTTTATTAACAATCTTTCATAAAATATCTATAATTAAGAATTTATATTTGAAATGAAAACAGGAATTTCGCATGCAATATATAATTAGAAACAAGAAGACGTGCATTATTCATAAAAAATGATGAATTATACAATTACGAGATGTGGGTATTTCAAATTAAACGAAAGAAAATGGCTAAGGCGAGACTAACCAGCAATCCATGAACTACACTTAATTATCAATCCACTACGCTACAGATTGCGCTTTACATCCAACGTGTACTACTACCTCAACCGCATCGAATACAGTCCCTAGGGTAACTTCAGAGGCGATATTTTTTCTGTAAATTTATGAAAAACTGTAAGAAAAACCTTTTTCTCGGCGCTTTCGAACAGTGTTCTACACGTGTGTTTTACTACGGAAGAGGAAGCAGTCTCATCCAATTTCATATTGCGTATTAACAGCGCGGCAATCCGTACACAACTGTACAGAGACTGTGATTGTACATGATTTTTGAAGTAATAACTACATAGCTAAAAGTGTGATGAGGAAAAACGTTGGCGGCCGTCAATACATTAGAATATCTGAAAGTCTCATTTAACGTAACTTACAGTAATATATCTAATACATGAGCAGGACCTACTTCCAAAGAGCGTAACACCACCAGTGCACTTGTGCTACAACTTCTGACCAACCATCGTGTTTGTATTCGTTTACACCAGGTTTATTCTTATGATGAACAGAGTATAAAAGCAATTGTAGGAAGATAGTCGACGTTATGTAGGCGAAATGAAGACCTCAGGCTATTCATATCTGTATTCGCGAAAGCAACTGCTACTTCAGCAGATACTAGAGTTACAGTAATTGCAACAATTGAATATGATTTTTACACAAATTATTAAAACTTTAAAAACTAAAATATTTTAACTGATAGCAGTTGTAATTAAACGGAGGAGGAGGCATAGAAGGGTGGGGGAATTTTTTAATGTAAGCACATCATCATATGTCTACGAGACCCATCCCCCCAGGATTTAAGTTCTATAAGGGTTATTTGGCTTCCGTCTATGTATTAATACGTAGAATTCCCGGGAGTCCTCCCGAGTCGCATCATAAGTACTCCACTTAATTTCGGCAAATAGTCACTACGGTTTCCAGTCTACTACAGTCTGAAGATCACTGACTGGTCGAAACCGGTTACGGCATTGTGAAATGCTCACGTGATTGTGTCACGAGAGATATTAAAAATAAAGCTACTGTTGCCACTTTTCCATGTACGCGACTTAAATGACATGTGAGACACACAGCCAGTTCTACAATTAATATATATCTGTGATATAGGAGACAACAATAATTATAAAGTGGTGCACTTTATTGCACTGACAAATTTTATTTTCATTAGCTTAGTAAAATTTCACTTAGATTTTTCTGATAGATTTTCCTGTTCTACTGCAATATCACGTAATTTCTGCTACTAAACCGAGATATAACGAACAGGAATATCAAGTTATTTCTGCTACTAAACCGAGATATAAGGAACAGGGATAATTATCACTATATCTTTTTTGTTGTTGGTCCGTCGTTTTGTTTTCAGAGATGTTTCGCAAATGAGGGAAAAGGAGAGTTACGTAAGGATCTGAATAATGCTTTAGAGATATATTTCGTATGTCCTACCTGTCTGACCTACGTACAAGAGCCTACAGTCCCTACAATGTAAATTATATTGTTCTTATCTGGTGTGTATATATATTAGGGTGGTCAATTGATAGTGACCGGGCCAAATATCTCACGAAATAAGCATCACACGAAAAAACTACACAGAACGAAACTCGTCTAGCTTGAAGGGGGAAACCAAATGGCGCTATGGTTGGCCCGTTAGATGGCGCTGATATCGGGTATCAACTGCGTCTTTTTAAACAGGAACCTCCATTTTTTATTACTTATTCGAGTAGTACGTAAAGAAATATGAATGTTTTAGTTGGACCACTTTTTTCGCTTTGTGATAGATGTCGCTGTAATAGTCACAAACGTATAAGTACATGGTATCACTTCACATTCCGCCAGTGCGGACGGTATTTGCTTCGTGGTACATTATTCGTGTTAAAATGGACCGTTTACCAATTGCGGATCGATATGGTGTTGATGTATCGCTATTATGGTCAAAATGCCCAAAGGGCGTGTGCTATGTATGCTGCTCGGTAGCCTGGACGACATCATTCAAGTGTCCGGACCGTTCGTCGGATAGTTACGTTATTTAAGGAAACAGGAAGTGTTCAGCCACATGTGAAACGTCAACGACGACCTGCAACAAATGACGACGCCCAAGTAGGTGTTTTAGCAGCTGTTGCGGCTAATACGCGCATCAGTAGCAGACAAATTGCGCGAGAATCGGGAATCTCAAAAACGTCGGTGATGAGAATGCTACGTCAACATCGATTGCACCAGTACCATATTTCTATGCACCAGGAATTGCATGGCGACGACTTCGAACGTCGTGTACAGTTCTGCCACTGGGCACAAGGGAAATTATGTGACGATGACATATTTTTTGCACGCGCTCTATTTAGCGACGAAGCGTCATTCACCAGCAGCGGTAACGTAAACCGGCATAATATGCACTATTGGGCAACGGAAAATCCACGATGGCTGCGACAAGTGGAACATCAGCGACCTTGGCGGATTAATGTATGGTGCGGCATTATGGGAGGAAGGATAATTGGCCCCCATTTTATCGATGGCTATCTAAATGGTGCAATGTATGCTGATTTCCTACGAAATGTTCTACCGCTGTTACTACAAGATATTTCACTGCATGACAGAATGGCGATGTACTTCCAACGTGGATGTCCGGCACATAGCTCGCCTGCGGTTGAAGCGGTATCGAATAGCATATTTCATGGCAAGTGGATTGGTCGTCGAAGCACCATACCATGGCCCGCATGTTCACCGGATCTGACGTCCCCGGGTTTCTTTCTGTGGGGAAAGTTGAAGGATATTAGCTATTGTGATCACCGACAACGCCTGACAACATGCGTCAGCGCATTGTCAATGCATGTGCGAACATTAGATGTTGAGAGTAATGTCGTTACACGTATTGCCAAATGCGTTGAGGTTGACGGACATCATTTCGAGCATATATTGCATTAATGTGGTATTTACAGGTTATCACACTGTAATAGCATGCGTTCTCAGAAATGATAAGTTCACAAAGGTACATGTATCACATTGGAACAACCGAAATAAAATGTTCAAACGTACCTACGTTCTGTATTTTAATTTAGAAAACCTACCTGTTACCAACTGTTCGTCTAAAATTGTGAGCCATATGGTGGTGGTGGTTAGTGTTTAACGTCCCGTCGACAACGAGGTCATTAGAGACGGAGCGCAAGCTCGGGTTAGGGAAGGATTGGGAAGGAAATCGGCCGTGCCCTTTTTCAAAGGAATCATCTCGGCATTCGCCTGAAACGATTTAGGGAAACGGAAAACCTAAATCAGGATGGCCGGAGACGGGACTGAACCGTCGTCCTCCCGAATGCGAGTCCAGTGTGCTAACCACTGCGCCACCTCGCTCGGTGTGAGCCATATGTTTGTGACTATTACAGCGCAGTCTATCACAAAGCGAAAAAAGTGGTCCCACTAAAACATTCTTATTTCTTTACGTACTACACGAATACGTAATAAAAAAATGGGGGTTCTTATTTAAAACAACGCAGTTGATATCCGTTTGACCTATGGCAGCCCCATCTAGCGGGCCAACCGTAGCTCAATCTGGTAGTTTCGTTCTCTGTAGTTTTTTTCTTTTGACGCTTATTTCGTGAGATATCTGGCCCGGTCACGATCAATGGACCACCATATATATATATATATATATATATATATATATATATATATATGTGTGTGTGTGAGAGAGAGGGGGAGAGGGGGAGAGGGGGAGAGGGGGAGAGGGGGAGAGGGGGAGAGGGGGAGAGGGGGGGAGGGGGAGAGGGGGAGAGGGGGAGAGGGGGAGAGGGGGAGAGGGGGAGAGGGGGAGAGGGGGAGAGGGGGAGAGGGGGAGAGGGGGAGAGGGGGAGAGGGGGAGAGGGGGAGAGGGGGGAGAGGGGGAGAGGGGGAGAGGGGGAGAGGGGGAGAAGGGGAGAGGGGGAGAAGGGGAGAGGGGGAGAGCTTGTATATAGCCTCTTCGTGGTTGATTTGCTTCTGCATGCAGAATGAATCATTCGAAGTCAAGGATAAGCTCTGTTCTTCCTTAGTCGGATAACATCTTCGAAGTGTGCTGCGTTTTGGCTGTCTCCGTTGTCATGTGTGTTTCGATTGTTGTATCTATTCCATATCTTCATCACTGTTGCGCTTCTTAAAAGGTAAGCATTTATCTTTACCGTTACTATATTGTATGTCCCATACTTCAGATTACGCCGACCTTTATCGTGACTCCCTCGCTTTCCTCCTCTTGCGCTACTAACAACCTTTCCATTCCCACTGCTACGCCTTTTACTTAATTTATTGTATATCATTCATACTTTCAGTGACCGAGGAACTATCAAGACTGTCCCGGAAATTAAAACTAATGGTCAGAGACCGAAAACTGAAACAGTTAACAACATGCAATTGTCATAATTTAATGGGTAACGATCGTATCTTTTCAAAAATGGTTCAAATGGCTCTGAGCACTATGGGACTTAACATCTAAGGCCATCAGTCCTCTAGAACTTAGAACTACTTAAACGTAACTAACCTAAGAACATCACACACATCCATGCCCGAGGCAGGATTCGAACCTGCGACCGTAGCGTCTTATCTTTTGCATGGAGAAAAAAGCGCGAGTATTGGGTTACTATTACGGATTTTAATCTAACAGGCATATTTCTGAGATATGAAAATGAAAATCATGGAAAAATTTCAGCGTGAAACTCTAGAAACTTCTGAGTACTGAAATCATTGCAAAAAATATAATTATGGTAATTTACTTACACTACTTTGTAATATCTTCGCAATCGTGTGCGGGAAGCAACAAACGAGAAATGCTAACAAAAGCAGCTCTAAAATTTAAGCTAAAATTTAGAAACAAAATTCGAAAGAGAATACTTTTGCCTTAATAACTCAACAAACCAAAATTTTTTGACTAATCATATTCCACCTGTATTTTTATGCTGTACATACGGTTTAGACTTTAATAACTGACGAAATACTGTAACTAAATCACATTCAAACTAGTTCACAAGTTCGTGGTAACTACCGTTAATACTAGTTACTGAATGGCACTGTTACTGCGTTTATACTGTCCCACAGGAGCTCTACATACAACGTGTAGTTGACGACTTCCAAAAAAATACCAATAAGTCTAAGTCATCAAATGCCAATATCATAATAGACAAAAGAATACATTATAGCTCCCAAATTGACTCCACTTAAAGAATTTCTTCTTTCATCAAATCTCCCATTTTAAATGTCAACTGTGCCTTACCAGTTAAACATGTGAAAGCTGAAATATATGTATAGAGACGACGACTTAATAGTTTGGTTCTTTAACCTTTTTTTTTATTTACTGTAACACTGTACACGAAGCAACGCATGTCTTAACTGCAGAAATGCTGCTGAACGCCTAAAACTGGCAACAAGCGTGTATCTGACATGTTTCCCTGGTGCGTACAATTCACATTGTAGCCACAGCTATCAGTAGCCTCAGATGAAAGCGCCAGCCTACTATATGGCGCGTCCACTGATAAGACAACTAAGTCGTGTTGTAGCACCCACACCGCGTAAAATCTGAGTGTGATTTAATAATTTCGGACATCTAAGTTTCCTGGGACATTATCCAAATCACAATAGTAAACCACAAAGCGGACAAAAATTCACCTGTAAAAAGTGATTCGTGAGTTTCATTTAAGTCTGAAAAGCGAATACTTCAACGTCTCCCGGTAACTATAGGCAAATATTATTCGAACTCTTACCCGCTACATCATCTGAAGATTTATGTTTAAAAGCCTGTTACCAGTAGCGAAGATTCTGTCCATAATGGAACCTTTTAAGTAACATCGCATTAAAGAGGCAAGTCACAAAAATACGGTATTTGAAATTTACTTTATTTCTCGAGAGAATGAAACAAGCAAGCAACTGTACTGACATATCGAAATTGGCAAAGAGAACAAAGCGAGTTTGAAAATCTAAATGGTGGCTGGTTGATGCTTTTTTGCACCCCGTCGTTTCTGTATTAACAAGCAATCGGTTTTACCTATATTTTCAGCTTCACTGCCACCATACTTTATAGTGTCAACTGGTACAGTTAAGGGCTTCACACATAATAATGGTTTAAGTTTATCCGTGATTTTTTTCTCGGAAATGCTGAAAATGTGAGCCACTGTTATCAGCTTTTTCCAATCATGACAGAATTATTCGTTCTTTACGGTGTATATTGAAGTACCGGAACACATTCATGCACAACACTACTCGAATTTAACTCTTCGTCCTGTTATTCTTTTTTTAACTGACGTATCAATGTGGTCAATTAAGATTAATCCTAAAAGTCTTCGTTCGCAGTACGGTCAAGGAGAAACGATGCTATGGTACAGAGCCAGATATTACCTATTAAGACAGGATATAAATAGCGATTCTCCATTCACGGGTAAAGTTGAGTACGGGCACCTGTTTATGCTTTGTAGACGCACCAAACCAATGTCCACCACTTCGTCAGCGAGATATTCCACATTTGAGTGGTGATGTTGTCCTAGTTATCTTCGCATCTAAAATGTTTCTCGGAGACTTTACGTTTTAATGGGGACGATCGGATCTGCACCTAGGCACTATCAGTGATCAAAACCAAAGCTTGTGAGCGGGGTGCATTATTGTGTCATCTTCCCACGTCTACTTAGCTCCATTAAATGTTCACTACTGGCGGTTCTTCGCCATGTCAGGAAGGCATCTGCGCGTAATCGTTGAGTGTCAATTTTGTTAATCACATAAATTAACAAACGAATAGAACAAATACTCATGACCTGAAAAAGTGTTTGTATTTACAAGCAAAATTCACGAATATACTCTGCAATGTTCATATATTTGAACGAAATGGAGACATTTCCGGCAGCCGACGACAGCAGAATGAAAATTGCGTCCCGTCGGAGAACATACTGTTTACAGAGACAATCGTAACCAGGATGCCGGATTCATCTTATCTTCACTGCTCGAAACAGGTCGTCAAGATATCGGGATACGTCCTGGTGAGGATCTGTAGCGCCTGGGACAGATTTTAAGGACAATGGTTCAACTGTTGGAGTTAAACTAATAAAAATTTCGCTCCCTCACACATGTTAGAGTGAACACCCGAAGAAGTCTAGTGGAAATACGCAGCTAATTTCATGAATGTGAACTTATTAATTTCATGAATGTGAGGTTATTAGACGTGCCTCTGCAAACTTTCTATGAACTTTTGCAGGCTCGAGTAATAGCAGTACACCACTTTCTCTAATTAGATAATGATTGAATCTATTTACAATCTATTTGAAGACTTCGGTAAGACGAACTCTTCCGTGATCTTCTAACGAGGAGGTCGTTGATTGACTTCTCGGTGACCAACGCATATTTTTCTGAAAAGGATTCCATTCAACTTCTTGAGACCACATGAAAGCAACTGCTAGCCGATATTAGTACGGAATCTTACGTGAAATCCTTTTTTTTCTTCTTTTTCTAAAGTCTGCATCACTCAGAGAAGCGTATGACATCTAATTGCAGCGGTAAGTGACTAATTCATGTTTTGAGAGAGCTCATTAGGGAACTTCGAGTACTCTAACATAATGCAATAGTTCCAATTTCACAGAATTTCAATTACTTGTCACGAGTGAAAAGTATCAGTCAGAGAACCGATATGGCTAGCAGAATGATTTAACTACACATTAACAGCGGTTTAAGAAACATATTTTTCACTTTACGTAATCTCATTAATTCAAACGAACGTTCATAACAGATACTAAAGGGGCGTTACGTTGTTTAGAGGCAAGTAGATAAACGCAGAAAATTTTCTTACGTTCTGTGTCATTCCGAGAAGTGGTCTCACTGGTTAGTTCATATTTAAAGTAATTGTTAGGAACAGTCTTATACCTTCACACGTCGCGGAAACACGGTTGTTTCATTTTCGCTCCAGAGGTACACGACTCCGTATCCTTCAACTCAGTTATAATATTACGCGAAGCCAAGTTCTGCGCTCACGCCTACCATCACTAGTTCCCTTAACCTTAATAAATATCTACAAAGTAATTTACAGATATCTGCCTGGCAATATGTACGCAGTGTTATCACTTCGCAGCGACCAATTCATCTTAGCGCCAATATGTATTGCATTATTTGTCCACATACATCATCTTTCACGTATCTAACGACCATATAACGTGTATCGAAACAGACTTGATGCTTCTTTCTAGCTTTCAATCCATAATCTTTAAAATCCAAGATGAGCACTATATGCTACGGAACAAGTAATTAGAACTGAACGATAAGCTTTCTAATTCGTGAGATTTAATATTCAGTTGAGTGTGATCTTACAAACGTAGCACTAGCTTTTTTTTCTTTTTTTTTTTGGGCGGGGGGGGGGGGGGGGGGGGAGGGGGGGGACGCTGCTGAGCTGATTGTGACATTATCCCACTTAATATTATGTATTACGAAACCCTGCCACCAAAATTTTCAGAGACTTGAAACCAGTTCCACAAACGAGTTTAGTGCCATACCCACATGGAAGAGAGAGAAACCTATTTGACTATTAATTTTTAAAATCAGAGTTTTACTTTCAAGATGGGATGCTTAATGCTTATAATTTTACAGAAGGCAAAACGCCAAATACAAAGCTGCAATATCAACGCTGGTTTCATAACATCTGCTCGGTCTATTTGCATGGCAGGTACTGCCCGTTAACCGACCGAAGCTATAATATCTATCCGCTGACACGTCCAGCCTGGTCAGCCAAGTCACATGACGGGCGTTCACCCACGCGTCTTGATCGAATATGCTCTCCGTTGTAATAAATCCTCCCATCATGTAACAAATTGAAACGCATAAATTATTTTTAATGGATTTCGTAACAGACGTAAATTATTCATCTTCACAGTGTCGTTTCGAATACTTTTTCTTAATATTTACATCACCTAGCTATATTTTTTTCACTTAATTCATCAAGCATGCCCTACAGAGACGTGCAATGCCATTTTAATTACAAATTAATAACACTTTCGTAAATATGACAGTAAGAAAGACCTACCGACAACTCAAAGAACAGCTAGACTGCTAGAGGAAGATTTTGTTATTACTTAGTGTTACAGTCATGCAGAATTGTGCAAATGATGTTTTCGTCATTGGTCTATTTCCTTTTGGAAATACTACTGCAATTTCGTCTTTGTAGCTTGTGCCAAGTAATTCATTATTGTCTCTGCGAAGTTAGTTCCATTTCATGTCCTTATACATATCAAGTGCATCATATGACAATATAGAAGAGGCTTTTAACAAGACGATCTCTATATGGTCAAACAATGAATATGATGATTTTGACTGTAATACAACATGAAATGTAACTACGTAAGGGCAATAATAAATCCCTTGAGTGGGTTACGAAGTCGAAACAGCAATAGTGTATGCAAAAGAGAATGGAGTCAGCTGACTACAGCATCATCAATAAACCCCGATTCGAACTCTGATGTATAAAGCAGCGTCGGACGTCTGATACTTTACAAATGTGTTAGTATGTTAAATATTTGACTTCATGCATGTAACCGAGAAAAATACTAATAAAGTTGACGGTGCGACAGGAAGTCGCGTAGGACGCATTAGACGTTAACGCATAAGTAAAATAGTATTGTTCAAATGCTGGATAGGCCACTCAATGAAACGTCATCAGCAGATGAACAAATAACTTTAATATAACAAGTTTCGGGTTTACCCAGCATCAAACATTCTAAGAAAGAGGAAACATTGTCATGAAATAGTAAATCAACAGCAGTGACATGCCGTATGAAGAAGCGCTAACATTTGTTACAACAAAATGAACACACTCCAAATACATCAGTTTATTCAAATGCACTGAAATTACATGTTGAGTATATAAATGACATGTTCATGAACATCATGAAGTATTGATTCCTATGTGAACAGCTGTATTTTAGTTTTCTCACGGTTACTTCTCTCAGCTTCTGTGTTGCGGAGATACTACGGCACCAAACACGACCAATTGCCAATGCTGTATTTTAGCGCCTTACATTAACTGGAAATATATTATGTGGTTTACTTTTGTTAAAAAATTGGTTGTATAAGAAACACGTACAAGGTTATAAGCATAGAGCCACGATTCCTTGTAGGACAGTATTTTATGCTGATGTTTTCCTATAATTCCCAATATCACCGGTTGTATTCTTTTGCAATCAAATTCCCATAAATTCTTATATGCGCGTATAACTATTATAAAGCTCTTATTTTTCCGACTTAACAGTATCGTTATTTTTTCAGACTTACCAGCAGTATCGTTATACAATGTTGCTCTTATACTGGCTTTTTGAATATTTATCAAAAATGAAAAAACCTTTTGATTTTCTAATTATCTATACCTGTTATGCCTGACATGTGAACACTGTCATCAATTGAATATGTGTGTGTTTGGCACTTATTTGAATTTCCATCATTCTAAATAACATTGTACTGAGGGCGCCACCTCGGACAAACTAGTGCCCTGTATCAGTAGGTTTTGCTTCATGGTGATGTCACCTTACTAGCACTACCAGCCTGCATCTGACAGGTATGCGCTCAACATGCACTTTCAGTTCATTCGAACAAAGTGATGCGTTTGGTATGTGTTCATTTTCTTGTAACAAATGTTCACACAGAATGACACTGCTGTTAATTTCTTACTTCTTTTTGGGAATATCTGATGACGATAAACGCCTTACATTTAAGTCATCTGTTCACCATGACATGGCATGTGCAGTACTGTTTAGTTTAGGGAAGGTTTGAAATTAAAGTTTGCTGGAAATCACTGAGTGCTCTCATTACGAAACGCTGGATGAATATAGTCTGGTTAATTCGTGTCTTATTCCAAGTAAAAGCTAGTTTTTGACGCATCTTAATGTTTATGACGTATATCTCCTGAACAATGTTTCGTGCTATTACATACTTTTGCAGGTTCATTCAGTGGTGTATGTGAATGCTGTATGCAAACAGTGTTGTGAATTGCGTCGGTGGAAAACAACTAACAAATTTAATTAAAACATGTCTGATGCTGAAGTTTTATTGTATGAACAGCGGATATGTAATAAGCGATTCATTTTTTCCCTTTCATCAATCTCCGCGGGGTGTCAACGGGAAACGATTTCGTAAAGGTTTGATTGGCTCTGAGCACTATGGGACTCAACTGCTGTGGTCATTAGTCCCCTAGAACTTAGAACTACTTAAACCTAACTAACCTAAGGACATCACACACACCCATGCCCGAGGTAGGATTCGAACCTGCGACCGTAGCAGCAGCGCGGCTTCGGATTGGAGCGCCTAGAACCGCACGGCCACCGCGGCCGGCTCGTAAAGGTTTGAGATTTTGTAGAAAGTAACTAAGTGTTCTCATTCCCGAATACCTGATAAATATACCCCCGTATTTTCCCGCCGTCAGTTAAGCTGACCCAAACAGTTTCCACCGGTAAGATTTGTCTTTCTGTGTTAAATTTTTTAACATAAGATATACCTCTTAATGAGTAGAATATGACAGCATTTTTAATTTATTTAAATTCTTTAAATTTTTGTTTCCCATGGAAGTTGTTAGGTAGGTAACATGCAATTGCACTAGGTTCCGGGACAGCGGCTTAATAATACAGGGTAATACAGGTAGGGGTCAAAGACTACGCAATGTCATTTTTCGCTAACATTGGGGTTTTTCAACAACTGTAGTAGCAAATAAAACAAATATTCGGGCATCTTTTGTTAGAGACGTGGGATATGAACGAATATTAAGAGGTATTTGCTCTCTCCATTATAATAATTCTTACTTCCATAGCCCGATTAATTCTCAGTGGTCGGTATGACATGGCAAACGGTAAGTGTAACATCTGGCACTGAAGTACGTATGGTGTTGCCGTGAATAAATGTGGTAGTGTGGTAGTTATGATCCACTGGAAATAGACTGTCCCTTCGTGACCTGCATAGATGACCAGTATGGAAACTCAATGAGCAGTTTAGGAATACGGCCAATATTACGTGCGGATTGCGCGAGACGAACAAAGGCCGCTGGCGAATGTACTGCGTCTCGGATGCTGGTATCCAGCCGCTAGCAGCTGCGATGACGGATGACCTCGAGGTGACCCTCGTGAAGGCCTGCTGAACAGTTCTGGCAGTTGCTTCTAACAAGTTAACAGACGTTTCACACAGGAGGGCATTTTGTGAAATCAACAGCTGAGTCGACGTCTAGGAGTGGTCTGTGTATGAGAGTTTTGTATAGAGTTGGCGCTACAGCAATTAAAGCGCGGTAACTAGTACTTTATTCTCCTCCGTTGAATTATAAATTTTTATCGGACTACTGACTGCGAACAAAACAGAACATTACTGAGAAAGTGTACTTGTTACTTCTGTAACGCAGAGACATATCTGAATATTGTGCGTTCTTTCTTCAGATCCTTCATGTACTTGTTACTATTCGCAGCGCACTGACTTCAGAAATGCAAACCCATAGCATGTTTATCATCACAGCATTAGGGATGAAGCTTAAAGATTAACTTCCAGTCGACAACAAACTCGAATCAGGTAAGGACACGGAAGTCGGTTGTGCCCTTTCCAAAGGAATCATCCCTTATTTGCTTTAAGTAACCTAAGTATGGATGACCCGAATGCGAACCCTGTGTGCTGATCATTGTCCCGTTCTTGACTGTAAACAGCAGGTATGTCGGATCGTAGGATTTTTCATGCGTGAACCCTGTCTTTTGTAGGCAACAATGTAAATGAAGATTCATCCTCGCCGGTTCTAGGCTGCTACGGTCGCAGATTCGAATCCTGCCTCGGGTATGGATGTGTGTGATGTCCTTAGGTTGGTTGGGGTTAAGTAGTTCTAAGTCTAGGGGACTGATGACCTCAGATGTTAAGTCCCATAGTGCTCAGAGCCATTTGAACAATTTATTGATTCATCCTCGGACCGTACCACATTCTTCCAACATCTAGTGTCCAAATTTTATGATCGTGTCACTTTTTTCGTAGTTTTGTGTTCGCTCCCGTGATTAAGGTAATAGCAGCCCTTGATGTATGTTAGTCTTGTGGAAGTCCAGCCGTACTGTTTTTGTCGGCATAGTATTACTCAACTGATGTAAGTTCTGCAATCACTTTTGCCGCAGTAGTTTACTGCTGTACCGCCACAACCCTTTTCTGGAAATCCACCATTCTAATTCGCCGATGACTTTTTCCATGTTTTCGGTATGCTGTCATTACCGCGGATACTGTCGCTTGTGAAACGTTAAACAACTAGCCGTTTCTGAGACACATGCTTCCGCTAACCGCATACCAGCGTGTTGCCCTTTTTGGAAGCCTGAAAGAATCGTATATTTCTCCGATCGCCTGTGTGAACTGTAGCAGAACAAAGTGTATAATGCACTGAAACATAACCTCCACTGTTTGACACCTCAACTGCACTGCACCAGCGCCAGTGTATTTACAGGTACGCAGTTGTGCCAACTTGCAACTAGATGTACTATACTGAACTGCTGAACGGTGTTCATATTATTCCGTCCACTCCAGCCCCCCCCCCCCCTCCCCCCGCACATCAAGTTCTTAAATTAAAGCCCCCAGCTTCTCTTGCAAATTCCGCTTACTTCCAGCATATGGATTTTTTTTCTAAGTGTTTTTATAAACCAGACTGTAATATAAGACATGGGCACAGGCGATGAGATATGCACAGTCCAGTCACGGGCAATAACGGCTCTCACATGGCAGGTGGAAGCACTAGCAATGGAGGGTGCACTAAAAGGGTCGAAGGAACGCGGAAAACAGTGCTGTCGTCGCGATGCAGAAAGGAGAGACTTGTTAACGTCCATAGGGCATGATCGTTGGCTTTCGGTTGAAGGGTGGCAGCCTTTCCAAAACGGCTACGTCTGTAAACTGTTCGCGTGCCGCCTTCGTTGAAGTAAACCGTGCGTGGCAAATTGGCGCTATCCAAAACCAGCGCCGAGGCAAACGCGGTGCACCATGGGCCATAAATGGCAGGGGGTGAACGACAGCTCCAGAAATTTATATGGGTGAATAGACGTGCAACAATTAAGCAAGTGACCGCCCTTATGAAGCAAGGGGGTACCAACTGTGTCTCGTGAACGACCGTTCAGCGAACGTTGCTGCTTATGGGCCTCAGCAGAAGGTGCCTGGTTAATGCCCCCATGCTGACTGCTGTTCACTGATAACGAAGCCTGAAATTTGCACACCACTATCGAAACAGGACGTCCACTGAGTGGCAGCATGTGGTCTTTTCAGATGAATCACGTTCCGTGTTCCATCGGACGATGGGCGTTGGCGTGTACGACGTAAAACATCAGAAAGCAAACACCATACAACAATCGTCCGTAGGGTACAGGGCGGAGGGCATTCCCTGGGTGATGTGATTCTGGAAGGCAAATGGATCAGCACAAGTATGCATCTATTCTTTGAGATCATGTCCACCTCTACACGCAGTTTGTTTTTCATATGTGGTTCGAAGACCACCAGGAGGCCACGAACGTCCCTGGATTTAAACCTAACTGAGAATCGGCGGGACCAACTCGATGGGGCTGTTCGCGCCATTGATCCTCAACCGAGAAACCTAGAGCAGCCAGCTATGGCGCTGGAGACGGCATGGCTCCACTTCCCTGTCGGTACCTACCACAACGTCACTGACACGAATGTAAAATTAGAGAGATTCGAGCGCGCACGGAGGCTTTCCGGCAGTCGTTCTTCTCGCGAACCATACGCAACTGGAACAGGGAAGGGAGGTAATGACAGTGGCACGTAAAGTGCCCTCCGCCACACACCGTTGGGTGGCTTGCGGAGTATAAATGTAGATGTAGACACTCTTACTGCAGTCCGCGCTGCAAAAGGTGGTTATTCAGGCTTTTGACATGCCACATTAATGTGACTGGACAGTGTAACTACAGTGTTACAGATGGTATGTATTGTAACAGACTCACTTTTTTCCATGCAGTACATCTACAGCATGAAGTCGCTACCGGCACAGTGGAGTGTGCAGCAAAAGCTGCGTTTGATGTGTTACTCCCACATCGTGAGCCATTTGTTGACAGATGATACAGATCGAAATATTTTACCAATAGTACTAGGTGACGGCTAAAACTGCTTTTAACCCTGCGGAAGACCGTCCATGTCGACAAACGATGGTACTGTCTGTCAATTCTACCTTTAGCCCTAAAATAACGATTCCTTAATATTGGCCAGTTTTTTCGAAGGAAGTGTTAAGATAATCATATAATGATAATGAGAATTGACCTATGTAGATACTATCTGCATCTATATTGATCGACAACATGAGGTTTAACTTTAACAAAACAGCCTCAGCTTTTGGGTGTATATAAAGGCCATATAAAAATGGATACAGGCTTTAAAACTGACTATACAAACCACACACTTTCAAATCACAATGAATGTGGGTTGAATGTTTAGTACGATGATTGAGGAATAGATGAAAGAAGTATTGTGACGCGCCCATGTGTACAAACTAAGACCACGGTGCAAACAAGACTGACATTCGAGCAGCGAGAAAGCATGCTCAAAATGATACTGGAAGTTCAAAAACATCAGTGGAGTGCAACGACACTGGAGGCGGGGATATGGAACTGAACCACCAACACGCGTAAACATCGCTTGCCTTCGTGATAAAGTTCGAAAATGCTGGATAAATTACGGACATGCATATAGGAAGGTCAGGCCGGCCACACACACTCAGCAACAGGTGAAGAGTGCTCTGCTCAGGTGTTAGATGCATTCCCACACGAACCACAAGAAAAATGGACAACAATAAGGTGCTCATGAAACAGGCGTGAGTAGGGCAAGCGTAAGTACCACTTTGTCCAGAGTAAAATGGAATGTTGACATCCTCCAGTTGTTACATCCACTGATTGAGGACGACGGACAGGTAAGCCAGTTTAGTGAATGCTTTGTCGCGCAATCTAAACATGTTAATTTTTTTTCCCAAAGTGGTGTGGTGGGATGAGCCATAATTTAAACTAAATGGCACAGTATACAGGCATAAATGTTTGTAATGGTCCCTGCGATATCCAGATGTTTATGTCCAGAAAGCGGTCAATGTTATTATCAAAGGGGCCTGATTGGACCTTTCTTTTTCGAGGTTAAAATTACTGGCAGGAGTTACCTGAAGATGCTGGAATCAATTTTACCACCCATTTGTACTTTGTTTGGTGATGAACCTTTTTTCTTCCAACAAGATAACGCTCTACCCCACTCTCATAGGGATGCGCGCGCCTGTATGCATAATGATGCACCGGGTCGTTGGATTGGACGAAGGGGTCCCATCGAATACCTCGAACATTCTGCTGACCGCACTCTATTTTTGTTTCTGGGGTACCCTCAAAAACGATATGCATAGTAGGAAACCACGCACACTAGCGGAACTGCGTCATGAAACTGAAACGGCTTGTCAAACAATTCCTGCAGCTACTATGGAAAACGTGACCTCGTGTGTACGGCATCATGATCAGAAATGTTTGGAGTAGATTGTTTGTAGCTTGAACGTTTATTGCAACTGTTTCACTTTGAGTCATTATAATACTGATCATAACACACAGGATATTAGGTTTATAATACAGGTATGGTGATCATTGGTTCTTAATATGTACAAACTTCACTTCACTGTGTTAGTCGCTTTTTCTCTGCAACTGTCTTCCCCCAAACACATCATGCATTCGGGAGCACGACGGTTCAAACTCGCGTCCGGCCATTGTGATTTAGGTTTTCCCTGATATCCCTAAATCACTCCAGGTATATGCGAGGATGGTTCCTTTAAAAGGACACGGCCGATTTCATTCCCCATCTTTCCCTACTCCGATGGGACCTATGACCTCGGTGTTTCGTCCCCTCTCCCAAACCAACCAACCAACCATCATGTAATTTCGCACCCGATTTTTCCTGCATGGTCGTCAATGCGTCGCGAAGTGGACTACGCATGTCAGTATAGACTAACCGTTTTTCATCCACACGTCTACACTTCAATACGTGTCCATGTGCCCAAGGAAAAATAAATATTAATGCCATGTTGTTCATTAGTCTCTCCTTAGTCGCCAACAGAGATAGCCATACTTATACTCCCAACAACCTGTATAAGCTTATCTTTACCAAAGTGTGTATACATTTTTTATCTACCTTGTATAATTATATGGGATTTTCTGCTAAATTCACTGTAAGATCTCTAATGCAGCATAAACTATACAGAGTATCCAAAACCACTACTATCTTCTACCTCTGAAGTGTCATGTAAAATAAAGTGCATGCAGTAAACACCCTCTAAACCATTTTTTCTGCAAGTACGTCAACATACAACCACTCTCCTTTAGTATTTACAGTAAACACAGATATCCTATATTCTCATTTCGTATCCCCATTTTTTCCTTATTGTTTCCATGTTTTTTATGTTGTGTGTGTAAATTATTGTTACCCTATCAAATTCTTTTGCCTTCATTCAGATTCATCACAAAGTCAGAGAGAATATACAAAGTGTCTGCAAGATCACTGCTTCTTCAAAGAGTAGGATAGGCAATAAGAGTACAAATATTCTTGGACATTTACATATACTATGTGTAAAATTACGGAACATATGAAAAAAGACGGAAAAAATACCGATACGAAATGGGAATACAGAATATCTGTATTTACTGTAAAATACTACGGGAGAGTGGTCATCCGTTAACATACTTCCATTAAAAAAAAATGTTTTAAGAGTGTTTACTACGTGCACATTAGTTTACATGATACTCCAGAGAGAGAAGATAACTAGGTCTTTTGGATATTTGTGTAGTTTACGTTGCATTACATCCTATGGTGGAGCTAGCAAAAAATGCTGCATAACTGAGGCACTGAGAACCACGGGAGCTTAAGCCTCTTCGGCAGAGGCTTTCAGCCGGACGCTGTGACCGAACGGTTCTAGGCGTTTCAGTCCGGAACCACGCGACTGCTACGGTCGCAGGTTCGAATCCTGCCTCGGGCGTGGATGTGTGTAATGTCCTTAGCTTAGTTAGGTTTAATTACTTTGTAAGTCTAGGGGACTGATGACCTCAGATGTTAAGTCCCATAGCTCTAAGCCATTTTGAGCATAGATTTTGAGATTGTAGCATGTATGCATGCTCCTGACATCTTCAACTTACAGCGAACGAGCTTTGTCTGTGGTGTAGGCGCACATAGTATACAAAAACCATTCATTAAATCCTGTCTCAGCTTTTTGTCTGATATTCACTTCCATATGGCCCCAAAGCACAAAGCATAATTTTGTTGCTCTGCGCTGCTCAGTTGTTATCTAGAGTTGGCAACATGATTCAATATCTACATCACATATGTAGCAGTAATGTTTGTTTTGGGTAGCTGCTGAAAATGAAGGTTACAGCTTGTAATAATGAAATGGTACAATATAAAGGTGAAAAACTTTTAAGGAAGAAAAGCAGTTGAAAAAAAAAAAATCAGAAAGAGGAAAAGCAGTAGGAAAAATGTCAAAAAGCAACAGAGCGTGCTTAATCAAAATACTGATAACAAGGAGCATGAAGTGCTGGAATGTGTCACACTCTGCGTGGTACATTAGTGTTTGTTCTTTGGGTTCTGAATCTAGTATCACATTAATTACAATCTTTACATTTGTTAAAAATGCACTGCTGTCACTAGCCTATGTATGAAAATTTTGCAAACGTATGATTATTATTACTTTTAACTAAATTACTTCATTAATTTCATGACAAAAAACTGGATATATAATTTTTTTTCGTAAGAAATAAGGTATCTGAGACTTGATTAGAAACAAGTCAAACATATGAGACGGGTGGTTTGCCATCAAATTTGATTCTTAACGCCTCATTCACGAAGTAGTCCCAGGAGGAATGGTCAGTATCCAAGTATATAACAGGAATGATCATTCGAAACAAAAATATATAGTAAGCACAGGCTCTAAAATGTAGACCTTATAAGGACTACTAAATCTTCGCTTCTTCTTTCCATGCACCATATGCGAATAGAACAAGGATGGATAAAGGTCGCAAAAAATACGTCTTCGGAACGAAATGTAAGTAAAACTAACCTCTTATTCCCACACTTGGAGGTAATATATGTTTAATTAGCAAGATAAAACCCAGCAAGTGTGTCCATTAGACTCCCATGAAGCTGGCTGTTACCGTTGCAATCCGTATGTCGTTACTGGAAAGGACTTTCGTACTCTTAAAGTATACGTATGCAGCAGTAGGACGTCAGGCCGACATAAAAAAAAAGTTAGTGTAAAGGTCCTGCTATAGAAAAATATGTCGCGGTGGTGAAATGTTAATAACGCTTTATTTCTGGAAAGATTCTCAACGACTATGATAGCAGTTATATTATTAGAATCAATGCCTGTGGAGTGCTTGGCGCTTAATCAAGTAGCACACTGAAACGATTATCTGTATAATTGAAGGTAGTAACTGTTCTCGAAAGAACAGATACAACTGATGACCGTGCAATTTCTTTAGAATAAATGACAATTGAAACCTTCAGCTGCCGACGTGTGTTGTTGATATACCTCGATGGGGACAGCTGAAAATGTGTGCCCGACCGGGACTCGAAACCGGGATCTCCTGCTTACATGGCAGACGCTCTATCCATCTGAGACGCCGAGGACACAGGTGAATAGCGCGACTGCAGGGACTTACCGCTTTCACGCTTCCCGTGAGACCCACATTCCCAACTGTCCACAATCTACATATGTAATGCACCAATAGATATTTGGCCATCCACTTATTACTCATGCACATGAGGTGACGATTCCCGTAGGAGTTCAAGCAACCGGTGCGCATTCGCACAGACGAAGGTCAATGGCTGGGTAGCCTTTAACTATATATATGAAGATAGTAACTGTTCTCGAAAGAACAGGTACCATTGATGACCGTGCAGCTTCTCTAGAAACACCTGTCGACAGCTGAGGGTTTCAATTAATTATCATTTATTCTAGAGAAGCTACACGGTCATCAATGGTATCTGTTCTTTCGAGAACAGTTACTATCCTCATGTATAGTTAAAGGCTACTCAGCCATTGACCTTTGTCTCTGCGAATGCGCACCGGTTGCCCGAACTCTTACGGGAATCGTCACCTTAGTGTGCGCGAGTAATGAGTGGATGGGCAAATGTGTATTTGATACGTTACGTAGGTAGATTGTGGACAGTTGGGAATGTGGGTCTCACGGGAAGTGTGCAAGGTATAAGTCCCTGCAGTCGCGCTATTCATCTGTGCTCCCGGTGGCTGAGATGGACAGAGCGTCTGCCATGTAAGCAGGAGATCCCGGGTTATCTACTAGGTGCGGACGATCCTGACAGATCCCGCCGGCGCATGATCGCCGCTAGTTAGAGCTTGCCGACTCTTATCGAGACTGCAGCTTCTTCTGACGTATGGGCACGCAGCCACTGGACAGGCAGCGAGCAGTCGCGGCAGTAGACATTGACCCACCACTCAACGATGTGCTACGAGGGAGATCAGCGCCGCCGACCGCTGAGACGACGACGTTTGTGTCTGCACTTCGAATTTTTTTTAGTTTGTTTAAATAAAATGCATTTCATCTACCATTCCCATCCAATATCTGAGCTAATGGTAACATTACAGGGGCCGGATGGTTCAAATGGCTCTGAGCACTATGGGACTTAACATCGGAGGTCATCAGTCCCCTAGAACTTAGAACTACTTAAACCTAACCAACCTAAGAACCTGCCCGAGGCAGGATTCGAACCTGCGATCGTAGCAGCAGCGCAGTTCCGGACTGAAGTGCCTAGAACTGATCGGCCACAGCGGCCGGCCTGACGAATATAGCACATAAAATGGCCCCAGAAGTGGACGGGGCATCAGGCTACTTAGTGACCTTGAGATGAGATAGTTAATCTATTTTTAAGTGGAACAGCATGAAATTAAGACAAACGTCACGCGGTGCGGATGAGATAGATTACCAAATAACTTCTTTTATTATAGACTTCATGTGTAACTGTTAGCCTAGCACCTTGTATGCTATTCTGAACAGATATTTTGTCTATTCACCGATATTAAGAGAGAGTATTAATTGTTTTGGCTCGTCCGGCTGACCGTGCGGTCTAACGCACTGCTTCCCGCGCGATAAGGCGTGCCAGTCCCCGGCACGAATCCGCCCGATGGGTACGTGCCTAGGTCCTGTGTGCCGGCCAGCCTGTGAAATAGTTTTTAAGGCGGTTTTCGATCTGTCAAGGCGAATGCGGGCTCGTTCCCCTTATTCCGCCTCAGTTACACTATGTCGGCGATTGCGCACCGCTTCAGTTACACTATGTCGGCGATTGTTGCGCAAACACTGTCTCCACGTACGCGTACACCACAATTACTCTACCACGCAAACATTGGCGTTACACTCGTCTGGAATGAGACGTTCCCGGGGGGTTTTTTTTTTTTTTTTTTTTGTTTGTGGTTTTAGGGCGCAAAACTTCTATGGTCATTAGCGCCCAGCCCGTGACGTAGAAAACAGGAAAAAAACGAAATTTAAAATCAGCAGCAATGGAAACAAAGTCAGAAAATTTGAGAAACTAAAGGCAGAAGGAATGCTTAAAAGTCCACTATAGAAAGGGGTTGGTTGTCCCCAAAAAAAAAAGGTTCAAATGACTGACGTCATTTCACTGTCACTAATAAACTGTAGAACGCGGTCAGCTGAGCGCGTGTCATCTGCTAAAATCAACGATAGATCAGGCGATAGCTGTAGACGGGAGCGTAACGGATTAAAATAGGGGCATTCAATTAAAAGGTGTCTGACCGTCCACAGCTGAGAGCAGTGGGGACAGAGTGGGGGAGGATCACCGCTTAAAAGATGTCGATGACTAAAAAGACAGTGCCCTATCCGGAGTCTAGCTAAAATTACCTCCTCCCGACGACGCGTTCGGGAGGAAGAGGTCCAAGCGCAAGGAACGGCTTTCACTTCCCGCAATTTATTGTGGGAAAGTGTTGACCAATGCGCATGCCATAAATGAGTAACTTGGCGACATAAACCGCTCCGTAGATCGCTAAACGGAAGAGACTGAAGAGCTGGCCGAGGAAGAGAAACTGCAGCCTTGGCCGCTATATCGGCCGCCTCATTTCCACAGATACCAGCGTGTCCCGGGAGCCAGAGGAACGCCACTGAGACGCCCCCCAGGTGGAGCAAGCGCAGACAGTCCTGAATCCGGTGGACCAGAGGGTGCACAGGGTAAAGAGCTTGGAGACTTAGGAGAGAGCTGAGAGAATCTGAGCAGATTACGTACTGTATCCGCTGATGGCGGCGGATGTAGTGGACAGCCTGGAGAACAGCGTAAAGCTCCGCAGTATAAACCGAACACTGGTCGGGAAGCCGAAAGTGATTTGGGGTGTCGCCAACAATATAGGCACTCCCTACACCTAACGATGTTTTCGAGCCATCGGTGTAAATAAATGTGGCTTCCGTCATTTGTGCACATAGAGCAGCAAATGCCCGACGGTAAACAAGTGTAGGGGTACCATCCTTGGGAAATTGACATAGGTCTCTGAGCAAGTCGATCCGGGGACGGTGCCAAGGCGGTGCTGTACCCCAAGTTGTCAAGAAGGTTTTAGGAAAGCGGAAGGAAAGAGAATGGAGCAGTTGACGGAAGCGGACTCCCGGGGGTAGTAGGGAGGAGGAGCGGCCTGCATACCCGACATCAAAGGAGGCGTCGAAAAAAAGGTTATGGGCTGGATTAGCAGGCATGGAAGACAGATGGCTAGCATAACGACTCAGAAGGACTGCCCGCCGATTGGACAGCGGAGGTTCAGCAGTCTCAGCATAAAGGCTTTCCACAGGGCTGGTGTAAAAAGCTCCAGACACTAAACGTAATCCACGGTGGTGGATAGAGTCGAGACGCCGAAGAATAGACGGCCGAGCAGAGGAGTAGACTATGCTTCCATAATCCAATTTCGAGCGCACTAAGGCGCGATAGAGGCGGAGAAGGACCACCCGGTCCGCTCCCCAAGAGGTACCATTCAGGACACGGAGGGTGTTAAGGGAACGCAGACAGCGAGCCGAAAGATAGGAAACGTGGGAGGACCAGCACAGTTTTCTGTCAAACATAAGACCCAAGAATTTAACGACGTCGGAAAACGGAAGGTTGACAGGACCTAGATGTAAGGAGGGCGGAAGAAACTCCTTACGTCGCCAAAAATTAACACAAACGGTCTTACTGGGTGAGAAACGGAAGCCGGTTTCGATGCTCCACGAGTGGAGGCGATCGAGACATCCTTGAAGACGTCTTTCAAGAAGGCTGGTCCTTTGAGAACTGTAGTAGATCGCAAAATCGTCCACAAAGAGGGAGCCCGAGACATCAGGAAGGAGACAATCCATAATTGGATTAATGGCGATGGCAAACAGTACAACACTCAGCACGGAGCCCTGGGGTACCCCGTTTTCTTGGGAGAAGGTACGGGAGAGAGTAGTGTTCACCCGCACCCTAAATGTGCGCTCTGCCATAAATTCGCGAAGAAAAAGGGGCAGCCGGCCTCGAAAGCCCCAAGAGAACAGTGTGCGGAGGATGCCTGTCCTCCAACAGGTATCGTACGCTCTCTCCAGATCAAAAAATATTGCTACCGTTTGGCGTTTCCGGAGAAAATTGTTCATGATATAAGTGGAGAGAGCAACAAGATGGTCAACAGCAGAACGATGCTTTCGGAATCCGCATTGGGCTGGTGTTAAAAGACTGCGGGACTCCAGCCACCAAGCTAAACGGTAATTCACCATACGCTCCAAAACCTTACAGACACTACTCGTGAGAGAAATGGGGCGATAGCTAGAGGGGAGATGTTTGTCCTTTCCAGGTTTCGGAACGGGAACGACAATAGCTTCCCGCCATCGCCTGGGAAAGGTACTGTCGGTCCAAATTCGATTATAAAGGCGAAGGAGGTGACGCAGGCTATGGGTTGATAAATGCAGCAACATTTGGACATGGATACCATCCGGTCCTGGGGCGGAGGAGCGAGAAGTAGAGAGTGCATGTTGGAGTTCGCGCATGGAGAAAACAGTATTGTAGCTTTCGCGATTTTGAGAGGAGAAAGCAAGATGTCGCACTTCCGCTGCACGTTTCTTCGGGAGAAACGCTGGCGGGTAATTTGAAGAGCTCGAAATCTCAGCAAAGTGCTGACCCAATGAGTTAGAAATTGCGACGGGGTCCACTAAGGTATCATGCGCGACAGTGAGCCCAGAGACCGGGGAGAAACTAGGCGCGCCTGAGAACCGTCGAAGCCGACTCCAAACTTCCGAGGAGGGAGTGAAGTTGTTAAATGAGCTAGTAAAGAATTTCCAGCTTGCCTTCTTGCTATCGCGGATGACGCGACGGCATCGCGCACGGAGCTGCTTATATCGGATACAGTTGGACAAAGTTGGATGGTGACGGAAAATGCGAAGAGCACGTCGCCGCTCACGTATTGCGTCACGGCAGGCCTCGTTCCACCACGGAACTGGAGGGCGCCGGGGCAATTCGGAGGTGCGTGGTATTGAACGTTCCGCAGCTGTGAGAATAACGTCGGTAAAATGTGTGACCTCATCGTCGACGCTGGGAAAGCGACGGTCATCGAATGTCGCTAGAGACGAAAAAAGTGTCCAATCGGCTTGGGCAAACTTCCAGCGTCGCGAGCGCATATATGGCAGTTGAGGCTGCAGTCGAAGAACACATGGAAAGTGGTCACTCGAGTGTGTATCATCAAGGGCGAACCATTCGAAGCGCCGAGCTAGCGGAACAGTACCGACCGCAAGGTCCAAATGGGATAAATTTGCCGTGGAGGCAGACAAAAATGTAGGGACCCCAGTGTTGAGGCAGACTAGATCCGCTTGGTGGAAGACGTCTAGCAATAGTGAGCCACGTGGACAAGGATGTGGAGATCCCCAAAGCGGGTGGTGGGCATTGAAGTCCCCAACCAGCAAATAGGGGGGTGGAAGCTGATCAAGAAGATGAAGGAGATCAGCTCGTGCCATTGGTGTAGACGATGGAATGTATACCGTACAAAGAGAGAACGTGTATCCAGAAAGGGAAAGACAGACGGCGACAGCTTGGAAGGAAGTGTTTAAGGGGATTGGGTGATAATGGAGAGTATCATGGAGCAGAATCATGAGTCCTCCATGGGCTGGAGTGCCTTCAACTGAGGGGAGGTCATATCGGACGGACTGAAAATGAGGGAGAACAAAGCGGTCATGGGGACGCAGCTTTGTTTCCTGAAGACAGAAGATGACCGGCGAGTAGGATCGTGAGAGGATCGACAATTCCTCCCGATTTGCGCGAATGCCGCGGATATTCCAGTAGATAATGGACATAGGGTGAACAGAAAATGGAGGAACGGCACCAAGGGTGCTGTCAACTCAACGACCGCTCAGAGCTTGCGACCGACAGCATGGAATGGCATTCAGTCGAAGGCAGAAGATCCTGATCCATAGGTTGGTCAGGAGCAGCTCCTGCCACCAACGATCGGCCAGTTGACCGGCCACCAACAGTGCGCCTCGGCGACACGGAAGATGGCCGAGGGCGATTTCCGCCAGGTGGTGCTGTAGATGGGACACGCCTTGGCGGAGAAGGAGAGGAACTGTGTTTCTTCGTAGCCTTCTTGGAGGTATGTTTAGATGAAGGAGGAACCGATGGTTGTGAAGTTGCAGTACGTAAAAACTCTTCACGAGAATGCTCTTTTTTTGTAGACTTGGCGTCTGACTTTTGGGCTCGAGATTTAGCAGAACCCGACGAAGGGTGAGCCATAGAGTGGGCAGGCGAAAGAGGTGAGGTTGAACGGGCGATCTTTGCGCTGGCCGATCTGACGACCGTGGTACTAAATGTGAGGTCGCAAGTCTGCGTGGCCGCCTCCTTTGTTGGCCGAGGAGAAGCAAGGACAGCGCTGTATTTTCCTTTCTGAGGCACGGTGGGCTGTCGACTGGCGAGTAACTTTCGAGCAGCAAAGGTCGACACCTTTTCCTTCACTCTTATTTCCTGGATCAGCTTTTCGTCCTTAAAAACAGGGCAATCTCGAGAGGAAGCAGCGTGGTCACCCATACAGTTGATGCAGCGAGGGGATGGAGGTGGACAAGCACCCTCATGGGCATCCCTGCCACACGTAACACATTTGGCCGGATTGGAACAGGACTGGCTGGTGTGATTGAACCGCTGACATCGATAGCAACGCGTAGGGTTTGGGACATACGGGCGAACGGAAATTATCTCATAGCCTGCTTTGATTTTTGATGGGAGTTGAACTTTGTCAAAAGTCAAGAAGACAGTGCGGGTTGGAATGATGTTCGAGTCAACCCTTTTCATAACCCGATGAACAGCGGTGACGCCCTGGTCAGACAGGTAGTGCTGAATTTCTTCGTCAGACAATCCATCGAGGGAGCGTGTATAAACGACTCCACGCGAGGAATTTAAGGTACGGTGCGGTTCCACCCGGACAGGGAAGGTATGGAGCAGAGAAGTACGCAGCAATTTTTGAGCCTGGAGGGCACTGTGTGTTTCTAACAACAGGGTACCATTCCGTAATCTGGAACAAGACTTTACAGGACCCGCAATTGCGTCGACACCTTTCTGAATAATGAAAGGGTTGACCGTGGAAAAGTCGTGACCTTCGTCAGACCGAGAAACAACAAGGAACTGTGGCAACGATGGAAGAACCGTCTGTGGCTGAGACTCAGTGAACTTACGTTTGTGAGCAGACATAGTGGAAGGTGAGGAAACCATTGCGGAAGAATCCCCCATGATTACCGGCGTCTCCGATGGCGCGCTCCTCCCTTGTGGGGGCCCTCACCGAGGGCACACCCGCCTTAGGTGATTGTTCACACCTCAGGTCACACCTCCCGACATACGGACGGAGGGACCAATCGGCACTTTCGGAAGGTATCAGCTCGGGTAATCACCCCTCCCTGGGCCTGGCCTTTACCAGGGGGTACGTACGTGTCCTACCTGTCTACCCGGGGCGGGGAATTACGCGTTACCCCGTCACCGGCTACGCATGGAAGTGCGTGGGTCGGCCTTCAGACACGCACAGGGAGGAAGAAAGAGAAAGGGAAAGGAAAGAAGAGGGGGTCTCAAACGCCGCAGCGGAGAAAAGGGTAAAGAGAAGAGGTAAGGAAAGGAGAAGGACAAAGGAAGGAAGAAGACAGACAAGCAGGGAAGAAGAAGAATGCGGTACATTTACAAGCGTCCGTCTCCGGACGTAGGCGCAAACCATGCTCCCAGAGGGGGAGAAAGTAAAGGAAAGAGCAAGAGGTGAGGGGGGGTGAAGACAGGGGATGGGGAAGGATGCGGAAAGGGAAGGTATGCAGCCCGGAAAGGAAGGAAGGCCACATTAGCTCGGGGCCCCGTGCTCGCTACGCACGTATCCACAAAAGAGATGTGGATCCCCTGGGGGGTTCCCGGGGGGTGGGGGTGGGGGGGGGGGGGAAGGGGGGAGGGGGCACTGCGGGCCGAACCGCACAATAACCCTAGGTTCGGTGTGGGCGGCGGTGGGGTGGGTGGACTGCTGTAGCCTGTTGTGGGGTTGTGTACCACTGAGGGCTACGGCGGGGACGAAGCCTCTCCGTCATTTCTAGGTCCCCAGTTCAATACATACATACATACTAATTGTTTTGGTTAGAGATTACAGGTGTAGTTTCTTTCAAAATTGTGTAGATTGTGAGAGAGATCTACGCTGGTTGGCAAGTAACATCACGAGTCTGCAAAAAATGCATGTCATGCGTTTTATGTGCACCGGATCTGTACTTCAAGACCAGTGATAGCGCACAGTGAGCCGAGAACCATCTAAAAACCTATGATCAAGGTGTACACTCTCCCATGAAGTGTTTACGTCCGCTCCTGGACAGACCAGAAATGAAGAAACTGATGGTTGCGTGGAAGGTATTTTCCGCTCATTATCGTGCAGAGAAACTATCAGCTAGTCATCTATGGCATCTTAACATACGAAGCCTTGACACGATTCTCCCGGGCTTATGTTTTTGATTTCACATTTTACTAACGCAGGCACGCAGATTTTTGAAATAGATTTCCACCTTGTTTTTTGATTTGTACGTTGCAACTCCAGCTTGTTTCAAGAACATAAATTTAGAGAACAGCTAAATAATTGAACACCAAGGAAATGTATCTAAGAATATTTGCGCAACGGAAAAAATAGCAATTATGATCGCAGCTAAAAATTACGAACGTAAACAAAGTGCGGCAGCACAATAATCGAGGAAATTAACAGTAACACACACAGCAATAACCCTGTTCTGAAAACCAAAATGAAAACGTAGGATGCATTTGTTAGTTCTTAGCCTCATATAATGTTCTACAGCGGTCGTAGGCTATCCGAAATCATTATCCCGAAACAACAGGGAGGCGCACGTAAAAAAAATAGTAGATCAAATGACTGTCTTCGGATGTAGCTATTGCTGATACATAAGGTGTGTACAGGTAATGTGCTTATTTGTCTTTATGTAATCTCTTAAAGCGTCAAGAAGTTTCGCATCTTCATCTGTATTACACCTCGAATCTGTCTGTCGCTATTTGACAGGTGAAGAATAAAATTTTCTACACATCAGTTAATGGCATCCTACTGTAAAAGATATCTCTCTTCCTTCTTTTTCGCCCGTAATTTCCGATCGCAACGAAGAGGAAAACGAAGTTAAAAGTTCTCGTACAGTAATGCTATCTACGTCAAGGAAAATAAGTTTAGTTTTGGCAGTTCTATAGCCGATATACAACAACTGCTTAGTACCTTCGAAGCACTGGTATCTGGGAAAAATAGATAATACCAAGCGTTATTAGCAAATACCTTATACACTTCAAACTTACAAAGTCTACGTAAGGAAAAACGGAAGGTCAGCTGGAGGACTGGTGGGTATAGCAAATACTACGTGATATTGTAGCCAGCCGTAGCCCTCTGTTCGGCTGATCTGGCAGTCAGCCTGCCTGCCTGAGACGAGACAGGCCAGCACGGGTCAAACGCGTAATTATTCAGCTGCGGTCCGGCCGCCGCCATCTTGAAAGTGGTGCCGCAGCCCGGATACGCCACCTGGCATCACAAAAATCGTGTAATTTCCCGGCGGCGTTTTTACATCTCTGTAACAATTATCTGCGCATGTAAAATACATGTGTAATAAGTGGCCGTGTCAGTCGCTCTTCACTAGCTAAATCTGTCGCGTGTAGAGCCAGCGCACATCTGTTGCGTTGTCACGTAATCACAGCGTGCGTGACGCAGCTTTTTGTCAGAGCAGATTTAGCAGTCTTCCCTATTATTAATCAAAGGGAGCGTGAAATAGATTTTTCGTACTGGTCAGTATGCGGTCTGGTTTTGCGTAAGCATCATGAGCGCCAAGGTCGCAACGAACAGCATAGCGCGAATCTGGCTCTTTGAAATTATTGTGTGGAAAATCCTTCCGCGGTTACTTCCACCTGTATTTAAGTCAATTGGGGATGCTGAAGAACTCTATACTACAGGCAGTATGTTAGAATATGTTGTTAGGAATGTCAAACATCGCGTCATGTGGACAACAGAGTTATCTGCGGGCGTGTAGATTATCAATTCGATGACGAACATCAGGCGTGCAACGGGGACCTGGGCACAGGTGTCTGAATAGTCCTCGGAGCTAGCTGGTTGATTGGGGACAAACCTACTTTTAGCAACCAATGGCTTAGTATCTCCGATTTTCATCGACAATGACGAAGTGATTCTTGACCGGAAAGGTGACAAAAGGATCACACCGTATGTCCGCGAATGGGCAGAGAACCAGCAATAAGGCAATTCGTAATTGTACGTTACATTACATATTATAGCGTATTAATTTGTTACTTGATTAATGCACATTTGCTAATGCACACAATTGTGATGAGCAACATTCTTTGCGTTCTAGGTCGTGTGATGTAAGCAAAGTCGAAGTACAGTAGTCCGTTGTTCACTCCTGAGAAAGCCGAGATGATTTCATCTATAGCCAATGACGATCCTTTCTGGGAGACGAGCAACTTGGGTGACCGTGGGAAAAATGCGTTCTACAAGAGAAGATGTATTTGTCGGTGCATATGAGACGTGTTACGTTTGCTGAACAAGTTGCTAATGTGGAAACACTTTAACAGGTTGTGTGTGTAGCCTGTGACGGTATTCGGCTACAGTCTGGGACAAACTAAAGAGCGCGGCAATCCATGGTGCGAGGTGTAAATGTTTCCATTGCACCACAAGGCGGCCACCTGTATATCTTTGGGAGAAATTAATATTAATGCGATGTACCAGTACCAACTGCTTCACCGCAGATTCACCGTCCATGTCAGGACATTTGTTAATACGAACTTTTTGTTCTTTGTCGAGAATCATCTCCTGAAGTTTGCCCCCGTGTGTATGTGATAAAACTGTGTGTAAGGTAGGGACTGAAATCTAGCTACCAGCCTTTGGTACGAAGTGTGTTACCCAAGTACCTGTAGAGTTTCAAACTACCTCCCTATCTTCTCTGCTCCTTCCACACTCAAACAATTCCATTCAGTTCGAGTGGGAACATTGAAGCTGGAGAAGCCAAGCTGCCCACTACATTCATTTCCTTTAAGTGCTAATACCAAAGCAGCACAGAATCTCTGCAGAACTCCGAAGGAAAGAATGAAAGCGTGTGGCGATTTGAAACGGCCTGTGGTAGCGCTGTACCCGTGTAAGCCAGGTTTCGATTTCCAGTCCTGGTCCGGAACAAAGCATCAAATTCTCGTACAACGGTTGCCGTAAAGAGAACGGCGACGATGACTTCCCAGTTAAAACGCCAAGTAGAATGCCCAGATTCCACTGCTACTCTCGTTGACGTCGCAGTGGGAACGAGGCACCGCTGGAAGCTGTGAAGCCACTCTCTCTCAGCCCGCCCAGGAAGGGGCCTCGGAGCAGATTGGACTCGCAGCAAAACCGCACTTACGACAGGTCCTCCGCCGCAAGGTAGCCATGGCGACGTCCGGCGGCGGCCACGAGAGGAAGGGGGCGGAAAGAAGAGGTGAGAGTACAATGCGAATCCGGCGGGCGCGGTCCTAATCACCGCGTGCCGACACCGACGGCAGGCCCAGGTTGACGTATTGATCCGCGGGCGCGCACTCGGCTAGACGAAGCCCGTCGGCGAATGGCATAAACAAAAAGCGGGGAGAGCTCGCGTACGCCAGCGCCGGCGGCACGCACGCAAAAATAGCAGCCCGTGTGGCCGCGTGGTGGCCGACTGAGGCGGGCCGGCGGCGTCGGCTGCCGCTGTGGCTGTGGCTACCGGGGTTGCGCGCCACCTCGTCGAGCACGGTCGGCGCCACTCGAGCCACTGCCGGCCGCTTCGCCTCGCTATTTCGTATCCCCCTTTTCTCTCCATCTGGTTCGTGCCGCCTCTCCTTCCTTCTCCGTGTTCCACGCCTACACCACTCGCCGTTATTTGCAACCATTGTAAAATAAATGGCGACTGCGTTTTCAGTTCTCCCTGGTCTAGCAATCTTCGGCAGTCTGGATGAGGGCTCTCTGTTAGTCATTAACTAAAGCCGTCCTCAGCACCGAGAATGGCCTGAACGCCGCGATGCGTCCTCCTATTGAAGGAGGCATGACTTCGCCTTCTTCCGACCTCCGAACTGGCTCACCTAGGCATTAGACAAAATGAAGGAATTCTGCTACCTTGGAAGCACGTGAAGGACGAAGCAAGGAGGACATAAAATCTACATCCACACTCCGCAAGCCACCAGACGGTGTGTGGCGGAGAGTACCTTGAGTACCTCTATCGGTTCTCCCTTCTATTCCAGTCTCGTATTGTTCGTGGAAAGAAGGATTGTCGGTATGCTTTTGTGTGGGCTCTAATCTCTCTGATTTTATCCTCATGGTCTCTTCGCGAGATATACGTAGGAGGGAGCAATATACTGCTTGACTCCTCGGTGAAACTATGTTGTCGAAACTTCAACAAAAGCCCGTACCGAGCTACTGAGCGTCTCTCCTGCAGAGTGTTCCACTGGAGTTTATCTGTCATCTCCGTAACGCTTTCGCAGATACTAAATGATCCTGTAACGAAGCGCGCTGCTCTCCTTTGGATCTATCTCTTCTATCAACCCTATCTCGTACGGATCCCACACTGCTGAGCAGTATTCAAGCAGTGGGCGAACAAGCGTACTGTAACCTACTTCCTTTGTTTTCGGATTGCATTTCCTTAGGATTCTTCCAATGAATCTCAGTCTGGCATCTGCTTTACCGACGATCAGCTTTATATGATCATTCCATTTTAAATCGCTCCTAATGCGTACTCCCAGATAATTTATGGAATTAACTGCTTCCAGTTGCTGACCTGCTATATTGTAACTAAATGATAAGGGATCTTGCAGACTACCACATGCAAAGAGGGCACTTTTGGCATAAACAAGCCTAATAGAATAAAACATCTGCCTTAATTTAAGGAAGAAATGTCAGAGAATGTACGTTTGAAGCACTGTATGGAAGTCGACTGTGGGGAAATCTGAAAATAAGAGACTCGAGACGTTTTAACAGTGGTGCTAGAGAACGATGCTGGAAATTATGTAGACCTATAGGCAGTGCCGATTTAAGGCCCAACCGACACAAGCCACCGGCGTATCAAAATTAGTATCAAAAACTGACGTGGGTAATAGTGCACGAGAAAGAAGCGGAAGGGGTGGAGACGTGAGAGAGGGAGGCGCCAAATTAAAAGTAGCTTGTGTGAGAAGATATTCTCAAACTGGACCTGCCTGTACGGCAATATACAGGAAGGTTCTCCGCAGATGGTTCAAATGGCTCTGAGCACTATGGGACTGAACATCTGAGGTCATCAGTCACCTAGAACTTAGAACTACTTAAACCTAAATCACACACATCCATGCCTGAGGCAGGATTCGAACCTGCGACCGTAGCAGTCACACGGTTCCGAACTGAAGCTCTTCGCAGGATCTATGAGTACATGAACACGTGGAAAACATTGTCAAGAAGAAGGGATACGATCATAGCACATGTGTAAAGACATCACGCTGAGCTCTAGATGGTGAAAACTGTAGAGAAAGACAAAGACTGGAATACACCCAACAAATAATTGAAAACGGTGGGTGCAAGTGCTGTTTTGAAATAAAGAGGTTGGCAACGGAGAGGAGACTTCAAATGTTCTTTGTGTGCGTCCCTCGGACATCCTGTAGCGTCGCATGAAGTTCCACTTGCGGCCGCTACGAAAAGTCAGCAAGTCTTATCAACGTGCAGCGCACGACAATTTACGCGAGGTATTCCCGAAGGGCCTTAAGGAGACACCGGCCATTAAGTAGAGATCACTGGCTTTTGGAAACAGTCTAGTCCTCTCCCTCATCCAGTTAGGATGAAAACCAGCTCGTCATATCACCACCACCATTACTAGCACCACCACCACGGGCAGAAAAAGAAAAAAATCCTTCCTCTGCGGCCGGAAACTGGCTAAGGCTACTACAACAGCGAACATGGTTATCACATATGGGGGGCTAGAAAACGATATGTTATATAACATCCAAGAGCTTATTTCACAGTCACGCGCAGCACATTACGAGGAGACACATAGGCATTGAAGCACATGATAAGGCAAGATATCACCACATCTGGATACTCTTAATGCTAAGGTCAATTATTTTACCACCGTTAGTCATGTGCATTATACAAACCGTGTTTTCTACGCAGAACGAAAGAATGGATGATGGTATTTTACATGCACGTAATTAAAATGATGATCACTATCGAGAAAGTTGTATGCAGACATTGGAAGATTCTGGCCGAAATCAGTTTTTTTCGCCAACGTCCAGACTCTAGAGACGACCTGCACATTGTCAATAAATAGTTCCTGTTTCGTACTAACAATACGAAATTGATTCTCTAGTGAATAGGCGGTCTGACGCGTCTTCTTACGGTCCCCCCTTCGCAGGTTCGAGTCCTCCCTCGTGCATGTGTGTGTGTGTGTGTGTGTGTGTGTGTGTGTGTGTGTGTGTGTGTGTGTTTTGTCCATAGCGGAAGTTAGTTTACGTTAGATTAAGTAGTGTATAAGCTTAGGGACCGATGACCTAAGCAGTTTGGTCCCATAAGATCTTACCACACATTTTATTTTAGTGAGTAGCCCGATATCTACCTTATGGAATAGACAGTACACTGCGATTGTTACTACCCCTCGTCACTGACGGGCCATTAAAGCCAAATCTCTTTTCCGTCATATTTCAACAGCACCTAGCTTTACTTACTGATCGGACACCTCAATACACTGACTACCTATTTTCCAAGTCAACTTTGGACTTACGTGAAGTTACAATCGTTTCGAACTATAGCTGGCGACTAGCGCACGACTAACAAAAAAGGCAAGAAATATAGCAAAAAGAAGAGATCTTAATTTTGATGATGATATTATATGTTACCGCGTTCACGGCATCTAGGTCTTTCGCGTCCTTACGAAAGTGTAGTAGAAGGGTATGGTGAAAAGGAACTCATAAAGTGTCAACATGTATCGTAAAACACACGTTTCCAAAAATTCAAGTTCTCTCTCTCTCTCTCTCTCTCTCTCTCTCTCTCCCCCCCTACACACACACACACACACACACACACACACACACACAGCAACATACTGAAGCCTCTTACCTAACAGTTTAGAGCGCTACATTTCGATTTCTACGGCATTTAAGGTGGAGAACACGATACGTGTATTATCGCGGCGTTCACCTGAAGCTATTTTGAAATGCAACAAAAAATTAAATAGATGTTGATGATAATATCAGGGCATTCAACGGGGTTGTTTTGTGAGACGTTAAGGTTTATTCCCAAAGGATAATTTCACATGTACGAGAAATATTTTTTAATATGTAACAGTTTACACGCCAGGATATCGAGAGAGGATTACTCCACCCCTAATGGATAAAGCTCGAGTGCCAAATACGGTTAATTTCTTAAAGGAGGTCAGCCTAACTCAATTACACACCAGTATCGGGATACGAAGATATGATGAAGCGACCCACATTCATGCGAGAGAATTCTAGACGGCCGGCCGGAGTGGCCTAGCGGTTCTAGACGCTACAGTCTGGAACCGCGCGACCGCAACGGTCGCAGCTTCGAATCCTGCCTCGGGCATGGATGTGTGTGATGTCCTTAGGTTAGTTAGGTTTAAGTAGTTCTAAGTTCTAGGGGACTGGTGACCTCAGAAGTTAAGTCCCATAGTGCTCAGAGCCAATTCTAGACGCACAATGAGTTCCATAAAATGCATTATTTACGAAAACATGCAGTGTCCAGTTGCCTTTTACATATTGATACGAGCACCCAGCCCCCTTTGTAGGATAATCTACGGCTAAGCTAAATGATCTTCTGAATCCTTGAAGCCAGCAGGACAGAAGTATTAACAAAAGTAAAAAATAACGAAAAATAAAAAAAGATTATAATCTTAGAATATAGAAATATTGTTAATGGTGTACAGCAACCAGCAACAAATTAGTTTTATTTTACTTTATTCAAAAAGTACCGTTACCAGTTTCGAATTTATACAGTTCATCAGACGGCCTTCATGAAAACATATGCATTTGTTTACTTGTGAGCTGCCATAGGATAAACAATAAATTGCTGTTACATACGTGTAATAAAGATGGTTGCGGTACAGACTTGTGGTAGAATGCAACTTCGTGAAATTTTTTCTGGAGTATTTGTTTCCACAGTTTTCTTCCGATAAATCCTCAGGTGCTTCGGATTGATTCATCAAACACTTTCGTTTGGCCATAAAACGACTTTTCAAGGCACACCACATGTTTTGACTCAAAACATACGAAAAAAATACAGAGAGTACTAAGTACATGAGCGTCAAAGATGCTGCGATACAATTATATATTACAAAAATATGGCATTTGGGGAAAGGGAATTACTGTTATGTTAAACTGAAAACGTAGTTGTTATTAGACGTATGCCGTTAAATACAGGTAGATAAATGGGACTTTGTGACTCACAGAGCTCAGACATATTCTACGAAATAATAGATGAGTAAATGTAGATGAGAAAGCGTTTGTAATCCTGATGAGCTATTTGAACAGTGATGATGACAGTACATTACAATTTGTTCATATTTAGTGCTATGAAAATTACTTACTATTGTAGACACACAATATTATAAGATTTGTTACCTGATCCGCAGATAGGTGTAGAAACATTATTACATTTAAATGGACTGTCATCATCACTGTTCAAATAGTACGTAAGTATTACAAATACTTACTTTTCCACATCATTTTGTAAACTGAGTAATTCATAAAGTCCCATTCATCTTCTTGTATTTAGTGTCCTACATCTAATGAAAAGTACTTTTTTTCAGGTTAACGTATCAATGATTTGCGTTTCCTTTCCCAAAATGACACATCTTTGTAACACGTCATTATATCGCAGCTTATCTGACACTCACATTCTTTGTGAGCACCATTTGTTTTCATGTATTTTAAATGTGACGAAACATGTGGTGCACACTGGAAATTTATTTGTGATCGAACTAAAGTGTTTAACAAAACTGACGTACGTGGCTGCGATAACACAAACAACATTACGATTATGATTCGTTGGAAGAAAACTGTGTAAACAAATGCTCCAGCCAAACATTTCACGTAAGATGCTTTTTACCGTAAGTCTGTAGCGCAACGATCTCTATTACATATTTGTTAACTATGAATCAGTGTTTATCCCACGGAAGTTTACCAGTAACCTAACAGTTTTATTTTGACGTAAGCATGAGAGCCGTCTAGTGACGAACTGTACAACGGTGACGGTACTTTTTGAATAACCATTTATTTCATGTTAATAAAAGAACATGAAATAAATGGTTAACCATTTATTTCATGTAACAGCCAAGGTCTCGAATCACGTCTTTATTTGACAAAATTGCAAAGAAATATCGACTTATTGTTAAACATATGCACCACATCTAAAATAAAATGGGGCAATGACAACGAACTCTTACAATCAGCGTTTTTTAAACATTCTGAGCAGAGAAACTGAAGAGTAAAACCGGACTGGAGTCTTTTTGGTGTACTAAATAGAGTTTTTAAAAATCAACCGCTGAAATGTTTGAAACAAAGTTTCCGCTCAGTGTGTTTTACCCTCTCTGGCTTATGGAAGTAAGATATGGGCTTTTAATGCTCAAACCATTGAAATACAGAGCTGTTGAGTAAGATATGGATATGGAGAGGTGCGAGTTGGTAATTTCTGGAAGTGACTGGAAAACGATCAAATGGATCAGGGAAAACACTTCAGTGGAAGCCTTCATTATGGTTGTAATAAAAGTGAAATGTAGGTGGGCGTAACATGTATCAATGTGAAACCATGGAAGACAGACCAAGGTACTTATTTTTCAGTTTAATGAGATACGAAAAGACCAAAGCGACTTTTTAATGCGAAGTTAGTAGATTATATTACAAAACATATCACCAAGGATGTGTATTGCTAACGACACTAATACACGGAAAAGTCTGCTAAATACATTTATTCTGCGGTGGATGATGATGTCGTAGTAACTCAATGAACACATTGAATATCAAATTAACCTAAGACCAGTTGAATCAGTTAATGGCACTGCTTCGGATCGTCATATGATTCGCTCAATAAAATTGCCAGCGGCTTTTTCAGTGATACAAGTTGGACAAGCTTCCGAAAGATAATATAATTCTAAAGATTAAATACTTAATATCCTTTATCTACAAGGCGTAGCACAAGTCTGTTTCTAGGGATTTTATAACTGTGCTGTTCAGGAATTACAGTGGTATCGTAGGACTGAGATTCTGGGACGAAAATCATGTGAACATAGGGTGAAACTCTATTTGGACTGTCATTGGTCGCTAAATCTAAAGAAATAAATAAATAAAAAATAAAATAAAAAATAGAAGAACAAAACACACCACGTGATGTTACGCACAAGCTCAATACGACATAACCCTTTCTGAAACAGCATTTAAAAGTGCATGATTTCATAATGAAGACTTACGAATTCTACATGAAGAGCTCTCTGCAAATATGGCGTTAGCTCGCCTAGCTCCTTTCAGTGCTTCCTCTTGTGCAAATGACGGTCTAGAGGCCCATTCAAGTCCTCTGTGTATGTCTGCTCGTAGACACTGGGTGGCTTCGTTAGCACGTAGGTAACTCACGGAGAGCCCTGAGTGTTTGCTCTATTGATCAATGCTTCACTGCTGGTAACACGCATCGAGAAAGCTTCGTTAGTAGATCATACACTGATGTGTAAGCCGTCCAAACAGTTTGCTATATTTTGTGTTACACGTAGGTCTCCTTTCCCTTTCCGCTGACTCAATTGTTCAAATGTTAGCTTCGCAAAAGAAAGAGAGAGAGAGAGAGAGAGAGAGAGAGAGAGAGAGATATCACCGACATCTTATTACCAAAGAGTTCACTTCTACCTCTTTTTCGCCTCGTCGGACCACAGAAGCTTTTTGGTGAACAGTAGGAGAGTTTGATGCAAACCAAGAGCATAAATGTAATTATACAAACTTGTAATTTAACGATCATGTTACAGCTATTTCTCTGTAATGGAAGCGTCAATTTTCAGACCGATTCATGTAAAATCGACTCGACTCGACATACTCAAAGGGTACTATCGAAGTTTTACAGCTCCATGTAATGTCAAAAATATGAGTTTAAGCCTATTTACACAGCCGTATGCGCTAATCGAGAGGCTCGGGTTTTATATTTAACAATCTTCACAATAATGGACATGTAATTTATACCACTTTACTCCTTAAAGTCTGCCAGATTACGATGAAACAGCCCGAAGTAGTCGCACGAGGAAGTTACTTCTGATGGACCAGTAGCGTCATCCCTCATAATCACACTGTCTACTGGTAAGTCTCAAGTGACTGCAAACACCTACAAGGATCCTCCTCCTGCTGTGTTTTATTTGGTACTTTCTGGGCACAATTGTAGCGTGTGCCAGTCACAGTATATCCTCTCTGAACCCATCACTGAGCCTTTTATAAGCCTGAACCGAGGTACCTTTACTACCAGGAGACAAATCGAGCAGTTTTACAGACCATCAGCGGTGCCATTTCGAATGGTACAGCCTGCCCACACTAGGTGTGTGCTTGTCAAGCCTACAACATTTGAACTCTTCTACATTTCAACAAACGTGCATTTGCTCCGCTAAAAAATTCAGTTAAGTGCGAGCAGGACTCACGCATCGTGCATTCCGTAAAAACGTAATTATGTACACAGATATTTCATCTATCCTGGGAATCTAGAATTTAGACGACTTGCCTCTTATCGATACCGATAATGCCAAGGTATCAAAATATGTGATACAAATGGCCGTATCGTTTGGTTCCGTTGATGTAGTAAATTTTTTTACACCGCCAATGGACCATAGGCCTTAGTACGTGGCATAAATTTCAACTTGATACGTCCAAACGCTCCTGAGAAAAAGGGCTCTTAACAGACGGACAAGCAGTTGGATTAATTTTTTTTCGTGGATATAATTACAAATTAACAATTTTAGTTTTTCCTTACATTCCGTGCGAAAGCTTTCTTCTTGCCAAATTTCATAGTTTTAGCCAACGGAAAGTACCATCTAGATTTTGGTGAGGAGTTTGCGAGTGTCAAAATATGTAACATAAGTTAAATGGTCGTATCTTTCGTTTGTATTGACACAGAAGCCAAATTTCTTTACAGCGACAAACATCTCACAAATTTCAACTTGATACGTCTACCCATTTATGAGAAAAAAGTCAACAGTCGGACAGGCGGCCGATTACATTTGTTACATAAACGACAACACTACTTAGCGGAGGACATACAGTTGGAGTCATGCGTTGGATTCTGTCTGACGTAATGCGTGTTATGTGAAAACTGCTCACCAGTACTTTAAATTTTCCGGCCTTTTCATAGAAAGATCTACCTAATATCAGTGGTTGTAGTAGATCCCTCGTTCCGGCATGATCCCTGCTAATGATGGAACAATCTACTTTGGCCTCTTTTACACGATCTATTTCGTATCTCCAACACGCCAGCTCATTGCCTTATCCTTGTCGCTGCAGTCAACATGCCGTCGCGAAATACAAACAGTTCTTCCTCGGAACTGTACAAAACGACTATATGCCACAGTGGATTCTGTATTACCCGTCTACAAAGGGGGCGTCACGGAATGGCTCTCTACGATTTTCTTCATATTTTTAAGATTTGATAATCAGTGCCCAGACAACAATTCATGAAAAAAGTCGAGAAATCGCCTTTGAAGATTTTTGAGCGCTGTCAAGTGCAAAACGTTAGTATTTTATTAAGGGATTCGCCGGTAGATAACGCATAACATAAATTATCTATAATAATGAAATCGCTGGCTCGAATCTCGCTAGTAACAGCTTCTCTTTATACTTTTATCTAAATTCAATATTTATTACAAATGGAAATAATAATACGAAGTAAAATTTTTGAGTATGGTTAAATGATGATGGCGTCCTCTTGGGTAAAATATTCCGGAGGTAAAATAGTCCCCCATTCGGATCTCCGGGCGGGGACTACTCAAGAGGACGTCGTTATCAGGAGAAAGAAAACTGGCATTCTACGGATCGGAGCGTGGAATGTCAGATCCCTTAATCGGGCAGGTAGGTTAGAAAATTTAAAAAGGGAAATGGATAGGTTAAAGTTAGATACAGTGGGAATTAGTGAAGTTCGGTGGCGGGAGGTACAAGACTTCTGGTCAGGTGAATACAGGGTTATAAATACAAAATCAAATAGGGGTAATGCAGGAGTAGGTTTAATAATGAATAGGAAAATAGGAATGCTGGTAAGCTACTACAAACAGCATAGTGAACGCATTATTGTGGCCAAGATGGATACGAAGCCCACGCCTACCGCAGTAGTACAAGTTTATATGCCGACTAGCTCTGCAGATGACGAAGAAATTGAAGAAATGTATGATGAAATAAAAGAAATTATTCAGATAGTGAAGGGAGACGAAAATTTAATAGTCATGGGTGACCGGAATTCGAGAGTAGGAAAAGGGAGAGAAGGAAACATAGTAGGTGAATATGGATTGGGGCTAAGAAATGAAAGAGGAAGCCGCCTGGTAGAATTTTGCACAGAGCACAACATAATCATAACTAACACTTGGTTCAAGAATCATAAAAGAAGGTTGTATACATGGAAGAATCCTGGAGATACTAAAAGGTATAAGATAGATTATATAATGGTAAGACAGAGATTTAGGAACCAGGTTTTGAATTGTAGGACATTTCCAGGGGCAGATGTGGACTGACCACAATCTATTGGTTATGAACTGTAGATTAAAACTGAAGAAATTGAAAAAAAGTGGGAATGTAAGGAGATGGGACCTGGATAAACAAAGAACCAGAGGTTGTACAGAGTTTCAGGGACAGCATAAGGGAACAATTGACAGGAATGGGGGAAAGAAATACAGTAGAAGAAGAATGGGTAGCTCTGAGGGATGAAGTAGTGAAGGCAGCAGAGGATGAAGTAGGTAAAAAGACGAGGGCTAGTAGAAATCCGTGGGTAACAGATGAAATATTGAATTTAATTGATGAAAGGAGAAAATATAAAAATGCAGTAAATGAAGCAGACAAAAAGGAATACAAACGTCTCAAAAATGAGATCGACAGGAAGTGCAAAATGGCTAAGCAGGCACGGCTAGAGGACAAATGTAAGGATGTAGAGGCTTATCTCACTAGGGGTAAGATAGATACTGTCTACAGGAAAATTAAAGAAACCTTTGGAGAAAGGAGAGCCACTTGTATGAATATCAAGAGCTCAGATGGAAACCCAGTTCTAAGCAAAGAGGGGAAAGCAGAAAGGTGGAACGAGTATATAGAGGGTCTATACAAGGGCGATGTACTTGAGGACAATATTATGGAAATGGAAGAGGATGTAGATGAAGATGAAATGGGAGATACGATACTGCGTTAAGAATTTGATAGAGCACTGAAAGATCTGAGTCGAAACAAGGCCCCGGGAGTAGACAACATTCCGTTAGAACTACTGACGGCCTTGGGAGAGCCAGTCCTGACAAAACTCTACCATCTGGTGAGCAAGATGTACGAGACAGGCGAAATACCCTCAGACTTCAAGAAGAATATAATAATTCCAATCCCACAGAAAGCAGGTGTTGACAGATGTGAAAATTACTGAACTATCAGTTTAATAAGTCACAGCTGCAAAATACTAACGCGAATTATTTACAGACGAATGGAAAAACTGGTAGAAGCCGACCTCGGGAAAGATCAGTTTGGATTCCGTAGAAATGTTGGAACACGTGAGGCAATACTGACCTTACGACTTATCTTAGAAGAGAGATTAAGAAAAGGCAAACCTACGTTTCTAGCATTTGTAGACTTAGAGAAAGCTTTTGACAATGTTGACTCGATACTCTTTCAAATTCTGAAGGTGACAGGGGTAAAATACAGGGAGCGAAAGCCTATTTATAATTTGTACAGAAACCAGATGGCAGTTGTAAGAGTCGAGGGGCATGAAAGGGAAGCAGTGGTTGGGAAGGGAGTGAGACAGGGTTGTAGCCTGTCCCCGATGTTATTCAATCTGTATATTGAGCAAGCAGTAAAGGAAACAAAAGAAAAATTTGGTGTAGGTATTAAAATCCATGGAGAAGAAATAAAAACTTTAAGGTTCGCCGATGTCATTGTAATTCTGTCAGAGACAGCAAAGGACTTGGAAGAGCAGTTGAACGGAATGGACAGTGTCTTGAAAGGAGGATACAAGATGGACATCAACAAAAGCAAAACGAGGATAATGGAATGTAGTCGAATTAAGTCGGGTGATGCTGAGGGAATTAGATTAGGAAATGAGACACTTAAAGTAGTAAAGAAGTTTTGCTATTTGGGGAGCAAAATAACTGATGATGGTCGAAGTAGAGAGGATATAAAATGTAGACTGGCAATGGCAAGGAAAGTGTTTCTGAAGAAGAGAAATTTGTTAACATCGAGTATAGATCTAAATGTCAGGAAGTCGTTCCTGAAAGTATTTGTATGGAGTGTAGCCATGTATGGAAGTGAAACCACGGACAATAAATAGTTTGGACAAGAAGAGAATAGAAGCTTTCGAAATGTGGTGCTACAGAAGAATGTTGAAGATTAGGTGGGTAGATCACGTAACTAATAAGGAGGTATTGAATAGGATTGGGGAGAAGAGAAGTTTGTGGCACAACTTGACTAGATGAAGGGATCGGTTGGTAGGACATGTCCTGAGGCATCAAGGGATCACAAATTTAGCATTGGAGGGCAGCGTGGAAGGTAAAAATCGTAGAGGGAGACCAAGAGATGAATACACTAAGCAGATTCAGAAGGATGTAGGTTGCAGTAGGTACTGGGAGATGATGAAGCTTGCACAGGATAGAGTAGCATCGAGAGCTGCATCAAACCAGTCTCAGGACTGAAGACCACAACAACAACAACAAAATTTTTGAAGAAAAACACTACCTTTAAATTTTTAGTTACTGATAGTATGAAAACAGGATCTGATATAGACATGTGAAATGTCCTATTGTTAAATGATTATATATATAAACTGTTCAATCTCTAGAAATAATAATTATATTTTCCATTATATATTTCAATTTTTTGCAACGCGTTTACATGGGAAGAGTAGCCAGAAATGTTATATTTGTTAAAAAATTTAAATAGTTAATAAAATTTCTACTTGAAAATGAATATACAACATAAATACAAACATAATAAGTGGCCATTAGAGACATTCGGACAAGCGACAATGTTTATAAGATTGGTATCTTTTGCACTTAAAAGAGCTCGGAAATAATCTAATCTCCAAAAGCATTTCTTTTATTTTATTTTTAAGAGAATTGTGTCGCATTGCTTTAGAAGTGAATGTCCCGACATTGATCTTCAAATTCTGTAAGTCTGAAGCAAATTGAAGAACGCCAAGTCCGTAAGGTCCCGTTGTCAGTCATTAAATGAACTTTCTGTGATTTGAGCCCTCGTTCCATTTTACCCTTTTGAGTTAGGCTAGTTATGCACACTAGCCAAAATAATGAGTTTCTTAGGTATTCCAAACTCGATCAGATACTTTACAATGGTTTCACGATGACTAAAGTAATTCCGCAATATATGGAAATTCAATTCATGCAATTCTGTCTTCGCAACGGGCACCGCATCGTGCAAGCGGAAGAACTAATGTGGACAAATCTTGATTGCTTCTTTTTCAACGTACTATGTCAACGGTCCTATAGCTTTGATTTATAACAAATCTCTGTTTCGCTCTTTTGCAAATGTGCAATCGTTGACAATCTGTGTGGCGAAATAGTTTGCCTCAATTTTACTGCCGTGAAAACCATTTTAACTTGTGTGTACTTTCGCCATCGCCATCACACTGGTTGGATCGTAGTGGATCCACGTATCGTCTACAATAACGAGACGCCTGAAACCCAGAAAATGCTTCAGTCCTTCCCGACTTCATTTTGGAAGGTTCCTCCCGAACCCTTTTTTACTGTGGTTAAGAAACGAAGCAAAGATCATGTACTCGTTCAGGATATCACGTATTCTTATGAGATGCCTACCACATAATCTGTCGAATCGTAATGTGGCAAGGGCATGAATTTCATTGACAATTTCTTCAGAAGGAAATTCAATAATGTCCCAGGATCGCGTCCAATTTGCAGTAACATTTATGCAATGATTGACTGTTGACCCTGAACGAAAAAAGAGCTTATGTACTGCGTCTAAACAGAAGAGATCCACTACTGATCCATCACAATTAGCGACAAATAGCTGAAAACAGTAGTAAGTACCGTAAAATCCGCCGTAGAAACCATTTGCAGCTACCTAAACTGTAGTAACTACCTAAAGAAACTAATGGCAGACATAGGGAGAATCTCTAGGTAATTAATTCGTCCACGAAAGAGTTAGGTTACAAAACACTCGTTCGCCTTATTCTTGAGTACTGTGTATTAGTCTGGCCACCCAACTAAATAACATTAACAGAAGAGATAAGGAAGCTCTAACGAAGAGCCGCGCACTTCACAGGATCGTTTACTCGGCGCAAGAGCGTTACAGAGATGCTCAAAAAACTGCAGAAGTAGGCGCTGTAACAGATGCATTATGCATCACGGGGAGGTTTACACTTGAAATCTGAAGAACGTACGTTTCAAGAATAGTCAGGCAAATATTACTTTCACTCATGTACATTTCACGAAATAATAACGACGAGAAAAATCGAGGAGTACCCTACGCCGCACACCATGTGGTAGTTCGCAGAGCTTACATTTAGAGGTACATTACAACGTATGAAAAGTGCGTGTATTACAGCCGTCGTCGTCGTCGTCGTCACGAAACGTTAATCGTCCAGGTTAGAAAGATGAATATATTTCCTTCTGTTTTCTCCTCACATAGACCTCACAAAAATCGAGAAACTTCGTTCTCGGTATCACATCACGAAACTATTCTATACTGTCGTCTCGGAAAAAATACTAAGAATATTCGAATCGTATTTTATAACATACCATTTAGACATCGATGGTTATATGTATTAATGTCACGAATACACTAGTGTAAAACAAAGAAACCCAGCATTGTCCAGGTATGTATTTATAGCTGTGGCCAGGTATTTGTATCCATGGAATTTATTTTTTACTTGTAAAGCTTCTTAGAATACAATATTTGAAGCTGTATAATTGTCGACATAAATGAAGAGTTTTCATTTCACTAACATGGGAGAGAGCCATGTAAAGTAGGCCTTGCGAAAAGCAATTGACACTATGGTCCCCGCCCGCAAAACGCAGCGTCTGGCCTTGTGCTGTTTGTAATAATGGCATTAATATAAGCTCACCGAGAATTGTATAAGTTTAAAGCAAAGTGGTAAATTGCTAGGAATAAGCGGGATTCGGAGTACAAAAACTCGCTCGCCTGCACCATTTCCCGTCAAAATTTACGCTTCTATGATGTTACGTTGAAGATGTGTGTCTTGAAGCCTCTGCGAGTGAAAGGTTGCGAGGAGTGAGTTAATGCATGACGATCTGGACCGGACTTGCCTTGCTTTTGGAAGGACTTTCCAAAGAGCTAGTTAAGCCCGGAGCATCTCGAGCTGCAGCAAGTCTCGAATCACGATCTTTGTTAGGTCCTTGACATCGAATAGTTCTTTTATCCGTTCTGGTGTATTCAGAAAGACACGATCGTCTTCTAGGCATTTTTATTCGTAAACAAAACGAAGCACAAATGTAATAAGCAGGCAACCAAACCTCAAAGCAAACTTAATAAATTCGTTTTTCCTGACATAAAATATACATAAAACCTATCGAAAGAAGCAAACCAACGTCGTTAAGTTTTTAACACACAAAACGAAATCAGTAAATCCGTATATTATAGCCAAATAAATTCGCTGTTAGTTTGTATGTGTAAACATAAGGTAGCCGCCTTAATTCTGTCACTGACGCAAACTAATATAGGGTGTATGCGGTATGTGCCATGCATGGGTGTGGATATTATCTTGGGCACAGAATTTAGCATCTTTTATAACTTTCACTGGGCACAATGCAGTTCTGTAATCGTATATAGAAATGATCACAGAGATGACGGACGTCATCTTGGTTCTCAGCGTTCACGTTGCTTCCGGTTCTCAGCGTTCACGTTGCTTCCAGCCGTTGTCGTTGTTTCTATATCTACTTCTAATATTGAGTAAGCCACCTTACTGTTTGTGGTGGAGGGTACGTTTGGTACCACAATTATCCCCCCCCCCCCCCCCTCCGTTTTTCTCATAAGCGGATGGTACGTGGGAAGAACGACCTCGTATTAGTTCTAATTTCTGATTTTTCGATTCGTGATCATTTTGCGATCCGTATGTGGCAGGCAGTAGTATGTTGCCCGACTCTTTCTGAAAGGTACGTTCTCCAAATTTCAACAGAAAATCTCTCCGTGATACGCAACGCCTCGCATTTAGCGTCAGGCGCTGGAGTTTGTTAATGGTCTCCATTATGCTCTCGTTCTTACTAAACAATACCGTGTCGAAACGCGCTGCTCTTCGATGGATCTTCTGCACCTCCTCTATTAATGGTAAGGGCCTCAGACTAACGAACAATACTCAAGAATCGGTATTGTAACCGGCTACGTCGATGAGTTATATTTGCTTAGGATTCTTCCTATTAATCTCAGCCTAACATCTGCTGTTTCTATAACTCTTTTGATGTGGTCGTTCCGCATTACATCGCTCATGATGGTAACTCCTAGGTATTTTACGGTTATTACCATTTCCAGTGATTTACCGCTAACAACTTATGTCGCGTATTTGCGTGCAGTATGTTATGTTTGTTTACGCCGGGGTCAAATACTAATCTCTGCATAATTCGCCGTCCCTTTGCAGATATATTTGCATTTCTCTACAGCAAGGATCCTATGGGCACCAACATAGTCCGCGTGCAACCCCACGGAGCTCCCGACAGTATGCTCCTCACTGATGTACATTATATAATATAAACAGTAGTAGCCCCTGTATGATACTCCCTTGCGGTAGTTCCGAGTAAAATCGGTCATTTTTGTTCCGTTAAGAACGATAATTTGGGTAGCATCTACTAAGAAGTCTTAAATCCACACACATGTGATCTGGTATTCGGCAAACATTCTACATCTACATCTACGTGATTACTCTGCTATTCACAATAAAGTGCCTGGCAGAGGGTTCAATGAACCACCTTCTTTCTGTCTCTCTACCGTTCCACTCTCGAACGGCACGCGGGAAAAGCGAGCACTTAAATTTTTCCGTGCGAGCCCTGATTTTTCTTATTTTATCGTGATGATCATTTCTCCCTATGTAGGTGGGTGGCAACAGAATGTTTTCGCAATCGGAGGAGAAAACTTAATGATTTCCACTCAATTCATGTATCATGTCTGTGACACTATCTCCCCCATTTCGCGATAATACAAAACGAGCTGCCCTTCTTTGTACTTTTTCGATGTCATCCGTCAGTCCCACCTGCTGCGGATCCCACACCGCACAGCAGTACTCCAGAATAGGGCGGACCAACGTAGTGTAAGCAGTCTCTTTGGTAGACCTGTTGAACGTTGTAAGTGTTCTGCCAATGAATCGCAGTCTTTTGTTTCCTCTACCCACAATATTATCTATGTGATCGTTCCAATTTAGGTTATTTGTAATTGTAATCCCTAAGTAATTAGTTGCATTTACAGCCCTCAGATTTGTGTGACTTATCGCGTAATCGAAATTTAGCTGATTTCTTTTATTACTCATGTGAATAACTTCGCACTTTTCTTTATTCAGGGTCAATTGCCACTTTTCGCACCATACAGATATATTATCTAAATATTTTGCATCTGATGACTTTGCAAGACGGTAAATGACAGCATCATCTGCAAACAATCTAAGACGGCTCCTCAGATTGTCTCCATGTCGTTAATATAGATAAGGAACAATAGAGGACCTATAACACTTCCTTGGGGGAACGCCGGATATTAATTCTGTTTTACTCGATGACTTTCCGTCTATTACTACAAACTGTGACCTTTCTGACAGGAAATCACGAATTCAGTCGCACAACTGAGGCGATACTCCGTAGGCACGCAGTTTGATTAGAAGACGCTTGTGAGGAAAGGGTCGAAAGGCTTCTGAAAATCTAAAAATATGGAATCAATTTGACATCCCTTGTCGGTAGCACTTCCTACTTCACGAGTACAAAGAGCTAGTTGTGTTTCACAAGAACGATATTTTCTGAATCCGTGCTGACTATATGTCAATAAATCGTTTTTTCGAGGTACTTCATAATGTTCGAATACAGTATATGTTCTAAAATCCTACTGCGAACCGAGAATGATATGCGCCTGTAATTCAGCGGATTACTCCTGCTTCCCTTTTTGGGTATTTGTGTGACTTGAGCAATTTTCCAGTCTTTAGGTACGTATCTTTCTGTGCGCGAGTGGTTGTATATAATTGCTAAATATGGAGCTATTTTATCAGCATACTCTGAGATGAACCTGACTGGTATACAATCTGGACCGGAAGCCTTGTCTTTATTAAGTGATTTAAGCTGCTTTGTTACACCGAGGATATCTACTTTTATGTTTCTCATCTTAGCAGTTGTTCTTGATTGGAACTGAGGAATATTTACTTCGTCTTCTTTGGCGAAGGAGTTTCGGAAAACCGTGTTTAATAACTCTGTTTTAGTGGCAGTGTCATCATTGGTTTGGCATAACCTTCGAAAATCATGGGAAAGGTATCAACCTGACCACCGATTTCTGTGATGCTTTGGATCCCGTGAACGAGCAGAATGTGCTGACAAGGTGACCGCGGCTACTTGTCATCACCGATTTCGCTCAAAGTTATCGTGTATGCAGGGTTTGGCCAGAAATGAAATTGACTGGAATGGGAGCTAAAGATGGACAAGCGTTTAGAAAAAAAAAAATAGGATTTTTGGCGCGGGTCTGGTGAGGCACGAGCCATTTCTGTTGGTGTAGGTTCCGGGCAGCTGTTGGCGCAACGGAAAGATTATAGAACAGTAATCACAGGGTTGTGGGGACCGAGGCTTTCAGCGGAAACATTTTTATTTTATTATTCTCAATGTTTACGTTAGACTGCAAATAAACCGTAATAATTCTCACCATATTGTGTTTCCTAATATTTTCGTAATAGGTGTGAAAAGGTACTTTTGTTAATTTGTAGCAGATGATTTACACGTATTGGTGTCATATTCACAGTAAAAACACAGGGATCAGTAATTTTCTCGGCATCTCGCACCACGTTATGAAGCTGCATTTTTACAATTAAATGGTTGTTTACATTCCAAAATGTAATGTATACACAACAAGAAGACCTTGTCATGGGTAGTTGTTTAGCAGAAACGATAGCTGACATTTTTATAAACACATTAGAAACTAGGTTTTTTAACAGAATTCCAACAGACAAAAGATAAAATTCAATACTACAAAAGATATGTAGATGATACATTCGTAATTTTTGAAGGCTCTCTACATCATTTAAACATAATGCATAACCAACTAAACGGCCTACATCCAAACACAAAGTTTACAAAAGAAATAGAAAATAAAAAAAGTATAAATTCCTTATATCTCCAAATCACGAACGTAAATGATCAACACCAATTTGGAATCTTTCGAAAACCCACGACGACAGACTGTATTATAAGTAATGACTCCTGACATCCAAAACAACATAAGCAAGCCTACTTCAACTGTATGATACATAGATTATGTACCCTACCGCTGGATGATGACTAAATACAAGAAGAACTAACGATATTACAAAAAGTGGCTATCAACAACGGATTCGAAGCCAAAATAATTAACGATGTATATGAACGTAAAGTTAAAAGAGGAAACACAGGCCTAAATAGCGAAATTATGTTAGAAAGAGAGTACAATTCGCGCAGAAAGATTAAGAATGCTACTTTACCATTCATAGGCACAGTATCAGATAAAATCGCGCAGGCTTTTAAGAAAACCCCTGTTAAAATCAATTTCCACACCAGTAACACCCTAGCTAATAGACTACTACACAACTACAGTAAAAACTAACCGATTTACAAAGTCTGAGGTCATAAAATACTATGTGACATGTGCGAGAAATGCTACATCGGACAAACAGGGAGAACATTTACGTATGCATTTAAAGAACACGTTAGACAAACCGAAAATAGCACTTCTACGTTTAGCAAACACTTAAGTGAAAATGAACACATTGTTAGTAACATAGATTCAGCCCTGACAGTACTACACGCTGTACCCAAATGAAGAGTCATGGACGTCCTTGAAGACATGGAAATTACAATCTCTTCAAAAATGATTGTGATAAACTTTTAAATGAGCAAACCGACTTCAGAAATGAACGATACCTAGATAATTTTTACTCTATCTTACCATGTACCCACAAATAGTAGCTCAAGTAAAAAAGTAGTATTAAGATGGTACGAAATCATCAAACACTACTGATATCTATAGACATATGGCACTAAGTTCCCAATTTTATGCACCCAACTCTGGAAAAAAAAACCACTATTCTATAGAACACAGCCAATATCCACTACTTAGGCTACCGTAATAAAAACATTATATTACTATTATCATAAAACGACTAAATCCCGTCAAAACGACAATGTGCACTACTTGTATGACTAATTTAGTTATGTAACGACGATTGCCTTTAATACTACATGTTATATGTACCTGAATTTATGCCTATATGTCTATGATCAATCTGTGTGCTTAAAATATGTATAAAGTTGACAGAATGTCACGCCAACTGTATTTTAATTAATCGATGTAAAACCTTCACTTATTTTAACTACGTAGTTTTTAAAAAACCTATGACGAAATAAATCATGTCCTGTTCCTACACCCATCTAACATTAAGAGTAGGTTTTGTAAGATATTATAGTATGTTCCATAATTGTAAAACGAGTGCATAACTCCATGCTTGCTAGTACAGTCGCTGGACTGCAATAGCGCTGTACTCAAAACAAAAATAATATCTGTAATCCGTTTAAGCTCCAAAACGGCTACCAGTAGCCTGTAAACAGTTGTTCGCTGCTGTGGTTTAGTGCAAAAGTTACTAGTGATGGTGGAACGATCATATGTATGTACAGACTGTGCTGTTTTACGATATATGGACATGTGCCCTCCCACTATTTAGGAGCGTTACGAATGTATACAACAGCAAATGACAACGACATATAAATGTGTCAGCTTGTATAAAGTAGACATGGCTTAAAGCCAAAACATGTAAGTAAACATGGTTACATAGCTGCATTTTTCATTTTGTATAATCGGCCAAGTGGCCGTGCGGTTAAAGGCGCTGCAGTCTGGAACCGCAAGACCGCTACGGTCGCAGGTTCGAATCCTGCCTCGGGCATGGATGTTTGTGATGTCCTTAGGTTAGTTAGGTTTAACTAGTTCTAAGTTCTAGGGGACTAATGACCACAGCAGTTGTGTCCCATAGTGCTCAGAGCCATATAATCGGCCGAATGTCAAAACACACAACGATTTTTGTAAAATATTTGGTAAGCATTTTGTATTTCAGCTGCACCTGATAATGGCCTAATTCCGAAACTGCAATAATGGAAATAATTTTTTTTTTTTTTTTTTACAGTCACTGGCGTATACATGATGTCTTTCAAGAAATTTGACATGACTGTGAATCCCAGTTATGAAAAGTTAATTGGTTGTTTTTAAGTTTCTTTATATAAACAAACGTGGTATAATGTCATTAAAAGTTCTCACTCATACAGTTCAGCAGCAAACCACACACAACGAATCATTTCTTCAAACACTGGGGACGATAGCTGGCGATGTACAATGGAATGTATTTTGATGCAATCATCCCCAAGGACAACATGAAACCAACGGGATACGAAGTCCTACACGTGTTAATTGCAATCCCTTATTGAAATGTTATTTGCAGAGCATACACACAGTAATTACAGTCCTTTCTTGGAAATTTATACGCAATCCCCGATTTTCCCCTGCCTTACCTTTTCCTACGTTTTATGAAAATATCAATGAACGAAATATTTTGCAGCGTAACAAAATTGAAAATTAAATAGTTTTTCCACGAGGATTCGACCCCACAACCCTCGGATCACCGTTTTCTAACCTGTCCGCTGCACCGCCCGCTGCGTGGTAACTACGTTAACATAAATGGTTAATGCCTCAGCCGACCCGCACCAAAAATGCTATTCTTCCCAAACTCTTGGCCTTCTAGAGCTCCCAATTCCATCACAATTTCTGGCCAAGCTCTGCAAAGCTCATAAATTTAGACGAAATATGTGACGAGTAGACGCGGTCCTCTTGTGAGTCAGTGAAACAGACCAAAATAGACAGTGTCCCCAAGACGTCCCATGCATACTCCATGGGAAACAGGTCTGTTGGTGATGCTAGTTTCGTGAGATGATGAACTACTATGAAAACGCAGTAACTTCGAAAAGTGTACTCTGTCACACTTTCTTTCTTTCGCTTGTGCCTTCATCCCGAAGTTCCGCAGGGTCGGCATGGTTTGGAACGGATTTGGCAAGGTTAATGTTAAGGGGTGGCCAGATGCCCTTCCTGCCACCGCCCTGTAACGCCCGCGATGTAATTGGTGTACCTCAGCTGTCTCAGCTGTAATCCATGGAATAATACGAACGTGTTCAAATGTCTGCAAGTCGTGTAACTGAGGTGGGACGTGGGGAACAGCCCGGTATTCACCTAATAGGATATGGAAAACCGCTTAAAACCACATCCAGGCTGGCCAGCACACCGCCCCTCGTCGTTAATCCGCCGGACGGATTCGATCCGGGGCCGGCGCACCTACCCGAGTCCAGGAAGCGGCGTATTAGCGCTCTCGGCTAACTTGGCGGTTCCGTACTCGGTCAGTGTTATTGAAATAATACAGGCGAAAGAGAGAAACTCTCGCCTCGACAAGGCGTCACCCGAGCCGTTCACCAAGAAAAGCATTTGCGTTTCCACCGCTGCCGATATCGTCGGTCATCACTGGAATACATTTTTGAAATCCAGTGCTGTAGATGAGATGGTCTGTTCACGCAGGATTTGTTTGAAATTATGTACCATGCATTATCCTTTCAATGAAGTTAGTGTCATCTCTATGTCATATCTCAGAGCGTTTTACTGCACGTCCTTAGGAAACCAACACCAGGCAGAGAAGTAACAACATGAAGGCTAAATGTATTTATCAATCCTATCTCTCTCACACTGTAAGAATAGCACTAAGCTCATTATGGCCGGATGACTTTCTGGGTATATCCCGCGCATTTCACTGCTGTATAGTGACTGTACGATATGGCTTTCGTCACAATATTACACAAAAATGTTTCTTTTCGTCGCTACGTGTAACACTGGCAACCGACTTTCCTAGCCACCAGCGCACTTACTGTATCACTGTTAATGACGCCAAAGCAGAAATCTTTTCTCATCACCGAACACAGCTCATAGAAGCTCATATCTTTATTTAAGCTTCTGGAAAGTAGGCTTTTCGGCGACATGGTGAGGGAGTAACCCTGAATAGTTTTACTACAGCCCTTAGTCCACCTTTCAGCAAACGCTTCGTAATGCCCTTAGCTGACACTTACATGTCCGACATTCGTCCTGATCCTGATCCGCGGTCACCGTAGCGTCAGCAATGGATGCTTAACAGACTGCTGTGTACGCCCACGCGCTAATGTGTACGTCGTTACGGTCTGGAATTAGTAAGATTTTTAGTCTCAGACGCTTGATGGTATGTCTACACTCTACAATGTTCACTATCCTCAAAAAATGCTCTAAATTAAAAAAAATCACTCTTTCATACAGTTGAGGACGCACCGTATTAAGTCACACGATTAAGGGAGTTTATTTTTAGTTTCTATTTGTGCACTTTTAAGCCAATAATGATCCCGCACAATTTCGCTAACATCTAAGCATCATTTTTCAAGACGTGAATTTCTCGTTGACCGTATCGCTATCATTCAATTAAATCAAATTGCGAGAGAAGAAATCGAGTGACAAATTAACAGGGCGGGCCGGAGTGGCCGAGCGGTTCTAGGCGCTTCAGTCTGGAACCGCGCGACCGCAGGTTCGAATCCTGCCTTGGGCATGGATGTGTGTGGTGTCCTTAGGTTTAAGTAGTTCTAAGTTCTAGGGGACTGATGACCTCAGATGTTAAGTCCCATAGTGCTGAGAGCCATTTGAAATTAACAAGAAAAAGTGTATTACACATTAATTGTAAGCTTAGACGGAATTTTAATTTCATTAAGAAGCAATACTTTTAAGCACATACTGACAATAACATCTGCCTTGCTTTTTTTTCCTGAAGATTTCGTTTTACGCGTTGCGATTCGAACGAGAACTACTCAAGACCAAAATAAAAGTTCATTACTTTAAACTACGGTACTCACTTCGACAAAGGGAACCGTTCTTTTCCTTTCCAACGCTGATTTCCTCTCTGCCGTGATGATGGTCGTCTTCTACTTATGTGTTACTGAACCGTGGACGTCTCCGTAAGTAACACCTGTGCAGTATTTTCCATATGAATCAGTGCCGACAAATCTTGCGGTACAATGGAGTTGAGGTTTGTTTATTAATATAGAATTTTTTAAAGTTCGGAACTGTGAGTACGTAAACTGAAATGAAAGACGTGCGTCAACCTGCGTCTCTTCCTTACATTCGTTTTCTGCATTTGCAGAAAACATTAAAGAAAAGAAAAAACAATTACATCCAATGTCCCCGATCAGGTCCGAAGTGCCACGGCATCACTGAAAAAAACTTTTCATCTTCAAAGGCATGTTTGTACGGCAGAGGATTTCTAGATAAACTAAAAACAAACGCGCTCTATGAACTGCTCTGGGTTCTTCAATGGCATTTGCGTTTAACTAAAGGTTGAATCGTATCTCACTCTATCAATGATTAGATCTATCAAACGTATCTCGCAAATTGTTTTAAGGAAGGCATCTGCAAGAATATTTTTACATTGTACGCAGTCTTAACATGTTAGGGTAGCAAAGATTTCCTCACAACTATGGTAGAACATCAGAACGTTTTCCGCAAGGAATTTAACTGCCTCGAAGAATCTCGGTACTGCGGACTGAAATGAAATGGTGCTTTTATTAACCAACGAATGACCTGGAACGCATCTCAAACGGCTCAAACGGAACGCAGCACATTCTCCAGTTGCAACGGATAAAATCACATGCGCTATTCGACACTCCACAAACTACAAAACCCAGAGTCCTGACACTCTTAAGAGGTGTGGAAAATTTATTCGTCCACAGGACGAGATTAATCATGTGCTCTCTCTTCGCTGCCAACGATAACGCGTTATCACTTTGACATTTCGTTCCCATCTTTTATTGTAACGTAACATCCACCAAACGATAGTGAGCTCGCATTGAAAGAGATATTTAAACATTCCTCTTAATGTGACGTGAATTTATGAAATAGGTGTAATAAAAAGCTTTACGAAACCCCAACAATAGCTTTGTTACATTGCAAGGCGCACAATTTCAAACAAATTACTCGTAAAAAACGTTAATAACTTTCTAATGCATGGAAATCATCTTCCCAGCAAACATCCTTCATCTGTTGCATTCGACTGCAAACATGTTTGCCAGTAATTGCGGCGACCATATCGATAGCTGTAGAAATGCGATTTTTTTCTTGTCGAAGGTGAGGAGCGAAGATTTCCGTTCCGTCTCAGATATGGCCTTGCTAAGATGACCATTGCCGCATTCATCTGGAGTATTTTATAAAAACAACGAAAACAAAGCAAGGAGGAGGGGGACGGAGGTTTTGTTATTACCTGTCTCCCAACTGTCAGAGTAAATTCTAATAATTGTAGTACTCATAGAACTAAATGAGTCTTCAGTATCTACGTTCACCAGGAATTTTATGTAGCACTGAGACGCCTCTTCCTCCCCAAGCCCTGTACCTAGCTCGTGCGTTTTTCACAGAAGACTGCAATGAAGAGTATCTGACAACATGAGACAAACGTTTTTACATCACATTTCAGCCTAAGGTGGAGAGACTTCAGTTTTATTTTGTCTCACAGTATATTATTATGAATACCATTTTTAATTTTTTTCAGTAGAAATTTCAGTCATTAGTTGCAAATACTTAAAAAACCAACAGCCATGAATAAAATAATAAATATTTTCTAATATTATATTTGTGATTTAAGCGTTACCAGCTACATCTAGGCCCTAACACGGGATGGACTAAAATATGGAAACAATACATTACCATGCCTAATACAGGAAGGAAACCTGTTGTCATTCAAAAACGCTTCCAGTCGTCTCCTACTGGATACACACATGTTCTGTACAGTTTTCAAGTGAATATTATACCATTCTTGCTGTAAAATAGTGCCGAGTTCAGGTAATGATGGTGAAGGTGGATAGTGATCATGCATCCTTTTCTCCAAAGTAGGCTCAATGAAAAAGAATCATCAGATTCGGCACGTCTACATTTCTGAAATAAATATATACAACGACTTTTGTTTTTTGATGAACGGGAAACTCAAAGAGTTTTTTTTTCATACCTTTCCATAGGCGTTCAGTATGCCTCCCTTGAGATGCACGGCATACGTCAATGCGGCGTTCAAATTGTTCCCACACAACAGCGATCATGTCTTGAGTAACAGCTTCCACAACTGCTATTATGCGAGGTCTCAGTTCATTCGTTGTTTTTGGTAAGGAGGCACAGAAACAGCATCTTTTATAGCCTCCCCCCCCCCCCCCCCTCCAAGAAATAATCACACACAGTCAGGTGCGGTGACCTTGGAGGCCAGTAATGTAAGGCTGAATCATTTGGTCCAGTGTCACCTTCACAAACAGCTTTCAGTAGCTGAACTTTGTATTGTTTCATGTGTAAAAATCGACGCAACACACACCACACGACACATCCATGGCGGATGCATTCGACGTCTGTATCAGACATTCGGGGACGGTCCGGCGATTTGCCTTGACACAAACACTCTGTTTCTCGGAATTGTTCAAAATGGCTCTGAGCACTATGGGACTCAACTGCTGTGGTCATACGTCCCCTCGAACTTAGAACTACTTAAACCTAACTAACCTAAGGACATCACACACATCCAGGCCCGAGGCAGGATTCGAACCTGCGACCGTAGCGATCGTGCGGTTCCAGACTGTAGCGCCTTTAACCGCTCGGCCACTTTGGCCGGCTCGGAATTGTTCATGCCATCGTCTAATGCTCTGTGCTGTAGGAGGATTCACACCATACCTAGTACGAAAGTCAGGCTTAAAACTTATTAGTAACCCGCACTGCGCAAAACGTGGAACACAAAAAGCTTTTTGTTGTCCCGACATCATTTTTAAGAGAACTGAAGTGGGCGCACACTGCTGCTACCTAGCGGGAACCATGTAAAACTCAAGAGTTTGCTCTTTCCAACAGTACGTCGTTCACACACGTATCTCAAATAACACAATAGTTATGATTTTTTGAAATCGGACGATTCTCTTTGATACACTCTGTATTGAGATCCAATGACAGTGGTGGCCAGGCAAGATACGACGTCTCACCTTCGTGCACAAAAACTGGTCCTGGGCGATGCGAGCTGCTTGAACATGAGCCCTGTCGTCCTGGAACACATCACCAATAGAGAACGAACACTGCACCATGGGATGGGTCCGATCAGCCAAAATAGTCACATAACCCTTGGCAGTAATGCGACTTTGCAGTACTCACGGGAGACATGGAATACCACGATACGGCTGCCCAAATTGTCACTGAACGCCCGCCATGTCCCACTCTTGGGACGCAAAACTATGTCAGAAGTTGGAAACAAGACTCATCCAACGAAACGACTTTCTTCCGTTGCTCCATAATTCAGGTTTTATGGCTTCAGCGGCACGTTTTACTGTTACGAACATTTTCATCACTGATGAGTAATTATGGCCTTCCACATCGCTCTCCGATTCCGCGTTTATGGAGTTACTTTCACTTCTGCAGAGGCTTCTGCGGCTGTCATCCTCTTTCTATTCGTCACAATCCTTTTCAATAATCGTCTGTCACTAGCCGCACCTAACAGTTCTAGGCACCATCTTTGTTTACAAATTGCGGCAGTTTATGTATTATGTTTTACGACTGACGACAGTGCCACAAGTTACCCCAAAGCCGTAATACAACACCATTCAGTACTGAAGAACAATCGACCAAATGAACATAAAGCTGCTGGCTTGGATGATATCTGCACTCAACAAATAAAGTATTTTGGACCTGCAGCCCTAAAATGGACTGTACAGTTAATGAATAGTTGTTTCACTATCACGCTCATTCCTAATCTCTGGAGGGAAGTCAAGGTGGTAGCCCGGCTAAAAACAGGGAAAGAACCAACAGATCCACAGAACTTCAAGTCTGCGTCACTTGTGTGCATTTCTACAAAGTACTTGAAACAATAGTTCTTGACAGAATTTTTGGTACAATAGAGACCAAAATAGTATCAGAACATGTAAGATTCATGTCTGGTAAATCATGTAGTGGCCAAAAACTCAATTTCACCCAATTCACAGGACGGCTTCGAACGGAAGCGAGCAACTGGAGTCGCTTTTATAGATCTCTAGACTGCCTATCATACTGTCAGTCACTAAAGGCTGCTCGTTAAATTTTATAACATGACTAAGGACCTCCGAATAACAAAAATAGTGGAATGTTTTCTTCAAAATAGGAGATTTTATGTGACGGTACAGGGGAGCAATTTCTGGTGGGGGCCGCAAATTAATGAGCTATTCCATAGCAGTGACCTGTCACCAATTTTATATGACATATATACAAACGACCAACCTATAAACGCTGAAACGAAACAGTTTATATATGCCGATGATGCCATCGTCGCACGAGGAAAATCGTCAGAGGAAGTGGTAAGAAAACTGATGCAGACTCTGTAAGACTCAGCTGTTGCTACAGATGAAATTTCCTCAAGCCAAATCCCTTTAAAACTCAGGTGTATGCCTCCCAATTTAGAAATGAAGATGCACTTAGGCGATTGAGAGTGATGTGCCAGGGTCAGGCGATGAAGCATGATGATGCGCCAAAATACATTGGATATCCCACTTGCCATTACTCCTGATATTGCTGAAGCACTGTCAAAATGTTAAGGAAAAAGTACGTGCGAGGTGCGAGAAATAAGATCATTCGAAAACTCATCAGCAGGAAATGAGCTCAACCTCAAATTGTGAGAACACTGACTCTTGCACTATGTTTCTCTGTAGCAGAGTATGCAGCAACTGTCAGGTACAGCTCTGCACATGCCAAATACGTTGACGTGGCAAATAACGAGACAGTGCTCATAGTATTAGGCTGCCTAAAATCAACGCCAGTTCAACAAATTTACCGCAGTGTAGGCACAGCTTACCCACAATCAGCAGGCAAGTTGCAGCTAAGTCCGAACGGAGGAAACAGTCTTACGATCACAGGCACCTATTACACAGCTTATCAAACGCAACATAGCTGACTGAAGTCCCGACGAAGTTTCATGAGAATGAGCAACCCTTTAGACGAGCCGCCTGAAATACCGGGTGAAAATTTATGCCGAAACTGTATTGATCAGATGTAAATAAAGCCTAAAGTACAACTGGCTGCTGCGATCCATCTACCGTTTCCGACATCGAGGGCATTTTTGACCGCTTAAGAACTGGCGACACACGACGCAATACCAAGCTGAGAAAATGGCGATATAAAGAAAGTTACTCCTGTCAGTGTGGTGCAAAACAAAATCATCAGCATTCAATGATGGGCCCAAAAATAGGAAAAACTTGCGCAGCGACAGACCTTATGGCAAACGACAAAGTTGGAAATACGCAATGTAGTTGATGACCCGGGCACGTAAATTAAGTTACAAGGTACGATTACCATTCCCAAGCTTTCGAAAACGGCAATTTCACAACGAGTTCCACTATATAACACAGTGGTATGATCTACTGTTTTTCTACGTGTTGCAACGGCGCTCTTGATGCAATAAAATTCCAGCTTTCCACAGTCGATGTGAATAGGATCAAGTACTATAACAAATAAGCAGGTGTTTTAGAGAACCGCATCAAGCAGGTTGAGAAAGTGGTGGTTAACGTTACACCATTTTGTAGACTGTGGCACTGTGAAGGCGACGGTTTGGCCGACACAGTTCCGCGGTGCCACCGACTGCGTATCAACGACGGAGGACAGCTGGAATAGTGCCAACGGCAGCGCGAAAGTCAGCCAAAACAAACCAGTTTTACAGTATGGAACCCACTTCACGAGTTTTTTGAGGCTACTGTTCTCCCAAAAAACTTCCCCTACGGATGTGTAACAGCAGGCAAACAACGAGAGTATTCGACCATATGCACAAAGCGGGCCATATAAGACTGCTTTAAAATCAGAAATATTACCCCGTTTTCCTTTGGAGCAGGAGAAACAGCTCCTGCTGGAGAGACAGACTCTCGGCTAAAATTCTCTTATCACTGCAAAGGTGAACGAAATCCATATTAACATCAGTGAGAAACAACTGAATCTGTAAAACTATATAAAGCTCAAGAATCCGGTCGAATTAGGTTCTAGATAAAGTATGTGGTTGAGTAAGCCACGTTGTAACCGCAATATACCGTAGATCCCTCTTACAAAAAACTTTGCCCAGTAATACGAAGAAAGCAACACGTCACATCCGTCTACAAGAAGCGTAGCATAACTGATCCACAAAACTATCGTTTTGACATCAATCTGTTGTATCACAGAACACATCATGAGCTCATATGCAATTTGGTATTTCTAACAGAATGACCACCATTGCGCTTACCAGTAGAGATTCCGAAAACACAGGTCATGCGCAACCTGACTTCTCACATGACTTCCCTGAATGTCATGGATCAAGGTCATCGCATCAGATGGATGATATATATGGATTTTGTATATATAAGATCCACTTTTGTATGTTTACAAACGTTGGTGTATTGCTGAGGTAAATTCTTTTCGGAAATTAAAAAATATGTATCATCCATCTGATGTGATGACCTTGATATATATATATATATATATATATATATATATATATATATATATGTGTGTGTGTGTGTGTGTGTGTGTGTGTGTGTGTGTGTAACACCTCCTCTCCTCCTAAACCACTGGACCGGTTTCAACCGTACTTGGCATGCGTATCCCTCAACGTCAGGCAACAATCGGTGACATGGAAAGAGCCTCCTACCATCGCAATTCAAGAGATGCGACATCATAAACGCTGTGATGGATGAAAAAATACCGCATCATGCACGAAGTTTTAAAACATTTTTTCTTCATTACTAAGACACTCCTACGGCTGAGTGAACTTAAGGAAATCCATGACACCTGCCAGCGCTTTTGACAGTTTTCAACTGCGAAGCGCAAATGTCTGCAGGCGAAACCAATAGCAGTCGTCTATAGAGCTACGAGAGGCATTGCCATAGAGACGTTTACAAAACTGCGTTGTAGACATGCGAAGCAGCTTTACTTACACGTTTGTACATTATGCATATTTCTTTGCACAACTGCTCCATTATTTCAAAGGTGTTTTCACGAATACACTGAAATGAAATTTTTTCGATATTACACTCAAACGATGTACACTTCTTGTTGCCGTTTCTAACAGAAAATTGGCAAATTGAATACCTGGGCAATGCCGGGTTTGTCAGTCTATATATAAAATATGACAACGTTATGAACGATGGAGCTTTATCCCAACTACACAAATATTCGGTGAGATTGTAGTGGCGCAAAGATAGAAACCTTTGCTTCACAAGTAATATCCTCTGATTACAACATCAACGAGTCACCATCATTCAACTCATACAAATACCTGGATGTAACCAGTTTTAGGGATCGATCACATTGTCTCATTCATAGGTAAAGCAGATAGAAGACTTTGGTTCATTGATAGTTTACTGGGAAAGGTGGTGGAGGACTAGGGGTGATGTGACAAGATTAATGATAGCGCATACAGAGGCATTTAAGCAATCATTGCGCTCCTTACGCGAACAGAAGGGGAAGAAGCCGTAATAAACGGGGAGTCCTTTCTGCAATGCTCTTTACAGTGGTCTGCAGAGTATATATGTAGATGATGGCCTCACTATGTGAGTTCGAATAGGGCACAATGATTGCCCACGAGAAACTTGTTTACCAAACCGTGTAATTTCAGTTCGCGCAAGACAGGTTGTTAGGACAGTGATAGATAATACAATCAAAGGAAACACGACAGTAGTGCGTAGGAACGAGCGGGTACGGGGCCACACAATGGGACTACGGAACAGGGTGTCTGTCCTCTTGGATTGGACGCATGGCCGTAACGGACTACAGTGAACAACGCTGCGTCTAGTGTCGGCTCGACACTAGAGCAACGCGATGTATGTTGATCTGTATGCACGGTTCAAAGCTGGTGTGGGCTGGACGGGGTGGAAATTAACTGACTTTGAACTAGTCCCTTTACTGGCTGCCTTGGTAATCGCGATCTTGTTGGGTGGCTAACGCCGGGTATGACAAAGGATAGTCTGTTGCTATTGATGTGAATAAGTAGCCTGCGTTCTCTCTCCACCCCCTCCTCCCAAAAAGCCTTCGTAACCGAATTCGCACCCTGCCCAGACAGCTGTATCAGTTCAATATTTTCAATAAAAAAAACATGTAATGGTTCCCGACTCATAGCCAACGTACTCAGAGCCGTTTGCTGTGGAACGTCAAAATATTTCATCTTCACCGCGAAACTGTTTCCCTTACGCTCCTGAGCACGCTGCAGAAGTAATCGATACTTTTATTGAATGATACCAAATACTAACTCCATAGCATGTTAGGAAATGTCTCAATAGCGGTATCGCAAGTATCGAATGGTGTTGGAGAAAGGAATTTAACTTTTCATACCAACAGCCGTGTCGAGGTGGATGCGCCGGTTCCCATCAGATCGTCGAAGATAAGCACCGTCGCGCGTGGTCAGTACTTGGATGGGTGAACGTTCGGGTACGCCACGTACTATTGACAATTTTCCCTTGTCCTTTACGGCAGAGGGGACAGGATGGGTCGTGGCGTAACGTCCCTGATCACCTGTCTTTGCGCCAATGTCCTGGATTCAATTCCAAACCTCTCCGCATTGTCTCATGAAGTGAGTGCACGCGACACTGTTGATTTTAATACATCAGTCAGATGAGGTCTTTCACCCTCGCTCTTTTCTCATCATCTCCAACACCAAACTGACACTCCACCCCACGCACTCACATTACAGTCACCTAAACTTAACAGGTACACTTACCTACACAACTCTCATACTTCGCTAAGGAAATGCGTCTGCGGGAACAAAGGATAGGAAAAACCTTTTCAATTAGGTTGTTGAAACTGGTTTTCGGGGTCTCCCAGCCATTCATGCCATACGACTTTATTTTACTTAACTGTATAGCTAGTTTAATATGAAATTATATACAGAATGAGTGTAGAACATAGAGAACGTATGTGTAGCCGTATAAAATACACACTATCTGGTTTATAACGAACATGTACTATTTCAACAACATATACTAATGATTAAGTACGTAGAAACTTCCTCTTTAATAGTGATTCGAGTGTTTATTTTATACCCAAGCTGAATCCCATTTTTGCCTTGTATTCTGAATGCGTGCTTTTGTCTTAAAGAAAGCACGTTGTTACTGAGTATTAGTCTTAAAGGAAAGGTTATAATAATGCATTTTATTAATGGTACATACTGTATGTGTAGCATAATATTTATATCAAGCCCTATATTTTGTTTCCGTTTGGCCTATTTCTCCTTTATTGTTTACGTTGCTATTTTATATTAAAGTTGGATCATGAATACATAGCATAATTTCGATTTTAACCTTGTTTCTTGTTAAAGAAAAGCTTAAAATGTACGAAAAATTCAATATCTTGCAATATCCACACAATTTTGGGTACTCATATCAACAACAGATATTGTACCTAATCTGGTATAGGAACGTCGCTAAGTGTGACTATTGGACGCTCCATCGGATACAAGATACGACTTCAGGGGTATTCAGGGCAATACTAACAGCAGCTTCTGCACAAAGGAATTTTCAGAGCGTGAATGGTTTCCTCTTCCTCAAACAACTCCATATGACCTGTTTCAGCAATAGTATTCCAGATTATATGCAGCGGGGAATATACGAGCCTACTTCGAGGAGAAAAACAGACGTGTGACGACGTGCCTTGAGAGTTCGCTTCGCATGTCTCAAATCGAATTTATCTACGACAAGACTGTACCTATTTGTTCTTCAACAACCACTTGCGTAATGATTAGCACACTAGACTAGCATCCCGGAGGATGGCGGTTCAAATCTCTGTCAGGCATCACAGATTTAGGTTTTCCGTGAATTCCCTAATTAATCTAAACAAATGCCGTGATGGTTGTTTTGAGAAAGTCGCGATTCATTTCCTTCCCTATCTTGCGCAATCCGACTTAGTCTCTAAAGACCTCAGCGTCGACGGGACGATAACTACAATGCTCCTCTCTTACTAGCGATCACTGTCGTTTTGTGTACAAACTATGTGCAGGATTGTTTCCTAGAAACATATTCATGTCCTCTGATTTATGTCACGATGTTTGGATGTTGTCACTGAAACACGTTCGGACTTTACACCAAAGCGAATTCTTTGAGTCGAATGTTTATGTACAGTACCGTAATCCGAAACAGTGTACAGTCATGTATATAACCTTCGGATAAAGGTTATTTCAACTATAAACATCCTCCTTGTTACTGCAAGTTTCACAAACATCAAGCGATTTACAGCGCCACTATATAGGAAAACGTGAATTAACGTGCGGGAACATTTAACACCCAAAAATGCGTGACAGCCAAGACAACCCGTCTAAGACATGCCAGCTCGTGAGTAATACTTTTGTGCAAGAGATACATATAATTCACATTCGCATCAGAGGTTTATTAAATTTATACGTGTACTGTCTGGGAACAGGCACGTACATGATACTAATACCATGTTATATATAACTTTTAAATTGCGATTACACTTTTCGGGTGTGTCGCCAGTGGCAACCCGAGCACTGTGTTTGCAACAGATCCTCCGGGAAAGCCTAAGTCAAAACTATTTTAATTGTTTAATTCTGTTCGTAGAAATAAGTATTTGCTGATGGCAGACTATAATTTTTTCACCTATAAACTCCGTTACCAGAAAATGATAGTGGGAAAATGAAACATCTAAAAAATTCGCGCACGTAACATCACTGGGCTCCGACAGCAGCAGGAAGTAATTCCTCTAGGGCACATTTGCCTCCAGTTTCGTAGTGACTGTCATCTTCTACGTGCCAACTATCTATTGTCTCGACACGCGTCTCCAATAGACATAAATAGTCGCCCTTTCTAACCACCAGTGCGGACCACTTGTCTGCCTTGAGGATAACAAAAATACGCTATTTTTATAGCGGTGAAACGTTGCGTGGCAACGCGTCGCAGCCGCTAGCGGAGAATGCGTTCGGCAGGTACTATGTACGTTATGATTTGTGATAAGTACTTAGTCCTTAAAACGGATCAGCGATTAATGCGCTATCAAGCGATTAATGCGCTATCAGTAGCTTGCCTGGATAATTCCTGACTCTTAACGATAATGGTACCATTGCGTTTAGATGGGTCTGCTACGTGAATCAAGTGATCTCCCAGCAGAGATGTTTTAGAAAATTGGGGATTACTGCACAGTCGGATTCCACCCGTCTGCTTTGATCCATAACGTCGTGTCTGGAATAGACAGCATGTTTTACACTAGTTACTAAGACAACCAGAGATAACATTTAACAACACGGCACTTACGTCCTTGAAGATGGCGACCACAAAATAGACCATTACGGCAGCAATCAAACACAAGAAACATGCGAAATACTTCAGTCACCGACATGAAACTAACGCGATTGCCACGGGAATTAAGGGGTTTTGGGAGGGGTCAAACTAAAATTACTGGAATAAGACGAGCATCATTTCATGACAACCATATAATCCAGAAGTAACGCACACGAATTCCTCCTGAATATACCGAACAAAAAATACAAGATGCAAACAACTAGAAGCGAATGTTTCACTTGACCTATATAACTCAAACGAAGACAGCTATACCAGACACCGTCCGCCCACCAGCACCCCTCCCAAAACCATAATAATCAGAAATGAGAATGCACTTGACCGTAGCTCAGACGAAGAAAGCTGTACCAGACACCCCACACTTGCACAGACCCATAATAATCAGTATCACAATTTACACTACAACTATACAGCTCAAACGCAGACATCATCTTCCCCCTTCCATAAACAAACTCCCATCTCACAGTGAACCAAAAAGATCACAAACACGGACACACACACGCTACCGTACTGCAAACAACGAAATAGTAAGGCAAAATTCAATACAAACAAATGACAGAGAAACATGTACCACTCAAGTTAAAAAAACCCAACAAACTGCAAAACTGACAGCTCAAAAAACGAAAAGCAAATAAACTAACAGTAACTACCAAAACACTGATTCCACTCAACTGAGCCATTATTACAGACCAAATCACGAACATAAATATTCACCCCCAGAGGCCGCCACCACTAACAACAAGCCCCTTACAATCTATTTGAAATACGCCGCGCCTACACGAATCCATTTGAAATACGCCGCGCCTCCACACGTCCTCACAAATGAAAAACCAGCAAATATTTGTAAGAACCAAGGTGATAAATATGATCTCTACTCGTTTCGATCGTAACAATTTAAGCTGCGCTCTTAGGTTCCTGCCTTACACTCGACAAACGTTCCACATTCGAAAAACAACCAAATACTTGAAAGACACAATGTTAGAAATATAATAACTAATCGTCCCATTCCAACAATTTCAGCTGTGCTCTTAGGCTCCTCCCCAACCTTACCCTCTGAAATCGTACCAAACACGGAAAGCACCAACAAAACATTTTTGAGAAACGAGATTGTAGTATGATTGCTACTCGTTTTCCAAGCAACAATTTAAGATGTGCTCTCAGGCTCCTGCTTAACCGCACCCTCGTATATCGCGACTTATTTGGAATAAACAACACATAAGGGGCATTCAAATGAAGCCGGGTCACAAGTGTAAAGCATGGTAACGATTTTATTAATTCAAAAATGTATTTATACACATTACACACACTCAAAAATAGCCGCCCATTGCGACACTAGCAGGCCGATTCCATCCTTGAAGAAACTAGTAGGCTGCTGTCGGATCCAGGCCGGGACACAGTCTCACACTTCGTCGTCCGTTGCGAATTGATGTCCACGAATAGCTTGTTTTAGAGATCCAACACACGAAAGTAACAAGGTGAAAGGGCGGAACTGTACGGTGGATGCTCCAGCGTTTCCCACTGAAACTAGTGCAATGTCGTTTTCACCGCATTGGCCGTGTGTGGGCGAGCATTATCATACGGGAGGATAACACCATTGGACAACATGCCTCGGCGTTTAGACTTGATGGCTCGTCTAAGGTTATGTAAAGTGCTTGATGACACTGGCCACTGATGGTGGTTCCCACTTCCAGGAACTCCACAAGCAGTGGGACCTTGTGGTCAAAAAAGGACATGACCTTACCAGAACTGGTGTGCACGTCCTTCGATTTCTTTGGAGGTGGTGAAGTCGCATGTTTCCACTGCTTGCTCTCACGCTCGCTTTCCGGTTCAAAATGGTGACACCATGTTTCGTCACCTGTGACAATACGCGACAGAAATCCGTATTTCTCCTCATGATAACGTTGCAGATGACTCCAAGACAGCGCCATTCGAGTATTGCGCTGTTCGGTGGTCAGTTGGGGTGGAATCCACTGTGCACAGATTTTTCGAAAGTTCAAGTGTTGATGCATTGTGGTGTGGGCGGTGCCCACGCTAATACCCAGTAATCGATGGATCTCGTCCACGGAGATTCTGCGGTTGTCCAAGACTAAAGCTTTTATTTCCGCAACCATTTCCGGTGTGATGACACGATGAGCCTGTCTAGTACGAGCATCGTCTTTCAGTGACTCGCACTCCTCAACGAATCGTTTGCGCCATTCCACAACACATGAACTACTGACTGTACTCATCATACACAGCCTTCATCGATACATTTCACGGCCTCCAACTCCCTCCTTCGCCAAAAATAGAATCACTCCTCGCTGTTTCTGCTAACTCGCCTGCATGTTCGGTAGTGGACGATAACTTGTGTGACCTCCTCCTCATCGGCATGAAACCACACTGGCGCTGTGCAGCAGGCGCCACCGTACCCACAGTTACTTGGTGCCACCTTACGTGTAAGGCAGACGCACTGACCAGGTTTCATCTGAATGAACCTCATAGTTTACAGCAGTTACTGGGACAGTCACAGATAACAAGTAGCAACAGGCCGCTTACATCCTTCGCATCGTCGACTCGTGACGCCACTGGTGAAAGCCGACGAGTGTAGTCAGACCGCGCGCTTGACCGAAAATTACATCGTGCGTAACACCCCATTAAACCAATTTCACTCATCACAACTATACAATGAAAGGCAACTGTTTTGAATCAGTTATTTCAGAATCCCTAAATATCTGTGACTGCTGCAACAACGCGTATGTGATGTTAAAGGTATATGAGAAAGCTAAGAAGTGCATCATTCCTATGAACGTAGCTCAACGTTACCGTGTCCTGCTTACTATGGACCCACATTAGTCTGACATTTGTTCCTAATTTGCACGCACAACAAAAGATTCAGCGCCTGAGTGCCTAGGAAGAAGGGGATGTTATAGGAAGTGACTGAAGGTAGGTTTCAGTGAACTAAGGAAAATGCCAATAAAATGATTATCTTAACTTTTCGGTCGCCTTTTTGTGAGGCCATTATTCGTCAAACAGTTCCGATGAGAGATTACAGACTTCAAAGTAGGTACTTGGTTGTTTGTTGCTTCAGAAGAAACATACGCCTAACTAGAAAGCTCACCATTTCTGATAAATCAGTATAAACTGACATGGAACTGACTTCAGTGAGTGCACAAAAACAAAAAAAAAAAAGAACGGACTTTCCATGATTAATATACACCGACTATTTTTCCCCACCTCGTGAGAATTTACCTTCAACTGACATCAAAGTAATCGAAGTTCATTATCTGCCTTGGTTATCATAAAAGTGGTACCTTGAACTAACGGTATTCTATTCCAAAAAGACCTCGCTTTCGCCTATAGACTTCACAAAAACCAAGAAAAACGTGAACGAGTGAGCTTGAGTCGTATTGGGAAAGAAAGCAATGCGCCGCTTCGTTCAGTACACAGGGTGAACCAAAATTCGCACACTAACACAACAGTGTAATTCCTTCCATAATAACTGTCCAAAAATGTCTAACAAAATTGCGACACAAGCGTATGATCAGTAGAAAACGGACGTCACAGAAATAACACTGTTATTCGCCGTAAGACAAATATTAGCAGCTGGTGCATTGCATAGAATTTTTCGTTAGAATATTCTAGTTCAAGTGTTCTATTTCGGGTCTAAGTAATTTTTTTACTATTTAATTTTCCTCCAACCAATAATAATGTAACATACGCAGTTTCTTAAATAATATATATCCCACATCCACAGTTTTTTTAACGTTGAACTTAATTATTGCTCAGGCTGGCTCTGAGCACTATGGGACTCACCATCTGTGGTCATCAGTCCCCTAGAACTTAGAACTACTTAAACCTAACTAACCTAAGGACATCACACACATCCATGCCCGAGGCAGGACTCGAACCTGCGACCGTAGCGGCCACGCGGTTCCAGACTGAAGCGCCTTTAACCGCACGGCCACACCGGCCGGCTTATTGCTCAGGCATTTCAGAAATTGTCACTAAGAGTAGTAGTCAGTTACAAATTAATTACCTGCCACGGGACAGAAACTTATCAATGTGGATAAGTGAAACATAAATGCTACATTAAATAGGAGCGGCAAGTTTAAAACTTTAATAGACTATCAGTGACAGCGTGTCTTTCACAAAACATACATTAGCCTTCGGTGCTTTGTGAATGGCGGAATGGCATACAACTGAAGAAAAGGAATGGTGATAATGGACAGGAAAGCATGTAAGGAAAAATATATCTTTAAAAGTAGAATAATAAAAACGACTATTTTCATTTCTGTGTTGGTATTAAATGATTGCACATGTTTTGTATAAGACATGCTGTAACAATTAAAAAGCCAGATACCGTACCACGCAGCCCAAAATCAGAATATATAAATAGGTACGCGTAGACCCAGAATTGAACTCTCGAACATTATTAATCTAATGCATAACTTTATCCATTGCACCAACTAAGCAGCATAGTTACTTTATTATAGTAATCCATAGCTCTATGCACTGCATTAATTAGGCAGCACAGTCAGACGTATTGAGTTAAAATCCTTATGGTACACGTGATTACAATTTTGCCAAACTGACTCTTTGACGTCTATTTTCTACCAAAAATATGCACAGGGCTAAATTTCGTTACAGACATTTTTGTACTATTAGTATGCGACGAATGTCGTTGCGGCGTCGTAGTGCGCGATTTTTGGTTCACTCTTTATGAGACAGGAACAAAAAAAGACAGAACCCACAAGAGAATGGCGCACTTCCCCGCTTCCTGCCACAGGAGAACAACCACTTTTGAAACAAAAAAGGAAGATCTTACTCGAACCTACATAAGGACTTTAATCAAGTACTGAATTCTTACACTGATAAAGGATAGGTACTTTATGTTCAAGTTATAACTGGATATTACTGTAAATTTTACTGGATGCAGTATTCTGTCAATAACTGCATCACCTGCGAAAGTCAGATTGCAGCTGATGTATCCGCTTACCTATCAATATAAAAGATGAACTGTAGTGGCCATACTACACTATCTTTGGGCACAGCAGTCTGTACACAGTGTCTGTAAGTGACTCCTGTCCTAGGATGTGATGCATCCCGAACGCCACGAAATTCTCTAACTAGCTGCAAATCTGTTATACATTGCTACAGGAATTTATTTTCTTTATAAGGCGCCGATGTGCTACGTAATCCAAAGGTTTTCTAAAGTCTAGAGAGGCCGAGTCACCTGCTTTCTCCTAGTTGCAGAATTGAGTATATCGTGTTCGAAGACCATGAGATAAGTGTCCCATAATCAACATTTACGAAACCTACACTACTTCAATACTCCGCAAGCCACCTAACGGTGTATGGCGGAAGGCACTTCTGGTATCATAACTGACCCCCTTTCCCTGTTTACTCGTGAATGGCGCATGGGAAGAATGACTTTTGTTAAGCCTCTGTGTTAGCTCTAATTTCTCGAATTATCTCGTCTTGGTCATTTCGCGAGATGTATGTGGCAGGAAATATGTTGTGCGGCTCTACCAGGAAAGTGCTATCTCGAAATTTCAATACTAAACCTATCTTGTAACGCTGCCAGTTGAGTTTGTCGAGCATCTCTGCAACGTCCGCATGCGGTCTAAACGATCCCGTGGCGAAACGCGCCGCTCTTCGCTGAATCTTCTCTCTACTCTTCTACATTGTAAGGATCCCCTACTGATGAGCAATATTCAAGAATCGGTCGAACAAGCGCCTTGCAAGCCATTTCCTTCGTGGACGAGTTACATTTCCTTAACATTCTTCCTATGAATCTAAGTCTGGCGTCTGCTTTTTCAACTATTTATGTGGTCATTCAGCTTAAGGTCTCTTTTCCTATGTAAGCGCAGTGGGTACATTTACAGTATTTACATTCAGGATAAACTGCCAGAGCCTTCACCATTCATCAATCCTCTGTAGGTCATTCTGGCATTGTTGGTTTCTTACAGACAACCGCATCATCTCCGAACAGTCTTAAAGAGCTTCCGACTCTTTCTGCTTCATAATTTATGCACATTGTAAACAGTTACGGTCCTATCACACTTCCTTGGGGTAGTCAGGAAATTACGAGGGCTGTTCAACAAAGAATCGGCATTTTTTTTTTTTACAACATACCGTTACTCATCCTCATAATTTTGATGGTCCTTCTCAACGCAGTATCCCATGAATGCGATGCACTTGTCCCAGCGTTTCTGCCAGTCTTCAAATACGTGCTGGAAACAATTTTTTGAGAGGTCCTTCAAAATCGCTTCAGTAGCCTTCACCACCGTTTCTGATGATAATGCCTCCCACGACGGCGTTTTTTCAGGTTAGGGAACAGAAAAAAGTCACACGGGACTAAATGCGGACTATAGGGAGTGTGACGGATGCACTTCATGTTCATTTTCGCAAAATACTCAGCAACAACATTGGCAATATGCGGCCGCGCATTATAATGGTGCAGCATCGAGCCTGCTTCAAGGAAATGTGGTCTTTTGCGCCTGGTATGGACTTGCAATGTTTCAGGATATCCCTGTAGCATTGTCCAGTTACTGAGTGAGTGAGTGAGTGTGTGTGTGTGTGTGTGTGTGTGTGTGTGTGTGTGTGTGTACACAACATACTGACAAACCATTCCATACATATCAAAGAATGAGATGATCATAACTTTCCCAGCCGAAGCAACCACTTTTGCTTTTTTGGAGATTGGTGATGAAGGAGATTTCCACACTGAGCTTTGTTGTTTGCTCTCAGGATCAAAATGATGTAGCCAAGTTTCATCAGCAGTGATTACATTTCAAAGAAACTCCGCATCTTCCTCTATCATCATCTTAAACTGCATGTAGAGCTGCACGCGAATGTCCTTTTGTTCCGGAATCAACAGTCTTGGAACCTATCACGCACGAACACGTGTCATGTGTAACTTTTCTGTCAGTAACGTGTGGGTGGCACCCAATGGAATGTTCAGTATTTTAGAAAGTGATACTAAAGTAATTCGACGATCCTCTCTCACAATGACAGCAGCAATGTTGATGTTTTCTTCCTTAAGAGCAGTAACTGGAGCACCGGGTCCACCTGCCATTGAAATTGATTGTCTCCCCTCTTTAAACATTTCACCAACATTTCACCTTCGAGCTGTGTTGTAGGGAAGAACAGACTCTCCATAGGCCTCCTGTAACATTGTATAGGCCTCAACTGAAGATTTATTGAGACGAAAGCAGAATTTCAAAGCCCCATTTGTTCCTCGCATGTTACCTCCAAAGCAGCGGTAGGCGATACTGAACATGTCTGACCTTGCCTGCCTCTCACAGGCGGGAACCACGAGTCCCAACAATGAAACCACTACGGCGTGTTTGTTGCACATTAAGCTAACAGAATATCGTTAAGTTTAAATTTTAGCGCGAGAAATTATGACCATAAAAAATTATGGTCATTCTTTTCTGAACAGCACTCTTAACTCTCTCGGTTTTGTTCCGTTAAGAGTGACGTGCTGAGTTCTACAGTATCTGCAAGGAAGTCTTGAATCCAGTCGCAAATCTGGTCCCATATTCGGCAATCTCGTATTTTTTCACTACATGGCAGTACGGGACGGTCTCAAATGCCTTCCTAAAGTCAAGGTACATGGCATCAACCTGAGCGCCGTTGTTTCCTGCGTTATGGATTTCTTGGAGGAACAGTACGAACTGAGCTTAGTAAGATATCTTCTTGCGCAATCCATGTTGATTTTAGCAGAGATTTTCGTTTCCAAAAAAACGTCATAACTGTTGAGCATAAAACATATTCCATAATTCTACAACACATTGACCTAACGACATTATGTACGTCCGTCCTACGACCCTTCCTGAAAACGGGAATGACCTTAGCTTTCTTCCAGTCGCTAGGCACCCCTCATTTTGCCGCAGTGGTAACAGCGATTCCCGTCACATCATAGAAGTTAAGCGCTGTCGGCCTTGACTACTACTTGGATGGGTTGCTACCCTGTCTGCTGAGCGCTGTTGACAAGCGAGGTGCACTCAGCCCTTGTGACGCCAATTGAGGAGCTGCTTGACAGAGAAATTGCAGCTCCGGTCACGAATACTAACAACGGCCGAGAGAGCGGTGTGCTGACCACATGCACCACCATATCTGCACCAAATGACGCCTATCCGCTCAGGATGGCAAGGCAATCGATCGGTACCGTTGGGCCTTCCGATGCCTGTTCGGACCATAGTTTTTAGGTACCCTTCGACGCTCCAGCAAACGAAGATAAACTGTTACTAGAAGAGGAGCAACTTCTTTCCATATCTTTGCAGAATTTTATAGGTATCTCAGCTGGTCCTGATGCATTTCCAGCACTAAGCTACTAGTTGCTTTTCTATTCTTAGGTCGGTTATCTCAATGTATGTCACTTCGACGTTCAACGATGCTCACCAAGAATCTTTAACTTTTCGTGAAATGTGAAAGCTTGTAAGAACGTCAAATGAAGAGCCAAAGAAAGAGGTACACCTGCCTAATATCGTGTAGGGCCCCCGTGATCACGCAGAAGTGCCGCAATACGACGTGGCATGGACTCTACTAATGTCTGAAGTAGTGCTGGAGACAATTGACACCATAAATCCTGCAGGGCTGCCCATAAATCAGCGAGAGTACGATGGGGTGGTGATCTTTTCTAAACAGTGTGATGCAAGGCATCCAAGATATGCTCAATAATGTTCTTGTCTGGGGAGTTTGGTGGAGAGCGGAAGTGTTTCAACTCGGAAGAGCGTTCCTAGAGCCAACCTGTAACAGCTCTGGACGTGTGGGATGTCGCATTGTCCTGCTAGAACTTCCCAAGTCCGTCTGAATGCACAAGGGACATGTTTGGATGAAGGTGATCAGACAGGATGTCACCTGTCAGAGTCATATCTAGACGTATCAGGGGTCACATATCACTCCAACTGCACAAGCCCCACACCATTACAGAGTCTCTACCAGCTTGAACACTTCCGTACTGAAATGCAGGGTCCACCGATTCATGGTGTTGTCTCCATATCCGTATGTTCATCTCCTCGATACAAAAAATGGTTCAAATGGCCCTGTGCACTATGGGACTTAACTTCGGAGGTCCTCAGTCCCCTAGAACTTAGAACTACTTAAACCTAACCAACCTAAGGACAACACACACATCCATGCCCGAGGCAGGATTCGAATCTGCGAGCGTAGCGGTCGCGCGGTTCCAGACTGTAGCGCCTAGGACGGCTCGGCCATGCCCGATACAATTTGAATCAAGACACGTCCTACCAGGCAACATGTTTCCAGTCATCAACAGTCCAATGTCGATGTTGACAGGTCCAGGTGAGGCGTAAAGCTTTGTGTCAGGTAGACATCAAGGGTACTCAAGTGGACCTTCGGCTCCGAAGCCCATATCGATGACGTTTCGTTAAACGGTTCGCACGCTGGCACTGTTGGTCCCATTCTTGCAGGATCCTTTTTAGGCCGCAGAGATGTCGGATATTTGAGGTTTTACCGGATTCCTGATATTCACGGGGCACTCGTGAAATGGTCGTATCGGAAAAATCCCCACTTCATCGCTACCTCAGTGACGCTGTCACCGCTCGTGCACGGACACCACGTTCAAACTCACTCAAATGTTGATAACCAACCATTGTAGCATCAGTAACCGATCTAAAAACTGCGCCGGACATTTCTTGTATTATACAGACGTTACCGACCGCAGACCCGTATTCTGCCTGTTTACATATCTCTGTACTTGAGAACGCATGCCGATAGCAGTTTCTTTGGCGCTTCAGTGTATTATGCTGTGACACTGATAAGCCAATACATTAGGATCACTGTCCATTACTAGATTAAACGCAGCCTGGTGAGGACGTGACGCCGTAAGGAAAGTGTATAATCAGATCACAACCGAACCTGCAATCATTTTAACGACATGTGGAAAGCTACTGACATGTGCAACTTTGACAAACGGCAGACACTTATGGCACGGCACCTGGAAACGACCTCCTCGGTAGCGGCGCAGCTGGTCAGTTGTCGTATGCCACTGTAGTTAGCATCTGTGGAAATGGTTAAGGGACTGCGAAACCACGAGCAGCCGCAAGTAGTTGGAGGACCACGCCTCATCACAGAACGTGCAGATCGGAGTCCTTTCCGCCCTGTAAAGCGGATAGATATGGATCTGTGGCAAATGACGACAGAGTAAAACGCTGATGCACCACACGTGTTGCGAAGCACACCGTTCAGCACATACTGCGGAACAAGGGGCTCCCTATGTGTTCACATGTTGACCAACAAGGTTGTCAGTTACGATTGCAATAGGCACGGATCATCGAGATCGGATAGTGGATCAATGGCAACACGTCGTCTGGTCATATAAACTACGTTTCTTGTTATACCAGGTCGCCAAATATGCCGTCATCCAGGCCAACAGCTGCTCGAAACCCGCACTGCACCACGGTAGCAGGTCGACGGAGCTGTATTATCCTATGGGAGACAACCACCTGGGTTACGATGGGACCTGTATTGGACATCGACGGGACCTGTAGTAGTAATCGAAGGCTCCACAACAGGTATAGACTACGTGAACATTACTGCAGCCCATCTGCATTCTCTCATTTCATCAACAGCGATGGTATCTTGCGGCCGGGTAACTGTACGCGTCACGATCGTGTTGCAGCGGTTCGAGGGCATGATCGTGAACTCACGTTAAAGTACTGGGCACCAAATTCGCCTAATATGAATCCGATGGAACACATCTATCGGGTGCTAGCTCCGCGCCCACAAACTACCGACCCGTAATTTGTGAGAATTGCGTGATCTGTGCGTAGATATCTGGAAGTCTAGTAGAGTCTTGTCGAATCTATTCCACGCAGATCGCCATTATGTTGAGTTCCACTTATAAACCACAACGCTATTACGTAGATGATGTTAATGTTTTGGCTCGATGGTGTGCGTTTGCTGATTGAATGGGTCGTGGTCCTAATAATGGAATATCATTTATCCCATTAAAGGTTGAAAGCCACCAACTATATACTACGTCCATTGTGGGTGGGGTGTCAAATTCTCTAACTAAAATGAAAAGTTGTAGCGGTAACACACCGATGGAAAATAAATCGCAACACCAAGAGGAATTGTGCGAGATAAGCTGAAGTTGATAGGCGTGTTTCTACATCTGAAAGATTATGTCTAATCAAATTTCACGCTAGTTGCAGACACTATAAGGGTGCAAATCAGGTTTGAGTTAAATACGTGCTGTAACGATCGTGAGCATTAGTCACCTTCGAGATTGGATGTAGTGAGACGAAGTTAGTCAAGAACGCCTTTAAAAGACGGCAGTATCAACAGCTCACCGTGTTCGAAAGAGGTCGTGCAATGGGGCTACTAGAAGCTGGATGTCCCTTCAGCGATACTGCAGAAAGATTTGGCAGGAATGTAGCCACTGTACGTGATTGCTGGCACTGTTGGTCACGAGAAGGTGCGCTCGCAAGAAAGCCGGGCTGCGGACGGCACATGGCACTACCTACAGGGAAGACCGTCGGTTTTGGCGTATGTCTGTGGTGCTTCGTACTGCGTCTGCAGTATCAATTCGAGTAGCAATTGGAACTTTTACATATCGATTACTTCAAAGACAGCTGCGAGCCAGATGAGATGCAGCGTGTATTCAACTGGCCCCAAACAACGTCCATGTGCGACTTCAGTTGTGTCAAGCGACAGCTCGTTGGCGGGAGGATTGGATGACTGTTGTGTGTTGTGATAAAAGCCGGTTCTGCCTCGATGCCAGCGATGGCCGTGTGTTGGTTCGAAGGTGGCCAGGTGAGGGCCTGCAACCAACCTGTCTGCGGCCTAGACACACTGGACCTACACCTGGAGTTACGGTCTGGGGCGCCATTCCGTATGACAGCAGGAGCACTCTTTGAGGTTATCCCACGTACCCTGGCTGCAAATCTGGACGTCATTCTGGTGATTTGATCTGTTGTGCTGCCACCCATCAACATCATTCCACAGAGTGTTTCCAAATAGGATAATGTTCGCCAACATATCGCTCTTGTAATCCAAAATGGTCTACAGAGTGACGACATATTGCTTTGTCCTACTTGGCAAGTAGATCTGTCTTAACCGAAAATGTATGGGCATCATTGGACGGCAACTCCAGTGTCCTCCACAACCAGCATTAACCATCCCTGTACTGACAGGCGTGGAACTCAATCCCACAAACTGATATCTGACACCTCTACGACACAATGTGTACTTGCATTCAACATTCTGGCTGTTACACCAGTTAATAATGTACAAGCATTTCATATTTGCAATGACTTTTGCCGCGCTTACATTAACATGTGACCTTGCAAAGCTGACCACTTAAATATGTTACCTAGACAAAGGTATTCCGGAAATTTCGTAACTCTACATTGATTATTCCCTGGTGTTGCGACCCTTTTTCCGTCGGTGTAAGTAACGTATGTGTGGAAGTTGGGAGGAGGGGACCTACTTCGATGGTTTTTCTAAGGAAATTCTGAAGAGGAAAGCGAGCGAAACTGAGAAGGTGCAAAGACAAACCGAAAAAACATATGAATGGTTGCAGCGACGAGAAATTGTCTCGTGATATAACAGATGTAATTTAATACTGCGCATAACTTTGCGATATTACCGACGCGCTCTTTGCACGGTTTCCTGCTGCCCTTTGCTTTCCGCACGCGGCAGCCAGCCTTGGTGCATTATTAAATCGAAGCTGGGCGTACGCGTCCCACATTCCTTGAAGGAAGACGGAAGGCTTGAATCAATACGGTCAGTCTCCGTGCCGCACCGCGCCGCGCCAGGGCGGGCTCGGCCGTGCTACTTAGCCGCCTGCCAGGCACAGAGCATCACGCGCGCGCTCGATACCGCCCAACACACTGAAAACACTTGTCCTTTCCACACTCATTCTGCTCCTTACTTGACGACCCAAAACTTTAAATTCTTATTTTGCTAATCGCGTTCGATGTTATGTCCGAATATGTTCTTGCAAGGGACCCTTAGCAGGATTTGATTTAAAATAACCTAACTCATGGGTGCAAAATACCGAGGCGAATTATTTAGAGGAATGGAAAAACTGGTAGAAGACGACGTCGGGGAAGATCAGACTGAATTTCGGAGAAATACAGGAACACACGAGGCAAAAATTACGCTACGACTTACATTTGAAAACAAAAGACAAATCTACATCCATAGCATTCACACATGTCGAGGGAGCTTTTGACAACATTGACTGGACACCACTCTTCGAAATTCTGGAGATAGCGGGGACAAAATACAGGGAGCAAAAAATTACCTGAAACTTGTACAGAATCAAGGTACAGTAATTCAAAGTGTTGACAGACACGACAGAAACAGTAGTTAAGGAGTGAGCACGACGGAGTTGTAGCTTATCCCCGATGTTATTCATATGTACATTGAGTAGGATGTAAAAGAAATCAAGGAGAAACTTCCAAAGAGAACTAAAGTTCAAGCAGAAGGAATACGCAGGGACTCTAGAAAGAAGTTACACATGTCGTCCCACGGAAGTCCATAGCGCAAGAAGAGTGGCGAATTGTCAGCTGAGAGTACATGTTTCTGGTTTCCTGCTGACCGTTCTCCTGTGATACGTATAGCAGATACATCACAGTGGGCGACTGAAATGCGCGGCAACTGGAAACCTACTCCAAAGTTAAAGTATAGGGGACAGTACAATTCTTTTGAGCAAAACGCCTAAATTGCACACAGATTCATTGTGATTTTCTGGCGGTATAGGGACCAAATGCAATGTCGCGTCTACCAGTAGTGCAATGGTGCCAACAATTTGACCAGGGCCGCAGAGACGTGGGTGACGCTGATCGGGAAGACCAGTCTTGCGCTAAGTGTTTTCCATCTTCCTGCAACTTCTGAAAGAACATCTGCGGGTAAGCTATCTTCCAACGATGAGGGCGTTCACACAGCGGTTCTTGAATGGCTTCGTGACCAATAGGAGGCTTTCTATCGTCGAGAAATTGAACGACTAGTAGAACGTTCAGATTGTTATTTACAGACAGTTGGTGACTATGCTGATAAATAGTGTCACGTATCTGTGTTATTCTGACGTGTTGTGTTGCATAATGAAAATACTTGGCCTACATTAATAGTGTGTAACTTACTTTTTGAAGTCATCTGGTAAGTTACTGTCAGAGATGTTGAGGGACTTGGAAGAGAAGCTGAACGGATTGGATAATATCATGGAAATTGCTTATAATATGATCAACAAAAATAAAACAAGGATAATGGAATGGAGTCGAATTGAATCAGGTGATGCTGAGGCAATTAGACTAGGAAATGAAGAACTAACAGTATTGAGTAAGTCCTGCTATTTGGATAGCAAAATAACTGATGACTAAGTAGAGATAATACAAAATTGGAAACAGATGGAAAAGAACTTCAGGAAAAAGAAATTTGCTAACATCGAATATAAATTTCAATATGAGAAAGTATTTCATAGAAGTAATTGTGTGAAATGTAGCCTTGTACGATAGTAATACGTGGGTGACAAATTGCACAGACAAAAAAAGAATACAAGCTTTTCAACTTTTTCGTGTTGCAGAAAAATCCTAATAATAGCGTTGGACGAAAAAACTGAAATAATAGCTACTTAATGGAACACAGTAAAAAGGAACTACTGGAACGGCAATACGTGAAGACAGGCGATAACAGAGTACAGTGAACACTAATGACTTAACAATCGTAAAACGATCGAATGTTTCCGCTCATAACAGAATGAGCCGGACTGTGTCGACTGTTTTCATTCGATTGCTCCCACAGACTGGATTCACACGAAAAAAATTAATGATATAAATCCTAAGAATCAGTAAAGCTATAACCGACTGCATCGATTATTTTCATTCGGTTGTTCCCACTCCGAATTACTATCCTTACCATCATCAGAGCTATCTGGTACTCAGGATCTGGAAGAAGTATCTCTACGTCCATTTGGGAAAAAATTCACTGAGGCGCCATAGAAACTGGTAGGCCTATAGGCATGCGTATTCAAATACAGAGATATGTAAATAGGCAGAATACGGCCCTGCGGTCGGCAACGCCTATATGAGACAACAAGTGTCTGGCGCAGTTGTTAGATCGGTTACTGCTGCTACAATGACAGGTTATCAAAATTTAAGTGAATTTGAACGTGTTGTTGTAGTCGGCGCACGAGCGATGGGACACAGCATCTCCGAGATAACGATGAAGAGGAGTTTTTCCCGTACGACCATTTCACAAGTTTACCGCTGAATATGAGAAATCCGCTAAAACATCAAATCTCCGACATCGCTGCGGTCGGAAAAACATCCTGCAAGAACAGGTCCAACGACGACAGCAGTGCAACCATTCCACAAATTGCTGCAGATTTCAATGCTGGGTCATCAACAAGTGTCAACGTGCGAACCATTCAACGAAACATCATCGATATGGGCTTTCGGAGACGGAGGCCCACTCGTGTACCTTTGATTAATGCATGACACAAAGCTTTACGCCTCGCCTGGGCCCGTCAACACCGACGTTGGTTTGCTGATGACTGGAAACATGTTGCCTGGTCGGAGGAGTCTCGTTTCAAATCGTATCGAGCGGATGGACGTGTACGGGTACGGAGACAACCTCATGAATCCATGGACCCTGCATGTCTGCCGGGGACTGTTCAAGCTGGTGGAGGCTCTGTAATGGTGGGGGCGAGTGCAGTTGGAGTGATATGGGACCCCTGATGAGTCTAGATACGACTTTGACATGTGACACGTACGTAAGCATCCTGACTGATTACCTGGATCCATTCATGTCCATTGTGTATTCCGACGGACTTGGGCAATTCCAGTAGGACAATGCGACACCCCACACGTCCAGAATTGCTACAGGGTGGCTCCAGGAAAGCACGGAACACACGAGTTTAGTCACTGGCTGCCAAACTCCCCGGACACGAACATTATTGTGCATATCTGAAACGCCTTGTAACGTGCTGTTCAGAAGAGATCCCCACCCCCTCGTACTCTTACGGATTTATGGAGAGCCCTGTAGGATTCATGGTGTCAGTTCCCTCCAGCACTACTTAGTCAAATCCATGCCACGTCATGTGGCAGCACTTCGGCGTGCCGCGGGGTCCTACACGATATTAGACAGGTGTACGAGTATCTTTGGCGATTCAGTGTAAGGCAACCATCACGACGGTAGACGGAGACTAGGAGAGTTTCCCTCGCGAATACACACCCAGCTTCTCAGTCACTGCGCTGTCTACTTCGATCCAAATTTCTGAACACGTTGTTGAATACCTATCTCAAAAGTCGGCTTTAGGCGACTATAGATAAACAGGGCATAAATTATAATTTGCGGCGCAAAGGCTACGTAAAATTTTAATATCGTCTTAACTTTCACTACGCAGTACAGAGATATTGTATCATTCAAATAAAATAAACAGAGTTGAGAAAATCACTGCCACCGCATTTTCATAAATATTACCACATGACGTAGTATTTTCAATTAACACACACATTTGTAATAAGAACATCTCAAACATTTTGTTGCGGCAATTGTCATGTCTTTCTGATTGCTCTAATTTACACTTAGTAGCGCTTTCCGTGTGTTAACGTTGAGTTATAATAGTTTTAAAGGAAGGGAGAAGGAGAAGAGAGATGAGAAGAAAGAGTGGAAGGGAAGATTAGAACTTATCATCGAAGACAAGATTATTGGGAGCGGAAACAACCTCGGGAAGAACAAGGAAGGCTAAAGAAATTGGCCATGTGCTTTCCAAAGAAACTATTCCAGCATTCGCCGAAAGTGGTAAAGGGAAACAACGGAAACGTAAATGTGGATGGTTGGACTTTGGGTTTCAATTGTAGTCCTCCCGAAACCCTGCCTGACTCTGGCTAAACTATGCGCCACATCACTCGGTGCTCAACAAATTATTTTCAGTTACATTGCATTGCATATTTGTGTCGCGACCGAAATTGACAGTTATGCGCGCGGATGGGGAGGGATGGGTGCGGAGTCCGCTCAATAATATGTAATTCATGTCTATTTTTATGAGTGTACCCATTATCGTGTTATGTTCTGTCAAATGGGATGTGTTTGTTGCCAGCTTATCACATTCTCGGTCGTGACGGATACTCCATATATTGTATAATTGAAGTCCGTACGAATAGGCCTCGGTAGATTCAACGGTATCGACCGACCGCCGTGTCATATTCAGCCGACAGGCGTGAACGGTTGCGGGTATGGAGTTGTACGTGGTCCAGCACACTTCTCTCCCGGCCGCTGTCACTTTTGGTGACCATACCCGCTACTTCTCAATCAAGTAGCTCCTCAACAGGGCTCGAAGGGGCTGATAAGGGGACCGTACCTACTTGCCCTCACCGATTTGATTAACATTGATATGATGCGTGGAACATGGCTGATTTCAACGTATGTCAAAAGGAAGGCGCAGCTCGCAACCGTTTTAGAGAAAATCGAGTCAAAGTTTTAGGCGCGCATATGTGTGGTCGCTACCGGCCAAGGGGTGCATAACCGACCTAGTAAACGCTTGGTTTCATAAGATGCGAGGACTCTTGATCGAATCTCGCTCCCCCACTGTTTTTATTTATTATTTATTTTTTTCGTTCCCACGTAATTCTAATAACAGGTTTATTACGACTGTGCAAATTACCAGGATCTAAAGGAATCACTTATTGTTAACATAATTTCCACCTTGAAAATTCGGGTTTTTCTCTCACGTTTGGAGAGTAGTTTACCATTATACCAGTATTCCTGTAGGTACGTTTCAACCTACTATAAGTCTATTTTCCCGGTATGCGTACAGGTACGGTACGACTCACCGTATGAACCCATTTTTCCGGCACTCTTGCAGTTAGTTTTGATCAACCAGAAACAGCCGCGTGTGCACAAACAACTTTCGGTTGGTGGAGGGAGGAACGGAACAGCGTTTAGAAACATGAAGAATACTTCAATCGTATGTCAGCGTTCCAAGATGTCTTGATTTTACGAGTAAATGTAATGGTGTGCCTGGAACTTCGACAGCAAGAGAACGTGAGCCTGATTGTGTAGCCGAATCATTTTAAAATGAAATTTCAAAAGTACGATTAAAAACGGCATGTGTGTAGTATGGACAGCTTCTTCTCCAAAACAATGTCATCGCTTCGAAACCTTCGGTAGTAATAACGCAAGAACACACAGATATTAGAGAAGAAGTGTTACGCAGAATTTTCGAAATGCTAGCGGACAAACAATAGTGGTACAATACCAATTAATTGCCCTACAAGGCATCGTTGATGGTTCAAATGGCTCTAAGCACTATGGGACTTAACATCTGAGGTCATCAGTCCCCTGGACTTAGAACTACTTAAACCTAACCAACCTAAGGACATCACACATATCCATGCCCGAGGCAGGATTCGAACCTGCGACCGTAGCAGCAACGCAGTTCCGGACTGAAGCGCCTAGAACCGCTCGGTCACATCGGTCGGCCATTGCTGATGATGGTGTGTTTGAAGAATCTGAAGAAGTAGCGTCACCATCAGACGATGACGAGGCCGAAGAGAAGCAGTATAAAATGGACAGCGATTACGTTCAGCAGTATTACAAGATTAGAGTCGTCAATCTAGCTGAAGAACACCCTGGATGGCGTCTGGCCACTCTTCGTAGAAGGGGAGCTTCACACATCAAAAGCATGAAAGATTTGAAAATATGGGGAGAACATACAAAACAAAGTGGAACAAAGCATGAACTACTTGAAACAATTGATTCGTGGACCTATGCTCGTTTCATAGAAGTTCGAGAATGTCATCAGCGGATGACGACGAGAAACCTGTAGCAATGAGTTCTCACTGCTAACCAATTTCCTACAAATTTTCAAGCTTCTGACTCGTGGGTGGTGCTCTTCAAACGAAGACATCGGATTAGTCAGAGGAAAGTCACAAGATCTGTATACGAGAGGGAAAGCGCAACACTACAGCAAGTCCTTGATGCAGTAGCAAATTTTCAAATGCAGACTCGATTCCTCACAACATAATATGACGAGGTTTTTGTTATTAACACTGATCAAACAGGTATTACAAATAAAAGTACTTGATTCATTTACATCGACTACAGTACTATATTTATAGACCATACTATGCTTATTTGTGAATTCGTTCTATGGTGCCAATATAAACTTAGGACCGAACTCTCGCCGAACGCGGAACAAAAGTGGTTCTTGTGCAGCAAAGGGATATACACAAGGTGACACTCATACACTGCATAACACGTTGTCACCTTATCTGGGAAAATTACTACCAACGGTCTTCGTTTGCTTGCAAGAGACTATCGGCTCATTTGGACCAAGGGTGCAGAAAGAAGCTGTTGAGTACGCTCACAAACACAAAAACGTTATGATTACCACTTAGAAAGTCCGGAAAATTCACAACAGTACTATACAGGAAATTTCTAATTGACGTCTTGAAGCCACACGTGAGAAAATAATTTGTTCTTCGATTCATTGGGAGGACAAAGGAACCGGTTTTATACGACGAAATTTTTCAGGGTAGACAGGGTAAGGCAACGTGCAGTATTAAAGTAACTCCTCCAAAATGTACTCCACCGGTGCAGCCCAGCGATGTTTATTTTCACGGGAAGGTGATAAACCTTATAAAGCGGCTACAAAATTGCTCGTACATCATAGAACACAATAGAGAGATAGCTTCAAGAGGAGACTGCACAACAATTCAATCAGTCGTATACCATCAGTTGTCTGCACCTTCAGCCGATATGATCAGATATTCGTGGTACGCTGCGAAGCTGTGTGATATCCGAGAGCCATTCATGAATTTAAACGAAGTTTGTTTTGCAGTAGAAACACTGAAAAAACCATGCTCGTGCAAAAACTGTGTTTATTACGTGTGCTGTACGCCACAATAATTATTGTTTTACATGTTTCTACGATCAGTATTATCCTGATTCCTGCAGTGTTCCATTCGTGTCGCGAATGTAGGCACAATAATATCAATGTAAAGACTATACTGACTTGATTCAAAATGATCGTGTATAGTTTGTTTCCAATGTCTTTACAAAAATATTTTGTTTTCCTATTTTTCAGGCTAAATAATATGGAAATAGTAAATGAATTATTGAATGCTGATAACCTGGATAGTCATAATAAGTCTGTAGTTAGGATTACGTGAGTATAAAAAAGAAAGCACCAGCAGCTAGCTTCGATCCAGAAATCTGATGATTAAGAGACCTTACGAAACTAAACAATCACTTGGCTACCGACCCTCTGCCTGGTAGCGACCACACAGTAGTATACATACGGGGTACGCAGAACATTTAAACACTATTTTCTCGGAAGTAGCTGAAAGTTGCGCCTTCCTCTTTACATAAGTTGAAGCCCTAGCCATGTTGTACACATCCTGTCAACATGAATCAAATCGGTGAGGGACACCCAGTCGTCAACAGTGCCCGGCAGACCGGGACTGTTAACCATCCAAGTGCCAGCCAAGCCAGACAGCGCTTAACCTCGGTGATCTGATGGGAACCGGTGTTACCACTGCGGCAAGGCCGTTGACATTGTATAATTAACACAGCCTTATATTCGGTACGTGGATGGGAAACTGTCGTTTCATGAGACTTGAAACAAACAGATGTTGGCTGCGACTATCTTTGTTTTGTCACCAGTGCTCGTTTCATTGCGCCTACATTTTCATACAGCCAAGAGCACTAACGAACAAATTACAACTGATATGCTGACTAGTTCCGCCAGGTTTTTACAGTATTACTTTCATAGGCCGCCATTGTAGGTTTCCCAACAAAACACCATCACTATATGGTGCTCGAGTTGCTGTCCAGTGTAATTCTTCGCCACCAGAAGCGCTTGCGCGTGTGAATGATTTAATACAAGTTAAAAATGAGAATTTACATAATGATTAGCACATTTAAGAATAGGTGATCTTTTAATTTACCTGTGAATGACGGGTCTTTTATTCGGGGATGGTATCCCTACGCAGTCTACTGTCGTACTTACCAGTTTTATGTTTTCTTACAGACTAATTGATTGTTACTGAAAACAAACAGAATACTACAAATTCAAACAATATCATTTGATTTATCATTTGATTCATAGACTTTCCTTTCGCTGCAAAGATTATGTCATTACAAATGTTGTGCACTACGCCATTGTTTAAAGAAATACTTCTATATTTTACTATTAACTGTTTCAAATTTAGTTATGTGGCATAAAAGCATTGTCTGTCAAGAAGAAAAAATTGTTGTAAGTATTCCTTACGTAAGCAATCACTGACCTATTAGAATATATAACTGTGTCATCACCTCTGCAACAAGAGAAGGAATATGATGTTATCCGACGCTGTAGTATTGTTTTCGAAATCCGTGTATACAAACAGCACATCTCACTGTATTTAAGTTACTGGTGTGAGTAAAAGTTGCACTGTCGTTCAAGACGCGAAGCAATTTCACAGCGCTCACAGTATATTACAACCTGAAATATTTCTCTATGCTTTCACGACCTTTAGGTATAAACCACTCGCTCGCTATCCCTAACTTGTGCACGCGCTTTAAGGCTGTAAAATGAGTGTGTTATAAAGGGCAAATATTAACAAAAGAAAAGCAGCGCAGTGCTATCTAACGAAAAACGCTTTATACTGCTAATACTCATACACGGGTGACAATAATTTTGCAAGGAATTTTGAATCTAGTGAAGAAAATTTTAGTCTGACCAATCAGGTTTACCTTATTACAATTGTTAGTGTATTAGAACATATAGGATATTAGCTAAAATTTAATCTTTTTTAACGTTGTCTTAATCCAAAAATAAGTAGCAAATTAAGTTTAAAAAAATTGCACTGCTTTTCTCAGTGAACTGCACTCGTGCGGTGCATCATTCAACACAGAGTTACTGAAGATGGAAATTACTGAAACTACAAGACACATGCAACTGAACTCGTAAATTTACCTTTTCACAGAGATTAATCACACCATTAAAAAAGCATCAACGAAAGCTGTGCGATGTGTGAAACTTTAGCTACATAATATCAAACGTTTAATCGTACTCGACATTTAGTCCGTGTACATACACCTCTGTGAGAGGTCTTTGTGTGACTGTGGCAAGATACAGCACTACTTAGAATTTTTACTTTGTGTGTTGAACGGCAGCTAGCTCTAAATGTAGATAAAGTAAGTTAATGCAGGTACGTAGGAAAAACAATCCAATAATGCTCGAATACAGTACTCGTGATGTGCTGCTTGACCCTGTCACGTCGATTAATTATCTAAGCATAACACATGTATAAACTGATACGAAATGGAATGAGCACATAGTACAGAAGGCAAATGGTCGACTTCGGTTTATTAGAATTTTTGGGAAGTTTAGCTCATCTATACAGAAGACCGCATACAGAACACCAGTGCAACCTATTCTTGAGTATTGGTCGACTGTTTGGAATCCCCAGTGGGTCGGATTAGCCCTCTAAATGTCACTAGTTTTAAATAGCGTTTGTTAATTTATTTACTATAAACAATCGATTGTACTGGTATTCATACACTGATCAGCAAGAACATAATGACCACCGACCTACTATCGATATAAACCCGTCCAGGCGATAGCAGTGTCACCTGGCGAGGAATGACTGCTAGCCAAATACACGCATGGTGCGTGCAGTATCAGTGGGCGTGCTGTCCATGTGCAGAACGGTGAAGCCGCGCCATCCTAGTTTGAGCGAGAGCAGATTTTAATGGCCCAGAGGGTCGGCACGAGCGTTTCAGTAACTGCACGACTTTTGGGGTGTTCGAGAAGCGTTGTGACGAATGTCTTTAACACGTGGCGAAACCAAAGTGAAGCCACGTCCAGACGTCGTGGGGTTGGGCGGCCACCCTTCATTACAGAGGGACGTCGTAGGCTGGGCAGACTGGTAGAACAGGACAGGCGGCGAACTGTTGTGGAACTAACATCCACACTTTAATGCTGGGCAGAGTACAAGTGTGTCTGAAAACACAGTGCACCGAGCACTCCTAATGATGGGTCTCCGCAGTCGACGATCCACGCATATGTCAATGTTAACACTACAATGTCGGTAACTACGACTGAAATGGGCACGCGACCATCGGAGCTGGACGTTGGCGAAGTGGCAGAGCGATACCTCCTCCATCATGCCGATGGGAGGACGCGAATTCGTCGTCTTCAAGCGAACAACTTCTTGACACCTATCTTAGGGTCAGAGACAAGCTGTCGGCGGCTCCACTATAGTCTGGGGAACATTCACGTGGGCATCCACGGGTCCAGCGGTGCTCGTGCGAGGCACCGTGACGACCAAGGAGTATCGTACACTTGTTGCAGACCGCGTACACGACCCTTCACGACGATCACGTTTCCCAAAGGCAGTGGCACTTTTCAACAAGATAATGCGCCATCTCCCAAGGCTACGAGTGTGATGGAGTAGTTCGAGGGACGCAGTGGTGAGTTCCAATTGATGTGCTGGCTCCTCCAACTCGCCAGATCTGAAACGATTGAGAACAGCTGGGATGTGATTGAAGGTGGCGTCAGAGTTCATCGCCCCTTCCACGGAATTTACGGGAATTGGCTGACTTGTGTGCGCAGATGTGGTTCCATCTCCCTCCAGCGATTTACCAAGGCCTCATTGCTTCCATGCCACGACGCGTCACCCCTGTTACCCGTGCCAAAGATGGGCACACCAGCTATTAGGTAGGTGGTCATAATGTTCTGGCTGATCAGTGGATATACACGAAAGTTTCTCTGTTAAGTATGAACACCGTTTGTATGTTTCGAGGATGGTAGGCTTGAGGCATCAGCCAACAAGTGAGTTATTGACACGAAAATTTACCGACAGTCTGAGTCACTTGTCTTCAGCGCTGATTTTGTGTTCAGCTAGCATTTGTCCCCTGTGGATTTACTCTTCTGATATAATACGACGGTACGTATAATTCACAGAAACAGTTCCTACATTGTGTAAAACCATTAAGATGGTCATGTGTAAGCATATTTACAGCTAGGTTTCTTTTTCGCCGTACCTGGGAGCCAATAGACTGTCGTGAATATGATATTTTAATAATTTTATTCTGTGAAACGCAGCTTCTTATGAAGAATGAAGATTGCAGATAATATTCTTTCATAAATCATCTCGAAAATGTTAACCGTTGAGTAATATAAATCAACAGTTATCAATGGGGACAGTACCCAGTACCGCCTACCGGTCGGCTGTGACAAGGACGCCCAAGCGACAGTTTGCAAGTGGTGGTTGTGGTTGTGGTGGGGGGGGGGGGGGAGGGAGGGATGGAGGGTGGGTGGGAGAGTGGGAGGGAGGGAGGGGGACTCAAGACCTGGGGTATGGAGTATTTCCACAACTGTATTTTGCAAGACGAATGGCGACTTTTAAGAAGCCATACAAATGTTCCCGTTCCGAACATGTACAACAACAAAAAACACCTACGCAATACAGAGTTTTCAATCAATTTCTTGAAAGAAAAAACGCAGAACTATACTACATTTTTCCTCTTTTCCCTGAGAGCTAGGGGAGGGGAGGGGGGGGGGGACGAAAGGCGTACAGGTCTCAGTCTACTTAGAGAGCATAAGCTGTGTTATTTTATGATGCTATCTCTCCTCCGGTACTCCTTCTGATGCATCCTGGTATCTTAACACATGCGTGCAGTGATCAAGTGCAGTCCAGTCAAATTAGGCAGAATTTTGACGTTTGGAGGGAAAAATTTGTAAAAAAAAGATAGATTTGGGCACAGACCTCTCTTATACCTTTTCAAACATACTCCAAGTCCCCACCGACCGGGCTGGAGCTTCATCAGCCATATTGGAAAATGGTGGCAAAAATCACCTTTTCTCATTTTTATGGAAAACAGTAGTATTTATGAGCAAAATTTTTCAGTGCAAAATTAAAGAACACAAATATTTTGTTGAGCCCAACTTACATAGGTAGGAATGATCATCAAAATAAAATAAGAGAAGTCAGAGTTCGAACAGAAAGGTTTAGGTGTTCGTTTTTCCCGCGCGCTGTTCGGGAGTGGAATGGTAGAGAGATAGTATGATTGTGGTTCGACGAACCCTCTGCCAAGCACTTAAATGTGAATTGCAGAGTAGTCATGTAGATGTAGAAAGTTATGTACAAAAAAGCTCCAATGTCCTGTTTTATATGATTCACGAACTGACCACAAAGGCCTTGAATTTGATATCTTATTACGAAACAGCATGGTGTGTGTGATGCTATTTGAAGTGCCTGTGTTCCTCTTCTTAGGAAATTATACAAACAAAACGCAGCTCACAGCCCTGCAATCTGAAAAACTTGAATAGCAAGGGCAGCAAGGGACCAAAGTGAGACTAACACAGGACGATGCCGATACGTTAATGGTTCACAAAGCAGCTGAGACCACCAACCCTAACCCAGCTAATGAAGTTATTGTTGTAGTAGGAGAAGATGTAGATTTATTGGGTTTGAATGTAGTATTATCTCCACCTCAGAAAGACATCTTCCTTAAACCAAGAAAGGAAAACAAGGCACAAACGTGATACTAATCAAAGGAACTACAAACAAATGAAAACTTCCTGGAAGTTTGTTCCTCCTTGTCTTCAGTGTATGTGGCATCACGCAATCAGCAATCATGAAAGGAAAAAAAAAATCTTTGGAGTGCTGAAGAACTGTAAATATGTGGTACCTGTAGAGTAAGCGTTTACGGCCCCTGTGGATCACATCAAGCCATTTTTGAGGCCTGCTGTCGATGGTTTATGGCACTGTATGGGACTTCTGTCAGAGAAACATCTCTGAATATGTTGCGTTACCATCGCTTCATAACCTTTGAGACTAGGAATAAAGCGAATCTTTCACCACTTCCCCCAAAAGAGGAGGCTGCTAGGTAAAACTCCTACAGTGTACGATCATGTACAATCGAGTGTAAGTGTTGCAAAGTCCTCTGAGGAGTGGGGATGGAGGAAATCTGTTTATACACTAGCCCCAGTAACTACTCAGCTCCCTCCTGCCCCAGACCACCTGTCGAAGTTGATAAGCTGCAAGCGTGCAAAATGATTGCTCCGCAATGTTCCAAAACATGCAGCATTTGCCGAAGTGTATCTTGCCTTAACAAATCTCCACACCTCCACTGTAAGGTGACGGTACAGAAACACCTGCAGCTGAAGGTAGCAGTATAACAACAGACCAAGATCCTGACGATCAAGAACGTTACGACAGTGGGTCACAGAAAGATGACCAACCAATCTTATGAAACATTGCACTACCTATGTGATGTTGCATAATATATGAACAATTAACACTTAAACAATAAACGTTAATTCAATTTTTACTATGTGGCATTCCATGCTCTTTCCACAGCAATTACATTGACGCCCGCAATAAGAAATTGAATTGAGACACAAAGGAATTAATGACATTAGCTGCAACGGGGCACTGATTTAAATTAATGGGTAGTTGAAAATTTTTGCCACACACGGATTCGAACCCAGGTCTCCTGCTTACTACGCAGATGCGCTGACCACTGCGTCATCCTGATAGTGGCCAACGCAACTGCCTGCACTACTCTAGCACGCCTCCCGTCAGATGCAGAATTCTCAACTTATTCATATACTATTGATGTAGTGCCCCTTGCCCATTACCTTCATTACTCGCGGTATCTTGCCGATTCCCGTATGTGTTCAAGCTTGGTGTGCATCTGCACTGAAGGGATCAATGGTCGTCCACGCCTGAATTATATATGTGGTGTCTTTCTTCGGATATTTGGATATGGCCAAGGTTTCAATACAATTCATGAAGCCTGTCTATATCAGCACGAGTTTCTTGACCTCTCCAAACTCTGCGTGTACCAATTCCACTACAAGTTTGCGAAGCCCAACTTTGACAACGCCAAGTTATTTTATATGGATACAGAAAGTTTCATCTATTGGATGAAAGGCTGTGATCCATATGAAGTAATTAGGTACAATCACGAAGAATTTGATAGTGAGGATGTACAGCCGATAATACTTTTGGTATAACATAACGAAACAAAGTTGTTGGCCTGATGAAAGATGAGGCGAGTAGTTCATAGAGTGTAGAGCTTGTGGGGCTCAGACCAAAGATGTACGCATACCATATAGATGCAGGTGCCATCCATAGGTGGGCTAAGCTGTGCATCGTGCAGCCTCAAAGTCTCTTACAACTGAAGATTACAAAAGGTGACTCCTTGAGTGAGCTGGCCGAGCTCCACATACGGTGCGGTGCGCCAGGTAATCTTTCGATCGAGAAGCCATGAGGTGGATTCTGCACTGAAGCCGAAAGTACGACTGTGCGTCATGACGACAAGCTGTTCATCTGTGGGTAAGGTATCGGCACCCTATCGTACTCTCATTATTCGCTGGAATGCTTGAGAGTGTTGCTGTGTACTTATTTGTACATAATTGATGTTCTATGTGCAAGTGTGTGCGGAATATTTGGATGAACCATTTGTCATATGCGCGCGCAGAGAGATAGGTTTCCCGCCAATTTTATATCACATGACCAGTATCGAGTTGTGTCATGACCTTGAATATAGCTTACAAAATTGCCTTTGGTGCGTGGGGGTTCTCCGGGGTGTCCCCTGGAAGTGAAGGGGTGGGGGGGGGGAGGGGGGGGGGGAAGGAGGGCTTTATTATAAGTCGTCCAAGAGGGTAACCTGATACCGGATGCGTAACCTGATATCCCCCTTATTTACCAGTGACCTTGAGAAAAGATCGTTATCTGGCCGTTAACATAGACTGAATAACGACTGCTTATCAGCTGCGGTGGTGTTATGTCACGGACAGTGATGCATCGTCCGATGTTTACCTGTCTTCGTATCGGCACTGCTACCCTGTTCTCGGCTACAGCACCACCCAGCTTGTTTCAGATTCAAACCGATTGCTAATCGTAAAAGAAGTGCAAGTTTAAGGGACAGAGTGCAGTATGGTAAATGTGGGTTCACTGCCTGAAGATAGCCGTACAAGAGACGACAGTGTTAATGTCCTCGCGCACGATCTGCTGCCATTTCCTGTGTTGTGATTTATAAGGTTCTCTGCGTTACGGTTTAATGGTGTGCTTCCGGCTGTTCTGCCGAATTTGACTCTTGAAAGCACACCATTGATTTTCTTTGTTACTGCGAAGATTCCTAGTGAATGTATGCTAACTTAAAAATCGTGCAACAATAAGAACGGAAAAGAACAGATGCTTTTGAAATATGACATTACGGAAGAACGCTGACGGGTGGATGGATAGATCGGATTAGTAATGAGGAGCTCCTGAATCGAATTGGGGAGAAACGAAATTTATAGCCCAACCTGACTAAAATCACAGATCAGTTGGTGGGACAAATCATGTGGTATCACGGAAAAGTCGATTTGGTAATGACGGAAAGTGTGGAGGGTAAAAACTGTACACGAAGACCAAGGTTCGACTACAGTAAGCAAGTTGAAATGGATGTACGTTGCAGCAGTCCTGCACATATGAAGAGGCTCGCACAGGATATCGGAGCGCGGAGAGCTGCATCAAACCAATCTTCCGACTGAAGACCGCAACGACTATAAGTAGTAAATCTAATTTGCTAACCAACAAAAGACCAAGAATAAGGAGACAGCCTCGAACACACTTCTGCAAGATGAACTATCCAAAGTCAAACCCTAAGTGCTGATAATCCTGTTTAAATCACTACGATCGGATCGATGAGCAGAAAGCACGTTTTTCTGAACAAGCTTCCGAACTCTAATTGTTGCAGACATTGGTGGGGAATTCAGACACTATCAGCAAAACTTCTAGCACAATCAGAGATTCGTTCGAGACAGAAGGCTTCCGAGTATAAATTAAAGCTCCGATTCGATTTCAAAACAAACGCATGGGCAATGACAATGGTAGGCGCTAGTAGCAGAACACGGCAGCGACGGCACCGCCATGCCGCCGAGCTGGCTACTTTCTAAACGCGTAAATGGGCAGTGGGTATCTCAACGAGACTACTTTTCACTACCGCTCACGCCCACGACAACAGAACGCCATTACCCGTCTTCTGTTACTGCTGTAACTGAGCTTACGTGGCCTTCCCTGGTAAGATCAGGCAAGCTGACGTGGTTTTCCGACAACAGCATTATGCAGTGCGGAAAAAATGTAGTCCTCCTTCGATCTTTTCAGCCAGCTAGCCTTGAAATAATGTTCCAGTAAATTCAGCTGCGACAGTCTGTAAAAAAGCACATCAAACTGCTGTCTACATGTTTACTTAGAAAATGTCTCTTGCTGGTTCATTACTCAAACCATTTCTGTGCTGGTTTTTACGCTGTCAACTGACAAATTTTTTTTTAGGAGAAACTACGACAGTAAGTAACGTGAAAGTACTGGGATGACATGTTTCTACTGTCCTGTGTAGTATTCGGTTCGAATACGTTTCATAGACAGTATGCTACCAGTTACGTATAGGAGGTGAGCCTCTCACGTGTTCGTAACGTAGGATGACGCTTTTCCTTGGTCTTTGAGGCGAGTCATACTAGCATAACTAGTGGCAAAGCTCCCTCAAGTTAAAGATCTACGTTCGAGTCCTGGTGCGGCATACAGTGAACTTGTCACGTATGTTCAGTCCAAGTTTAGTATCAGATACGCTTGGCTTTAGAGCTATACTGAAGGATGAGTCACCGAGTTTTTCTGATCGCTCATTTCACAAACTGGCTGCTACTGGAGAATGACTTAAATCTGGGTCTGAATTCCGCTCTAAGTATTGTTTTAACCAATTAATTTTTGCAGCCGCGTGACATCCTTGTCAATAGCTATACGGCACTCTAATGAAAAGCAGTGATGCTTTCCATTTTTACATGTGGTTCTTCGAAAATGATATTTTTAGGATTACGTACCTCAGTCGGTAAAAACGGAACCCTTATAGAATCACTTTCCTATATATTTGTCTGTGTCTGACTGTCCGTCCAACTGTTAAAAACCTCTTCTCACGGATGAGTAGACGTATCATGTTGGAATTTATGTCACATATTAAGTTCTACTGCCGTTTGACAGTAAAAAAGAAAAAATGAAGCTTCTAAGTCAATGGGATCAAAAGAAACGACCATTTATTTCACGTATTTTGGTGCTCGCAAACTCACTCATCAAAACCTATAAAGTACTTCCCATTGATCTACAATGATGAAATTTGGCAAGAAAGAAGGTTTCACAGTACAAGTAAAGGGCAAAATCTGAAAATTGCTAATTTGTGATTATATTACACGAAAAATATTTTTGTCATTTGTTATCCAACGTCAAACTTGAAAGAAACAATCAGTAGTTATGCATTCACGCTGACTGGGTCGTAATGGTAAAAGTCAAACATCAGACAGGGAATGACTTTACTGCTCATATGACGAGTTTCTGACTTTTATCCATCATCAGATATCCAGGAGCGATAACTGCGCGTAGATATGGCGTTCCACGTACAGTTTGAACCGCCATACCAACGTGGAGTAATCGCTCCTGGATATCTGAAGATGGATCAATTCCGAAATGCATCATATGAGAAATCATTCATTGCCTGATGTCTGACCTTTATTGTTGCGACTCAGTCAGCCTGAATGGACAGCTACTGATTATTATAATAATAATGGTTGACTGTCGCCTGCATGACATTATGTAGCATTTATATCGTTGAAATAAAAACATTCGCGAAAATCTTGGAATCCCTGGGACAGGTATTTTGCCACTATCAATGTCGATAACAGCCAACAATGGTCGAGATTCTTAATCCCCATTCTTTGTCCCTGGAATGGATGACCGATCTACAGGCATAATTAAGTTTGTACAGAACCCTCAGTGCGCGAGTCCAACTCGAACCTGGCCAATTTTTTTAATAGTTTTTATCACATGCAAATCTTTTGATCTGAAACTGCTGCAGCTGCTAGTCTGTCAATGATGCTACATTCTATTCACGGTACAAACGATGTTAGCAACCTAATTCTAAAACATCGCACAGAAATAAGATACTGTGGAAACCTACTTGTTGGTATGAACACTCGTTTGTGAAAAACTGCCATGGAGAATGATGAGTCTGCTTCCGTAATGGCTACACGTAGAACCATGCAGTGGTCTTTCTGTCCTCCGCCCTAGTGATCCGTGATGGCCAGAAGTCAAGTCGTGTTATGATCATACATATATCTGCGTCAAGGAGCTCTGCCTCACAGAGGTTATCTACCATCCTCGAAGGCTTTCAATTTTCGGACGTAGCGAACGATGGACACAATAATTACGAACCATAAATTACGCACTGCACAATCGTTTTGACTAACTTCGCAAAAGCAAATCTGTAGCATGGAAACATAAGTTTTTGTCCATAGTGGATGTGGTGTCTATAGTGGATTTGGTGTAAGGATCAGACTTCAAGAAGAATGTAATAATTCTAGCTCCAAAGAAAGCAGTTGCTGACAGGTCTGAAAATTACCGAACTATCAAATGAATTTTATCCATAGTGGATGCTGCTGAACTCCGTGACTGTTCCTTTAAAGGGTGTAGAGAAATTTCCGCTTCCAGTCACAATAAAAGGTTATTTATTTGTCACACGGCCGGTTTCGGGCGTGCGCCCATCCTCAGGTGTTTGTACATTCATGTAATGATGAAAATGATAAGTGGAAAGACTGTCACCACAGCGTAACTATAATAATGATGCTTCATCGTTATATAAGTACAGATATATTTTCGACAAATGCTGCCTTGCCACTTACAGTTGTCCCACTAGTTTTTGTTTAGTCACCAGCAAATAATTTTTTGTATTTATACAGGATCTCCAGCAATATAAACGTGTACATGTACCTGAGAATGGGCGCAAGCCAGACACCGGCCGTGTGACAAATAACCTTTTATTGTGATTGGTAGCGGAAATTTTTCTACACCGAACTATCAGTTTAACAAGTCAGAATTCTTTACAAAAGAAGAGTGGAAGAACCGGTAGAAGCCGACCTCGGGAAAGATCAGATTGGATTCCGAAGAAATGGAGGAACACGCGAGGCAGTAGTCTATCTTAGAAGGTAGGTTAAGGAGAGGTAAACCTACATTTATAGCATTTGCAGACTTCAGAAAGCTTTTGATAATGTTGACTGGAATACTCTCCTTGACATTCTGAAGGTTGCAGGTGTAAAATGCAGGGAGCGAAAGGCTACTTACAACATATACAGAAACCAGACTGCGGTAATAACAGTCCAGGAGCATGAAACGGAAGCAGTGCTTGAGAACGGAGTGAGACCAGGTTGTAGCTTATCCCCAGTGTTATTTAATTTGTACATTGAACAAACAATAAAGAAAACCTAAGAAAAATTTGGAGTAGGAAGTACACTTCAAGGCGAAGAAATAAAAACTTAAAGGTTTGCCGATGACATTGTAATTCGGTCAGAGACAGCAAAGGACTCGGATGAGTAGTTGAACGGAATGGACAGTGTCTTGAAAGGATAATATGAGCATTAACAAAAGCAAAATAAGGATAATGGAATGTAGTCCAATTAAATCAGGCGATGCCGAGGGAATTAGATTAGGAAATTAGAAACTTAAAGCAGGAAACGAGTTTTGCTATTTGGGCAGCAAAATAACTGATGATGACCGAAATAGAGAGGATATAAAACGCAGAGTGGCAATGGCAAGAAAAGCATTTCTGAAGAAGAGAAAATCGTAAACATGGAATATAAATTTAAGTGTTAGGTAGTCTTTTCTGAAGATATTTGGAGTGTATGGAAGTGAAGTAAGGACGATAAATAGTTTAGACACAAAGAGAATACAAGGTTTCAAAATGTGGTGCTACAGAAGAATATTGAAGATTAGATGGGTCGATTACGTAACTAATGAGGCGGTACTGAACAGAATTGGGGAGACAGAAATTTATAGCACAACCTGACCAAAAGAAGTGATCGGTAGATAGGAAACATTCTGAGACATCAAGGGATCACGAATTTAGTACTGAAGGGAAGTGTGTGTGTGTGTGTGTGTGTGTGTGTGTGTGTGTGTGTGTGTGTGTGTGGGGGGGGGGGGGGGGGGGGGTTAAAATCGTAGACTGAGACCAAGAGATGAATACAGTAAGCAGATTCAGAAGGACGTAGGTTGCAGTAGTTATTCGGAAACGAAGAGACTCGCACAGGATGGAGCTGCATCAAACCAGTTTTCGGACTGAAAACAACAGCAACAAAATTACTGGAAGTAAGTAGTTGAGTCACTTTTAAAAAATGTTAAGTCATTTTAAGGAATATGGTAAGTCGATTTTAAGGAAAATGTTAAATGTCAAAAAATCGACGCTTATGTGTCCAGCAACTGGAGTACAAACAGACGAGCTGTTCAGTATTCTTTGCGGACAGCAGCCTGAAATTACTTCTCGAGAGTTCTCTTTCAGCTGTCAGTTCGACGGAATATGGGAAGGCAGAATGCAATTATTTAATCTCTTAGTAGGTGTCAACTAGTCTGCATATGTCCAAAAGAAATACTATAGTGGGTCTGTAATTTAGAAACCTACGTTCCCTAAAGCGATGTGAATCGTATTTTGAACTACTGAATTAATAAAGAGAAGTACGATGTGACAGCACGTCTGTTTCCAATTTTCACTTTCGTTTCTTTGTTGTTTATGAGGACGCTGCAGAACGCAAGGTCCCAAAAAGCATGCGCGGTGCGAAATGAATGCATCGATTGAATTGGTCCCACATCAGTTCTGCTGACAGCTCCATGCAACGAACGCTCCTACTGCTCAGGAAGTGGGGGCACAGTAACCTTAGTTTGGAAAGTACCTGCACAGATACGAATGCAAACATTTTCTGAGAATTTTTATAGCTTATTAAGTAACAGGAAAGAAAAAACCTGGTATCAGTCAGATTTCGGCGTATACTTATAGCGGACTGAGGTGGTACAGTGATAAAATGCGGGACAGCTGAGAACCGTGTTGGGAACTCCAGACTGACCAACCTAAAGGAACAATTTCCGTGGTTTGTTTCTCAAATCATGTGCTTTACCAAAGTTCTTGGCAGATTAAAACAGTGTGGTAGACGGGAACTCTAACCCGGAACCGTGAGTTCCACTGGGAATTCTCTTGGTTTTAGTCTCGGTTAGACAGTTTTCATCTGCCACAAATTTTCGTCACCCTGCAACTCAACTTTCTCCACTCCTTCGAAATTCGCCAGAAGCTAATGCCAATAATTTATTTATTAATATAATCGCATTTTTAGTCCGTTATTCATTTTCTGGGCTTAAATATATAAAGTTAAAAAAATAATTGAAAAGTTTGAACGAATAATATAATGCATGACACCATACGCCGCTTGCGATTATTTGAGAAGGATGTATAATAGTAATGAACTGTTTAGAAATGAAGTTCTGTTAGTCATGTAATCGGTATTTTCGTCAGTTAGGATGATACACTTAATCGGTACAGTTTTCTCTGTTCTAAAACCGGCTACTGATGATTGTCAATTATCAAGTCGAGTGTTCGAACAGATACGGAGAACACAGCTCAGGGCAGTGATTTGTTGATCACACTGCATCTGAACAGAGCTAAAATGCACGTCGGATAGGCTTTTTTGGATAACCAGCATGGAGACCGGACACATTGCGAGAAAAAAAAGCGAGGGATGATTCAAAGTAGTATGTCTTACTATGTGAAATCCTGGTTACTCAGTCACGTATTAACGAATGCAATAGTGTTGGAAATTGCCGCCCGTGTGCCGATTGTAATACGAGCAGTTAGCACACGAATGTAGTTGCGCAGGGGGATTGGGTGGCGACATAAGGCAGTGAGAGAGGGCGTATGCCCAGGAAAGCATATCAGTATTTTTCTTTAAGCTTTTGCCGACGATACTCGCATTTCACTTTACAGATCACATCAAGTTACTTTCGGTGCTGTTTTAACTATATTTCACTATCAAACGTCATTTCGTACTCGTGGTCTATAGGCATTACTTTCGCTAGCATGGTTACTTTCAGGGGCCCGGGTTCATGGGCAACAACTGCTGACATTTTGAATAAAAGTCATCAGCACTGACGACTAAAGACTTCCGGTATAGGGAATCATCCTCACCCCGTCAAACTACCTTGTGAGTGGGCGAAGAAGTGAGTAGAATTTCAGGTCACCGTCTTGGCCCTGGGATGGGAAATTACCCTAAAAAGCCAAACAACCAGTAATGAAAAACGGCACGAGGATGCAGAAATCACTGGTTACTACTGCTTTAAAGATATAAAGCATATCAACAGGACACGCATTCTACCAAAAATAATCTCACAATGACCACTTCCTTCACGAAGAATATCGGAAGTAAACTGCCTCCGAGTCTGGACTCGCCAACAGGAAGCTATGAGGACGTCGACGAATAAGACTAACGTGCAAGGAATTCAATGCTGCAACGTTGTAAGTTTCGATGTTGTAGAGGAAATGAATCCGAAAGGAGAGATGAGCATACTTCCATTAAATTCTGTAAAGACGAGTGAAGAAAGCAATGACGGAATAATTATTCCGTGGACTGAAGATAAGCCAACACCAATCATCATTGTACATGAGCACAACACAAGCTGACGGTACACAAATACAGGAAATATACGAAAAAAAAGAGGAATCGATCAAGTACGTTAATGGTAATAAAAAAAATGATGGTCCCAGGCGACTGAAACGTTCTTTTAGAGTAGTGGATGAAAGGGGTAAAATTACTGAAGAATATACGTTGGGGGCGGGGGAGGCTTCTTGAGTTCTGCCGTATGTTTCTTCTGGTTGTAGCGAAATCTCTGTTACAAAATCACAAGACGAGAGCGTATATTTGGAAAATGCCTGTAACACAATGGAAGATACCAACTGGACTACACTATCTGATCAAAAGTATCCGGGTGATAGTATAGAGTCACCTTTACCTTTATGACGGCTTGGACTGTGCTGCGGACACTTTCAGTGAGGGGTCTGAATGTCTGTGGAGGAATGCAGCCCATTATTTCTCAAGCTATGGAACTACAGAAAGTAGTTATGTTGGACAATGGGATCTGGAGTGAAATCTACGTTCCATTGGGTTCAGGTAGGGACTCTGGGCAGGCCACTATTTCAAGAATAGTAGTGTCCACAAACTATTGCCTCAAGGATGCTGCTTTATGAAATAGTGCACTGTCATACTGACACTGTCATCGTCTCCGAACAATTCTTCCGCTGTACAAGTACACAACGCTGTAAAATGTCTTCATATCCTTCCGTTTTTAGCGTTTTCTTACGCGCAATAAGATGAGCACATCCTAACCACGAAAAACAATAACACCACCTCCGTCGCACTTCATAATGGCACTACGTATGATGGCAGGTAACGTTTCCAAGGCATGTGCCCACCCTTCGATAGGAATGCCACAGCGTATAACGCGATTCCTCACCCCGTATCAATCGTTTCCGGTCAGCCACCGTCCAGTGGTGTCGCTCCTCGTCGTTTAGCTCATGAGGAGCTGCTCAACCATTATATCCCATTCTTTTTAAATCCCTACGCACAGTCTAATGTGACAACTGGATTGCTCGTAGCGCTCTGAAACTAACCGAGTGTGTTCTTCCGCTAATTTCATAGCAGTCTCTTTATAGCCACCCTCCGCAATGCTCGAGCGCCCCGTCCCTCAGTACATAATGTCTGCTTGGTCTTAGTTTAGTTGTGGTTCTTCCTTCGAGTTTCCATTTCACCATCTGATCAACAGTCGACTTGAAGGTTGAAATGTTCCTGGTGGATTTGTTACTCAGGTGACATTCAATGACTAGTTCGTGGTCTAGTGGTCTATTCCGCATTACATAGCGGTGTCGGGATACTTTTATCAGATAGTCCATATCATCATTGTTAAAGATTTAGAAATCAAATCCGGGAGCGCAAAGAAAACGAAGGCGTGAACAAATATTATAGATTGATGAAATATCACGACACCTTCGTAGCATTTGTGGGTCTAGTGAAAGCCTTCAACAATGTAAGGTGGAATAAGATGCTCACAGTTCTTAGACGATTGGTTCTAACGTAAAGATAATTAACAAAATCGACAAAAAAACTAGTGGGAGCATCACAAGTGGAAGAAAACGACAGACAAGTTCATGTTAGGAAGAGTGTAAGGCAAGACTGTAGCTGATCACCACTGTTGTCCATTTGTACGTCGGAGAAGCAAGAGATGAGATGAAAGAAGATTTCGGAAAAGAAATAAAAGTTCACGGAAAATAAATGTAAATAAGATTCGTTGACAGCACAGTCCTTCTGATCGGATGCAAGAAATACTTGCAAGACCTGTTGGAAGAAAGAGATAATATACTTAGACGGAATGTGCTTGAAGGATAAAAAGAACAACTTACTTAACATCGAAAACTGCGAGCGGCACGGCAATGGAAGAAGAGAGAGTTTTACCTAAAAAGTTCAATTACGAAGGATGGCCGAAGCAAGAAATATGCCAGAAATAAACAGCACAGGCAAAGAAAGCTTACTTCAGTAAGAGCTGAACTGATATCAGATAGCCTGCCGTGGTGGTCTAGCGGTTCTAGGCGCGCAGTCCGGAACCGCGCGACTGCTACGGTCGCAGGTTCGAATCCTGCCTCGGGCATGGATGTGTGTGCTGTCCTTAGGTTAGTTAGGTTTAAGTAGTTCTAAGTTCTAGGGGACTGATGACCACAAATGTTAAGTCCCATAGTGCTCAGAGCCATTTGAACCATTTTTGATATCAGATACTGATATGAGACTGCGGAAGTTGCTGAAAATCGTTAAAATATCAAGTGAACATGTAAACCTGAAATTACATTCAAGACAAGTTATGAGTGCGCAGTAGAAGTAGGAATGATTCCAGTACACAAGATATTTTTCTGCCGAGGTTCCTATGTCAGAAGGTTCACATAATGATTCCCAGAACGTTTTGAATACTAATCACAGTGGATTTCCCTACGACGGTATTGTGGTCAGAGATATGTCACGGGGTTGGATCTGCGAAATCAGTCTTCCAATAGACTTCCATACCTTCTGCATGTATTAAATCGTTTAATCACAGCAGCACAAGAATCATTTCGACAGTAGCAGCGCCGGAAACCTACATTTGTCGTCGGAGACAGCGATGTAGTGGTCTCAGGAAAGGATAAAGATTCTGAATATTCAATGTTATTTTGACATACAGAATTGATAGTTTCTACACTTATGCAGTAACATTAACTAGCTTTCAAACACTAGGTGTACAGCGCTAAGAGGTTTAAATCCTAAATCTAAATCTTATAGATAGCTGCTTTATGCTCTGCATATTCCTACATTGGCGATATGAACGAATACACTAGATATTCCCACATTCGTTCCTAAAAAAACTAATAATATACTTCTCGTCAGGTAATCGGGCCTGTCCACAACCACTTACCAATTCATGTAGTTCAATATTCTTGTAAAAGAGGAATAATCTGAAAATGAACAGCACGGCATTAAAAAAGTAACCTAAAAAAACCTTGAGTTTCATTAATCTTTTTCGACGCAGTGGAAAAGTAAATTTACTTGTATCTCATCGACACGAGTCTTGCAGGGAAGAGTGTCTACAAGTGTTTCTAAAAGCCCGCCTGTACTAAATGTGCCCATCCCGCCACGATCACGAACACAAACACCTAGAATTTGTAGAGAATGAACTTAACGAAACTAACCTAGAGTGATGCGCATTATGAAGCTTGTATTCCATAAAGTAAACAGTACTTCACGAGTACACCTCAATTAACATACGCAATTTCTTCAACGCCGAATTTATTCCCTGTCCCGGTCGGGCTTGCCTGTCGGAGTCAAGATGGCTGTGGCCACGGACCAGAGGATGAGACGTACAGGGCGTGTCCCAAGTGGCGCGGTGGTGGGGGAGGGACGTAATGATGGACACTGGAACAGGTCACACCCATATGCCACTTGGCTGACGCCCGCTAGCGCGCTGCTCGCAGCGCATACGATAGGGCAAAGAGATGCAAAACAATGTGCGCATTCGCATTCAAGATATCACCCATAGCATTTTTCAACGTCTTCGGCGCAGTCTCCCGATGTACGTTTTTCAGAAACAAATACATGCATCCTGTGCGTAACACTTAAGGATGGAGTATTCGAGTTTCCGGCTAATTTCTAGACAGATTTTTCGTGACATCTGAATGACTGTCGTACAAAGTCTCTCTTGAAGTTACACGACCTCCGCTAGGAGCCTGTAACATACTTCGAAATTCACCACAAAACCGGTAATTTAATTTTTGTCTAACTCTGTGCATATTCAAATTAGGAAATGAAACTTGTGATCAAATGCAAAGGAATGTCTCAGAATAACAACATGTCAGCCACGATAGCACTTCAATACGTCTTAAAAATAAAATGATCGCAACATCGTTTCAACACTTCAAATGCAAATTTACTTGTTAGATAATCTTTCCTGAAGATATTTGTCTTGTACAGATGTGAAACATGAATGATACACAGATCAGCCAAGACGAAAATAGACACTCAAAAAGGTATTGATGTCCAAAATTAGATCGGTGGATCGAATAACAAATGAGGTGCTTCTGAATCGAACTGTGGAAAAAACATTATGACAACTTCAATTACTCAGTGGGTTGGTTGTTAGGACACCGCCTGAGGTATCAAGAAATTGTCGTCGTAATGTAGGGAGGTGTGTGTGTGTGTGTGTGTGTGTGTGTGTGTGTGTGTGTGTGTGTGCGCGGGGTGGGGGGAGGTGAAAATTGTAGAGGGAGACGAATGGATAAACTGTTCAAATGGCTGTATGTATGTATGTAGGTTGCAGCAGTTATGCTGAGGTTGAAGAGGCTTGCACAGGATGGAATGGTGTGGGCAGCTGCATCTAACCAAACTTTGGGCTGAAGACAACATGTATGATTTCGATGTTTACGAAGGCAATATTAGTTGGGCCTTGACGCCAGCGTAATTTACATAATTCTCTTCAAAAGTACTTTCTTTTATAACTTATGTACTGTCAACCTTGACACAACCAATCACAACTACTATTCTGTACGAATTTGAATATTACGGAACTTGCAGTGACATATTATATATCTGAGAGCGTAAAATTCCCAGAATGAGTCTTTTACAGAGCAGCACAGTGGTCATACTTCATGGTAGATTAAAGCTGTGTGCCAGACCAGTACTCAAACCCAGCCAGGCCTTACCTATCAAAGGCAGTGCTCTGGAAAGTAGGAGAGCAGTAGTGGCAGAAGTGAAACTGTGAGGGCTAATTAAGAGTTGTATCTGAACACCTCAGTTGGTAAGACCATTGCCCACAAAAGGGTAATTCCTGGGTTTGAGTCTCTATCTGGTCCACAGCACAAAGCAAAAACAACTTTCTCCTATCACTCTGATGACCCAACCACATACAAATTTACATGCTTCTGAAAATATTGCTTGGTCTCATTCAGGAGCTTCTGTGATGTGGTTAATGGAACTGTAGATCATTTACAGTACATAGGTGGAAAACTGGGAACACTTGAATTGCAGGGTTTTGTCATTCTCATGAATGCTGATACCGCAAAAATAATAATAATAATAGATTTCTACTTATTCCCCCCCCCCCCCCCCCCCCCACACACACACACAGACAGACAGACAGAGAGATGTCGAGGGAGGATTAAGGAAAACAATTTAGCTTTCTACTCTACACAACTGCCACTTCAACAAGAACCTATTCCATCAGCACCTGACACATGTATAAGCACCTGTGAAAACTGAAATATCTTGGCAGATTGAAACAACACTGATGTTAATCTATGACAAGCTAATTCAATTATTCTCCATGTAACATGCCTTACCCATCCAAATAAAAGGATTATTTATTCTGCCTCAACCAATGGCCTTGTTGCTAATTCTGGTCTGTATGGTCTGCATGCTGGATTGTACAATGTCCAGAAATGAGGGTTGACAGTGGGCCAATGTTGAAATGAATGGGACACCACACACGCCTTAAGGGCTGTTGTCGACAAAGCCCAACCACCTTACCTACTATTGTGTATCAAACGTGATGTAAGACATTCACATCTGCACCTGCCACCCAGGCACAAATAATGGAGTCACTAAAAATCTCCATCTCATGCCCCACACCATGTATTGGAGGCAAGACACAGGACTACTGAACTGCCATACAATGAGAACACTATCATCAAGTCACCTCTGGCATTGACAGTAAGAGCTCTGGTAGCAGAGCAGTACATCATCAAAGATATCATGCATCCTAATGGGTTACCTTTCACAATACAGTACCCTGGTATTATGTTTCAACAGGAGAACATCATGGCATTTGTGTATATTATCCCAGAGAATGACATTGAGAAACTCCCACATCCAGCAATATCCCACTGACTTTCCCCCAGTAAAATTTGGGTGGGACTAGCTCTAATGACAATTACTTCCCAGTGGGAATATCCAGAACATCAAGGGCCAGCTTCACCATCCAAAGGGATGTACCCTCTTACAGACCTGCAGTGTGCTCCTTCTGGCAATTTAATTGTTCATTTAACTTCTTTTTTAATCACCAAACTAAAACTATACAAGTCATGAATACATTAAATTTCATTAATATTCCTCCTCTCCTAGGTGCTTCCCTATTTTGTCAGTGAATGTACTACACACACTGCATACTATGGGGAGCAGTAGAAACAGCAAAATAAATTCAAGGAAGCCTTTCTGACTGTTCCCTGCAACTAAGAATAGTGAATAAGCTGACATGAATAGTTAAACAATAATCAATCTCCTCTCGGTAATGTCAGAATTATTAATACAGATGTTGGATGTTTGTGAGTAGCTCAAAATTAACCTACACTCTTAGTTATATAGGTATATCTGCCAACACACACTATACAGCTTCTTTGCTGGAACTTTCATGTTACAGAAAAATTCTCAGCAATTACAAGATGATGCTTGGCTGTATTGCTCATGAAATCATGGAAGATAATCCCAGTTCTTAGAATTACTTCAGTTCACACAGTTTCTGTGTGCACTTTTATGTGTTTTTTGCCTCCCACCTCCCACACTCATTACTTTCTCCTCTTATCTTACCCCCTAAGCCACAATTCCTAACTCATAACATATAGCTTACTTTTCCTTTATCATCTGTGCTAAAAGAGGACCTAACATTTTTCAGGCTATGTAGCATAATAGTTCAGCCTTCATGTTTTATGATATTTAATATGGTGCAGATTGATCAGTAGAGTGGCTTACTATTGTCTCTTACATTCTGTACTAACTAGCTTATCAATAATTACTTTACCTCTGGAGGACACACATACAAACAGACCATGGGGAAGGCCATGGGAACGAGGATGGCTCCTTCTCTCATCAATCTTTTCGTGGATGTCTTGGATGGGTTTTCCTGGGATTCAAAAGCCTTCAGTGCCTGCTTTGGTTTATATACTGATTACCTCTTTGCCATATGGACTCATGATGAGGCTAACCTGCTAAAATTCTGAGAATTTCTAAATACATTCTCCCAATTTAACTCCGTAAGGTCCTATCCTGAATCCCATCCTCACTTAAAATTGGCAGTTGTCATTCTTTACAAGTCAAACACTCCCTCCCATACAATCATTTGAGGCAAACATATTTGTTCAGATGCAGACTCTCTTCAGCAATGCACCGCTGTGCTACTGATCCCTCCAAAAAGCAACTTAGGATACACCTGTTGTTGCTCAATGTTAACCTAGTCTTGAATGTATTAATTAGCTACTCTGACAAGGCTGTGACTTCCTAAAATCATACCCTGAAATGAGGTCTATTACGTCTGACTTTCTGATCACCCACCACACCTAGAATGGCTTTTTGTCACCTTCCCAACATCTGCAATATCCTTGTCAGACCCTAGGCTCCTTCCATGCCCATTATCCTACCCTATGGCTTCTACCTACGTGACCATCCATGCTGTAAGACTTGTCCTACAGACACTCCTCCCACCACCTATATCAGCCCTGTAAGTGGCAAAACATGTACTATAAAAGGGAGAGCCACCTGTGAAATGACATGTCATTTGCCACCTGTTATGTAAACATTGTTCAGATTTTACATTGGCAAGACTACCATGAAGTTATCAGTTAGCATGAGTGAACAAAGGTGGAGGGTGTACACTGCAACACACAATATCCTCAAAAATTATTTTTAGGCTACAGTCAACAGCATCGATATACCTCGAGAAATGCATCACACACACTGAGCTGCTTTACAATACATTTATTCACAACCAGTTTCGATCATCGACAGCCCACATTACGGCGTTAAGTATTTTTTTTTACATGTCAGCTATGGTATATACTTTTATGGTTAAATAGCATGTACGACATGCGAAGTTGTCACAATTGATATTTTTCCACTGTGAAGATGATTGGAACTGGTTGTGAATGAATATATTCTAAGCCTGCACAGTGTGTGTGACGCATTTCTCCAAACACAAGTTGTGATCTCAATGCCGTTTCGCCACATGTGCCACACTGATTCTTCCCCAAATACCAGTTTCTCAGAACACCTCATTCGACCGATAACTGAATACAGCTCCTCATTCTGGAGTCCGTACCAGATAAGATGGATAGTGGAAATAGAGAAGATCCAAAGACCACCATTTGCGAATGGAATAGCAGAAGAGGGAAGTGACAGTGGCACACAAAGTACTGTGTCACACACAGTGTAAATGTTGATGTAGGCTCTTAAGTATTATTTGCTTTGTGGAAACTCTGCATAAAAGACTGGTAATTTGCTAAATTCTTCCAGAATTGTTGCAAACATGCCTGTTGTTTTGGAAAGATTTTAGTCTATTTCTCTGGACTTCTTTTTAACATGCCGTTCTTTTACCTGTATCAATTTGGAATAATTTTTGCGTATTCAGTGGTATCTTCCTTCTCTGCCACTCAGTCGACGTTCTTCAGATTCTACATTTTAACTAATTGTTCCATCCTAAATAGCTCCTTATGCATACTCCTAAATATTTCATGGATGTAACTACTTCCAGTGATCTCTGTCGGTCCATTACGACCAGGGGACATTGGCTGGTACGTACTTTTCAATCTTTACCAACAGCCGTATACTTCAGGTTATTTTATTTTATTTCGAACCGCAACCAGTTTCAGCAATTCATTCTGCCGCCTTCGGGCCCCATACACTTTTTTCAAATCGACGAGCTTATCGTATAGCGTCATAAAACTGGATACCATGAATCCCAATCGTGCAACAGATTCAACAAAAGTGTGACACCAACTTGAGTACTAAAAAGAGCATCACAATTCCGAGTGCTTTGGAGAGTCACAAAAGATGGCCTTTCTATAAAACCATGCCAAAACCAGATTCATCTAACAATACAGGAAATATAAGAGATCCTCTCCTGTATTGATACATTGACTATAATAAAGGGAATACAGCAGAGCTCCATACCTATGGAGACTTATAGTGATCAAGCTGACACAGTAATATGGCAATGGACTTACAATCAAGAGGGCTGTGGTTCATGTATGTGTCCAGCTACTCTGAGTCACATTTCCTATAGTTTCCCTGAAACACTCGAGGCACATGCGGGATGGTTCCTTAAATACAGAAATAACAAAATTTCCTTTGTAATCCTTGTCCAATCAGAGACCGCACTCTGAATCTAATGACATCAATAGGAAGTTGAACTTTACTCTTTTTCTAGGCACTTACAAATTCTTTTCAAAGCTCTATTAAACTGATTAGAACCAGCAGACAGAGCATGTGATGTTGGGTAGTAAGCAGACATCAGGAAAAGTTCAGTACAGATCAGACATGGAGCATGGAGATAAACATATTATGCATTTCAATGGACAGGGGAAGGTTCAGCGTTATGGTACAGCAGCACTGTTTGTTTGCAGCAACATGGCGGATACACCACAAGATAAATCGCTGTGTGTGTTGGAATTTGCACGAAGTCAATTTCTTGTTTAAGTGCAACATGCACTCCACTGTTGATTCAGCAAGAAGCCACCTCCACCCAAGTTGATTTATGACTGGAACACAAAATTTTTGGAAGTTGGTTGCATATGCAAAGAAAAGAGCACTGTTTGGCCATACATATCTGATGAAAATGTTGAGCGTATCCAAGACGCATTCACATGGAGCTCTCCAATTCCACAAGGTGGGCAGGCCTGGAACTTCAACTTCCTCAAACAATAGTGTGGAGTGCTCTGAAATGAAGCCTGCATATAAAGCCTTACGAGTTGCAGTTATTGCAGCAACTGCATCCCAGCAACCATAACAGAAGGTACAAATTTTGCATTTCAATTCCCCAGGATATGGCAAGGGCAATTTTTGCAAATGACTCATTTTTTCAGACAAATCAACATTTCATCTATTGAGTAAAGTAAATCACTGTAATGTAAGAATTTGGGGGGGAGGGGGGTCACAAAATCCTGGCTTCATTATTGTACGTGAAAGAGAATCACAAAAACTGAATGTGTTTTGTGCTGTTTCTGTCCACAATGTTTATGGAACTTTGTTTTTTGTGGTGGAAACTGTGACAGGTCTGTCATACCTGGACATACTGCAAAATTAGTTGTTTCCTCAACTTCACGAAGTTTCCAATGACTTCAATCTTATGCATGATGGCACCCTGCCTAAGTTTCATCTTGAGCTGTGACATTATCTTAACAACACCAGCCCATAATGTTGGATTGGAATAAGTGGACAACAAGATCTTTTCATTGTTTTTGGCCTCTCAGGTCATCAAACCTCATACCTTGCAATTTTTTTCCGTGGGCGTACATAAAAGACATGGCCTTTGCCCCACCTATGGCAGCTATTCTTCAAGATCTGAAAACTCAAATAGTTGAAGCTGTCGATTCAATAAACAAATTCGGACTTTTTGATTCATGTGTGGAAATGGACTACCATTTTGATGTTTCTCAAGCAACGCATGGTGCTCATGTTGAGTGCATTTTATAGGGTCTGAATCTTTATCTGCCCGATGACATGTGCATTGTTCAAAAATGTTCATATGTGTGTGAAATCTTATGGGACTTAACTGCTAAGGTCATCAGTCCCTAAGCTTACACACTACTTGACCTAAATTATCCTAATGACAAACACACACACCCATGCCCGAGGGAGGACTCGAACCTCCGCCGGGACCAGCATGTGCATTGTGTGTGTCTTTTATAATTCGTCTGTAATAAACAACTGAAACCTGTTCTTTCCGTCTGAATCACCCTGTATATGGACAATTTTATAGGTATTCCTCTACCACTTTGGAGAAATGACAATACCAACAGTATAGGATAGTTAGCCTATTTAAAATAAGTCAACGAGCTCTGACAGTCACCCAGTTCAAAGTGGACTTACAACTCCTGGGAAAACATGCAATGTGAAACTGCTACCTCATAAGACAGTTGTTTTGGTAGGAGCTCTTGTGGGAGCTGATCAGAATTTACATATAATGAATAGCAAGGATGGACAATATGTAGGAAAGTATGTAACACTACACACCAAAAAAGGGATCCTGATCAGAAAGAGACCTCTGAATGCTAATTACTTAAAAGGATAGATGAGGGGTTCCTCCGATCTTCAGTACGGTCAATATCTGGTGACTATGGAGAGCAACAAAGTCTTTGAATATGTACCTTGGATTAAAAATCAATCCTTGCAAAAATGACGATAAAGTGAAAGTGATGTCAGAGGATGAGTTTATAATCAAATTACTCAGTCCATGGCAACAGAACATTTCATTTGGCCAACACTTTGGCACAAGACAGTCTGAACTGTACAGGTAAAGATACTGTCGAACAAGGCACTGAACGTATACAAAGAAGGTTCTTCATGGAATTAAATATTGTTTCACAGAACTTTCATAAATGTGAAGGTATTATTTTTTTGTGGTGTGTTATGAATTATGAAAGAAATTAAGTTTCTAAAGATGGTTTTTAATTATGAAACTGATTATTTGCATTAGGACCAAAAAGATTTAATGGAAATTTTTAAAATTATTAGATGTTTAAAAAACATCTGAAATTATGTGTTCTTAATGATTTGTCTTACTAGGTATTTAGGGAAAATGCTTTAAAACATGGATAAAAATTCACAGGTTATGAAATTTAACAGTGTGATCACATTTTCAGTTACGCTAACAATTTGTTGAACTGCATAACTGACTGGCAACAACAGTCGCAAAATTCGTAACCAGTACTAACAAAAATATAGTAAGTGCATTTTCTTACATAATTTAATATATCTTGTTCAGCATTCTGTGTCTGACTGAAATAGCTGCCTGTAGTTTGCATCGGAGATTCAGTCAATCACCTCGATTAGCATGTGACCCATGGTCTAGTGGTAGCGTCTCCGACTGGTAATCAAATGTCCTCTGTCGCAGGTTTGACCTAGCCACTGCCTAAATTCTGAACAAAAAACATCAGCAATGGCAGTCAGTGCTTCCAGCACAAGAAGACATCCTCAGCTTGACAGATGCAGAAGAAAATTGAAATCACTGAATTAAAAACACAAGGTGTGTCCACAGAACATGTGGCCCATAATTGGAAAGATGTCATGATGATCCTTCCTTTGGCAAAAAGATACTGGATTTGTTTTCCTTTTGGATCTCTGGGAGGTGGTCATGAGAAAAAAAAATGCAATAATAAACAAAAGAGTAACATTTTACAAAACAGGCAAGGAATGTCAAAGTTTGTACATGGTAGGGAAGTTAGAAAATCTGAAAAGGGAAATGCAAAAGCTGAATCTAGATATAGTGGGAGTCAATAAAGTAGATTGGAAAGAAGACGGAAAGATTTCTGGTTTGACAAATATAGAGTAAAGTCAACAACAGCAAAAAATGGTGTAACAGGAGTAGTATTTGTTATGAATAGGAAGGTAAGATATAAAGAGTGTTCATGTGGACAGGCCTGTGATAGGTTTGTTCTCATCAGAATTGACAGAAACCAACTCCGAGAACATCAGTTCAGGTACACATACTGATATTGCAGCAGATGATGATGGTGATGATGATGATGAGAGAGAGAAAGTATACGAGGATAGTGAATGGGTAATTCAGTACATTAAGGGAGAGGAAAATCTAATAATAGTTATGGGGTATGGGAATGTGGTTGTAGAGGAAGAAGAAGAGTAGAAAAAAGGATTGAGGGAGAGTACAGGCATGGTAGTACGACAGACAGGAGAAAGATCAAGTAAGTTCTGCAATAAATTTCAGCTAGTAATGGCAAATACTTCGTTCAAGAATCACAAGAGGTGCTGGTAAACAAGAAAAAGGCCCAGAGATGTGAAGATTCCAACCGAATCACATAGTAGTCAGACAGAAATCAGATTCTGGATTGTAAGGCATACCCAGGAGCAGATATAGACTCAGATCACAATTTTGTAATGAAGAGTAGCCTCTGCATGTCCAACTTTTCAGAGATGGTTGCAGGACCTCAGCTGTTCATATGGAGTGTCACATCCAACACCATTCAGCCATCTAGTTTCCAAGCTGTTATTTTACAGGCCAACCAGTTTCGGCAATATACGGGGTGTTCAAAAAGTCTCTCTGCAGAGCCATATGATTGTTAGGCACACATGCCGTATGCCGCAGTGAATACACTGAAATGAAACTCAGTGAAATACAAGTTATTAATTTATTGAATATTCAGACCAATCGTATGGCACGCGTGGCTAACAATCACACCGCACTGCGGAGAGACTTTTTGAACACCCCGTATTACGCCATATTGGTACCCCAATAAAATAACAGCTGGGAAATTAGATGACCGAAAGAGATCTGATTTGACGTTCTGATGGAGACTAGACTGAAGTTTATGAAAATAATACAGAATAATCAGTATGGAAAGAATTGGGATACTGAAGTACTGAGGAATGATGAGACACGTCTGAAGTTCGCTAAAGATGTGGGTTAAAGGACACCAATGTTTGACCCAGCATTGATAGTGCAAATTTAGCAGCCAACATTCTGGAAAATTCGATAGTTACAAAACTTGTTTTGGCACCTGCATCTGCCATAAGTGTACTGAACATAAAAGGTCTATACAAACATCCAAATCTTAAACAAAGTAGGCAAACAGCAAAACATTTGAGTGAACCTAGTTCCAAATAGAAATTCAACATTTCACATTGCAACATCTTTATTGGTCAGGAGCACTTTATCCTCCACACTAACTCAGAACCTCAGAAGGCAAAGTCAAATGTTACACCAAAAATGAGATCATAAGAGACTGAGCACTCTCTCAGAACCGAGAGGGATCCCAAATATTCCAACAGTACCACACTGTACAATCATCTCATACACACTGTACAGTCATCTCATATGTAGTTGTGATACTCCTGCCACAAGTCCTCCATTAGATTAACTTCATCTGCCTGTTTTCTTTACAACTGAATCTGTCTAGTAATTTCACATTAAAACATGCAGTGAATGTGAGCAGTTCTATCACAATTTCTTGGAGCACACTCCAATATACCTTTTGTTTGTAACAAAAGCTTTTAATGCTGAATAATGAACCTAGGTCTTTCCAACAAGAATTCTTTAAGCAAATTGCTTGTTGGGCAACTTACCAGAGTGTTTGTCATCTGCTCAAAATTCAATGTTATGTTTAATGTGACTACGAAATACATCTTTTTTCGCGGTCTTTGCACGCACAATAACTTGCTTACTAATTCCACATCTTAAGGACAGCTTTTCATTGTCAAGAAGTTTGTTACATTTAAGCTTAGGATATTTTTCAAAGCTTTTGAAACGGATATGCATTAAAGATATTGGTTTACAATTCTGTGTACCTGTAATATTTTTTTATTGGACATGATCTTTAGCCTTTTGGGAATAATTGCTGGATGAAGGTTCAAGATAAATGTGAAACAAAAAACACTCCAACAGAATTACATCAAAGAATACTTTTAACACCACTGAAGATCATTCCTTAAGGGGTGATCGAAAAGTTTCCATTTGAGAGTATTGCAGCAGTTTATATGTAATGCACCTCCTTTGCGGGCATATGAGCACCGACATGTAAGCAAGGGACTAGTGTGACATTCGTGTCTTTCCTAAATGTGTGTGGTAAATGAGGAAATGTGAACAATGTTGAAATTATTACCAAATGCATCCAAACAGGACCAATATGTTGTTATTCTTTTCTTGGCAGGACAAATACCAGCAGACATCCATCAGAGAATGAAGAAAGTGAATGGGCGCAGCACGTCTGTCAAAAATCACCACTGGGCAATGGTGTGCGACAAGTGCTACTGCTTCATTATAATGCATGACCCCATATTGCAAATGTCGTAATATGGAAGTAACGCAAAGTCGAATGGGAGACACTGAAGCACCCACCCGAGAGTGCTTATCTCTCCCCATGCAATTATCATGCCCCCTCCGCGCCCTTAAAAAATCTCTTGAAAGTTCGACAATTCCTGTCTGACGAGGATGTGCAGCAGGCAGTTATAGACTTCTTCACACAGCAGGACACAGTGTTTTAACAAATGGGTATTTTCAACCTGGTGCATCGGTGGGATGATTGCTTCAACACTCATGACAAATTTTGCCTGATTGGCATACCAATTCTGGATTGTATGGCCATCGTACAGAAACTTTTTGACCAGACTTTTATATACACTCCTGGAAATGGAAAAAAGAACACATTGACACCGGTGTGTCAGACCCACCATACTTGCTCCGGACACTGCGAGAGGGCTGTACAAGCAATGATCACACGCACGGCACAGCGGACACACCAGGAACCGCGGTGTTGGCCGTCGAATGGCGCTAGCTGCGCAGCATTTGTGCACCGCCACTGTCAGTGTCAGCCAGTTTGCCGTGGCATACGGAGCTCCATCGCAGTCTTTAACACTGGTAGCATGCCGCGACAGCGTGGACATGAACCGTATGTGCAGTTGACGGACTTTGAGCGAGGGCGATAGTGGGCATGCGGGAGGCCGGGTGGACGTACCTCCGAATTGCTCAACACGTGGGGCGTGAGGTCTCCACAGTACATCGATGTTGTCGCCAGTGGTCGGCGGAAGGTGCACGTGTCCGTCGACCTGGGACCGGACCGCAGCGACGCACGGATGCACGCCAAGACCGTAGGATCCTACGCAGTGCCGTAGGGGATCGCACCGCCACTTCCTAGCAAATTAGGGACACTGTTGCTCCTGGGGTATCGGTGAGGACCATTCGCAACCGTCTCCATGAAGCTGGGCTACGGTCCCGCACACCGTTAGGCCGTCTTCCCCTCACGCCCCAACATCGTGCAGCCCGCCTCCTGTGGTGTCGCGACAGGCGTGAATGGAGGGACGAATGGAGACGTGTCGTCTTCAGCGATGAGAGTTGCTTCTGCCTTGGTGCCAATGATGGTCGTATGCGTGTTTGGCGCCGTGCAGGTGAGCGCCACAATCAGGACTGTATACGACCGAGGCACACAGGGCCAACACCCGGCATCATGGTGTGGGGAGCGATCTCCTACACTGGCCGTACACCACTGGTGATCGTCGAGGGGACACTGAATAGTGCACGGTTCATCCAAACCGTCATCGAACCCATCGTTCTACCATTCCTAGACCGGCAAGGGAACTTGCTGTTCCAACAGGACAATGCACGTCCGCATGTATCCCGTGCCACCCAACGTGCTCTAGAAGGTGTAAGTCAACTACCCTGGCCAGCAAGATCTCCGGATCTGTCCCCCATTGAGCATGTTTGGGACTGGATGAAGCGTCGTCTCACGCGGTCTGCACGTCCAGCACGAACGCTGGTCCAACTGAGGCGCCAGGTGGAAATGGCATGGCAAGCCGTTCCACAGGACTACATCCAGCATCTCTATGATCGTCTCCATGAGAGAATAGCAGCCTGCATTGCTGCGAAAGGTGGATATACACTGTACTAGTGCCGACATTGTGCATGCTCTGTTGCCTGTGTCTATGTGCCTGTGGTTCTGTCAGTGTGATCATGTGATGTATCTGACCCCAGGAATGTGTCAATAAAGTTTCCCCTTCCTGGGACAATGAATTCACGGTGTTCTTATTTCAATTTCCAGGAGTGTATTACGAATTCAAGGGTTTTGTAGCAGTCAAACAGGTGTATCTTTGCCTTACTACCTAAATGAATTTTTCACTGTAGAATTTAAGACTGTCTTCTGTTTCAATGTAATACTGAGCAATTAGTGACTGCAGGTATGATTTTGATTTGCTAGGTTTGCATAAGGCTACAATTTCCTGGACTTTCTGATATTTCACTAACTTATGAAAGCATTGGCATTACAGATATGCATGTTGCTATTTATTTTTGTTGTGCAAGTCCTCCTTAATTCTCTTGCATCCAAAGTGCAACTATGTTTCCTTAATATCTTTAAACATCCTATTGAACCAAGGTACATCTTTGCAATTTTCATCCTATTGTTTGTATTATGCATTGATCCATAGTATGAGATATGTGGACTAGGAGAAAATTTTTCAGTCTTCCTCACAGATCACATACAGGTCAATAAAATTTTGCTATTGTTGCAATGCATAAACTGTATATTAACTGTCAATTTTATATGTGGAATAGTTTTCTTTCTTCTGCTTTTTAAATTATTCATGTTGAATGTGTTCTGTTCAACTAGATAAATACGAATATTATGCCAGCACATAACTTTATTTGAAAAATTTCATGATTACCACCTTGAGCTGCTGATAAAATTATTTATTTACCAACCAGTTTCAGTCATCATCAGGCTCTTCAAAACATTTACAGCATCATATTTGGTGAATAAAAATCACTGATGTCGGATAATAAAACCATGAATTTGTCACTGTTGTCACATTGTAATATAAATTACAGCATCAATAGATAAACAGTGCAGGCAGTGCACAGTTTATATACTGACAACGTATTTTAGAGTATGATGTAACAACAGTGACAAATTCACAATTTCTTTATCTGGTGTCAATGATTTAGTATTCACCTAATGATGATGCCGTGAATGCTTTTAAGATCCTGATGATGGTCTATCAAGGAAAACTCATTAAAACAAAAATTTTTCTCAGTAGCTTGCGGTGGTCAGTATGACATTTTCCAGATACTTACAAGCTGTGGGGCACAACCTCCTAAAGACATAACTTTGTATTACCAACAGTTTAACATCAATGAAAAACTATCTAATGGCGATGAAGGTTTATAATGAGTCCTTCCCTTTTTTAATAGTTACAGAAATGGACAACTGGATTCAAATATTTTTAGGCCTGCACTTCTCTTCAACTTCATACATATAAAGAACACTAAACACAAGAAGACAGAGAAAGTCCACAAAATGGAACTGGAAGATCATGAATTAAAGTTGGGTGAAACAAAACCTCCTAACAGATTAGAACTGCATTTATAACAGGTGTTAATGTGATAGGATGTTTCATACCAGCACACGCTCTACTGTGGAATGAAAAATTCATTCTGGAAACGTTCTCCAGACTGTGGCTAAGCCAACGCTCTGCAAGATCCTTTATTGCAGGAGTGCTAGTCCTGCAAGTTATGCAGGAGAACTCATGTGAAGTTTAAAAGGTAGAAAATAAGGGAGTGGTGGAAGCAAAGTTGTGAGGGCAGATTGTGCACTGTGCGTGGGTAGTTCAATACCTAGAGCACTTGCCCATGAGAGGAAGAGTCCTGGTCTGGCAAACAGTTTTAATCTGCCAGTAAGTTTCACGTAAGTGCACGTGCAGTTGCAGAGTCAAAAATTCTTTTCAGCTGAAAGAGTTTAAACTTTACGTGTATCAGATGTAAAAGTACTGTAATTTTTACACAAGACAATTATGTGGAAACATGATGAGACACATTTACTGAATATTTAAATAAAGCAAATGAAAAAATGGATATTACACTGTATTGTATTAAAATGAAGCATTAATCACCACACCAGCAGGAGGAGGGGGGGGGGGGGGTGAGCTCTTTGCTCTGCATCAAAAGAGGCAAATTTTATTTCTTTTTTTGGGAAGTTTCTGGAATGTTGCCTTTCATTTACTGGCTGCAAAAGGCATTTACAGATCTCAATAGTAACATTGTACACAAACTATAAAAATAAGATTAAAAAAGAGCAGTCTGCAGTTAAAGATACACTTACTAAAATAATAAAACCAAATTGAAATATATTAATGTTGTGCTCTTGTGCACTACGTGAATTTAAAATACTTTTGATACATAAGAATTGGTGTCAAACTACAAATCCAAATCCAAATCTCACTGACTGAATTCCCAACAGATTTCTTGATATTATTTTTCACTATTACTAATCACTTATTTCACCTCTGGCAATTATCTGTATATGTGAAAAATTCTAAGCTGCACCATGGTTTGAGTCCTGTTACGCTTTAGGGCCTCCCGAACTAGTTCGAAAGGTAGCTGAATGGCAAGGGCACACTACTTCCAATAATGCATACCTAGAAAATCCCTGCAGTGTTCATACCAACCTTATACTGACGGAGAAATTTGGAAGCTAGCAAAGATTTAATAAGATGTCAAGCTCATGAGATATGGACAGCAGATGACAACATTCATAATCCTTGGCAGCTTTTTGAGAGTATAACAGACAAACTATTATTTAGATAAAGCACCTACAAGATGTTCATGAGCAATAAGGAAAGGAAATCAGATACATCACTAATAGGCTGAACACTGATGAATCCTGCAACATTTCCAAACCTTAGAGGCAAGTGGCTGTAAGTCCATATTTGCAGTTGCCCCATAATGGTTCATTTCTTGAGGAAATGCAACAGCCCTGCTACATCCCATTGCCGATTCAGACAGTGTTAAAAGGGCATTTGTCCACTAAACAGAGCACAAATCCAAGATGACATACAGCAGTACTGCCACCCTTATTTCAAGAATTAACCAGTGTGAGAAGGTTACAATATGGACGTAAGTTGAAATTGTAGAATCTGGACAGACTTACCCTACAAAATAAATGTGATTTACATCACGGCACACAAACAGTAACAGGTTAAATCTTGCAAATTAAATAACACAGTACTTTATGACATTTATAATGCAATATTCCTGGTATATTTCATAAAAATGTGTCACTCACAATATAAGCCCGCAAATGCTTGCAATAGTGGACATTTAATGATACTAAAATGTAAATAAATGAACTGGTCTCCACCCCTTTCCTTGAAGTAATCTCAAAACAACATATCAACAGCACGTGTCACAGCATGAGTAAGTTTCCACATATTGTTGGAAGGAAGCGTCTTTCTGCCAGGTGTAATGTATTTCTTTTTTTGTTTATATGTAGCAAAGTAGATTGTCACGTAAATCTTTCTTCATACTGCCAAAGACAAAAAAGTCAAGACGCTAAGCCCAGTTAGCATAAAAAGAGGGGTGAGATATTAACATTTCATCAATAACTAAAACAACAATAAATAAGATGCAATGCAGCTGTATAAGAATTAAGAGATAAATGTTAAGTTAGAAGAAACTGAAGAGGACCAAAATATTATGATCACAGAACATTATGTAAGTTTCTGTATCATCAGACAACTCATCTTAATATTAGGTGAGGTAAGATTGGTTTGGTTTTGTTTTGCTTCAGGGTACAAAAAAACAACTGGGATCATAAATGCCCATGTCAAAATTATACAACACGAAGACAGAGAGGAGTTAAAAAATGACTATACGTTAGTCCCAATTGACGTAAGAGAAGACAGCTAGAAACAGGGACATGGAGAAAGGGCTAAAAAAGACACCTTACAGAAACAGAGGTCCTAAGCTAAAAATGAAATGACCTTCGCCATATTGCTTTGGCGGATAAAAAATAAAACACAGTAAAAAGCCCGTGCGTCATTTGCTAAAATGGCCGATAACTCAGACAGCAAACCCAAGTGGAAAAATAAACTGTTAAAAAATGGGTAAGAGCCAAGTTTCACTGGATACGAGATCTAATACTATAATAAACAGAAATTTTCAGTCTGGTAATGTATGATGTATCTTAACAGAACATATACTCCTTTTAAGATAGAAACAAAAATAAAAAGATTTTATTTCAACTGAAATTTAACAAATACACAACCACACCACACGCTGCAATGAACACAAAATAATTTGATGTAATATTATATTTGAAGATAGGAATCGAGAGGCACAGAAGTAACTTCAAGTGCGTCCCAGTGAAGTGTGTTGAGGCTCTTGCTGTTCATATAGTATATTCATGACAATATCAACAATAATCTCACATTTCTGTAGATTATGCAGTTATCTGTAACGAAGTACCACCTGATAAAAGAGCCGAGTAACTATTCTTTCAAATCTTGATAAGGTTTCAAAGTGGTGAACAGATCGGCAACTTACTTCAAATTTTCAGCAATGTTGAACTGTGCATTTCACAAAAAGAGAAAATATTTACACCCTATCCTATGATTATATCATCAGCAAGACACAGCAGGACTCATTCAACTCATTAAAAAAATGTCAGGGTGTAGCAGTTTGCAGGAATATGAAGTGGAACAATCACATACATTCAGTCGCAGGTACATCAATTGATAGACTTCAGTTCACTGGTAGACTACTATGGAAATGCAATCAGTATACAAGGCAAAATGCTTACAAAACGTTTGTGCATACCATCCTAGAATATTGTTCGAGTGTGTGGGACCTGTACCAAGCACAACTGACAGAGTTATTGAAAGTATAAAAAGAAAGGCAACATGAATAGTCACAGGTTTGCAGATCACATGCAATAGCATCACAGACATGCTAAAATTACTGAAGAGGTAAACACCTGAAGAAAGATGCAAACTATACAGTGAAGTTTCACGAACTTCAAGTGATGAATCTAGGCCAATACTACAACTTCCTGTTCATCAGTCCCGTAGAGATTGTGACAACAAGATTAGACCAACTATGGTATGCACAGAGGCATTTAAGCAATTATTCTTTTTATGCTCTATACTCGAATGAATCCCTAAGAAGCCCTAATAAATGTAGATGTAGGCAAACACAAACTATTATCTCTCAAACAACAAATTAACAAGCCACATGTAATTTTATTGTGGAAATTGTTTGAAGTTATGATACAAAACAAAATTTGTTTTTGTAAGGGGTTCTTGTTGGGTTTAACCTGTTTGTTCAACACCCTTTATTTACAGTTTCTTTTCTACCTAAGTATGTCTATGAATTTAACTGAATAACAGAAATTCTTATTTAAGAATGCTTCACGCACTCAACACCTGTTATCCTGTGCTTGTTACAACCAATCCCTTTTTGTTTAAAAACAATTTTTGAATTGTGAGAACAATGTAAACTGTGTTGTTATATAGTGCAGCAGCTCTGAATCCCATGAAGAAATTGCTACTGCTCCTAATTTTACATTCTTCATTCACAATCTTACAAATTATACACAAAAATTTTCTTGGTTTGTAAACATGATAATACTCACCACCACCAGAATTCCAACGATTATCAGTCATCCCAAATACTGCATTCTATGATCTCTGAAATCTGACAAAAATTATCATGTAATTGTGGTCCACTCTGAGTACTATCAAACAGATTAGAGATATGCTGACCTAATCAATACTGTATGAGACAGAATAGACATTGTGGGCAGAACATCTATAGGTGTTATTGAATAAATAAAGTATTCTGTAAGTGGTTGGACACTAAAGTTTATAGAATTTAGTTAAACTACAAGAAACTTCAATTATTTCCATTCAGTGAGAACTGATCATTGGCTAGCACAGGATTTTCTTTTCTTATACCATTCCTTTTACCTAAGAGGAATTCCTTTTATAACGAAAGAATGACTGAAAAATTATTTGTGAATTTTGTTCACAGATATCCAACAGCCCAAACATTACTTATTTTATCAGTTTACCATTTCCTGCATGACATACAAGACATGCTACATGAATGAAACGTTGTCATAACCATCACAATTATGCAAAACTAACTTACACAGCAAATAAAACTATATTCAACATATCATTGGAATATAAATTACAAATTGTTTCAACAGAAATACAATTAATTTCGAAAAACAAATCTGATTATTCAACGTTAAGTAACACATAAAACATTATGGAACTTCCTATGCATTAGGCCCCTATACACAGCAGACATAGTTGAAAACTTAGCCGTGTACAGCTTGGCATGTGATTAACAGGATACAGCTATTAACTTCAAAATATTTCAATGTTATTACTATCAGTGGCAATAAACAGACTATTTTATAAGTTTTTGTATTATGAGTTTTCATCTGAATTACTCAAAATGTGACGAACAGTGTTCTCTCTTCAGGTTAAGATTGAATATAATAATGTCTTCTGAACGTGAGAATAAGTACTTACACGAAAATAACTAATGTAGGTTACTCTCTTCTCAAACAAAATACAGGAACCAAATTGCTACGCTTTATTCTCTTTAAAAAGTGGACATACAAGTCCAACGGCGTCATTACAACGTTTAAAGAAAACGGGAATAGACTCTACGTAATATTTCGTAGTTTTAATGTGTGTTGTCACTTGATAAATGTTTAAAGTGATCATTAACCCTCAAAACACACATTTGAATAGCGAATTGTACCACTTTATTGCAAAATTTAGTTTGCCCCATCGGTTTTAGGCGATTTAATTGACTGAGTTTGTTAACCTAGCACTTTAGGACAATTTTTCTGAACATTACACTACTAATGTAAAAATTAAATAGTGAACGAACGCTACGTTTACTGTCAATTCGGCAACACAAGTCATGTACGTGCTAAATTGTTTCACAAAATTATCCCTTAAATTGCAAAATACATACCTTGAGACTGAGTCTTAAGTGTTCCTTGGAGAGTATTCTTCCAACTCAGATCAACTATTAATCAATTTAAACGCCCTGTTGCACATATTAATTGAAATAAAATACTTGGTTTTCGCCAGAACCAAGAAAAACTCATCTGGAAGATGGCGGCCGCCCGCCTGTCGTAGATTTATGGTCATTCACTAGGATGGCTCGTACTACACGGAAACGTCTATAACTCTTAAAATACAATCGTCTCATAAAAAGTAAAAGGCCAACATATACTCCCAACAACAGAATGGCCGTGACAGTTCGTGTTTACGCTACGCTGTACTACGATTATAGCATACTCCCATCCTCACTACTATCAAAATTACCCCGTTTCACAGGTGACTGTGACGTCAGATTCATCTGGTTTTTACTATTTCATTATATTAGTAGTTGTTTATAGCTGTGACCTAAACTATATACAAGACTTTTAAACTGCATGATCAAAGAAATCGAAATACATCACGCTGTGGAAGTGTCAACACTGTTACAGTTTGTATTTAGCGTCGTCGCCATTCATGAACTGAGCGCGACGAGACAAGAAATAACTCACGAACTGTTAACTGCTCTGCCTATCATTACGGCGACCGATGTAATACGGCGCAATTGAAAATTGTATGTTGTTTTTATCGGTATGCACGTGTTGCCTTACATTCACACTGGAGGTGCGTAACTACCATGCGTTGTGTTATGAATGGAAACTTGTTTCTGAAGACTTCTTGGCGCAATGTATGGATGTATTCTGCGTGAAAATTGATTATGGGCTTTCGAAGCTCGATAGCGAAGTATTTATTTACAAACAAAATCAGATGAATTGTAAATACGAATCGATAACGCATGTGTATTTCGTGTATGAATATCCATCTCAAATGTAAACAAAGATTAAGGGAAGAAAAAAGATGAAAAGAAGAATAAGTAGTTTAATAGTAATTAGAAGAAGAAATAGAGGAGAGGAGAACACGATAATGATGGTGAAAAATAAAGACTAAAGTATGTTGTTAGTGGAAAAGCATTGTGGGCAGATGCTCTTATGCAGTGTAAATTTACTAAAGTGATTTTCAAATTAATTTGAGGGTTTGGCAGCGTATAAGAATCTTCTCTAATTTCCATTTGGTTCAGCTTTTGGTCCAGATTTCTGAAAACAGTTTGCACATTCTATTTGTTTCAGTAACCGAGCCCTATACACAAATCGTCATCATACTTAGACCGTTAGCTTGGGGTTTCAGAAGTTCTTCTCATCGGAAAATGTTTAAACAATTTAGTGTCAATGAACATTCAAGCACAAAATATCGTTACGCATCATTGGCTCTACGCGCGCAATTTTTGCGTTGCGTCTGAAACGAATAAGGACTGCGCGGGCTCATGTTTGAAATTATCGATACCCGTAGAGTATCTCGATAGACGATAACGCGATAACTACTGGCAGTACGAGGGTAAGGAATCGATAGTTTAGATTGTCGCGTACAAATTGTTTGGTTCAATTTTTTGAAGCAGTTGAGAGGAACGTGAAGTTGGATTTTGCAGAAAATTAATAATAATAAATTGAATGAGAAGTAGTTTTTGGTGATTCAGTTCGGTGGTGTAACAGTCTGCAGTAGAACGACTTAACGCGATATTATGTTGTGCAATGATGAATGTTTGAAGGCGTTTCGTATATTAAAAGTAATTAATAACAATAATATTTTGCTCATTGCGTATTAACTTGTGTGTTTTATTGCTGCAATTGTTCGTAGTGTATACTGTTGTTCGTTTCATACGTAATTAGCTTAGAGCTTTGCTCAAAATTGTCTCTCCAAACAAAGGGATGCTTCTGTATCTAACTGAATGACACATATCATGCTGTTTGTAAAACGCCTTTGTAACATTGGCCGGTATTCAAAAGAAGCCTAAAATTTAACTGATTACATCAGAGTGGCCAAAAGTGGGGTAGTGACCAAAACGAGAGCCTTGATGCTAAATACTAGTATAAAAACAAATGCTCTAAACTGAAATATGTCTTAGTCAGTAGATGTGTCTATCATATTGTTTTGACCCAGTTGTTAATCATTCATTAATTTCCTCTGTGAGTAGCATAGTGGTCAATCACAGTGACAACTTTGAAAAATTATTTGAGAAATCCTACGAGCCATGTTGGTGTATTAGATGAAACTAAATCGTTGAATCCTCATTTAAATATTCTGTGTATTAGTGAGACCTTTTATGATACCTGGCTGGTTATGAGAGAACAAGACTGCCATTGTGTTCTGTTGACTCCACAGTAAAGAGGCAGCATCTAACAGTGGCTGTTGAAGTTACTCATTTAATTATAGAGAACTGGATACTTTTCAGAGTTCTTATGATATGAAGCTAATAGTTTGATCTGTTTGGGGTGTATGACTCTTGGGCCATGGATATTGTTACGCTATTTATTGTGTTGGCTGTTAGAAGTTTAATTTATTTTGCATATTGTTATTTGATGATAGTTAATACGAGAAGCTGCTTGCTGATCACATGCAGCCTCTCATGAAGCTCCTGTGTTATTGGAAACACAGGATATGCACCGGCAGTATGGGGAGACATGTTGTTGTTGTTGTTGTTGTTGTTGTTGTTGTGGTCTTCAGTCCTGAGACTGGTTTGATGCAGCCCTCGGGTCTAGTGTAGCAGGGGATACAACCCGTCGGCTTTGGACAATGACGTCACAAGTCGCCAGAGAGCAGTTTACCATTTTCGCTTTTGCTGTTATGTTTCAGTTTCGTTTTTTTACTGATTGCTTAATAAAGTGGATCTGTTTATTCTATCTTGTGAGATTTTTTTTTTTAAAAAAAAGCCAAAAAACACTTATCAGCCACTGAAGGGAGCTACAACACTAAGAAGAATCGCTTCTCAATTGGCGACTTGTGACGTCATTGTCCAAAGCCGACGGGTTGTATCCCCTGCTACACTAGTCCCCAGCCCTCCATGCTACTCTATCCTGTGCAAGCTTCTTAATCTCCCAGTACCTACTGCAACCTACATCCTTCTGAAACTGCTTAGTGTATTCATCTCTTGGTCTCCCTCTACGATTTTTACCCTCCACGCTGCCCTCCAATACTAAATTGGTGATCCCTTGATGCCTCAGAACATGTCCTACCAACCGATCCCTTCTTCTGGTCAAGTTGTGCCACAAACTTCTCTTCTCCCCAATCCTATTCAATACTTCCTCATTAGTTATGTGATCTACCCATTTATGTGTAAAATGATTACTATGAAACACCACAAAGCTGTTGAAATGCTGTGGCCAAATACTATCTTGGCAAGTTGTTGTTGTCCTCTGTCAGAAGACTGGTTTGATGTAGCTCTCCACAGTTCTATATCCTGTGTATGCCTTATCATCTCCAAATAACTACTGCAGCCCAGCCTACATCCTTTTTTACCTGCTTACTGTATTCATCTCTTGATCTCCCTCTACAACTCTTACTCCCTTCCCCCTCTCTGCACACATTCAGTATCTCCTCTATAGCTACATGATCTGCCCATCCAGTCTTCAACATTTTTCTGTTGTACCTGTTCAAAAACTTCTATTCTCTTCTTGTCTCAATTGTTTTATTGTCCAATGTTTCACTTCCATAAAAGGCTACATTCCATTAGAATACCCTAACATTTAAATGTATATTCAATGTTCGTAAATTTATCTGCTTCAGGATAACTTTTCTTGCAATTGCCAGTCCACATTTCAAATCCTCTCTACTTCGGCCATCATGTAGTGTCCTGTTTCCTAAACTAATTCCTTAGCATCACCTGATTTAATCTGACTACATTCCATTACCCTTGCTTTGCTTTTGTCCATCTTGTATCCTCCTTTTAAGACACTGTCCATTCCATTCGACTGATGTTCCAAGTCCTTAACTGTCTCTGCCAGAGTTATGTCATCAGCAAACCTCGAAGTTTTGATTTCTTCTCCCTGAACTTTAACTCCTTATCCAACTTTTTCTTTAGTTTCTTTTACTGTGCTCTCAGCGTACTGATTGAATAAAATCAGGTACAGGCTATGATCCTGCCCCAATCCCTTCTCAACCATTGCTTACCTTTCATGCCCCTCGATTCTTATAACTGCTGTCTGGTTTTTGTACAAGTTGCATATAACCTTTCACTGCCTGTATTTTACCCCTGCTGCCTTCAGATTTTCAAATAGTGTTTACCAGTCAGTACTGGCAGAAATACAAAATCAACAAAAGTTGGTTTGTCTGTCCTTACCGCATCTTCTAAGAAAGGTTGTAGAGTCAGTAACTTATTTTTTGTGTTCTTACATTTCTGTGGAATCCCAGTGATCTTCCTCAAGATTGGTTTCCTCCAGTTTTTCTGTTCTCCTGCGAATAATTTGTGTTAGTATTTTTTGCAACCATGACTTAGTAAGCCAATAGTTTAACCATATTCACACCTGACAGGACTGACTTTCTTCAGAATTGGAATTATTACATTCTTTTTGAAGTCTGAGGAAATTTAACTTGTCATACATCTTGTACATCATGTGAAATTGTTTTGTCACGGCTGGTTGTCACAAGGATACCAGTAGTTCAGAATGTCATATATGCCAGGGGCCTTGTTTAAACTTATGCCTTTCAATGCTCTTTCAGATTATTGCAGTATCATATCTACTATCTCATCTTCATCTGTGTTATCTTCCCTTTCTATAATATTGCCTTCAAGTTCATTTACCTTGTATAGCTGCTCTATATATTGTTCCACCTTTCAGCTTTCCCTTTTTTATCCACTAGCCATTCCTCGTTAGCTGTTTTTCACTTCCTGTCAATCTCATTTTTTAGACTTTTGTATTCCCTTTCACCTGCTTTGTTTGCTGCATGTTTATATTTTGTGCCTTCGTCAGTTAAGTTCAGTTATCTCCTGTGATAGCCAACGATTTCTGCTAGACCTTGTCTTTTTACCTATTTTATCACCTTCTGTCTTTGATATTTCATCTCTCAAAGCTACCCATTCATCTTCTGCTGTATTCCTTTCCCTCTTTCAGTCAATTGTTGCCTGGTGCTCCCTCCAAAACACTGAACAACCTCTGGTTCATTTATCCAGAGCCCATCTTCTTAATTTCCTACCTTTTTGGAAATGTTCATAACCAATAAATTGTGGTCCAAGTCCACATCTGCCCCTGGAACCATCTTACAATTTAAAATCTGGTTCCTAAATATCTGTCTAGCAATTAATTGAAACCTTCCAGTGCCTCCAGGTCTCTTCCATGTATACCCTCTTTTTTGATTCTTAAACCAAGCGTTAGCAATGATTAATTATGCTCTGTGCAGAATTCTTCCAGGTAGCTTCCTCTGTTGTTCCTTTCCCCCCATTCATATCCTCCCAAATATTTTGCTTTCTCTTCATCTTCCTGCTATCTAATTCTAGCACCTGTCACAATGAAATTTTCTTCTTTCTTAGCTATCTGAATAATTTCTTTTATGTCAGAATACATTTTTTTCAATATCTTCATCATCTGTGGAGCTAGCTGGCATATAAACTTGTAGTACGCTATTGTGGGTGTTAGCTTCCCACCTGTCTTGGCTACTATAATGTGTTTAATATGCTGTTAATAGCAGCTTACTCACATTCTATTTTCTTATTCATTATTACATCCACTCCTGCATATATCTGACTTCACCCTGCCCATTTCCCATTCTAAATTTTCCAACCTACCTGTCCAATAAGGGAATGTAACATTCCACACACCAAACTGTAAACTGTGAGTTTTGCTTTTCCTCCTGAGGCCCAAATGGGGGACTGTTATACCCAAGGTGATGTCACCATTATTTAACCATACAATAGAGCTGCATGATCTCAGGAAAAATAAGTTATAGTTTCCCTTGGATTTCAGCCATTTGAAGTAGCAGCACAGAAAGGCCATGTTGGTTGCTGTTATTAGAACTAATCATTCATTCACCCAGCCCGTTGCCCTGCAACAACTGAAAAGGCTGCTGTCCCTCTTCAGGAAGAACCCATTTGTTTGGCCTCTCAACAGATTACCCTCTATTGTGGTTGAACCTATGGTATGACCATCTGTATCGTCGAGTCACACAAGCAACCACCACAGTGGCAGAGTACGTGGTTCATGGGGTCTCTGGAGATGTGCTGCACTAATATACAGTAAACTAGATAACATAAGGGCTGAACCAGTGACATCTTGACTATTAGTTTATAAATAAGACTTTCAGCTTAGGAAGCAGAGTATGTTCTGCTTGCTGGTAGAATAACAGTCAATACAACATGTTGTTTTGTTGTTGTTTTTTTCCCGAGGGCATGCAGCTTTACTGTATGGTTAAATGATGATGGTGTCCTCTTGGGTAAAACATTCTGGAGGTAAAATAGTCCCCCATTCGAATCTCCGGGCGGGGACTACTCGAGAGGATGTAGTTATCAGGAGAAAGAAAACTGGCATTCTACGGATCGGAGCGTGGAATGTCAGATCCCTTAATCGGGCAGGTAGGTTAGAAAATTTAAAAAGGGAAATGGATAGGTTAAAGTTAGATATAGTGGGAATTAGTGAAGTTCGGTGGCAGGAGGAACAAGACTTCTGGTCAGGTGACTACAGGGTTATAAACACAAAATCAAATAGGGGTAACGCAGGAGTAGGTTTAATAATGAATAGGAAAACAGGAATGCTGGTAAGCTACTACAAACAGCATAGTGAACGCATTATTGTGGCCAAGATGGATACGAAGCCCACGCCTACCGCAGTAGTACAAGTTTATATGCCAACTAGCTCTGCAAATGACGAAGAAATTGAAGAAATGTATGATGAAATAAAAGAAATTATTCAGATAGGGAAGGAAGATGAAAATTTAATAGTCGTGGGTGACTGGAATTCGTCAGTAGGAAAAGGGAGAGAAGGAAACGTAGTAGGCGAATATGGATTGGGGGTAAGAAACGAAAGAGGAAGCCGCCTGGCAGAATTTTGCACAGAGCACAACCTAATCATAGCTAACACTTTGTTCAAGAATCATAAAAGAAGATTGTATACATGGAAGAAGCCTGGAGATACTGACAGGTTTCAGATAGATTATATAATGGTAAGACATAGATTTAGGAACCAGGTTTTAAATTGTAAGACATTTCCAGGGGCAGATGTGGACTCTGACCACAATCTATTAGTAATGAACTGTAGATTAAAACTGAAGAAACCGCAAAAGGGTGGGAATTTAAGGAGATGGGACCTGGATAAACTGACTAAACCAGAGGTTGTACAGTGTTTCAGGGAGAGCATAAGGGAACAATTGACAAGAATGGGGGAAAGAAATACAGTAGAAGAAGAATGGGTAACTTTGAGGGATGAAGTGGTGAAGGCAGCAGAGGATCAAGTAGGTAAGAAGACAAGGGCTAGTAGAAATCCTTGGGTAACAGAAGAAATATTGAATTTAATTGATGAAAGGAGAAAATATAAAAATGCCGTAAATGAAGCAGGCAAAACGGAATACAAACGTCTCAAAAATGAGATCGACAGGAAGTGCAAAATGGCTAAGTAGGTATGGCTAGAGGACAAATGTAAAGATGTAAAGGCTTATCTCACAAGGGGTAAGATAGATACTGCCTACAGGAAAATTAAAGAGACCTTTGGAGAAAAGAGAGCCACTTGTATGACTATCAAGAGCTCAGATGGAAACCCAGTTCTAAGCAAAGAACGGAAAGCAGAAAGGTGGAAGGAGTACATAGAGGGTCTATACAAGGGCGATGTTCTTGAGGACAATATTATGGAAATGGAAGAGGATGTAGATGAAGATGAATTGGGAGATATGATAGTGCGTGAAGAGTTTGACAGAGTACTGAAAGACCTGAGTCACAACAAAGCTCCGGGAGTAGACAACATTCCATTACAACTACTGACAGCCTTGGGAGAGCCAGTCCTGACAAAACTCTACCATCTGGTGAACAAGATATATGAGACAGGTGAAATACCCTCAGACTTCAAGAAGAATATAATAATTCCAATCTCAAAGAAAGCAGGTGTTGACAGATGTGAAAATTACCCAACTATCAGTTTAATAAGTCACAGCTGCAAAATACTAACACGAATTCTTTACAGACGTGAGGCAATACTGACCCTACGACTTATCTTAGTAACTAGATTAAGGAAAGGCAAACCTATGTTCGTAGCATTTGTAGACGTAGAGAAAGCTTTTGACAATGTTGATTGGAATACTCTCTTTCAAATTCTGAAGGTGGCAGGGGTAAAATACAGGGAGCGAAAAGCTATTTACAATTTGTACAGAAACCAGATGGCAGTTATAAGAATTGAGGGACATCAAAGGGAAGCAGTGGTTGGGAAGGGAGTGAGACGGGGTTGTAGCCTCTCCCCGATGTTGTTCAAGCTGTATATTGAGCAAGCAGTAAAGGAAACAAAAGAAAAATTCGGAGTAGGTATTAAAATCCATGGAGAAGAAATAAAAGCTTTAAGGTTCGCCGATGACATCGTAATTCTGTCAGAGACAGCAAAGGACTTGGAAGAGCAGTTGAATGGAATGGATAGTGTCTTGAAAGGAGGATATAAGATGAACATCAACAAAAGCAAAACAAGGATAATGGAATGTAGTCGAATTAAGTCGGGTGATGCTGAGGGAATTAGATTAGGAAATGAGACACTTAAAGTAGTAAAGGAGTTCTGCTATTTGGGGAGCAAAATAACTGATGATGGTCGAAGTAGAGAGGATATAAAATGTAGACTGCCAATGGCAACGAAAGCGTTTCTGAAGAAGAGAAATTTGTTAACATCGAGTATAGGTTTAAGTGTCAGGAAGTCGTTTCTGAAAGCATTTGTATGGAGAGTAGCCATGTATGGAAGTGAAACATGGACGATAAATAGTTTGGACAAGAAGAGAATAGAAGCTTTCGAAATGTGGTGCTACAGAAGAATGCTGAAGATTAGGTGGGTAGATCACATAACTAATGAGGAGGTATTGAATAGAATTGGGGAGAAGAGGAGTTTTTGGCACAACTTGACTAGAAGAAGGGATTGGTTGGTAGGACATGTTCTGAGGCATCAAGGGATCACCAATTTAGAACTGGAGGGCAGCGTGGAGGGTAAAAATCGTAGATGGAGACCAAGAGATGAGTACACTAAGCAGATTCAGAAGGATGTAGGTTGCAGTAGGTACTGGGAGATGAAAAAGCTTGCACAGGGTAGAGTAGCATGGAGAGCTGCATCAAACCAGTCTCAGGACTGAAGACCACAACAACAACAAACAACATGTTGCAAAACAATATGCTACTCTTTGAAGCTATTTCTTAAATATATGATTCATTGTTGTCATTGAATCATAGATCCATCCATAACTCTAAATCTGAAACAAAGAACAGTGAAAGCAGACATGATCGATATTACTATTTGGTTAGGTAAACAATAGTAAACGGTTTTGTAACTTATGAGATATGTTACCAATAGAGTACTTGACTGTTCTTGTGTAAGTACATGGTAGATCCTCAAAAATACTAGAGAAGAACACGTGGCAGTTTTTCTAACAAAGCCAAGACCAGTTCCTTCCCATTTCTTCCTCACCTAGAGCTAGTGCTCCAAAGCTGATGATCTGATTGCCAAAGAGAGTCAGTGTATAAATTCTGTTTTGAAATATCTATTTTATAAATAATGTGTGGAATTACTTTATTTCAGAGTTTATATTTTTCATATATTATAAACAAAATTGATAACAACTACAGTTTACGTTTGTCAAACAGACAATTTTTTTTCAGCAGTTTTACCATTAAGTTTACTTTGCGTATTTGCCACATACCCTGCAACAGTAAAGAACAGAATGTTTATGAATCAAGTCACAGACATTGAATACACATTATTTTACCTTAGTTGAGAGTTAACCACATCATTTAACAACAGAAGAAAAATATTTGTTTTTGAGAGCTATGAGATGCTTCCTTGAAAATGAAAGGAAAACAGAAAAAGAGAAGAAAGGTAGCAGAAGAATGGATAAAATGAATAAGCCAAGTAGTTGTAGCAGTAGCAGCTTTATTTATCCATAAGGATATTGGACCTACCTTGGTATTAAGGACAGCAGAATTACAGTAATTCACTTATGAGCTTACAGGTCAAGAATGATGAGGGTGGGACAGGTAGTCAGCCGTGGCCTGAAAGTATTTAGGAAAACCACACAAAACCTAAATCAGGATGTTTGGATGAAGACTGGAGCCTCCACCTTCCCAAATGCAAGGCCAGCCTATTTAAAACAGTGCTACATCATTCAGTTTGTACCTAGTGCACAATACTGCTTTACAAATAAGTTATTTGATAATGTAAGAGGCTATTGTTTCACATCACTACACACATTATGTGCTCAGAAAAGGAGGATAAGCTGTTTTTATTATACACTCCATAGCTTTCGGAGTATATTTTTGCAGAAAAAGAAGAATGAAGGAAAAAATATAGTGTGAAAGTGTTATATAGAATATTAGATGTTTTATTATCAATATTATTGTTTTTGATACATTTTTTATGAAACCACTACTCTGTGTTGTCTAAGTAGTCCATTGTATAGAATATCTGGGTTAACAGATAGGTATTTTTTAGCTGAATTAAAATAAGTTTCTTTTAGAAGTTTCTTATTTTCTTTTGGTAATTTGTGGTATATGTTTATTCCTTGGTAGAAAAAGCTGTTTTGAATTTTATGTTTATTCTGTCTTGGTAAATGTAAGTTCAGTCTATATCTTGTTCCCCAGGGACATAACAGTTTGTGCAGTAATTACTAATGTAGTAAGAATTTTTTGAAACATTGTCCTTAGGAAACAGTGATTGAAAAAAATTTTAGAGTTATTTCAATGAAACAATCAAGACTGCATGTGAGTTGCGTATATTTAGTTTGGTGACTGGTTTCTGTTTTTTATCAGGCCATTTTTTACTCCTTGGTGACAGCAGAAGGAAAAAATGATAAAAAGATCGAAACTGATCACCAAAAAAATATATACAACTCACATGCAAGCAGGACTGTTTTATTGAAATGACTTTAATTACCAATGTTATTTTTCATGTGTAAAGCTGACTGATAAATGTATTCACACGGTGCAGGTAAAATCCCAGGTGTTATGAACAGATCTTTACAGTGTGCTTGACTACTATTTTTTGTTTTATTATTCTTATGGCCCTTTGTTGCAGTTTCAAAATTGTGTTCATATTTTTGTGTATTCGATCCCCAGAAAAGAATGTTGTAGATAAGAATTGAGTGTACATGTGAATAGTATGTAACTAAAAGACTGTAGCTGTTACACACTGGTAACAGGACTCCAAGCGTCTAACACATTGATGACATTCTCTTTGCAGGTATCTATGTGTGTTCATACCACTTCAACTGAGAATCAGTATTCATTCATAGAAATTTTGCATTTGTTGCATTGTCTATAGATAGACCATCTACATTTAATTGAATAATGTCATTTTCCCACTTCAGACAAAGTTGTTGCATTTGTTTTCTTTATGTTTTATGTCATTTTATTACTTTTGATGAATTGAAAAGTTTTTTAGGGTTTCTTTGGATTTCTGTGCAAGGCATTACCTTGTTCCCTCTGTGACTATAATATTGCTATTATCTGCAAAGAGAATTTTTCTTCTCCATGACCAACACTAGTGGGAAAGTCATTGGCATGTATCAGGAACAGTATTGGCCCAAAAATGCTAGTCAGAGGGACTCCTGTATTCATGTATTTTGGCTCTGATAAGTGTTTCATAAAACTTCAGAATTATTGGAGGTATGTGTTATGTCCACTCTTTGTACTCTATTGCTAGGCGTGACAGGAACCAGTCATTAGCTACCTAACTTATTCCTAATGCTTCAAGCTTATGTAGTAGAAACCTACTGTCAGCAATATCAAAAGCCTTAGAAATATCTAAAAATATGCCTTTGACACACTCATCTTTGTCCAGAACATCAAGTGCCACTTTTCTTAATTCTATCATGACTGAGTCCGTACTTCTATGACTTGGCTGATTCCGTACCTCTACCACTTTGAAAACCAAACTATGATTCACTTAGTAGGTTGTGTTTATTCAAGCAACTCATTACTCTGTCTTTCATAACTGATTATATTATTTTTGAGAATGACGAAAGTAGGGAAACGGGCCAGTAACTTTTTTATGTCTTCAGCACTACCTTTCTTTAGCAGAGGTACAACTCTTGCGTGTTTCAAATACTCTGAAAATGTCCATGATGTAAGGGGTTTGTTTATTATATTTATGAAGGGAGCTTGTATACACTCTGTGCATTGTTTCAGTACACACATTGGTGCTTCACCTAAGCCTACTGATGTTTCTTTTTTTAGTTTCTGTTCAGTTTTATTGACTTGGTGCTCTGTGATTGGTACATCATCATTGTACTTTGTGCATAATTATTGAATTTTACTTAGTTTTATGTACCATACATAATTTTGCATGATAAGTCATAATGATGCAGAAGAAGTCATTTTACACTGCAACATCACAAATTAATTTTTTAATATGGCTATTTGCTGAATATTTTTAAGATGTTTTTGTAAATATGCATTTGTGAGTTAGTAATTGCCACTCAACACCTTTTACTCAAATATGTAGCATACGACAGCTTCCTGATTTGTCTCCTTCCAAGATTTTCAATGCTTCCAAGTGATAACGTGACTGAACTAAATTGTTTTAGGAGTGTCAAAAATGTGCCTTATTCACTTTAAATTCTCTTCAGTATGGGCACCTAAGCATTTGAAGTTTCCCTATTGTATATTAATTCCTCACCAAGGGTTACATTCATCATTGTTGTAATACTCATAGAGGTATTTTTAAGGACGCTGTTTATCATTTCTTCTGTTTCTGCAAGTATGCTCAGATTGATTGCAATACTAGTGTCATCTACAAAAAGAAAAATGGTGCACCTAAGATTGAGCATTGGGAAACCCCATATGCGATTTCTACTCAGTCGTAATAATGTCTGCAGACTAAATTGGCAAAATTACTAAGTAAAACTTCCTGCATTGCTTTGGTTAAATACGACTTTATCCATTGGATGGCTAAACCATCAGTCCCATAAAACTTCAATTTATCATGGAGAATACTGTGATTCACACGTCCACCTTCCTAAGATAGGTTGCAGAACATACTAAGTGGTGCTATTTTATTATCTAATGCTTGTACAGTTTGGTGAGTGAAAAGGTAAGTGTAATTTTCAATAGTGCAGCTCTTCTGAAATGCGGACTGTGATTGCTGAGGATATTATTATTGCTTACATGAGATACTGTTCTAGAATCCATCACCTTCTCAAAAATTTTAGAAAGTGATGTGAGCAGTGAAACCAGTAAGTAGCTATTGACATCTCTCCCATCACTTCCTTAAATAGGGGTTTGGCGATGGCACAGTCTCTCAGGAAAAATGCCTTGATTTAGTGATGCTTTATATGTTTCAGATAAGACAGGGCTTATAATATTGAAAAAAAATCTTTATTGCTCTGTTGGAGATGCCAACAAATCCAGATGAGCTTTCATTTTTGAGAGAATGTATAATTTTCTTAATTTCAGAAAGAGAAGTTGGTGATACATTCATATGTAAGAATTTTATGAGAGCTGCTCTTTCAACATACTGCTGTGATTTCTGTCTTCAACTGTTTGCCCCTATACTTTCTACTATATTTAAGAAATGATTATTTAATAACCTGCAGCCTGTGACCAATCATTTATAGCCCTTCCATCCAGTTCAGTAGTGATGTTATTCTGGTCTGTGGCTAGTTGATATGTGTCTAGTAAAACTATATTCCATATAGCTTTTAAGGCTGTTGGAATTACTGATTTCTGATATTATGTGCATCTTCTTCAATTTTTTAATAACTTTTGTTAGTAGTTTTGAATAGTTTTTGTAGTGTGCCACTACTACAGGATCTCTACTTGTTATTGCCAACAGGTACACTTCCCTTTTCCTTACACAATCTTTAATCGCTCTAGTGATCCAGGTTATTTTTACATGGCTGTTTAATGTTCTTTCTAATTAGCTTATGTGGAAAGCTAATTTCAAATGATGATGTCAATTTATTGTTGAATAGATTAAATTTTTTGTTAGCATTTGGTTCATTATAAATTTCATCCCATGTTATCTCTTGTAAACTATTCTTAAAGTGGAGTGCTGAGTCTTAGATAGGAACAACAAAAAGGCTGTTAATAAGTAAGCTTTCAGCCAAAAGGCCTTCTTCTGAATTAAACAACATACACACAAATGCAACTCGCGTACACATGATCACTGTCTCTGGCTGCCGAGGTCAGACTAGCCTCAGCAGCCAGAGACAGTGGTCATGTGTGTGCGAGTTGCATTTGTGCGAATATGTGTGTGTGTGTGTGTGTGTGTGTGTGTGTGTGTGTGTGTGTGTGTGTGATACAGAAGGAGGCCTTTTGGCTGAAAGCTTACTTGTTAAGAGTTTTTTTGTTCCTATCTGCGACTCAACATCTACGCTCCATGGTGAGTAGCAATCAATGTTTTTCGTAATATTGTCGTTATTCCATCCTTGATTTTCCATTGTTTGATTTAAACCATCCTCAAAAACAGTTGTCCTGGAGTCATTAATTATTGTAATTGATTTCCACCAAGGAGTATCCATACTGTCAGGCACTATGTTGTTTTCTTAACTGTGCATCATGGACAGAGAAAGCATTTGTTACTGGGTAAACAGTTTTTTTTTTTTTTAAGAGCTTTGCTGAAGGAAACATTACCAGTTAGGGCCATACTGTCTTTATCCACCTGCATTGGAAAGTTAATTTCCGAAAACAACTTGTAGAATCCATATAAAGTTTCCAGATAATTTTTCCTATCAGAATCCTTTAGAAAATCAACATTGAATTCATCACAGACTATTAACTATTGGCTGTTGTGTGACAGATAGAATAGTAAGGAATCCAGATTCACCACAAACAGTCCAAAATAGGTGTTACAGTTGTTTTTATATGTTTTTTATGTGACTTCTTTGCAGTACTTGAAAAATACTCATTTACATAGTTTGCTAGGTTGTGTGAATCATTTACTACTTTATCTAGCTTCACTTATCTATATGTTGTTTGCCTTTTTTTTTCGATCCTTGGTTCTTTCTTTATGATATCCCACTCTGCTTTGCTTTTATTCTCTGCAGTGTATATTATTTTTTCATTAAATGACATTTTTGCAACAACCCACTCCTTCCCATGTGTAAAACTTTACCTACGATAGAAATTTAAGAACTGTGGCTCATTATGACTCATTTTCACATGCCTTCCCATAAGTAAAACTTTACCTATGACAGAAATTTTTAGAACTGTGGCTCATTAGGACTCATTTTTTATCCAACTGAGGGACTTAGGATTGTCTAGAAATATATAGCAGGTATAAGTATTGTTCTGAATTCAAATAATGAAAAAATAACCTTAGCTGTGATTTGTGATTCTGATTTATAGAAAAGAGTTTAGTCCATATTCCACAACTTTCATTCGCGCATGTTTTAATAAAATTGAATGTTCTGTACTAGTTATTCTGTTACACCTGTTGCAAATAACGGTGACTTGTGGTGTCCATCTCTGGATACAGTTGTATATGAAATAAATGGGGAACCCGCAAGTAAATTCTAATACGAGCAAAATTTAAACTACAGGTCAGTGGTGCTGTGAATGTGACTCAGACCTGTCAGGAAAGTTCTAAAGTATATTATTTCATTGTTTGACTCTTAATGAAATTGATGAACTAGAAATTTTGCTAAAAAACGTGATGAAATATCAATAGTGTGCATCTATGAATATTGGAGCAAAGGTATGATCATTCAGTTAAAATTACATGATAATTAGTATATGTTACCGTGTGTAAAATTCCAACACCATGAAGGATAGCAAATAATGAATTTTTACTTGCTGTGTGTCTATGAAATAGTAGGAAGAATGCATGATTAAATTAGTAGGATACAAAATTTAGTTCACTGAGCTGCCACCTCTAGTAGCAACTACAGATCTAACATGATTGTACATTAAGTCAAGCTGAGCTTGGATGTCGGATATAAGTACTGTTTCAACTGTATCCTGGAGACCATCAGTTGTAGAGGCTAGGCAATGGTGGCATGCCAGTCCATTGACAAGCAGTAATTGGATGTTTTTATGGTTGAGAGGTCGGGAGAACTTGCTGCACAGGGCAACAGTCAAATATCTTCTGTGTCAACGGAAACCACAACAATAGACAACAGTACGTGGTATTCCAGTTGTTGTCCCACTGTCTGTGTGAATGCTTCTCTTCCTGCCGAAAAGGCTATTTACTGATGCAAGGTACATGATGTGGATGTATGAAGCTGTACAGCTGAGTGAAAAATACGTGTATACTCTCGTGGTACAGTAGTTTTGGGCCACTAAGATACTGCTTGGCATTGAGTGTAGCTCAACTGAACCCATTGATTTTATTTTCATATGGCAGTTATGGAATCCCGACTTTCATGAGTAGTAGTATTGTGGAACAATAAACCGCAGTCTCAATAGCCCACGATCCTGCCACTGTTGAATTTCAACATATGCTGGTAAGCCTTACATAAGGTATGATATGATCCCTCAAACAACCAACATTCAAATGCAATTTCTAAACCAGAACCCTGCTGTGTAATCTTTCCTCATATGCAAAATGTAGATAGCATAACTGTACCAACTTTGAGCAGTTGCACCGAACTGCTAATCATTTGCATATCCAAGTGTGTAGTACAGTTCGTGGCAATTTGATATTTGTTGCATTCTATCTTCATGGTACTGCAGTTTTAATGCCTGCAGTGTAGAACTAACTTCAAGCATTGTGTAGTAACTAAAATAATAAAACAATGAAGTTATTACTTTACCCAAATACACCCAAGTTAAGAGAAAACATAACACCTTGAACAACTAGTGCTAGGATGTTCATATTGACAGGATGTGCACATCTGTATGTTCTACAGAAATGATTAGCATTTGAACCATGTCAGCCCATAGGTTGGAAGTCAACATCAATATTGTGGTGCAACATCACCTACTGGTAAAATGTGCCTGCGGCTCATATTGTCACTATAAAATGGATCAGTGTGACTTAAGCAGATGTGCAGGATGCCTCGCAGACAGAAGTGCAAATTGTACCGTGAAATCAGTGAGTTTGAAATAGGGCGCATTATTGGCTTGAGAGAATGTGGTGCACCCATACGGGAAATTGCTGCTCATGTAGGACGAAGTGTTTCAGAAGTGCAACAGATGTGTGCAGAATGGTTCATGGAAGGGCGTAGAACACGAGATCGGTCAGGTCGCACCACCCAGGCCACCCCCGAGTAGATTGACACCATATGAGAATGGCATTGCAGGACAGATGTGCGTCGTCCTTGGTTCTGGTATAATAGTGAAGCAGTGCAACACTGTCATACACTCTCAGGGGTGACAGTCTCTCACGATTTATTTCAGCATGGGTTATGTGCATGTTGTCCACTTCTCTGCCTACCTTTGACGAATGTGCAGAAACATGCTAGACAGCAGTGGTATATGGATCAATGTTACTGAGGAAAGGAATGGCTTCAGATACCTGGCTGAAAATGACTTACAAGATTGTGGTGCCCTCCATCTTGGCCCACCTTTAGCCTTGACGACAGCTTCCACTCTCGCAGGCATGCGTTCAGTCAGGTGCTATATTTTTTCTTGGGGAACGACAATCCATTCTTTATGGAGTGCCGCACTGAGGAGAGGTATTGATGTCAGTTGATGAGGCCTGGCATGAAGTTGGCTTTCCTAAACATCTCAAAGGTGTTCTATAGGATTCTTTGCAGGCCAGTCCATTACAGGGATGTTATTGTCATGTAACCACTCCGTCACAGGCCGTGAATTATGAACTGGAGCTCCAATGTTGAAAAATGCAGTCGCCATCCCTGAATTGCTCTTCAACAGTGGGAAGCAAGAAGGTGCTTAAAACATCAATGTAGGCCTGTGCTGTGATAGCGCCACACAAAACAACAAGGGGTGCAAGCCCCCTCCATGAAAAACACAACCACACCACTGCCTCCGAATTTTACTGTTGGCACTACAAGCGCTGGCAGATGACGTTCACCAGGCATTCGCCATACCCACACCCTGCCATCAGATCACCACATTGTGTACCGTGATTTGTTGCTCCACACAATGTTTTTCCACTGTTCAATCATCCAATGTTTACGCTCCTTGCACCAAACGAGGCGTTGTTTGGCAATCACCGGCGTGATGTGTGGCTTAAAAGCAGCCGCTCGACCGTGAAATCAAAGTTTTCTCACCTCCCACCTAACTGTCATAGTACTTGCAGTGGATCCTGATACAGTTTGTAATTGCTGTGTGATGGTCTGGATAGATGTCTGCCTATTACACATTACGACCCTCTTCAACTGTCTGTCAGTCAACAGACGTGGTCGGCCTGCACACTTTTGTGCTGTACATGTCCCTTCACGTTTCCACTTCACTATCATATCAGAAACAGTGGACCTAGTGATGTTTATGAGTGGAAATCTTGGTACAGATGTACGACACAAGTGACATCCAATCATCTGACCACGTTCGAAGTCTGAGAGTCTCACAGAGCACCTCATTCTGCTCTCACAATGTATAATGACTACTGAGGTCACTGATATGGAGTACCTGGCAGTAGGTGGCAGCACAATGCACCTAATAAGAAAAACTTATGTTTTAGTGGTATCCGGATACTTTTGATCACATAGTGTAGTGTTTCTGGACGAATCCAGGTTCTGTTTGTTGTAAAATGTTGGCTGCATTTTGGTTTGCTGTGGACATGGAGCGGCATCAGAGTGACTGTATTCATACAACACATACAGCAACACCTCAAAGCCTTATGTTGTTGGGGGGGGGGGGGGGGGGTCGCTATAGGGTACAACCAAAATTCACAGTTGGTGTGCCAGGGCACTGTTACCGGTGTGAACTATTTGAATGACATCCTGTGACCAGTAGTCATATCCTTTCCTTTCTGTGCAAAACCCCAGATGCCATTTTTCAGCAAGACAATGCACGACCACATGTTGCTGCACAAACACGTGCCTTCAAAATGTATGGGATATGGCAAAACAATGGGTGCAGCACTGTGACCCAATGCCAACCATCACAGATGAACTTTAGAACCAGGTGGATGCAGTATGGATGGCTATAACATGGCATGCTATTCGCACGTTGTGTGTGTCAGTGCCATCATGCATGGAACAAGTTATCAGGGCCAATGACGGACTCTGTTGCTTTCTAGGCAACAGTAAACATGCTGAACTAAGGTGACTGAAATGCTTATCATTTCTGCAGTCATACTAATGTACATGTCCTGTGAATATAAACCTCTCTTGTAGCATCTGCCACAAGAGTTTGTTGACCATTTTCTTTAGAGCAATCAATTTTGTTCCCTTAAGGACAACTTGTTGTTATATACCTCCAAAGAAGTTCTTATCTCAGCCACAAATCTGGTATGATATTCAGTAATCTCATAATCTTTCATTAAATGACAATGCAGAGCTGTTATCAGATGTCTTCTGTAAGTCAGGGAACACAGCATCAAACTGGATGCTTTTTAACTACAGCAATCTACCTAGATCTTGTGGTTCTTCAGATCGACATAAGGCATGAGCATAAAACATGGTCCATAGTTCTACAAAAGATTGATCTAATGACCTACAGTTAACTACTGCTAGATGGAAGCATACCTCATCCGGCCCAGTTGTCTTTCCTCTGTGGAGAAGTATAGTTGATTTTCCATTCCGTTATCACTTACCGCAATATCTGTTATTTTGATGTTCATGCAGCAATTGAAAGGAGAAATAATATTACAATCTTTCACTGTGAAACTCTATTGGAGGACCAAGTTCAGTATTTTCACCCCCTCTTTGTCATCTTCTGTTTTGGTTCAGGTATGGCCACTGAGTGACTGGATTGATGCTTACTGATTTTACATTAGCCCATAAATTTTTAGGATAGCTATCAGATCATTTGGCAAAATTTTACTTTCAAATTCATTGAAAGTCTCTCACTTAATACTCATTTTCTCTTTGTGCAGCTTTTATTTGGCAGCTAAGCTTTGACTTCAGTTAAACGAGACATGAAACACTCTTTCCTTTTGTAGCTACTTTCAAATACAGCTTGAACCACATTCAGTCTTTCCCGTTGCTCACTGCATAACTTGTGTAAGGTATCTTTTACAATACTTATGAGTTTTATCCGTTTATGCTCCACAACTTCACCCTCAGAGGTGCATATTTGACAAATAAATAAATGTTTACAACTCAGGTATCCTGAATCTCGTATTCTTTCACTCTTGCTACACAAAATGTTTTCCGTGTAGTTCCTGATGTTGTCACAGCTTTATTATCACTGGTGCTCTGCTTGACATTTACTGATTTGAAAAGATTGGGTCTGTTAGTTGTTTTAGATCTGTGACATTGCCATCATGTTTTGGTTCTCTGTCTATTCAGTCATTTTTAGACAAGACATTTAGAACCTTCTCTGTGATACAGTATTCAGTGATTACCTTGCCCAAATGTACTAAGGTCGATATAAAAATGATACACTGAGAAGCTCAACTTCAAAACCTTTTAATCGATTCTTCAGTCAGAAAAAAACATTAATGCTTGTAATAGGCTGTTAGGTATCGACAACCATGTATGGAATAAGTGACGTAAGTGAAAAATGTAGTTTTTTTTTCCATAGAGACTTTATCTCACCACTTCCAGATTGCAGCTAGCAATGCTAGCAAAAGTAACTGGATCACAGCAGGGATAAGAACCTTCTGCTACAAAAATACGTTTCTCCACAAAATGCACTAGCAACTCAGCACGTCAACTTGTTATTCACTTACTATAAAATTTGTATTAACGTACTAAATTAAGTAATTAGTGATACAACTACTTCCAGTACATCGCATACACTTATTATTCAAAGTACAATCGCATGAGGTATTAGGTGAGACTTGTGACTGCGTTGAGGATTTCTTGCTGGGGAGAGCACTGCATTTTATCGTGGATTGAGAGTCATAACAGATATTAAAAGTAACTTCAAGTATGCTCCAGGGAGGTGTGTTTGAACCCTTCCTGCTCATGTAGTATATTAATGACCTTGCAGACAATTTTAATAACAGTTGATTCTTGATAATTTGAAACTCCCAATAATTTGTAATTTTTCTCAGTACATTGAAAAGTATTTGATAAAATGAAAAAAAAAAAAAAAAAAAAAGAAATCAATGTGTTTTGGTCCCCTCAGTAATTTAAAATTCTAGTGAAGATGGCATTGTGCCAACGCTTTATGATTTGAAGTCAAGGCTCCGCACTGTCTGTAATTTGAAGTTGCTCTTCTTTGGTGATTCCCAGTACAGGCTTGGACCATCTTTCCTATGTTTCTGTGACACATAGCCATTCAGTCTGCTGTCTGCTTTAATACTGTGGTGTAGTCAATCTGTGTTTCTTGAAACTGAGATGCCATTAGTGCTAGAAGGAAATTTCAGTTAATGAAAAAAGCTTGTTGTTGATACTGTGGAGAGTGGAATTTCAAAAAAAGAGGTTACGAAACAGTTCACTATTTTACTATCTACTTTGTCGATGATTTTAAAAAATTGAGTTTGTGTCACCGGAAGTGCCTCATGCACAGGAAGGAAAAGTTCACGTCAAGACGAATATCCTCATCTTGAGGATAAATTAGTGTAGAGGACAAAACATTCCTGTGGGTGGGTTCATGTTGAAGACAAAAGCCAAGTCTTGCTCATTCTCTTGGGACTGAAGGATTTGCCACAAGTGAAGAATGGGTCTCAAATTTTAAAAAAGCACCATGAAATCACATTTTCAAAAATCTGCAGAGAGAGTGCCAGCATGGATAATTCCCTTTGTACCAAATGGACTGATGAACTAAAACAGCTTTTGAATGGCTATGGCCCACGCCATATCTTCAACATAGACAACACTTGCATTTTTTATAAATATCTTCCTTTTTCCTTATATCCTTCTATAAATAGCACCTTAGCATTCAAAGATGTATGATCTGTGCTAAACAGGACTGGTAAAGGATATTAAATTTATACAAAGAAGGTCAACACAAATGGTCACAGGTTTGTTTCACTCATGGGACAGACAATTGAAGATAAGATATAAATGTCCCGTGAAAGCCTACTTAGAAATTATCTAGACTCAGCTTTAAATGATGAGTCTAGAAACATTTTGCAACTCCCTACAAATCACTTCCATAGGGATTGTGAAGACAAGGTAAGACTAAATACAGTGTGCTCAGAGGCATTTAAGTAAACATCTGTCCCATGCACCATATGTAAATGAAACATGTAGAGCCGTAATAACTGGCAAATTCATGTGTTTATTCATCATGTTCCATAAATACAATCAAGAAGAACCTTCAAGGAAGTGGAATAAGTCCAGGTGTTCATTAACAAGAGACAAGAAAATCATAGAAACTTATTCTAATCACTATACTGCTTAATACTGTTTATGCTTATGCCATCTAAATTTAACCAACTTTGGTTGAATAAGGTACTATTGCACACAGCAACCATAGACTATGAGGAATGAGAGGCACATAGCAGTCAGTTACAATCCCATTAGCTTTTATTATTCTTGCAAATCTAGGTTTCAGCTGTAAATATCCATCTTCAGTGCATTTTCTTTATATTTCAGCAGACTCACGGCAGAACTTGTCACCATATGTTCTTACAGTTGTATAGGCAGAGCAACCATCTCAGTGTCCTTTTGCCTTTACACCTGTAAGAACACATTGTGACATGAACTGCTAGAGTCTGAAGATGGCTATTTATAGCTGAAAACTAGGTTTGCAAGAGTAATAAAAGGTAATGGGATTGCAACTGACTGCTGTGTTCCTTTCCTTACATCTAAATTTAATCAAGTAAATTGAAAAGGAAGTCTCTTCTATGAAAAAATGCTGCTGCCTCCTTAGTTATTACTAAATAGCTGCTGTTTATCTGATATTGGTAGCTTAATACGTACTTGACTGCATTAGTAACTTTCAAAGAGAATAGTTACCAACATCTTTAAATAAAGAGTCCTGTTCATAGCAGACTTTTCTTGTCATGCAGTTATGCAATGGACACTGCTACTTGCCATTAGTGATCAGCATTTTCTGTTATTGAATGTAGATATTCAGATAATTTGTAGAAAGAGTGACTCATGTGGCATGTGTTTGATTTTCCTTTGAACTGTTACAAATTCCCAGTTTGTTTGTGTTAGATGGGAGCTTGTTGAAAACCTTTGTGCTAGACTGTGGAACTCCATTCTGAACCCTAGACAAGAAGACATAGTGTGTATGAATTGTTTTGTGTGTCTTGTATTGTGCTTATGTGGATCACAGTAGAACAGAAACAGATGAAAATGTTAAGGTGTAATGTATGGGGAGGTGACTCTAAGAATTCCAAGACCCTCAAACAGTAAGGATGGATGATAGGCCGGCCGGGTTGGCTGAGCGGTTGTAGGCGCTACAGTCTGGAACTGCGCGACCGCTACGGTCGCAGGTTCGAATCCTGCCTCAGGCATGGATGTGTGTGATGTCCTTAGGTTAGTTAGGTTTAAGTAGTTCTAAGTTCTAGGGGACTGATGACCTCAGAAGTTAAGTCCCATAGTGCTCAGAGCCATTTGAACCATTTGATGGATGACATTTAATGTAACTATTAAAAACAATACTGTTACTGAGTTCCATGCTGAACCCTATAACATTTTTAATTGGATATATAGGATAGGATTCACCAAGAGAGAAGCAAATTTTCACTGCTCCTTCTGTCTCTGGCTAGTCATGAGAAGACTGTTCAGTTTTGTTACACTGTTTTTGTTTTAACACAATTGGTAACCATAGACTTCCTACTACATACAGATAGCTTTGTGTGGTCAAAGTCTAATTTTTGTGCCACCAACATATTTGTTCCTTTTGAAAGCAGTTACCTGCTCCATCACAGCCATTTCAATCAGGAACTGTGACTGTTAACAGCTCAGCCTGGGGATGGTGGTACTTGTTTCTTTGGTAAGAATTTAGGGGAAAAATTGCCAAGCTCTTGCTTATTCCATTGCACAAGCAGTGTCACTGTTGTCTTGCAGAAGCAGCGACACATTTACAACTCCAAGTGGGTTGTGTCTTCTTGTGAGCAATCCTGTACTCAAATACCGTGACAGAAAAATATCGCTTCACCAAAAAATATTTAATGTAGCATAATGAAATTTGGGAATACATTTGTCTAGGTAACACATTCAAGTGATTAACATTGCAAGATCACAACTTAATGTAAGTGCAAGATAGGCCATTGCAAATGTGAAATGTTGGTGCATTAATAACCTGTGTAACCACCAGAATGTTGAATGCAGGGATGCAAACGTGCATGCTTTGTATTGTACAGGTGCCAGATGTCAGTTTGTGAGATGGAGTTCCATGCCTGTTGCACTTGGTCGGTGAATACAGGGACAGTTAATGCTGTCAGTTGATGATGCTGAAGTTGTCTTCAGATGATGTCTCATATGTGCTTGATTAAGACAGATCTGGTTATTGAGCAGGACAAGGCAACATGTCAACACACTGCAGCAGTACATGTTGGGTTACAACAGTCGTATGTGTGTGAGCGTTTTCCTGTTGGAAAACACACCCTGGAATGCTGTTCATGAATGGCAGCACAACAGGTCGAATCACCAAACTGGCCATAAATATTTGCAGTCATGGTGCATGGGAGAACCATGAGAGTGTTCCTGCTGCCATATGAAATTGCACTCCAGACCATAACTTCAGGAGTAGGTCCAGTGTGTCTAGCATGCAGTTAGGTTGGTTGCAAGCTCTCAACTGCCTCCTCCTAAATGACAAACTGTTATTACTGGCACTGAGGCAGAACCAGCTTTCAGCAGAAAACACGACAGACCTCCACGCTGCCCTGCAATGAGCTCTCACCTGCTAACACTGATGTTGCAAATGGTGGTGGTTTGGGGTCAGTGGAATGCACGCTACAGTCTTTTTGGCTTGGAGCTGACCTTGAAGAAACCAATGTGTACAGTTTGTTGTGTCACTGTGGTGCCAGCTGCTGCTCAAATTACTGCTGCAGATGCAGTATGATGGGCCAGAGCCAGATGTCGAACACAATGGTCTTCCTTCTTGTTAGTGCCATTGGGCTTCTGGAGCCCAGTCTTCTTGCAGCTGTACGTTCTCATGACCACCACTGCCAGCAATCATGTACAGTGATTACATTTCTGCGAAGTCTTTGTGCAGTATCACAGAAGGAACATCCAGCTTCTCGTAGGCCTATTACACAACATCATTCAAACTCAGTGAGGTGTTGATAATAGTGCCTTTGGCACCTTAAAGGCATTCTTGACTAATATCAACTTATCATGTTGAATCTCAAAGGTAACTATCACTTACAACCGTTAATGTGTGCATTTAAAGCAAACCTGATTTGCATCCTCATAGTGGCGCAACTAGTGCCATTCTTATGCGACTAGCGCGAAATTGGAATAGCTGTCATCTTTCAAATGTAGGAACAGCCAACCAACTTTTGTTTATGCTGCTTCGTGGTGTTGCGTTTTCTTTTTCCATCAGTGTATTATGCTCTAAAGATTTCTACGCTTTTTGGGAATATTAGAATTACCATTAACCCTATACAACTATTTCACTGGGTTTATTAACACTTGACAGCTTAAGTGGTACCTATTAACCCTATTGAGATGGTGCCCGAGTTTCCATGATTGAGACTTCGGTGCTGTCTCATAAGTGTTAAATAATTAATTGGTGTTTGGAGCTTATTGCCTGGTTGAAATTGGAATGTTGTAACTTAGTATTTGTAATTAATGATTTAACCCTTCTATATTAAAAATATTATGCAAGATGTTTGGTTATTTGCTTTCCACAATATTCTTACTGCTTGCTTCTGTTGAATGAACACTTTATTTACATTAGATGCGCTACCAATAAAGATAATTTCACAAGGCGTAAAGATATAGAAAGACAAAACAAAGAAATACCGGCCTTATGTAAAGGCTGACAGTGCCACCAAAATTAACATTCAGACACTCATCAGTGGCAGAACTGGAAATGAGGATAGGAATGCAAAACTACAAATGTTGAACTTCACTTTCAAATCTTTCTTTACAAAGAAAAATCCAGGAGTTATGTCCCCGGTATACTTCTTGCAATAATGCAAAGATGAGTAATATAGAATTTTGTGTTAGTAGCATCTACAAACAACTAAAATAGCTGGAAAGGAGAAAAAAGCTCCAATGCCCAATAGAATTTCTATTAGACTGTAGCAGTATACAAAATTTGAAGATAAGTTACCCCCTCTTTTAACCGCAATATATTATAGATCTCGTGAATAAAAAAAACTGTTCCCAGTAGTTGGAGGAAAGCACAGGTCATATCTGTTCACAGGAAGGGTGGCTGAAGTGACCCACAAAGCAACCATCTAGTGTCATTGACAGAAACTTGTAAATGGGTCTTAAAACCTATTTTAAGCTCAAATGTAATAAGGTTACTAAAAGAGAATGACCTCTTCTACACCACCTAGAATGGATTTCGAAAACACTGGTCATGTGAATCCCATATCACACTTTTCACTTGTGACATCCTGAAATCCAAGGCTCAAAACAGTCAGATAGATATAGTATTTACTGAATTCTAAAAAAGTGTTTTACTCAGTACCACACCAATGCTTATTAATGGAAGTATGAGTATTTGTGTATGACACAAAATTTGTGACTGGATGGAGGAATTCTTGGTAGGAGAATCATTGACAGATGTAGAAGTAACTTCAGGGGTGCCCAAGAGAACTATGATCGAACATTATATGATACTGACGTGACAGACAATGTTGATAGTAATCTCATAGTTTTTGCAAATAATGCAGTTATGTATAATGATGCTCTATTCAGAAAAAGCTGCACAAATATTTAGTCAATTCTTGATAAGATTTCAAAATGACACAGCAGATGGGCTACTTGCATTAAATGTTCAGAAATGTAAAACTGTGCAAAGATTGGGTATTTGCTGGGGTATTTGCTTTAAATGTTCAGAACTATAAACTTGTGCACTTCACCAAATGCAGAAATATAGTATCGTATCACTACAACATTACTGAGTCACAAATGGAATCCGTCAACCCATACAAATACTTGGGTGTACAGGTTTGTGGGGATATGGAGTGGATCACCACGTAGGCTCAGTTGTGGATTAAGCAGGTGGTAGGTTTTGTTTCAGTGCAAGGATACTAGAAAAATGTGATGAGTGTGCAAAGGTGACTGCTTACAAATCACTTTTTGACCCATCCCCAAATATTGCTCTAGTATGTGAAACCAAGACTAAAAAAGTACTAACAGGTGACGCTGAATGTATACAATGCTGGGCAACATAAATATTCACACGTTGGTTTGACTCACATGAGAGTGCCATGAAAAATGCTTAACCTCAACTGGTGGACACTTAAAGACAGATGCTAACTACCGCATGAAAGCCTGGTTACAATGTTCCAACAACCACAATTATGCGAGGAACCTAGGAACATACTGCAGCTGCCTATGAATCATTCCTGTGGATAAGATGAGAATAATTAAAGTGTTCACACAGGCATGTAAGTAGTCATTCTGCCCACACTCCAAAAGTGAGTGGAACAGGAATAAACTGTAATACATGGTACCACAGGAAGTACCTTTTGCCATGCACTTCACAGTAATTTAGCTCTAAATTAACAAATAGAAAGAGTAGATGTAAATTCAGAAGCACTCACAAGTGTTTTGTAGAAAGCATTAGTTACAGGTACCTAAAGATACGTGTTTAATAAAAAAATTGCCAGTGGATAATTGAAAAGTCTGTAATTATAATCTGTTTAGTACAAAACTCATTTCCTCGTTGTTTAAAAAAGTTATCCTACATCAAAACAAATGCAACAGTTCTTCTGGCTCATAAGTAATTTGTACATCTTAAAGATGTAAGAATTTTAAATTTATGAGTTATTTAGATGGTCATTACCATTTAAGTAACTGCTACCAGTAATGTTTTACAGTAGACACATAGAAGTTCAGTCCATGATGCTGCTTCAGATCACCCCTAATATGTCGAACCAGGTTTTTGGATTGCCAGGTGACTGCTTACAAATTATTTCTCGAGGATGACCTGACATTGTCTTACTGGCTATTGTTCCTGATTTCACCATCAACTCCACACACTTATTAGTAGTTGTGATATGCCACAATCTCTTAGCAATGCTAGATAGTGATTTTATCTTCTTCAAAGCATGCAAAACAGCTTGTCTCACAGCAACCAAGTATTCTTTTGTGTTTCACCATGCTTCTAGTTGTCTGTAAACATAAACAAACACCTAAGCAATAATAGCTAATGAATAATGTACCACCAAAGCAAATTACAAAAGACTTCTGAGCTAAAGGAATATGTACTTACATTATAATTGTATGACTTTGCTTGTTTACTAGCTTGTAACTGTAAGGTTGTGAAGCTCTTGATGGAGTGATGAAGTTACATGCATTGGCCTGTTGTGCCTGCATGCAAACAGTACTGACAACATAACACCGCAAGTACAAAATACTTTTGAGTGCTATTGTAGGTGATGAATTGGTCATGATTAGTTTATTTGTTGACTCCATTTTGACATGTTATCCAACTACACACCAAAGAATTTTACACAGGCTGTTTCGTTTAGTGTTTGATCACTACTTGTTTGAAGTCAGTGTGAGAATAAGCCTTAAACTGTTAGCTGTGTACCAGCAGGCCTGTTCATCTCTCTCTCTCTCTCTCTTTCTCTGTGCGTGTGTGCGCGCAGGGGAGGTTCGGGGTGGGGGCTGTACATTTGCTTGTGTCACCAGCAAACATTACAGTTTTTGAACCAACTTTAAAATTAATGGAAGATCACTTATGTATGCGAAGAACAAGAGTGGACCCTGTACCGATACCTGTGACACACCACACGTTATGTTTCCCCAGTCTAAAGTTAGGTTCATGCCTATAACACTGTCTCACAGTGAGACCTTTTGCTTCCTGTTATGTGAATATGACTGCATACATGCAAGAGATATGTCATTAGCAGCACAACACTTTAGATTGCTAAGTAGAATTTTATGACACAACAATCACAGGCTTTGGCAAGGTCACAGATATACCAGTGTACCAACATTTTAAATGTGATTTTTTTAGCTCTGCTAGCACTTCATGTATGAAGTCTTTATGAAAGCAATAATGAAATGCTGACAAGAAGTTCTGCACAGATATATGAGTCAGTATTCTATCTCTTAGACTCCAGGAAGAACTTCATCATATGTCTACTGTCCATTCACATAATAGTATGTCCCACACACCTCCATGTCATCTTCATTACAGTCATAATTACAACTTCTATTGTAGCTTGTTTCCTGATCCATTTGTTGGTATTCCTGTATCTTCTTGCAAATTCCAACATGCATCATTCCATAACTTGCTTAGTAACCCTTAATTTCTAAATGGTTTTTGAACTGAAATTCTGTTTCTCTGCTTTAAGTAAAAACTGGTAATATATAATGATTATAAAATTCCTATTTCAAACACAGTGGAAGTTTTGTTACCTTGAGCAGTCCGCACCACTTTGCCTTTCTCCTTATTACTTTTTTTGTCCACACGGTCATTATTTTCAATTGTCCTAGATAAAAAACTCTGCAACTAGTTCTGTGACTACAATCTTAATTTGTAGAATTTTCAGTATGTTTATTTTGCATTATTTTAGTCTTATTACAAGTGGGTTTAGATATTCTTTCAAATTTGCTGTAATAAGTTTTTCCTTTAATTATAGAAGGTTTTCTGCATTGGAGGCAAATGCTACAATGTCATCAGCAGTGTAAAAAGTTGGTTCAGATGTATCCCTTCCTTGTAATCCCAGTTTAAGGATCCAAATATTGTTCTAGAGCTACCAGAATAATTTTAATGTTATGGAATCTTATTTCAATTCTGAATTTTCCACTATCTTTGTAAGATCTAATGCAAGCTGCAGCACTGATGTGAATATACTTCAGAATATGAAGACAGCTAGTATTAGTGCTTTGCCTCTCAAGTTAAAATTGAGTGAAAAGCATTCTCAAAATCCATGCATGCCAGAAAAAGCAGTAATTCATATCCATTGCTGTGTTATATAAAGCCACTCAAGACTTGCAAGTGGTCCTTTGGGCCTATGTCTATTTCTAAATATAGCATTTTCTTTCAGTTGATTGGATGTTCATTTTTTTCAGTTTTTTCCATGTGGCCATGAAAATATTTCCTATTGAATCTCTCCACTGAAGTGAAAGTAATTAACTGCTTCACGTAGTCACAATTTTTCTGATGGTCACTTCAATTATGTTCTTGTGTAGTTTAATGGCTTAGATTGTGTGTCACCATGTGTTTCATTAATCCTTACTGACAGTCATAAACGCAAATGTGTCAGTGGTCCTCAAGAGGTGAAAATTCGTTATGCTGTCTCAGAAATTTGGAGTATGCGTCATGATAGTGATTGTATCATATCTCATTTCAAGATTGCATACCAGGCAGTGTTGAGTGTCAGCTGATTTGATTGGGTGTTTTCTTGTGTATTGCTAATGTTCTTTAAAATCTCTATGACTCTTTTTGCTCCGGCTGGTGTGGCCGAGCGGTTTTAGGCGCTCAGTCTGAAACCGTGCGACCGATACGGTCGCAGGTTCGAATCCTGCCTCGGGCACTGATTTGTGAGATGTCGTTAGGTTAGTTAGGTTTAAGTAGTTTTAAGTTCTAGGGGACTGATGACCTCAGATGTTAAGTCCCATAGTGCTCAGAGCCATTTGAACTCTTTTTGCAGTCCATCCCATATATTACGTGGCATATGGGCATGGGAGGTAGTACACAGCCAGTTTTTGGAGCCCAAGTTTATCTTCAACATTAAGAGCAGATATTTTATGCTGAAGGTAGGAGCATAAATACTTTGTTTCCACTGGTATCTACTGTATTTGCTGGAATTTGGCCCAGCATTGGGCAGGCAAGTGACCATTAGATTTTCTCTCTCTTTCTTTCTCAGTCTTCCAGAGGCGTTCTTGATCTCGATCTCAACATTGACTTTGCTTTTTTTAATGAGAGTCTGTATTCCTTTTGCATACTATTCATAGGTGTGATAGATTTTTGATGAAGATCTTCAGTTTGATAGTTCACAAAGTATGTGTACTGGGACAGCATTTTTTAAATTTCTGACACATTGTAGCCAAGTGATGTATCCACTCTTCTCTCAACTGGTACAGGGAGGAAAGGGAAGTGGAAATATTTTTCAAGTTCCATCATTTAGAAGAAGGGATAATGTGCAAGTGTTTTTAAAAGTTGTGAAGTTTTTCATACCATATGGTGAAGTGTAATATATTCCACTATTATCCTCTTAGGCTGACAAAAGATGCTTGTGAAAGTATAAAACTTATTTTAGATGGTCTGTAGGTAGTGAACACACAGTTATGCACGATTCTGTTGATATGTGAAGAAATGATGAACAAAGTATGGACACGGGACATCGGCAAAGTGTTTTGACGATTGAGCATCGCTGTGATGCTTTGGCATCATGGATTGGTGGCACTTTGGATGGCAAAGAGAATGGGGCACTGTCTACAGTGTCAATGCCCAAGAAAACAATTGTAATGTTTTAAGTCTGATAGGTAACTTGACTCAATGTAGTCTTTGGGGTGATGTCATAAGATTCACTCCATATATGTTGCTTGAGTTAATGTGGGATCTGTCCGCCCAGTTGTGTCATGGTCTTATTTCAGCAACAAAACACAGAAGAGATCTTTCAAAGTCAGTTACATCAATTCATAGTGAGTTGACGTAGTTGTGAGCACTCTTACAGCCATTGACCCTCTGCAGGTGGCGAAGATGTCTGCGTGGTGTAATTAGTGGAACTGAGTAGCATGTCCTCACATTGAAGAAAATACAAGGCAACAATCAAGACTGAATAAGGTAACTTCTGTTATGAACATAAGGGAGATCAGTTGAGAAGTGAAAACGTAGTTGCAACACAACTTCAACCGCGTGCTGAGGTAGTCGACGGCGTAGAGCTGCTACTGCCACAGATCTTGCGGCAGAGTAGAGACACGATGCGATATAACATCAGTCCCCGTACATTAACGGGAGAAAAAACCTGAAAAACTTACGAAAAGGCGTTCCTCGCGTAGTCGTTGTATCTCAATTACAAGTCTGCAGCGTTTCCACTTATGCGAACTCGTATAATTGATGCTTTTTATTATTAATATTGTATTGTTAATTGCCCGGATTTGCAGTAGTTATTAATTCTTCTCTTGTTCGCATAGCACACACCACTGATTGCGAGGAAATATTTTAGTTAACAGTTTTTTCTTACACTGCTGTCTCGTTGCTATGGAATTGTTGTGCTGGTATGCAGCGAGATCCAGAGATACTCTTTGATTCAGTCTTTGTAAGATTGTGTCGTAATATGAAAATATTTTAAAGCCACTCCTCAACTAATGACGTGAATATTTGCACTTCAATGAAATAGTCTTTCATGAGTAGTCATTGGTTTAGTCATTTATCAAACTATTTAATAATGTAGTCCACAACGGGTATTTAACTGGTAACTAACAGTTTATTGTTATTTAGTCACTAAATACTTATAACTCCCGCACCACACGCACACGGAATAGTTTAGTTAAGTCAGTCCAATTGAGTTATAGTTTCTTGGCAATTACCACAACTCAACACTTAAGCGTAATTGTTTTATCTTCATGATGTCATGTACGTGGGTCCTACTCAAGACTAATTGCGTGTATTCTTTCATAGAATGTTCACTTCTCCTTAACGTCCAACTAATAAGTAAAGTCCAATGTTCACTAATTCTGTTATTAGATTTCAATTAACGTAGTGCACAGTTAAATGAGTCTATCTGTTCCTGTCTCAGTTCATAAAATCAGTTTCTTAAGCCGTGAATCCCGTCACGCAACAAACACTTCTAAACTCGAAAACAATCTCATCACGATTCGCAGTCTCAATAATTCATATCAGAACCGCTCTCGTACGCCTGCACTGGATGAGTTCTAGCAAGCAACTTCTTCTGTGGAAGAGCATTGTAAGCGCATTGAATTTCTTCATTGCACTTACAACTCTCTTCCACATAAAAGTTATCTCTGATGACATTACTTTGGACTTAACTTTTGAGATATTAATTTCACATTTGTCTCATGGATATTTGTCCATCGCTGAAATACGATGTTTCTTCTTTCTCTTTCACTAACAAATATTGCTCAGTGGTGTACAATGTAGTTGTTGACAAAACTCTTTCATGTTAGCTCATCGGCAAAGATGTAACTGCCAAGATAACTTTCCCTACTTCATGTTCTTTCTTAATTGACTTTAAGGTGGTCATTGGGGCATTACAACAGCTTCAATGGCTATGCTGCATATGTGATATGTATATCAATGAAAAGACACGAGTTGGATGTAAAATAGATCCCCATCAAGATCAAAGTGTGGAGGCTACTCTGGAGGATGTCGTCATCAAGAGAAACAAAACTTGCGTTTTACAGGTCAGAGAATGCATTGTTAGATCCCTTATCACATAGGTAGGTTAGCAAATTTGAAAAGGGGAAATAGTTAGGTTGCAGTTAGATATAGTGTGAAATGGTGAACTGTGCTGAAAGGAAAAACTTCATGTCTGGTCAGGTGAGTATAGGTTATCAACATAAAATCAGAGATATGGATTTAATAATTGATAATGGTTAAGCTACTATGAATGATGTGAATGCATTGGTGCAGTCAAGATGTACATAAAGCCAACCATCACCATAGAAGTTTATTTATGCCTTCTAGTTCTGTGGATGAAAAGCTCGAGAAAAAGTACGATGAGGGAAAAGAAATTACTAGATAGTTAAGGGAGATGAAATTGTGATTATGATGGGGAACTGGAATTCAGTAGTATGGAAAATAGTAAGAGATCATGGACTAGTACAAAGGAAGTTGAGGGAAACCATCTGGTAGAATTTAGCAGAGGACAGTATAACAATCATTTCTAACATTTTGTTTAAAAATTATGAAACAAGGTTGTATACATGAAAGATACCTGGAGAAACCTGATGGTTTAGGAGAGATTGCATAACAATAGGACATAGATTTTGAAACAAGAATTTAGACTGAAAAACATTGCAAGGGGAAGAAGTAGACTGACCATAATTTATTGATTATGAACTGCAGACTAATCTTGAAGAAACTGAATGAAAGTAGGTAATTAAGAAGTTGGGGCTTGGACAAACAGAAATACCTAGATATTGTCGAAAGTTCAAAGATAGCATCATATAACAACTGACTGAAACGGGGGAAAAGGATCACAGTTGACAACAAATTGGATTTAGAGAAAGCTTTTGACAGTGTTGAGTGAAATAAAATAAAGATTTCATACAACTTTGAGAAACCTGAATGCAGTTACAAGTGTTGCAGGACATGGAAGGGACGTAGTAGTTGAGAAGGGAGTGAAACAGTGGTGTAGTCTGTCCCCAATGTTGTTCAATTTGTACAGTAACAAGCAGGAAAGAAAACCAAGGAAAAATTTTGAATAGGAAAGAAAGTTCATTGAAGATAAATAAAAAAATTTAGATTTCCCACTGATACTATAATTCAGTCAGAGATGGGAAATGACTTGGTAGAGCAATTGAATGGAATGGATAGTGTCTATAAAAGAGGTTATGTGATGAACATCAACAAAAAAGTAAAGTGATTTGGGGTACTGCAAGCTATATATTCAGTTAAATTAAAAAACAATAACACAAATACAATGAGGCATATTTATATAGTAGTCCCAATTTTCTTGTGGTATTTTACCACTGCATTCAAAAATACAATGTTTTTTGAGAGGGAGAGAGAGAGAGAGAGAGAGAGAGAGAGAGAGAGAGAGAGATATGAGGAGGGCGGGGGGTTAATGATACCCAGCTCTCACAGTTGAACTGTCGATTTGTTTATAATATTACCTCTCAAGCAGAAATAGATTAATGGGAGATATACCTGTAGCATTTGTTAAAGCAGTTGTTACATTTTTCAGTTATTAGTTATAAAGGATTCCAAAAGTGATACTTTTCATAAAGAGGGTAACATAATTGAAACTGACCATAAAACCTGTGTCACAGAAATGCAACTGACAAAAGCATGTGCAAACTGAGTGAAGTTTCAAATCTGGTGTTTGCACTATGCCAAATATTGTCCAAGAATGAAATTCACATATGTTGTCAACTGGTACATGAACCCACCAGTGTAGCTTAATAAATAGTGGTGTCATAGCTTAATAAATAGTGGTGTCATTGCTACTTATGTTATGAGACCCCCTCAATGACAATATTTTGAAAACTTGGAGAACTAATGTAAGTAATCAACTTCTCCTCAGTTTTATTTGTGAGATTATTGCCTGTATGTGTGTAGGAATTGTTGTTCACTAGATTGAAAATCTGCTTCTCATGGTCCACACATACTATTAGGACTGCAATGTTACTTTGTCAGTTAGCAAAATTAATGTTTTTTGTCCACCCAAATGTTCTAAGTTGTTCTTTCTTGGAGATTTACAACTTTTAATGTCCACTTGGAAAGTGCTGGACAGGTTACATGGTGAGGCTCTTGTGTGGCATCTGATGGGAGTGAAGCTGTACGGAACCGATGTAATCTGCTACTTATTGCTCTTCCTCTTTGCTGCCTGTTCTACAGAAACATTGGTAGCCAATATAAGGAAAAGGATTGAGTGTTACCCACTGTAAAGATGACACATTGAGCTGTAGATAGCCGCAATGAAAAGACTGTTCCACATTTAGCTTGCAGCCAAAATGTTCTTTAGAAAATGAAACACACACACACACACACACACACACACACACACACATATTCAAGCACACCTCATGCACACATGACGGCCATCTTCAGCAGCTCAGATTGGAACAATATTTTTCGTTGTTTGAAACATTGTTAGACTCTTATGAAAACATGGTATCCTATCCATTTAAATCCCACCTAAAAAAATAAAAATGTCTGCTTTGTAATGTTGAAGAGAATCTAACAACTGAGTATATACCACATTCCGTGTCAAAATGATGTGATATGTAGGGTCCATATTCTTCAATATGTTCTCAAATTTATTTTAAACATATCACTTTATTTCTTGTAATAAGTAATGTTAATGTTTAACACAGTTTTCTTAACGTGCTATGAAACTGGATCTTGTAACCATTATTTCATTAGTCATTTCATATTTGAGTTTTGTTAGCTACATTCACATAGTGAGGAAATATCAATTATTAGAAAAGTAATAGATGTCACCCACTTTTTTTCCAATAAGAAAACAGTTAACAAAGTAAGGTGGCTATGAGGTTTGAAGACACTCAGATTGTGGAGTCAAGTGTTACCTCCAGCATGAATTTTCACTCTGCAGCAGAGTATGGGCTGACCTCAAATTTCATTACAGATTAAAACTGTGTGCTGGACTGGGACATGTATCTGGGACCTTTCCCTTATGTGGGGAAGTGTTCTACTGACTGTTCAATCCAAGCACGACTCACTACATACCCTCACAGCTTTACTTCCATCAGTACCTCATTGCCTATATTCCAAACTTCACAGAAGTTCTCTGGATATCATGAGGGCTAGCACTTCTGGAAGAAGGAATATTTTGGAGACATGACTTAGCTACCACCTGGGGGATAGTTACGGAATGAATTTTCACTCTGCAGCAGTGTGTGTGTTGATTTGAAACTTTCTGGCAAATTGAAATTGTGTTCCAAAGCAGGGCTCAAACCTGGGACCTTTGGCTTTTTCAGGCAAGTACTGCACTGACTGCTCAGTTGCTCATGAAAGGCTAAGGTCCCAGGTTCAAGTACCAAACATTTCTTTGCCTCCAATTTGTACAACGAATTCTCAAAAAGTCTACAGAAGCCTACGAGTAGCACAACACATGTAGCAGTTGAAGAGAGGGCAGGGATTAATGATAGCAAACTATTCTATTCATATTTAATACAGTAGTTTTTTAACTTACATTTGGAGAAAATTTGAAGCAAACACACGTGACTCTCAAAATTTGAGTCTGTCCAGCACTGTGTCCGTGTTACCTAATTGATAAAAGTGACCCCTAGTGATAAAGCTCTGGTTTTTAATCATGTGTCAGGAAATCAATTTTAAATGGGCAGTTTAATCAAATAGCGAATACTCAGCTCTGTATTTATGATGTACTTCATGTAATTCTATAAGCTCAAGAGAACCACAAGTTTAGTTCAGATTAGTTGTAACTGGATTATCTCTGTCTGAAAAGGTAATTCAGCCTGCCTTTTATGAATAATGGCTTTACATTCATATATTTGAAATAACATTATTGGATCAGACTTACTTATGTTGTGTGTGCACTGAAACTGACTAAGTTACCAAGGTGTTTTACTCTTGTTTTTACTAAGTGGCAACAGTAAAATAACCACTGTTCCATGTTACTATCATTGCTCAGATTACCAGCAATTAGAACTGATAGTTGACTCATTATGCAGGTATTGACTTATGCAGACCATCTCAAAACTGATTGTGTGAGAGGTGTTCAGTAAGTAAGTCAACACATTTTTTCTGAAAGCAGGTCGGTTTTATTTAGGACTCCAATACACCATATTATTCCTCACTCTTCTGACCGCAAAACCCTATTTTTTGACATAATCTCCGTTCAATGCAATGGTCTTATGCAACCTTACTGGGTGAGCTTGAATGAATACACAGTACTACTGTACTGGTTAATGCCAGAGAAAGTGTCTTGCTGCTTCAGTAACCTATTTATCATCCACATACTGTTTTCTGCAGAGTGCATCCTCCATTGTGCCAAACAGCTGGAAGTTGGAAGGTGCGAGATCCAGGCTGTTGGGTGGATGAGCAAGAACAGTCCAATGAAGTTTTGTAAGCTCCTCTCGGGTGTGCAGACTTGTGTGAGGCCTTGTGTTGTCACGGAGAAGCAGGAAGCAGCTCATTTTCATTTTTGTGGTGAAGAACATGCTGATGTCGATTCTTCAATTTCCTGAGGGTAGCACAATATACTTCAGAGTCGATAGTTGGCCCTGGGGGAGGACATCACATAGAATAATCCCTTCAGAGTCCTAGAAAACTGTTGCCGTGACTTTACTGTCTGAGTGTGTGGCTTTGAATTTTTTCTTCAGAGAGAAGGTGGGATGGTGGCTTTCAGTGGCATGCCATTTTGTTTTCAGTTCAAATTGGTTAACCAATGTTTCATTGGCTGCGATAATGATTAACAAAATATTGCCATGATCAGCTGTGTATCATGCAAGCAATTCTGCACAGATGGTTCTTTGTTGCTCTTTATGGTCTTCTGTTAGGCAGTGGGGAGTCCGATGGGTGAGTACCTCAACTGGTGGATGAGTGTGTCAGCACTACCAATAGGGACATCTAGTTGAGGAGTGAGGTATTACTGATCCATCAATCACCGTGAATGAGAGTGTGTGCAGTTTCCAACATTGTGGGAGTCACAACTATGTGAAGTCAGCTGGCATGCAGGAGATTGGACAGGTTTGCACGGCCTTGTTGTGATGATGACAGATGGGTTGCCCAATGACTCACTGTGCTTTTGTTCACTGCTAGGTCTCTGTAGACATTCTGCAAGTGCCTATTAATATCTCTGAAACTCTGGTTTTCTGCCAAAAGAAATTCAATGACAGCTCTCTGCTAGGAACACATCTCCATTACAGACACCATTTTAGGCTACATAGAGTGTTGCCACTATCAGAACTTTGTGAAACTATAGTGGCTGAAGTGGGAATATTCCACAGTGTCCCACAACAAGTTCTGCAGTTTGCCAACTGAAACTAGCTGAGGGGGGAAAAAAAGTGTTGCGTTACTTATTGAACAGCCCCGTGTAAATTAAACTGCTAAAAAAAATAGGTAATAATAAAAGTATGTCTACCTGCATATTTATGAATGTATATGTGTGTGGGGTCAAGAAGACAAAGACTGAAAAAATAAACCATATGAAACTTAAAAATAACTTTAGTTTAAATAAAAATTAAAGTCTGTTCACAAGTATACATCTTTGCACATCTGTGACGTCAAAATAGCTGAGTAACATCCAATAACAGTGGATGCTCCTTGGCATGCTGTCTACATGATGGTAGGTACGTTGCTGCTCGAGTCTGTCCCACACTTTGAAAGCACCCCTCCTGAGATCATTTGGTGTGTGGTGACACTTCCTACAACAATGCACTACAATGTTCAATTGGTCTGGAACATGCTAAATAGGATTTGCGTCAGCAGATACCAGAGGGCTTTCCATTTGGATAATTCCCTGTCTCCTGGAGGAAGGGGTCCATGATGTGAGCATGATATGATCGTGCATAATTGTCTTGAAAGGGGAACACATTGTCACAAAATTGTCTACAAAACTGCATGTAAGGTTGGAGGATCCTGTTGCAATACTGCACAGCCTTCAAATCACCATCTGTAGCCATGAGAGGTGTCCAACATTCATACGTGATACCAACCTAAAATATGATTGAGACTGCATGCTGAACCTATGAGACTGCATGCCTGTGATGTGCAATGCTATGTGGTCACCTCCACAGTACTGTACAACAATCATCAATTACAGACAAATCCTCAGTGAAGAGAACCAAACACCATTGATCCAGGTTCTATTCAAGGTGCCCCATGTCCACATTCTTTGTGTGCTACAGTACCAACTGGTTTTGTACTGTTGTTTGTAATGGATTTCACAGAGGACAGACTGATTGTGGGGAGAAGGTTGCATGCAATATGAGCCAACATAGCCCTCCCAGATGCCTCCAAAAGGCAGCATACAGTTCTGTTGCCTTCTCCTTGAGGTACCTATGAGCTAAAATATGTAGGTAACTGAATCAGCTGCTGTTATTGATCATGGGTGACCATCACAAGGCATATCTTCAATGTTTGGTGTCTACAAAAGTGTCACTGTGGCGTACACAAATTTGGCTCTCAACTTCCTGTGTTTTGACAACCTTTCTTGACATGAAATGACAACACATGCAAGGTCTCATCTCGAAATGATCTTTCGAGGCATGTTGACAGACAGGAAAGTGTATTCAGCCACACTGTCCCACTCACAGTTGGTGATACAGAGCACTCCACAATCCTCCTTATAGTAAAACATTAAGATACACCAGGTTCGAAAGCCTGATCTGCATCATGCTTAGCAATGAAAGCATTAAATCTAATTTGGCTGAAGTGAATGAAGACATTTGTGTATCTAAGTGAGCTAAACATTAAGTCATGCACAAAGATTAAAACATTGTAGACAAAAATATAATAAACGCACACTGTGCCTGAATTTAAAATTAATGAAAGGAACATAAAACATAATTGCAAAAATATTTGTAAGTGAGGTAGTCTATAACTAGACTAAATTGCAATGAATACATGTCAGATTCTTGTAGTATTCTGGTTGTTCAACTGTTTTGCTTATGTAAGTCATTTGGAGTGAAGGTGTTTCAATAAACACTTTTAAGCAAACTTTGTTGAGAATGCAAATCAAAGTTTCTGTCAACAATGTTGTGGTGCAACTTCACAATAATGCAGAGTGGAACATAAAATGTAAATAAACACTTCTGCTAATTTGTAATGTGCAAAATGCAGTTCAGTAAAGATGAATTACAATGAACTTATTCATTCAACATTCAAAAATACACTAAATTTGAGCCAATGATCATTATATCAGATGCTTTCAAAATACTGCACTTTCATGTCTGCATAATTTCAAACAGTTTCACAGTTTTAAATGAAAATTGCCAATGTTTACTTTCCCCCCAAAGTACTAGGCTGTGAAACAGACAAGCATATCAACTGTGTCTAAGAACCATCTGGAATATAGTGATGAAATGAGATATGAGAAGGCCAGTATCATTATTCAAGCTTGCAGTTGCTGAGACAGCATAATTAGAATCTCTATTGAAAAAAGTTGCAGAATGTTTATAATTTCATTCGTAACTGTTATTTTTGCAGCAACTGTAGTATGTATTTCTGATAAAAATTCAGTCATCAGTTGCACATATATTGTTATTTCACTTCACTGGTTTTGACAGATTGGTTTATAATCTTCAGAAGCTTAGCACTGGTTTATCAGATGTCACTATATTCTTAACAGAAGCATAATGTCATGACCTGTCCAAAAATGTATTTATTGCATGTGATTATTGTAAACATTTATGGTTCCATAAAGAAGATATTAGTGTCTGCTAAACCCGACTAAGCTTCTGAAGATGACAAATTAGTTTTTTGAAACTGATAAAGTGAAATAAAAATATCTGTGCAACTGACGACTGAATTTTATTCTGAAACTTTTATAAAATGTAACAGATTATGATTTAGTAAAGCTTCTTATCTGGCACTCCCTTAAAAAGATCATACCAGTCTTTTCATCCTACAGAACAGTAAAATACTATGCAGCCCACATTTCATGGAATATTATTGGGATCTAGGAAACCAAACACACATCAGAGGATATAATGTCCATTGTAAGTCAAAGTTGACGATAAACAGGAGCATGAGGGGCAACAATACAGTACATTCTCCCGGGAGTCCAAACAGTGAACTTGAAAGAAAACCAGTGCTCAGGGCATCTAAGAAAGATTAATACAACCTTATCTAAATATTGTGCACAAAATGGAATTGTCAACTTAGTAAAATCTAAAAACTTACTTTAGAAATGCCACGATGTTCCACCTGGACAGTTATTACAGTTATTTATTTGTAGTTGTATATTTTAATTATTCTACCTATTATTATTTATTTTATATCAATTTCAGTCATAGCAACCATTTTCACATTAAGAAAATATGCAATTCAGCTTTCCATTGCATAAACAGAAGATCTCCAGACCCATAAAATGTTTACAGAACCTTGTATAACACACTATGATTTTCATATGAGCACAAAATTGACTTCACTATGATTAAACAGAACCATCATTAAGATGGTAACACATGGAGAGTTCATGATGTAACTGCAAAGTGAGCATTGTTTCACCTGTTATATAATGTGTAAAAATGTTATTTCTAAAGTGAGATGCATAAAGAAGCATTACACACACAAAAATGGTATTCTAATAGGTGAGATAAAGTATGAAGTCCACCGTGTTGAGTAGTATTATTTACAGTAATTGCTTATTTCATGAAAAATTATAGTTGTGATCTGTAACTACCCTTTTGACTAATCTACAGTGTAAATACATGTTGCAGCTACACAGTACACAGAGGCCAAATTTAACATCAATAAAGATGAGCTATATATATGTATTCGCCTTAGGGCAAGTTTAACACAAACAATTATGAACCATTAAGCTCATCTTTTTTGTAATCAAATCCAAACTAACTCTTCGAACTCTAAACATTTGAAAATGGCCTGTTTGCACTCACTGGATCTAACAATCATTTTGGATACTTGGAAATCAATGCTACAAAGATCACAAGATGCATACACTTAAAAAAACATTTAAAGATATCAGAATATGAAACTTCAATACAGGCTTGAAAATAAAAAAAAGTGAGAATCAGCAAATTGACACGCATAAGTAGTTACTCACAAGAGCAACCAAGGACAAATCAAAGCAATGTACAATAACCGGCGTGAGCACGACCCACACTCTAAACAGGTGCTTGATTCAGTACAGATTCTATAACATACACACACAAAATGTATTAAATTTACACATTATGTAAATCACCAATAATGTGGGCCTCCAACAATGACAAATTAAATAAAGGCAGACAATTAAATCCATTTGACCTGGAAGCACATGGGTGTTAACAGAATAGAATTTAAGTAACAAAATAAATTGTTACACTTACATGGGCATTTTAATCTTAACTGGCAATGAAAAATATTGAAATACCTATCCAGAAGAGGATGTGAGCCAGTGGTGCAAGTAAAGGCAAATCTATCCTCTTACACTCAAGTAAGCTTAACTCGAGCACTTCCTTATTACTGTAATGCTAATCCATGTTAAGGTTGTAATCCAAAAAAATGGCCAGCAGTATAGGCCAAATAATCAAATGAAATTCAGCAGTAAAAGCACACGGGTTTTCAAGAACTGCAGCAGACACTTGACCATGCACAAGAAATGCCAGTCACTGTTATTCCTGTGTCAGGCTAGAAGAATTAAGGATGGATTATGTGGCCATGTCTAGCAATGAAGGCAGCAGGAGACAGGTCCAGTCAAACTCCATAATATGGCCCTACTATTGCAAAGGCAGAGGGAAGTGGTGAATCTCCAGCAGGTGTAGACTTGCTCCTCAAAGTAAACATCTGCCATTCAAGCACAGGTGCAGTTTTGGATCATTTGATAGTTTCCCCTGGAATCAATTGTGGGCTCTGTCATTAGAAAACCAGGAGATATGCTCTGTGCTTGTTCAAGTCACTTTGTACTGGTCTTCGCTATGCAGGTAACCCACTTTCTTTCTGTGCGCATTGTAAAGTGCCAGGCACTGCTCAATGACTGTAATAGAGTAAAGGCCATTTCCATCTCAAGTTTACCATTTGCCTTGCCATCTTAAATCACAAGCCAATATGCACTTCACTTGACTCAGTTAGCAACATATCTTTGCTTGTTAATCAGTGATATAGCAACGGACCTCCACGACTAGCAAGTTCAGGCTGTGCTCCAGAGATACATCTTCCAAGACAGTCAGCTGCCAGCAAACAGACCACTAGCGTCAGATGTGTTCACACTTAAATCCAGTTCGAGGCACCACAAGAGCGCCACCTACTATAAGCCAGAGAACTGTAGCTAGGGAATGAAATTCAAACAAGTTCTGCAAGCAAACACACGAGCAGGTGAGTGACTCAATTCTCTCCCTGATCCCCCCCCCCCCCCCCCCCCCCCCCCCCCGCCACCTCCCTCTCCTTAAAAGGAAAACACTGGAGGGTGGTGGTGAATACCAGACCCTGGGATTTAAAGGAAACCTATGGTTCAACATCCCAATTACCAGAGCTAATTTTGAGCTGACTCGAATGTGCACTGAGCTCTCTGTTAGTGGCTCAGCTGTGAACAAGGAAAATGACTGGGGACATCACCTTGATGACATCATATGGCCCCACAAAGTGAGGTTCATCTTAGCACTAACCTTCTGGCTAGCCTCATCTAAGTCCAGAATTTTTTAAAAAGTGTCACCAACCTTCAACAAGGCAAGGGTACCTGTCCTATTATATCGATCAGCCTCCCTCTGTTGTGCAAGGTGAATATTGTAACTAGCAGCTTCCCAGTTTTTCTTGATGATCTAGAAATTCATATCCTCAGGAAGGATGTCATTTATTGACCACAAATTTGATTCAGTGAGTTAATCAGGAACAAAAACATCAGCTTGGTGGGTGCAATTTTATCGGTTCCATGCAGAGCTGGGTTGGATGCAAAATTAAGTCAACTGATATGTATGTGGGTAATGGGAGCAGTCATAATGCATGACATTGGACTACTAAAAAACAACCGTCTGAATTCCTGGGTCAAAACGGCCAGTGCATTATCAATAAAATCTTAGGTGCCCCAGACACTGAAAACAATTTGGCCAGGTATTGAACAGTAATCATAGTTGTCACAGATTTACTTGGAAACAACCATACAGAATGATTAAATGTGTCAACCTCCACAAATACATATTGGTTACCACTTTTAGTGTGGGTTAGAGGCCCCATATAGTCAATAAACAGCTTACACACAGGATTCTCACCCTGACTTGAGCGCAGACTGCCCCTATGGGTAGTAGAATTACGTTTATCCGTTTTGTGTTCTTGGTATTGGCTAACTAGCTTCCTTATGTTGCCATTCAAATTGAGCCAAGTGAAATGCTCTTTCGTCCATATGATGTTTTTTAAATATAGAATTGTCCCCTGTGTAGAGACTGGTGGCAGTATTTAAAAACTGCTGGGATCAATTCCTTTGGAAGACAAATCTTAAACCTCCCATCATAGCAAGTATGGTAACACAAGAGGCTTTTATTGATGGAGTAACCCAACATCTGTCGACCACCTTTAAGCTGTTCATTGATGTTACTTAATCAAGCTCCTCATCCTGTTTCTCTTTTAAGTTAATCAACAGTGAAGGAATCTCTCCCAGAACAGCAGAAAAAAATATGAATTGCTTGCTAATTTGTGGGGTCTCAACTCCTTTTTAGTTACATTGTAACATGGACTGAGAGCATCAGCCACTTGCTTCTCTGCACCGCTTGTACTCCACTTGAAAACAAAAGGTGGAATTTCTAACTGTCCAGTGGGCAATCCTTCCTGTTTTATGGGGCCCAGCTAATACTCAAGTCAAAATCTGGTGATCCATATCCAGCCAAAATAATTTGTGTTCAAGGTAGAACTTAAAGTTCTTAAGTCTGAACAAGGCAGCTGAGATCTCCAGCTCATATACAGAGTACTTGACTTTGGTGGATGATAGGGACATCAAATTGTAAATGACTGGCTTCTGAACCCCTTCACACACCTGAAGTAGCACGGCCACTATCCTCTAATTAGACACATCAGTTTTCAAGGCAAATTCATGGTTGAAATCAAGAACAGCTAAGTTGGGCATGCCAGCCAATACCATTTTCAAGATGTCAAACATAGATTGCTGAGTATTGGTCCTCTGAAATTTTTCACCTTTTTGGTGCAGCTGAGTTAGGGGTGTGGCCAATTGGGCAAAATTAGTGGTAAATTAAAAAAAAAAAAATTAACCATTCCTATAAACTTAGGCACAATACTGATCAACCTTGATTCCATTGCCAGACACAATGTATCCCAACAAGGAAATCTTCTGGTAGGCCAAATCTATCTTGAAAGGTTTCACAGTCAGTCTGTCTTCATGTAAACAGTGGAAGACAGTGTGTAAATGATCACAATGTTCAATGTCATCTAAATAATTGTAAAAAAATTTAAACTTGAGCTTTCCTAACACTGAATCCAGCAAACCAACAACACAACCAGCATGGTGGCAACCCAAAAGGGACGCAATTATATTCAAACAGATTCCACTCAGTAAAAACTATAGTGAGGGGCTTTGCCTCATTGGCCACAGAGGTCAAGTAATGGTACCAATTCTAATACTACGTTTTGATTGAGGGAGTGGTAATCAACCACTGGCTTCATTTTCAAAGGAGACAATCAGTAAGGGGGTTAGCTGACAGGAATTTGATCAACGAGCTGAATTTGTACTCAATCTTATCTGTGACTCCTAATTTATCAGCCAATGCATTGGGAAATTTCCCAAGTACTTCCAGGATATGCTGAGCCTCAATTTCACTCAATGAGTAATGTTAAAAGGGGCAGCTTTCTCTTTGACATTAGACACCCCTTGAATATAATTACGGTTACACATCTAATACCTATTGTTAGGCTGACACTGACAAAAGGAACTATCTGCTTTCTGAATCTAGAATATTCCCTGTCTGCTTTAAAAAAATCACAATCAAGCAATACATCGGTTGAGAGGCCCTTGACAACAACAAATTTTATTGGCCACAACAGCCCATGACTCTCTAAATTACCACGGATTTTGCTCAAGCCAGCCAAAAATGCCATTTACTGATTACCTTTTGAAAAGCAGAAAGCTTACAAATCTGAAGATGCTTGCTATATCACTGATTAACAAGCAAAGATATGTTGCTAACTGAGTCAAGTGAAGTGCATATTGGCTTGTGATTTAAGATGGTAAGGCAAATGGTAAACTTGAGATGGAAATAGCCTTTACTCTATTACAGTCCTTGAGCAGTGCCTGGCACTTTACAATGCGCACAGAAAGAAAGTGGGTTACCTGCATAGCGAAGACCAGTACAAGGTGACTTGAACAAGCACAGAGCATATCTCCTGGTTTTCTAATGACAGAGCCCACAATTGATGCCAGGGGAAACCACCAAATGATCCAAAACTGCACCTGTCGGTGAGCCAGGAAATATGAGACATTGTTTGGCCACTTTGACACCACTGGTTAGCTATGCATTGCACTCACAGAGTAAAGGCACATGCCTTGCAATCTTTCTCAAATGATTTTACAGAAACTATTCACCAATACTTATAGAAAACAGGATATTATACAAAAATGCAACTGATGAACAAGCAAAAGCTGAATACAGAAGACTAAGGAATTTAGTTAATAGAGAAGCTAGGAAAGCAAAAGAAAATTTTCTTGAAGAAATGTGCAGGGAAGTGGAAGAAAAAATGCAAAACACAAGAACTGATTTAGCCTACAGAACAGCAAATCAGTATTTTAACAAACATAAAACAACACTCTCAGGCAGAATAGAAAATAAAGAGGGGAAAATGCTGTTTGGTGGAGACATGATGAAGAGATGGAAAGAATACATAGAGGAGTTTTATGCTGGAACACCTATTTTGGAGGACATAATAGGAAGAGAAGAGCAAGTAGACAAAGATGACAGGGGATGACATTCTGCAAGAAGAATTTGACAGAGCTCTAAAAGAACTACGGGACAACAAAGCAACAGGTATTGATGACATCCCTGCAGAACTAATAAAGAATGCTGGTGACAGCATGAAAATGATACTGCTTAAACTTATTAGGTCCATCTGTAACACAGGAGAGATACTGACAGACTTCCAGAAATGTATCATTGTTCCTATACCAAAGAAGGCAGCAGGTACAAAATGTGAACAGTACTAAACTCTAAGCCTAATATTACATGCATCAAAAATTCTCATAAAAATAGTTCTGATTGAAGAGAAGGTGGAGGATATGTTGAGTGAAGATCAGTTTGGTTTCAGAAGGGGATTGGGAACATGAGAGGCGATTCTGGCACTGACAATCATCATCGAAACGCAATTACAGAAAAATAAACCAACTTATATTGCCTTTGTAGACATGGACAAGGCATTTGATAACGTTATCTGGCAGTGCTGAGGAAAAGTCGAATAAAGTACAAAGACGTATGTGTGATACTCAGTTTCTATAAGAATAAGGTGGCAGTGATAAGGAACTGTCACCATGAACAAGAAGCAAATATAAAAAAACGGATAAGACAGGGATGTGCCCTCTCTCCTCTTATATTCAATGCTTACATCCAGGAAGCTATAGACCAAGTTCGAGAAACTACTGAGGTGGGGATCAAAATTAATGGGCAGAGGGTAGACGTGCTACGTTATGCAGATGATATTGCTATAATCACAGAGACAAAAGAAGATGTAGAGGAAGTCCTATTCTATGCAATCAGTATGGAATGAGAATAAACAAGAAAAAGACTAAAGTCATGGTATGCAGTACAGGAGCAGAATATGAACCTCTGAGAATGAGAATTGGAAGAGACTAGCTGGAAGTGATAGAGGAATTTACTTACCTGGGAAGCAAAATCACAAGGGATGATAGAAGCCAGAAAGAAATTGCGAGCAGGATACAAAAGGGCAAAATTGAATTTAATCGGAGAAGGAACTTACTCACCAGCAACAACATCAGCCTGAAAATAAGGAAACGTATCACGAAAGGTTTTGTTTGGAGTGTGGCCCTATACGGATGTGCAACTTGGACAGTTGGAAGAGAAGAGAGAAGATGGCTAGAAGCCCTGGAGATGTGGTGCTATAGAAGGATGTTGAAGATCAGCTGGAGAGAGAAAGTAATAAATGAAGAGGTGCTTAGAAGAGTAAGGGAAACCAGATCTCTGTAGAGGTGCATCCAAACAAGAAGAGACAAACTTGTAGGGCACATCCTATGACACATCAACATCATTGGAACAATAGCAGAAGGAGCTCTATTGAGGGAAGGAATCGGTGGGGGCGATTAAGGATATCATACATGCAACAGATCATGAATGATGTTGGATGTAACACATACGTGGATATGAAGAGGAAGGCAGACAGAAGAGAGGAATGGCATTCTGCTGCAAACCAACCTCAGGGTTGAACACAAAAAAAAGAAAGAAGAAAATTCACAAAAAAAAAAAAAAATAAAAAAAAAAGATTTTGACACTACTAGAAGCTTAGAAATTACACACTTATTTTTGTACCATGAATGGGATTTTTCATAAACTGTTGACCTGTCTTGCTCTCAGTTGGTAGTTTATACGATGTGGTTACAGGATTCTGTCCCAGTTTCAACTACATTATCATGTTAGTGAGATGAATCTTTGTAGACTGTACTGTGTTTTGGCAAAAGAAGCAAATTTTAAAATAGCAACACGGAAAGCATAGGTGTTACTCAAAATTCACCACTGATAACACTTCTCTGAAAGTAAAGAAATGTTCTTTTTACACTCTCTGAGAAAAATGAAAACAATCCACAGTGACAGTGCATCACCTTTTTGTTCCTATCTCCATTCAAAATGAATTCCTGAACTGTTTCACCTCAAATAATTTTTGATGTGTTAAATATACAATATATTATTTTATTTAGCGTATGGCTAATACAGACATATCATGAAATTACATATACATATGTACATATTGACACACAAGAAACTTAAGTTTGTCTTTACAACTGAATATCCAGTCCTTCAATCCAGCGCACTGCATCTGGAGTTGCTAGCAGGAAGTCCTCTTTGGCGCTGTGATAGGCTCGAATCCTGCATTCACAATGTGGTGAACAGTCTGGTATGGAGCCCGGCAGTCACAAGCTGGATCAGGCAGCTTCTTCCACTTAAAGAGAGCATCCCTGCATCGCCCATGGCTGGTACGGACTCTGTTGAGAGTAGACCAGGTCTTGCGTGGTAAGTCAAATCCACTTGGAAGTTTAGCACCTGAGAAGATGTTATGCAGGTGCACATCTGTCACTGCTTCCCACCGACCTTTCCATTCTTCAAGAGGTTTGAAATTCTTAGCAACTATGTCAGCAGCATTGCACAGAGTTGGATGACGTGATTTCAGTCTCTTGCGATTTAAAAGTGGCAGGTCGCTATGCACGGGTTGGTTAGAATTCCTGGAGATCTTGTGGAATTCTCTCATAAGGGCAGTACATCTGCATAGATCAGGAGGCATTATACCGGTTAACAGTGGAAGCCAATAAACTGGAGTAGATCTGATTGTGCCAGATATTATGCGCATTGTTGTATTCAGCTGGGTATCAGGCTTTTGTATGATGACTATTCATCCAAACAGGTGCACAGTACTCAGCACTTTAGTATACCAAGCCCAGAGCTGAAGTTCGCAGGGTGGTTGCTGAAGATCCCCAGGTAGTTCCGCATAGCTTATGGAGGATGTTGTTTCGAGTCCTCAGCTTTTGAGCTAAGTTAAGAAGCTGTTGTTTGAAGCATAGTGTACGATCCAGGATGACACCAAGATATTTTGGGTTCCAATTGTGACGAAGAATTCTGCCTCTGAAACTTACTTCCAGTTTTATGTTCGCCAACTGGTTATTTAGATGGAAGCAACACACTTCTGTTTTACTCACACTGGGTTGGAGTCTCCAGATTTTGAAGTAATTGTCTAATGCAGACAGGTCATTGGCTAAAATCTCTTCTGTTGTCTTCATTTCCTGGTGTTTGATGGCTAGAGCCAGGTCATCAGCATAGCAGTATTTTCTGGACGAAGTGTCAGGTAGATCAGATAGATACAGGTTGAACAGTAAGGGTGAGAGAACTGATCCTTGAGACAATCCGTTGTTCAGCTTCCTGTCCTTACTTATGTTGCTTCCAGTGATTACCTGTAACTTCCAATCACTTAGCATGCTGTTAATCAGTCGAGCCATTGTTCTGCAGGGTATGATGCGGAGAAATTTGTAGATAAGGCCTTCCCTCCACACAGTGTCGAAGGCGGCAGTTAGATCAACAAATGCCACAGATGCTTTCTGCTTCATTTGGTATCCTGACTCTATGAAGGATGTGAGAGACAATACTTGATCGCAGCAGCTGCGCCCTGGTCTGAAGCCTGCCTGATCAACTGGAACATTCTCTAAGATAGCACTACTTATTCTGTTATATATTAGCCTTTCAAAAAGCTTGTAGCAGCAGCTGAGTAGGGAAATGGGGCGATAGTTTTCTACCTTGTTGCTGGGTTTGCTAGGTTTCAGAACAGATATTATCTTCACCTTTTTAAACTCAGACGGAAGTTGACCAGTCAGCAGGATGTCAGTGAAGAATTCTGCCAGCCATTTCTTAGCTTTTCCTCCCATATGGATCAGGAATTCTGGATGGATACCATCGAATCCAGGTGCCTTAAGAGGTTTGAGCTCCTTCAGTCCAGAGTCAATGTCTGAAACTGTGAAGGAATGGGTATACTCAGATGAGGGAGATGCATTCTTTTTCAGGTCGCCAAGCTGTCGTCTGATATGTCTTGTATGTTTCTTGTCACGAGGTACTCTTGAGGTAATAATGATGTGGGAAGCAATTTGGTCTGGTGTTACTTCGGAATTTTTTCTGCATGCTGGTGCCCTTCCTCCCAGTTTTCTCAGAAGACTCCATGCTTTCCTGCTCGAGTGGGTAAAGTCCATAGTTTTGACTGTTTCTGCCCATTTCTGCCTCCGAGACATATCCAAGCTGGACAATAGTTCTGTAGCTATCTCTGGGTCACCTCTTTGCTGGAAGTATTGGTACAGTGTTTCACTTTCCTCATTCCATCCTGGAACATATTCTTTTCGGTATCCTCTTGGCATACACTTTTTAGCTGTTGCTGTTACTGCACCAATGAAGCGTTGATAGTTATTATGTGATGGAGGTATCCCTCGAATGGTCTTATCCAGTTCCGTTGAAAACTTCATCCAGTCAGCTTTCTGGAAATTCCATCGAGCATGCGGAGTTGATCGTATGACAGGAACAGTGCAGCCAATTTGTATTACTACAGGTCTGTGTTGGCTGTGAGGAAAGGCATCTATCACTTTCCTTGTGGTGTTGATGAGAAAGCCAGTTTCGTTGCAGCTAACAAAGCATAAGTCAGGATTTGAATCCTTGTCCCAAGCAGCTGACCTGAAAGTGCCTTGATCTTTGGCATCAAACACTAGATGAAGATTATTCTCTTCGATCCATTCTGCAAGCATGCTCCCATTTTCATCATTTTGAGAGTACTTCCAAAGTTCATGGTGACTATTGAAGTCTCCTATGTAAATTGCAGGATGTTCTGCTGTGTGTAGGACAAAATCGGGCCATGTTGTTTTGGGTGGTTTGTAAACATTTGTAATAGCAATGCCGTGCAATTGTATGACAACTGTATGTATATCTGCCTCCACACTTACAGAAATCAGTGAAGCTTCGTTTATGTTGTTACGGACATATGTAGCAATTCCATACACCTCGTGGTAAGTTACACCAAGTGCAGAATATCCAGGAATTCGACCTCGGCTTCGGAATATTTCTTCGCTGGAAACACGAGTTTCTTGAATGGCGACGACATCGATATTGTTGTCCAGCAAAAATTTTGACAGGTAGTCACACTTTGCCCTGCTAATGCTTTCGATATTCAGTTGAAGGAGTCTGATAGTTGGTCCAATGTTTCTTGTTAATGAGCTCTGAAAAGAACTGTTTCTGCTATTTAGTTGATATGTCATTGCCAGGAGATCCTATGGATAGTCTGGCTGCCTGTAATCACTGTTGCTCAATTAGCACCACAATATTATACAATATATATTATATATATTATACAATATATTTTCATCTTGATGAACAATCATAAGCAGCTTATAAAAGGAATTAACTACATTTTTATGAAAGAACTATTCTTCTTTTTGACTCTGGAATAATAGTTCTGTTGAGACAATATTTTTTGTAGCTCTGAAGCTGTGATCACTCTGATAACTTCCAGAATCCTATTGGCTACCTGTCAAGGGAAAAACACATTGTCAGTATCTTTGATGAACTAAAAAATATAGGAGGTGAAGAAGTTTAGTCCTTCACTCATAGGATGAAATCATGGTTTGCTACTTGGTGTGAATTTTTTCATGTTTCTCAGATCACTGAAGCATAGAAAGAAACTTCTCTGGTGAGTTTCAGCATCAGCTGTTCATTAGTAAAAACACATTGGGTTACATTTCTTCTTCAGAGAAACATCATCAGTTGAAAGTTTGACTAAAAACCTACATTTTTCTAGTTCCCATTTTAAAATTTGCTTCTTTTGCCAAAATGCAGCATAGTTTACACAGTGTATTTCACAAACATTCCAATGCAGATGCAAGTTGAACAGAATGCTGAAACTGTGGTTTATTAAGTGGGGAACTGACGACAAGTCAGGTCAAAAGTTTGTGAAAAAACCCACCCTTATTATAAAAGTAAATATATAATTTCTTCACATACATTGTTACAAATTGCACAGCAATTCTTCTTCCACAAACTATCGATGGCCCTTAAAAACTACACTGTTACTTGAAAAAATCTATAGTTACTTGAACAATACAGATAGTGAAGTCTCATATATTAACCATGTGGCCAAATACTCCCCTCCTTGTTTGCTATCATTTGCCAAAATCTTGTTTTGTTATCTCAAACTATTTATGAGATATGAGGGATATTTCATTCTGGCTTTATTACTGGCACTTTAGTCAGATCTGAGTGCACTACATCAAATCTTTTTTCTCGAGATTGGAGATGACACCTCTGAGCAAGTCATGTATCAAAATCAAAATCATAGCAACCTCTATTTTTCATTGCAAACTTTTAGAATTTTGCACCGTGTCTTACCAGATATAACAGTTGTGACCATCAATGAAATTATGGGCATTTCAACCTTAAAGTTGACATATAAAATTATAAGTAATGCAAAGTCAAATTTTTCTGCTGAATAGTTTCTGTAAAATAATTTGAGAAAGACTGCTGAGCAGCTGGAGCACATGCAGCATTCTACTTGTAGTGGAACTGCTGGACCATGACAAGCAGGGTAACCAGAATTCTGTATACGAGGGCTGTTCAAAGAGTAAGGTGACTTTTCAAATTGCATGGGCAACGTACATTTGATTATCAATCTTTTTGTTCTTGCTATGTTGGTACACATGTAATGAACATATGTTCACAGTTTCAAGGGTACAGCATACTTCTTTTGTTTTTAATAGATAGAAAGGTTAGACATGTTTTAGTGAGTTCGGCAATTTTCGATTATTATAAAAAATGCATCAAATTTTGTGTGAAAAATGGAATCAAGTACTGTAAAACACTTGAAATGTTGGCAGTGACATATGGTGAGTCTGCTCTAAGTAAAAAAAATTGTCCACAAGTGGTACAACCTCTTCCAAGATGGCCGAGAGGGTCCCAATGATGAACCTCGCTTTGGACATCCCAGCACATCAACAGCAGATGATAACGTCAAAGCTGTGAAGAAAATTGTTTTGGAAAATTATCAGATTACCATAAGAAAAGTTGCTGAGGACGTTGGCATATTAGTCGGCTCACATCATGCAATTTTTTAGGATGTTTTAGGCATGAGATCGGTGTTAGTGGACTTTGTTCCAAAACTCCTCAATTTTGATCAGAAGAACCATCGCATGAGCATCGCTCAAGATCTCTTTAATGACATCAACGATGATCTTGATTTGCTCAAAAGGGTCATAACTGGTGACTAAACATAGGTTTACAATTATAATGTAGAAACGAAAGCCCAATCGTCCCAATGAAATCATCCTGGAGATGCAAGACTATTAAATGTCAAAGTTTTGCTTACTGTTTTTTTCAATTACAGCGGTGTAGCGCATCATGAATGTTCAGTTCAAGGTCGTACGGTCAATAAGGAGTATTACCTTGACATTATGTGCTGTTTGTGAGAAGCATTACACAAATTGTGGAAAAACAATTCATGGCTTTTGCATCACGACAGCGCAACTGCTCATTCATCATTGCTTGAGAGAGCCACCATAGTCACTGGATTTGGTCCCCTGTGACTTTTTCCTTTTCCCAAAACTGAAGAGACCTATGAAAGGATGAAGATTTTCAATGATTGAGGAAATAGAAACTGCATTGCTGGCAGTACTCGAGATTGTACCAAAAAGTGCTTATGAGAAGTACTTCAAGGACTGGAGGAAGTGTTGGCACAAGTGTATTGTATCTGAGGAAGTTACTTTGAAGGTGCCAACATGAATACTGATGAATAAATAAATATTTTTTCATAAAAATATAAAGTCACCTTACGTTTTGAACACACCTCATATGCACACATAGGCAAATTAAACTTTGCTGTACAGCATGGCGAGTTAGCAGATTATTGGCTTTCTTTCTGTTCTTACACCAAAACTGTCCCTAATGCCAACCGTGCTTTACCAAGAGTCAAGGTTAAAAAATCACTGTGACTTAACTCATCATTTGAAATTTTGACCAGTGGATATACATCACCAACAATCTTCAGTTCTCCCATTGTAATATCCTCAGCAAAAGTAATGGTCGCTGTGGGAGTGATAGTTGCAATGGCATTGGTTTATTTTGGTCTCACTTTAATAAACATTACCAAGTTAGTTTTTTTTCAGTTAGCATATTCTTCAACTAATTATTAGCTCCCACACCTAAGACAAAACTGCTGTTGAATAACAACACAATACTGGGCTAAATTGTTATACACTCATGCCACACAGCAAAGGCTGAATCTCATCAAAATTATGCTTTGTCCTGTGTGCTCTATGTAAACCATTCATTGAAATTTTGATCTTGTCACTAGTTAGGATGTATAAATTTGTGTTCTGACAATTTGGAGATGCAAGAAAGCTTGTATATGTTTTTCTTAATTATGAACAAATCTCTGAATTTAAAAGTCAGTAGGGGCTTATAATTCACATCGGGATTTACATATGTTTGAAGCATAATACTGTGATTTATTAGTATGACAAAGATAAAAGTTCCAAGAAGTATATTTTAGTTCTATACTAATTTAAGAGAAGAAATTGAAGATATTACAGCCTAGTTTTGCTGAATTGAAGATTATTGAATGTATGAAAACATGATGTTCAAGTTCTGTGCTGCTGAGGAATGATTCTTATATTTGACTTCTTTGAAGGTGAGTTACCATAAAAATTACCTACAACCACAGTGCACATACAACCATCATGCTTACTCTAATTCTCCTAACACTATGTCGATTACTCATGCATTTTATATTGAAATTGAAAATTATATTGACACCGCAGAGCTGACACCTATACGACAAAGAAGGAGCAACACCTCAATAGGGTGCTGAAGAATATATGAATAAATTAATATTGATTTTTTGAACTTTGTATGTAGTATTTCTTGGGATTCTCAGGCACCTGCTATTCAGGTTTTTTTACTTCTAAGATGCCCAGCGTTGCTCACAGTGTGCTGAGTCAGCTAGCCTTGGTTTTCGAGATGCAACCTCCTCCACCAGTGGTGTTTCTTCATACATGGTGGCCCCTGCAATGTCCCTCTCACTGGCAACAGCACGATCCTCACCCCATCTCCCCACAGTGTCAGAAAGTGACTGACTGGTAATGTAGTGGGCTGTGACCCATTACCGCATGCTTGTCTTCACTCGTGGCTGCTACTCTGAGCCAGCATTGGCCTTCTGTAGTGGCGGCTCCAGTATCAAACATCTTCAGGGTGGGCTGCCTTGGCATAAATGCAAACTGCGGTCCTCGATCAGCATCACAGCTGACACAGGCCTCTTGGTATTAGAGTTGTGGTACTGAGAGAAGTGATTTTAGTATAAATGCCTTGGCTACATATGCTCCTCTGATCTGCCCATGTTTGGCCTGTGCTACATCTTTTGATATGTACATTAAACACTTTGGCAGCTGCCAGTGTGGAACGGCTTGTGATGCTTTGCTGCTTGAGCACTGCTGCTTTAACTACACACATCAAAAAACGTTTTGCTTCACCCCGGTTCCCAGAACTCTGGAAGATAGACATTGACTGTGCATATTATATCACAGACACAGTCCCTTTGACTGTTCAGAGATGTCGCTAAACCCACACAAAGATGTAAACAATCATGCATGGGCAGTGCCTATTAGACGGAGGGGATCTGACAACTGATCAGTTCCAGTCATTCCACCACGATGGAGATACACGGTTCGTGCTGTCTGTAGTTCAACCATGCCTAGACGGTCAATACTGTGGTTCGATCATGTCCACAGTGTTACTTTATGCCAAGAAGTGCTCTCAAAAAGGGAAGTGTCCAGGCATATTGGAGTGAACCAAAGCGATGATATTCGGACATGGAGGAGATACAGAAAGACAGAAACAGTCAATGTCATGCCTCTCTCAGGCCACCCAAGGGCTACGGCTGCACTGGATGACCGCTACCTATTGATTATGGCTCAGAGGAACCCTGACAAAATGCCACCATGTTGAATAATTATTTTTGTGCAGCCACAGGACGTTGTGTTACGACTCAAACTGTGCGCAATAGGCTGCATGTTGCGCAACTTCACTTCTGATGTCTATGGTGAGGTCTATCTGTGCAATCATGACACCATACAGTATGGTACAGGTGGGCCCAACAACATGCTGAATGGACCGCTCAGGATTTGGCATCATGTTCTCTTCACCGATGAGTCTTGCTTATGCTTTCAACCAGACAATTGTCTAAGATGTGGTTGGAGGCAACCTGGTCAGGCTGAATGCCTTAGACACACTGTCCACTGAGTGCAGCAAGGTGGAAGTTCCCTGCTGTTTTGGGGTGGCATTAAGTGGGGCCGACATACACTGCTGGTGGTCATGGAAGCCACTGTATGATACGTGAACGCCATCCTTCGACTGATAGTGCAACTGTATGGGCAGCATATTGGCGAGGCATTCATCTTCATGGACAACAATTCGCGCCCCCATTGTGCATATCTTGTGAATGACTTCCTTCTGAATAACGACATCGCTCGACTAGAATGGCCAGCATGTTGTCCAGACATGAACCCTATTGAACATGCCTGAGATAGATTGAAAAGGGCCGTTTATGGACAACGTGACCCACCAACCACTCTGAGGGGTCTATGCTGAATAGCTGTTGAGGAGTTGAACAATCTGGACCAATAGTGCCTTGATGAACCTGTGGGTAGTATGCCACGAAGAATACAGGCATGCATGAATGCAAGAGCACGTTCTACTGGGTATTAGAGGAACCTGTGTACAGCAATTTGGACCACCACTTCTGAAGGTCTCGCTGTATGGTTGTACAACATGCAATGTGTGGTTTTCATGAGCAATAAAAAGGGCAGAAATGATGTTTATGTTGATCTATATCCTAGTTTTCTGTTCAGCTTGAGAAACTCTTGGAACCGAGGTGATGCAAAACTTTTTTTGATGTGTGTATTTCCATACAGTATCAGGCTGGCTTGCTTCGGAACATTGCAATGCCTATGTTACATTTTGTAAAGCACTATGCCTGTGCTCACCTGCAGCTGGTGCTGCTTCAATTCTCTTTCTAACTTCATGCATTTGTGACCAAATATGGATTGTTACATTACCTTCTGTCATAGCAAAACCTGGTCTCTTGGATCACATTAAAACTAGCTTACATTTTTTCATTCTAAAGTGACAAGTACTCTGGCATCTTAGCCATTTGGCTCTATTCTGCTTTCATTTTGGTATTAGTCTTACCACTATAATTTTCTTAAACACTACTTATTCTAAGCTCTGACTTCCTTCCCAGGCTCCTCTGGCTCATTCACACTTCTGCTTAGCCTGTGTTTATAATTTCCTCCATTTCCTTCTAGGCTCTGGGTATTCAATCCAAAGGGATCTGAACAATGGCTAGTTCTGTCCAGTGTTCCATGTTCTGCGTCTTGTAAATGAAAGCAACGACTATACATAGCTAAGCAAGTGTCATTGTGGCACTTGGTACGATAATAGTCCATGTGGTTCTTGCCATCCCTGAAGTATTATGTTAGTGTCTCCACAGAGATGCACACCTCATGCTCACTAATGAGTACACCTGTGGAATTCATTAACTCAAGTCTCAAAGTCTGATTTAGGATAGTCAAATTCATGTCTGGTAGCACATCTGTGGGCTCCTCTGGCCAATACAACTGAGGGTGAGAAATGCTCAATGTGTCATTCCTTAGATTGTGACAGATAGTTGGAAAGTAGGCCCCACTGCTTTGCATGACATTTCATTCACCAACAATCCAATCCCATCCAGTTCTACCCTTTATACTGCTGTAATCTTCTCCTGCTCATAACAACTTGATAATACTATTACTTTATCACAGGTGGAGTACAATCAGGCCTGAGAACTTCTTTTGTACAATCTTTCTCTCCCTTCTGTTCCCACTATTTCACTGTGCATGAGTTTGGCCTTTCCTTACTGCCCTGCTTGGACGCACTGTGACCTTCTGCTTATAGCTCATCTGAAACTCTACTTCCTTCATTTCTGCAGGCCTGCTTTCATCCTCCAAAATTAACAACAACCACTGCACCTTTACCTGGACAAACTTCTTGAGCATTTCCACTTGACTGGATATGCATGGACTGCATAACATTGACACCGTGCTTGCTTTCTTCCTAGTGGAAAGGAGATTGAGATGTATACTCTTGCTCTATCAGTTCTCACTTCTATTGTTGCAATGTCGAAATAGAGAGGTAGGCTTTTATGACTAGGTTCCACAATCAGGTTTATCTTGGGTGGTAATTCCATTTCCGTACCCCTGCAGGTACTGATCCTGTGACAACAAGTACACTCTTTATTGCCCTCATAATTCAAGTTTTATGGCTTCTCATAATTCTGATACTACTTTTGCACATCCCACACAATGTTTTCCAATGATTGCAATCAGCTTGTCATTATTAATACTGTATCCAACACCTCTATCTGGCTTGCAACACCTTTAAATTCTGATTTACCATCTTCCACAGCTCTAGCATAGTTTATTATTGAAGCTGTCAGCTTGCGTAGCAACCGAGTATTAGTCAATACATCTTTCTCTAAATTCACAATCCGTGTTGTATGCTACTCACTTACTGCTTTGTTCTGATTAGTCAGTATCATCTCAGGTACTCCAAACTTCTGTATCCAATTGTTAACTAGTGTTTGTGCTACTGTTACTGCCTGTTGGTTTGGTATAGTAACTGTTCCTGCATACCTGAAAAAAATTATCTATATGTGTGAGTACCTACTTGTTTCCTGTAGGCATTTTGTTGGAAGTACCTAAGACATTGAGCCCAAATAACTGAAGTGAAGCTAATGCTTCAGGCATTCTATGTAGTGATACTCTCTGTCCATGCAAATCAGTCCTATGTGCACACTGCCTGTAATTCTGCACATACTGATCCACATCCACCTTTCTATTCCTCCACCAGTACCTTTCTATTCCTCCACCAGTTACCTCCCTGCTACTCTTCTGTTGGTAGATCTACACTTCCCATGTCCTGATAACACGTGACCATGTGTCTCCTCCAATATATTTTCTCTCTACTTTTCTGGCACCACTACTAGTGGCTCCAACTTACAAGCAAATGGTCCAATAAGACATGTTGAAATTCGCCCAGATTTTTTTTTTTTTTTTTTTTTACACAGGAAGGAGACAACAAAATAAATGCACTATCAAAGTTTTAGCTGCTAAGAGGCACTGCATGTATTTAAAAGAATAGCTGAAAATTGCCAAATTCATAGCATGCCAGATGGTGGTAGAAATGTATGCACCTGCTGGTGCTTTAGCAACTGCGCATGTGCAACTAGGCACAGACACACAGCCGTAGTTGGCGGTACATTTGTAAAAAGGATACAACCTAATCGTAATTTGTAAAGGATGTTTCAGGTTAGCGTTTGTTGATAGTTTCTCTGGCACTACAGTACACAGTTACTATTCTCTCAAATTAGCCACTCAAGTAACATCTATTACAAATTGTCAGTTGCTTTTTGCAGTATTGGTAAGTATTGACAATACAGATAAAACTGAATTAATATTTATTGTGCTTTCATAAGGCATGCCTGCTTATAGTACTTTCTTTTCTTCCAGTTTCACAGTAATGTGGAATCCAATTAACATTCTGAATTTAGTAATGATGAAATATGAAGAACATGGTTTCCAGCTGAAATCACCTACTTCTCCTGAGGATGTACATGTGTGTCATCTGTTAGTTGATTTCCTTGACATTCATTCGAATGATATTGACATTTCATTTGAAATTGTGGATATGTTAGAATAAATAGGAAATAACTGTGATAATTCCATGAATTGCGGTTTGTATGACATCAGTTGTGCCAGATACAGTTCTGAAGAAGAATGTCTTCGAAGCATAAAAAAAAAGAAAAAAAAGTACTGTAACAGCTTTCAGTGACAAAGAAAAGGCAGTGAAATATTGCTTAAACAAAGGAGGGAAAAAATGCTTTAAGTTATGCAGTTCTTGTTGGATAGGGTCCCAAGAGGCTCAAAACTGTGTCAGTGTATGATATATCTGGATGATATATTGTATTTTCAAGTGCCATGGAGCAGCACAAATGGTGCTTAAGGAAGCTATTCTTGAGAACGAGCACTGTAAATTTGATGTTGAAAATGGGGAAATGTAATTCTGTGTTGGAAGAGGTGACTTATCTTTGCCACATTATTAGTAAAGATGGGTTTAAGATGGCCCTGATGTTAATGATGACTGTGCATGAATTTCCTATACCTGAATTGGTGAAGGAACTGCAGCAGTTTCTTGAGTCGTGAATTACTATAGGAGATGCATGAAAGGATTTGCCAAACCATTAATGCAGTTACTGAAGAAAATTTGAAATTCGTATGGACAGGTGATTGTCAGCATGTGTTTGAGGAACTGAAAGAAGTTTTAATGGCAAGTTCAGTTTTGGGGTTTCCAAATTTCAACAAGGAGTTTATTTTTTCATGAAATATGTGCAGCCATGCACTTAGTTGTGCATTGAGTTGAGAAGTTGAGGGCATGGTACATCCAGTAGCCTGTGCATTGGGAGAGATGAAATTGGTGAAAAAGAATTACTCCATGACAAAAAAAGAAATGTTGAGTCTTATTTATGAAATCATCGATTTCAGGTGTTATTTCTATTAGAGGTAGTTTCAAGTCATAATGGCTCATGCAGCATTGAGATGATTGCTGGGGTTGAAGGATCCATCTAGTAGGTTGCCACAATGGGTGATGAAGTTGAGTGAGTTTAATTATGAAGTGATACACAGTCTTGGGAAAAGACATGGGAATGCGTGCAGATTAACCAGAAAAGTGAGTGTACTAATAGTTGGTAATGAACTTGAGCAGTGCAGAGGACAGATGATGAGTGGAAACAGTTTTACTTATCTTGAAATTTTTTACACAGGAAGAAGACGACGAAAGACATACACTGCCAAAATTTTAGTTGCTAAGGGGCACTGCAAGTATTTTGTTAAAAAATGTTTAAGTTACACATTTTTGCCACATGAAGAACAGCTTATAACAGCGTTTTATACAGCTCTGTCCACCTAGCGCGAGACTCGGTGAATCACTCACGCAGCGCCACCTAGGGGAATTATCCAGAGTTCACAGAAACCAATTTTAAGCACTTAAATCTTGGTTTACAATTGAGCTCTTCAGTAAGGATTATTTTGCATGGTGAGTGCACTGTTCTTGATGGAGTATGCAAAATGGCGCAGGGAAGGAAGAATTTAAATGTCTCAATTTGTATGGAAGTGTGACTTGTGGAGATTGTGCACTTTCTATGGAACTGCATCTCCATTTCTCCTTAGAAATGGTCCAAAATTTTGCTTGTATGTCGGCTGCCAGTTTTCCCTGGCTTCTCATTACCACTGAGGGGAAATTTATAAACAAGAGGTGACACAGCTATTGTTTCCACTCCACGTGTAAGGACTAATGGTCATATTCTACTTTTTTCCCCTCTAAAACAAAAATGGTCTAGTGACAAAGCATGCACTTCTTGATCAAGAGAGCACGGGATCAAATGTCATTCAGACCACAAATTTTTTCACTATGATTTTTAACTGAGCATTCTCAGAAATGTTGGAGTGGCCACAAAAGACATGTGGTTCAGATTCCTTAATCAACTACAGGTCTCCATTTTCTGATTAGGTAACTGGGGAAGGTTAGGGACACGTAAGTAGCTGCAGTGGCGTCCAGTTGAAAGACCTGCAAGAGGCCTGCCAGGTACACCACACAGAATTCTCTTTTGCTTGTACTTGTTTGTTCTGATGAAAGCCTAGCTTAAACTATACAAACATTTGTTTGAATAACTTCATATCAACAGTTAAATTCTTGCACATGTAATTCCCATAAAAGTGGCTTAGGCCATTCCTTATAATAATGTTTGAATGTTGTACATTTGACTATCAGTGAAACAGTTCTTTGTTAATTACCTGTAGTCATCACAAAAATGCAAAGTGTGTATTGACTGACAAAAACAAACATTTTTCTTGCACCAGGCACACCAGACAAAGGAAAAATTAATGCAGTCAGGCACTTCACAGTAACCACAAGTTTTAATGTTCAGGTGCATTTTTCAATCCAAAAAGCATCCTCCTGAAACAATAATGTCCCCAGTGAGCAAAACTCTTTTCTTCAAATGGCCTTCTAGAACCACCTCTAGCTAATAGTAACCACTTTTCAGGTCCATTGTCAAAAAATATTTGCACTGACCCAAATAGTTTATAGTTTCCATAACATTTATCAAAAGGTAGGCACCTCTTACAGTCTTGGCAGGTTGCCCTGGCGTAGATGTGAACTGCTGTTCTTGATCGGCATCTCATACAGTGACCAGATAACACAGCCCCTGTGGTAGTTTATATACTCTTCCAAGCTGCATGGTTTGGACTGTGCTATGCCTTTTGGCACGTGCAAGGCTTGGGACACCTTGCTGCTTGAGTACTGCTGCATTATGCATGTCAATATTTGCAGCAATTGATCTTTCTCACCCTATCTGCAAATTCTTCCACAGACCCTCCATGCTTTTCAGTACCATACCTAATTGCTCTTTGAAATGTCTGGCACTGTTATGCTTTCTGTACCTTTGTATCAACCCTTTCTCAAAATGCTCAAAAGTCTCTGCTCCCTTAAGAGCTTCCATATATCCCACATAAGCCTTTGCTTCTCCCATTAACCTTAACTCTTAAAAGCTCCACGTCATTTCAATCTTCCATCTCTACCAAATACTTCAGATCTCCAACAAACATTTGCACATCATCATCAATTTACCAAGTAAAGGATCAATTAGACCTGCAGCTGTCAAATCTACATCTTGCTATACCGACTGCACTTTTAATAGACTATGAAACTCTGTATTAATGGCTGTTAGTTGTGCTAACCTTTCTGACAATTTACATTCTGCCTCTGGCTCTGACACTACTTGTGTCCCTGATTCTGCCATGTCATTGCCTAATTTTTACTTGTTTTGGAACACCAGTAAATTATTAATTCAATTGAACAAAACATACCAGCTTAATTCATACCCACTTTGACTCCCAGCACAGTCTAGCCATGTAGTCATGACACTTGCATTTGAAACATTCCACTGCTACCAACCTTGTACACAGTGCTGAATGATTCAGCACATTACACTGTGTACATCTGACAGGTACAAACAAATCCTGTTTTATGCGCCCTCCTCTGCCAGTGGTGTTTCATCATGCTCAGCAGCCTCCACAGGGGCCCTTATGCTGGTGGCAGCATGATCCTCACCCTGCCTCCCCACAGTGTCAGAAGATCACTGTCCGGTGATGTAGTTGTCATGGCTGCTACCCTGGGCTGGTGTTGGCGTGCTGTAGCACCAACTCCCAGATCAAGCAGCTTCGTGGCAGGTTGCCCTGGCATAGATGTGAACTGCTGTTCTTGATCGGCATCTCATACAGTGACCGGATAACACAGCCCCCGTGGTATTTTATATACTCTTCCAAGCTGCATGGTTTGGACTGTGCTATGCCTTTTGGCACGTGCAAGGCTTGGGACACCTTGCTGCTTGAGTACTGCTGCATTAACTATTTTCACACAGTACCTGGCTAGGCCACCTCACAACATAGTGACAGCTATGTCACATTTTGTAAAGCACAACACCCACATTTGCCTGTGGCTCATGCTGCTACAATCTTCTCTCTAACTTCATGCATTTATGACCAAATATGTTTGGTGTGCTACAAGAAAGACAAGATATAATGTTCTTTACAAAAACCTCAAAAAGTTCTTGACAATTTACAACAAATTTTTACATGTTACTCTAATAAACATTCAGATGGACATGAGTTACATATTTTTCAATATATATGTAATATATAGATATATACAGGTTGATCGGAAACAGTCTGAAAAGCTTGTAAGGGTCTTGCAGAGTAGGTTGTGGTGAGAAGTAATTATTGAGAAGAATTTCATATGTTGCACCATTTCTAAGTTAGTCAACATTGAAGTTAGCCAATCATTCCATTGCATGTGAAAATTCAAGTGGCCTGACAGATATGATTAATGGCAGTTGTTGTCATTACATAGCATAAATGATACTGTATGAGACTGCTCAGCCTCTGACTTAGGTTTGATTCTTGTCCAATGTGTAATTTTTGTATACGTCTCTTGTTAAGTTTTAGGAACACAGTTGGTTACACCATAGCTGACAGGCTGCTTGATTTTGCACATGCAATGGCTGATTTGCTAACTTCAAGGCTAATTAATTTGGAATTGGTACAGCCATCAATTTTTTTTCTTCTCAACACAACCTATCCTACAACACCCTTAAAAGCTTTTCAAACTGTTTCTGACTACCTTGTATATTTATCTATACCACTATACAAAGATGAAACATTGCTTCCAAGAACCCTGGAAAGTTCTTGATTGGTTTACTTCATATTTTTATACAATGCTCTAATAAACATGGGCATAGGTTACATATTTACAGAATGTACAAAGTACAGGTTTTCTCATAAAACTGATTGTGAGGATGAAAATTTCTCATAAAACTGATTGTGAGGATGAAAATGCTGTGCTGTACTGTGAACATTTGTACTTTCATTTTCTTTCCTGCAAGAAATTTCAGCTATGAAAATATGTAGGCCAATTGTTTCTCCCATATATTATTTCTCCTTGTGTATAATTTTAAACAAATAATACCAACCAATTTAACCATTCATTTTAAGCAACTTCAATTCCCAATCAAGGTTTCATTTACAATAATAATAAACAAGACTCAAGGTCAGAGAAAGGGGGAAGACGAGATTGACTGAGAGAGGGGAGAGAATAAAGATTAAGACATTTGGGAGCCAGTCAAATGAAAACAACACAGACTATATAATGAGCATGACATACGGCATGGACATTGGTAAGGTGTGTGTAGAAATGCCCTGTAATAGGGATAGGGAAGTAAGTGTGAATGTTCACTGAGGTGCTATTTGTCTGTTACACATACTCAACATTAGGTCAGCAAGTTATGTGTGCGCCAGACTTCACTGTGGAGGCTGGGAAAGAGGAATAGCAAGGTATAGTGCAATTTTTGACTTTGAAAGGAGTGTCAGGAAGTGAAATTCATGGCAAAATATCTGCTGTGTATGGTGAACACAATATGTTACATGTGCATGTGTTTGCATGGAATAAATGATCTTGAGAAGGTTGTAAGTTATTGAAAGACAGCAGTTGGTGAGGAAAGGCTCATCATATTGTTACTTCATCTGTCATTGCTGTAGTGGATGCTGCTTTCAGACATGACCAGTGGCAAATGGTGCAAGACATTTGGCTCATGTTTGGCATGAGTCAAACAATGCTCACACCATCATGACAGAGCATATGAAATTCTGGGAAATCTGTGCAAAGTGTGTTAAGCAGCAGAAATTGTAAAGAAAGTCAACATCACTGGATTACCTTGAACAATCCTACTATGAAGAATGTTTCCTGTCCCATATTTTCTTGGAAGGTAAAACATGGTGTCATCATTTTGAGCCAGAGAACAAGCAACAAGCCAACAATGGTAGCACATGGATTTGTGGTTAACCAAAAAATCCAACACCATGCACACCAGCTCTGGAAAAGTCATGAAGACGTTTTTCTTAGACTGCAAGGGCCCTTTGTCATTGACTTTCTGGAACATGATGCTACAAGTAATGCATAATGGTACATGAAGACTTTGCAAAAATTGAAGGATGCCATGAAGTCCAAACACCCAGGGATGTAAATGGACGGCATCATTCTGCTGGAGGATAATACCCACCCACATGTTGTCAAGGGTGTTTTCATTATGTTGCAGAAGTTTTGCTAAGAAGCTCTTATACATCCTCCACAAAGTCCCATGCAATTTTCATATTTTTGAAGTTCTGAAGAATGACAAAAACCAAAGACAAACAACCAGCAGAATGGAAAATGGTTTTGATCTATCAAATCCATAAGGAAGGTGATAAATTGAAATGTGACAACTACCAAGAAATCGTTGTGCTTAGTATATGCTAAAAGATCCTGTCCAAGTGCCTCATACACAGAATTCAACACTTGGCAGAATCAGTAACTGGAGAATAATAGGGAGGTTTTCAGCCAGGCCAGTTAACAGTAGATCACATCATCGTTCTCTGACAGCTCACTGAAAAACTGAGAGAATGTGGTAAAAAACTACACATTTTATAGATATGGATAGAAATCAATGGAGAAGGGAACTTGTAGCAGCACACAGTCCATTGGGCCTGATCACATAAAAGTAGAAGAAGACAGACATTCACAGCTGCTGATTTGCTTCAGATGAGGAGGTGCATGCCTGGATACAGTCATAGTTGTGTACACAATCACAAACATTTTTTCACAAAGGCATTGACTGTCTTGTCTCACAGTACAGCTACAGTAATTTCTTTTGAAATAATGAACAGTTCACTTACTTTTTTCCTCCTGTCTCATTTTCATTTGATTGCCCCTTATATACCCAATCTCCATACATATTTAGCAATTTTTAAGCATTAGCAATTTCACTAGATGTAGATAACTGCATGATACACCTAACTGCTCCTGACCAAGGTACTATCAAAGCTCCCATGCAGTCCTATGTGTCTTCTGAAGATCCCAGTGGATGCTTGTTCTTATCTCAGGGAATATGGTGGCTTCTCACTGTGTGCTCTAAACTGGATTGAACGCCACAATAAATAATTTTTTCGTAGACAACCAGTTTGTAGGTGTTTGGAACAGATACTTTATGAGCTGAGTCACTAGGGCTAATCAACAAGCAGTTGAAGTTAAATGGATTGGGAATAAAAGCAAACCAGTTGTAAAATGCTGATTTATTAAAATTTGCCCATGTTTTCTACAATTTTAAAACTGTCTTCTTTAGAAGGTACTGCATCTCTTAACAAATATTATGGAATTGTGTGTAGAACAGATATGGTATCCTTAGAATAAACAAAATTTCAGGTAATGTTTACAATAATTTTAGTGAAGCATACTCACTTTGATTCACGTTATTTATATCCAATCTTGGAATCATTGACTCTGTCTAGTACATGCACATGTTATCCACTTAATCATGATTTAATCTCCCTCCCTCTCCCTCTCCCTCTCCCTCTCCCTCTCCCTCTCCCTCTCCCCCCCCCCCCCCCCCCTCTCTCTCTCTCTCTCTCTCTCTCTCTCTCTCTCTCTCTCTCTCTCTCTCTCTCTCTCTCTCTGTAACAAGCTTGAGCGTCCAAGCAGAAATGCTTCAAGGAAATATTACCAATGTATAAGAGTCCCGATACTGATGTATTAAGTTGGTTCCTGACATGAAGGAAACTAGGACCCTCCGTGACAGAGAAACGACAAATATTAAAAGACAAATGCAGATTGGTGAAAGAGAAATGGGTTAGGGGGGAGGGAAGTGGTAGTAGATCATCACTTATGAAGCATCATGGTAAAGGAAGGGGTGGCACTGAGAAAGCATGCTGTATGAACAAACATACTAGAAGGGAAGTGTTGTAAAATACCTAATAAAATAATGACTAAATGAAGGCCACTAAGCAGTGTTTGCATGTTTAGAAATCATTATGTTATAGGTGGTGTAAAAAAAAAAAGAAAAAAAAAATCACTAGTAAAATGTTGAACAGCTGAACTGTGAAAATGTATATTGTAAAATAACAAAATAAAAGGCATAGGGAACATAATATTCTGAGTAGAACAGGCCATAGTTCTGTATGTAGCATATTTATGCTCTGTAGAATTGGATGTTATGTTTTCTATTTAATGTAATATGTATGACAGAGAGATCTGCCATTGGCACACTACACACTGTTGAATCCAATGTAAAATGTTATAATTTGAGAAGTTCTAAGACAAAGCTCTACAGTAGAGTGCTACTACCTTTAAATCATGCATTTTAAAAGGCGATTAGGTGAATGACATACACTTGTACTAGACAGAGTCAATGATTTGCACACTGGACATAAATAATGTATTTCTCTGGAATTGTTTGTAAACATTTCCTGTAATTCTGTTTATAGTAAGAATACCATATCTGTCTACACAAAATGTCATAATATTTCTTAATTGGCACAATGCATTCTGAAGAAGACAGTTTTAAAATTGTTGAAACTATGGTCAAGGTTTAATAAACCTGTATTTTGCAACTGGCTGGCTGTTATGCCCAGTCCATTGATGCTCTAGCATCATAGTTGCTGAAGTGCAGCCACATTCAAAATCATAGTTGAGATTAAACTAGGCTGACCATTAACTCATGGGAAAACTCATTCCAAAATCTTATATTAAAAAAGATTGTGCTGACAAGGGGAAGGCCTCAAACACGGTCAACCAATTCAGCTCGTAACTGGCAGAAGATATTTTGACTCAATCGTGGGAATTAATTTTACTGTATATCATATGTACCACAAAACTGCCTGAAAAACTGGTGCTGGAAGTTAATAATGAATTATGCTATGAACTGCTGTTGCACCCATGCAGTTATGCACTTTCTGCTAGGATTTCAGAAGCACAGTGCGCAGTTCTGAAACCTCCAAATCAAGATCGGTACCACATATTACTGTGTATAAGCATTGCATGGTTGGCCTAAAATTTTAATTTTTCACTAATCTAGGTTATTTGAAAATTTCATTTGCATGCCTTATTATTATTATTATTATTATTATTATTATTATTATTATTATTATTTGTTGATTATCTTATTAACTCTCCTATTTCTACCAGTTTCAATATGGAAAAAAATACAAATTAAAAAAACTACATAATGCATTTGAGAATTGAACACAGGTTCTTTGCTGTGCAGCCAGATACCTTTGTCGGTATGCTAGCAGCACTTTTGTTGTACAGTGTTTACTAATGAGCACATAAGTGACACTTAGAACAGTTTATTTCCTTAGTTTCTAGAAAAAAATGTGTTTGCGGATCCCATATATGATGATGAAAAATGCTCAATTTTCAGTTATTGATTGATCCCATCAGTTCTGAGTTGACTGCATGCCATGAACTCCAGGGGTGTTAAAAAGAAAACTGGAGGGGTATTGAGCCAAAATATCTTACAATCTTTCATTTTAGGTTGTACACAAGTGAACTGCCAAATATGAGCTGAATTGGTTGGCGAAGTGTGAGGACTGCTGCTTGGGAGAGTGAGTAGGCGTTATGTGATGCCTTGTGTATTTAAGTGAATCGTTTTCATATAGCATGTTATATGTATGATGTAAGTGCCATCTTTGGTGTTGCACAGCAACCAATACCCCCATAGGCAGGGTTTGATCACCTCATGATGGTGTTGCCTGTTTCTTGAACAGTGTGCCTGATGATCTATTGGTTAACAGTGTATATTGTGCCCTGTTTACTGTGCAATCATGTAAACGTTATTTTTCCTTTATCATTGTGTGTAGTTTCCATTCACTATGATATACACTGTCATGCTGTGGGTGGAATATCATGACACAGAGGAATGTTGAGGCAAAAAGATATATATACCATCTCTGAAGCACATGGCTGATGATACACTAGACCTACTAACTGCCTCTGGCATAACATCAACTTCTGGCAAAACTCCTGCAACTAGGTGCTGAAGCAGCACTCGTGCACACTTTCTCCACCAGACAGCAAAACAACTTAGTGCAGAGATGCCATAAATATGTGGTTTATATGACTATGACCAGTAAAGAGTTCGGCAACAGAGCTCAGCAGAGCTGTGTATTGCGTCAGACAGCCTTTGATAGTTGCTGACCACACTACATTTGATGTTGCTGGACTCTCCATGGAGTACTGTGAACACAGTGGGACTTCGCAGTGTCACCACTGGTACCACTAACTGCTCCCCCCTTGCCTGCAAGGGCACTGTGTTGGTAACAGACGCCCTCCAGTGCATCACATTATCAGCACACTGTCTCCTAGGAGTGTGAGAGAGCTTGTAATGCACTATCCCGAGTTTCATTTAGTTCGCTACTCAATACTCACTTGTAGTGAAGTAGCTGATCCAGTATTACGAGCGTTATAATTTCATGTATTTATTTCCAATACTTTGTTATTCAAAGTCTGATATTGTAATGAAGTAGAAAACATTATTAGATTTGAAAAACACATTATTTCTGTTCTAAAATTGTTTTTCTGTTAAAAACAACAACATGAATTTATTCATATTCACAAGCATATTTAACTGTTCTATTCTGTAACAATTGTAGCACAAGGTATTTGCACATGAGTTTGAAAACACTTTAGTGATTTTTATCTTTACATAGTTGGAATACACTTCATATCTAACTAAAAAACATTGTTAACTGCACTGATTTTGTAAATTTTTATAATGAGGAGAATTGTCTTTGAAGATTGCTTGTAAAAGTGGAAAACAATTAGTATGACTTGTACAGGCCATGGCATTTATGAAAAAAGCCTCCACTGACGGGGAAATGCTGTATCCTCTCAATGTGATTGTGAAAATGAACATTAGACTATCAAGCGCACTGTAAGAAGCTGTAGAAGATTTCTCTGTAGTGACAGAGGCAGTCCTTGAATGGACTGAACATTTAGATATTAATTTGTAGATTTAGTCATTTAATTCTATTTATTTTGTAAAATTATGCAATTCATGAATGTACATTGCAGTTGAGTTTGTATTTCCATATACTAAATAAATAAATGAAATACTTTATGTCTAATTAACTGACAATTATAAGAGTACTTTGTAACACTTTGAGTACCTATAAGATATAAAGATCGCATGGTTGAGTCCACCAAGAAAGTTGCTTGTTTGTTCTTTTGGTCAAGTTCAGGTGTTTTACAGAGGAAACAGTAATTTATTAAAATGGAGTGTTAAAATTAGTAAACATATAGCATTAAAAATTGTTGTGAGCAGGTTTGTGTCAGCTTATTATTAATATGATAATGAACAGTTAATTACTAGACACACATTGCTCCACTGTCACCATATCCAAATTTATAAAGTGCTTTGTGTGTAATCTGAAGCAACAAACAAATCAAAGATTTTAAATGCATCTACTATGCAATTGGTAACAGTTTGATCACAAGCTGCAGGCATGGCTGCATCCTCTGTACCAGATATGACAATTTTAGGGTTGATGCCGGGCTGTGCTGACAGGATCAGATGTACATCTGTGTCTGCTTCAGCTGAATGTATCAATAAAGGGTTTTATAGTAATCTGGCTATTTTGCTGCAGCTACCCTCACCTTCAGCAGACTTCTGAATTCATTGCCTGCTGATCAGATCTATAATGCCTGCAACACGAATGTGAACTATGCAAGAACAGTGTTGTATGTGGAATATCACCATGTCTTCGTAGAAAATTTTCTTGGTATTCACATGCTCAGTAATTCATAGAGACACAAATTGGTAAGGAATTTTCAAGAGACTGGATCCATAATAGACACAAAAATAGTATATATAACGAAGTATTTTAACTAAGAGTAAACTAGACAAGTCTGGATAGGCCTTGGAAAGAAGTCTGAGAAAATTTTTGTGCCATTTAGCACTTCGCACTGGCAAGTCAGTAGCATCCACAACTGTAGATCTTTATTTAACCTAGGTTACTGTTATCGCTTAGCACATTCAATTTATGAATAAGTTTGAAACATTCTGCATTATAGAATACTGAAGACATGATGCACGCTTTGATTAGAAAGAGCATTTGTAGCCAACTCTGGTAAATGGACAAGTCTTACAACTCATATCAAATGGAGGATACATGAGTGGTGCAGACAAAGCTGGATAAGTTCCACTTATCAAGAGCTGAAGGTACATATAAAATCATACAGTGATTAGTCCCCACTGGTCATAAAGAATAAAAGCATGATGTGACACACTTATGCTCAACTCAGTACCAAGTCCACAGCATAATTCCAACAACAAAAAAGCAAGTGGCATACACTAACCATTTCAGGCCTAGTCACAGTGCTGCACAATGATAAGTGAGTGAAACTCATATCTTCACACTGGTAGTAACTTTTCATTCCCACTCCTTTATGCTGTCCATGCTGATATGAAGCCTTAAGGCTACCTGTGTTAGGTGGGGCAATACAAGAGTATCCTTGTGTGAGATGCACAAACTTAATGGTTTTCCATGTGGAACTGGGACCCTACATGTCTACTGAGATGATATCCTTGAACATTATTTTCATTGTCACACTAGAGCATTATATGATAATTTCAGTAGCAATCGATGGTACTAGATGTGATAGTTACATGATAGAGAACAATCATCTACATTTATGATTTGGAATGTATGAATTTAAAATATCTACAAATCTACTGAGTATGTCACGCATGTTGCAAGCACATGACCACAGTTCATATGGGATGTACAGTGGCTAGTTTGCTCAGCAATTGCCACAGAAAGGCTCAGCAAGTCTTCCCTGCCTTGAACATAAATAAAGGCACAGTTCAACTAACTTAAGCTTACATTTATTTACAGCAGGTGCTCAAAATAATCTCTCCCTTCAGCAAGAGCAACCTGACACCTTCTGAATACATTATAAACTACTCATTGACTTTTGGCTGACAAAATTCTTGAAATTGGAAATCGAATACTGCCTTCTAACTCTGGGAATGTATGGAGTTTGTTTGCCTACATCTTATCTTTTAATGCCCCAAAGATAAAAATCACATGGATTTAGATTTGGTGAGTGAGGAGTCCTAATTCCACCAGCTTCTATAATGAAACTCAATAAACAGACAGTTTACAATACATAGGAGGAAAAGAACCTGTGACACTTTCACAAAAGAATGTCTAACCGCATTTTAAAGCTTTTGTATGTCTTGCCAATGAATGGCAGCGGCCTAGTAAAGCTGCTGCTTGGCTGGAGACACCAGATGCAGTTGGACCATCTCTGCCTATGCCAGAGGCCTCATTCATAGCAGTAATCCCACTTCATTGTGGGATTAGCAGGATAGGCACACTCTACATCGTCATGTGGCATTGGGTCTGGTAGTTCCTGTCCATTGAGATCATGGGTAGCCACATTGCACACTACCAAAATCCACTCTGACTATAAATGCTTAATGAGCCCAGGCTGTTTTGCCATTAGTTGAATTCCCAGAATCACCAGGGCTACCAATGGCCCTCAAGTATCATGCCTTCATTGAATAGGGCCAAAAACTTTTGTTTCTGAGTAGGCTATTTTAAATGATGTGGTACACCAAGATTACAGTTCAGACACTTTAACTCAACTTTGATTGCTGAATGAACTAATGTTTATGGTCAAATCAAGTCTCATCTACTTAAATTAACCACAGGTAATCGGCTAGTAACATACTACACTGATTGATGATCTGCAATGTAGTTGTTCAAATGCGGTTATCCAAAACTGAGGTAACAATTCATCAAAATTCATTTGTGGCAAACAAATAATTAATACAGTCTCTGAATTATGCTCACTGCCTTTCAGATCTAATGGTCATATCAATACAAAGATAAAGGGATGTACACTGGCTAGTTTCCTTAGGGGCATAATTGATGCAGATAGTTACTTTCCTAATGGAATAAGAAATGACAGCATACTAGTATTTGAGTGTTACAGTCAGTTTTGTTACTGTCAAATGGAAACAGCCTCTAACAAGAACTTAATCTGAATGAGCCACTGAAATTAACTGAACCAAAAGGGTTTGGTGAATCACTTGTGTGGAAACTAAAGGAGACTGTAAGTAGTTTATACAAACCAATTTTGGAATAGATCATCTGGCTGTTCCAGTTTTCTCCAAACTTGCAAACATTTGAAAAGGAATGATTAAAAAAGAAATTGCAGAGTTCTGCTGTTAATCATACACATATTTTATTTAATTTGGGAGGGGGTGAAATAGTTTTGTGAATGTGTGGAATACAAGATTTACTCAGATCGGAAAGTAGTTGGGTCGGCATACATTGGCAGCGCATCACGGTTCTGCCTCAGGAAGGCCAGCATGCGCCCCTCCACATCTCGCCGTAGTGGTGATGTCCAGAAGCGGGACACCAGCTCTGCACGCTTACCATCTGGCATCTGCAACACACAGTTTTTACATTTGTCCCCCCTCCTTTCTTCCACCACCTTCAATCTTACCTTTCTATTGCTGTCTCTCTCTTTTCCCTTGTCTCTTCCTTCTGTTGAAATCTCTTTTCCATATCTCCTTCCCCTCGATGCATTCCCATCTGCCTACTCTAACCTCATTCCTTATCTTCCCAATTCTCACTTTTCCTCCTTCCACCTAACATTCTCACTTTTCCCATCTTATACCACACTACCTCTCCTCCAGACTTTAATACCTCCTGTTCCCACCTTGCACTTCCACATTTCTCACCACCTTCTACACCTTTTACTGCCTATACTGTCTTACTTTCTCCCTTTCCTGTCCTCCTCCCTCACATCCATCTCCAACTTCTGCCTTTCCCCTTTCTGTTATCAGTCTCTTCTTTCCTCCTCCCCTTGACTTCCCAAGCTCCCCATATGTTTGTCTCCCCATCTCACTCTCCTTAAATTATTCTCTGCATCACCCTCTCTTCTTCTTTCAAACTCTCTCATCCTGTCTCTCCTCTTCCCAGCCCCATCTCTCACTATGTACCAATCCCAGTGTCTCCTATCCGCACTTCACACCTCTACTATCTCCTCTCGCCATCTGGCCTTTCTCTTGACCCTGCCTCTCCTTTCTGCCATTCTCATTTTTCTAATTCCCCCTTGAGTGGTCCCTGCTTTCCTCCACTTTTCACTTCTCTTTTCTACCTTCATTCTACCTTTCTCCAATTTCATCTCTCTCCTTTCTCTACCTCTGCTTTGCCCTTTTCACACTTCTCCTCTCCCCTCTCCAGCCTTCTTCTTCATCAATCTATTTGTGCCCTTCTTCTCATGTTTCCTCTCCTTCCACCTACATCTGACTCAGATGACTCCTCTGCAATTAACACTGAAATGCCTGGCACAGGGTGTTTTTGAACTACCTTCAGAAAATTTTTTACCAGCCCACTCTCTAACAGTGGGTGGGAAAAATTAACACTTAAATCTTTCTGTACCAGCTCTGATCTCTTATTTTGTTGGGGTGATAATTTTTTCCTATGTATGAGGTATATTCCAAAACTAGGGCCTGTTTGGTCAGAAAAAAAGAAGATAATATGAAAAGGTTTATATTGACAGTGAAATACTTTGCTACATATCTACTTTGCTTTTCCACATAATTGCTGTAATGCTCCTCTAGCTTCTTTAATCCCTCTGCATAAAAGTTTTCCATCTGGGAACTGAACCAATTGGTAAAAGCAGTCTCAATTTCATCGTTGTTTTGAAATCATCGTCCTCCCAGCCACTTTTCCAAATAGAAGAGGAGGAAATAGATGCTTGGTGCAATGTCAGGGTGCTCAAAAATTTCCCAACAAAAATCTTGCATTTTCTCCTTGGTTTTGTCAGCAGTGTGAGGGTGTGCATTATCATGAAGAAGGATTATGCCAGATGACAGTTTCCCATGGTGTCAGTTTTGTATCACATGTCACAGCATGGGTACTGTTTCAGGTGTAACTGCTAACCACAATTGAGGAAATCAATCAAAAGGGTGCCTTTCTCATCCCAAAAAATGGTAGCCATTATTTTTTAAGTCAAGAATGGAGACTGCTTAAACTTTTTTTTGTTTGCACAAATCTGCATGGTGCCACTGCATTGTGAATGGTTTCGATTCTGTGATGGTATATGATACCCACATTTTGTTGCCCTTAACTATGTAGGGAAACAAATCATCTCTATCTTTTCTATAGCACTGTGCATTCTTTGCTCTTTGTGCTGATAAGTGAACATTTTTGGAACCACCTCGCACACAGTTTGTGATATTGCAGCTATTCAATAACAATCCTGTAAATTAAGGTTCGGTCAACATTTAGGAAGTCATTAGCCAGATCACTAATCATCAATTGTGATCACAGTTTTTTGTTCACTTGATCAATGATGTCATTGGTCCGAATATTGGGCCTCCATTCTGCTGTTCATCATGAACATTTGTGCAGACATTCTGAAATTCTTGACACCATTTTTGAACTTTTTTGACACTCATTATTTCAAAACCATACACTAGGCATAACTTACATCTGATTTTAGCAGCTGAAGATCCTTTTGCCAGCAAAAATCTAATTGCACTATGCACTTCATAGCTTCAGGGATCTACAACTGTCTCGTCCATTGTGATCTGCTCTCACCGGCTGGCAAATGATTACTGAATCAAACCAACATTGCAGTAGTTTTTTGAAGAGTTGGTAGACAGCACAGAATGTGTGAAACTTCATTCACACCTACTATCAGTTGAATATTTATCACCGTTTTAGTTTTGGAATATGCCTCATAGGTTGGTGACTAAACTATTTTCAAATTTAGAGGAGAAAATTGGTGATTGAAATTTTGTGAAAAGATCTCATCACAACAGAAAATGTGTGTTTTAATGATTGCTACCCCAAGTCAGTTGTCATATCCATGATACTCACTCTTCTATTTTGTGATAATATGAAACAAACTGCCTGTCCGTGGGCTCTTTCGATGTCCTCCATCAATACTATCTGGTAAGGATCCCTGATCATTTCCCTCTTTCAACCTCTTATTTTACCTCATCCTGATCCAGTTCCACTGTCTCTCAATATCCATCCTTATCTCTTTCATTCTCTACTTCCTATCTCTCTTTTTCCCTACATCTTCCCTCTCTCTTGGCCTCCCTCAAGTTTCCATCCATTCCTGTTCAGTCGCCCCCAATGCACACTCTTCCATCACTTGGCCCTGTCCGCACTCTCATCTTGTCCTCTTCCTTTTTACCTTTCTTTATGTCTTCCTTCTCCTGTTCCATTTCTCTATCCACTGCCAAACATGCTTATATTGAGACATACATACAGCAAAAATTGCAGACAAAGTAAATGGTAATCAGAAATCCTGAGCTTTCCATACATGATGTAGTATTGCAGTTCTCCTAGTATGATCTAGATGTCATATGGACAATATTAATTTCATTGTTTTGGTGTTGTTATCACCTCACTTAGCATCAGTATGTTGAAGGATGAAGGCCAAAATGATAGGAAGGTTGCTTCAGCTCTTCACACTGCTAAACTTGATGTCACCACTCTTACAAACCTTTTGAGTTGTTCTGTACAAGATGCTGTTGTGCCCAGTAGTATGCATCATTAGTCTGGAGTAATGTAACAGAAACACACCTGAATCAGAATCAGTCTCTTAAACTCACTTTGTACCTACCAAATAGTCACAATACTTTATCTCATGGACAGGTTTAGACAATCGACTTGTGACTTCAGTGAGAAATTGAGTGAGAAATTGAAGATGTCACAGAAATGATTCATCCACAATCATGGCATTGGTGCACAGTGCCACAGCTACACTATGTAGTCACACCTTCTGGTGAGCTAAATACATTATTCCAATATGTAGAGTGTTTTTTGCTACAAATCAACAACACCGAAAGACAAATGGACACTACCACCCATCATCCTGACCACCATCATGATGTCATTACATCCACAATGGTAAATAAAAATAAATAAATGTCATGTGACATCATGGTCTATCAATTGGATGTCCTTAAAATCAGTGGCACATGGTTTTCCTGATACAGTCATCCAACTGCTTAACTTCAGTGACTGGATGGGAACCAGTGTTACCAACATGGCAAGGCCGTTGGCATCTACAGTGATTACTAGAGTCAACAAATACATCAAGAAGGCTAGGACTGGGTTTATGCTTTGCAGAGTAATAAGACATGGCTATCATTTCACATAAAAAACAAATAGGTATTATTTAATTTGAATGCAATGGATGTAGAGGAATTGTGGGAAAGTTTAAACTTACCTTGCATTGCTCTAGGGATTAGTATGTGTCAAGTTAAATTGAATAAGGATGGGTAAATTTCAACCACATTTAAGAACAACAATCAGAAAAAGCTGGGGAAATGGTAAACAGAAATTGTCAGATTCTTGATTCAGAACAGTTTAAAGAAATACTGACAGGTAGAAGTTAGGATGAGTTCCTGTATCTGTAAGGAGAGCTATGTAAGACACATACAACATCTTCCACCATCATGTATCCACATAAGATCTTTTCAAGAATAGCAGAAAATTCTGCTCTTATGTAAATTTACAAAGTGGCTCAAAATCTTATAGTCATTCACTCTTTGATCAGTCTGGTATGTGCATGTAGAAAATGTCACATGCATGAGCATAGCTCACCTTTTCACCTGTGATACCTCATAACTGCTGTACACAGTCTTATCTGTATTGTAATCTAGGAGTATCTGCCCTTAAAACGTAAACTTTCTCCATCTTTTTCTCATTTGCTGCTACCATTTTACTCATACTTTACGTAGGTACACTGGACAAGAAATTATTCACTGTCATCAGACTTCATATTAATACTGCGGAACATCACTTCTTGCTTTAATATTGGTCTCAGTTTGGTGAGGTAGTGAGTCCACAAAGTTCTTCAGGTATTCCATATCCAGCTGTAGCCACTCATTGATGATAAGATCCCACAGAACAATCAAATTGCAGTGACATTGATTGCCATGTTTCACCTACTGATCCAAACAGGTCCAAACTTTTCCTGTGGAATTAAGATCAGGTGATTTAGCAGACCAGTCAATGTGCAGTAGGGAACCTGAGTGTTTGTCAAACCAGCAACGTATGTGTGTCACTCTGTGAGCACTGCTATTTCCATCTTGGAAGATGGGAGTGTTCCCAGCATAATCATCATGAAGATATAGAATGAAGTGTTAACTTCATCACTGAGAAAGTTGAAATAAATATCCTGGTTCATGTTCATGGTAGCCCTAAGGACAGGCCTCAGATCATGGTATGAAAAGCAACTCCAAAACACCACAGGACCACCTCAGACCTGAACAACCCTCCTCACAATGTCAGTTAAATGCCTAATCGGGCTGTGAGTGTACTCAACAACTTCTACCATTTGAAAAGAGGTCAAACTGTGACTTCTCAGACCACACTACATGCCTCCAGTCAGTTACTATCCAAATTTTGTGCTGTTTGGCCCACTGAAGAATTGCATCTTTATGTTTTACTGTGAACAATGGCTTTTGGTGAGGTACCCAATTCCAAATGTCCATTATATCCCATTACCTCTGTTACATTTGATTGGAAACTGGTTGAGATAGATCTGTATTCATTAACGGTAACAATTCATGTTGCATTTAAAACTGATTGCCATTGAAAATGCATGGCTCTCATCTCTGATCCCTATCAGTTAGGATCTTTTCTCTATTATATTCTTACCTCATGTTCCATTGCAGTGAGCGTTATGCCATTTTTCATATTCATATGCTCATTGGGCAGTCCACTTTGATGTGACAAACTTGGCAATGTCATTCACTGTGTGGTCATAAGCACATCGAAATATGATAGCTTCTTTCTGCAATTCTGTCACATATCCATGTCGACCTATCTTACTATGCTGATTGCACACAACCAACTGGCACATACACAACACTTTGCCATTTCTTACAATACTGGTGGAGGGGAGAGTCAAATGATCATCTGGTACAGTTCTACACCATTTACAGTGCCCGAAAATGACCATTGTTCTCTTTTAAGGGACTGACTAATATTTTGTCCAATGAGCCTATAATTAAATACAATAATAGCTTTATGGACTTATATTACAGTCTGATACAGAAGAAAATCCCATTATCTTCTTATTACATTTGTTATTTCCAGACTTTTTTCTCTCTTTGTCCTTGACTTTGAAATTAATTCATCACAATTTACCAGTTTACATTCTTCCTACATAACTAGTACTTATTATCTCCCTGTCTCTTGTTGCCTGCTTTTAAACCACTACTACAATTGTCCAGCCCATTACACCAATTTTTATTTTGGAACTAATACTATTGCCATTCTGACATTATTAAAGATAAATGTAAATTTCTGCAGACTGAGTTTATGTTGTCATCGCTGCAACTGTCATTGTTATTACTTTTCCTTTTTATTATTCCTCTACTTGACAACACTACTCATAAACTTATTATTGTATTTTGGTGTCATTATTACTTTTATCTACATCTACAGCCATAATCTGAAAATCACTATGAAGTGCATGACAGTGAGTACTTCCCATTGTACCCTATATAAATATTACTGTATGTATAATTTGTATATGGAGTGTAGGAAATAATGTTTTTTTAAATACCCCTGATTATACTGTAATTGGTCATATCTCATTGTACAGTTCCTATGGGGAAATAATGAGGGGCATTCAGTGAGCAATGCAACACATTTCAATTTAAAAAATGTGGACTTTGTTGTGGGACATCATGGAATATTTACACTTCAGCCCCTTTAGTTCCATGAAGTTCTGATAGGTGATGGCATTATATGTAGCCTTCAAAATGGTGTCCATAATGGAGATGTGTTCCAAGTAGAGAGCTGTCATTGAGTTTATTTTGGCAGAAAACCAGAAAATTGCAGATATTCATAGGTAGTTACGGAATGTTTACAGTGATCTGGCAGTGAACAAAAGCATGGAAAGCTGTGGGGCAAGGTGTTGGTCATCATCACAACAATGTTGTGCAAACCTGTCTGACCACCCATATGCTGGCTGGCTGCACACAGCTGTGACTCTCCAATGCTGGCATGTGTGGATAGTCTCATTCAAGGTGATCAATGGATCACAATCAAACACCTCACTGCACAACTGGATACCCCTGCTGGTAGTACTGATGTGCTTGTCCACCAAGTAGGGTACTCAAAGGCTTCTAGATTCCTCACTGCCTAACAGAATACCATAAAGAGGACCACCTGTGTGGAATTGCTTGTGTATTGCAAGGCTGATCATGACAGTTTTTTGTCACAGGAAACTGAAAAACCCGCTTCAGTGTGTTCATTGCCTCAAAAATGCAAGTGAACTTCTCCTTCTCCTCCTCATTCTCCATGACAACATAAGCCTCACACAAATCTGCACATCTAAGAGGAGCTCACAAAACTTAATTTGAGTGTTCTTCCTCATCCACCCTACAACCCAGACCTCACACCTTCTGACTTCCATCTGTTTGGCCCAATGAAGGATGCACACACATTACATGGACAATGGGGAAATTATTGATGCAGAAAGACATTGGCTCTGACATTGACCAACAGATTGATACCATGCTGACTGACAGGCCCTCCTAGTAAGGTGGCATAAGACCATCTCATTGAATGGAGACTACGTTGAAAAATAGGGTTTTGCAGCCAGAAAAGTGGGGAATAATATAGTGTACTGGAATCCTGAATGAAACCAACCTGCCTTCAGAAAAAAATATGTTTCATTACTTGCTGAACACCCCTCGAATATAGGGCATTTTAATATATTCCTAGATTCTTCACTTAAATACAACTGTGTTAGTCCCTATATTAATCATAATATACCAAAGATCTGTCAAACAAACAGCTGTGTCTAGAGGTTGGATGTTTATAATATTTGACAGTAGTCTTGCTTATCACTTCTGAACAGGGTACTAACTCAGCTGCACATTCTGTATAATATCCAACAAGAGTTCCGTGAAGCCCTTGAGCCTCGTACAATTTTGTTATTTGTGCTAAGCAATATCTACTGTTCTATTCCCCAGTAAAAAACTAAATGAATTGTAGGTTGCATTTAACAGAAGTCACATACCTCTAAACCACCATCTACACTAAACAATAATAAAAAAAATAATGCATGTGGTATTTAGGACAAAGAAAAGTAGATGTGTCAGAAAGCATGCCTTCTTCCAGCTTGTTTCTTTAAGGTATGCGCCAATTTCATCTATTATGGTTTCTCCAGGATGTCCCTACAAAGAGAGAGACTAGTATTATTGATTTAGCCACTCTACATAATGACAGTAGATGTGTACAATCAATATCAGAATTAGTAAAAGGAATATTACCTTTCCAGAAGAAATGATTTTCAAATTTTCAGCTTGGAGTTCTGAAAAGCGGTCGTGATAAATAGCGTAGCACCAAGGTTCTCTAAAATATTCAAAGAAATCTGAAATCTCTCCTTGTTCATACCGAAACTTAAGATTATTAAGTAGGCTTTCATGCTTCCCATACAAACATATGAGATTATCAGCATCAATTTTCTGCAAAACATAAATTACAAAACATTGATATTATATTACAATTATATTATGACTGTCATTATTTCAGCTATATCTGGAAAGAGTGATTGATTGATTATAGTTGCAGGGGTAATGTTTACCAGCTTACAGCCAGCCACACCTAACCAGGTATTATGTGTACTGCAAAACAGGTAACATAGCAAGCACATGGTGCTCGGTAAAGAACTATGATTTGCAAGCAGCTGACCCTTACTTTTCAACTCGCTGAAACATCAATAACAAAACTACTTTAATATGAGTTATTGGCATCAAGAAAGACAAGGGGCTCACCCTGAAGGAGACAGACACATTTCATGTATTTCTCTGTCGCACTCGGGAATGAATGAAACAGGTTTTGTAACCTCTTCTCACTTGGGGGAATGTGGAGAAGAAAGATCCTATCCCACAAAATCTCACATCTTTTTGGACAGAAAGTTCCCTTTTGGTATCAAGTATAGTTGCACCGAATCTATGAAGGTTGACCAATGTCCACAACATTTGGTAGAAGCAGATGAAATCTTGTTCCAGTCTTTAGTAATCCCATCAGATGTGCAAATGGATGATAAAAACCAATCAATACATGTAATGTCACACATGTACAGTGAGGGCATGTCTGGAGGAGTGCAGCCACTACTGTAGGCTCATCACCATCCACAGTGGGCCAAATTTTGTTAAAAAATAACTAACAGTTGCTGTGTCTGCCTTCAGTTTGCTGTTATCTAACCACCTCCACAAGTGGACCTTGTATAACCAATTGGATGTTTCATGCAAAGAAATCATGAGCTTGTGGTTTCCACTACCTCTTGCCTGTACGAAATTTTACTTAGAATGGTTGGACAAAAATATGGAAACGTCATGAGAAATTCATGCTTGAACATAAATGCAGATGGTACCCAAGCCTGCAGTTGTACATACCTCAACAAAAGTTTTGATTCACCCTGATATATTGTGCAGGTGAGTTGCTATTCTTACTGTTGCTGTATCAACAACAGTTACCAAGAGTGCCACTTATGGGTAGAATACTGCAGTCAAATGGAATGCAGCATTTCAGCTAAAAGTACATTGCCCGTAGGGATGCTTTAGAGATATCTACAGAACAGTAGAGTAAATATTCATCATGCCATGGAGGACAACCATCACTAATGATCAGGTCCACATCATCACATTATGTACAGATGGTTTGTCAACAACAGAAATACCTCAATGTGTGCACCAGAGTCAAAGTGATGTGGTACAGACATTAAATCAGTTCCAATTGACAGGTAGCGTTGAGAATCTATATCACACAGGCCTCCCACATTTATTGAATGATCAATAACTATGACTTCTGAGTCAAAGGAACCATGGGCTGAGTGCTCTACAACATAATTTGGCATTCAAGGATGCTACAGAACATCATGTATCACACCAGACTGTTAGAAGATGATTGCATGATGGGAATCCATTCCTGATGACCATGGTGTGCACCACATCATACACCACAACACCGAGGAAAGTATTACAGCTGTGCAAGAAATCAAGCAGAATGTTTGCTCCAGGATTGGTGCCAGATGTTGTTTACGGATCTGTTTGTACCCTGATAATCACAGAAAATCTGTTTGGAGACAACCTGGTAATGTTGAATGCTTCCAACATGTACCATAAGGTGCTGGTGGAGTGATGTTCTGGTGTGCCATTACATGGGACAACCATATACCCCTCATAGTTTCTAAGGGCAGTCTTACTGCTCTATGTACTGGAACAAGAATCTACAGCCAATAGTGTAACTGTTTTGGTGAAAATTTCATTCTGATGGATGAAAGCTCATGTGGTCATCATAGTGTTCTTATGAACACATTAATTCAGTATGCTAGGACTGCCAGAATGGAGTGGCTAGCCTGGGCCTCAGTTAGGAACCCAACTGAACCAGTGTGGGATTGATTTAAATGAGCTATTTTTGGATGTCAACAATGACCACATAACCTGTGCAACTTACGCAGAATCACCATTGAATTGGAACAATCTGGAGCAGAGATGGCATAATGATCTCGTTGATGGTCGGCCACAACGGTTTCAAGCCTGCATCCAAGCAAGGGGATGTTCCACTATGTAATGGAATTGCTCAGGAAACAGACACTATTGCAAATGAATATCTATGCATACCTCAGAGCCAATTTTCGTTTTCTGTGCCATGAATTTCAAAATAAAGGGGTGATGCAAAACTTTTGTTGATGTGTGTATTTGACTGTGAATGACATCTGTGCAATGTCCTCAATGTGCTGTAAGTGTCAGTTATGATCAGAAAATTGTTCTGTGTAGTTGCGAATGCATAATGTTAGACTTAAGTGAATTTAAAAGTGGGTAAATTGTGGGCACTTCTGTGATCAAGACAGTTATAGTGTTTGCTGTTTCAAGAGGTATATTATTGAAGATTTATACCACATAGAGGGAAAGCAGAGAAACATTGTCTGATAAGTCATGAAATGCATGAAAGTGTATGTTGAGTGTGCATGACAGATGGTCACTGAAGAGGATTTTGATGAAAAATAAGAGGACAACAGCTGCAAAAGTCACTGCAGAACTGAATGTCACACTTGCAAACCCTTCCAGCACCATGAGAATATGAAGGGATGTTCATTGTTCAAATAATTTATGAGAATGCAGTCAGGTGGTGATGTTGACAACCACCAATGTTTCAACAGGTACATACATTTGCAAGGCAAAACTGCAGCAAGTAAGCATTGTGCAAGGACATTTCAAACCTCAGTTTGTGCTGCAGTTCTGGAAAGATAATACACATAATCAATGGGTGAGGTAGCATTAACCATGTCCCCCTGTTCTTTGACAAGGGGGAAGCAGAATTTAAGCAAAAATCTCTATCTCTATTTATATGGTTACTTGCTAATTTAATTTCAGCTGTCTCTTAATAACACTATCACAATAGATGGAAATGCATGCAAGAATTCTGTGTTGTTATATTCCATAGGACGACCAGTGCCAAGATAATGTTCTATAATAGCACATTTGCTTAGCTGTTGTACGTGTGTGTGATGCTCATGCTTGATACACTGGGCCTCCATGGTCCTAACAGTCTGACCAATATTTGACATGCCACAAATACCAGGAATATGATAGACAACTACCTTATGCAAACCAAAATCATTCTTTACAGAACCTAAAATGACCCTCCCTTTGATGGTGGTCAAAAAACACTTACTTCTGCAAGATATGACCTGTCCTGATCATACAATGTAAACTTTCACGGCCGGTATTGTCTTCACTTAAAACTTCCGGGCTGATAGGCTGTGGTCGAAGTATAAAACTGTCTCCTGATGTTTCATCTCCGACTGCGGGAGACATCCTCGGAGGTAAAGCGGCGAACTGGAGACCTCCGAGGATGTCTCCCGCAGTCGGAGACAAAACGTCAGGAGACAGTTTTATACTTCGACCACGGCCTATCAGCCCGGAAGTTTTAAGTGAAGATGTGACCTGTCCTGTTGTAAATGCTCCCTGTGTAAGGCAAAAAGGCCATAGACTTTGGTGCCACCTCGGTATTATCATCACTCTTCTGGTGCACAGCTGATCACTAGTGCAACACACATTTGATCTGCCTTTCACTTTGACCATCTGGATGGTGACAACTATCAGCCTGTAGATACATCACTCTAAGTAGGATCCCTATTAACAACATGTCCCAATGTACCATCAACGTTCCTCCTAATCAACACATCAAGAAAGAGAAAAATGCTCAGATTTCAAAGCTGCCAACACAAAGGCACATCCCTCAAAGTCTTTCATAAACAACCTGGCAACAATAGGTCACAATGGGCTTCCCATCACAACTCCATCTGTCTGCTCATACTACTGGTCATTCAATGAAGTTCACTAATGCAATGTGTGACAGTGTGTGTATAGTTTGATGCAATGTTACTTCAGACAGGGATGCACGCATGTCTGCAGGAACATTGCATCAGACTATACAAACGCTGTCAAATACAGACATGTGCTAATGTATTTCTTGCTGAAGCTAAGGAAACCTATGTAAAAAATAAATAAGTCTCTCCCTTTGTGGGAGCCACATAATTGTGCGAGCACTATGGGAAGCAGACACTGGAACATATGGAGATTTGGGTCAGTCGTGGAAGTGTGCTCAGATAGCTGAAGTATTAAGGCAACTGCTTGGGACAACAGGAAATCTGGCTTCGATCACCGGACCACCACAAATTTGAATATGTTTCCAGTAAATTGTATAGCTGTTGTGGTACTGTATTTGCAATTTGCAAATACATTTCATCATTGAATAAAAATAAATGTTATTCAATACATGTTGAAATAGGTTTGTCAGTTCAACACTAAACCTAACCCCAGTTAACTGTAATGAATCACACAGAGAAACGAGAGCAAACAGAGAGACCACATCAACAGAATATCAGTCTCTCCTGCTGCCAGTCTCATCAAGCAATGTGCTGGCCTAGCTCTTGTTTGTGAAAGAAGCCATTACACTCATCAACAGATGGATTTTATTTCTAAGGAGTTTTTTTGGCTGATTTAATGATGACTTCAACAATTTTGGCTTTTTCTTGGGACTGGCTGGATGGTGCTTTATATAGTCACTGTCTGACTGGGAATTTCATTGTGTAACTGATCAGCATTTGGTGAAGTCTGAACGTTTCCATGGCTCAGAGTCTAATACTATATCTGTGACAAATCTCACAGACAAAGTTTTTGATGACACAGTTTTATCTGTGCTAGGGAAAGGGGTAAATTTTTCACTGATAGCCGAGCATTTGCCAGGCTTAGTTCTGTTGAATAGGCTGTTTTTAAACTACTTCCTGGTGTTGCAGAGGAAGATAAAAGGGAAACATGTTGTGTGCTGGCTGGGGCACCTACACCCAAGTGTAATATAACAACAGCTGAGAAGGCTTTATGTTCATTGCGTTAGAGTTGATCCACATGTTGTTATTTTATCTGTGGACACGAGCAATGCTACAGCTGTTTTGGACAAGCAGGGTTATGTTCAAAACTGCAGTGTTTACTATATGATACAGCATATTGCAAGATCTGTGCTGAAACCACGAAAAGTGTTGAGAGAAAAACTAATAGAACCCCGAAGAAAAGTTCCTTGTAACAGGAAACAGTCAAGGATCTTAATTCTTATTGTGCTGTTTCCCCAAGGTTATATGACCTTCCGAAGGTCCACAAGGAACAGATTCCTCTTAGGCTGGTTGTGAATAACATTGGTGCTCTCATGTGTCATGTCAAAAAACAACTTGCTACTCTGTTGAGCCAATTGGTAGGTTGGTATGAGCATCACATTAAGAACTCTATGGATTTCTTACATCAATTAAAGGGAATGCATTTGAATGACTCTGATATTACAGTAAGTTTTGATGTAGTCTCTCTATATTCATGTTCCTGTGTTTGATTCATTTTGGTTAATTGAGATTAAGTTTGGTGCTGTAATGACAGACCTATTTTGACACATGTTGACTTCCACTTACCTTTTATTCAATGACCAGTACTATGAGCAGACAGATGGAGTTGTGATAGGAAGTTTGTTGTCACTTATTACTGCCAAATTGTTTATGGAAGACTTCAAGGAGTGTGCCTTGGACACAGCAGCATTAAGCATGTACATTTTTTTCAGATATGCAGATGATACTTATGTTATTTGGCCTCATCGCAGTGAAAATTTGAATAACTTTTTAGAAATGGTGGAGGTGGAAAATGATGACTGCCTCCCCCTTCTTAATGTGTTACTCAGGAGGGAGGTTTAAGGTACCTTGGGACATGGAATTTACAGGAAGCCTACTCCCACTGACTTGTATCAACAGGCTGATAGCTGTCACCATCCATCTCAGCATGAAGGGGTACTTTGAACCTTGGTTCACTAGGCCCACATCATCTCAGATGTTGAAAATTTGTCAGTTGAGTTAGCCCATCTGATGTGAGATGTGTTTTTTGACCACCATCTATGGTAGTGTCCTTTTAGGTTTTGTAAAGGATGATCTTGGTTTGCATAAGGTGGTTGTATATCATATTCCTTGTAGTTGTGGCATGTTATATATTGGTCAGACTATCAGGACCATGGAGGACTGGTGTATCAAGCATAAGCATCACACACACTTACAGCAGACAAGCAAATGTGCTATTACAGAACACTGTTTTGGCACCAGTCATCCTATGGAATATAACAACATGGATATTCCCACATGCACTTCCATCTATTGAGATAGTGTTCTTAAGGAGACAGCTAAAATTAAATTAGCAAGCAACCATATAAATAGGGATAGAGATTTTTGCTTCACTTCTGCATGGAGTCCTAATCTCTCCCTTGTCAAAAAACATAGAGACAGAGTTAATGCTATCTCATCCATTGGTTATTAATTTTGACTATCAATAATCTGATACCCCAGCCCAACGAGTTTGAAAGCTCTTCAGAATGCTTGGACATAGAAGACAGCTGCTAGGTGGTGCTCTTAATATCTGCGAGTTGCTTGGTTCCAGATACCACTATGTCTAGGCTTTCAATTTGGTTTGCATTCTGGACTTGTTATTCTGTCATGTTGTCTTGTTGTTCATCTATTGCTATTGTTGTCATTCGTGGTTTTTGATGATTCTTCATTGAACCCCTCGGCGAGTCTGCCAGCGTCTCCTCGCCATGTCTAGTTCTAGTTACTGTAAATAACTTCTGATATCAGTCATTTTTGGTTGTGTGGTGATGCTAGTGTTTACAGTCTGCATGTGTGTGTGTGTGTGTGTGTGTGTGTGTGTGTGTGTGTGTGTGTGATCTTCCTGGAATTGAGTTTTTAAATTCCCTTCCACAGCAGTCTCTTGCTGCAGTTTGTCCTGAAAATGACAGGTTGTGCACCTGCCGAAATATAGTGGTTGTTGACTATGTCACCCAGCTGCATTTCTGTAAGTTATGTGAACAACATAAAGGCAGCTCCATAAACTGGCAATTGCAGGTGAGCTGGTATTCTAAAACCACTCATCCATGATGCAAACACCTGTGACATGAAGACGGTGCGCCAAACCCATAAATTTGTGCTATGTAGCAATGGATGAGTCATGTGATGAGCCTTGTTTCACACTGTTTCCAGCCTCTGGTTGAAATTACATTGCATGAGTGAAATATGGCAGTGTTTAGTGATGATTCAGGCAGCCATATCATGGCATTCCTTGAGCCCCATGGTTACTCTGCAAGGCCGCAATACGGCCAAGGATTATGTGACAATTTTGGCTGACCATATCCATTCCCCAATAGTGATGCTGTGTTACAAGTTAACAGGGCACCTGTTTACACAGCTTGCATAATCAAGGACTAGTTTTGTGAGCAGAAGGATACATTGTTCCTTCTCCCCTGGGCACCACAGTCATCAGACCTCAGTATTATTTGGCTTTTGTAGTCTACTTTGGAGAGAAGGGTGCATGATTGCTATCTGCCTCTGACATCCTGAATTGAGCTTGCCACTATTTTACAAGAAGAATGGCATATGATACTCTTGAAAATCATACAGCACCTTTACCTGTCCATTCTGAGATGAATGGAATCTATTTTGTAGTATGCTAGCATGTTCCCTCTGCCATAATGGGCACAGTAATGTCTTGTGTTTCTGGTGTTTTCATATTTCTGTCCGACCCCTGTTAGAAATATGTGTTAACTGGTTAGTCATACATGGACCTTATTCTTCTACTCTGGAGTGATCTCCAAATAGTTTCTATTGTGACTCAGATGAATATTCCTCCAAGAACAGTTTCTGCTTGATTCATTGACTAATTTGTTATCTGTTTGTTGTTACAGAAGTTGAGGGTTACAACACAGTCTCTAATGCCTTCCATAAATATTGTACTGTTATGAAGGCTTCTACCCATACATTTTGAGAATTACTTCTTCATGTATTTTGTGGACTGTTAACAATTTAATACTATGGTGTAAGTATACATGTACTGCAATGCAGATGACTTCTTTTTTGTGGGATGATTTAGTGCTTTATGCCTTTGTGTGGACGAACAATAGTTTGATATTATGTAGCGATGGGATTTTCTAGTGGGTTTGAGAATGTTCTTGTTAGGTTCCATCTGAAAATTGCTCATTGTCACTTATTAAGTAGGTCTTCACAAGACTTTATGCATCCCAAGTGTCTCTCAGCACATATTTTTCAGTATTTTCATAATAATTTCCCGTAAATTGTACATGCCTGTAGTTATTCACACTATCCTTCTTCGTATTCTCGCAGTGGCCCCATTTATCCAATGTGACAAGGACCACATACACTTGAACTTCATTCCATTCTAGCCTGTACAAGTGTTTTATAAGTTATGTCTATCACAAACAACTAAACGTTCCCAGTATTTTATCAAAGAATCAAGACCTGACATTTACTTGACTTGAAACTGAACCTAAATGATAATTCCACATTATATCCCTGCACATTATGCCTTCCAGGTATTGCTACAAAATGAATGATTTCATTGGGGACTCAAAAACCCAATAGTCAAAAGGGCTGCAACAATTTTGCAAATGCATCATTCATTCATCCTGGATGTACCCATAAATTTAAATCAGGTAGTAACATGGATATAGCTGTCATCATCAATCGCTAATCAATTTATTTATTAATATTATGAGAAGGAAAGTTGGTACTCACCATACAGCAGAGATGCTGAGTCACAAATAGGCAGAACAAAAAGATTTTCACACTTAAAGCTTTTAGCCACAAATGGTCCATAGCCCAAGGGCTATCGAAAACTTTCCCTTCATTAAGAGCTAATTGACTTTCTTCAATGATGTTGATAATTTAACCAGAACTGCTGATATTATTAGAATTTTTGTTGGATAATACTTCCTCTCAGTTCTCATAATATGCAAAGACCAGCACATTCCTCAAACTGGGGAATTATCAAGAATGGGGTTCCACAAGGGTCGGTCTTGGGTCCTTTGTTGTTCTTAATATATATTAATGACTTGCCATTCTATATTCATGAAGAGGCAAAGTTAGTTCTCTTTGATGATGATACAAGTATAGTAATCACACCTGACAAACAAGAATTAACTGATGAAATTGTCAATAATATCTTTCAGAAAATTACTAAGTGATTCCTTGTAAATGGGCTCTCACTGAATTTTGATAAGACACATTATATACAGTTCCGTACAGTAAATGGTATGACACCATTAATAAATATAGACCTTAATGAGAAGCATATAGCTAAGGTAGAATATTCAAAATTTTTAGGTGTGTCCATTGATGAGAGATTAAATTGGAAGAAACACATTGATGATCTGCTGAAATGTTTGAGTTCAGCTACTTATGCAATAAGGGTCATTGCAAATTTTGGTGATAAACATCTTAGTAAATTAGCTTACTATGCCTATTTTCACTCATTGCTTGCATATGGCATCATATTTTGGGGTAATTCATCACTGAGGAATAATGTATTTATTGCACAAAAGCATGTAATCAGAATAATAGCTGGAGTCCACCCAAGATCATCCTGCAGACATTTATTTAAGGATCTAGGGATATTCACAGTAGCTTCTCAGTATATATACTCTCTTACGAAATTTGTTATTAACAACCAAACCCAATTCAAAAGTAATAGCAGTGTGCATAACTACAATACTAGGAGAAAGGATGATCTTCACTATTCAAGATTAAATCTAACTTTGGCACAGAAAGGGGTGAATTATACTGCCACTAAAGTCTTTGGTCACTTACCAAATAGTATCAAAAGTCTGACAGATAACCAACAAGTATTTAAGAAGAAATTAAAAGAATTTCTGAATGACAACTCCTTCTACTCCATAGACGAATTTTTAGATATAAATTAAGAGAAAAGAAAAAACACCAAACAAAACAATTATAAAAAAATTAAAAAAAACCAAAAAAAGTTGTTATATTAACTTAATTATGTTGTTAAATTAACTTAATTATGTCATGTATTGGAAAATTTGACTCGTTCCACATCATTACGAAATATCATATTCATGATCCATGGAACTAGTATTAATCTAATCTAATCTAATCCTCATAGATAACCTCATAGTCTTTCAAAAATCTGCAATTGTAACTTGATTTATCATATATGGTATTGATGTATATGATGTTTAAAGAAATGCCACATATTCCTACAGTAGACAGACCTGGTCAAAACTAGAAAAAAGTCCTACAAAAATGATTCTAGAACATATAACTGCTGGCATATGGGCTGGTTTACTTGATGTAAGAAAGGTCTGTATTCAGTGGTGTGTTTCTGCATGTCACTCCAAAAACTGAATGTCAATGATAGACACAAATGAATTACATTTAGCTGTTGGGTTCAGCAATCTATTGCTCAGAGGCCAGGAATATTGCAGTACATATGGTTCAGTGATGAGGCATGGTTCCAGCTATCTGGCTATGTAATCTCTCAGAATACGCGTTTGTGGCGTAATGAAAATTCACATGCGCTGGTTGAGTAGCCCGCGCATTTTTTCCTCTGGGGTGGCCTAAAAGGGGGCAAGGTCTACAGAACAAACCACATAACTTGGAAGATTTACGAGAGAACATCATCCGTGAAATCAAGACAGTGACATCAGAAGTTATGGCAGTAACATTTGAGAATCTGCAGTGTTATGTTCAACTGTGTATTCAAGTAAAGGGCAGTCACTTTCAGCATCTTTTAGGATTCACCTTTATTTTCCTATGAACAAAGTATGAAATGTTCACTTCATTTCCTGATTTTTATGCACAGGCTTTAATGTAATTTAAGCAAATGTTTGTGGGGCCTCTTTTTAGTGGGATACCATGTGCAGTACTGATGAAATGAACCTACAAATTTTACACAAATGCATCATTCATTCAACCTGGGCATAACCATCAATTTAAATCAGGCAGTAACATGGATATAGCTGTCATTTTCAATCGATAATCAATTTATGTAATAATATTATGAGAAGGAAAGTTGCTATTCACCATGTAGCAGAGATGCTGAGTCGCAAATAGGCAGAACAAAAAGATTTTCACCCTTAAAGCTTTTGGCCAATGGCCTTTGTCAACAATACACACACATACGCACACACACACTCACACAAACGCAAACACTCAAGCAAACGCAACTCACATCATGTGATTGAGTTGCGTTTGTGTGAGTATATGTGTGCGTATGTGTGTGTATTGTTGACAAAGGCCATTGGCCGAAAGCTTTAAGTGCGAAAATGTTTTTGTTGTGCCTATCTACAACTCAGCATCTCCACTATATGGTGAGTAAGAATTTTCCTCTTCATAATATTGTTACATTCCATCCTGGATTTTCCATTGTTTAAATTTAATGTGTATATTTTACACGTACAAGGAGGGCAACTTTGAACCTCTGTAGCTGGAAAATTTTCTAGTTTGTTCAAGGGTGGGATCTCAGGAATATATTGTCAAAATTTCTGCAATTTGCTGTGCATAGCCACCTCAGAATCCTTGGCTGGGTTTTGGTCCACTGGCAACAGCAAAAGCATAGTAAAAAATCCCTGTTTTGGGGTTTTCTGAGGTACTGCCCATGAACTAATGGTGTCTCCATATGTTCTGTCAAGAACACTGTAGACCACATCAAAAACAAAAAGAACCAACCAATCTGCATCATTTGTCTGAGCAGGAGGAAGTGTTTAATATTCACACTTTGGCGCTGTACTCTAGGATAGTGATACTAAGACAATCCTTCTATTGGGTACACAAATAGCCCATAGCACAAATGGTCCATAGCCCAAGGGCTATCCAAAACACTTGACCCTAATTTTTTTATCACCAACAGAACCTGAGGTATGAGCACTGGAAAATCCTGATTTTATGTGTCTCATTTTGGAACATATTCATAAGCATGCTGTTGTATGTTTACTGATGATGGGAAATTAGTTAGCAGGAATAAAGTGAATGATGCCAACATGTGCAAGACACATAAGTTTGGCGAGAAACCATATAACTAAGACACACCAACTTCTTATGGTGTTTGGAAACTACATGGTTCTGTGCTGAAAAAAATTCCAGTAATACAAAATGTGTCATTGATTCATAAAATAGGCACATTTCTGACCTTAAATCCTGTGGATTTGATGTATCATATTTTTTAAGTGAAAGAGTATCAATGTTTTGTAAATGCAGAACTGTTTTTGCTTGTGATATAAGGTCATGTAGTTAAAATATGAAAGCAGATGTGAAGGGAGAATTAACAGTAAAGTGTAGAAACAGAAGCACGTTGATTATAGGCACAAAAGATTCCACCAATTGTACTAAAAGAGAAGTCACAGAGACAGCCTGGTGGAGCAAATGTAATACAAGGTTATTAGTGATGCAGAGAAGTTTATCTCCACGATGGATCAAATGTAGTTTTTAATCCTATTTTCTGTATGAATGGTAACTTTGGATGTGGATAATGTTTATGTTGGAATGTATGTTGGAGTGAGATAATTTGATCACTATTTGAGGCTTTTGACTGTTTGGTGTTAGGAGACATACTTTAATGTGAATGGTGAATTAAAATTAACTGATTTTCTACTTTCAATGATTTTGTTGTAGGTTTAAGTTCATGTTCAAAATAGTTAACATTTTTAATTTTCTGTATGTCTTTTTATTTACAATAGTTTTGCTGTTTACAGTTTTCATGATAGTTACTGACAGATGAGATCAAGGAGAATGGTGGCTCGTACAGAAGTTTTAGTAAGTGATTCTGTGAAAAATGTGTATACTGCAAATATGAAGTGCATTGTATGTAGTGAAAGACTTTCAGATGGTATTAGATTATGTTCAGTGTGCCAAAAATGGATTCATTCAAAGTGTATCTCATGTTTCAACAAAAAAAACACGAAATGCACCTGTGGTATAATTAACTGCTGTTCGTGAATGGCGTATTAACAAAAACATGGTGATGCAGAGAAGTTTATCTCCACGAGGGATCAAAAGTAGTTTTTTATCCTATTTTCTGTATGAATGGTAACTTTGGACGTGGATAATGTTTATGTTGGAATGTATGTTGGAGTGAGATAATTTGATCACTATTTGAGGCTTTTGACTGTTTGGTGTTAGGAGTCATACTTTAATGTGAATGGTGAATTAAAATTAACTGATTTTCTACTTTCAATGATTTTGTTGTAGGTTTAAGTTCATGTAGACCGGTTCTACATTAGAACAGGACTTATTGTGTGCAAAACAATATATAAGTAATCTGGAAACAGTTATACACGAACTCAAACAAGAACAAAAAGTGGAAAATGAGCCTTTTTTAGGCCTAAAAAAAGCTGGTGTGTGAAACAAAATGACAAACATTTTGAACTGAAAACAATGAACAAATATGATCCACTAGATGAAAATGAAGATAAAGTCATCAAGGGAAATAAGAAAAATGATTTCACATCTCCAAGAAGTACCTGGAAGAAGTGAGAAAATACTGAACATTCACAAAATTTGCACCAAGTGAGAAAAATAAGAAAGGTCATGTTTAATATTTTCAACTAGCCATGGAAAAGGCTTAGCAGGCGTTATGACCACTATGCAAACTGAACTAAAAGTAACTGGTTTTACCCATCTGGGCACACCTCTAAATGAAGTTCTAAAGGACTGTGAAACAACAGTGACATACGGTTCCAAATGTGTTATTATTGGGGGAGGAAAAGATGTATGTAAGAACAAAAGTGTAAATTCAACCAGGCCTCTAAGATATTCATTAGGAAAACTTATACATTCTGATGTATATGTCGTAAGCATTCTACACAGGCATAACCTGACAGAAGCTTCATGTGTAAACAGAGAAATCGTCAACACAAACAGAAAATTCGGGAAGGTATGTAGCTATTTCTCTAATGTTACATTTATTGAAGCAACAAGATCAGTGAGAGAACACTTCACAAAGCATGACCTCCAGAGAAACAACTATGGTAAACAAATTCTGTGCAAAGAAATAATAGAAAAAATTAGCAGGACACAAGAACAGGTACACAGACCTATACCACTGTCAATGAGTGAAGAAATAGAAGATACAATACTGCATACAGTATCAGACTCATAACAACCACAACATGAAAGGACAGAAGAGGAAACTACACTAAGCCCTGAAAAGGAGGGAAAAGTAGTGTCATCACCAGCAGAAAAAGAAACAGTGTCATCACTAGCAGAAGGAGTAGTGTCATCACCAGCAGAAGAAGCTGTGTTGCTACCTGCAGAAGAAGAAGCTGTGGCAGAGATCCCGCAGGCGAGATATGGGAGAGGAGAGAGAACAAAGAAGCAAGAGCGTCTCAAGGAGCAGGATTTTTTGTACCAGCAGGTGAAAAGAAAGGTGCCATAGAAAATCAAAACATCAACACAAATATTAATAATATAAGAATCTTGCAGCAGAATGTACAGTATGCATCCAGTAAATTAGAACAGATAGAAGTACTAGTAGCTGCAGAGTTACCACATATATTTATTATATCAGATCATGGGCTGAAAGGAAAAGAAATTAGTGTTTACAACATACAGGAATATAAGAGAGTTAGAAATTTCTGCAGATCTGAACATAAGAGCGGAGGGGTGGCAGTCTATGTACACAGTAAAATAGAGGGTACCATTCCATGGTCAGTAGATAACTGTACAGAAATGCTGTTTCAAGCTGCAGCAATACAGACAACATATTATGGGGAGAAGAGATCACCAAACAGTCAGATAAATGGATTTCTAAAACAGTTATAAGTACTGTTGGATAAGGCTAGCAGGGAGTTCTCCTATATAATTGTAGCTGGTGACCTAAACATTAACACACTAAAGGACAACTGTTGTGCAAAGAGTTTTCAAGTCTGATTAAAACTTATGGACTTTATTTAGCAGTAGGCAGTCCCATGAGCTACTGTAAAAATATAGAAACATTAATAGATCACGTGATCACTAATGTACAACAGAGCAGGCAGACAGTAAAGGTCATAAACACAACCATTGCAGACCACTATGGGGTAGTACACTCATGCTCATAAATTAAGGATAATTGCAGAATGTGGTGCCTCACAATGTGGCACTACACAAAACTGGCACTAATAGCATAGGCACATAGAGAACACACCCGACACAGATCTGTAAGTCCACAGTATCGGTGATAAGTTGAGAAAACCATCCTGAAACACATGTGCTACAAAACGCCACTGTTTCTTGCATATGTACCCCAACATCAATATGGGGTATGATCACCATGCACATGTACACAGGCTGTACAATGGGTTGGCATACTCTGGATCAGGTGGTCGAGCAGCTGCTGCAGTATAGCCCCCCATTCTGGCACCAGTGCCTGTTGGAGTTCCTCAAGTGTCCTAGGGGTTTCAAGACATGCAGCGATACATCGACCGAGAGCATCCCAGACGTGCTCAATGGAGTTTAGGTGTGGAGAACAGGCAGGCCACTCCATTCACCTGATATATTCTGTTCAAAGGTACTCCTCCATGATGGCAGCTCAGTGCGGCTGTGCGTTATCATCCATCAGGAGGAAGGTGGGTCCCACTGCACCCCTGAAAAGGCAGACATACTGGTGCAAAATGATGTCCCAATACAGCTGACCTGTTACAGTTCCTCTGTCAAAGACATGCAGGGGTGTACGTGTGCCAATCATAATCCAACCCCACACCATCAAACCATGACCTCCATACAGGTCCCTTTCAAGGACATTAAGGGGTTGGTATCTGGTTTCTGGTTCATGCCAGATGAAAACCCGGCAAGAATCACTGTTCGGACTATACCTGGACTCGTCCATGAACATAACCTGGGACCACTGTTCCAATGATCATATACTGTGTCTTGACACCAGGCTTTACAGGCTCTTCTGTGACCAGGGGTCAGTGTAATGCACCTTGCAGGTCTCTGGGTGAATAAACCATGTCTGTTCAGTCATCTGTAGACTGTGTGTCTGGAGACAACTGTTCCAGTGGCTGCGGTAAGGTCCTGTGCAAAGCTACTTGCAGTACTCCGTGGCCATCTGCGGGCACTGATGGTGAGATATCGGTCTTCTTGCGGTGTTGTACACTGTGGACGTCCCGTACTGTAGCGCGTGGACACATTTCCTGTCTGCTGGAATCATTGCCATAATCTTGAGATCACACTTTGTGACACATGGAGGGCTTATGCTATGACCTACTGTGTTTGACTAGCCTCCAGTCACCCTAGTATTCTACCCCTCACAACGTTATCAATATGTGTTCTTTGAGCCATTTTCAACACAAAGTCACCATTAGCACGTCTAAAAACGTCTGCATACTTACTCGCTGCACCGTACTCTGACATGCACCAACACACCTCTACATATATGGACTGCTGCCAGCGCCACCGTTCAATGACCATAGGTGATACGCACCGCATCGTCATACCCGGAGGTGATTTAAACCCGCAAACCACCCACCAGAGTGTTGTTTCACCATGTATCAGCATTATCCATAATTTATGAGCATGAGTGTAGTTGAATTAGCAGGTTAGCAGGCAACATAGGAATTCCAGAAAAAAAATTTAAAGAATTTAGACAAACAAACACAGATTGGTTACAATGGCTACTGGAAAGCGAAGACTGTAGTGAAGTATACTTATCAGAAATCCTAGATAAAGGATGGGAATCATTCTGCAAAACATTAGTCCATTACATAGATGTTGCATGTCCATTAGTATATTGAGAAATAAATAGGAAGAAGAATAAAAATTGGGTCACAGTAGAGGTAAAAAGGGAGAGGGCAGAGGTGAAAAGCGTGTATGAAAAGTGTCAGTTAAGGCCAACCCAAGAAAATAGGGATGCATACAGGGAAAAGAAGAAAACATACACCAAACTGATAAAAGAGACTAAATCGACATATTATGAAAACAAGATAGCAACCTCAACAAATATCACTAAGACCATATGGTCTCTCATAAATGAAAAGAGGAAAGGTGTAGGTGAGGAAAACACTGATAACATAACACTTGAGGTAAATGGGAAGGAACTGAGGGATGCACAAAATGTCAGCAATACTTTAAACAAACACTGTATTGAAGTTGTGGACAAATTAATAACTCAAAATAATATTTCCAAAATAAACACAATAAAAATTCCATGTGAGACAAAATGCTTATTCCTGACACCAACTAATGAATCAGAAATTGTAAAAATAATACAGTAGTTTAAAAACAAAGAACACTGAGGGACTTGATGGTGTATCCACTAAACTAATTAAATGCTGTATACAATGGGTAGTAAAGCCATTAGCCTGTCAAACTCATCCATAAAAAAGGAATGTTTCCATTGTGCCCGAAAAAGAATAAAGTAATCCCTATACATAAAGGAGGCTGCAAAAAAAAGATCCAGGAAACTACTGACCTATAACTATTACATCTGTACTCTCTAAAATAAGAGAAAGCGTAATAAAAGACAGAATATTAAATTTTATACAAACATACAGTATTCTAAACGATGAGCAACATGGATTCAGAAAGGGCAAATCTACCAAAACAGCAACAGCAGAATTCGTAACACATAACTAAAGCACTTGATGAACAGAAGAAAGTCTGTGGTATATTCCTGGACCTATCTAAAGCATTTCATTGTGAGCATCATGACATCCTATTAAAAAAGCTTCATTTTTATGGTATAAGGGGGAAAGCAGTAGAAATCATTAAATTGTTTTTGGAAAATAGAAAGCAGTGTGTAAAAATAAAGCAAAAAATGAAAAATAATATTACAAGAGTCTTTTGAAATTATGAAATTGTTAAATATGGAGTTCCCCAAGGATATGTCCTTGGTCCACTACTTTTCATTTTGTATGTCAATGATATAACCAAATCAAAATCCGATAGTGTGGTCATGTATGTAGATGACACTTCATTTGTTGTTACCAGTTCTACAACAGATGACCTGCTTGAAAAGGCTTCGCTAAATATGAAAAGTGGAAACAATTATTTCAGGGAAAACAATCTCTTTATAAATGGAATCAAAACAACATATATATGTGTGCAAACAAACAACACACTTTGGACAACATCACAGCCAGGCTTGGAGACCTAGAACTAAAGGAGACAGTCAGCTATAAATTTCTTGGTGTAACAATGTACATGTATATGACATGGGAAGATTCACATAAATAACATGTGCAGCAAAATAGGTTCAAGCATCTTTCTGATGAGAAAAATGTCAAAGTTAGTAAACAGACACACTCTGCAAACAATATACTATGGACTAGTCCATTCACACCTCTCATATAGCATCCTGGCATGGGGAAATGCTGCGAATGTGCACACACAAAGGGTATTAAGATTACAAAACAGAGCCATATGATGCATCACAAAAGTATCACCTAGAGAACCCTGCAGAGATAAATTCAGGGAGCTAAAAATTTTAACAGTAGCATCAATATAAATATATGCAACAATTATCTACTTAAAAACTAACTGCTCTACATTGCTAAATGGAGAATATCATGAACATAATACATGAATAAAAAAATGACTATTATATAGAAGGAAGCAGGCTAAAATTAACAGACACAGAACCTGTTAATGGTGGGTGCATACTGTACAACAGTTTACCACAATGTATAAAGATTATAGAAGGTATGTCTCTTATTAAAAGAAAATTAAAATGACATCTGATCAATATTTGCCCTTACAGTGTTAAAGAATATCTTGAAATAAAAAATTAAATAGTGTGTGTGTATACATTTTTTATAATGTACTTTAATGACATTTTCTGTGAATATTCTATGAAATATATGTATATGTACTACCTTTATGTAACTAGCTATGTATACGCAAGATTTATGTAAAAATGAAATTATCCAATGTCATTGTAAGAAATGATCCACAGACAAATAAAGAATAAAGAATTAATATTTAATTTTATTACCAACATTGTACAGTAATTAATGATAGGAAATGTGATGCAGTATACTGATTCAGCTGCTACGTTAGGAAATTGCTTGTTAACATAAAAGATTAGGTTGCATTTTATCCGGGTGGTATTGTTGGTGCTAATTATTTATTATAGGGAAAGTAATACTATGTGAAGGATAATGAACTGAAAATTGGACCATAATTATTATTAAGCTGAAGTTTGAAACTAAAGTACTTTAGGTTTGCTTAGAGGTTACTTGCTAGTTGACAATTGAAAGACAGTTAATGTGCAATTAAAATGCACTAATAGAACAAAAAATGGCAATATCAAAAAATTATTAATATAAAGTAAAGAAATTCAGGGAATACATTTATCTAGGTAAAATATTTAAGTGATTAACATTGCAAGATCACAGATTAATATAAGCATTAGTAAGCCATTGCAAATGTGAAATGCTGGTACGTTAATAACTGGAGTAACCAGCAGAATGCTGAATGCAAGCATGCAAACATGCATGCATTGTGTTGTACCAGTGCCAGATGTCAGTTTGTGGGATGGAGTTCCATGCCTGTTACACTTGGTCTGTTAGTACAGGGACAGTTAATGCTGTTTGTGGGTGACACTGGAGTTGTTATCCACTGATACCACATATGTGGTTAATTAGGGACATATCTGGTCATCCACCAGGCAAAGGCAACATGTTGACACTTCGTAGAGTCTGTTGGGCTACAACAGCGGTATGTAGGCGAGCGTTATCCTTTTGGAAAACGCCACCTAGAATGCTGGTCACGAGTGGCATGACAAAAGGTTGAATCACCAGACTGACATAAAGATTTGCAGTCAGGTTGCATTTGAAAACCACAAGAGTGCTCCAGCTGTCATATAAAATTGTACCATAGACCATAACTCCAGGTTCCAGGTGTAGGTCCAGTGTGTCTAGCTTGCAGGCAGATTTGTTTCAGGCCATTAACTGGCCTCCCTCTAATCAACACAATGCCATCACTGGCACAGAGGCAGAACCAACTTTCATCAGAAAACAAAAAAAGACATCCACCCTGTCCTCCAATGAGCTCTCACTTGAAGCCACTGAAATCACAAATGGGGGTGATTTGCAGTCAGTGGAATACACACTACAGGGCATCTAGCTCATAGCCGTCATTGAAATAACCAGTTTGTAACATTCATTGTGTCACTGTGGTGCCAGCTGCTGCTCAGATTGCTGCTGCAGATACATTCTGATGTGCCAGAGCCATAGGCCAAACACAATGGTCTTTCCTCTCGGTAGTGCCACATGCCACCCAGATCCCAGTCTTCTTGCAACCACACATTCTAATGACTACTGCTACCAGCAATTGTGTACAGCGGCTCTGTTGCTGCCAAGTCTTTCTGCAAATCCACAGAACAAACATCCAGCTTTTCATAGCCCTATTACACAACCTTCTTCAAACTCAGTGAGGTGTCGATAATGGTGCCTTTGCTTCCTTAAAGGCATTTTTGATTAACATCAACTCACTATGTCCACTCTCTAACAGTAGCACTACTAGTGCCTTTCTTCTGCAACCAGTGTGAAATGTGAGTAGACATCATCTTTCAACTGTAGAAACACATCTACCAAATTTCATTTGTGTCTCACAACTCCTTTTTGGTGTTGCAATTTTTCCCCATCAGTGCAATTTGTTCCATTACAAACTTATATGTGTAAATGATTTTACTATTGCTATATATAACTAAAGTCAATGGCCCTGCCACAGTGGTAAGACGCGTTCCTGTCACATCATCTAAGTTAAATACATGGATGGGTCACCGTCCAGGTCTGCTAAGTGCTGTTGGCAAGTGGGGTGCACTCAGTCCTTGTGAGGCCAATTGAGGAGCTACTTGATTGAGAAGTAGCAACACTGGTCATGAAAACGGACCACAGCCAGGAGAGTGGTGTGCTAACCACATGCCCCTCTGTATCTGCATCCGGTTACACCTAAGAGCTGTGTAAGACTGGTTGGTTTCGTTGGGCATTCAGCGTCTGTTTGGATGGTGTTTGTTTGTATGTGCAACTAAGGGAGCATTCACCAGTAATGATGAAGCCAGTATTATGCATGTCTACACAGCTACTGTTTTACTTGGAGAGTAATGAGTATTGATGAACTGTAACTATGTATTATGCCATCAGTAATCCTGTTGCCATCTTTACTATTCATTCTTTTCTACTCTTAAGTCAGTATCTATTAATTTTATTGTCAATATGATTAATATAGTATTATTTCAAGATAATTAAGAAAGTTAATTACTTTGTCTAAGAAGTGAACAATCAAAAAAAATGTGAAAACTGTTTTTCTATGGTTTAATGAAGTACAGTGACTGTATAAAGACAGAACTTACTTATGTTGTAAATTATCTTGGCTGAATGGATATACCGTGATTCACTTTTAAGTAACATACAATGTATGTAATTAATGACTAATTAAGAATGCTTCTGGCAGTTGATGGTATACAGTGACATAGGGGATAGTGACGATTTACATATGTTACACTCTGCTTCATCATGATAGGATACAAGAATCAGTAATTTTAAAAGTACACTGTGATTATCTGACTAAGAGTATTTGAAAATGTCTAATTCTTTAGTTAAATAAGTGAAGTAATTTTTCTAAAAGGATGATCAAGAAGAAATGTAACAGTATGTTGAAGTTAAACTGTGACTGTAATTTGTGAGGGGATTCTGTAGCAGAACTGACTAGTGAAATGATTATCTGTGAGAGTATTTAGCTGTTAGAAAGACTGCAGCTTTGACATGCATTTTGTAAAAGTCAATTACTAGAGATATTTCTCTGTACTGATAAAAACTAAACTTTTGAGTGACGATACTGTTAATGTAAAAACTTATACTGTACTAGGATATGTGAAAACTATGATGATTTTGATTACTGTGTGATGAGTCAGTTCTGTTCTGTAGTTAATTTAAATTAATCTGTTCTGTAGATAATTTAAATTAATATTCTTATTAATTATGTAGCATTTAACTGAGATCTCTGAACTGCCTTACTAAGTTATCTGCTACAGATGACCTGTACTAATTTGACTTTAGGAATGAGGTTTCATTAAGTGGACTGCCACTTAATTGAGCTCTCATTAACAGATTAATAAGTATAATTAATTAAACCAACATGACATACTAATTATGGATAATAATTAATTATAATATGTAAAAAAGAAATATATATTTACACTTTTAAGGTTGAACTGGATTTCAAGAATTTTTACAAATACTTACATTTTAAACATTTCTTGCTGTATGATTGCTTTCTTATGTTGCTGGAAGAGGAACACTATTGAATTAAGTAATGGAAAAGGGAGGTCAGTGATAGGTAATGGAAAGAGGAGTTCAGTGATTAACATTTATGTTGCTAATTAGTAATTAATGAATTATTGTGTGTAGTTGTATTTTAAAAATTTTTCTTGCTGACTTTAACATAGGGTGTCATTTACTATCGCCACACCTTGGCTACCCATTGTATTAGATTTATTATAGAAATTACACCAACATATAAAAACTTAATTGTGAGTGAATACTGAAGTAATATTTTTCTTTACTTATTTATTTAATTACACTTTCTTAATTTGCATTTTATTACTGGAAGTGAGGACTATCTTGTACAGCAATTTAACTTATGTGGATTTATCAGTTTGTTGTATCACACATCTTAGTTCCATTTCAATAAGTATTACAACGTATACTGGAATATTGTGATTATCATGAAGTGTTTTGCAAAATTTTATTTGTTATGGATAAAACTACAGATAGGCTGAGGGCTTAATTTTATGGTTTTTGCTGTCATGCTATCACTGTGATCTTAATGACTACTGGAAAAATGCAGAAATTATCAAGCAAAGACATAAATTAAAACATTTGTCATCTGTAACAGCTATCGTTGCCTGCCTCATATAAGTTTTATGACATCTGTTGACTATTAGAGAAGAATAACTATATATGAAGTCAGACTTTCTAATCCTGTGAAACTATTACAATTAAGAAGCTACTGAAGTAGTATTTATTCTTGTCCTGCCCTGAATGAAGGAATGTTAGCTAATGTTGTTCAGAATGTTGTCTATGTTGTGATGGTGATTAAGAGAATGTTGTCAGATGAGAATTATGTCAGATGATGAAGCTATGGTTAGAGACTTTGTGTTATGGAATGAAGTACAGAATGTTCATTCAGACATGTTAAATGAACTGATTGTAAAAATATCTGTAATTTTGTGAGAGAAATTAGTGAAAGGATCTGTGACAAGAGAAAATGTAAATATTGTGAACAGCTAACTTTGCAAATATGAGAATGAAGCAATGTCTGAGTTAAACTCTGAATCATATATTGAGTAGAGATGTGAGGGATAAATTAAAAGTATGTCTATGATGATTAATCAAATTATTGATTGAAATGAAATGTTGCAGTTACTATCTACAAATGGTAACATTGAAAGCAAAGGAGAAACCCATCTACATACCATATTTTATAGACTACAAGACACAACAGTCTATAAGCATTTTTAAGAAACTTTTTAAAGAAATAACCCTGTTACCATTTTTTATTATATTGCAAAGCCAGACTAAAAAAAAAAGTCTTTAGTTTATAAAACCAAATTGACCTTAAAAAGCCCTGAAAAGTGTCAGCTGAACTTTGTTCTTCTTCTTCTTCTTCCTCCTGTTCTTCCTCTTCATCATCATTGTTGTCCTCTTCATATATAAGATGGCCATAAAGAGTGTTACGTATGCTGCACTTCTTGAAAGATTTAACGATAATGACTTCCCTCACTCTGGATCATGACTGTTTTATCCACTGACACAATTTTTTGACTGTAGCTCATTTAAAGTTACTTTAATTGTGAATTCATGTTGGGTTTCATTCATCATCCATTTGTTCCATTCCTCTCTCATATTCAATTTAAATGCTTTATTTATTGAGACAGCAAGATGTTGCAATTGTGAAGCAAGTCCTCCTGTCATCATTTTTGTATTAAATCCAAAGTCAATTTGATGGTGTCCTTGAATCTATTTCAATACAACATCTTCTGGTTTCGGTCATTTTGCTTCAATCCTTTATTTGAACATTTAGTCTTCTTCATTTTTTTGCATTCTTCTTTACTAGCCCACTAATTGTGAATGGTTTTTTTCTGTTGGTGGGGGGCCAAAATACTACTCAGCTGCTCTGTTTCCATGTTCTTCTGCTTATGCTATTACCTTCCATTTATAGCCCACATTATATGAACACCTTTTAGTTTTTTCACTATCAAACTAGCTGCTAACAAAAATATTGTGCTGTTACCGATAACACAAATTACTTTCAGTTCAAGTTCACTGGCACCGTAGACTGTAATCTTGCCAGATAGAGATAGGTTTCCCATGGCGTCAAATAAATGCCATATATTAATTTTAAGTATAAGATGCACCTGAATTTTGGAGCCAATTTTTCAAAGAGAAAGGTGCATCTTATAGTCCATAAAATACTGTCTACAGAAATTGGAATGTACAATGATCTAATATGAGAAGGGGGGAAGGGGTCACTATTACAGATTATGGGAGGTATTAATTAAAAGTAAAGAATGACAGGCATGTGAATTAGGAGAAAGAAATTTGCACATGTTCCTTGGTTAATTAAGAAAGCATACTTTTTCTACATCTACATCTACATTTATACTCCGCAAGCCACCCAACGGTGTGTGGCAGAGGGCACTTTACGTGCCACTGTCATTACCTCCCTTTTCTGTTCCAGTCGCGTATGGTTTGCGGGAAGAACGACTGTCTGAAAGCCTCGGTGCGTGCTTAAATCTCTCTAATTTTAAATTCATGATCTCCTCGGGAGGTATAAGCAGTGGGAAGCAATATATTCGATACCTCATCCAGAAAAGCACCCTCTCGGAACATGGCGAGCAAGCTACACCGCGATGCAGAGCGCCTCTCTTGCAGAGTCTGCCACTTGAGTTTGCTAAACATCTCCGTAACATTATCTCGGTTGCCAAATAACCCTGTGACAAAACGCGCCGCTCTTCTTTGGATCTTTTCTATCTCCTCCGTCAACCCGATCTGGTACGGATCCCACACTGATGAGCAATACTCAAGTATAGGTCGAACGAGTGTTTTGTAAGCCACCTCCTTTGTTGATGGGCTACATTTTCTAAGGACTCTCCCAATGAATCTCAACCTGGTACCTGCCTTACCAACAATTAATTTTATGTGATCATTCCACTTCAAATCGTTCCGCATGCATACTCCCAGATATTTTACAGAAGTAACTGCTACCAGTGTTTGTTTCGCTATCATATAATCATACAGTAAAGGATCCTTCTTTCTATGTATTCGCAATACATTACAGTTGTCTATGTTAAGGGTCAGTTGCCACTCCCTGCACCAAGTACCTATCCGCTGCAGATCTTCCTGCATTTCGCTACAATTTTCTAAAGCTGCAACTTCTCTGTATAATAGAGCATCATCCGCGAAGAGCCGCATGGAATTTCGGACCCTATCTACTAGGTCATTTATATACATATTGTGAAATATATTTTAATTAGTTATTAATCTGTTATGATATGCTGTGTACAACAATATTTAGGTATTATATTGAGTTTATCAGTTTTGCAATAGTAGAGAATTTTTGACAGATTATTTTGAGTTTATCAATATTGCAATTATGACAGATCTTGAGGTTAATTTTTAGTTATCCCATGTCAACTGTTACTGAGGCATGGATGTTACGATGAAGTCTTGCATGTGTGATACTTTGGGGTATGTGTAATGTAACAGCATAGGCCATCTCTAAATGAAATCTGTGATACCTGAACAATCTAGAATAACTGATGCTAATGCGCGACACATACACAAAGATGGTAAATGTAATGAGCACATATAGTAATGGTGTTGTGAGGTCAGTGTACGTTTGTATGCATACTCTGAATGTAATTACAATGATTTGTGGTTAAAATGTGATGAAATATATTATTAACCCAAAAGTACTGTCAGCAAACTTAAACTCTGTCCAAGTGGCCCTCGGAAGGTACAATGGCACTGACCGTCTGCCATGTCATTCTCAGCTGATAGGCATCACTGGATATGGAAGGGCATGTGGTCTGTACAACACATTCCCAACCTTTGTCAGTTTTCATGACTGGCACCACTACCTCTCAGTCAAGTAAGGAAGTAGCTTCTCAATTGGCCTGTCAAGGGCTGAGTGCACCTCGCTTGCCAACAACGCTCGACAAATCCACATGGTATCCATCCAAGTGCTAGTGAAGCCCTACGGTGCTTAACTTCAGTGACTGATGGGAACTGGTGTTGCCATTGTGGAAAGGCTTTTGGCAATGAACATAAGCAAATACTGCAACACACATTTACAAAAATTTTGGAGTAAAATCTATTTGTTATAACCACTCATTTTAGTGAAAAGACCAAGGAAATATGTTAGTAATAAAAACTATTCTGTAATTAAAGAGTTACTAGTTTTGTAAGTTATGTATTACTGTAAAACTACATATTTTGTATAATACTGGCCCCATTCTATCGTTGGGAACCTGGTGCAACAACCAGTTATGCTATTTTTTGATTAAAGGCAATCTCAATTTTTATTACTAACAATTATTAGTAATAATAAAAACAATTTTGCAACCAAGACTGCCTTTATTTTAAAATGTACATTTTTTTGTGTTTTGCAATGTTGGTGATATTCTTTCACTCTGTCTGTTTTTCTGAAGTACTTGAAATTATTTATTACTCTAAATCCTGTAACTCATTCCTCAAACTACACAACTTTTAATTTAAATCATCAAAATTACTACTTTTAACAATATAAATAGCTATGTTCTGATAATTAGAATATATACATAAACCTTTGTGTCAACAGCCAGAGTCAGTCAGTGTTGGTTAATATTTTGTATGGCTCAGTTTTGTGTGATATCATCTTGTGAGGCAATTAAAGTGTAATAAAACAAGTTTATATGTTTCGGCTAGATCTTTCATAAAAAGATTAATTATGGCATAAATTGCCTGACCATGTGGGAAATCCAAGAGCTAATTATCAGGTGGAGCATGCTGCAGTGAACAGACCCCAAATCATTAACATCAAGAATCTAAGCTGAGTATAAACTTATATAGCCCATAAGGTGGCTACATTTTTACATGGTTGGAACAGCTAGATTAATTAATTGATATATTTTATGCTGACTTTTATTGCTCATGGAACCCAACAAAGGACTCCCTGCTTTCTTGTCATGCTTATTCACCTGACTACATTTCTCCTTCCATTCATTTTATTAGTTATATTTACATATTCTACCCCAGTGTGTTATTTGATCCATATATTTGTTTTTCTGTCACTCATGATAATTTCCAACACGTCTCCATATTGTGTGGGAGTAATGTACATTTTTTGAATGATGTTAGCATTAAGAGTCTCATAGTCATACTTCAAAACTGGTAACACAAAGAGTGTAAGGTTTCCTTGTGAGACACATTGAAAGCTTCATCTTCTCTGTTAAGTTAGTAAAAAGTACTCCATGTCATTTTAAGTCTTCTATTTTTTTTTATGTCTATCCAGTGATCATCAACTGTCCTAATTTGAAAACTTGTGAAGTGACTCTGTGATTTCATTGTTATTTTGTGTAATTTTATTTTTGATGTGTTAATTATATATTATTTTAGTCAATTCCAATTCAGCTTCAAATTACTTTCAGACTAGCTCTAGGCACTTTTCCATTCATTGTTGAAGATCATGTGCACTGAAAATCTGAAACTAAAGAGCACAGTGTCATTACCATAATGGAGGTGTTTATTTGTGTTCCACTGAAACACACTGCTTATTCCTGTTCTTAGTTTAGGGATGTAAAACTAAGTTTCACTTTAAGTGATAGAGGAGTTTCTTGGCAACTCTTAATTTCAGTCCTGAATTTCTCGCTATCCTGATGGATTTCAATGAAAGCTATGGTATTGACTTTAATCTACGAGGTGGAATCCAAAATTTTCAGGACTGGTGCTGCCATCTGGAAAGTAGGAGTAGTAGATCTTTGCACCACTAGGTGGCGAGAGCTGCATATCTGATGAGTCAGTGTGCAGAATGGTATTCAGCTGGGAGGATGAGCTGCATGTCCACAGTGATTTCCGTAATACTCTGTGTTTAATGTGTGGCGATTTTACAATGGATCCACAAACAGAACAGCGCGTGTGTATCAAATTCTGTGAAAATCTCGGGAAAAGTGCTACGGAGACCCTTGCAACGATTCAGCAAGTGTTTAGGGGACAGAGCATGAGCCATATGCATGTGTTTAAGTGGCATGCTCGGTTCAGGGCTAGCCGTACAGACATCGAAGATGATGCTCACACTGGAAGGCCCGTTAGCCACACAACACCAGACATTGTTGCCAAACCTCAACAATTGGTTCGTGCAGATTGACGTCGAACCATTCAAGACCTTGCGGATGAAGTGGGTATTGGTTATGAGATATGTCAACGAATGTTGACTGATGACTTGGGCATGCATCGTGGCACTGAAAAATTTGTGACAAGGATCTTGACTGCCAATCAGAAGGCACAGCATGTTGAAGTGCGCACGGACCTTCATCAGACCGCATCTGATGATCCAATCTTCTTGTCAAGGGTTATCACTGTCGATGAGAGCTGGATTTACAGTTATGACCCAGAGACAAAGCAACAATTGTCCCAGTGGAAGAGCCCGAGCTCTCCAAGACCCAAAAAAGCGTGACAGGTGAAGAGCAAAGGGGCGACGACAGCCCGAAGTTTGGCGTCAAGGGAACTGGCTGCTGCATCACGACAATGCATCCTGTCACACGTCCTTGCTCACCAGGACCTTTTTGGCAAAAAACAACATGACGGTGGTACCTCACCCACTGTGCTCACCAGATCTGTCACCTTGCGACTTTGTGCAATTCCCAAAACTGAAACTGAAGTTGAAAGGCCATCAGTTCGACATTTTAGAGAGGATTGAAGCATCACTGGCGGTGATAAACACCCTCAAAGAACAGGACTTCCAGAAAACATTTGACCAGCTGCAGAAGTGCTGGGACCGGTGTGTATGTGCTGGGGGAACTACTTTGAGGGTGATGGTGACCAGTAGTCCAAAGGTAAGGTTTTCAATAGATGGCAGCACCAGTCCCAAAAATTTTGGATACCACCTCATATATCTTTTTTTTTCCAAGGGCTCTTGCTACAGAAATACTAGAAGTGAATCTAAGGCTTTCTTGATTCCTATGAATCCCAGGGAAAGTGGTAATTCACACTCATTGTTCTATCAAACTATAGAAAATCCAGGATGGAATGTAACAATTATGAAAAGGAAAGTTACTACTCGCCATGTATGTACACACACACTCAGGCAAATGCAACTCACACACAGAAATGCAGTATCAGACAGTGGGGTTTCAGTTGCCTGAGACTGCAGTTGTGTGTGTGAGTTGCATTTGTGTGTGTGTGTGTGTGTGTGTGTGTGTGTGTGTGTGTGGTCTTTTGTTGACGAAGGCCTTAATGGCTGAAAGCTTTAATTGTGAGAGTTTTTTTGTTGTGCCTATCTGCGACTCAGCATCTCCGCTATATGGTGAGTAGCAACTTTCCTTTTCATAATTGTTACACTCATTGTTCTGTTATATAATTTCATTCATGACTTGAAAATGGTGCATTCTGCTATATATACTCTGAAGTGTATAGTAATTGCATATAATAATTATGTGTTATTTATGGTTGTTCAAAGCAGAGATCTGTCAGAAAAATATGTAAAGATTTATTATAGGTTAAGTGAACATTTTAGAGACTTTGACACATTCAGCCACAATATTTGGATCGGCAGCAGTCAAACAAGGAGGGCGATGACCTGGGGAGTTTGTGCAGCAGCAGTGAGCACTTCGACACATTAATGCCCGAGCAGACAGGCAACACTTCCAATGACCAGCACAGTTTGCACATCAGCAGTCAACGCTCCAGGAACTGTCAGCATACTGAACTCACATGTATGATGTATCTGGTGATGTGGAGGAGAATGACAGGGCAATGATCTACCACACAACCATGTCAAGATTGTTCACATTTTTGTTCACATTTCTGCCTAACATGAGAAGCATATATCAATGACCAAAGAGTCAGTCACCACCCTAGAAAGTTTGCAACTGGCAAAAATGCTGAATAAATATCTCCAACAAAGGGGCATGAGAGGTCCTCTGAGAAGAGAAAGGAAGGGAGAAAGTCTGGACAGATGGACCGATGTTTAGTCAGCGAACATTATACTTCACTAAGACTTAGCGGCTACACTGCTCAAGAGAAGAAGATGTCAGTACTGCACCAATAGGTCAACACAGAAGACGCTGTCCCAGATGTTACTGGAAAGAAGTTCATGTGGTACTTACCCAGGTGGCTGGTGAGGACAAAAGGACTGCAGCCTCATCAAACAGGTCACCTGTGAACCTAGAGGTTGATGACCTCCACCAGCAGGTGCCAAACCTGAGCGTCACTGGTTCAATTCCGGGACAGAGCACTCCATGTTGCACCACAGCTGCTTGTTAATAATGCAGTGAGCAAACTCACAAAGAGAAGATGGCACCAACACCATTGCAGAGGGTCACAGGCACAGTACTGAATGGAAGAATATGGCACCTGGTGCTCCACTGCAACATGAGCCATTGCGGTATCAGTGGTCCATGGAATCTGCACACTATGCCCCATACTGCTCTGCTGCCATGAGGAAATGAGTGAATTAAAATGCATTGTATTACTTTGCTTGTTTAAAGGGTCTTACATCTCAATACATGACTGATAGTGGAACCACCAATGTTTCACTCACACCTCACCCACTGAGCCATGAAAAGTGCCCACTTCAGCACCCATGAAGTGTCGCTTTCCCTCCTGCCATCCCTGACAAAATAATGACCTTTACTCCCCCCTGTCACTAACGCTCAGTATCTGATGTCACTAAACCCAGACCTGCTACAATACTTCTAAAGCCAGCTTGTTCTTTTCATTGATTTAAATATCCTACATGAGTGTTTCTTTCTTTAGTAGGTAATGCAGTAATACTTCTAAAGCCAGCTTGTTCTTTTCGTTGATTAAAAAAAAAAAAAAAAACTACATGAGTGTTTCTTTCTTTGGTAGGTAATGCGGTAATGAATGTGAATGATTCTGAAATCCTATAACACAAAATTCATGAGCATTACCCAAGGCTTTTAGAATGCAATTCATTAGGTTTCCCACAACTGGGGCTTTGGAATTCATGCTGCCTGCTGTGCAGAAGTTTGTTTAGTTCCAAGTGAGTACAGTGTTTCTTTTCAGAATATTATCACTCCACCCATGATAGAATGTCTTTCCTATGGATGTGTGAAATACATGTAATGGAATTTATTTCATATGACTAACTATCTCTGAACATCAATCACTTACTTTGTTTTTTAGAAAATCATTAATTATAGTCAAAAAATTTTAATAACCCATCTGCTACAGAGATTTCATTTCTTGCATTAATCTATTCTCAATAGTGCATAAACTTACTAATAAACGTCCAACCACTATTTTTTATATTACTTACATTTTGAGAATAACACGTTATCTTCCTCACTATGTCACACCGATCAAAATGGATTCGGAAATATCCCTGTGGTTTCGTACAACTGCCTGTTATGAATATGGTATCCTGCAAACAGAAGAACAAAAGCTATGAAATACATAAAAAGTAATAGCTGCCTCAAAACTAAATATAGTAATAGTCTGGTCTCAAAAGCGACTACATCCTTTCCAAAGGAACCATGCCAACATTTGCCTTAAAGTGATTTACAGAAACCACAGAAAACCTAAATCAGGATGACCAGACAAAATTTTGAGTTGCCATCTTCATGAAAGCATGTCCAAAGTCTTATTCACTGCACCACCTTGCTCAGTCCAAGGGGTTTCAGATGGGAGTCTTAATTCCATCCAGCATGTTTGGGTACAAAATAAGTGAGCTGCACTTCTTTAAACTGTGCTTTATCACATCACTCCATGTTAATAATTAAAGCTTTTTCTTCCATTCATTCACTAGTGGACCATTTTTAGAAGAGTTATCAATGCTTATACCTCCTGGTGTTTCTGTTACACAATCTGCCTCTTTGAGTTACTTATTCTGCAGACACCCAATATTACAACTGATAACTCAGCCTCCATAAAGGTCACACTAATACTTACTTTGCTATTCCATCTACAACCCACCTGTACACATCATACATCTCCACAGATAGGTCATATATTACTGGACTTGAGCCTTGAGCAGAAAATATTGTAGATGAAATTATATAAGGAAAATTCAATTTTCTTAAGACTGAAGCTGAAAATTAAACATTTATTTATTTGTTTTTTATCCATAATGGATGTAATTGAACTCTGTGAGACTAATAACTGCTACCAGTCACAATAGACTGATGACTGGTGTGACTGACAGTGACTTTTATTCTACCCGAGTTATGTATTCGAACACATGAATTGAAATATCATTCTCGTTACTAAACCTAAGATACAAATTTTAGTTAAAAGTTTTGTTGCTTAACTTTTGATAATTACTTCAGTCAAAGATCTTTGTCTCTACATATTTAATATTCTTTACATGTTATTACATAAGATTCTCTGTCTTTCACAAAAAAATACTGTTTTTTAATTACCCACTTAAGTCCTTTGTTCTCAGACGTAAAATACAATCATTTAAAAAAGTTTCTCTTCATTGGTCCATGGAGTTATTTTAGAAGCAGTTATTATTTATTGTCTCTGCCTACTGCATTGCCCATTGTTGATTAATCTTTAAACTGTTCGCTATACTCTGTTTTGTCGTGACATTCACAGAGTGCATATCCTTCATCTGGTAGTAATGTTTTACACTGCAGACATCTTGACATATAAAATTGACAGGTCCTATAATGCCGGAGATGCAAAATACTTTACCAGTTCTCAAATCTGCAGCACATCATTGGTAGACAGTGTTCTGATGACGTAGGCACCAACTTGTGCCGTGCAGCAACTCTGTTCCAACCCCAGTCCTTGAAGGCTGTCCGAGAATTCTAAGTTCTGCCAAACAAGTGTGACTAAGTCGCAAGACTGTCCAGCTCCAACAAAGATCAGTTCCCAAATGTGCTGCACCCACACAACACAATAGCAAAGACCATATTACTCAACTCCCCACTATCCTCGAAAACCGCAAATCAGCATTCAGTGGTGATCCCAAAATTCCCCCACACTATCTCAGAACATCATTCATGCCAATAGCGACCATTTCCTCCAATTTTGAGCAGGGCTTTATGACGTCAACTGGCCTCAGTTTAAGTTGAACAATCATGCCTATGCTATTTGGCTTAGGGAACTGATCTTGCCATTTGACCACCTACGAAAACAACATGCCTAGACCACTGGCCATCTGGCACCAGAAAGTCATGCCCAGCAAGGCACAGTCCACGAGCATTCTCAGAATCATGAGGACAGTGCTGTTAGACAGTGCCAGTCTTCATTCCAGACATGCCAGAATGGTAAACACATTAACTGCAGTGACACTCAGACAGCTCGCATGTCATTTCGACTTGCCTACAATAGGCAAAACTTGACCGAGGTCAGTCATTGCTCAAGCCCATTGGTGTACAACCCTATCAGTATTTGCAGAAGTGCAGCCTCCAAGGAAACACAGTGTGCTGCGTCCTCCGGTGTTCACCTCACACAGGCCACCCAGAGAAGTAATAGAGGAAGCTAAAAGCAGGACCACATACATTTCTCAACATGCATAGCCATCAAGTGAAAAGTATTTTGAGCTCTCAGTGCAAATACTCTCATCTGAATAACCTTATTCGGCCTGTTATCACCATGAAGTGACATAAAACATTAATAAACTTGATGAGAATGAGAGGCAGCATACAGATGAGGGCATGGAACCTCTCAACTGTGCATTTTTTAAAAATAATATTGTCTTGTTTGTTACAAAGTACCCTTAGATAAACAAATGCTTTTGCATTCAGAATCTTTGAAACTGCCTACTAAACATTACATTGCAATATATGTTTCTTCATTTCTTTCACATGAAAAAACCTAATTTTGTCCATTGGAATACTTGAAGTCATTGTAACAGAGGCAAGAGGGGTCCTCCTCTGGGGTAAAACAGGACTCCCAAAGAATAAAACTTTTTCATATCTGCATCTACTATTTAAAAGCTTTAACACTCATACCTACTTCATTCAGTTGTCAATTTTCAATTGACCATTTACTTTCCTCTCCTGCTACCATGTATATATAAATATATTTAATTCTTTAAGCCCATTCTTGCCCTTCATCTGTTACCCACAAGTTCACCTTTAAACAATTTAAAAATGACTTTATCTCTTACCTGAGTTGTCTTTCTGGACTCATCCTCCTTACATGAACAACACACTAAATTACTACTCTTTACATTTGTTGATTAAGCTCATATCCTATTTCCTTTACTAAACATTGTATATCATTACTATATAGGCTTTGCAAAATAACTTTACATTTTACTGTAATGTACATTGGAAAAAAAGGTCTCAAAAAAAAGCTACAAACAAATTACCTTTAGTGGCCTTCAAAGTAATCACTATTGGCTACAAAACACTGCTGACATGTGTTGTAAGGCTATATTTCTTGTAGACTCACTCCAAGTACCATGCTCACACATTAGATACCCACATCATTATAGGAGACGAGTCCTGGTGCTGTGAATATTCAAGATTAAGATAGCATTGATTGCCTTTTTTGGCAATTTCTACCTGTCATGAATTTCTACCTGGGAGAGTCAGGGATGAAGAACAGCATGCCACTGACTGTCACTGCCACCTATAAGTACTGGTCATTTGTGTAATAAAATTGTCCTGAGTCTCGCAGCTCAACCAGGATGATGGGGCTGTGCTGGAAGAGGACACCCCACGGACCTGCCAGTAGAGGTCACTAGTTCGAGGCCATGGCAAGGCAACAGCTTTGTGCACTAAACCCTCCTCGGACTTGGGTGTTACGGTGAGGCAGGACACGCCATATCATTTCCAGCAGCATGGCTGACTCCTGTTCCAGGGGCAGTGGGTCGCTTCCTGTGCATGCCAGCCAAAAACTGCCACTGCCAGGTGGGCATCTCAGCATGGTGATCATCCCCTGCCATGATGCCGCCAGACAATGTCAGGGGCCATAGTGGCCACAGCAGTGTCAAATCTGCACACTGCTGGCATGGGGTCCACACAGCCAACTTACATAATGAGGCCATCAGTATGATGCAGAACAGTGTCAGTAGCACACGGTATGTGGGCAGTCTGCCAGCAGAATTCAGCTCACAGCTGATTCAACATGCATCGGGGGATACTATATTTTGGTGTCAGAATTTGGAACATCATCTTCATGCAACAAGGCATCTGGACAATAATCTACGTGCAGTGAGTGATGAACTATTTGGTTACATTTTGGTGGGTGTAACAGACATGGCTGTGAGGAATGACTATCAGTTTAACTTGAAGGTTACTTGGTTACTTTGTTTTGGCCAAAGCAGCTGACTGACATATCTGAGTTTAAAGGTAATGGTGTAGGGCAGTATTTTGTGCTTGTAAGATTTATGGAATGTAACTTACTTGGGCATTCTGAACTACACATGGAGTCAGTGCCTCAAACATGTTATACATGTTGTTGATATGGACTTATTGTGAGGCAGTGTAGAGAGTCTAAATGGCTCATGATATGATGTGAAGAGTAATTTGTAGTGATCTTTTGGGACTGTAATTAATTATATTTTGTTGTTGTATTATTGTGTGTAATGGAGAGTAAGAGTGTCACAATGTCAGAATCAGAGACAAACGATGTATCAGAGCTAGAAGCAGTACAGAATTGTTAGAAAAAGTAGTGCAGCTAACAGTAGGTAATACACAGCTACATGGAGAGTTGGTGATTAAAGACAAACAGTTATCAGTAATTCAGGTGCTGCTGCTGCTATGGGGCAGATTGTTTCTCTTTTCCAGAAAATCATCTGAGGATGGACGATCATTCTTATAAGCAAACTGAAGGGGGCACTTCTATTAGCTGCAGCAGGACATTAAGCAGAATCAGCAGCAATGAGCAAGAATGTGAACTGGACTTCAATTCGTAACCAGGATTTCCTGCTTACTAGGCAGGTGCGGTAACCACTGCACCATCCAGGACGCAGCATTATCGCAACTGCATGGACTATCTCAGTATGTCTCATGGTCGATCCACACCCCTGACAAGCACCACCTATGGATCGGCCTTGAGGTATACCAAGATAGTCTGTGCAGTTGCAATAACACTGTATCCTGGATGGAGCAGTGCATCTTCCTAGTAAGCAGGATATCCTGGTTTCGAATCCCAGTCTGGTACACATTTTTGTTCATTGCCACTGATTATGCTTAATGTCCCATCACAGCTGATAGCAGTGGTCCCTCTTCAGTTTACGTACTGTGTTTCACAGCTGCTGGATCTGCATGGTGTCCATTCTTTTGAAGGAACAGACACTGTGCCTTCAATTAGTTGCTAAACCTGCCTGGGAGATGGATCCACTTTCTTCAGTGTGAATGCCCAAATACATCAGACCTCCTGTGTGAAACTCTAAGTAGTGAACAGGAGTATAATCGATAGGGACTGTCGATAGACGGTACTCAATGGGGGTTGTGGACCATGAGGCGTACTGAGATAGTCCATGCACTTGTGATAACGTTGTGTCCCAGGTGGTGCAGTGGTTACCGCACGTGACTAGTAAGCAGGAGATCCCGGGTTTGAATCCTGGTCTGGAACACATGTTCGCTCATTGCTGCTGATTCCATTTTATGTCCCACTGCAGCTGATATCCTTGATTGCTCCTCAGTTTACATATAGTGTTTCACAGCTGATGGATCTGTGTGGTGTCTGTTCTTTTGAAGGAACAGACACTTTGAATTCAAACACTATTATAAGACAGTAAACCATCAGTGGAGGTGCGTGGTTGGTTGGATAGTCAGTTGTTGCAGGCAGGTAAATTGTGACTAATGGGAGGAGCAAAAACATATATGTAAGGTGTATGGAAGTGTTAAAGAATACAGGAAGCTTTGAATAATTAGAGGAAGGGCATTTGCAAAGGTGTAATGAACAGAATAGCAAGAGATATTTTTGGGAACAGTTGAGCACTATTGTGAAGAGGCATGGGGAATCTGTAGAACATTTTGTGAATAGGATAACAAAATGTAATGAACACAAGTATGAGTTGGGGCAGAGTGATGCAGCAAACACAGTTTTATATGAATGCATGGTGTCTATTCTTTTGGACATGACAAAAACAACAGGCATCATGCTTTCATATAACTGATTCATCTAGATTGGCAATGGATCCACCTTCTTCAGTGCGGATGCACAAGTACATCAGGCTTCCTGCAGGAATCTCTCAGTAAAGAGCATGGAGGAAATGGATACGGACTGAGGATAGGTGGCACTTGGTGGGAATGTGGGTTGGCCATCAGGCACGCCAAGACAGTCCACGTAGCTGAGATAACACTGTGTCCTAGATGGTGCAGTGGTTAATGCACCTGTCTGGTAACCAGCAGACCCCGAGTTCGAATCCTGGTCTGACACATATTTTCGCTCATTGCTACTGACTCTAATGATGCAGCTGACATCAGTAATCCCTCCTTTCCTTTCCTCCCCCCCCCCCCCCCCCCCCACACACACACACCTTCAATTTACATATAATTTACACATAAACACAGTTTGTTCCAAGAAGTTGAGCAGAGGCATTTGATGTTTTTCTGAGAGGATTTCCTTCAGAGATGTCAAGGAGAGTGCATACAGGTATACTGAAGGACCTGTATTCTGCTATTATGTTAGTAATGGAGTGTGAAGGAACTGATTTGTCAACAGGTGAATGAGATAGATGTTTGGCATTCTGTGTGAACATTAAATATTACAGTCATGGGGAGAAAGGTCATTTAGAGAGGCACTGTCACTAGCCACAATGAGTAGAGGAAATGGAAGAGATCAACAGCAGAATTTTGATTATGGACATAGAGATGGATGAGGAGGTGGTATGAATCTGTTAAATGCACAAGGGAGCCCAAAGTCCATCTAAAGGTGTTGCCATTAAAATCAGATGCACAAAGTACATATTCAGAGGAGGAGTGTGCAGTAAGAGATGTTGTAGAAGGTAAATAATATAAACTTTTGTTTGACACAGGAGCACATGTGTTGCTTGCCAATAGGGACATAGTGGTCTAAGACAATGGAACCTGCCACACTACAGGTTACATGAGGTCTGAGATAACGATGTGAGACAGTCGAGATCAGCAGACATAGATTTTTGTATAGGGGTTGTTCAATTTAAGCAGTGTGCAAGGGTAGTACTGCATGTGAGCAAGGGCTACAGCATAATCTTGGGGTTTGACTTTTTGTATCAACATTGTGCTAAAACTGACTTTAGCAATTACAGTAGCATTTAGTGGAATGATATTGCAGCTAAGGAAAACTGTTGCCAATGTAGAGTTGTTGTGAGGGATGTCTAGCATATTGGAGAAACCAGTTGAACTGCACTATGGCTTGATTCATGTGACTGAATGCCAGGTGACACCAAGAAGTCACTTTGGATGAAAGTGGAGCCAAATTTATGACAGATCCAGCAAGTTATGTTATTAAGAGTATTGTTGTACATATACAAGAGTGCTATGGTGGAAGAGTGGTACCCATAAATAGAGATAGTTTTGGTGCAGAGGTAGTTAAGTTAAGTAAGGAGATGTTATTAAGGAAGGGGATGTTAATGGTTAGTTTAGAATTTTCAGATGAGGGTGAGTGGAGAATAAGTAGTGTGATCCACAAGCAACTCCAAGCCGACATTGAGACTGTATTACATAGGAAAGTGAAGCACCTAAAGCAAGACTCGCCATGGCATGCCAAACTAACTTGGGCCATATTTTCAGACCACATGTGGTCCACAGCTTGGCCTGTCTTAGCTTTTCTCATTCCTTCCCAAAAGTACTCAGTACAGTGTGACATTTCATTTGGTACCGCAACATAGCATTTTTTGGTCGGCACAACTCCCTCCAGTTTGGCATAATTGTGGTGTCAGTGCTATTTGTTCATAGTATGAAGGACATTCATAAGTCCAGTGGCTTATTGTACAAAAAGAAGCAGTCTAGTGGTATCATCACAAGCCTTTAAAAATGAATGGGAAAGACAGAAGAGAGGTATGAGAATTCTCAATATATATTATGCAGTCACACAAGTGATAGGTACTGCAAATTTGCTGTGAACAATATTACAATACCATACAGGAAATATATAAAGATTTAGTTGACAATGTAAGAGCAAAAACTTACAATGATCAGCAGATGGGATTCATTGTTCTGTACATCAAGAAGCCCTTTGTGGTAAATTTTCAGGCATGCAGCACATGAAGAAATTGGTGATATGAACAGTAAAATTTCTGAAGTTGCATGCATTATTCTACTGTCAGTTAAAACAGTTTTTGATGGAAATAAACAGAGTATGGAGACTTTATACAGGGTGGTCCATTGATCGTGACCGGGCCAAATATCTTACGAAATAATTGCCAAACGAAAAAACTACAAAGAATGAAACTTGTCTAGCTTGAAGGGGGAAACCAGATGGTGCTATGGCTGGCACACTAGATGGCACTGCCATAGGTCAAACGGATATCAACTGCATTGTTTTAAATAGGAACCCTCATTTTTTTTATTACATATTTGTGTAGTAAGAAAAGAAATATGAAACGTTTTAGTTGGACCACTTTTTTCACTTTGTGATAGATGGCGCTGTAATAGTCACAAACATATGGCTCACAATTTTAGATGAACAGATGGTAACAGGTAAGTTTTTTAAATTAAAGTACAGAACGTAGGTACGTTTGAACATTTTATTTCAGTTGTTCCAATGTGATACATGTACCTCTGTGAATTTATCATTTCTGAGAATGCATGCTGTTACAACACGATTACCAGTAAAGACCACATTAATGCAATAAATGCTCAAAATGATGTCCGTTAACCTCAATGCATTTGGCAATACGTGTAACGACATTCCTCTCAACAGCGAGTAGTTCGCCTTCCGTAATGTTCGCACATGCATTGACAATGTGCTGACACATGTTGTCAGGCATTGTCAGGGGATCATGATAGCAAATATCCTTCAACTTTCCCCACAGAAAGAAATCCAAGGATGTCATATCTGGTGAACGTGTGGGCCATGGTATGGTGCTTCGATGACCAATCCACCTGTCATGAAATATGCTATTCAATACCACTTCAACTGCACGCGAGCTATGTGCCGGACATCCATCATGTTGGAAGTACATCGCTATTCTGTCATGCAGTGAAACATCTTGTAGTAGCATCAGTAGAACATTACGTAGGAAATCACCATACATTGCACCATTTAGATTGCCATCGATAAAATGGGAAGAAATTATCCTTTCTCCCAAAATGCCGCACCATACATTAACCCACCAAGGTCGCTGATGCTCCACTTGTCGCAGCCATCATGGAGTTTCCGTTGCCCAATAGTGGATATTATGCCGGTGTATGTTACTGCTGTTGGTGAATGATGCTTCGTTGCTAAATAGAATGCGTGCAAAAAATCTGTCGTTGCCCCATAATTTCTCTTGTGGCCAGTGGCAGAACTGTACATGACATTTAAAGTCATCACCATGCATTCCTGGTGCATAGAAATATGGTAAGGGTGCAATTGATGTTGATGTAGCATTCTCAACATTGACGTTTCTGGGATTCCAAATTCTCGCGCAATTTGTCTGCTACTGATGTGCGGATTAACAGTGACAGCAGCTAAAACACCTACTTGGGCATCATCATTTGTTGCAGGTCATGGTTGATGTTTCACATGTGGCTGAACACTTCCTGTTTCCTTAAATAATGTAATTATCCGGCGAATGGTTGATGTTGTCCAGGATACCGAGCAGCATACATAGCACATGCCCGTTAGGCATTTTGATCACAATAGCCATACATCAACAAGATATCGCAGTTGGTAAATGGTCCATTTTAACATGGGTAACGTATCATGAAGCAAATACCATCTGCACTGGCAGAATGTTACGTGATACCATGTACTTATACGTTTGTGACTATTACAGCACCATCTATCACAAAGTGGTCCAACTAAAACGTTCACATTTCTTTACATACTACATGAATATGTAATAAAAAATGGGGGTTCCTATTTAAAAAAATGCAGTTGATATCCATTTGACCTATGGCAGCACCATCTAGCAGGCCAACCATAGTGCTATCTGGTTTCCCCCTTCAAGCTAGACGAGTTTCGTTCTTTGTAGTTTTTTCGTTTGATGCTTATTTCGTTTGATATTTGGCCTGATCACTATCAATGGACCACCCTGTACATTACTCCAAAGTATATGGGTTAATTCAAGAGGCATGCCTGGGATGATTTTTTATTTTAAAACTTGCTATTGTTGAATTTATGAAGAAAAAAAGGGGTAGAGCAACAAAAATTAGAACATCTGCAATGGATTGCAGACCTCGAATTTTAAGTAGACTTGACTGCACACTGCCCACAGTAAGACATTGCAAGGTAAGAATTTCTTTCCGATTTGATGGGTATGCATTTAAAAAGAAAATTGCATTGTAGAAGGGACACATTGCGACAAACACAGTCCAGTTCCCAAAGCTCACTGCTATTAAAGAAAGTCCAAGGTTTGAATAATTTATTGCAGCCATGAAGGATTTACATGGATGGTTTCCTAAGTGTTCTGAGGAGACTTGCAAGTCTAAAATCTATTTTTGAGCTGTTTTTGAGACTGTTTGCTGTTTCAGTTGAAAGTACCTATGTGCATGTGCAGATATAACCCATTGACTTGCAAGGTAATTCCCATTCTAGTGGTGAATTCTTTTGCAATAAACTGCCCAGTATATCTACATTGTTTTCCTAAGGCAGAGTTTACATGTCTCTATTATGAGGTTGCAAAAGTGCTACAGTATTTGAATTGACATATTTGTATGAAAAACTTTTTTTGATTGTGAAACTAAATAAGACATGATTACATGGCAACCTGAGTGCAAAAATCTTTGAAATTGTCTGTGCTTGTCTATACACCAATAGTTTATACCAAATCAAAATTAAATTATTTCTTCAGGACACCAAAAAGAATTAAATAATACTGAAAATTTGTTTTGTTTTGATCTGTGTTGCTGCAAAATGTTAAATATAAAACCGAGACATATGTAGAATGACTGTAGTGCCATTTAAATGCAGTGCATTTGCAGTTTCTCCTTCTTCCCTCTCCACGCACTCAGACAGCATGCAATGACAGTGGGAGAAATGTGCAGGGAGGTTGAGTGCTATGGCACTCATGCCAGGGCATGGCTCACAAACCAAATTCTTGGCTGCCGCTGATCTAAAGGAAACAGAGAGAAAGCAGATGGCAGAATTGTTGCTTGAATTTGAGGTATACTGTCAGCAATACCCATAACCCAACACTGATTACCAACAGGGAATGAAGCACTGGTATATCAGAAACCATACCACATTCCCTGGTGTTTACAGCTGATTACAGGAGATTTTATTAACCATCAATTAACCAATGGGATCACAGAAGAAATTAATAGTCCATAGGGCGCAGGAATTGTGGTCATACCAAATAAGTCTACAGATGGATCTATGCAATACAGATTCTGCTGTGATTACTGTCACCTGAACTGCAAGATTGTAAAGATTCATACCCCATCCCAACCTCTATGAGACCATAAATAATTTGGGGTAATGTTGGCATTTCTCAGTCATGGGTTTAAGGAGCAGTTACCATCAACTGGAGGTTGCTCCTGAAGACCAGCCAAAGGCAGCATTTTCAATACTACGGGCACTATCAGTTCAAGAGAATGCTGTTTCTGCAACATTTCATATGTTGTTGGACTTTGCATTGTGAAGTCTGAAACAACGTCACTGTCTAGTCCACTTGGATGATATCATTGTTTATTCAGAAGACATGGATCAGTACAGACAAAGTGGTTAAGACACTGAGGGCTGCATGTCTGGCTTTGAGCACAGAGATATGCCATTTTGCATTAGAAGAGGCACAGTATTTAGACCATGTAATTAATAAAGACAGCATGAGGGCAGATCTTGAGGCTAGTACAAGATGTACAGGAATTCCTATTGCCTATATCAATTAAGGAAACACAATCTTGTTTTGGGTGTCTCAAATCAATACAGAGAATTCATGAAATGATTTGCTGACATAGCTTGACCACTGACATAGTTGCTAAGGAGACATGTGAAATTCATATGGACAGAGAAGTGTCAGGATGCATTTGGTTGATTGAAGAGAGTTTTGATATCCAGCCCGGTTCTAGTATTTTCAAACTTTCAGAAGGAGCTTATGCCTTTGGATGATGCATCCAATCATGCTTCAGGATGTGTTTCCACCTGGAGCTTAACAATGAACAGCATCCAGTAGCCTACACATTGAGACAGCTGAGTGCAGTGGAGAAGAAACATTAAGTAACAGAGAAGATCTTGGGCCTCATTTCCGGTATCACGTATTTTACATGTTATCTTGATGGGAAAAAATTTTGGGTAATGACTGCCCACACTGCTTTGAAATGGTTATTGGGATTGAGGCAACTCTCTAGCAGGCTGTCGAGATGGGCCTTGTGACTTAACAAATGTGACTATGAAGTAGTACACAAGCCAGGGAAGAAGCACAGAAATGCAGAAGCATTAAGAACCAGTGGTGAAAATTCGGGTCATGGTCTTGTGGAATGACAGGCACTGCAGAGCACTGACAGTGACTGTAAGCATTACAGGGCACAAATACAGTTTGATACATGTGGCAACTGTTGTGCAAAGAAATGAGGATAGGGCTGTGGGTAGTAGTACAAGCAAAGTTTAAGGAGGAGATTTTAAAGGAGGCACATGTTCATGAGTTATGTGGTTGTGGTGGGTGCAGGGCAACCAATTGGAGAGTGGCTGAGAGATATTGGTGGAGAGGAAGGAAAGTGGACATGGGTCAATATGTGGGGAATTGCATACAGTGAGTACAGTGAGCCAATTGTTGTTGTTGTGGTCTTCAGTCCTGAGACTGGTTTGATGCAGCCCTCCATGCTACTCTATCCTGTGCAAGCTTTTTCATCTCCCAGTACCTACTGCAACCTACATCCTTCTGAATCTGCTTAGTGTATTCATCTCTTGGTCTCCCTCTACGATTTTTACCCTCCACGCTGCCCTCCAATACTAAATTGGTGATCCCTTGATGCCCCAGAACATGTCCTACCAACCGATCCCTTCTTCTGGTCAAGTTGTGCCACAAACTTCTCTTCTCCCCAATCCTATTCAATACTTCCTCATTAGTTATGTGATCTACCCACCTAATCTTCAGCATTCTTCTGTAGCACCACATTTCGAAAGCTTCTATACTCTTCTTGTCCAAACTATTTATCGTCCATGTTTCACTTCCATACATGGCTACACTCCATACAAATACTTTCAGAAATGACTTCCTGACACTTAAATCTATACTCAATGTTAACAAATTCCTCTTCTTCAGAAACGCTTTCCTTGCCATTGCCAGCCTACATTTTATATCCTCTCTACTTCGACCATCATCAGTTATTTTGCTCCCCAAATAGCAAAACTCCTTTACTGCTTAAAGTGTCTCATTTCCTAATCTAATTCCCTCAGCATTGCCCGACTTAATTAGACTACATTCCATTATCCTTGTTTTGCTTTTGTTGATGTTCATCTTATATCTTCCTTTCAAGACACTGTCCATTCCATTCAACTGCTCTTCCAAGTCCTTTGCTGTCTCTGACAGAATTACAATGTCATCGGCGAACCTCAAAGATTTTATTTCTTCTCCATGAATTTTAATACCTACTCCGAATTTTTCTTTTGTTTCCTTTACTGCTTGCTCAATATACAGATTGAACAACATCGGGGAGAGGCTACAACCCTGTCTTACTCCCTTCCCAACCACTGCTTCCCTTTCATGTCCCTCGACTCTTATAACTGCCATCTGGTTTCTGTACAAACTGTAAATAGCCTTTCGCTCCCTGTATTTTACCCCTGCCACCTTTAGAATATGAAAGAGAGTATTCCAGTCAACATTGTCAAAAGCTTTCTCTAAGTCTACAAATGCTAGAAACGTAGGTTTGCCTTTCCTTAATCTTTCTTCTAAGATAAGTCGTAAGGTCAGTATTGCCTCACGTGTTCCAGTGTTTCTACGGAATCCAAACTTATCTTCCCCGAGGTTGGCTTCTACTAGTTTTTCCATTTGTCTGTAAAGAATTCGTGTTAGTATTTTGCAGCTGTGACTTATTAAGCTGATAGTTCGGTAATTTTCACATCTGTCAACACCTGCTTTCTTTGGGATTGGAATTATTATATTCTTCCTGCAGTCTGAGGGTATTTCGCCTGTTTCATACATCTTGCTCACCAGATGGTAGAGTTTTGTCAGGACTGGCTCGCCCACTGCCGTCAGTAGTTCCAATGGAATATTGTCTACTCCGGGGGCCTTGTTTCGACTCAGGTCTTTCAGTGCTCTGTCAAACTCTTCACGCAGTATCATATCTCCCAATTTCATCTTCATCTACATCCTCTTCCATTTCCGTAATATTGTCCTCAAGTACATCGCCCTTGTATAGACCCTCTATATACTCCTTCCACCTTTCTGCTTTCCCTTCTTTGCTTAGAACTGGGTTTCCATCTGAGCTCTTGATATTCATACAAGTCGTTCTCTTATCTCCAAAGGTCTCTTTAATTTTCCTGTAGGCAGTATCTATCTTACCCCTAGTGAGATAGGCCTCTACATCCTTACATTTGTCCTCTAGCCATCCCTGCTTAGCCATTTTGCACTTCCTGTCGATCTCATTTTTGAGACGTTTGTGTTCCTTTTTGCCTGTTTCACTTACTGCATTTTTATATTTTCTCCTTTCATCAATTAAATTCAATATTTCTTCTGTTATCCAAGGATTTCTACTAGCCCTCGTCTTTTTACCTACTTGATCCTCTGCTGCCTTCACTACTTCATCCCTCAAAGCTACCCATTCTTCTTCTACTGTATTTATTTCCCCCATTCCTGTCAATTGCTCCCTTATGCTCTCCCTGAATCTCTGTACAACCTCTGGTTCTTTTAGTTTATCCAGGTCCCATCTCCTTAAATTCCCACCTTTTTGCAGTTTCTTCAGTTTTAATCTACAGGTCATAACCAATAGATTATGGTCGGAGTCCACATCTGCCCCTGGAAATGTCTTACAATTTAAAACCTGGTTCCTAAATCTCTGTCTTACCATTATATAATCTATCTGATACCTTTTAGTATCTCCAGGGTTCTTCTGCGAACGGCTGAAAGCAAGGGGAAACTACAGCCGTAATTTTTCCCGAGGGCATGCAGCTTTACTGTATGATTACATGATGATGGCGTCCTCTTGGGTAAAATATTCTGGAGGTAAAATAGTCCCCCATTCGGATCTCCGGGCAGGGACTACTCAAGAGGATGTCGTTATCAGGAGAAAGAAAACTGGCGTTCTACGGATCGGAGCGTGGAATGTCAGATCCCTTAATCGGACAGGTAGGTTAGAAAATTTAAAAAGGGAAATGGATAGGTTGAAGTTAGATATAGTGGGAATTAGTAAAGTTCGGTGGCGGGAGGAACAAGACTTCTGGTCAGGTGACTACAGGGTTATAAACACAAAATCAAATAGGGGTAATGCAGGAGTAGGTTTAATAATGAATAGGAAAATAGGAATGCGGGTAAGCTACTACAAACAGCATAGTGAATGCATTATTGTGGCCAAGATAGATACGAAGCCCACACCTATTACAGTAGTGAGCCAATGTGAAGTATAAATGAGTATAATTGCAGAGGCTACCAGAAGCATCAGAATCATTTGAAATGCTTGGGATTGATGTATTAGGACTGTTCAATTGTACAACAGGAAACTGAATTTTATTAACAATACTAATTCACTTTTCTCAGTATGTGGAAATAGTTGCTATGCCAAACAAGCAGGCAGCAACAGTCACAGAAGCAATGGTTGACAACTGGATGTTGAAGTTTGGAGTACTAGATATGATAATTACCAACTAGGGCACTAATTTCTTGTTGGACCTGTTGAAGGAGCTATGTCAATTATTGCATATTAAGAGGTTAAGAACTAATCCTCTTTATCCACAGGCCAGTGGCAGAATGGAATGAGTGCATAGAATAATTGTGAAAATATTAAGTTAATATTTGAATGCACATCATATGCACTGGAACACATATTTAAGATATATCCTGTCAACATATAATTTGAAAGTACACATGAATACTGGGTTGTTCCTTTATGAGGCTGTGTATGGTAAGAAAATGCCATCACCATTCAATTTAATAAAGGTGAAGAAATGTAAAGCTGAAGAGATGGTACAAGAATTTTCAGAAAATAGTATGAGAAGTATGGAAACGAGTACATAAAAAGAATATGAAGGCATTAGTGAAGCAGGATGCAGCAGTGAGATGTATGGTAAGTTTAATGCAGTATATCACAGGGCAAAGGGTGATGTTATCCAGTCTTTACACGCCAGTATGAAAGACAGAGAAGTTCATCACAAGGTATAACGGACCTCATCATGTGGTGGAGACTACTTTTCCAGTCAATGTACAGCTCCAATTACCAGCAAGAGAAACAATAGTACATATTGGGCATCTACGACCTTTTTAAGGTAGTCCAGAGACACACAGGAGTGCCAAGGATGGAGCCAGAGAAGAATGCGACAATAAGGTGTCAGAGGAAAAGACAAGATGTTTATATGTTTGTGTATTTATAGGAGTGTAGTGAATTTCCTGCTATTTTGTTGTTTGTGCGTAAGCTTGCTGGTGGCAGCACCGTTCTGAGGAGGGAGGAAGGGTGATATTTGTCCCTGTCCTCAGGATGTGGTACACTGAGGGAAAGAATGGAAGGAATACAAGTCGTAGCAGTATCGCCTAAATCAGAATTTGGGAGTGCTGCAAGCACAAGTAGAAGTACTGAACAAGGGAATTGTAGTCACAAAGCTGTCATAAGTGCTAGTGGATGGCATAGGGGACACACAAGGGGTAGGATCAAACCTGCAAGAAATCATACATCATGCATTGCAAGGACAACTGAGTGCTAATCTTTTGCCACTTGAACAGTTCTTGTTGGGCTTACAGAAAGCACAGAATGAACTACCACCTGAGTTGATCCTAATTATGGAACTCAGTAGACAAAACCTATCCTTCTAGCACCACACAGCATCAGTAGAAGTGGTAGCTGAATGAACATGATCATATATTCTAATTTGATTTCCAGTAACAGGAAGACATGCACAGTTTAAGTGCAATGCCATTCACACATACCCAGTGAAATGGTGAGTTCTTTGGAAATCATGCAGGTGAGGGTCCATGGAGGATTATTAATTTCAGGAAAAGATAGCAGACATGCAGTAATAACAGAGGAGGACGTGTGACATTGTTGAAGGGGGAAGGCCACAGTGTTCTTGTCCAGATAATACAATCCCAACCAGAACACTTGCACATTGCAATTGTTTTTAGCCAAACAGAAGGGGCTAGATTGTCTGAGTGATATCACGGAACCCATACTGCATTTCCAGTAAGCAGGTATTTATTAAAATTATTTATGATGACTTGATAATAGTGGCAAGTTGTTACGGGCAGAGGAAGCTCATGGTGGCCAGACATACTGAACTGAAGGCAAGTGGTTTATTGATCAGTGGGTCTACACGCAACATAAATGAGGCCAACCTTCCATACACCAGACTTGATTAAGGGAATCACGCAAATGAACATTTCACAACCACAGTTGTATTGGCCAGCATCAAATATAACATTTCTAAATCAAAGTCTACATTCTGGCCTAATCCATTCACTGGATCAGTTCATTGCTGTGAAGGAAGGGTGTATTTCAGCTGGGCAGTTAATGCAGTGTGTAGAGCAGGTCAGAGAAGGACAACAGCATGTAACAGTTATAATGAGCACCTCTGTTTTGTGTGGCTTTTATTTTTATGAGACAGAGAGCCTATTATCAGTATAGACCCAATTCAAGTAGATCGGATTCCTAGAGCATAAATGAGAGTGAGAGTGAAACCTTTTAGTGAATGCACAATACGTAAAGTTAGGGCCAAGAGGGAAGAAAGCAACAGGACAGGCCATGAGGGCTGGGTTTCCAGAAGCACAAAACAAATGTAAGAAGTAGATTCACATTTAAAGTAACGCTAGCAGACAACTTACCTAACCCATGTGGTCAAGTTGCAATTGTCTAGTTCTAAAATTTCTCTGTATTTTATGAACAAGTTGTTTGATGTGAAACAGTTTTAAGATCAACCTCAGAGACCAAACTTTGTTAATAGAGGGGAGATAATTTAGTGTAATTATGATACGAAGTGTGATCAAACAGTAATGGAAATTTTTTAATTTTGTAAGCTTTATACATTCAATTTTCAAAACTTTTTAAATCTTGAATGAGATGTTTACTCTGCAGCAGAGCGTGCGCTGATATGAAACTTCCTGGCAGATTAAAACTGTGTGCCGGACCAAGACTTGAACTCGGGACCTTTGCCTTACGCGGGCAAGTGCTCTACCACCTGAGCTACCCAAGCACAACTCACACCCCATCCTCACAGCTTTACTTCTGCCAGTACCTCGTCTCCTACCTTCCAAACTTTACAGAAGCTCTCCTGCGAACCTTGCAGAACTAGCACTCCTGAAAGAAAGGATATTGTGGAGACATGGCTTAGCCACAGTCTAGGGGATGTTTCCAGAATGAGATTTTCACTCTGCAGCGGAGTGTGCACTGTTATGAAACTTCCTGGCAGATTAAAACTGTGTGCTGGACCGAGACTTGAACTCGGGACCTTTGCCTTTCGCGGGCAAGTGCTCTACCAACTGAGCTACCCAAGCATGACTCGGTCCCGAGTTCGAGTCTCGGTCTGGTGCACAGTTTTAATCTGCCAGGAAGTTTCTTTTTAAATCTTGTTGGTACACATGTTCTTGATGTATGTGCGCATTTTCAGCTGGTGTGAACATTTAATTTATTGTTGATAGTCAAAAATGTTATACACGTTTTCTAGAAATTGGCGAATTTTTATTTTCAAAAAAGGTGGATCAAAGAATTTGTATTAAATTTTGCTTGAAAAATGAAATAAAGTGCAGCAGTCAGTCTTCAAAATGTTAACTGCAGCTCTTGGTGAGTCTACTAAGAGTAAGACAAAAGTTTACAAGTGGTATAAACATTTCAAAGATGGTCCAGAAGATTTTAAAGATACAAAAACTGCCCTGGCTGCCCTAGCACATCAATTACCAAGGATGTGGCCATTTTGTCAAAGGGTTGATCTGTTAAAGAGGACTTTAAAAATCCTCATATTTTACATTTATTCTGAAAACACGTTTATTTTTTAATTTTACATGCATAATAAATGCCCAACTGCAATTAACATATTCCTTTTTTGGCAGTATGATAAGTTCACTCTATTGCCAAATAAATTAAAATCCTAATGCAGTGTACTGCCACTTTGCTAACAAAACACAGCTCAGTCTTCTAATATAAAGTCCACTACCATAGAGCAGAAAAATCTTAACAGTGCACTGAATTACTTAAAAAGTTAAATGAGTATCAAATCTCTTTTGACAATAACTGTCTTTCTCCCACTACAATGTTGTATTTAAAGTTATGGCTCATCTGCAACCAATGGAGAATTCCTGCAGCTCATCAAGTCATCCCAAGTTCCTCAATTCAATCTCAAATTTTATTACAGTATCTTTCATGTCATTAAAATTCTTCAGTTTCCTTAAGCAATCAAGAATTTCAGGAGCATAAGTACATTTTATACAAAAGGACAGGGAGGAGGGAAGAGGGTGCATGTGGGGTGCAATTGACTCGAACCAATTCAAGCAGCCCACAAAACAATCTTTCGGAAACGAACTGTAGTATGTACTGTCACCACATTCCCCTACACAGGGGTTGTCGACCTGAACTGATTGAAGCAGCCCACTGAAACAATCTTCTAGAAATTAACTGTAGAATGTGCTGTCATCACATGCCCCCTATGCTCTCCACAAACCCTTCCCCATCATTCTATATTGGAACTGATTCTGAGAACTGAGTACTACCTAGGTCACCACAGTGGGTAATATTTTGCCATTTGGGCTAGTAATGATAGAATTGTGAGTAATTTTTTTGAAGAACTGCAATCATCATCATTTAGACAATATTTTTGTTGATCGTCACTATTTTTGGGTGACACTATCAAACTGAAGTGTACTTTTATGCACTTTTTTAAAATTTAATCTTATTTGTAATAATGTTTATCACAGCTGAATTTTACTTATGGCAGTGACATAGTGTTCTAATGTTGGAAACGATTGTTGAATGCTGGGAATTATGTGCTGCTGGTGTTAGTCAGTTGGGTGATAGTATGCAATATCCAGTGACATTTGCTGGTTTGTTTTGGCAGAATACATAAATATGAAGCCCAATGTGATGACTTGTGCTGATCTTGTTCTCATGAACTTTAAGGCGCAATTACTTCTTTCCATATTTTTTCAGTTTTTTGTGATTATGGAAGCGACTGCTATAAAGTGGACTGATTCAAGTGATTTAGTTCTGCACAGAGGTGTTGTCTGTTGGAGCATGTCTCATGGATTAATTGCAGAGACACAAAAATGTATAAAATGTGATGGTGAAGAGGCAATGGAATCAATCTGCATAAGCACACTAAGTGGATCAATGTTTTTAAATTAAATCATGGGAGAAGGTAGGCAGATTAATGTTTATTCATAATAGAGTTGCACATTCAATAATTTAAAAAAATCATTGATCCATCTACCTTCTCCCATGATTTAATCAAAAAACATTGATCCACGTACCTCCTCCCATGATTTAATTATAAAAAAAACATTGATCCACTTAATCAATGTGCTCATGCAGATTGACTGCATAACAATACAGAGCTGAGAAATATTTTGTTACTTTCCCAAAAATAAGATATTAGCACAGTTTAAATAGCTTCAGCTCAAACATGGAGCAAATAAATCTATAATCTTCATTTACAGTAATGTTTGACCCTTTCCTTTGAAAGTATTACTTAGAAATACGTCATCTGCCTGCTGCTCTCTCATTGGCTGCATAGCGCAAACAGCCGACACACATTCTTTTGCTTCCATCATACCTCCCAGCATTCAATAGTCATTACCAGCATTAGCATTCTATACCACTCCCATAAGTAAAATTTTACCTTTAGCACTCTGCTGGTTTGTGTAATACTGAAATATTGCAACCCCAAAGTTCTACCAGTCTTCAAATAAAGATTCCAGTGCTAACATCAGTTTGCTATAGAGAGGTAATTAGGCTATTATAGTAGTGCATACATATTTTAACTTACTGTAATGCTACTGGATGAATCAAAATTGGTTTTTCTCTTCTCTCTTGTTAGAAAGTTATTCACAATTGAAAACTATCATAACAGCACACAGCACAAAAGCATTAAATGGCAGTGCTTACATTAAATTAAACTACAAGTAAAAACTGGACTGATCAGCAAAACAACAACTATGGTAGTTGGTCCTGGCTAAAGTAGGGATCGGTGATAGCCGATAGTGCTATCAATATATCAATGATTTAAATCTGTAGGTGGTTCTTTTGAGTATCAACAGAGCACATCCCTTTTATGCCATATGACTTCACAGCAACTACGCCATGTGCATTTTCATTTAGGTGACAGGGGGCTCCAGACCCACCCAGAACCTCCCGTTGCCTATGTCCTTGCAATTACTGACAACAATGTGGAAGAAGTAAAGAAAATGGTTCTGTAAAATCACTGAATCACCATCAGAGAGGTTGCTGATGATGTTAGCATATCCTTTGGTTCAAGCAAGCATTTTTTTAATTTTAATTTTTTTTATTTTTTATTTTATTTATTTATTTATTTATTTATTTTTGGGGGGCATGAAACGTGTAGCAGAAAAGTTTCCTCTGAAATTGTTGCATTTCAGCCATAAACAACATCACATAGACATTGCTCAGGAATTGCTGAATTAAGTCAACAACAATCCAGAACTTATAAAGAAGGTTGTAACAGGTGTTTTAAATGGGTATATGGGTATGACATCAAAACCAAGACCCAATCGCTCCAATGGAAACAGCCTGAAGGGCCTAGATCGAAAATAAATTTGACAAGTTCAATCATATGTGAAGGCGCTCCTCACTGTTTTCTCTGATTACAAAAGGATACTTCATTATGAGTCCCTGCCTATGGTTGTATGGTCAGCAAGGAAGTTATGCACCATTTGCATGAAGCAGTCCAAGGAAAACAACCTGAACTATGGCAAAACCACTTGTGGAAATTACATCATGATAGTGCTCCTGCTCACACTTCAATGCTTGTTCATGATTTTTTGGCAAAATAAAAAAAACTGTCATGTTGTTTTCACTAGACATGGTCTGCTGTGACTTCTTTTTACTGCCAAGGTTGAAGAGCACCATGAAAAGACATCATTTTACCACCTTCGATGAGATAAAACAGAATCACTGAAGGTGCTGAACACCATTCTGAGAAGTGATTTCCAGAAGTTTTTCCAAGGTTGGAAAAAGCACTCACACAAATATATTATATCTGTGGGGAATTACTGTGAATGGAACAATGTTGATGTTGATAAATAAATAAAGATTCTTTAAGAAAAACAAAAATTCCCATTACTTTTTGAGCACATCTCATTCATGGGCATATTAATGTGAGCATGAGCATTGTGTTGCAGCAGTGCTGATGGTGGGTTAGCACAGGATGTTGGCCTGCTGTAATTCTATAAGGCCAGCGCAGTGTAGTGAGACAGGTTAGCTTGCTGGATCAGTAAACACAGAGGCACTGCCCTGACTAGTGCAGCAAGGGACAAGGCAGATTTTCACACTAACTGTGGCAGTTAGTAATGGTAATTTTTGTAATAGAATTATTCTGAGCAGCCCAACCAGGATGATGGAGCTGTGCCAGATGGGGATACCCCATGGACCTACCAGCAGAGGCCACCAGTTTGAGGCCACAGTGGGGCAACAGCACTGCACACTAAATCTTTCACTGGACTTGGCACCATGGCACAGCTGGCCACACCAGGACATCTCCACTAATACAGTCAACTGTTGCCCACGGGGCAGTGGGTCACTTCCTGTGTACACCAGCCATCATCCACCACTGTCACTGGGCACTACCAGGAGCTGTAGCAGCCACAAGAGCATGAAGTTCGTCCTCTACTGGCACAGGGTCCATGCAGACAGCTTACATAACATGGCTGCTGGTGCAGTGTAGTACTGTGTCAGCAATGTGGGGTGTGTAGGCAGCCAGCCCTGCAGAATTCAGTGGCCTGCTGACCACTGAGCCAGTGTATCAAGTAGTGCAGATACTTCAACAAATTAACATTGGCAGCTGCCCATATCTGCAGTCGCCTGGGCACCCACTTTGCTTCCACCACTTGCTGGCACTATCCTGGCCCATGACCAACACACCGTGGACTATGAGTCACTATAATATTATTCAATCATCTACAGTGGATTAATAATATTCTGGTAATTCATTTTGGCACACAAACAGGTGCAAGATTATTTTCCCTGTTTAAACTATCAATGTGATACTTACTACTAAATCTTATCCACTCTACATGAGCGAGGATAACATCCTTTTATTTCTCCTCATCTGAAATGTTATTCTCTCCAAAACTTCTCTCCCACTTACCTTCCTCCATTTTCAAATATTGCCTATTCTTGGCCTAAATGACCTTTCCAGCTCAGAAAAACACCTTCTGCTTGGTTTCTTTTGTTCCACAGCACTGAATTCAGACTCTTGCTTAAATAATCGGTGCAAAGCTAATAAAATGTTGATATTTGTCTTTGTTAATATCAACTAAGATTGACTAAAAGTGTATTAATAATGCTAAAATTAATGAATGCTTCTTTAATTATAGTAGGAAAGTTCTGGTGGAATGTAAATACTTTAGGAGCAAAGCAGATCATTCTCCAAAAAAGAGGAGCATTGAGTTGTTGACACACACACACACACACACACACACACACACACACACACACACACACACAAAAAAAAAAAAAGGATAAATTCTTTCTCAAGCTTGAATATGTGGACACATGCATGTACAAATGTGTGCCTACACACACACACACACACACACACACACACACACACACACACACATGGCTGCACCTGTGCCTGTACAAGGTGTGGGGTGTGTCAGGTGGGATAGGTAGAGGGCGAGAGAGAGAGAGAGAGAGAGAGAGAGAGAGAGAGAGAGAGAGAGAGAGAGAGAGAGAGAGAGATAGGAGGCACAAAGAGGGGTTTGGGTAAGTAGCTAGTGGTCTGAAATGAGGCAATCAGTTTGCTTGCTAGGAGTGCAGGAGGGAGGGATGGCAAGCCATGGGAGCATGGGACAGGCATTTGATGCAGTGGTATTGGAGATGGTGGGCAGTGGCACACAATGAAGGTGACATGGAAACATAAATTTGGATGGGTGATAAGAAAGAGGAAGGGGAAACTGTTGGGAGAAGGGTGTGGAGGCAGTGGGTAAATGGAAATTAAGGTCAGGAGGGTTAGAGAAGCAGAGGGTGAATTGCAAGGTTAACACTCATCTGCATAGTTGAGAAGAGCTGTTGGTGGAAGAAGGATCCACATGGCCCAGGTTGGTAAGCAGCAATTGAAACTGAGTATGTGCTGAGCTGCATGTTGTGCCTCCAGTTGGTCAGCTTTGTTCTTGGTCACAGTTTGGTGGTGGCCATTCCTTCTGGGGACAGCTGGTTGGTTAGCATACCAACATAAAAAGCTGTGCACTGATTGCAGCATGGGTGGTATGTAACATGGCTGTTTTTGCAGGTTGCCCTGTTTCTGATGGGAGAGGATAAACATGTGACAGGACTGCAGTAGGAAGTGCTGGGTGAGTGAATGTGGAGGTGTTGCACTTAGGTCTTCCAAAGGGATATAATACCTATGGCAAGGCACTGGGAATGGAAGTGGCATATGGATGAAGTAGGATGTTGTGTAGGTTGGGTGGGTGATGGAACACCTCTTTAGGAGGGTTGGGAAGGATGTAGAGTAGGATGTCCATCATTTAAGGGCATGAAGGTACACAATGAGAGCACTAGCAAAAGACAAATCAAAGTACTGTTGGAGGACATGTTTCAGTTGTTCCATTCTAGTCTGGTACTAAGTGATGAGGAACTGTTCCTCTGCAGCTGATTTTTGGGGATTGTGGGAGGATTAGGGGTGTGTGAGCAAATGACATGGGAAATCTCTTTGCAGACTAGGTTTGGGGGGTGGGTCAAGGCCCTTATGAGACCTACAGCATACTGGGCAAGTGAGTTCTTGTAACAGCAGATATGGCACCTATGGGGTGCCAGAAAATGGGAGGAATTTTTAGTTGTGGAAGGTACTACAGCTGTTGAAATGCAGGTACTTTTAGTAGTTAGTGGCATTAATATGGACAGAGATGTGGACAGAGCCATCAGAGAGAGGGGGGGGGGGGGGGTCAATGTCCAGGAAGGTGGATTGTTGGGTTGAAGCAGATAAAAGAGATGGCGTTGAGATTGTGAAGGAATGAGGATAGGGTTTCTTGGCATTGAGTTCAGATCAAGAAGATGTCACCAGAGAACCTGAAAGAGGTTTGGGATTTTTGAAGGCTAGGAAGGTTTCCTTCAGATGGCCCATAAAAAGGTTGGTATGGGATGGGGCCATGAAGGAGTCCATGGCTGTGCCATGGATTTGTTTATATACCTTCCCCTTAAAGGAGACGTAGTTGTGAGTCAGGATATAGTTGGTAAGGTGTATGAGGAGATACTACATCATTCCAGGCTCATTGGGTTGTTATAATTTTAAACTTGAGAAAAGTAGATTATTTTAATAAAATGTACAGCTCTGTTAATGGATATCAGCATTGCTGTAAAGACACTACATATGCCCGACAGCAAAGCATATTCCATCCTATACATGGTTTTAGAGCCATCAGTGTAAATGATACCCTGATACTCTTAAGGAAGTGAGAGGAACAGACACAAGGTCATGGAGTTGATTGAAACTTTAGGTACTTGAAATGGATCAGTACCAATTTTGCATGGGTACTAACCTAGGGAAGGCATGCAGGAAAACACAGGGAATACATATCAAGGAGATGATGTGAAAGTTTGGACGGAGAGCCTTGAGGAACATTCCCACTGGTAATCTCACCTGTGAGTGGATGTCAGAGAGTAGATGCCCCTTGTATGCAAAAATAATTTGATAAGTTGGGTGATTATGAAATTGTCGGGTGCTGATTATAAGTGGGCAAGAGCTGGTACTGCTGGAATTGAAGATGTATGATCCCTGCTTTGGTGAGGAGATTGTGTATAGAATTAGTTCAGAAGACACCAACAGCCAATCAACATCCATGGTGATGGATTGAGTCCACTAATTTCAAAGCTGAAGGTGCCACTGAGTGTTAAAACTGGCAACCAGAATCCAACAGGAGGAGACCAGGGATAGGTACAATGGAGTAGAGCAGTGTGATCCACATCCCAAGAACTGTGAGCAAGGAAGCAGAGAGACAGGAAGATTATGCTTGCAGATTGTCTTAAGCTGACAATTATGGGACATTATGTCAAATTTTTATTGAAGGGAATCCCAAGAATCAGGACTGCACAATGTCTAACTGCTAGGTACTCAATTACAGTTCTGGGCCTGAATGGGCAATGGTATGACAACAGGTATGCAAATTTGCATTTTTGTGTGAGAGAATGGGAAGCCATGGCAAAAGATCCATGCAGAGGCCCTTCAGATGGTCCACTGGAGGTGTTTTGCAGCAGAGGTTACAGATTGGGAGCTATACCAAATGCAAAGTCATTGACATACAGTGCAAGATAACCACCAGTCTGATGGAGGTAACTAACCCACATATGGCAATGAGGAAGAGACTAACACTTGGCATGGAGCCCTGCAGGATGCCACTCTCCTGGACCTGTGGGAGTCTGGGTGATGTACTAACTCTAACCTGAAACAACTGCTGGGACCAAAACTGATGAGTAAAATCCAGCAGTAAACCTTGAAATCCCACGTCACTAAGGGTGAGTAAAATGTGATGGTGTCAAGTAGTGTCATATACCCTATGTAGGCTGCAAATGGCTACAATGAGATGTTGGTGTTTAGGAAAAGTCTGTCAAATTGCTCTTTTTAATCTAGCAAGATGGTTGATTGTGGATCACACCTCTTGGAAACCACGCTGATAGGGAATAAAAAGTCTCAAGATTGGAGAACCCAGCATAATCATCAGGCTACTGTTCCTTCAAGCAGTTTGCAAAGTACATTGGTGAGGATAATTGGTCAGTATCTGTGTATGGACATGGGAATTTTGCCTGGATTAAGGATTGGGATGATAATACTGTTTCACAGTTGTCAAAGGAAGGTACCTTCCAGCAAAATATAGTTGAAGACAATAAGCAGGTGGAGTCCTTGAATAACATTCAGATGTTGGATCATTTGATTATGAATCAAATCAGGGCCTGGGGCCATATCATGTGACAAAATATCAAGAAGTAGTTTCCAGTCTGTGGAATGTTCATTATATAATTTGGTGTGATGGAGGATAAAGGACATGGAGATATTTTCAACTTGTCTTTTATCCATTGGAAAGAGAGCCAGGTAAGGTGAGTACACTGATGTTATCTCAGAGTGGGTTGCAAGGCATTCAGCAAGAACTGGTGCATTGGTAGAAATACTATTATGAAGGAGGAGTCCCATAATGATTGGTGATCTTTGCTGACCCAGTAGACTATGGAGCTTGGCTGACATCTGGGAGGAAGAGGCATATATTCCCAAGGAAGAGTCTTAACACTCCCAGCATTCTTCCTTGCTGCATTTAATTAGATAGTAAGCCTTATTACAAAGATCACTGTGTAACAGCATTTGTAGTAAAGCCCAGAGACTGGGGAAAGAGATCATAAGCTGGGTGCACTGAGTGGCCATGAAATGGGTAGGAGGAGACACACAGAAAGGTCAGAAATATACTTCTCGATCAGAAGGCCCCTACCAGATGATATGGTACTTCTCCAAAGGCATCCAGGAGAACAGACCACACCTCAGAATCTGTGCCTGTCACTGGTAGGGATGGAGTTTTTATGAACACTAGTCTTGAGGTTGGTGACCTGGGGGGACCTGGCACCTCCAATCACCAGAGTTGCCTTCTCCCAAGATTTTTTTGTCTCCTCCTTCACTTCTTTTCTTTTGGATATGAAGAATCTTCTGAAGGATTATCTTCTGTGAATGTGGGAGTAGGAGAGGAGCACGCAGAGGATGATCTCTCACTTACTTTTACAGCGGGGTGGAGGGGGGGGGGGGGGGGGAGGACTGGTGGAGGACACAGCTTCGGCATACTGCATTCTGTCAGAGGTGTAGGATTGACCTAATGTGGCTCTGGGTATTGGGGGCGGGGGGGGGGGGATGAGGGAGGGAGGGATGTACAGTCATGAATTGAACAGTGTCATCTTGTAAGTGCTTCATGGATAGAGCATGTGCAACTGGCTATGCAGGTGTTAGATCACAGCTGCCTAACTTTGGTGATGTTACCTCATGCTGTGAGGCCTGTTGTATGAGAAGATGTTGGGAGTGAACTGATACTTACATCTTCAGGACAGTGTGCTTTCTGTGCTTCGAGTGGTACGTCGATCCCCGGCTGGCGCACACGCAAATAATAGGCGCCAGCTGGTAGCTTGCAATAAACAACCATGGGTCGGTACCACTGCTGGCCGACACGCTTCTCTGGCTCCTCCACGACACCGCCTGTGCCAAACTCATTCTGTAGACGCACCAGTAGCTCATCTGCCACCTGCCAAAAACACACCAGCTAAAGCCTCCTTCTGTCTGTAATAACCAACCTGATGTACACATAATGATCATAGGTAAATAAGTATATTGCACAAAAAGTTTGTCACCCTCAGGGCACCACATGTTAATACCACTTCTAACTTTGATAATCTGCATCTACATCCCCAATTCCACTGCTAGGTACTGGAAAAGGACTGGATGGGAAAACCAGCAACAACCCTGCAGCTAACAGGCACATAATCATGGTAAGATGTGCCAGATGTCAGTGGTTGGTGGCACAGTGATATGATGATGGCACAGCATTTGCCTGCTAAAGGCAAAAGTCCTGAGTTTGAGTTTCAGTCTGGCACACAGTTTTAATCTGCCAGGAAGTTTCATATCAGTGCACACTCTGCTGCAGAGTGAAAATCTCATTCTGGAAACACATAAAGTACCAAAAAGGTAAATTATTATCATCTACAGATGAGTCAAAGGTTGAAGCTATAGTTAGATCCTTAAAATATTGAGAGGGATTGAATGGCATGTCTCCTAAAATAGCTAAGTATATTTCTAAATACTAAACAAAGCATACTTGATTAGATTAGATTAGTACTTGTTCCATAGATCATGAATACAACACTTCGTAATGATGTGGAACGTGTCAGGTTAATAAAAGGTGTCTATATAAGATATTGCATTACACAAAATATTACAAGACACTCAATATTTTTTATTTATTTATTTATTTTTTTTTTGTGGAGGTTGGGAAATTACCCACTTACTATATCCAAAAATTCATCTAATGAGTAGAAGGAGTTGCCATTAAGAAATTCTTTTAATTTCCTTTTAAATGCTGTACGGCTATCTGTCAGACTTTTGATGCTATTAGGTCAGTGACCAAAGACTTTTGTGGCAGTATTAGATTTAACTTTGAGTAGTGAAGATCATTCTTTCTCCTAGTGTTGTAGCCATGAACACTGCTATTACTTTTGAATTCGTTCGGATTGTTAACAACAAATTTCATAAGTGAATATATATATTGTGAGGCTACAGTGAAGATTTCTAGCTCTTTAAATAAGTGTCTGCAGGATGATCTTGGATGAGCTCCAGCAATTATTCCAATTACACGCTTTAGTGCAATGAAGACTCTTTTACTCAATGATGAGTTACCCCAGAATATGATGCCATACGAAAGCAGAGAATGAAAATAGGCATGGTAAGCCAATTTACTCTGATGTATATTGCAAAAATTTGCAATGACCCTAATAGCATAAGTAGCTGAACGTTTCAGCAGATCCTCAGTGTGTTTTTTCCAGTTCAATCCCTCATCAATGCATACACCTAGAAATTTTGAATATTCTACCTTAGCTACCGATTTCTGATCAAAGTCTATATTTATTAATGGTGTCACTCCATTTACTGTGTGGAACTGTATATACTGTGTTTTGTCAAAGTTTAATGAGAGCCCATTTGCAGAGAACCACTTAATGGTTTTCTGAAAAACATCATTTACAATTTCACCAGTTAATTCTTGACTGTTGGGTGTGATAGCTATACTTGTATCATCGGCAAAAAGTACCAGCTTTGCATCTTCATGAATATAGACTGTCAAGTCATTAATATATATTAAGAACAGCAGAGGACCCTAGACCGAACCTTGCATCACCCCATTCTTGATTGTTCCCCAGTTTGAGAAATCACCAGTTTTTTGCATATTATGTGAACTGTTTATTTCAACTTTCTGCTCTCTTCCAGTTAGGTATGATTTAAACCATTTGAGCACTGTCCCATTCATACCACAGTACTTGAGCTTATCTAGAAGTATTCCATGATTTACACAATAAAAAGCCTTTGATAGATCACAAAAAATCTCAACAGGTGACTTCCAGTTACTCAGAGCATTTAATATTTCATTAGTGAAAGTATATATAGCATTTTCTGTAGAGAAACCCTTCTGGAAACCAAACTGAAATTTTGTTAAAACTTTATTTTTACAAAGGTGTGAAGCTACTCTACGATATATAACTTTTTCAAGAATTTTGGATAAGGCAGTCAGAAGAGAGATTGGGTAGTAGTTGTTGACATCAGATGTATCCCCTTTTTTATGGAGTGGTTTAACAATGGCATACTTCAGTCTATCTGGGAAAATATCCTGCTTCAGAGAGATATTACATATGTGGCTAAGAATCCCACTTATTTCTTGGGAACAAGCTTTTATTACCCTGCTGGAAATGCCATCAATTCCATGTGAGCTTTTATATGAGAGGGCTTATTATCTTCCTAGTTTCAGAAGGAGAGGTGGGTGGAATTTCAATTGAATCAAATGGTGCGGTTAAGGCCTCTTCCATTAACTACCTTGCTTCTTCTAATGAACGTTTAGATCCTATTTTGTCTACAACATTTAAAAAATGATTATTCAAAATATTTTTGTCTTCCGGCTTGTTGTTTATCAAGTTTCCATTCTCTTTGATGGTGATGCCATCATCCTGTACTCTTGGTTGCCCTGTCTCTCTTGTAATAATATTCCAAATTGTTTTGATTTTGTTATCAGAGGCATTAATCTCAGACATGATGCACGTGCTTCTGGACATTTTAATAACCTTTCTTAATGTAGCACAGTAGTTTTTATAATATTTGGCTGTTTCTGGGTCATTACTCTTTCTTGTTGTTAGATACAGTTCCCTTTTGTGGTTACAAGATATTTTTATTCCTTTAGTAAGCCAAGGTTTTTTTGCATGGTTTCTTATAATCAGATTTAACTACTTTCTTGGGCAAACAGTTTTCAAATTCTCTTACAGGTGTATCATGAAATAAGTTATATTTTAAATTAGCGTTGGGTTCCTTGTACACCTCATCCCAGTCTAACTGTTGAAGATTTTCTCTGAAATTTCTAATTGTTGAGTCATTAATTGAACGTACAACTTTGGAGGGTAGTTTTGAATTACTGAATGGAGCTATGTCATGTACTGTAACTAGCTGAGCATCATGATCAGAAAGGCCATTCTCAACTTGGATGCCTTGTTGTGCTATCTGTCAGATAGGGGAAAGCAAATTATTATCTGTGGGGACTTCAATGTTGAGGATGAAATATTTCCAAATTTCTTGAAGAAAAGAAAAGTAATTCCTATATATGATGGAGGAGACAAAGGGAATCCTGGCAACCACAGATGTATTGTTACACATCTGACTGCCTAAAACTGTAAAAATAGCCATAAATGATAGGACAGTGAGTTCATAGGGAGACAGGTTAATAAATAGAGCACAGTATGGCTTCAGAAAAGGTCAATACACAAAGACAATAGTTGCAGACTTTGCAACATATGTAGTCAGGGCACTAGAAAGACACGAACAAGTTTGTACTCTATTCCTTGACCTATCAAAGGCTTTTGATTGTGTGTGTCACATACTTCTGTTAGAAAAATTAAATTAGTATGGCATAAGAGGCAGAGCATACAATATTATAAAGACATTTGTTGAAAGTAGGCAATAGTGCACAGAGGTAAAATATAAATAGGGCAACAGTTTAGAAAATGTACTCTCAAAATTCAAGAAGGTAAAACGTGATGTACCACAAGGTTCAGTACTGGGACTGTAATGACATATCACAAGATGAAAATGAAACTGTGATCATGTATACAGATGGAACATCTCTAGTGGACACCAGTAAATCTGCAAAGGACCTTAAAATTAGGACATTTTTAGAGGCAGACAGGGCATAAAAATATTTTGTGGGTTCAGGCTTTTCACAAATGTTTGAGGCTCGGCCTGGCACAAATTTTCAACTTGTGCCATTGGTTAATTTCAATGCCCTAATGTGGCCACCATCGGTAAAATTTCCCTGACACTATTGATATTCACAGCTGCTGAATCATAATAGTGTGTGCTGTCCATTCAGTTGGACATGTCTGACAGAACAGATATCACATACATATGAATCAATACTTTGTAAACAGGCATCCACCAAATTCTCCACTTCTAAAAATACTTGTTTGAGCACCTTGTCACTAATTTTAAACCAGACCTGTGTTTGAATCTTCACTGACTGTATTTGATTATCTGCTGCACCAAAGCTCTTGATGTTTCTAACTGGTAACATCAAAATTTGTTTGTTCTTCTTTCACTGATTATACCTTACATAGGAAATTAAACTCATCTCTGATCTATTACCTAGAATTGCTCCTATGTTTTGTCCATTACATTTAATTTTGGTGGCAGCTTGGTTCAAATGATGTTACTTATTTGTAACTGGTTCCTGATTTAAGGTGTCTCATTAATTCCCCATTCTGGGGCCTAATGGATGGGGTCTGCCTCTAGCCCACATAATTCCCTACGGTCAGGCCAGCAGGATATACATGTGGGCCCATTGTGCACTTCCTTGTCTGTCATCATAATTCCCTTGACTTTTATGTGCTATTGCTGGGTGTCGCAGTTCCATTAAAATATCTGTCAATCCTGGTTTGTTTCTGCCCAGTTTCCTCTATCATCATGTCTTCATGTCTGTTGTTTCATCTTTTTTTCATTTAAAGTCTCTCCTATCTTTTCTATTTTGATACAGCATGTGTAGTGTTCAGATGCGTGCTGCACTTCTCGTGTCATGCCTTCCTCATACTTGGCAGTTGTCACATCAGCCAGTGTCATCATATCTTCCTCTGAGATCATCTGTCCCTCAGAAATGTGTTCTCTATCCATTCCCATAAAAAGTACATCGATCATCTACTAACATGTCCAAAGAATCTACAAATGAGAGAAGCATTTCAGTATCTTCATGCAGTACTGTTAATAGCTTCTCTCTGGCCTCTATGGGGAGAAGGTTCTTTAAAATTTTCAAGATGTTGGTCAGCGGAATCTCCTGTTCCAAATATTTAGCCTTCTTCAAATACTTTTCAAAATAGTGTTGGAGACTGCCTTAACACTGAGTGAATGGTTCTGGATGCAATACTCTCTTCCCTAATCTTTCTTGTGTTCCCTTGGACCAATATCTTTGTAGAAAAACCTTTTCAAACTAGTCATAGCTATTACAACTATCTCCAGCTTTGGCAGCCCACTATGCTTAATCTCCCTGCTTAAATCCTCCTAAAAATTAAACCAAACAATGGAAAATCCAGGATGGACTGTAACAATATTATGAAAAGGAAAGTTGCTACTCACCATGTAGTGAAAATGCTGAATCGCAGATAGGCACAACAAAAAGCCTGTAACAATATAAGCTTTTGGCCAACAAGACCTTTGTCAAAAATAGATGACACACACACACACACAAATGCAACTCACACACACATGACTGCAACCTCTGGCAGCTGAACTGGCTTCAGCTGCCATAGGTCGCAGTCACATGTGTGTGTGTGTGTGTGTGTGTGTGTGTGTGTGTGTGTGTGTGCTTTGGTCATCTGTTTTTGACAAAAGCCTTGTTGGCCAAAAGCTTATGTTGTGACAGTCTTTTTGTTGTGCCTGTCTGCGACTCAGCATCTCTGCTTTGTGGTGAGTAGCAACTTTTCTTCTAAAAATTTAATTTTGTGTGTTTCACTCCAGCTCTGGGGAAGTATGCCATGAAAATATTTATAAACATGACTGGATGTACATCTTTCCTTCCTGGTGTGAATTTTGTGAACTGCAAATGCTTTAGCATGCTATCTTCCATTAAGTAAATGGTTAGATTTGGTTCAGCGGTCCCAAGTTTGTGACCCAATGAATTTAATCTCTTCTGTTGCTGAGTGATATCTGGACATGTATCTGTGAAAGCACATTCTATGTAACTAGATTGCTTTATACTGGCCCATTCATTTTACATTTTAGTTCATCTAATTCACTTTGCATGGATTGGACGTCAAACTTTATTTCTTCCACAGAATTGGATATAGCATTCATTTTACAATCTGTATATGAATTCATGTTTTTCAGCTTAGTCTATGTTGTATGTGAAATGTCACTTATTCTGGCTTCAATTTTACTGACCTTGCATGAGGATTTCTTTTGTATTCTTCAAACTTCTGATTACAAATTCTACTAGATGTCAATCTGTTTCTGTATTGGTTAAATACCTTAACTAAAACTTATCCCACTCTGCATTTTGTGTTATCCTCTATTCATTAAACTTTGCATCCAATATTTCTTACATTTATTTATCCTTTTCTTCTGCTCTCTTCTTGAACCTATGTACGTGCATAGAAACATCACCTACTTTCTTTGAAATGTCATTAATTTTACTAACTACTTCTGAAAATACCTTTAATTTTCCTAACTGCTTCTAAAATTGAACTACTTTACGACTATGGTAGACATTAACTACATTTACTTTTTTGAAAAGATCATTAAGCTTTGCAATTTTATCATCCTGTTTTACAGGTATTCTTGTAATTCTCTTCTCAGAGCACAGATAAACACAAATTTCTTATTCTAAACATACCAGGTAAATTACCCTCACCAATTTATTCTGAAATTAAAATTTTTGTGCTACATTCTGTAATGGTGACTTTCTTCTACTGCTCATTCTCAACAATGCTCATTGCTCACCAGGCAGCTATTGTCGGCCATTACACTCGAAGAATTTCAATCTGCATCACTTAGTAATATTAAATTTTTAACTTTCTTTTTGTGCCTCTTCATCTCTCCTAAAATCCACATCTACAAAGATTTTCTTTACGTATTTTTTTCAATGTCAAGTAGTTGGTGGACTTCGTGATTTCATTTGGCATTATTTCTTTTCATTCATTGGTACTGGCTTTATACTTTCTCACAATTACGCGGTCTTCTCCATAGGATTCAAGACTGTGGCAAATTTGCTGCATCCTAGGGAATGGCAGCCACATTCTCACAGACTTCATTCTTGGGAGTTCTGGATTTGCATTCTGCATGAAGGCAATTGGATTTTGCTGGGAATTAATTACAGTTTTACCTCTTGTCTTGCTTTCAGTGCCTTCTTCTTGCCAAAGGGATCTGGCCAGTACCTGCTCTTTGCAGGTGCAATAACTTTAGAACTACAGAATTTCTTTGAGTTTATGATTTTTCATATATGTAATTAATAAATAAAACTTTTAAACAATCATCTTGTTTTTATGGAGTTCTAAGGTACTTCTTCACAATAATATTTCACCTAGGGCTAGTACACACAGATATGTCCATATACCAGGCTGCCAGAGAGTGATGGGTTTGTACAATGCCCAACTTGATTAACATAGAGGCTCTGTGAGAAAGCTAAGAGTGCAAACTCTTGTAGCAGTATCATCGGATAAAAAGTGACTGGGTTTCCAACTGTGTCAAGTGATTAAATTTACACAAGCTTTCAGCCAAGCACTCCTTGGTCATTGTCAAGTGGTATGACTGTGAGTGGGCTGCTGGTACACCCTTATATACACTAACTGCTAGCAGTGATGTCATTGGTGCTCACAGCATCATCGTATATGGGCATGCATCAACTCAGCTTTCAATGTACCCGTGTCAAGCACATGATCTCTAGATTCCGTGCCGCCCTATTCTCCATTAAGGGTGTTTTCAGTAATTTTTATTTCAATAGTTTCTTTAATTACACAGTATTAGAAGCTGTTAGAGCAAGGCATGACAGAGGTTTCATCAGATTTGATCCAGTAACCATTTTTAATGCACACTCAGCTAATGCGGATTTCTGGTGGTAGCATAGCCAATAAAACCTCTCATGCTCCTTCCTGCTTTGTTTTACAGAACATTCCATTTGTCCAATTTAAGACTGGCCACACTCACAAGGTACTTTGCAGACCTCAGCCTGAAGACTGATTTCCTCTTGTGTCTTTTCAGTAGACAGCTTATTTTACCCTACACAGAGCCACAGAATAACAAGAAAGCAAGTTTCTTCTCCTACTTCTCCTTGGAAGTCTTGTTGTGATTCTTGCATGAAATCACTTGATTTATTCAATGAACATTGTAGATGTTGTTTCTGTAGACCTTGCATAGATGGCTCAGCTCATAGGGCTGGTTATCAGCATCTTTTTCATTGTCGCATGCTGCACCAATGTCTGCAATACAGTGTGCTTCTGTGCCAGATGATGATGGCTGATGCCATGCAAGTACAGATCAGTGTGGGGAGATTCTCTACAGACACTGCAGCCAGGGCACCCATTTTGTTTGCAGTGAACTAGGACATTGAGGAATGGCAATACATACTCTTTTTCTATCTCCATGGGAAACTGGGGGTTAGTGTTAATGTCACTGAGACGATCTAAGAACTTGTCAAGTTTCTCATGTCCATGGGGTCAAATAATGAATATGTCATCAATGTACTGAAAGAAACAACTGTGCTTTAATGGCACTGTATCTAAAGCGTTTCCTCAAAATTTTCCACAAAGAGGTTTACAAGAACTGGAACTAATGGGCTTCACATTGCAACACTGTATGTTTGACTATAATATTGGCCATTGTACAGAAAATAAGAATATGTAAGATAGTGTCCTAGATAGCTCAACCACATCACTTACAAAGAACTGGGATACTAGGTCTGAAGAGTCTTTGATAGGCACATTTATAAAAAAAAAAGCCACCACATAAAAACTGATCATACTGTCACTCTCACTACATGGTAGATAGTTAATTCACCTGATAAAATCTTCTGAATTTTGAATATGATGTTCACAGAGTCCCACATGTGGAGTGAGGGGGGTAGCAAGTACTTCATCAGCGTGTATGTTGGTGAAGCAATAGTGAACTGATGATGCAGAATGGTGTCTCATCCTTGTGGATCTTTGGTAAAGCATAAGCAGCAGGTGGTCTACGTACCTGTGGGAGAAGATTCTTGACCACACTGTCTTCTACTGAAGAGTGCTTGAGAGTCACAGATGTCATTCTCGTTATTCTCAATGCTGGGTCACTTGGGAGCTTCCGGTGATTATATTCATCCAATGGTGTGGAGATCTTCATACTGTAGTCCATGTATTCCATAATTATGGCTGCATTACCCTTGTCATTAGGAAGGGCCACAATGCTTTCATCTTTGCACAGTGCTCACATCCTGGTCATGTTGGGTGCTGGTAACTTTTCTTTCATGAGACTAAGGTTTCTTTCATGATGTATTTTGTCTGCAGTCTCATGAAATCAATGCTACCAGCACCCAACATGACCATGGCTGATTGCAGTGGTTCATGAGCACTGTACAATGATGAAAGCTTTGTTTTCCTACCTGCTGACAAGGGCAATGCAGCTGTGATTATGAAATACACCTGCTATGGTATGCTGATATGTGCATTGCTGGGCAAATATACTTACAGGTAGCCCCCACACGTCCCAACAAGGAGAAAAATGTAAAAGTTATCTGAGTTTCACAAGCATGCTTCAGTGGAAGACAATGTGGTCAAGAATCTTCTCCCACAAGCACCTATACCATCTACTGCTTAAGCTTTACTGAAGATCCACAAAGATGGAACACTATATTGCCCCATTGTATCCACTGCTGTTTCACCAACATCCAAGCTGATGAAGTAGTTGGTCATGCTCCACATGTAGGACACTGTGAACATCACATTCAAAACTCAGAAGATTTTATTGGTGAAATTAACAGTGTTTGACTTAGTGAGGGTGACATTATGGTCAGTTCTGATGTGGTGGTGATTTTTACAAATGTGCCTATCAAAGCCTCTTTGGACCTAGTATCTCAGTTATTTCTAAATGATGTGGTCCAGCTATTTAGGCACAAACTTACGTATTCTTATTTTCTGTACCATGGTCAGTTTTATGATCAGACCATTAGCGTTGTGATGGGAAGCCCATTAACTCCAGCTGTTGCAAACCTCTTCATGGAGAATGTTCAGGATATAGCCTTAGACAAGGTGCCATAAATACTTGTTGTTTCTTTTGTTACAGTGATGACATGTTCATCATGATGCAGCAGGAAGATTCAAAATTCAGGGACTAGTAAAACCAAATCCAAGATTAAGCCAAGTTGTTGACAGTGTTGAAGAAGAATGCAATAATCTATCATCAAACGACTATGCAGTAATTATAGGAGGTGCTAATGATGTGTATCACAATGAAACAGTTGCAGCAACAAAAGCGCTGAAAGAGTCACTGGGAAAGCTAACACATACCAATGCCTCACTGTTATGATCTAATAGAACAATCATGTGTGAACAATGAAATTAAAAAAGCAAATAACCTCTATGATTCAGTTTGCAAACATTTCAAAAATGTAACAGTGATTGACATGAATGATATTTCAGACTGCTGCCACACCACAATTGTGCCCCTTAGCAAACTGTGTCACTGTAACAGAGCTTGTCATACAAGCCATGGTCAGCATCTAAATGGCTTAGGAAAGTCACTTCTAAGCAAAAAAATACTTGGGATTGTAAGAGAAAAATTAAGCTCTGCTAATAAAACAATTTATAGCCTTCAGTTCAAAGATATCGTACAGGTAAACTCCCAGTAGTGACCAATTGTAACACAAATTGGATTTGGTCACAACAGTTTGTAAGGGACAGTAAAGATAATGCAACAGAAAAAGCAACAAGTATTCCTCCCAGTAACAAAAACGATTTAATGTTATTTCATGTTAATGTACAATGCCTAAGACATAAGGTTAATGAGTTACAGTACTTGGCAGACAAAATTAACTGTAGCATACTGTGTATTAATGAGCATTGGTTGCATAACTCAGAAATAGATATGTGTGTACCTTATGGCTACATATTAGCCACAAAATATTGTAGAACAAATATTGCACATGGTGAAGTTGCAATCTACATCGAAGCAAACTCAAATCTGCAGCATTCAGTGATAGACCTACACAAACATTGCATTGAAGGTGTATTTGAAGTAGCAGCCGTAGCACTGCATACTCAAAAAATTATCATTGCTTCTGTGTACCATACACCAGCCTCTGGTCAGGAAGTTATTATAGATAAACTAAGTTCACTAATTAAATTATTCACTAAACACAAAAATCACAAAATTTTTATTGCAGGTGACTTCAATATAGATATAAGGGAAAGTACAAAAAATGTAAATGACATGGTTAACAGCCTAAAGGCACTAAACTGCTACTGTATAAATGAAAAACCTACTAGACTAGATGCTTGCCTTGACAATGTAATCAGTAATCCATGAACCATGGACCCTGCCCTTGGTGGGGAGGCTTGCGTGCCTCAGCGATACAGATGGCCGTACCGTAGGTGCAACCACAACAGAGGGGTATCTGTTGAGAGGCCAGACAAACATGTGGTTCCTGAAGAGGGGCAGCAGCCTTTTCAGTAGTTACAGGGGCAACAGTCTCGATGATTGACTGACCTGGCCTTGCAACATTAACCAAAACGGCCTTGCTGTGCTGGTACTGCGAACGGCTGAAAGCAAGGGGAAACTACGTCCATAATTTTTCCCGAAGGCATGCAGCTTTACTGTATGGATAAATGATGATGGCGTCCTCTTGGGTAAAATATTCCAGAGGTAAAATAGTCCTCCATTTGGATCTCCGGGCGGGGACTACTCAAGAGGACATCATTATCAGGAAAGAGAAAACTGGCGTTCTACGGATCGGAGCGTGGAATGTCAGATCCCTTAACCGGGCAGGTAGATTAGAAAATTTGAAAAGGGAAATGGATAGGTTAAAGTTAGATATAGTGGGAATTAGTGAAGTTCAGTGGCAGGAGGAACAAGACTTTTGGTCAGGTGAATACAGGGTTATAAATACAAAATCAAATAGGGTTAATGCAGGAGTAGGTTTAATAATGAATAAAAAAATAGGAGTTTGGGTACGCTACTACAAACAGCATAGTGAACGCATTATTGTAGCCAAGATAGACATGAAGCCCATGCCTACTACAGTAGTACAAGTTTATATGCCAACTAGCTCTGCAAATGATGAAGAAATTGATGAAATGTATGATGAGATAAAAGAAATTATTCAGGTAATGAAGGGAGATGAAAATTTAATAGTCATGGGTGACTGGAATTCGAGAGTAGGAAAAGGGAGAGAAGGAAACATAGTAGGTTAATATGGATTGGGGCTAAGAAATGAAAGAGGAAGCTGCCTGGTAGAGTTTTGCACAGAGCATAACTTAATCATAGCTAACACTTGGTTCAAGAATCATGAAAGAAGGTTGTATACATGGAAGAATCCTGGAGATACTTGAAGGTATCAGATAGATTATATAATGATAAGACAGAGATTTAGGAACCAGGTTTTAAATTGTAAGACATTTCCAGGGGCATATGTGGAATCTGACCACAATCTATTGGTTATGAACTGTAGATTAAAACTGAAGAAACTGCAAAAAGGTGGGAATTTAAGGAGATGGGACCTGGATAAACTGAAAGAACCAGAGGTTGTACAGAGTTTCAGGCAGAGCATAAGGGAACAATTGACAGGAATGGGGGAAAGAAGTACAGTAGAAGAAGAATGGGTAGCTCTGAGGGATGAACTAGTGAAGGCAGCAGAGGATCTAGTAGGTAAAAAGATGAGGGCTAGTAGAACTCCTTGGGTAACAGAAGAAATATTGAACTTAATTGATGAAAGGAGAAAATATAAAAATGCAGTAAATGAAGCAGGCAAAAAGGAATACAGACGTCTCAAAAATGAGATCAACAGGAAGTGCAAAATGGCTAAGCAAGGATGGCTAGAGGACAAGTGTAAGGATGTAGAGGCTTATCTCACTAGGGGTAAGATAGATACTGCCTACAGGAAAATTAAAGAGAACTTTGAAGAAAAGAGAACCACTTGTATGAATATCAAGAGCTCAGATGGAAGCCCAGTTCTAAGCAAAGAAGGGAAAGCAGAGAGGTGGAAGGAGTATGTAGAGGGTCTATACAAGGGCGATGTACTTGAGGACAATATTATGGAAATGGAAGAGGATGTAGATGAAGATGAAATGGGAGATACGATACTGCATGAAGAGTCTGACAGAGCACTGAAAGACCTGAGTCGAAACAGGGCCCCGGGAGTAGACAACATTCCATTAGAACTACTGATGGCCTTGCGAGAGCCAGTCCTGACAAAACTCTACCATCTGGGCTTTACAGATGAATGAAAAAACTGGTAGAAGCTGACCTCGGGGAAGATCAGTTTGGATTCCATAGAAATATTGGAACACGTGAGGCAATACTGACCTTACGACTTATCTTAGAAGAATGATTAAGAAAAGGCAAACCTATGTTTCTAGCATTTGTAGACTTAGAGAAAGCTTTTGACAATGTTGACTGGAATACTCTCTTTCAAATTCTAAAGGTGGCAGGGGTAAAATACATGGAGCGGAAGGCTATTTACAATTTGTACAGAAACCAGATGGCAGTTATAAGAGTCGAGGGGCATGAAAGGGAAGCAATGGTTGGGAAGGGAGTGAGGCAGGGTTGTAGCCTCTCCCAGATGTTATTCAATCTGTGTATTGAGCAAGCAGTAAAGGAAACAAAAGAAAAATTCGGAGTAGGTATTAAAATTCATGGAGAAGAAATAAAAACTTTGAGGTTCACTGATGGCATTGTAATTCTCTCAGAGACAGCATAGGACTTGGAAGAGCAGTTGAACGGAATGGACAGTGTCTTGAAAGGAGGATATAAGATGAACATCAACAAGAGCAAAACGAGGATAATGGAATGTAGTCGAATTAAGTCGGGCGATGCTGAGGGAATTAGATTAGGAAATGAGACACTTTAAGCAGTAAAGGAGTTTTGCTATTTGGGGAGCAAAAGAACTGATGATGGTTGAAGTAGAGAGGATATAAAATGTAGACTGGCAATGGCAAGGAAAACGTTTCTGAAGAAGAGAAGTTTGTTAACATTGAGTATAGATTTAAGTGTCAGGAAGTCATTTCTGAAAGTATTTGTATGGAGTGTAGCCATGTATGGAAGTGAAACATGGACAATAAATAGTTTGGACAAGAAGAGAATAGAAGCCTTCGAAATGTGGTGCTACAGAAGAATGCTGAAGATTAGATGGGTAGATCACATAACTAACGATGAAGTATTGAATAGGATTGGGGAGAAGAGGAGTTTATGGCACAACTTGACAAAAAGGAGGGACCGGTTAGTAAGACATGTTCTGCGGCATCAAGGGATCACAAATTTAGCATTGGAGGGCAGCGTGGAGGGTAAAAATCGTAGAGGGAGACCAAGAGATGAATACACTAAACAGTTTCAGAAGGATGTAGATTGCAGTACTTACTGGGAGATGAAGAAGCTTGCACAGGATAGGGTAGCATGGAGAGCTGCATCAAACCAGTCTCAGGGCTGAAGACCACAACAACAACAACAATGTGATTAAGTTAGAGTTATCTGATTGTGACGGGTTATGGGTCAGAATGAGCAGTATGAACCCAGAGAGAACAGTTAGTCACTTTCAGAATACTAAAAGAGAGCAATATTGTACAATTGAAACATGAACTGAAGGTGGTAGATTGGCCAAATACACTACACAATATAAAAAATCTTGATGAATGTTTCTCTGTGTTTTTATATATCATTAAAAATGCAGTAGATAGTCACTGTCCACTTATCACAAAAAGATGCACCCCTAACAACAGAAAAAAACCTCTGCACTCTAACAAGTGGTACACTCCAGAGCTCAAGCAAATGAGGACACTGCTACTTATACTAAAAAATAATAGTGATAAAAATGGGAAAGCCAGAAACATTATGTGAGTCTTAAGAAGTTGTACAAATACGAAATAAAATCAGCTAAATGTAAAGTAAATGATGAATATATTGCAGGCTCAAAAAATGCCTGTCAAGTAGCTTGGAATATAATAAAAAGTGAAATCAATATGAGCAAACAGGAAGCCACAGTGCCTACAGATTGCAACATCCTTAACGAATATTTTATAAATTGTGCCAGCTCTCATTCTTCTTCTTCTTCTTCTTCTTCTTCTTGTGGTAAAAATAATTCTGATAATATTTCAGCTGCTGTAACCCTTCTTAAACAATAAGCACCAGCAACCAAGAAATTCTCTTGGTCAAAAATCACCTCTGGCCACATTATCAAATCTATAAAGAAACTTAAAAACTCAAAAAAAGAGGACTATTACAGGCTTAGTAACAGTATTGTTAAACACATAGCCACTGCAATCTAAATGCCACTAACATATCTGACGAATCGCATACTTGAAGAAGGAATATTCCCTGAATGTCTGAAAATGACAGTTACACTCCCAATCTGTAAGAAAGGTGACAGAAAAATGCCAAACAATTATAGACCTATATCAATAGTTTCCATTATATCAAAAGTAATAGAACACTGCATACATATCCAAATTTACAATTATTTATAAAGTAATAAATTATTGAGTAAGAACCAGTTTGGCTTTTGATCTGAACTATCGACAACCAAAGAAGTTGACTGCCTCCTTAGTAATATATATGAAAACAAGAAACTCACTTGTGCTACACTGTTAGATTTAACAAAGGCCTTCGACTCAGTCACATATGAAATAATGATAAAAAACTAGAACATTATGGTATTGTAGATAAACCATTACAATTTTTTCAATCAAACTTAAGCAATAAGGTACAATTAGTAAAAACAAACTATCAAAAGTCAACACTGATGAAAGTAAAGAGAGGAATCCCACAAGGCTCAGTGCTTGGCCTTCAAATTATATGTCATGCAACAATGTACGGTATCCTGATGAACGACACTAACAACAGATAGAGAATATATGCAAGATGTCATAGAATACAACAAAGTAGTAACTGAAATGAGCATTGACTGGTGCAGAGCCAACCTTTTATCAATAAACAAAATGAAAACTGAAGAAATTTACTTCACCCTGAAACCAATTGAACAGAATACAAAAAATGTCAAGTTACTAGGTTTACATATAGATCAAAAACTTACATGGGGCATACACACAAATTATCTATGTGGCAAACTTGCTCAAACTCTCTTTCTATTACACAAGATGAGACATGTTATCAGTAAAAATCTGCTAATCTCCACATACTTTGCTTTTTTCCATTCGCAACTGCAATATGGGGTACTTCTTTAGGGCAACTCAGTGGGTTCAAGTACCATCTTCAAGTGGCAGAAGAAAGCTGTCAGGTGCATTTTAGGACTAGCACCAAGACAAAGTTGCAAAAATCATTTTAAAGAACTAAAGATAATGACAGTACCTAGTATATACATTTATAATTGTTTAATATATGCTAAAGAGAACATAAAGAACTTTAATTTAAGATCTTAAGTGCATGTTCATAATACTCAAAATAATAGTAACATAGACCTACCATACACAAGGCTGACATTAACACAAAAGAGCCATAAACACCTTAGCTTGAAATTTTATAACAAACTCCCAAAGGCTGTGAGCAAACTACCGATGAATAAGTTTAAGCAAACAATAGAAGTGTGGCTCAAATGTATGCCATATTACTCACTTGATGAGTTTCAAAACAGTGACACAAAAGAGATATGCTACATGAAACAAAAAACTGCCATATGAATTACACCTATATGTTTGTGACAGTAATGTACCAACAAAGACTTTTTACATGGATACATAAGATGTACCATAAATATATATTGAGTATATTTAACTGTTATGATTTATTATATTTATTATTATTATTATTGTTATTACTATTGTGAATGAATAATTGTTGTATTATAAATATTACTTTAGCATGCGTATCTGCTTGCCCTGCACAGGCACAATTATGTACAGTAATAAATACTGTAATTAAAAAAAGGATTGAACACACTGACGATGCCAGTTGTATGGAAAACATACTGAAAGGCAAATAAAGATTCTATTCTATTGTATTCTATTCTATTCTATTCATTTGGCCACATGGATGTGAGAAACTTGACGAGTTCTTAAAACATCTCAATGGTGTTAACAGTAACATACAATTCAGCATGGAGGTAGAAAATGACAGTGCATTGCTGTTCCTGGATCCTAGTTTGCTGTAGACAAAATGGATGCCTTGGCCACTAAGTTTATAGAAAATCTACCCTCAGTGATCTGCACTTGCACACCATCAGGCATCATCATCTGACACAGAAGCACACTGTGTTACAAACACTGGTGCATTGTGCAACAATGATACTAGATGGTGAGAACCTGTCCTATGAGTTGAGCCACCTATGCAAGGTCTTCAGAAGCAAAAGTTACAATGTTCATCAAATAAATAAAGGGTTTTCAAGCAGCAATCACAATAAGACAACTGACGAGGAGCAGGAAGAAAAAATACTCACTTTCTTGAGTTCTGTGGCTCTTTGTTGTGCAAAATAAGCCCCCTGCTGAAATAACAGAAGATCAGATCCATATTCAGGCATATGACAAAAATTCGACAGTTACTGAGACCAGATAAAGATGCAGCAGGTCTTGGAACACCTGGGGCCTGCAAGGTACCTTGCAGTGTAGCCAGTCTTACATCAGACAAACAGTACACTCTGTAGAACAACACAGGAGGGAGCATGAGAGGTTTTATTGCCTACGCTACCCCAAGAAATCAACTTTAGCTGGCGTGCTTTAGAAATTGGTCACCATATCAAATTTGATGAAAATTCTGTCGTGGCTAGAACTAACAACTTCTGGGACTGTGTAATTAAAGAAGCCATTGAAATGAAAATCACTGATAACACCCTTTAACAACCTTAATAGACACAGTGAACTGCAGCTCAGTGCTGTACAGGATCCAGTGATGCATGGCTGAAGCAGGCATATCAAATGATGAGCCTACATACACCCATATATGGCAATGCCATGAAAACCAGTGACGTCACAGCCAGCAGCTAGTGTATGTAAGGGTGTACCAGCAGCCTGCTGGCAGTCATACACCTTGATGATGATTAAGAAGTGCTTGATTGAAAGCTCATATAATTTTAATCACTTGACTCAGCTCGGAATCCAAGAACTTTTTATTCAAGGGAGAAATCATTGCAAAATATTAATATTGTTGCTCCACTTATGTCTTTGCATCACTGTCTAATTAAATAATTTTGTCACCTGGAGATTTTGCAGTGAGTGAGGGAAAAATGACTGTCTGTATGCTTCTGTTTGAATTCTCCTATGTTATCTTCATGGTCGTTACTCGAGATGTATGTTGATGGCAGTAGCATTATTATACTGTCTGTCATTGGTGCATTTCATGCCTTACATCATTTGAAAGGAGAGAAAATCCTGACTTGTCAGACTACACTTCACACTTTCAGTCAGCCATTACCCAGTTTTTGTGTTTGGCCCATTGTGTGTCGCCATGAGAAGTGACTTTTTGTGAGGTACCCAACTCCAAACACTCATTGCATGCAGTTTCCTTCACCATGTTTGCTAATAAACTGGTTGGTAGATGGTCAGGATCTTTTTATGAACTCTGTTAGTATGAGATGACCTTGATCTTGAGTATCAGGTTACACTTCCGGTGTCAAGTAACGTGGACTAGTTATATCCAAAGTCACCCCCCCCTTCCCCCACCCCCCATCCTAGTGAATCACCAGCAATTGTGAGAGTTATTTTATAGCTCACCCAGTGGAACCCCCCCCCCCCTCCCCCCATCCTACCTACACACCCCTTCCACCTCCCCACTCCTCCCCTCTGTATCTTTCGAGTGGTCTTACTGAAAGGCTCATCATGCAGTGCTAGCAGGGACCAACCAGTGCGCCCAGGCATAATAAGAAGCATAAGACTGTCAGATTTGAGAGTAAATACCTGTCAATAATATTGTTATAATACTGTTATTAATAATTCATAAACATATTTGTTTATTCTTAATGACAATATTATGAAAAGGATAGTTGTTGCTCACCATATAGTGGAGATGCTGAATCACAGATAGCCACAGCAAAAAGAGTGTCAAATGAAGCCTTGGCCACCTCTGTGTGTGTGTGTGTGTGTGTGTGTGTGTGTGTGTGTGTGGTCTATTCTGATAAAGGTCTCTTTGGCCAAAAGGTTTGCCTGACAGTCTTTTTGTTGCGCCTACCTGCAACTCAGAAGCTCCATTATGTTGTGAGTAGCAACTATCTTTTTCATAATATTGTTATTATTCTGTCCTGGATTTTCCATTGTTTGAAAATATTTAGATTTTGTTATTTTTTTATTTCAGCAGTGTTGCAGCACACATCTGCACATCTGATCCTATAGGAGAACAGCTGTTGGACAAGGGCAATCAGGTATTCAGTATGCTATTGTCTGCCACCGGAGCAGCAGCAGCAGCTACCAGCATGTGGTCTTCCCAATTTATTGGACCTGGTATTCAACTGTTGTGTACTGCCACCACAGCAGCAGCCACAACACAAACTTCTGCAGCTCAAAAAGTCTCAGCTAAATCCCACAAGAATACTGTTATTTGCCACCCCATACAACGTGACTGCTAGGTGAATGTAGGCCTAGCAACTGGCTTTGAAGTAGTTATAGGAGCATAAAATGCAAAACATGTTGGTGCTAAAGTGCAGTATTCATAGTATGAATGGGGCTATCTTAGTAGCACAACAGAGTATATAGAGAAGAATACGGTGACTGAGCATGGCCCATCACACAGTCCTATTGATGTTCCTATTTTTGGATGTAAGGTGTCCACAGTTGATATGTATGGAGAAGAAATGCTTGAATTAACCTCATATGTCATGAACATACGCCTAAAACATCCCAGTGTAGTAAAAGTGGATGATTTGTATTGTGACTAAATGATCACAACAAACAGCATCCTTATGTAAGAGGGGTGAACCATGATGTTGACTGTTCGTGTGTGTGTGTGTGTGTGTGTGTGTGTGTGTGTGTACGCGCGCGCGCGTGCACGTGTTAGTGTTTGTGAATATTCAAAAATCTGTCAATAGGTAGCCAACAAGCACCCAAAGGTGGGCTACAGGTTGTAATGTGCAATAAGCAGTCTGGAACATGTATATTCTCAAATTTATGATCTTATCCTTTTTTTGATCTTATTTGGAGTGTTTTAAATTCCAACTGTATAGTAGTAAAGTCATGCTAACACAATTAACCTGTGTGATTAAAAAACAAATTCCATAAAATTACTGTACTACAAAAAGATAAATTTTTGTTATGTGAATATATATTATCATAATTGCTCTATTGTGCTGTTGAGTGAATTTCATTTTCTGTAAATTATATCCTATTTAATGTTCTATGTTTTGATCTTATTATGACTATATCTTTACCAATGTACTTTTGAACAATGCCAACTGTGTGCAAGTGTTGTTGTGTGTTTCTGGCGGGAAGGAAGGAAGGAGGGATGTAAAGTTTTTCTGCTGTATTCAGTTATTGGACAGTTTGCAAATTTCAGTTGTGTGCAAATGGAATGTATTTAGCTGAATGAACATTGTAATTGATTATTGCAGTTAATGGTCATCCAAATGTGCGTAACAAAGGAGGTCATTAAACTGGTGCCATCGTGACAAGGATACTTGTACATTTGGACTTTTGACAGTGTTTATTTTTCAGGTGACCAAAAATCATATAATTGTGTTGCAAAATGGAACGATTTTAAATCAAACATTTCTGACATAGTACATGTGGAGAAGTTTTGGAATGATGCAGCACTATGGACATACGTGGTTGTAAAGGCTGAATCACTATTACTAAAGTTGACACCTATCCAATTCAGGACAATAATGAGCAAAGTACCAATTAAAACATTTATTTTTGTATTTTCTTAGTGCAGTGTTGTGTGAACATTTTGACCAGTTTTTTTTTTTTTGCATTGATAGTTCATGAAAACATTTACAAAAAATGGATCGTGATCAGAACAATGAAATAAATATGCCGAACCTACCAGTTTCAACTAGTGACTTTAAACAGGATACAGCCAATAAAGACATGTTCCAGGATGTATTTGACAATAGTCAACCAAAACAGTTATATGAAATCAGTGCAGACTCAGGATTTTTAGACAGTAGTTTGTTAGATTCGAGTCCAGACCATGAGAAATAAGTACAGATGCATGTAAGTAAAACAGTGCTGAGTGAAAAATCCAAACAGTTAAATTTACAAGACATGTTTACTGCATTAATGTCATCAATGGACAAAATAGTGAAAACTTGAAAAAAAAAAACTGTGATCAATGGAAAAGATTAGTGAGAAACTTGAAAAGTCAATAGTCTCAGAAAGTAATTTCATTAGAGCATAACTTAATGCACAAATTTCAAATGCTAAAAAATACTTATTTGGTGTGTGTGTTCTCAAGTGAAAGCTATAGATGAATGTGTGAAAAAAGTAGAGGGGATGGTAGAGGCTTCAGGATCCAAAATATAATCATTAGAGACAAAAATAGGGGAAGTAGACAAGGATCTCAGATCTGAGATAAGTGCTGTTGAAGTTAGATGTAAAGATGTTGTTGGAGACACTAGTAAGCAAGCTGTAATCTTTACAAATAAGTTAAATGAAAAAATACACAGTGTTGCCTCAGATGTAGATGAAAAAGTTCAGAAGATAGCTGAGATAACAGACTCAAACATGTCAGACTTACATAGTGATATCACTATTATCAAAAAACAAGTATAACAGTTACAAGATGGGGCTTATCTAAAACATCCTGTAATGCAGGGCACCCAAGCTTTCCTACTATGCCTCTAATGTGTATCCCTGGTGACAAGCATTTTCATGCAGTTGATTTTATACGACATTGCTGTGATAGTTTTCTGCCTGATATGAGTGATGAATTAAAAATCAAGTTTATTAAAAGATCATGTCATGTGCCAACCAACTTGACTGTAGCAATTTATCCATAGATGAATCTGAAAAGTGTTTCTGAACAGGCACGGATAAAGAGTGAGTTTTTAAATGGTCTGATGTACAGGGAGAAGAGAGAGGGTATAAAGAGTTTTGCAAAGACCATATCATGAAACTTGTACACTTAGACCAACCTTTTGATGAATTAACTCAAACAGATGCACTTAAGAGAGGGCTTTATTTTTTTTCATGGTCATCAGTCTACTGACTGGTTTGATGCGGCCCGCCACGAATTCCTTTCCTGTGCTAACCTCTTCATCTCAGAGTAGCACTTGCAACCTACGTCCTCAATTATTTGCTTGACGTATTCCAGTCTCTGTCTTCCTCTACAGTTTTTGCCCTCTACAGCTCCCTCTAGTACCATGGAAGTCATTCCCTCATGTCTTAGCAGATGTCCTATCACCCTGTCCCTTCTCCTTATCAGTGTTTTCCACATATTCCTTTCCTCTCCGATTCTGTGTAGAGCCTCCTCATTCCTTACCTTATCAGTCCACCTAATTTTCAACATTCGTCTATAGCACCACATCTCAAATGCTTCGATTCTCTTCTGTTCCAGTTTTCCCATAGTCCATGTTTCACTACCATACAATGCTGTACTCCAGACGTACATCCTCAGAAATTTCTTCCTCAAATTAAGGCCGGTATTTGATATTAGTAGACTTCTCTTGGCCGGAAATGCCTTTTTTGCCATAGCGAGTCTGCTTTTGATGTCCTCCTTGCTCCGTCCGTCATTGGTTATTTTACTGCCTAGGTAGCAGAATTCCTTAACTTCATTGACTTCGTGACCATCAATCCTGATGTTAAGTTTCTCGCTGTTCTCATTTCTACTACTTCTCATTACCTTTGTCTTTCTCCGATTTATTCTCAGACCATACTGTGTACTCATTAGACTGTTCATTCTGTTCAGCAGATCATTTAATTCTTCTTCACTTTCACTCAGGATAGCAATGTCATCAGCGAATCGTATCATTGATATCCTTTCACCTTGTATTTTAATTCCACTCCTGAACCTTTCTTTTATTTCCATCATTGCTTCCTTGATGTACAGATTGAAGAGTAGGGGCGAAAGGCTACAGCTTTGTCTTACACCCTTCTTAATACGAGCACTTCGTTCTTGATCGTCCACTCTTATTATTCCCTCTTGGTTGTTGTACATATTGTATATGACCCGTCCCTCCCTATAGCTTACCCCTACTTTTTTCAGAATCTTGAACAGCTTGCACCATTTTATATTGTCGAACGCTTTTTCCAGGTCGACAAATCCTATGAAAGTTTCTTGATTTTTCTTTAGCCTTGCTTCCATTATTAGCCGTAACGTCAGAATTGCATCTCTCGTCCCTTTACTTTTCCTACAGCCAAACTGATCGTCACCTAGCGCATTCTCAATTTTCTTTTCCATTCTTCTGTATATTATTCATGTAAGCAGCTTCGATGCCTGAGCTGTTAAGCTGATTGTGCGATAATTCTCACACTTGTCAGCTCTTGCCGTCTTCGGAATTGTGTGGATGATGCTTTTCCGAAAGTCAGATGGCATATCGCCAGACTCATATATTCTACACACAATCATGAATAGTCGTTTTGTTGCCACTTCCCCCAATGATTTTAGAAATTCTGATGGAATGTTATCTATCCCTTCTTCCTTATTTGACGGTAAGTCCTCCAAAGCTCTTTTAAATTCCGAGAAGGCTACCAGAAAGAATTCAAGTGGGGTTAGTTTATGGGCCAGATGATTCTGTAGACCAGTTCCTGAAATATGTATGAAAGTTGGACAGGCTGCATAACAGGTTTGGCCAACATAGTACTGATTTCGGGAGGCCAAACTGGAGTAACCACAATCATAATAGAAATACTAATAATAATGACAATTTTAACCAAGAATATAACAACAATCTGGGCAGGAATGACAGGAATCCAAATAATTTTAAAAATTATCAGGATGTAGGACCAAACCATGGGGACCAACAGTTTTATGAGAATAGAAATTCTGGGAACAGAAATGGTGATAGAAATTTAGAAAATAGAGGTGGACACTAGTGAGATATAATGATAGTAGAGGTGATAGGTTAAACTCAAACCCTTTCAGTTGGCAGTCCACAATCTGAGAGATGCCAAATATGACAAGGTAAGGACCAAATATAACCAATGTGAAAACAGACAAAAAGTAAGACAGGTTCAGAATAGGATACTTTTCAGGTAAATAAAATATCTGTAGATGATAGGTATTTGTACAAGTTTTGGCAAGGGCATATAATGAATCAGAGTAATTCAAAGGAGGTAAACGATGAGTTTTGTCTGGACAGTGGAGATTTAGAAAATCTGTTTAATCAGGAGCCTGTGAATGAGCATACTAGCTGCAGTGAAAATAATATTCTTGAAAATCTATTTGAGCTGAAAGAGAGTAATAATACCAAGGGTAATAGTGTAACATACAGTTCTGTTGGTTGGTTGGTTTGGGGAAGGAGACCAGACAGCGTGGTCATCGGTCTCATCGGATTAGGGAAGGATGGGGAAGGAAGTCGGCCGTGCCCTTTCAGAGGAACCATCCCGGCATTTGCCTGGAGTGATTTAGGGAAATCACGGAAAACCTAAATCAGGATGGCCGGACGCGGGATTGAACCGTCGTCCTTCCGAATGCGAGTCCAGTGTCTAACCACTGCGCCACCTCGCTCGGTACAGTTCTGTAAATGATGGTGTTATTGATAATGATGTTGTGAATGATGCAGGTGTTGATGATACTGATTGTACTATTAGTGATTATAATGGGTTGGAAGCTAATGATGATAGTGCTGGAGATGTGAAATATTTTGTTGGTTTAAAGGAAGAAGCGAAGTTATGTTGTGAAACTACAGCTTCAGCTCTCTGAGACTGCAGATGTGTGTGAAAGTTGTGCTTGCTTGAGTGTGTATGTGCATGTGTGTGTATATGTGTCTACTGCTGACAATGGCCTTAATGGCCGAAAGCTATGTTTGTGTGAATCTTTTTATTGTGCCTATCGTGGCTCAGCATCTCTGCTATATGGTGAGTAGCAACTTTTCTTCTCTCGTATTGTTACTTCTGACACAAGAAATTCTTCCATATTTACATTGGAGCCTTTGAAGTAGATGAAACGCCTTGCCCCAACCCATACAGACTGGTATACCATAAGTCCAGAAAACTCCTAGGTTTGAGAAACACTACTGATTTGAAGCCTTACATCCAAAAAACTTAGTTTTCAAAATTTGCAGTAGACAAGTAGGGGGGGTCCCAAGATCTGTTTGCGACACTGCAGTGGCAATGTCACTCACTCTTCTTCCTATCCTGTCATTAGTTTGTAAAAAGTTAGGGAGTATCTCCAACTGTCTTAGATGTCAGGTAATGTATAGTTAACATTTTGCGAGAGTGACACATATATTTTGAGCAGAAACATTGGTGAGCAGTCATTTTTGACAGTAAATAGAGGCATAAAACCTATACAACACTGTTTATGTAAAATTTAGAGAGTTAACACCTATTTGATTATTTTCTGAGGACAAAAGTAATGGAGGAGGATGTTTTTCTGTTTTTAGTGAAAAAAAAGTTTTTCAATTATTCCAAGAAAGTAAGATAATGGAATTTTACAAAATGTACAAGTATATCAAATTGTGATGAACACCCTGAGTAACTAGTAAACATGAAAGTGTAAAAGGTTGTGTAATTGCAGGAGTAATGAGGTTAGTACACAGTGTATACACAATTTTTGGAAAATTCTGAGGAAGTATATGGTATATATACCTATTAACACAAGAGTACATCTGAGATGTATAGTGTCATGTACTAGTTTTCACAGTGTTTGTATCATGTAACAAGTGAAAGTACAGTGTATTAGAAAGTAATGGAGTGATTGTAGGGTGTGTTACCTTTCTGACCCTTAAGTTGAAGTAATATGAGTGTATACAGTAATGAGTAATGCAAGCAATGTAGTGATACAGTAAAGTAATAAAACATGTAAATAATGTAGTGTCTGTTTCTATCGTTGTACAATGGCCTTGCCGCACTGGATGCGCCGGTTCCCGTCAGATCACCGAAGTTAAGTGCTGCCGGGAGTGGCCAGCACTTGGATGGGTGACCATATGAGCCGCCATGCACTGTTGCCATTTTTTAGGGTGCACTCAGCCTCGTGATCCCAATTGAGGAGCTACTTGCCTGAACAGTAGCGGCTCCGGTCAAAGAAAACCATCATAACGACCAGGAGAGCAGTGTGCTGACCACATGCCCCTCCTATCCGCATCTTCAGCTAAGGATGAAACGGCAGTTGGATGGTCCTGATGGGCCACTTGTGGCCTGATGATGGACTGCTTTTTTGTTTCTATTGTTAGAGGAAAAGCTATACCAGTTCTGCTGCTATGTGGTGTTATTTTGTGAGGTTGATCTATTGTGCAGTATCAAGCAGGTGATGTTTCTTAGGTGATTAATATTATGGAGTATGTAGTGGAGTAATGAGGTGATATTATGAGGACAGGAGTTGAAGTTATTATGTTGATGCAATGGGGAGATATTTGATGTATTTAATGAAGTATTGATGTATTACTGAAGTAATAAGGAGAATGAAGAAACAGATAATCAGAAAGATTAGTAATGTAAGTTGTTTTTGATCTGAAGTGACAGATTCAAGTAAATACTCAGTTATAATTATGTAGAAAGGTTGATTCAATGTGAAGTGTGACATCTTTTGTAATTTGGCAACATGTCAGTAATCTGTACAATGAAGTAATAAGGAGAATGAAGTTAGGTAGGGACTGTTTAGGGCCTGTATTTCCTTACTGTGGAGAAAGCTTATGAAAGAAACACATAATCAGAAAGGTTAGTAATGCAAGTTGTTTTTGATCTGAAGTGACAGATACAAGTAAATACTCAGTTATAATTATGTAGAAAGGTTGATTCAATGTCTTGTTGGTAATTAATGTGAAGAACATGACACTTGAAAATAGAAAGTAAACTGGAGAATGTTTTTAGTGAAGTAACAACTAAATCTATACCCCATTACATACTTGTACACTGCTGAAAGGTAATGAGAAGCGAAAACTGTTTATTTCTGAACTTATGAAATTTTTTATCCTTACACTAGGCCATATAAGGTAAGTCAGGATGACACATTTGAACACTTGATGGTTGATGTATTTAGTACTCAAGAGTGTATATGAATTGAACTACTTATTGAGACATACAACTGTTTTGTTACTGTTTCTGAAAATCTGATAAGAGGCCGGAGTTATTTTGTTACTTTTCTGAAAGCATGATGAGGTATATACTAAGTGTTTGAAACATTGTACTCCAGATGGAAGACCCTATACTGAATTTGTCTTGTGCTTGATGTGAAACAAGTGTACAACCATACAGTGACTTATTGAAACATGTAATGATCAACATTTATCTGTGCAGAAATTCTAGTTTTTAAGTGTCTCAACACAACCATATCCCACACAGTGACTTGTAAATATCTTAGTGCCATTACATATTTACTTTGATATTTTGCTATTTATGTAACTAACTATGAGTATGAGGATGATTCTTGAAAAATACTAATAGATACAAAGACTACTTAACCATTTAATACTATACCCACACTCCATAAACACTGCATAACATTTTACCATTTTGTAAATACATTGAAGATACTGTCTGATATCTAGTAATACATGTATACTATTCTTTGTCTTTGAACTACTTGCAAACAGTGCAGAATGCACCATGCAATTTTACATAGAATGTCTATGACACAGAACTCTGAAACAAACAAATCCTATCTTCACAGAAGTGTGTAAAAGATATCAGGGAAGTTATTGAAAGCTGTGTGCACTTGTTTCCCAAACTTTGATACATAGTATCATCTGTGTACAGTATATAATTTTGTGTATTACCTAAGTGGTAAGTGGTAAGTGAATTTTCAACCAGAAATGGTATGTAAATTTTAGACAACTCCTTGATTGGGGGAGAACATTTTGATTTTTGTGCTTTAAGTGTTAGTTACATGACATGTTCTATAGACATTCACCATAGTGCTTCTAAGTGTAAGTTGTTTCACTGATGTATAGTATCCTCAACCACAAGTTAAACCAAACTAATAGTGAACTTAGCTGCGTATTTAAACACACTTCATGGTATCCACAACTGGACTTGATCTTAAACTGTCATAAAGAACCTTTAGTTATGTAACAATATTATGAGAAGGAAAGTTGCTACTCACCAGTCGCAGATAGGCACTTCACTGTCCGCCATCCCCACCACACTATCCCGCCCCCTCCCCGCCCCAGCCTCCTCCTTTCCCCCACACAGTCACCACTCCCATAATGCACTGGTGCTGCTGCTCACAATGTGATTTCAGTTGCCTGAGACTGCAGTTGTATGTGTGAGTTGCGTTTGTATGAGTGTGTGCATATGTGTGTCTATTGTTGACAAAGGTCATTGGTCGACAGCTTTAAGTGTGAAAATCTTTTTTTGTGCCTATCTGTGACTCAGCAGCTCTGCTATATGGTGAGTAGCAACTTTCCTTCTCATAATACTGTTACATTCCATCCTGGATTTTCCATTGTTTGACCTTAAGTTATGTGATAGATTTTACCATATGGTATCCCCAAATTGAAATTGTGCCATGTTAGCACGTCAGACGTATATTTTAACTACTATACACATAATCTAGAATCCTGGAACTGAGTAGTACTTATGTAGTACACAGAACTTTATCAAATACTTTGAGATTTTAATAGTGTCTATGCTGCACACAGTATTTCATGAACTATTGACAATGTAAAATGGTACTGTAAGTCATGGTGGTGCTGAAAAGGCACAGAGGACTCGCTTCTGAGTTATGGTATCGCATTTTTTGGTAGTGAAACTGGTATCGTAATCTGCAATATTGCAAGTGGTATCGTATTTTACAGTTATGATGAAAGTAACAGAAAAGACTGTTTTCAAAATAGTATTAACTTTTCAGAAATTTAGGAACATTAGGAAGTCAAGTGTATAAGAGAACAAATCATTTATCTTATTATTTTCTGCATCCAAGTTAAAATTTACTGATTGTTGAGTGTTCGTTTTAGTCTTGTTACTACTAATGCATTAATATTTGCTTTACAGTTTTTGTATTAGTATAAGTATTTTTTTAAATATTTCTAATTAGTATTTGTGTAAAATTCAACAGCATAATTACATCTGACAAAATCTTTTTATTTATTTATTTATTTTTGCAAGAAGTAAACTTTTTCAATTTTTTTAAAGATGAGTTAGTATTTGCTTTTGCCTAAGGGTTTCGCAAGTATTCTTTTCACTTAACTTCAAATCAGTTAAGAAGTCATTTTGACGTTTCTCTAATTTTTTTTTTTTCCGAAATTCAGATTCTGAGAACCTTTTTTATCTTGCAATTTTCTCATGAAATATTTCATATATGTCACTAGGGAACTTTGGATTCTGAAGCTGATACACTGTGAAATGTTGTAGGAAATACCCTGGGAGCTGCGTACACTCCTAAAAAAGTCATGAAGACCAACAGCAGTATGAAGAACCATCAGACACCACCTTCTCCAATTCAGTACACATCAGACACCTCATTTTACCAGCCTTCAACTATTCAGGGCACGGAAACCTATGATGATATTTCATAAACACTTGTTTTACTGCATGTCCTACTTTCCAAATCTGTAAACATTGTGCATGTCTGCGAGACTTTCTCTCACAGTGGAATGTGACTGAAACTCTCGAGATGCATAACATGTGATAAGCCATCTGGACCACGTATTTTCTCAAATTTATGATTTTATCATTTTTTCAGTCTTATCGGAAATGTTTTAAACTCTGACTCTATAATAGTATATGTCGTGCTAACGCAGTTAACCCCTGTGATTAAGAAACAAATTTCATAAAATTACTATACTGCAAAAGATAAATTTTTGTTTATGTGACTATATATTATCATAATTGGTCTCTTGTGCTGTTGAGTGAATTTCATTTTCTGCAAATTATTTGCTATTTAATGTTCTATGTTTCAATTTTTGTATGACTATATTTTTACTGATGTTCTTTGTAGTGCGAGTGTTTTGTGTGTTTCTAGCAGGAAGGAAGGAGGGATGTAAAGTTTTTCTGTTGTGTTCAGCTATTGGACAAATTGTAAATTTGAGTTGCATACAAATGGAATGTGTTTTGCTGAGTGAACATTGAAATTGATGGCAGAGAGGCATCTAGGACTATTAAATATGAAAAGCACATAGGAATCAGTTTGTCGTCTATGTTATTCAAGAAATACATCAACCTATTAGGTTTCCAGGCCTACAAGAGAATCTGGGTTCCAGACAGAAGAAATTGAAGCAATGGATTGAAGGAGATACTCAAAAAACAAATGAATATTCTTTCTTTAAAACTACCACTAGACCCGGCCAATATTTTTACTCCATGAACATTCCTACAATTAATAGTCATCCAAATGTGCTTAACAAAGGAGGTCGTTAACAAGTGTAGGTGTGCAATGTGCAGCATCAAAGGCTCTCACGATTGAGGATTATAAGAGATGCCTGCTTGAGGGTATTGATACTGATGCAAGGCTATGAGGTACTTGCTGCACTGCAGTTGTAAGATGGGCTGTCACATCATGACAACAAACAGTTCATCAGTGGGGACAAGATTTGGACTCTCCCATATTCATACCATTCATTGAGAGACTGAGTGTGTGACTGGTTAACTTATTTGTAAACAGTCATGGTGTGTGTCAGTGCACACAAATATCTGGATGCACTGCATATCAAAGTTGTGTGTTTGTGAGAATGTGCGAGTGACTGCACACTATGTGTGAGTGTAAATTATGTGCACACTATGTGTGTGTGTCATTATCATAAATAGCTGTGTATATGTGTGTGTGGATTTTCTTCACCTGTGGATTAAAATATATAGAGACTGATCAAACCAATTAATAATTAAATTGTAAACACTGTGCATATAATGATCTGTGATAAAAAATTTTTAAACTGTATATACAATGGAAAACAACAATTACAAATTCAATGGGAAATGTAATATTTAAGTACTTCTAGCTTTTATCGTACCTGTTAGTATTAGTAATGTATGTACAACAAAAAAATATAAAAACATAGCTTTATAACTAAACCAATAAAGAGATTGTAAAAAAAAAAGGTTTGCAAAATTATTGTTCATCAGAAAAAAACAGCTTTGTAAATAAACCAACAAAAGGATTAAAATATTGTAATCAAAGCATTGTATATAAATAAACTAAAAATGGCTCTGTAAATAAACCAACAGAATGATTGAAAAGAATTGTTAATTAAAAATATCAGGCAATACTGTTAACTAATTTTATTGTAAAAAATTGTTATTAACTAACCATTAGTTAATTTTTTACATACACTGTTATTATTTCTTGACCCTTTCACTAAAGAGCTATAAAATTATTGTTAATAATAATTTGCTTATAATAAACCTGAACCACTCTCTAAGATGCACAGACCTCAAATGGAGGAGCTTACGCAATTGAGCTAGTTGTAAAGGGTAAGGACGGGGAGGAGGAGTTGAATCTTATTGGTCCTGGGGAGACAGGAGAGGATAACACCATGTTACCTGCATTGAGTTACATCATGACCTAGTCTAGTTGTCAGTCATCCCAGGTGTGCGGCTAAGGCAGGGTTCCCCTTCATAACCTCAGATATAGCTCACACAATTACCTAAGGTGGATGGGGATTCTCCAGGGGAAATGGGGGGAGGGGTCGTGGAGGTGACCTTGAATATAACTAAACCAAGTATGTAACCTAACACCAGAAGTGCAACCTATTACTCAAGGCCATGGTCATCTCGTGCTCTCACTAGATAACTACTCGCCCCTGTTAAGTGAGTGGGTGGAACACTATTCCTTATTGACATGTTGGACAGTCCATGTTTATAAACCAATGAATCGGGCAACTTCATTCAACACACCTGTTCACTGACATGACTTACGTCAGCAGCAGAATCACAAGACAGCCTGATACCAGTTCTACACCATCTATGGTGCTCCAAAGTGACTGATTTGCTCCTTATGGGGGGAGGGGAGTGGAATTAATATTTTTATCTGGTGAGCTCAGTTGACAACTATTATTATTCCCTTTGTATCTCACCTTTTCACACACAGGCAATCAGGTCAGCATTCAGCTTCACCTGTACTCCACAATCCATTGTAAGAAGACCAGATCACCATATACAGTTCAGGACAAATTTTAATATCAGATAGATTTTTCCTTCATTTATTAGAGACTGATGTCTAGATTCCACAAATCACTTAATTTACGCATATACGCTACAGCTGCCTATGTCCTACAAAATTTGAGTCTCATTAAAAAAAGTCTTCTCACAATGCTGATGCCATTTCAAACTGTGGTCATTGACTGCATATGAAATTATGTTGGGGTAAACATGGCAGTCAAAATGTGGGGCTTTAGTACAAGCACTACATGAACATCTCAAGTGTGATCTGAATGTAAATGAATGGATGTGGATATATTTGTCTGGAAGAGCTCCAGGACCTCTGGAGGAATTTCAAGCAAACATGACTTACTTAGTAGAATACATGGTAGGTATCACATACAGATGTGCTGTGAGTGATGTATCTGCTGACCATCTCACCTGATAGCACTGCATAGAAATATGTAGGCACACCAGGCACACATGTTTAGCTTATACACAACAATGAACAGAATTGGGATTTTTCATGTTATAGTGTATTATTATTATTATTATTAAATTATTTATTTGTTAAATAAATAAATTTTCCATTATTTAACTGGTTTCCTGCTTATAAGAAATATTTAAAGGATTGCTCCCTAAAATTGATGTAGATTATTTTTCTGTGGTCAGTGAAATGTTAGTATAAAGTCTCTGAAAGATGTCAACCTCTTTTATCAAATTGGAGAGTATTACTTCTTTTTCTGGGAGAAGAGGCTCACGCAGAGTTATACCACACAGACCTGTGGTGTAGAGAAAGTCACAATAATGTCATTCTAAACTCTTTGTAACAGTGAGTTTCAGTTTTTAAAACTGTACATATCAATCATATTTATATACTTCTAGGGGTTGTAGAAGTGACTTCATAGTTAAAGTTTCGATAAGGTACTCATATTTGGAAATGTACTGTTTACATCTAAAATAAATTGGAAAAATCATATCACTTATAAATCTCCTGCTTCACAGTACGCACACAGCAGAGTCAATGAGTTCTGACCTGAGTGTTCTACATAGGTCATGGCATTAGCAATGTCGAAAGTGTGGCATGTCTGTGGAGCACCACAGTCAACCCGTCTAGTTGTGAACATACCAGCTTCCTGCGGCTGTTGTTCTACTCCAATGAAAATGATATGTGATGTGTGCTGTGGAATGGGTGATTTGAACATGATCTGATCTTCAAATGTGCCCTCTAAGAAAAAAATAATTATACACCATGAAGGGATTACCTGAATGGGATGAAACTGCAATTGTGAAACGTGTCAGGTGTATGGCTGGTCAAAATCCCAAGTTCATGGGAGGGCCCTGCCACATAATGATCCAAATGTTCTCGGCTAGGGAGAGATCTAGTGACCTTGATGCCAAGATAGGGTTTGATAAGCACGAAGACCAGCTGTAAAATTTCTCGCCGTGAGCAGGCAGGCATCATCTTGCTGAATTGTAAGCCCAGGATGGCTTGCCGTAAAAGGCAACACAATAGCGTAGAATAAAATTGACATCCCACTGTGCTGTACGGATGCCATAGATGTGAACCAAAGGGGTCACGAAATGACACCCCTGACCGTCGCTACTAGTTGTCAGGCTATGTGGCGAGCAACTGTCAGATTGGTATCCAGCTGCTGCCTGGTGGGTCTCCAGATATGTTTCTGCTGGTCATCGGGACCCAATTTGAAGCGAGATTCATCACTGAAGACAATTCTACCCCAGTCAATGAGATTCCAGGCTAAATGTGATGACACCACTGCAAACAGGGCTCTTTGATGTACAGAGGCCAATGGTATTCAGTGAAAGGGGCACCGTGAGCTCAGCCTCCATTTTGTGAGCCACCTATTAATGGTTCTTGTGGTCGTTGGAGCACCAGTTGCATGTCACACTGACAATAATGATGAACTGATGGCACTGAGTGCCTCTCTGACAAGTGCTCGATCCTCACGGCCTGTCGTCTCTCTAGGTCGACCGCTTCCTTCTGAACGCTGTGTCCAGCTGTAGTTCACTCATTCCTACCAACATCATTGAATAGTGGCATTGCTCCTATTCAAATGCCAAGTGATTTGCCGATTACTCCAGCTGGATTCTTTGGGCCCAACTACATATCCTCTCTCAAATGCTGACATCTGTGTATATTGTTCATAAGCCTGTTAATGAGGCACAATTAGTGTTCAATTGAGTACATGGAAAGAAATTCACATAAGACTTTATGCCATGGCACTGACATGTCCTCTGTTTACTATCCTTGGCACTTGTACAGTGAAATTGCTCATCTGCATCACACATTCATCCATCAGCAGGCAACGTTTAAAATTTGGAAATTTGTGGTAAGGTCTTATGGAACCAAACTGCTGAGGTCAGCGGTCCCTAAGCTTACACGCTACTTAATATAACTTAAACTAACTTACACTAAGGACAACACACACACCCATACCTGAGGAAGGACTTGAACCTCCTATGGGGGGAGTCGCGGGGACCGTGACAAGGCACCTCAGACCACTCGGCTACCCCACGTGGTTAGCCAACGTTTATAATTTAGAATTCCCCATTGATACATGTATGAGTATCAGTTTGTGACCAATTTGCATAACTCCTTCATGGTGCACCTTTTTTTTGTCTTACAGTGTATTTTATATCCATTAGGTATGTTTCTGGATGTGGGTTCCTTATCAAAACTTTATTTACTAAGTCCCTTCTCTCAAGTTGTGAAACACCCTGTATAGTTGATATAAATAAAGTTTCTATTTTCACACCAAAACCTTTAACAGTAGAAACAGGTTTTTGTTTCTTTACTCTGGGAACTTATATTGCAACTTTTTTTCATTTTCTTAACTTTTTGTCTTTGTTTGCTCTCAGCCTTCTTTATTATTCTCGCTTTTTTTTTCTTGTTGATAGCTTTCATTCTGAAGAAAGTGCATGTCCTTACAAAACACATTGCAACGAAGTTTCCTATCACTTGATATTTTGAATTTATAATGTCATTTAACATTATAGAATCTACTGAGTTGCTGTTATGAAACCATCATGGAATTGTTGAAATTCACTTTCCATTTTAAAAAAAGAAATTCTATAAACAGGCCTGTTGGCTTCATTTAATAGCCATGGAAATCGAAACTTGCTGGCAGCTTAAAACTGTGTGGCAGACTAGGACTTGACATCGGAACCCTTCACCTTCTGCAGGCAAGTGCTCTACTGAGTACTGACTGAGGCAGCCAAGTAGGACTTGTGACACATCCTGACAGCTTTACTCTGCCAGTATCTATTTTCATACCTTCCAGACTTTACAGAATCTGCCAGGAAGTTTCATATCAGCTCACACTCTGTTGTAGAGTGTAAATTCATTCTGGAAACTCCTGGAAATTGTTTGAAGCCAGTTCTTTCTGAAAAAAATTATGTGTTCACTTAGGTTAAGTACTAATTATGCATGTTTACATTTAACTCTAGAAGCAACATAACTTGAAAATACACTCCTGGAAATTGAAATAAGAACACCGTGAATTCATTGTCCCAGGAAGGGAAAACTTTACTGACACATTCCTGGGGTCAGATACATCACATGATCACACTGACAGAACCACAGGCACATAGACACAGGCAACAGAGCATGCACAATGTCGGCACTAGTACAGTGTATATCCACCTTTCGCAGCAATGCAGGCTGCTATTCTCCCATGGAGACGATCGTAGAGATGCTGGATGTAGTCCTGTGGAACGGCTTACCATGCCATTTCCACCTGGCACCTCAGTTGGACCAGCGTTCGTGCTGGACGTGCAGACCGCGTGAGACGACGCTTCATCCAGTCCCAAACATGCTCAATGGGGGACAGATCCGGAGATCTTGCTGGCCAGGGTAGTTGACTTACACCTTCTAGAGCACGTTGGGTGGCACAGGATACATGCGGACGTGCATTGTCCTGTTGGAACCGCAAGTTCCCTTGCCGGTCTAGGAATGGTAGAACGATGGGTTCGATGACGGTTTGGATGTACCGTGCACTATTCAGTGTCCCCTCGACGATCACCAGTGGTGTACGGCCAGTGTAGGAGATCGCTCCCCACACCATGATGCCGGGTGTTGGCCCTGTGTGCCTCGGTCGTATGCAGTCCTGATTGTGGCGCTCACCTGCACGGCGCCAAACACGCATACGACCATCATTGGCACCAAGGCAGAAGCGACTCTCATCGCTGAAGACGACACGTCTCCATTCGTCCCTCCATTCACGCCTGTCGCGACACCACTGGAGGCGGGCTGCACGATGTTGGGGCGTGAGCAGAAGACGGCCTAACGGTGTGCGGGACCGTAGCCCAGCTTCATGGAGACGGTTGCGAATGGTCCTCGCCGATACCCCAGGAGCAACAGTGTCCCTAATTTGCTGGGAAGTGGCGGTGCGGTTCCCTACGGCACTGCGTAGGATCCTACGGTCTTGGCGTGCATCCGTGCGTCGCTGCGGTCCGGTCCCAGGTCGACGGGCACGTGCACCTTCCGCCGACCACTGGCGACAACATCGATGTACTGTGGAGACCTCACGCCCCACGTGTTGAGCAATTCGGCGGTACGTCCACCCGGCCTCCTGCATGCCCACTATACGCCCTCGCTCAAAGTCCGTCAACTGCACATACGGTTCACGTCCACGCTATCGCGGCATGCTACCAGTGTTAAAGACTGCGATGGAGCTCCGTATGCCACGGCAAACTGGCTGACACTGACGGCGGCGGTGCACAAATGCTGCGCAGCTAGCGCCATTCAACGGCCAACACCGCGGTTCCCGGTGTGTCCGCTGTGCCGTGCGTGTGATCATTGCTTGTACAGCCCTCTCGCAGTGTCCGGAGCAAGTATGGTGGGTCTGACACACCGGTGTCAATGTGTTCTTTTTTCCATTTCCAGGAGTGTATATCTAACACCTCAACATTCAGATCTGCAGCATTTTCCTTTTTGTATTCAGTGCAGTACTTTAAGAAGTCCATTTCTGAAATTATTTCCCCAACCTCCTCGTTCTTGCACTCGCTTTCTAAGCTTTTGTGAAGACGAAGCATTTTGCTTCTTATAAAATGACACTCCTAAAGTCAATATTGAGTTTCCAATGATATATCAGCATTGAAGATGTTACTGATATGGGTTTGTACCTATATTTTTGTTTATATTGCTACAGTATCGGTACAAAATCAAATGTTTGATATTTGCTGTATGGTAAGAAATATGAGAATATGTAATGGTCTTGGGGAAAATATTTGCCATTCACAACACGAATAATGAGAATTAAAAAGTAGTAGTGTCTAGGTAGTGTACAGGAAATACACATGCAGTAGTGAACATTATGTGACACAAAGGAGTTACAGCAATTGGATCTGAGTGGGCATTGATTTAAATCAATGGGGAAAGTTGAAAATTTGTGCTGGACCAGTATTCGAACCCAGGTCTTCTGCTTACTAAGCAGATGCTCTGAGCACTAAGCCATCTGGACACAGTGGTCATTGCAGCTGCATGGACTACACTAGCACACCTCCTGTCAGACCCAAATCCTCAACTTGACCACACACTACTAGCGTAGTGCCCTTTGTCCATTATTCTCATTACTCACAGCATTTTGCCTTTCCCATAAGAGTTCAAGCCTGGTGCGCATCTGCTCTGAATGTCCAAATGAACAGACACCACATATTTACAATAAAGGAAAGGATCTCTTCACTGCAGATGCACACCAGGCTCGAATCTTTATGGTCCTTCGAGCCTGGTGTGCGTCTGAACTGAAGAGAACATTTGCCCTCCTCACATGGACACCACATATATATAAGGAGAGGAAGGGAAATAATCTCAAACAGTGTTTTAACTGTCAGTTTTGCTGCGTAAGTTAAAATTCAGAAACATCACGTACCTGAGCAAACGATACCTTGCGATGCTGTCAGTATCCATCTTTTTGTGCCAGTATTACTGAGGTATCAGTATAATTATGGGCTCTGTTATCAATACTAAATATGGTACTGGAATGCCTGGAGACTGACCCGTTCGCCAATCTCCTCCGAGTCGTATCGGTGCATCGGCAGCGTGCACAGCTGCGGTGAGAACCGTGTCACGGGACCGGCGGCGAGCACATACGGGTCAGGTGTTCGGAAGTGCTCGTCCACCAGTACACCACCGTCGAAGGGTAGCGACGCGCGCCGCAAAGCTGCACACACAACACACTCATCACTCCCTTTATATCTATACTAGCTTATCGCCCACCGGTTCACTCGCATAGGCTGTGTGGTCCGTACAGATTTTATTTTTCATTAATCGAATTATTATTTGTATGTCTTTTCCAAATGTAGTTGTTAACGAAAAACAATTCTGGTAGTTGGAGCTGGAGGTTTTTCTTAATCATGCCTACTGAGTTCTTGTGATGATATTTCCACAGAAACTTTCATCTCCTACCACACATCTCTTTATTTCTAAGTGAGAAGTGAAATACCAGTTTTCATAGATTTTGCTTTAAAAATGTTTCAACATAACGAAATGTTTTCTTTAAGTTTTCATCCCCTATTTCAACCCCTTACAGGTTGAATTTCCAAAATCACTGAAAAAAGTATTTCTTTATTTCTAAGAGAAGCTAAATACAAACTGTGATATCAATATAATAGAGGGAAACATTCCACGTGGGAAAAATTATATATAAAAACAAAGATGAGGTGACTTACCGAACGAAAGCGCTGGCAGGTCAATAGGCACACAAACAAACACAAACATACACACAAAATTCAAGCTTTGGCAAAAAACTGTTGCCTCATCAGGAAAGAGGGAAGGAGAGGGGAAGATGAAAGGAAGTGGGTTTTAAGGGAGAGGGTAAGGAGTCATTCCAATCCCGGGAGCGGAAAGACTTACCTTAGGGGGAAAAAAGGACAGGTATACACTCGCACTCACGCACATATCCATCCATACATACAGACACAAGCAGACATAAATATGTTGTACATTCAAAATTGACTTAATAGTGACATATTTTCAAAAAAATCTTTCATTCCCTATTCCACCATCTTAGGGGTGCAATTTGGGAAAATCCGTTCTTAAACCATGCCTACATATAAGATCAACACCCTCTCCAAATTTCAAGTGTCTATTCTTAACAGTTTGGGCTAGGTGATGATGAAGCAGTCAGTCAGGATATTTCCTTTAATACACAGAGACATACAAAAGTACGTATGTGTGTGTTTTCCAGCAATGCTCTGGAATGCCTGGAGCAATTTAAGGACCTTTTCACGTGCGAGGCCGTGCACCCAGATTCAAGGCACAGATAGCTGAAGCAATTCGTTTCACGCTGAAAATCTTGCACGCTTTCATATGAGAGGCGCAAAGCTTCGTCTTCGGCTCACCCGTAGCCAACATGTAGCATATCAAGTGAATCGCAGCTACTCACTTTAGCTTTGATTCGCACGAGCTACTTTATTTATTTATTCATCCGTGGAAAAATATATATTGTATGGATGTCGTCAGTTTATAATACATGAGCACACATTTACATTTACAATGAAACAGATTTCTCATATTTTGTATAGTTTTTATAACTAGTCATAAACACATTAATAATTACATCATATTTTGGTGGTAATGTCATATGTTGCTAATAACCTACACCTATGTTAAATATTCTTTTACAGTATAACAACTTTTACTTACTAAGAAGGTTTTAAGCTTTTGTCTGAAAGTGAGGGGCTCATTTATTTCTTTAATCTCCTGTGGTAATTTGTTATACAGTTTTATCCCATTATAAAATATACTTTTTTGCATCTTTGCCTTGTTCTTTCTATCTAGATGGAGGTGGTGACAAGATCTTGTTTCATGGTCATTTATTAGGCTGTTTGTGTTATACATGTTGAGATTTTTCTTAATGAACCTTATGTTCTGAAAGATATACTCACAAGAAACAGTTAGAATGGCTAGCTTTCTAAATAATTCTAGACAGTGGACCCTGTCGTTGCTGTTTGTTATTATCCTTATGGCTCTTTTTTGTACTTTGAACACAGTTAGTATGTTACTGGCACTTTTTCCCCAAAACATGATCCCATAGCTAAGGACTGAGTGTAGATATCTGTAATATGTTATTTTAAGACAGGTATTATTGCATACTGGTGCAAGGATTCTAAGAGCATAGCATGCTGTGGATAATTTCTTTGCCAAAATATTGACATGGTTTGTCCATTTCAGTTGGCTGTCTACATTCATCCCTAAGAATTTGGTACTTGTTACACATTCTAGTTCATTATTATTAACTTTTATTCTAGTTGCATTGTGTTTTTTGTTCAATTCAAAGTTAATATAGTTAGTTTTCTTTACATTTAGGGTTACTTTATTTTTTAATGACCAGTTGTAGACATCATTGAGAGCCTCGTTTGCTCTTTCTGAGAGTTGTGTTGGATTTTCACCTGTTATTACTATGTTGCTGTCATCAGCAAAAAGTATTTTTTTCTCCATGTCTGATACTTAACAGATGTGAAACAATGGAGCCATGCACACAGTGGCAGTGCTGCTGCAAACCCGCCACGAAGACAGATTTAGAAAGCATTGTTCTTGTGAAATACAACTAGCTCTTTACTCACGTGAAGTGTTGAATGCTATTGACAAGGAATTTCAAATCGATTTCGTATTTCTAGATTTCCAGAAGGCTTCTGACACACTATCAGACAAGCTGCTTGTAGTGAAATTGCGTGCTTGTAGAATATCGTCTCAGTTATGCGATTGGCTTCGTGATCTCCTGTCAGAGAGGTCACAATTCGTAGTAATTGATGGAAAGTCATAGTAAAGCAGATGTGATTTCTGGTACCTACCTACACTCAAGGTAGTGTTATAGGTCCTTTGCTGTTCCTTATCTTTATAAACGATTTAAGAGCCAATCTGAGCAGCAGTCTGAGATTGTCTGCAGATGGTGCTGTAGTTTATCGACTAGTAAGGTCATCAGAAGATCAAAACAAACTGCAAAATGATTTAGAAAAAATATCTGCCTAACGTAAAAATCGGCAACTGACCCTAAATAACGAAAAGTGTGAGGTGATCCGCATGACTTCTACAAGGAACCCGTTAAACTTCAGTTACACATTAATCAGTCAAATCTAAAGACCATAAATTTAACTAAATATCTAGGAATTACAATTACGAACAACTTAAATTGGAAGAAACACGAAAATGTTGCGGGGAAGGCTAACCAAAGACTACGTTTTATTGGCAGGACACTTAGGAAATGTAACAGATCTACTAAAGAGACTGCCGACACTACGCTTGTCCGTCCTCTTTTAGAATACTGCTGCCCGGTGTGGGATCATTACCAAATAGGATTGACGGAGTACATCGAGGGAATCCAAAGACGAGCAGCACGTTTTGTATTATGGCAAAATAGGGGAGAGAGTCTCACTGAAATGATACAGTATTTCTAGTGGACATCTTTAAAACAAAGGCGTTTTTCGTTGTAGCAGAATCTTCTCGTGAAATTTCAATCACCAACTTTCTCCTCTGAATGCGAAAATATTTTGTTGACTCTGACCTACAGAGGGAGATACATCATCATGAAATAAGGGAAATCAGAGCTCGCACTGTACGAGATAGGAATAACAGCGAATTCTTGTGTGAGTGGTTCGATGAACCCTCTGCCAGGAACTCCAAATGTGATTTGCAAAGTACCCATGTAGATGTAGATGAGGCGGGAGAATGAGCTCGCCGACCACTGCTCCTGTGCAGCGACTTCGTCGACCACCTGGAGAATTGGGCAGTGCACACTTGTTCGCCAACCTAGCAACAGACGCCTCCTGCCTGCTATGGATCCAACCGGTTTGGATGTGGACTGTATAGTTCCAAGAGTGTGGCTCTGAGCACTATGCGACTTAACTTCTGAGGTCATCAGTCGCCTAGAACTTAGAAATAATTAAACCTAACTGGCCTAAGGACATCACACACATCCATGCCCGAGGCAGGATTCGAACCTGCGACCGTAGCGGTCGCTCGGTTCCAGATTGCAGCGCCTAGAACCGCACGGCCACTCCGGCCGGCTCCAAGAGTGTAAAAAGTTGTGAGGGTTTTGCTGCGAAAACGGATCAGGAGACAAATAATCGAAGCAGGTATTGCTGTTTACCTATCTTGTGTTTGTGTTCTGGTGGTGGGGTTGTTGCTCGAAGATGGCCCGTGCAAAGCTTGAAACTGCCCTAACTCGCGAATACTCTGCTCCCTGGAGAGAGGCTTTCCATAACAATTAAAAAATACACCCTGATGTTTCAGCCGGTTCGGTACAGTCACTGCTTTACTGTATAGCAGCCACACTGCTTTCTTTATACTGTGATTGTAGTAAAGGTTTCTTGTGCGTGTCTGACGACAGAGAAAACAGTGACTGTATTAGATGCAGGATGTTTCACTGCAGAAGGCAAAGTAGGACAATACTGTGGAACTCTTCCCTACCAGACTATTCAAAAATGTCAAAAAAGGCTGAAGCCTGGAATCAAATATGCAGATTATATAAAGGATCTTTACCAAGGCGTTCACTGTACAAACGTGTATAAGTCATACGTTCTTCTACAGTTCTTTCCGTGTCAACTGACGAAAAGAAACAAATTTTCTTATGTACAATTTTTCGGGCTTAAACACAAGACCACTGCTATTCGCATTCTCCAGTAGTGTACTGCTAAAGGAGTGGTGTGCTAAATTAATGCGAATAGTTTTCGCTGCTCTTGAGCCGCAATTTGTAATCGAGCTAGATTCTGTACCTCTGAAACCATCGTATTGCAATTTTACTACAAATTTTACTCTGTCCAGAGTGCGAGCAGAATTGTGAGTTGCAATGCAGCATTTCATGATGCTTTCAGTAAATTCGAGGGAAAAAATTCGTCACTTATCGGATAACGTTCCAAATGTACGTTCCGTAAGACGTCTTGCTCTAGACAGATTTCATTACTCTATTTTCTAAAGTCAGAGCTCTCTCCCAGCTAAGAAACGAATTACATTCGTGGACAAATCGAATGCCCTCATCTGCGAAAAACAAAAAACGTGCAGGCCCTATATGGTATTGTAGGTTTGAACTAGATATTACGATGTTATTCTAGAATTTTCGTCTTGAAAGTCTGTTTAGCAACCAAGAGCAACGGCTCAGTGTCCCTAAGACCGCTTCAGGAAGCGCCTCGCTGCATCCAAATGTGCGGTAAAAGGTGCCCTTAACATCTGCTACAGTCGACTCCTACTAATTCGAACCAACACAAATCGAATCTGTCGACAAATCTAATTACACTTCTCTGCAGAACTTAAGGATGAGATAGATAAAATAAGATACCACATTAACAACTCGGTGGAGATAAATGAAAGTGCGGGAGAATATTGCCCGAGTTCTCCCAGTCGTGCGCGGAAAGCTGGTTGTCACATGACGTGGGGTCAGCCTGACTGTAGCGCCATATGGGGCTGGCAACGCAACACGAGGCAGTTGAAGGAGCGGGAAAAGGCAGTATATGTCAATCAGCGAGCGGTTACGTTACACTGTGGTGGCGTTCTTCATTACAACAGGATCCGGAGGCAACATCTGGATGACTTCCCACGGGTTAGAATCATCGGGAAACTGGAAGAAGAACGCAGTGTCACGACTGTTTCCAGGTGTTTGGTATTGCTCACAGCATTGTTTCACGTGCATGGGGAGCGTTCCGGAGCATAGGGGAGTGGAGGTAGTCGGTCAACCATGATCAACTACAGCAGCAGATGACCGCCACATTTCGTAACAAGCAAGAATAGACTTTCATCAAACAGCAAATGTAACTGCGACCAGGACGGTCGCGGGGTAGCACTGACGAAAAGCGCGGCGGGACCCGCGAACAACAACACAACGGAAAAGGACGGACACGACCAACGTAGGACAGAACGAATACGACAGACCGAACAACAGAGTCACAAGGAAACAAACTCGTACACGAACCAGGAAGAAAGCAATCTAGCGCAAGCGAGGTGTAAACCGACGTAAGCGAGATAAGACTGAGTGGATATGCTTTCTTTTTTCTTCTTTATTGTGATTTCATTCCCCTGCCCCATATGGGCAGGGGAGGGCTGTCAGCAGCACAATCCGCCGCTCTACAGCCGAGTGACATGAACTTAAAATAAGAATAAAATGGTACATATATAAGGCGATAAAGGGGAACTTAAAACAGAATAATGGGAGAAAATGGAGGTAAAAAATATAGACTAACACAGAGACGTTCATGGAGGACATTTAAAAAAATTCACCAGAAAGTTAAAAAACACAGTTGACGATTCTTCAAAACTCAGAGAAGACACTGAATGGACATGCACACGTTAAAAGTCGGCCACAGTAGTAAAAACACTCCGGAACAACACACTTAAAACCCACTTGGAGCACACACGACGAAGAAGAAAACTGCCAGGTGCGACCTGCCGAGGGAAAGGGCAGAGAGGATGGAAAAGGAGAGGAGAGCAAGGAGCAGCAGGGGAAGCGGCGGGATGAAGAGAGGAGGGGCATCAGTGGGCACACGAAGAGGCAGGAGACACGTGGGGCGGGAAGACAGGGCAGGAGGGAGTGCAGAGACACTGAAAGTTGGCGCAAGAGATGGAGGTGGAGTAGGAGGTGGAAGCCGTTCAGGAGGAGGGAGGGGGAGGAGAGGGAGCCCTGAGGAGGAGGCAGGAAGATGGGGTTAGAGTTGGTAGGAAGGGTAGATGTCAGGGCGAAGCTCATCATCCGGGAGGGGTAGACGGTGGAAGTTGCATTGGGAAAGGAGATGAAGGGTGTGGAGATGGAGAGAGGGTGGGACACAACGGTAAAGGTGTGGCAACTGGTTGGGGGTGGAGAGGATGGGAGACACCAGTGGGTGAAGGGGATCAAGGCGGCGGACAATATATAGTGTGCGTATGTGTTCAAGAAAAGGAGAAGGTGGGGTAACTGGATGAGCGAGTGGCCGATGATTAAGTACGCTCTCGGGGGCGCCGCTATTGGCCGCTGGGACCAGGTGTTCCACTGGTGGCGCCCCCACACTAAACGGACCTTGCATACTAAAAGCGGGCCAGGAGGCGCGTGCCGCCACTGCTTATGGTGCAGCGACCTCTATGGGTCTTCGACATCCATGATGTCTGGCGCGGATTCAAATTCCGCGGTGCGCGGTACCAGAGCAAGTGCAATTGCAGCCACGTTTAATAGGGCTTTGCAAGGCACACAATCTCACGCTCCACAGTGGCATGTCGACTGCATGGCAGTGGTCTCCTCGCCCGACGACCGGTACACTGTGCTCCATTGACACTTGCACATCCGCGACACCATTTGCGATGGCACCACAAGAGCATAGGGACTGGACCAACGAGGAGTGGTGTCGTATCCTCCTCTCAGATAAGAGCAGACCCAGTCTGAGTAGTGATTCTCGAGGTACCCTCACATGGGGACAGGTAGGAACACGTAAAGCACCCAGGAACATTGTCGAATATGTTCATTTCAGTGGTCTAGGTGTTATGGTGTGGGAAAGCATAATGTTGCATGGACGTAATGACCTCCAAACCTTTGAACAAAGCACATTCACCGATCAATATTATTGTGACTCTGTACTCTTTCCCCATGTGCACCTTCTCAGGGGTGCATTTGTCCCTGCCATCATCTTTATGGATGACACTGCATGACCACATCGAACAGTGCAGGTAGAGGAATATTTCGAACGAGAGGATATTCTGGAAATGCCGGCCGGAGTGGCCGAGCGGTTCTAGGCGCTTCAGTCTGGAACCGCGCGACCGCTACGGTCGCAGGTTCGAATCCTGCCTCGGGCATGGATGTGTGTGATGTCCTTAGGTTAGTTAGGTTTAAGTAATTCTATGTTCTAGGGGACTGATGACCTCTGATGTTAAGTCCCATAGTGCTCAGAGCCATTTGAACCATTTTATTCTGGGAATGAACTGGTCTGCCTGTTCTCCCAGCTTAGATCCCATCGAACACATATGAAATGCATTAGGGAGACGTGTTGTAGAACGTACACATGCACCAACGACCATGGAACAGTTGTCAGCCACGAAACTTCCTGGCAGATTAAAACTGTGTGCTGCACCGAGACTCGAACTCGGGACCTTTGCCATTCACGGACAAGTGCTCTGCCATATGAGCTACCCAAGAACGATTCACGACCGGTCCTCACAGCTTTACTTCCGTCAGTACCTCGTCTCCTACCTTGCAAACTTCACAGAAGCTCTCCTGCCAACCTTGCAAGGCTAGCACTTCTGGAAGAAAGGATATTGCAGAGACATGGCTTAGCTACAGCCAGGGGGATGTTTCCAGAATGAATGCACACAGTTTTAATCTGCCAGGAAGTTACATATCAAAATTTCATTCTGGTTGTCAACCACGTTGGTGGAGGAATGGAATCCCTATCATAAGACCTTATCAACCTTGTGGCCAAAAAAATTGCTCTGAGCACTATAGACTTAACGTCTGAGGTCATCAGTCCCCTAGAACTTAGAACTACTTAAACCTAACTAACCTAAGGACATCACACACATCCATGCCTGAGGCAGGATTCGAACCTGCGACCGTAGTGGTCACGCGGTTCCAGACTGAAGCGCCTAGAACCGCACGGCCACACCGGCCGGCTCCTTGTGGCCAGCATGGGAACACATTGTAGAGCATGCATTGTCATTCGTGGTGATACACCCTATTAAGTGCCAAATCCTAACTTTTGTAATGTCCGGGCGACCATAATGAATTGCGATGACTTCATTGTAATCATTGAATGAAACTGTCATTACGGTTCGTCTTATTGCGGATTTTTTTCAGTTGCCTCATGTAGTAAACTGTAGCAGTTCTTTCTATGTATTGTCCAAGCTTCATCGGGTCATGTTACTTGGCAGTGACGCATCGTACGGAAGTTATTTTCGTCTCTAAGTTTTGCACGCCAGTGTAGTTGTCCAGTTCCTTGAAGCAACTGGAGCTGACATTTGTGGAGCCACAACACCTGTTCCGTTCACGGCCCCGTCCTACCATCACAGTATAACTGGCCTGATGGTGGTCACATAGTGACCGAAACCAGTTATCATGAGAATCAAATATTCAAGACTGCTTTTAATCCATTTGAAAATATTTTAGCAAGAACGTTTGATTTGTTTTTCTCCAAGTTAAATGCTCTCAAAAATTACTTTCATGAAACAGAGCTCACAATTAATGAAACTTTTTCTGAGTCCTCTTCAACTTTGAATTATCAAGAGGTAACAGCACTTATATGACTTAAAAGGCGGGAAAAATACTGTTGTGATAAGAACACTTAGAAACCGTTAAGTGTGACGAACCTATCCCAGGGAAGCGTAAAAATAACAGAAAACGAACGATATTGGTGTTAAGCCGACAGTTTTCGGGTTCTCTACGCTCACTGGCAACAGTCCTGATTACATTTAGTACCTAGGTGTAGGGGTGATAGTAGACAGGGGTGACATGAAAAACATAACTATGGAACACGTCTAGTAATATCAACTATGTACGGTATTCTCCTACCCGGAAAAAAATACTGACGGGCTATAATACCCTTATCACTCCTAGTGATGAGTGTAGGGGTAAGGGCTATTTTAATTGGAACTCTAGTACTTACTTTCTGCTTCCTTTGTAAATAGTGTGAACGTCATTAATATTACAGTGATAATTTTTAGCTTTATGCATTTATTTTGACTTTTCCTTGGTTCCACCGTGATCAGTCAAACTTTCGTTAAATAGAATTCTCAATTATAGGAATTGTTTCAGAGGTCCCTTTATCTTTGAATTATCGAGAAGTGACTGTACCTACATGAGTTAATAACTGGGAAAAATATCGTTGGGCTAAGCCACACGTAGTAACCTTACGCGTGACGTATCTATCTGAAGGGAGTGGCATAGAAATAATCGAAAACGAACGATTTAGTGACAAGGCGACAGTGTACGGGCTCTATATGCTGACTGGTATTAGTCTCGATTACATTTAACCTCTTAAGTGCAGGAGTAGTAGAAGAAATGGGTGGAATGCAAAGCATAACTACGGGACACTTGTAATATCAGTTACACATGGTGTTCCTGCTATCTGTGGGGGGATGGGAATATTGGCAGACTAGGATACCCTTGCACTTCTAAGGATGAGGGTGGAGGCAAGAAAGGGAAAGCACTGACTTTTAAGCTTTACTCAGTAATTCATGCAAATATTGAATCAAGCATTGTGCACCTATAGGTAACTATTTAGGAAAAAAAACTACGATGGGGTTACATAATTTTTTTACTTACTCACCTTTGTATGTAGTTCTGCTTATAGTTTTCGGGGAATAGTAGAAGAATGCTACACAGTCGAGAGAAATGGTCTTGGTCATGGAAACAAAAGTGGCGCTCAGCACTCTGGGTTCGGTCTCGCTGAGAACCCAGCTGTGGAAGTAAAAGCCGCTGTGGACTCGAATGCCCTCGCAGCGCAGGTTTGACATCACTGTGTTATCAATCTGAAACATCATTTTCACTAACAATTTTTCTGCTTTATTTTGCTTAGGTTGCAATAATTTTTGTTTCTCTCACCGACACAGATCACACAATTTTTTTTATTTTTTTATTTTTTATTTTTATTTCTTTTTTTTTTACAGGTGATTAGTATACGTAGATTCTACCCATTACCACGTTAAAAAACGCTGCTTCATGTGACCTGCAAAATGAGTGTTCACCAGCGAATTACACACATCAAAAAACGTTTTGCATCACCTCTGGAACCTGTACAGAAAATTGGAACGGAGATCAACATAAACATCATTTCCGCCTTTTTATTGCTCATGAAAACCACACATTGCATGTTGTACCACCATACAGCGAGACCTTCAGAGGTGGTGGTCCAGATTGCTGTAAACATCGGTACCTCTAATACTCACAAGGGGAAGGCCTCAGACACGGCCATCCGATTCGGCTCAGATTTGGCAGGTTGCTTGTGTACAACCTAAAACGAAGGACTCTATGATATTTTGGGTCAACACCCCCGCAATTTTGAGAAATTCACCCCTAAAGGTTATGACGAGCAATGGACTCAAAATTGGCGGGATCGATAGATAATTGTAAATACAGCATTTTTCGTCATCAGGTATGGGGTCCGCAAAAGCAAAATTTTCCAGAAATAGAGGAAAGAAACTTTTACAACTGTTGCTTCTGTACCCACATGGTAAAAGCTTTTCGCCGACAGTACGGCACGGTAGCTCAGCGTGTTCGGTCAGAGGGCTGCGTGCTCTCTGTAATAAAAAAACTGAGTCAAATCATCAACGATTAACTTGAACGGATGTCTTGTGACGTCCGCCCAGACCAAACGCAACGAACTATATCGAACAAAATGTAAAAGAACAAAAAAAATAGCGCAACGGCTAAGGTAACTGGCTGGGAATCGGAGAACCCAGGTTCGAATCTCGAAGAAACTTAACGGATGTTATTTTTTCGTTTGTATTTTTCCATATCTCAATTGTTAGGGATAGGAGGGTTAATAAGGCAAGTAAATCAATAAAGAATGATAATAATAAGGTAGGCAAATAAATTTCTCAAACCTCTTGGGGTAGTAAACAACTAAAATGTTACGCCAGATCACTTCACAATGGCTCTTCTAGTCACTGTTACGTGTCCTCACTTTTCGTCGAACAACTAGATGCATGGTATTTGTCATATAAAAATTTGAAACAAATATACTCACGGCACCAAGAACATCTAATGAATGCAATCTTTCGAAAGCTACACTGTTCCTACCGAAGAGTCGGCGGAAAACAAACTTGGTCTACATTTTAAAATATGTCTCTTTCGGGAATTAATTTTGATGCGTACCACGCATACGATATCATTGCCTGAAAAATCGGTGCTGAAAGTTGGTTGTAAATTACACTGTAAATAGTTATTGTATCAGTGCGGTTGTGCAATTCCCGCTGGGTTTCCAAAAGCACACTGCAATTCTGAAGCCTGGAAATAAAGCTTTTAACCTGCTGATTCCCAGTCAGTTACCTTAGCCGTTGCGCTATCAGTGCTGTTGGCAAAAAGCATTTACCATGTGGGTACAGAAGCGACAGTTGTAAAAGTTTCTTTCCTCGATTTCTGGTATAGTATGCGTTTTCGGATTCCATACCTGATGATGAAAAATGCTCTATTTACAATTATCTATCGATCCCGCCAATTTTGAGTCCATTGCTCGTCATAACCTTTAGGGGTGATTTTCTCAAAAACGTGGGAGTGTTGACCCAAAATATCTTAGATTCCTTCGTTTTAGGTTGTACACAAGCGACCTGCTAAATTTGAGCCGAATCGGTTGGCCGTGTCTGAGGCCTTCCCCTTGTCAGTAGCACGTCCTCTTGCACAGATGCATGCCTGTATTCGTCACGGCATACTATCCACAAGTTCATCAAGGCACTGTTGGTCCAGATTCTTCCACTCCTCAGTGGCGATTCGGCGTATATACCTCAGAGTGGTTGGTGGGTCACGTCGTCCACAAACAGCCCTTTCCAATCCATCCCAGGCATATTCGATAGGGTTCATGTCTGGACGACATGCTCGCCACTGTGTGTTAACCTGAAGGAAGTCATTCACAAGATGTGGACGATGGGGGCGTGAATTGTCATCCATGAAGACGAATGCCTCGCCAATATGCTGCCAGTATGGTTGCACTATCGGTCGGGGGATGGTATTCACGTATCGTACAGCCGTTACGGCGCCTTCCATGACCACCAGCGGCGTACATCGGCCCCACATAAACCCACCCCAAAACAGCAGAACCTCCACCTTGCTGCACTCGCTGGACAGTGTGTCTAAGGCGTTCAGCCCAACTGGGTTGCCTCCAAACACGTCTCCGACGATTGTCTGGTTGAAGGCACATGCCTTACTCATCAGTGAAAAGTACGTTTTGCCAATCCTGAGCGGTCCATTCAGCATGTTGTTGGGCCCATCTGTACCGTGCTGCAAGGTGTCTTGGTTGCAAAGATGGACCTCGCCATGGACATCGGGAGTGAAGTTGCGGATCATGCAGCCTGTTGTGACAGTTTGAGTCGTAACACGATGTCCTGTGGCTGCACAAAAAGCATTATTCAACATGGTGGCGTTGCTGTCAGGGTTCCTCCGAGCCATAATCCGTAGGTAGCGGTCATCCACTGCAGTAGTAGCCCTTGGGCGGCCTGAGCGAGGCGTGTCATCGACAGGAACTGTCTGTATCTCCTGCATGTCCGAACAATAACGCTTTGGTTGACTCCGAGACGCCTGAACACTTCCCTTGATGAGTGCCCTTCCTGGCACAAAGTAACAATGCGGACGCGATCGAACCGCGGTATTGACTGTCTAGGCACGGTTGAACTACAGGCAACACGAAAATTGTACCTCCTTCCTGGTGGAATGACTGGAATAGATTGGCTGTCGGACCCCCTCCGTGTAATAGGCTCTGCTCATGCATGGTTGTTTACATCTTTCGGCGGGTTTAGTAACATCTCTGAACAGTCAAAGGGACTGTGTCTGTAATACAATGTCCACAGTCAACATCTATCTTCAGGAGTTCTGGGAACCAGTGTGATGCAAAACTTATTTTGATGTGTGTAGCGTAAATTTCACTTCAGTGAAGCGCTGTAGCATCTAAAAGCAGTTTAAGAAGTCACTAATATATACTGTTTGGACATAATACAGGGCTTTTCAAAAAGATCAATGCGATTTCACAAGACTAATCTTCCGATTTAATGAAGGTAGAAACTTGTAGAAAATTTTGACTTACGCAGAGGACTACGAAGTTTTTGTTTTCAAAAGAATCATCCAATTTTACAAGAATGTGTCTTTTACATGCATTACTGTTCAACATTGGAGCATTTTTCACAACAACGTATAGGGCCTTAGTTTCATTTACATTTCATAAATTTTGGTAAATTTTCCATTACCGGATGCACGACAGACATCCAGACGAAATAAGCTTGTCTAGACCTTCACTGATGTTGCTATGAGCCGTCGTGGTTCGTCTAAAGTTACTGTTTGGTGAGACATGTAGACAGACTCTTTCATAATGTCTCCCATCCCCCAAACAAATCACATAACGTAAAATCAGCGGGCCTTGGAAGCCAATGGTGCAATGGGCGATCCGTACGCCGCTTACGGGCAATCCATCGTTGATGCAGTACATTGTTAAGAACTGCTATCACAGGGACATTCCAATGGGATGGAACCCATTCCCGTTAAAAATGAAATTTTCGGATGTGCGACTCATGTTTGGAAATGAACGGGCGCGCAGGCAAGAGGGCGAAGCAGCTCCATCAGGGAGACCACCAAGGCAACAACATGAGCATGTAAGTTAACTATCGCCAAGGTAAACTTTCAGTTTCGATGGGTTAGTTAAAATTTGCATTTATGTACAGGACAAAATACTGTGAAATGGACTGAATTTTTTTGAAACACCCTGCGTCTTATATCTATTATAATTCTATTTGAATCTGTCGATGGATATTTTGCAAAATATGTCTTTTTTTATTTGATGTAAGCAGTGATTGACTCCGTACTGGTACTTCTGACGAAAAAATTCAAAACTGCAAATTTCGAGAGGCATGGTAGAACTTTAATTTTTACCAGTACAATAGTCAGAACCCTGTACGCTGTATTTTGATAGCTGGTCTCTAATTAGAGTTCTATACCTTTCGCTGGCAATATGTAAATATCTTAAAATTTGCGTAAGCATCCAACTGGAAGTATTGTTTCTACATTGCATAACACAATTTAAGGATCACTTTTTCGAAACCCTGTAATTTTCTCCCATGGCGACGCAGAAGTTTGAAATTTGGCTCAAAGGTGCCTATAACCTTCTTCTGTAGTGGTGCAAAAGCGCGGCACCCTGCACCATCATCCTCGGATTCGCCGGCGCTTGAAACAGCAAGGTGTCGACACATGTGAAAAAAGCCAGAGCTCGCAAGTTCATGTGAGCTGTAAGGTGGGTTAATGACGTCACATTCGCACCAAACTACATTATAACTACGCCGAATGCCACTGTGGACGCGTTACATGATGAAGAGGACGTCACGAGCACTCTTACACGCATCTCGCCTCTTGTTTCGACGTCTCTGAAATTTGGGTCAGAATCGTGACATCCAGCGTTGATATCACGCAGTTTCCTTATGGGAACTGCCACGAAACAGCCTCAGGAGGTGGCAAAAAGGGCATCAATGAAACCACCCCTTTCCTTGGGGCATTGATTCCCGCACATTTCGCGGTCGAAAAAGTCAGTTCACAGTGCGATGAGGAATAGGAAGATGTTGTTGACAACCTATAACACTGCTGACATCCTCGGACGTTTCAATCCTACATTGTGGGGCTGCATCCCCACTGAATGTGATCGTACACATTTGAAGTGCAGTGTGACCTCAATTTTTGGCCTCGTGTAAGGGCTGGAACCACTCGACGAAATATGAGCATGATCAGAAGCATCAAAGGATACCCATGGTTTTTCAACCTTTCTATTTTACATATTCCCCTGTGTGATCATGTGGGAGCACAACATTAACATGTGTGTGAATGCAACGGCAAAGGGCTTCACTAAGACCTCCCCCCCCCCCCTCCCTCCCTCCACAGTTCGGCAACACCCTCAGTGCCACCCATCCACCTTTGTTGAGCACTATAAAAATGTACCTGTCAGAAACTTCGACACCTAAACATCCTGGGGGTTGCTCTAGCGACTGAAGGTGGGCAAAATGCAGCCAGGCCGTGTCGAAAGCGTTGCCTAAACGTCAGGCGCTAGGGCAGCAGCCACGTTGATTACATATCTAAATTTTAGCGTGTTCAACAAAGGTTCGTGGGTTGCACTGACGGTGTTACCGAACTGAGGGTCTTAGAAGAACCCTTTACCGCTTAATTGACGCACATGTTAATGTTGCACTCCTGCGTGATCACGCCACAGGAGAGTGGAAAACAGGAGGACTGAAAAATCGTTAAATACCCTTTGCTGCTGCGGATCACGTTCAGAATTGTCGAATGATTTTGAACAGTTCCTAGTGGTTCCAACCTGCACACGAGAGAGAAAATAGCGGTCACATTGCCCTCCAAAGAGCTGCGATTACGTGCAGTGTTGATGCAGCCCCACAATGTCCACGTCCGAGGGTGCCAGCAGTGTCAACAGTTGTCAACAACACATTCCTGTGCTCATCACACTGCGAACTGTCGTTTTCGACGGCGACATGTGTGCGAAACAACGCCCCAGGGAAAGGGGTGGTATCACTGGCGCCCCAGAGGCGGGGCTGTGTCTGGAATGCCTTACTTGGCCACTCATAAGAAAACCGTTTGATTTCAAAGCTGACCTCCGTAACAGAGAAGGGGTGAAATGTGGGTCAGAAGGGGTACGACGATGTTTCCATCGTGTGACACGATCCACGCTGGCGATGGGTTGTATTGTGGTGAAATTTAGTGCCAATGTGACACCATGAAACCACCTTACACCTCACATCAGCTTCTCAGCTGTGGCCTTTTTTCCGTTATGTCTCGACACCTTGCCGTTTGAAGAGTCTCCAACGCGAGGGGGATTGCGCAGGGCGCCACACTTTTGCACCATTACAAAGGAAAGTTGTACGCACCCTTGAGAGAAATTTCGAACTTACGCGTCGCAATAGGAAGCAATTACGGCGTTTCAGAAAAGTGATCCACTAATTTTGTAGCTCAGTGTAGTATAAGACGCACATTTAGCACGAGCTCATGGTGCGATATTTTAACTCTTGTGTGTACATAATTTTTGCCTATACCTAACAATTTTAAAATTAAATAATTGGAGACACGTTTTGGAAGACTTTCTGCAGTGAGGGCGGACCGTGAGTTTTAACGGCAGAGCACAGTCAGTAATTGCAAGGCGCGCTAAATTCATTCCTCTGGCTCCGAGTCTCATTCCAGCACAGTTTCGTTCTTGAATAAATGCCTCGAGAAGTTCTTTCCGGGTCAGATTTGTCAGTCTCGTGTTTTGGACGACTTCCTTCTTCGTGATAGCTAGAAGACTTCAGTAGCCCAGTACGTACTTCAGTTATCAAATATATTCGTATTTTATGCCTGAGGCTCTGTTCAGCAACTGCAGATTTGTCGAAATCACGTTACTTAACGTGGCCGTAGTGCTCTGTGCAGTGTTCTGCTGTCGTATTCACCAATGTAATTGTTACCTTGTCCACGTCCACAAGGTGTGTATAATACATTAAAATCAGACAATTGTGAGACTTTCAAATAATATTTTGAATGTTGACGTGTGACTGTCAAATTTCATGGCTATGGATGTACTGCCACAGTTGAGCAGTCATATCTTGGGAACTAAACAGTCTAGAAGCCTGTGAATTGCTTTGTTTTGTGCCTACTGATACGTCTCAGAAGTTGGCATTACGAGTAAACGAATCAGTCCTTTATTTCTGATATTAGTTTTCGTTGAAAGTAATTTGATTATCGGCTATTTTTGTAGTAAGATAACTTCTATTGCTTTCTATACGTAAATAAAATGACTAAGCATAAAAGTAAGTTCAAGAAACGCAAATTTGCTGGTAACACATAATTGAGACCTGCATTTTCTTCTAAAGTACCTGAAAACACATGTGCTAGCAGCGAAGGAAACCACGATAGTGTTTCTGAAGTGACCAAGCCCCCTAGTGCTTCAAATGGAAAGTAACTTTAGAAACGGGTGACAGACGTGAAAGTAATGATATGGACAACGCCATTACTGATCTGCAAATCCTTGCACAAGTTCTTTCTGAAACTGTCTCTTGCTGTATTTGTGGTGATGAAGTTAAACTTTATGAGGATATTGGAGCTAGAATAGGTGTTGTGTCTAAATTAATTATTAAATGTAAGAAGTGCAAAAACGAAAAGCATTTCATACTTCATCAAAGTGTTCAGGTAATGAATTGTATGAAACTAATGTGAGACTGTTCTATGGTCTTAGATGCAATGGTAAAGGTGCAAGGGCTGGTAATGCTCTCTGCACTGTGTTGAATTTGCCAACTTCTGAAGATTCAATGGTTGCTGCTACATCAGAAGCTGTTGAACAGAATGAGGGTGACACAGACATCAGCATTGCTGTGGATGGATCCTGGCAAAAGCGTGGGTTTAGTTCTGAAAATGGTTTTACATCTGCAATAAGTATTGACACTGGAAAAGTTTTGGTTTTGAAGTTCTCATTAAGTACTGTCAACGTTGTACAGTGAACCAGAAGAACAGATTACTTCATAAGCAGCGGTGTATAAAAAATTATGATAACGCAAGTGGAGGAATGGAGGTAAAAGGATTAGTTAACACTTTCCAGCATTCGCAGAAGGAGAGAGGTGTCATATGTGAATTACTTAGGCGATGGAGACAGCAAGGCTTTCATTGCAGTACGAAACAGTAAGCCATATGATGTTTCTATAAAAAAAAAATTGAGTGTGTAGGACATGTCAAGAAAAGTATGGGAACACGTTTGCGTAACCTAAAAATCAAGCTGGGAAACACAAAACTGTCTGATGGCAAGACAATAAAATGTGCTGAAAGACTAACGGACAAAGTAATTGATGAATTACAGGAATATTATGGGAAGGCCATTAGAGATAACTGCGACAATTTAGAGAAGATGAAAACAGCTGTGTGGAGCACTTTCTTTCATCGAATATCAACTTGGTGTAAATATAGGCAAGCTGAATTTTCTGGCACTCTGCATGAATTTACACATAAACATTCTCTTCCTTTGGCAGTAATGGAGACAATCAAACCTATCTACAGAGATTTGGCAAATCCTGAGCTACTTAAGAAGTGTTTACATGGGAAGACCGAGAATGTGAATGAGTCCTTCAATAATGTTGTGTGGTGCCGTGTGCCTAAAATGTATTTGTTGGCCTTATGACTCTAAAGTTAGCAGTGTCTGATGCTGTAATAACTTTTAATGGTGGGAACTATGAAAGACTTAAGGTTCTGGAGAAGTTAGAGGTAAGATTTAGACAGAAAACAGCTAAAGGATTGCGGGAACTGGATGAGCTTCGTGTATGTGAAGCAGAGTTAGCTGCTCAGCAAATGACAAAAGAATCAAGAAAGAAAAGGAGGGGGCAAGGATGGGCTGTTGTGACACTGAAGAAGACACAGACTATGGACCAGTGCAATTCTAGTGCGTAAAAGACGCAGAAATGTAAGTCTGTATAAGAATTAGTAACAAAAAATGTTTTATACCTCACTATCTCTGGACTACATTTTTTGCAATAAATGACCAGTTTTCTAAAAATGTACTGATGGTAGAGACATGAAATTTTCACAGCATGCCAAGTGTGAGATTCAACACATATGGAATTAGAATAATTAAAATATCTCTTGTTGTTTTGTGTTTACGTTCATTTATTTACAAAACTCTGTCAAAAAATTGAGTGTTTGAAAAAAAAGATAACATCCCCAACAATACAATTTTAATAATAATTCTAGTTCAATGTATCTAGAAAGGTGCATTCAATAATTATGGAAAATTGTAAGCTGGTGTCTTAAAAAGTTTCCACGATAATGGGTCACAAAATTCGATACCTTAACATTGGTGGCATAGGACTTACAATGTCCACTTAAAGAGGATTATACGGAAATTAAAAATAAATGTAAGGTTGTCGTGGCACCTGTAAGAGGAGGTCGCCATATCCCAGTGGAAGTTATGACGAGGCTGCTGTTGCTGTAACTGACCATGCAGCATGTGCCCCAGGTAGTGCTAGAGCTGGTGCAGGGTCACGACAATTGCCCATCCACTGTGTGGTTTCACACGTTCTTTCATTCTCGGCCCATTCTTCCTTGAATAGAGTATACCCAAAGAGCCTGTCAGGTGTATCGCTAAATCTGTACATTATCGAGACCGCCTAGTACAGCATGTGATTCCTGCTTTGGAAGAGCGCAACTCTCCGGAAACTACTGTATTCATGGAAGATGGGTCAACACCTCATGTCGCTCGCCCAGTGAAAGACCTGCTTAATGCAACCTTCCACGGACACGTTACTGCCAGAGGTTTTCCACATGCATGACTTGCAAGATCATATGATCTGAAGCCATATGTCTTTTGACTCTGGGGATATCTAAAAGAACACATTTACTGGGGACACGTTCGGTCATTACCTGACCTGAAGGCCAATATATACGAACAAGTTGCTCAAATTCCATCGGAACTGCTTCGAGCAATTGTTGATCACATCGTCGACGTCTGTGGTGCTCATGTTGAGCAAACTGTGTAAGCGGCAGTTTATGATAAGCTCAACATTATGTATTTCTCATTTGTTACCCATTTCTGCCCACGTCATGTTTCTATTCCATCATATATGGAAACATTTCTGTGTGTCTTTCTTGCATTCACAACTCCAGATTTGCAGCTGGTGGCCAAAACTGGTACTAATTTTGTTCCAGCGTAAATCAGTTCGGCATTGATGCAGTAGCATCTCTACCTAGTTTCGCTACCACACGATAGTTACATTCACACTGGACTCCCGCGAGTAGCCGAACTTCTAATTATAACCACCCGGTATGTCTTTGCTTTCCTCTGACGTTTGAACTGACTTACCCAGCCATTTATAGGAGAGCTATAGTTTAACGTAGACTCCGAACCGCGACGCACCTTGAAATTTTTCACATTAACAAAAATTGTCAAGGGTGAAACAAGTGATTAGTGACAGTTAAAAATGGTAAGACCGACCTATAATCAAAGCTGAGATCATTGGATCCATAATGAGGCATTTAGCCTGTGAGGCAATCAAATAAAAAATATTGCAAGTACATGAAGTAGTAATTTGCTTTTAATTCCGATATTCGATTCTAATTAGCCTTTCATAACAACTACACTTTGTACAGTCATTCGTAAAATACTACAACATTTTAATATGTTCTTATACTCCCGTACGAAGCTTTTCAGACAAATGTATGTAATACCAGTAAAAATAAAAATACTTACCTCTGGATTGTTGAATATTGTGTTTGTAGAACCCGTCATGTGGTCTGGAAAGGATTCGATAAAAGTTATGCAAGGTCCCGGAATTCCGTACTCCAAGAGTGCAGTCATACAGCAGAAAGAATTGATGGAGTGTCCAAAAACAATAACATTATCTGAAAAAAGAAAACGAGCAAATAATGCTACCAACCAAACGTAAGTTGCCTCTATTTCAAATGTTTTTCTGCTGGTGTAGAAGACAACGAAAGGCCTCATCTCGCAGTTCCTTTGTCCATGGAGTTTTGAGGTACTGTATTACCTGAAAGCATTTACTGCTATACAGTAATACTGCGACTTACGTTAACCCGTTTTACGCAAATGAGGAGTTAACGCGATTCGTCTGTTTGTGCACCGCGCTCCTCTATTCCCCATTCCACCCACGCAGTTGTTGAACTTAACGACAGGTTCGGAAGTGTTTCGTGCGAAATCATTTATCCACGGAGCTAGCTTGATTGAAACATTCTCAGTCAGTCATCCAAACGAAGCAGGACTGATTCATTTGCATCGAACAAGAAAAGAAAATCATTGTGTTTGGAATGTAAACTTGATATTATCAAAGACTTCGATTCAAAAATTAAAATTAGTGAATTGGCAGAAAAGTTTGATCTTGCGGAACCAACAGTCAGAACAATTATAAAAGGCAAAGAAAGAATTCTGTAAGCTGCGAAAAATGCTCAGTTTTTGAATACAAGCATCGTTCGTAAAAGTCATGATATTATTTGCTCAGATGGAAATAATGTTAAAATTATGGCGTGACAGTCAAGTAAGAATGAGAAATTTTCCTGTTGATCAGTACGATGTGCTTTCAAGCTGATTTTTGAGAGCGTAATAGAAGAATGTGGGGAGGCGATCAGAGATGAAATCTTTAAATATAGTACATAAGAGTTGGTTACTCTAATTAATTTCCGCCCATGTGTGAAAGTTGTTGCTTGCTTCAACCGCAGGACTAGCTTACTGCACGAGACGATCCGTCGCGCATCTACATGAAAATCTGAGACAAAACTACGAACTCTCACAGACTTGTGGAAGCGCTTCAGTGGTTTAGAGACCGTGAGAATTATTGAGCAATCTTGAAATGAAGTTTCACAAAAAACTTTAAATGCCGTCTGGAAAAAACTGTGTATTTTTTTCACCATTGACACCTAGGGGGTATCAGCACTATCAAATTAATGATGTGATTGAAGAAGTGGTCCATCTTGCCAGACAGATTTAAAGGTTGTGATGATGACGCTCAAGAACTGCTGGATACACACAATGAGGAGCTGACAATTAATGAGATTATAGAAAACAATGAACAATAGCAAAGCATTTAAGAACCTAATTCTTTAGACACAGTGCAATGAGAAGATCAAATTCAGTTGAAAAATGGTTACAAATTTTTGAAAAAATAGAGTACAACGCTGTTCCTAGTGCGCTCCTCTGTAACCAAAATGTGCGTAATAGATAAACCCACAATGATTCCATTTTATATTGAATTCCAAATACTAAACCAGGATATAAATCGGGATCTTCAGTGCATATTTGTAAATTAAAACGTTGTTGTATTCAATTATCACTCCGGGGGATGTAGTGTCGCTGTACTAGTCGTTTTTTAGCTCATTTATTAGTTAAATCATTGTAAATACTGAAGAAACGTGCCATAACCTTTCGTAGTTCGAGGCACAAAGAAAGATGGCTTAGAGTGACATGGAGGCATGACGTGGCAACTTCTAGAACCCTTATTTCTGCTGAGACAGAGGCACTGCTCGGAAAAATGGAGTCGACCGAAAGACGCATTCCAGGGTAAGAAAATAGTGCGTATCTCTAAAATGTATTTTAAATCTCTTTTCCATAAAAAATATGGTTATAAATAAGGCTAATTCTGTCGCTTTTATCATCCGTAGAAATAGATAAATAATTAAGAGGTAGCCAAGTAAAGATTAAAAAAGCATCAAGCGTCAGCGGTCTTTGCACTTTCTTCCCCTGGTGCATACTAACATCGTAGTACCAGAAAAATGCCACACTTTTAGTTTTTTGAGTACGTGTCTAGAAGAAATTTTTTGTAATATTTTCAACATTTCGCGGCCCTGTCAGCAACTGTATAAATATTAATTTTAAATTAACAACAGTCTCAGTTGCAATGTTTACCTAGATTTACCTAGGTTTCAGTTGGGATAACCCAACCTTATTCAGAATAAAAGGAACTACGATTTGTCCATGAAATGAAATGAAATGGTCGTATGGCATTGTTGGCCGGAAGGCCCCATGCCCCGTTCGGCCGCCGTGTCGCAAGTCCTTTTTAGTTGACGCCGCCTCGGCGACTTGCATGTCAATGATGATGAAATGATGACAATGAACACACAACACCCTGTTATCACGAGGCAGAGAATCCCTGACCCCGCCGGGAATTGAACCCGGGACCCCGTGCGCGGGAAGCACGAACGCTACCGCAAGACCACCTAGCTGCGGACATAATGGACGTCATATTGCAATAACTTATCTGGGAAACAGCCTCGGCCCCATTTCGCGACCGCAGTACGGCAGCAACGGATGTTGTACTGGACCTCCAGACCTTAATGCTCTTGTCTGAACAACATGGCAGAAACAACCGTTCCCATCCAAGCAAAATCCTTTCTGTCCCACTCGGTCGTTCAGCCACCCATCGAAGCCCTTCTCAGTCAGGAGCAGGAATTTTGGAATAACCTCCCACATACTAGAGAACTGAATAACATTCCCAGTTCCAGAAGACAGTTAATGACGCGTCTACTGAAGCAGCAATAGTGACTACCATTGTCACTGTATGCACTCGTTACCCCTCTACATCCTTCTTTCCAACAAGATCTTCCTCATTTCCCAGTATTCTTAGCTAGTAAAGACACCTTAAATTTCCTTTCCTCAGGACTCACTGTATCAGAAAACTTCTGTTTTATACTCCTATAAATTCTTTTTTTATCTGTCACTACCATTATTGTTATTATTGTCATTATTATTATTACTATTATTATTCATTATTAGTGGCAACAGCACCCACAGTAGAAGTGTTGCCAGTATTATCTTTATCAGTTCATAGTCAGTATTATTTTTTCAAATTATCTCTATCGGCACCCAAATAATTTTAATACTATTTATCATACCAAAATTGTTATTTCTTATGTAACTATGACATAAAAAAGGTACCGTATTTGTGAAATCCTGACCCAATGTAAGAAAGGGCCTGAGGCCCTAATCAGATCAGGTTAAAGAAATAAAATGTCACGTATATCTGTGAAGATACTCTTCTATGGAGTATAAAGAGCTGCTCAACAGGAAGTTGTTCAATCTTAAATTTCACCAAACTACCCATGTTCATGCAAGTTGTCGAATACATGTTTTTCTATGTATCTGACACCTTTCTGCACTAATATTAACACCCTCAAGTCTTTGTAAAGGGTGTCTTTGCTCTTAGTGTTATATTCATATTTTTCGCTTTTTTCAGAGAGATATTCTAGAACTAATACAAGATACACTGCCTGACAAAAAGTTAAGCATCCAGCATTGGAGGAGGAAAAGAAATGAAATTTTATAGGTTAAGGTATGTGATATTTCAGTGAGTATAAAATCGAGTCAGATTTACAAAGAACTTGGTAACAGGAGCCCTCTTATCAGTATGACGTTGAAGCACCTGATGCACTGATTCGGTTGGGAAGGGTCTCACAAAGCCACTGTATTCATTCCTGTGGCAAGCTGGCCTACAACTGTTGTAACTGGGCTACAACTGTTGTAACTGGTCCTTGATATCCTCGATACTGGCATTGGGATGGAGTTGACACTCGAACTGGTCCCACACTTTTCTACTGGGGCATATCTAGGGATCTTTCTGGACACGGAGTGCCTAAACATCATAGAGAAATGTGCCATATACGGATGAACATCAGGCTGCTAAAAATGGCACCACGATACTGTGGCGTGTAAGGTACCACAAGAGGATGCAAGTTGTCTGTGACGTACTTTTGTGCTGTCAGAATTATCTCAATCACTACCAGCTGAGAAATAAAGTCAGCCGGCCGGTGTGGCCGCGCGGTTCTAGGCGCTTCAGTCTGGAACCGCGTGACGGCTAAGGTCGCAGGTTCGAATCCTGCCTCGGGCATGGATGTTGATGTCCTTAGGTTAATTAGGTTTAAGTAGTTCTAAGTTCTAGGGGACTGATGACCACAGCTGTTAAGTCCCATGGTGTTCAGAGCCATTTGAACCAAATAAAGTCATACCTGATGGTTTCCCACACCTTGATGCCAGGAGTAACACCACTGTGCCACCGAGCGAGTTGGCGCAGTGGTTAGACACTGGACTCGCATTCGGGAGGACGACGGTTCAATCCCGCGTCCGGCCATCCTGATTTAGGTTTTCCGTGATTTCCCTAAATCGCTCCAGGCAAATGCCGGGATGGTTCCTTTCAAAGGGCACGGCCGACTTCCTTCCTCGTCCTTCCCTAATCCGATGAGACCGATGACCTCGTTGTCTGGTCTCCTTCCCCGAAACAACCAACCAACCAACCACTGTGCCCCACTGTGACTCTCCAAACCATTGGAATCATGGAATTTCTCTCCACGTCTCTGCTACACTCCCTGATGATGATCATCCATGGTTGTGCAGAACTGTAATTCGTTACTGAATGCAATGCAACATCATTCACCAGCAGTCCATGCTTCCCTGTCATGGCAAAGTTCCAAACGCAACCATTTGTTTTATGGAGGGAACAACAGCCTACGCCTCATATAGTAATTCCCTAGTCCGTTTGCTGCTAGCCTCTGACCAGTGGTGTGGGATGATATAGAATACTGAAAGAAGTCCATTACTTGTTCCCAGATGGAAGTCTCACATATGAAGAGGTTACAATTTGTTTGGTGTACAATATGGTAAACTTCTCTCATGTTGGCCAGATGTGGTAAAACCCTGATGATGGGTATGCTTGCCCCTATCACTGCCATGCAGTCGAACAGTGGGGCATTGTCACACCTGAATGCCCAACAGATCTGGATATTGCACGATATGGCCAGCTGACCAAATGGAGACCGGCAATGAGGCCTCTTCAAATCCTGGTGATAATTCTGTCTCATAAGAGTACATCACATCTCTGTGGCATCACGGTGATCACCCAACATTTGATACCGTTTACGCTCCTTATATACCGTTTCACGCCGGATAATAACACTAAATACGAACAACAACAATGCTGCATTGTGCTTGATCTATCTGTCATAGAGAACTGCAGTTCTAATCACGTCCATACCCACCGATGGTGTGTATAAGTATTAAGTTACACTGACATCCGACCATGTCTTCCATGTGCTTCAATTTTCCTGTCAGTAGTGTATAGTTCTTACAATTCTGTTTTCTGAACATAGTATGCATGTATAGCGAATTTCCACAAAAATTATGCTGTTTTCATTGGCGAATGGAAATGTAAAGAATAATCTTATCTTTTCATTCTTAAATAAGCTGACATGTTTACTGATAACGTAACTTGACTGTGGCGCTTGTACACAGTGCGTTTTCAAGTTCAGGTTGTCATCTATCTGTAGTCTCTTTTTTGTTGATCTGGATAGAAACAATTATGTTTTGTTCACTTCCACTAAGGAGCGAAGCTGTGGAAGTCACAAGCTGAAGTGGTGAAACTAACGTAGCACTAGATTCCCTACCTGGAGGCAGACTAGTCAGCAAGAAGAATGCTGATGTCGATCAGTAGAATAATCTAAAACCAGCCAAAGTCATTGCGATCTATGTCTGTTGTACCACAGAGAAACCAGTAAGATAGAATGCTGACCACTGTACTAGGAATGTTATGGCCCATGCTCGAATGCTTCGTATTCAGATAACAAGCAACAGTGTAGTGATCTGCACGCAACTCTAAAGCTGCTTACCAGAGGCAGTACACGTGTATCACCTGCTTGCTAGAGGGCACTTATGTGGTCCTGATCTGAAGGATCCGACTCGAATTCTGCTAAGAACCATGCCTCCATACTGATATAGTAAATCACTGCTCCCTTTAAGGAACGAAAAATGGCCATGACAGTGCAGAGACCGACGGTGTGGGTAGAGTGGCTCCGATATCATTCACCGCCCCCTCAGTGACAACGTCGGAGGCGCTCGGAAGTGGATGCCAGGAGAGGCGTGGGCGGTGGGCAGAAATCCATCACTACTGTCACCCATTGTTACTCTGTCATTTCCTTTGCGAGCGTCTCCGGCTAGGGCTTGGGTGTATGTGGTGGTCTGGACTGAGTTGGCCTACATACAGTGACTGGACTACTGGTATCTCTGGTCCACTGAGTATGTCCGTTGTTGATTGGCCAAAGTGGGGGCGTTATCTGTGATGCAAGTCGCGGGCGCAGCTGCTTCCTACGGCGTTCCAGCCGCTCCTGCCCAGCCACGACTTCCAGAAACAGCTCCCTGTAAACCGTCATGATGCCCTGAGTCCACCCCTTGAGTGCCGCAGGTGCAAACCAAGGCTAAGACTGCAGTCACAATGGCATCGGCATCGACGAATTCCACGGCCCATCATAATTGGCCGAAGACGACGTATCTTTTCAAATCAGTAAGCTATCACTCGCATAGTCTCAGTGCAACCGAACCCCAGCCTGAATGTACAAACTTCGGACGACAGCCACGGAAATTTAGATCAGTTAGTTATGTTCCCACACGCAAAACTTAGATTGTTTTCGTTCAGTACAAAAAAGAAGGAGTTTATGGCCCCTTGAGGATGAGAAATATAATAACAGAGATATGTCTCGGTATCTATGGTCTGAAATCGCTAATTTAATGGAAACCACAAGTATCTAACAGTTTAAGAATTTAATAATAATTAATTGAACGTTACCTTATATTACACTATGGACGTTCTGGGCTGTCTAGCCATTTCTGTCTCATATCTACAGTTACTGCAGCTTGTCTTTTGCAATACAGGTGAAATCAGTAGCGGAAAGCTTAGGTCTAGACTACAACCTCAAAAAAATTTGTGTTAAAGTGAGACAGATGGCGTATGTTAATCTGAATGCTTCAAGTTACTGTAGTGGATTTTTTTTATTGTGGTAGGAGGGGCTTTAGTTGTCAACGAATTATCGTCACTGCTTAGAGGTGTTTCTATAGTAGGAAGGTGGTGATACTGTTATACAGGGTAGTCCATTGATCGTGACCGGGCCAAACATCTCACGAAATAAGCGACAAACTAAAAAACTACATAGAACAAAACTTGTCTACCTTGAAGGGGGAAACCAGATGGCGCTATGGTTGGCCCGCTGGATGGCGTTGCCATAGGTCAAACGGATATCAACTGTGTTTTTTAAAATAGGAACCCCCACTTTTTATTACATATTTGTACAGTACGTAAATAAATATGAATGTTTCAGTTGGACCACTTTTTTCGTTTTGTGATAGATGGCGCTGTGATAGTCACAAACATATGGCTCACAATTTTTGACAAACAGTTGGTAATAGATAGGTTTTTTAAATTAAAATACAGAACGTAGGTACGTTTGAACATTTTACTTCGGTTGTTCCAATGTGATAAATGTACCTTTGTGAACTTATCACCTTTGAGAACGCATGCTGTTACAGCGAGATTACCTGTAAATACCACATTAATGCAATAAATGCTCAAAATGATGTCCGTCAACCTCAATGCATTTCGAAATACGTGTAACGACATTCCTTTCAACAGCGAGTAGTTCGCCTTATGTAGTGTTCGCACATGCGTTGACAATGCGCTGACGCATGTTGTCAGGCATTGTCAGTGGATCACGATAGCAAATATCCTTCAACTTTCCCCACAGAAAGAAATCCAGGGATGTCAGATCTGGTGAACGTGTGGGCAATGGTATGGTGCTTCGACGAAAAATCCACCTGTCATGAAATATGCTATTCAATACCGCTTCAATTGCACGCAAGCTATGTGACGGACATCCATCATGTTGGAAGTACATCGCCATTCTGTCATGCAGTGAAACATCTTGTAGTAACATCGGTAGAACATTACGTGGGAAATCAGCATACATTGCACCATTTAGTTTGCCATCGATAAAATGGGGGCCAATTATCCTTCCTCCCATAATGCCGCACCATACATTAACCCGCCAAGGTCGCTGATGTTCCATTTGTCGCAGCCATCGTGGATTTTCCGTTGCTCAGTAGTGCATATTATGCAGGTTTACGTTACCGATGTTGGTGAATGACGCTTCTTCGCTAAATAGAACGCGTGCAAAACATCTGTCATCGTCCCGTAATTTCTCTTGTGCCTAGTGGCAGAACTGTATACGACATTCAAAGTCGTCGCCATGCAATTACTGGAGCATAGAAATATGATACGGGTGCAATCGATGTTGACGTAGCATTCTCAACACCGACGTTTTTGAGATTCCCGATTCTCGCGCAATTTGTCTGCTACTTATGTGCGGATTAGCCGCGACAGCAGCTAAAACACCTACTTGGGCATCATCATTTGTTGCAGGTCGTGGTTGACGTTTCACATGTGGCTAAACAGTTCCTGTTTCCTTAAATAACGTAACTATCCGGCGAACGGTCCGGATGCTTGGATAATGTCCAGGATACCGAGCACCATGCAAAGCAAACGCCCATTGGGCATTTTGATCACAACAGCCATACATCAACACGATATTGACCTTTTCCGTAATTGGTAAACGGTCCATTTTAACACGAGTAATGTATCACGAAGCAAATACCGTCCGCACTGGCGGAATGTTACGTGATACCACGTACTTACATGTTTGTGACTGTTACAGCGCCATCTATCACAAAGCGAAAAAGTGGTCCAAGTAAAACATTCATATTTCTTTACGTACTACACGAATATGTAATAAAAATGGGGGTTCCTTTTTAGCCGGCCGGGGTGGCCGAGCGGTTCTAGGCATTACAGTCTGGAACCGCACGACCGCTACGGTCGCAGGTTCGAATCCTGCCTCGGGCATGGATGTGTGTGATGTCCTTAGATTAGTTAGGTTTAAGTAGTTCTAAGTTCTAGGGGGCTGATGACCTTGGAAGTGAAGTCCTATAGTGCTCAGAGCCATTTGAACCATTTGTTCCTTTTTAAAAAAGCTCAGTTGATATCCGTTTGACCTATGGCAGCGCCATCTAGCGGGCCAACCATAGCGCCATCTGGTTTCCCCCTTCAAGCTAGACGAATTTCGTCTTTGTAGTTTTTTCGTTTGATGCTTATTTCGTGAGAAATTTGGACCGGTCACTATTAATGGACCACCCTGTATATTGTGGTTTGCGAATGTAGTGTATGTGTTTCCGCTTTTCAGCGCTTTAGGTGTTCAGAGTATCTTGTTCTAAAAAATGATCGTCTTTCACAGATATGCTGAATGACAGTCATTGAACGTTAATTGTTTATTTATTATAATAATATAGATCATGATTTCTCAGGCATGCCGACAATTCTATAACTGATTTGTCTGATTTGGCGAATTTATTTGAAATTGTGCAGAGTATTTGTAATCTTCCTTTTCACTGTCATCACGAAACATCTCGAAGATGTAACAGAACATTTCTCACTTCATCTCATATATTCGTAAAACTTTTCTGGTTATTCCAGTAACTGAGGAAAGAGTATACAATACTCGCCACGTTAGAATAAATTCTAACCTCATTAATAAAATAGATTCTAATTAGTGGATCAAGCCAAGAAATCCTGAAGGAAATCGGAGGCACTGTGATCTGGCTGTCGGCCGATGTTGTTGGGTGACCTCTGGTGACGGCGTCTGGCGACATTTTTTGTGGGCAACTGTGACCACAGCCTTAGGTGCCCGTGCAACAGTACGATGCAGCAGGGCAGGAGCTCTGGGATTATTCTATTGGGGTACAGAAGGTCTAACTGTGGACGAGGTCTGCGCCCATGCAGAAATTAAGACTGGTTTTCTTCTCTTGACAAGGGAGGAGTAACAGGTGACGAGGTCTGCAAAACCTTTTGCATTTGTGTCTTAAATGTCGCTCCGCCTCGGAATTAGTCACTGAGTGAAAGAGGGCAGTGGTCAGGGGCTCTATGCCATTGCGTTGACAGAGCAGCTGCAATGCACAAGCTATAAACTGAGGGCCATTTTCAGAAACAATACCGAGGGGTGCTTCCTCCATTAAAAAATCGATGCCAACTCCCAAATTGTGGCTGTTGCTGATGTGCTGGACATGAGTATCGACCTACATATGGAAAAATGGAGAGTGCATCGCCGATGAGCAGCCACATTGCTTCTTCGAAAGAGATCGCAAATTCTACCTTAATCCTCTCCCCTGGTTGTTTGGGTTTAGGCCAGGGTGGGAAATATTGCGCTGGGATACACTGGTTTCGGGCACAAACGTGAGAAGACTAGAGAGGACGCTCTACTCCTCCAGCTAAAGACACCAAAATATAAGGTGTACCCAAATGTAAAGGAGACAACAGGTGATGTTGTTGTTGTGGTTTTCAGTCCGAAGACTTGTTTGCTGCAGCTCTCCATGCTACTCTATACTGTGCAAGACTCTTCTTCTCCGAATAACTACTGCAATCTACATTCTTTTGGATCTGCTCACTGTATTCATCTTTTGGTCTCCTTCTATGATTCCACCCCCCTTCCCTCCTGCACTAAATTGATGATTCCTTGATGTCTCAGAATGTACCTTCCAAAACTGATCCCTTCTTCTTATTGGGTTGTGCCACGTATTTTATCCCTCCCACCTTTAGAATTTGAAAGAGGGTATTCCAGTCAACATTGTCAAAAGCTTTCTATATGTCTACAAATGCCATAAAAGTAGTTTTGCCTTTCCTTAATCTATCTTCTATGAGAAATCGTAGGTGAGCATTGCCTCACATGTGCCTAAATTTTTCCGGAATCTGAACTGATTTTGTCCAAGGTCAGTTTCTATGTTATTCTGTTAATCTCCTTTAAAGAATTCTTGTTAGTATTTTGCAATTGTGACTTATCAAACTGACAGTTAGTAAATTTCACACCTGTCAGCAACTGATTTCTTTGGAACTGTTACATGTTGCTCACTAGATGGTAGAGTTTTGTCATGGCTGGCTCTCCCAAGGCCATTAGTAGTTCTAATGGAATGTTTTCTAGTACTGGGGCCTTTTTTCGACTCAAGTCCCTCAATGCTCTGTAAAATTATTCACGCAGTATCATATCTCCCATCTCAGATTCCTCTACATATTCTTCCACTTCCATAATATTGTCCTCAAGCACACTTCCCTTATATAGACTCTCTATATACTCCTTCAACCTTTCTGTTTTTCCTTCTTTGCTTGGGACTGGTTTTCCATCTGAGCTTTTGAAACACATACAGGTGATTCTCTTTTCTCTAAAGGTCTGCTTAGCGGCATCTGTCTTTCCCCTATCGATGTATGCTTCTAAATCCTTTCACGTGTTCTCTAGCCATTTCTGCATATCCATTTTGCACTTCTTGTCAGTCTCATTTTGTCAGAAGTATGTATTTCCTTTCATCTGCTTCATTTACTGCATTTGTATATTTTCTCCTTTCATCAGTTAAATTCATTATCTCTTCTGTTACCCAAGGATTTCAGCTAGTGTTCGTCTTTTTACGTACTTGATCCTCCGCTACCTTTACCATTTCATCTCTCAAAGCTACCGATTCTTCTTCTACTCTATTCCTTTCCCATGTTCTTGTCAGTCCTTCCCTAGCACCTCCCTCTAAAGCTCTCTGCAACCTCTGGTTCTTTCAGTTTATCAATGTCTCATTTCCTTTTGTAGTTTCTTCACTTTTAATATACAGTCCATAACCAATAAATTGTGGTCATAGTCCACATCAGGCCCTGCAAATGTCTTACAATTTAAAATCTGGTTCCGAAATCTCTGTCTAACCATTATATAATCAATATGAAACTTTCCAGTGTGTCCAGGTCTCTTCCACGAATATAATCTTCCTTTATGATTCTTAAACGAAATGTTACCGATGAATAAATTATGCTCTGTGCAAAATTCTACCAGGCGGCTTCCTCTTCCATGCCTTTCCCCCAGTCCATATTCACCAACTACATTTCCTTCTCCTCCGTTTCCTAAGATGGAATTCCAGTCCCTCACGACTATTAAGTTTTCGTCTCCCTTATCTATCTGAATAACTTCTTGTATCTCGTCATCAATCTCTTGATCATCTACAGAGCTAGTTGGCATATAAACTTGTACTGCTGTGGTGGGTATGGGCTTCATGTATATCATGGCTACAACAATGTGTTCACTACAATGTTGATAGTAGCTTACCTGCATTCCTATTTTCTCATTCATTATTAAACCCATTCCTGCATTACACTTATTTGGCCTTTTTTAATAACGCTCTATTCACCTGACAAGAAGTCCTGTTCCTCCTGCCAACAAACTTCACTTACTCCCACTATATTTAACTTCAACCTGTCCATCTCCCTTTTTAAATTTTCTAACCTACCTGTCTGATTAAGAAATTTGACAATCCACACTCCGATCCCTAGAATGCCAGTCTTATTTCTCCTGATGACTACATCCTCCTGAGTAGTTCCAGCTGGAGCTCCAAATGGGGTCTATTTTACCTCCAGAATATTTTACCCTAGAGGACGCCATTCTCATTTAACCATACAGTAGAGCTGCATGTCCCTGGGAAAAATTAAGACTGTATTTTACCCTTGCTTTCAGCTGTTCATATACCAGCACAGCAAGGCCATTTTGGTTGATATTACAAGACGAGAACAGTCAATCATCCAGACTATTGCCCTTGCAACTACTGGAAAGGCTGCTGCCCTCTCCAGGAACCACACGTTTGTCTGGCCTCTCAACAGATACCCGTCTGTTGTGGTTGCACCTATGGTATGGTGATCTATATCACTGAAGCACACAAGACTCCCCACCAATGGCAAGGTCTATGTTTCATGGAGGGGGGGGGGGGGAGAAGAGATTTTGGTAACAATATTGTAAGAGGAGTTCATTTAGAACAAAAGAACTATAAATAACTGATGCTGACAGTGATACACTGATCTCAGTGTGTAGAAAGGGAGCAGATGGCTACAGTGTAGACATTTGTAGGTTGCTGATGGATTCGATTTTCCATGTTGGCTAGCATTTCTTTGTCACAGGCGAACCTCTGACACTTCAGAGATTGTATTAAGAGGCTGAAAATATATGCGCGTCACGTGGAAAAATGTTCGATCTGTAAGGAGAATGTTCCAGGACCTCACATTGCAATTTTTGAAGGAATTTGAGAGTCTTCTTAGCTACACATCCCGTCTCATGAGGCTAACACAACCAGAATACAGTGCACCATGTGAGACACCGCTCTCATCTTGCTTAAATTTGTGATGCATGCACACCTTCTCCATGAAGAAAGCGGATAACAGGTGTTTGTGCTGACTGCAAGGGATGCATTACGCAAAGAACTTCGGAAGCTGCTATCCAGAAGTGAGGAAACTGCAATGCAGCCATTATCTTCACCTGTGCTAATGGGAATACCAGTGCAGCATCACTCAGTAAACACATTCACGCACTGGGACTACACACAAAGCTGCATATTGGTGCAAATGAAAAAAAAAAAACTTATGTAGCAAATGAAAAAAGTTTATATACTGTCGATCAGTGCCTTTTTGTTGATGCGCTGACCACTATCGTTGCATCGACTGTGTTAACAAATGGAGGAATGGATCCTGCATTGTAGCCACCTCATTTTCTATGGTTAGAAATCAACCTGCGACCTGGGATCTATAATTGTCAAGCTATAACATCAGAACAAAGATTACATTATCGATTCTAAATTAAAACTGACTTTAGTTAAGAAAGGGTTGAATAATTTGCCAACTAATGCTTTGGTCACTTATGTAATCATATAAAATATCTTTCAGGTACTAAAGCTAAATTGCAAAGTAAGCTGAAAAGTTTCTTCTTGCCAGCCGCATCTTATGTTGAAATTTGTATTTTATGTAGTCTAAACGTGTTAAAGGCTTTCTTCTGTCATTAAGATAAAAGTTTTTAATTGTTATCCAAAATAGTGAGCATGGAGCTATGTTTGAAAACGATTTTCCCTACATCATTATGATAAATCATAAATTACATTTGTGGAATGTGTAACTAAGCAGCTTGATAAGAACAAGCCATATGATGCTGTGTATGCCATGATGGCTGTCGGCATGTTTTGTGGCTCACTTACATTTTTTCTGGTCGCCAATCAGACGATGAACAGTCTTCAGTGAGTGTGCAGCTTCTTTTTCTGTATTTACAACAAAAACGTTATCAGGGTATTCTGCTGGACCTTGTGGAGATTTCTTGCACCTAAAACCAAAAAAGAGTAAGAAATAAATTTAGAGCAAATGATTAAATGTGGCAATTTTCTCCTGGAAAAAACGCTTATCGCCAAAAGGATGAGGGCCCTCTGGAAGGTAATATTAATGAAAGAAAATTTGCTTTTTGTACTCTTAGAGTAATTTCTACATGATGACACTTGGTTCAACGTCTAAAAGACGCAAAACATAATAAAAATATAGTGTGAAAATCAGCTACAAAACCAGAATTCGCTTTTGAACTTAGAGTGTGTTCGAAATTTGCAAAAGTGATGTTGTCTATCTGGCATTGGATAATAACCTAAGTACAGAGCATGATTAGTCTGGGCAAGCAACACAGCAGTGGCAGTATGAAAGCAATACAATGACAACAGATTAAAGTGACTGCATGCAAAAACAAGGTAATTTTGATCAAGTTTTCTGTAGGCAATATACATTCAGCACATCACAGGTCCAGCATATCTGACCGGTCTGCACTTATCATTGCATTTTCACTGATTTCATCACCATTCACCAAGTTATTTTATTTCAGTGGTTTCATTCATGTTATTGCCTGCAAATTCTAAATTCAAGTTCTACAGTATTTGCATAAGACAGTTTTTGAGTAGATGGTAATTGGGGGCCACTGCCTGAGCAGGGGCGAGCCGTGCAATGGCCATGTACTACTGATGAAAACTTTTTCCCTTGTCATCTTCAATCAAATAAATAAATTTAATGGAATTAAATTAATAAAACTAAATAAAAAGTCATCTACTTATAAATTTTTAACTGAATAGAATTTAATACATTTTTGCACATAGAAAAATTAAAATTTTGTACAAAACTTTGTTTTAAAAATGTAATAACTTTTTGATTTCTTATTTTCAAAATCTAATTATTGTTCATTTTTTAAAATCTAGTGCAAACTTTATCGTATAAATTACAATAAAAATCTTATATTAAGATCGTTTTTCCATTTTTTAAAAACCAATATATTATAACAAATAAAAGATAACTAATATTTGGAACAAATCCAAACTTCACAGAAATATTTTTTTGAAAGGCACTAAAAAGCAAGAGAAACAACAAGTTAATATTAATATTTCCAAATATTATTTTAAGCCATCTTTAATTATGGAACATTTGAGAAGTGAAAACACAGTGATGGAATTGATAATTTTATAGGAGTTTCTTGTAAAGAATGTTATGTATGGGTATTTTATAATTATGAGATAAGATATCTTTGAAAAAAATTGAAACAACAAATTCTCTCATTTTTATGACTATAAAAAATAGCGAATTATTATGAGGAAAGAAATATAGATTATTGAAATAAATTTAAAAAAACCTCTCTCTTATATATGACTACAAGAAATATAGCAGGTTATTATTATTGTGAGAAGACAGTGAGAAATATTAATTTTATAATTTACCATAAATATTGAACGATTTTATTTCTGCTTATGTATTATTTTTAAAACTTTCCTGCTCAATAACCAAAGAATTTGAATCTGAGTATTTTATCTACAATGGCAAGAAATATGGTGGACAATTAGAAAATTCTAATTCTCCACAAATATAGTGATTAAAAATTCTCAATATTCTGTGTTGAACATCACAAGTTAAATGCTTTTCTCATGGAAAATTATTTAAGCTACACAATCATTAGCAGGTTTATCATTATAAACTGTACATGATTTCATAGTTGTTTTTTGATTTTCCACAATATTTTGTCTTGGAGTCATATTTATAATGTAAACAGGGCAATTCATAATAAGATTATATGAATTTATTTCAGTATCCCCTTTCAATTGTATTACTTGCTTGAAAATCATGAAATAAATTGTAAGCTATTAAAAAATTATTTGGGGGGAGGGTCTAAATTCCACATTTGACATTATCAAAGATAAAAAAATAAATCGACTATTTTTTCCCGGGGCCTTATTTCGACTTAGGTCAGTCAGTGCTCTGTCAAACTCTTCACACAGTATCATATCTCCTATTTCATCTTCATCTACATCCTCTTCCATTTCCATAATATTGTCCTCAAGTACATCACCCTTGTATAGACCCTCTATATACTCCTTCCTCTTTTATGCTTTCCCTTCTTTGCTTAGTACTGGGTTTCCATCTGAACTCTTGATACTGATACAAGTGGTTCTCTTTTCTCCAAAACTCTCTTTAACTTTCCTGTTAGCAGAATCGATCTTACCCCTAGTAAGATAAGCCTCAACATCCTTACATTTGTCCTCTAGCCATCCCTGCTTAGCCATTTTGCACTGCCTGTCGATATCATTTTTGAGATGTTTGTATAATTAAAACTTGTTTTTGCTTTATATTTAAATTTGTTGTTTTTAATACCTAAAAATTATTCCATTTATTAGAATTTTTTTAAAATATTTCATTTTCATTTTTCTAATTAATATATTCCGTTAAGTCGAATCCATTAATGTAATTGTAAAAATGTGGGGTTGAGAAATCAACTGTTTATTTTCTTTCAGAGAAATTTACAAAATGTGGTTATAGAACAGTTAATGGATCTTGTTAAAATAAATATCTTAAAACACTATACAATAAAAATCAAATGCTTTAAGCATGTGGGAATTTGTTTCTAAATACCATTACAAGGAACATTTAAAATTAATTAGAAGTGAGGAATACTCAAAAATATTGATGAACACTCAAAAATATTATTATCATTTAAGAATGATCAACTCTTAAAAAATGATGAGTACATAACAAAAAAAAGTTTAAACTGAAGAGAAATTTAAGGTTTAAATTTTTATAAGGATGTAACCTCACAGACAACAATGCTAATGACTGTAATAAAGCACTATAGAGTATAACAAATAAAAAAATGTAATCCTGGTCTTTAGTGAAGTTTAGCTAGAGTAAGAAAATTTAAACAAAATATATATTTAAAAAAGAACATAAAATTTGTTATTTGAAAAATCTATGGAATGTTAATTATTGTATGCACTTTACACTGAGAATTATGATAATTTTTTCATATTTTAATGTAATTATGAATTTAAAAAATGATTATGATGGTTGGGTATACAGCTTAGGAAAATAAGAATATACAAGTATTTCATTTTTTATGGAAAAACATAAATATATGAAGTGTTAATTTTATGTAATTTAAAAAGTGTTAAGTCAAGTTGATTTATTTTTGGATAGAAAACATAAATATATCAAATGCGACCTTCGTAATGTCCATACTGTAATGTATCCATTTTATTTTGTAAAATAAATCCTCTATTAGCATGTGGATTCAATGCTGTTTTATTGTCCTCAATTGAATAAATTTCATTTTTGAAATTTCACATCGAATTGAAAGTTCCATAATATGGTTTATTGTTAAAAAAACAATCTTTATAATGTTGTAAACTTATTTTATAGTGAACTACACATCACTTTATTGCTTTTGATTTTTCCACTGCATTCATCTAAGACATTTATAAAAGTTGTCATTAACCTGATGTATATAAGAAATATTATTTCCTGTATAATCAATAGTATCAAAGTAATTAATCGTCGAATTTATATCTTTATAAATATGTTCAACTTCTATATTATAGACTGATCTGTCAGTATCTTGATACCAAAGTTTGAATATTGTCTCCATATTTTGATTTTATGACATTATAGTGAAATTCATACATTAGCATTTTGATAAACAAAGTATACCAATTCTAGTATCAATGGGTTTAATACATGAAATTTTAGTTTTATTCTTATTAATAGCAACTAAATTTTCTTTAAACATTGTTCTATTTCTAAAATTTAGCTGAACCAGTAATTTGTTACATTTTCACCTTAAGACTATTTTTATATCTACTATCTTTTTTATATTTTTCGATGTTTCCAAAAACTGGATTATTCATCAATTTGTATTAATCTTCTTCAAAACCATTTTTTGCTTTATTCCTCACTTCTGTGTTTAAATCGGTATACTTTTTTAATGAATTACATTGTTTAAATTGTAAGAGTTTACGAATTTTTGTTATTTTCATTCCTAAAGATAAAATAATTTAAGATTTTTATAAAGAACAACATAATTACATATATTATCTAAAGGAGTTAATCATTTTTTCTTTAGTTTGTGGAACAATTTAATTTTTAGGAGCTAATGGGTAATCTTTATGTAAATCATGTACATTTTTTACTTATTTGAATCTACTTAGAAAATTTAGACAATTCTAGAATTCTCTGAAATTTTCTGTGAAATTATCTGAATTTTTTTAGAATTGAATGAAATTGGGTCATCCTATTTAAAACCTCCATATGGCAAATGTTGACACAGAGCACATCCACACAAATTATTTGCATCTAGATATCTTAAAATATTCAATACAATATTTTTACCAAAACTCTTTGTTTCTTTATTACTTGCATTAACATATCTTTTACTACATTGTGATATACCTCCTTTTAGTCATTTTCAACCATTACAAGCATATCATAATCATCCAATAATTCAAGTGGATGTTCAGTCATTTTGAACATCAAATTAATAGATAAAGCAATTGCTGTAAAATACCTAGCTGGATCTATACCATAAGCTTCTAGGCAAGTTCTTCCAAAATTTTCAAAAACATCAGCTAATAATAAAACATCAGTTTTAAATATAGATCATGGTACTCTCCTACATTCTTTATCTTAAATTTGTCCCAAAGTAGTTTAACATGATTGTAATATTCTTCATTAATATCACATTAATTTAATTTATTATAAAATTCTTCTTTTAGTGGAAGTTCTTCAAATTTTTCCCAACTGTCTATGAAATCATAAAGATAAACTCCTTTTTTACTTACTACATTCCTTGGATCACCTGGAAATTTTTTTTTAATTTTGCATCTAATTCTTCCTTAAATTTGAAAAAGTTTATGAAAATTAGTACCCACCAATCACATTTTTAGATTTTCTGTTTGGATACCTAAACTAATATAGCTTCTTCATTATTTGGTATTGAAGCTATTTTTTTCAATATTATCAGCTTGTGGCACAACTTGACTAGAAGAAGGGATCGGTTGGTAGGACATGTTCTGAGGCATCTAGGGATCACCAATTTAGTACTGGAGGGCAGCGTGGAGGGTAAAAATTGTAGAGGGCGACCAAGAGATGAATACACTAAGCAGATTCAGAAGGATGTAGGCTGCAGTAGGTACTGGGAGATGAAGAGGCTTGCACAGGATAGAGTAGCATGGAGAGCTGCATCAAACCAGTCTCAGGACTGAAGACCACAAAAACAACAACATTATCAACTTATTTCACAAGATGAGAATCACTGGCAGATAAATTATGTAAATAAATTGGTACAAAATTAGGGTGTTTTAATTGTAAAGTACAATTATTACATAATGAATTTATGTAATTTCCTGTCAAATGATCATGAACATGAATGTTAGTAGAATTTCTTTAATAATTTAGCCATAAAGATAAAATTTTAGATTACTTATGATTGATTGTTCTTCAAATGTTAGTGGTCTCATTTATTCAGTTTCAGAATAAATTCTCCCAATTTCTTCAGCCTCTTTTTTCATACATTTGAGAGATTTTTTGACTGTTTGGTCCTCTATATACAAGTGTATCTTTGTAGTGTCTATGTATATATTTAATATAATTACAAAAACCACTTGGTTCATGTTTTGATAATTTATAGTAAAAGAATTTTCTGGATGGACTGACAATTATTCACGTTGAATAACAATTTTCAAAACCTGCATAAACAACAAATAGAATGTTTTGAGTATACTTATAATTTTTCAATATCATGTATCCATTTTCTTCTGGTATTTCTGTTTTGATAAGTTCATTAGTCGAACAATTTTTAGTAATTGTCTAATTTTTCTTTATTATTAAAATGTAATAAACATAGTCGCAAATAAATTTTGAGTCTTTACATTTTGAAATTTAGCATTGAAAGAAATTGAGATAAATCTTTTAATAAACAGCTGTGTGAATTATTTTCTTTTTTAAAACATAATAAAATATGTTTTTCTGTATAAATGATTGTTTCATCCAAATCATAAACGTTAATAAATATATCAGTTTTTTCTCACTTTTTGGAATTTCATCAATTTTAACAGGGAATCAGATATTATGTAACTTTTTCTCAAATTTGATTTCATTTCCAATACAGATATCAGTTTTTCTCACTTTCTGAAATTTTATCAATTTTAACAGGGAATGTGATATTAGGTATATTATGAAATTTATTCTCAAATTTGATAACTGATCCCTTATAATTAGTTGTTCTATCTGGATTTCCACATTTCCATATATCTAGTTGATTTAATGTGAAAGTTACGGACCAAGAAGACACTGTTGATCATAATTCTTTACATTAATACAAGCTTTTTTTTCTTTTTTTCTGGTAATTCAATGCAAGTTGAGCCTGTTAAAGGAAGATGTCTAGTTATTGCTAACTGTAGTCCAGTAATTTAATATAATATCTAACGAGTACCACATGATTGAAAATTAGCCATTTTTTAAAATATCTATTTTCCTTCTCCTAAATTTTTTAGATGTATCTTTTTCTGTGGTGGTCGTATAATTTTGGGTTTGATATCCATATTCCATGATTTTATTATTAGTTTGCATGTTGTACTCACAAAACAAATTTAAATTAATTTCCACACTGTTAAATAATTTTATATGTTTCTGACTGTCCCAAAATTTTTTTGTTTTGCAGCAATTAAGAAATGATTAAGTTTAAATGAGTTTACATTACCTCTGAAATTTATAGTATGTGATCTTTTTCAAATGCTTTTTCAAATAAAAAACGATTAACTGTTTTTCTATTTTTTGTTTTGTAAATATCATCCATGAAAACAGAAAATTTCATTCCAGAATGAGATTTTCACTCTGCAGCGGTGTTTGCACTGATATGAAACTTCCTGGCAGATTAAAACAATGTGCTGGACTGAGACTCGAACTCGGGACCTTTACCTTTCGTGGGCAAGTGCTCTACCAACTGAGCTACCCAAGCACAGCTCACGATACTTTCCCACAGCTTTAATTCCGCCAGTACCTCGTCTTCTACCTTCTAAACTTCACAGAAGCTCTTCTGCGATGCTTGCAGAACAAGCACTCCTGCAAGAAAGGATATTGCGGAGACATGGCTTAGGCACAGTCTGGGGGATGTTTTCAGAATGAGATTTTCACTCTGCAGCGGAGTGTGCGCTGATATCAGCTTGCAGTTTTTTAAAGATATAACGCAAGTATCGTAAATATGGCGTATAGTGTTTCTTAGCAGTATTCTGTCATGAAGTAATCATCAAAAATACAAGGTGTACAACTTTGCTTCCGCCGTTTGCCGATAGGTGGTGACAACGGTAAGTAGCGGTCGAAAGAAACAGATCGCAGACGTCAGGCAATTAGCTTGGACTTCGGTCAACATAACCTCATTCAAACATTAGTCGATTTGTGTCTGCACCATAAAGTTGTTATTGATTGAAATCGTCAGTTAGGAGCCTAATTCTCGTCATTTGCGGGAGGTATTACTGTTTTGTTTCAATATGAAGAAAACACTATTAGTGAAAGAACGTGTCATGACTGGTTTCAACGCTTCAAGAACAGTGATATTAACGTCGTAGACCGGCACAGTGGCGGAAGAGAGAATGTTTTCGAAGATGCAGAATTGGAAATTGCCGAGTGAAGATTCGCTTCAAACTCAAGAAGAATTGGCACGATTAATGGGAGTGACACAGCAAGCCATTTCAAAATGTCTCAAGGCTATGGGCATGATTCAGAAAGAAGGAACTTGGGTCCCATGTGTGCTGAAACCAAGAGACATTGAACGGCGTTTGTGTGTTTGTGAACAGTTGCTCCAGAGGCAAAAACGGAAGGGATTTCTGCATCGCATTATGATAACCCTAAACGCAAAAAATCATGGGGATATCCCGGCTATGCTTCCACGTTGACGGCAAAACCGAATATTCACGGCTCCAAGATCATGCTCTGCATTTGCTGGGACCATCTCGGCGTCGTGTGCTATGAGGTGTTAAAACCAAGTGAAACAATCACAGGTGCTCGTTATCCAACGCAGTTAATGCGTTTGAGCAGAGCATTAAGTGACAAACGGCCGTAATACAGCGAGAGGCACGATAAAGTGATTTTGCAGCACGACAACACTCGAACCCACGTTGCAAAAGAGGTCAAAACGTACTTGGAAACGTTAAAATGGGAAGTACTACCCCACCCTCCGTATTCTCCAGACACTGCTCCCTCTGACTATCACCTGTTTAGATCAGTGGCGCATGGCCTGGCTGACCAACACTTCCGATCTCATGAAGAAGTCATAAACTGGATCGATTCGTGGATCGCTTCTAAAGATGAACAGTTTTTTCAACGCGGGATTCGTACACTGCCCGAAAGATGGGAGAAAGTAGTGGCCAGCGATGGAAAATACTTTGAATAATACATGTGTAACGAATTTGTTTCATTGAAGCCTCAAATGTTGGGGGAAAACGGCGGAAGTCAAGTTGTATACCTTGTATTTTATAAACATTTCAGATTTTTACAGGTGTATATTTGGAATCATGGTTGATTTTAAATTACGTATTTGACTTTTGTAAAGAGTCTGTGTACTGCAACGACAACCGTTGTGTTTGTGGTCAGTTCGTCTCATGCATTGGCTTTTGACATTTAGTCATGTGGCGCCCTGGTAGGCCTGAAGTTACATAATGTTACGGGAACAATGCTTTGGCGAGTTGTGGTGTACATAGTAATTTTAATTTTGACTGGCCAACGCATCACTCATTTCATGTTTTATGTATCTGGAAATTCAATGGAAGGATTTTGTGTGTAGCTGGCACAAGATCTTTACAGTAACCTTTATGAAGACATGTTGTCATTCGGTTCTTCTATGAGTTAATGTTGCACTATTTGTATAACTGTTTTTAGCACTTCTTGCAATTTCATCACAGATCGGAAGATAGTAACTTACTGTTACAGAAACCGGTTATCTACAATAAAGTTGTTTTTTTATTTCAGTTATTTTTCAAAATAAATAATTACTTAAGAATTACTAGATGATTTTAAGGCTACATCTATGACAAGTGGTATTTCACTTACCGATTAGAAATTTAAAAAATACATGTTTCAGTGTTTCCAGGAATTCAACCCCCAAGGGGGTGCAGTAGCGATGAAAATTTTTAAGAAAATATTGCGCTACATTAAAAAAATTTAAAGGTAAATTTATGGAAATTAGTTTTTCACCTCTCGGTTAGATATAAAGAAACACTTGTTAGGGGATGAAAGTTGCTGTGGAAGTATCTTCACAAGAACGCAAAAATCATGATTGACAAAAACTGTGGACACCAGCTACCAGAATAGGTTTTTGGTCAGAAATATATTCGCAAAAGACCCTGCCTATATGGCCTTAATTAGCGTGAGATGATTAGAATGTACGCGATTAAAAAAAATAAATTCTTCAGGCCATACAGTCTTACGCGAGCGAAGTAGCGGGAGCTACCTAGTACACTTTATGATCAAAATTATTTGCACACTTGCCATAATTATAGTGTAGATTAATATTGAAAATGTCCACCCTTTGCCTTTACGACAGCTTGAACTCTGCTGGAGACACTTTCAATTATGTATTTGAATGTATGTGGAGGAATGGCAACCCATACTTCGTACAGAGCCGAACCAGAGGTAGTGATGTTGGACGCTCGAGTCTGGAGTGAAGTCGAGATTCTACTCATTCCAAAGGTATTCCAGCAAGTTAAGGCCAACCCACTTCAGCACTTCAGGAATGTTATTCTCGACAAACCATTGCCTCACAGATGCTGCTTTATGACAGTGTGCTTTGTCATGCTGATACAATCACCATCTCTCAACTGTTCCTCTACTGTACGCAGTATACAGCGCTGTAAAATGTGTTCACATTCTTCCACATGTCCGCCCTTAGTAGCTGAGTGGTCAGCGCGACAGAATGTCAATCTTAAGGGCCCAGGTTCGATTCCCGGCTGGGTCTGAGTTTCTCTCTGCTCAGGGACTGGGTGTTGTGTTGTCCTAATCATCATCATTTCATCCCCATCGACGCGCAAGTCGCCCAAGTGGCGTCAAATTGAAAGACCTGCACCCGGCGAACTGTCTACCCAACGGGAGGTCCTAGTCACGCGGCATTTCTTATTCTTCCACATTTAGTATTTTCAATAGTGCAGTAAGAGGTGCACAACCTAACCACGAAAAAAATTCCATATCGTAACATCACCTCCTCTGCACCAACCTGCTGGCAGTACACATGATGGCAAGTAACGTTCTCAAGGTATTTGCCAAACCTCAGCACTTCCATCTGATTGCGACAGGGTACAGTGTGGTTCGTCACGCCAGATCACTCGTTTCCAGTCGTACCACTGTGCAACTCACGAGTGGTTCGTTCCGCTGATTTCATAGTATTTTTACAATCACTCTTCGCACTGCTCGATGGTCCCTGTCAGGTATTACATGAGGTCTGCCTGGTACCGGTATACTGTGGTTGTACCTTCGCGTTTTCACTTTAGAATCACATCAACAGTCGAATTCGGCAGATGATTTGTTACTCGGTTGACATCCAATGACTAGACTACGTTCGAGGTCGCTGGGCTCTCCTGACCGACCAATTCTGCTGTTACTGCTTCTCTATTGATAGCACACTCACTCACTCACTTAAAGCACGGACTAAACAATGAGTCGGATGGGGCAGGAGTCTAAGCAGAGAAGCTGTTCCTCCATGGTAGGCAATGGTGGTAACGATGGCCTCTGGTACGGATGGTCCTCAGGCTACTTTCAAAGATTTTCGAAGTAGGCAATGGCGGCTGCGTCCTCTGGGGCAGGTTTCCTTCTACCGGAGCGCCACTCCTCCTTCAGCCACTTCTCAGCGACCGGGTAGACGTGCTCCCAGTCGTCGGGGGTGAAGATAGGGAGGGCGCTGATCGCTCGTAGCTCCTTCCGAGACACCACCTCGTGCAACAGACCACGTGTGTGGTGGAGGTCGCACGGGCGGTGGGGAAGGGGAGGCTTGGGCACGTCTGGCGGCGTAAAAGGATATGGGTTGTTCCTATGAGGGTACGACCCATCCGCAATGGACGCCGCGATCTTCTCGAGGAAGGGCTGCACGCTGCGCTCATCAGGGAGCGGCACGCACAGGGGCAGCTCCTCCTCCTCGAAAGTCTCTTCCTCGACGTGGGAGGTGACTGGCGGCGCCTTTTCCCTGGTCCGTGGGACTGCCGCCACAGGGGGAGGCAGTCCAGGTGACTCGACGTCCATCGCCATGCGCATTTCTGAAGGTGGCGAGGTGATGGGTGGGCGTCAGCGTCTGCGTGGCGGCGTCCACCCCCACCGGGCGCACCGCAGGGGAGGCAGGCGCGGGAGCGGGCACCTTCTTCTTGAGAACTCGCAACTACTCACGCAGCTGCTGGAGCTGACGATGGACAGCTACGAGCTCTTCCTTAAGCGCGGCCCGTTCGGCCGCAAAGGCGGCTTGGAAGCCAGCCATGGCGTCGTCAGTGGCGGCTTCGAGTCGGCGCGGCTCGCACCCCTCGACAGAGCGGCTGGGGGGGGGGGGGGGGGGGGACGTCATGGCACCAGACACCGCCTCAGGGCGTGTCGCGGCGGGCTGGCGGCGAAACCCCTTGAGATAGCCGCAGCTACGCGAGTTGGCGGTGTGTGAACCGCCGCAGTTCCCGCATCTGCTGGCCACCCCTCGTGGCTTGGTGCAACTGCGAGTGTCGTGTGCTGCCACGCACTTCAAGCACGCGACGGCGTTCTTGCAAACATTCGCAGTGTGCCCCAGTTGCTGTGACCTGTAGCATTGCACGTCCTTGCGTTTCCGCTGAGTGTGCTTCAGCTTTCGTCGGCGGCCTCTGTTGCTCCCCATCGCGTTGATGAGAAGCTCAAGTGCGGCCGTGAGCTGCTTTCCCTTGCGTCCAACCATGACGTTGGGCTAGTGGCGCTGGCGTGCGCGGCCGACGGTAACGAAGGGGATACATTACAAATGTAATAAATTGCGAATACATAGAAAGAAGGATCCTTTATTGTATGATTATATGATAGCGGAACAAACACTGGTAGCAGTTACTTCTGTAAAATATCTGGGAGTATGCTTACGGAACGATTTGAAGTGGAATGATCATACAAAATTAATTGTTGGTAAGGCGGGTGCCAGGTTGAAATTCATTGGGAGAGTCCTTAAAAAATGTAGTCCATTAACAAAGGAGGTGGCTTACAAAACACTCGTTCGACCTATACTTGAGTATTGCTCATCAGTGTGGGATCCTTACCAGGTCGTGATGACAGAGGAGATAGAGAAGATCCAAAGAAGAGCGGCGCGTTTCGTCACAGGATTATTTGGTAAGCGTGATAGCGTTACGGAGATGTTTAGCAAACTCAAGTGGCGGACTCTGCAAGAGAGGCGCTCTGCATCGCGGTGTAGCTTGCTGTCCAGGTTTCGAGAGAGTGCGTTTCTATATGAGGTATCGGATATATTGCTTCCCCCTGCATATACCTCCCGAGGAGATCACGAATGTAAAATTAGAGAGATTCGAGCGCGCACGGAGGCTTTCCGGCAGTCGTTCTTCCCGCGAACGATACGCGACTAGAACAGGAAAGGGAGGTAATGACAGTGGCACGTCAAGTGCCCTCCGCCACACACCGTTGGGTGGCTTGCGGAGTATAAATGTAGATGTACAAGTGAGCTGCAGCGAGTCGAGTAGCGGAGTGCGTATTGATAGCACAATACTCTCTGCCTCCTTTTATGCTGGCCGGCCGGCTGCCGTGACATCTAGTGGTCAATTCCTTACTGCATAGGTGCATCCAGGCCGTTTGATCAGATAGTGCAATTGAAAATCGAAATCACTCTTCACACTCATTCGATGGTTCACACAGAAGTATTCTATACTTTCAGCTTATTCCCTCCATGACACACCTACTATTTTTCTCCATTTCTCTCTGCAGATACAAGAAGAACATGAGGCCTCAGGTATAAAACTGTAAAATCAAGGATAAACAAATATCTCACATGAACGGCCCCACGAAAAGCCGTAACATCGTAAAAAAAAGAGATGGAGTTTTACTTTGACATGTCACTAAAATTTCAGCTTTGTGTAAGCGTAGAATTTTTTAAAATTGGGTACACCACGAGATAACTTTTTATGAATCATTTTATATTCTGAAAATAAATGAAGAGACGAAATAATTAATGATCAGGGCAGTGCAGAGTACGAAGTACTTACAGTATCAGGCTGTGGCACTCCTCCGCGTTGTACGCATACTTCAGTCGGTCGTGAACTTCCGGCTTCTGGAACTGCCGTCCACAAAACAGATACAGGTAGTCGTATCGCACGACGCACTGGCCGTTGATCACTATGCTTTTTCGTTCCCTGTTTGGATGGAATACACTTTAATGACACAGGTCTCAGTCAAATTAACACGTTAATAGAGTGAAGTTGCCGTCCAGCTGTATCGCAGTCTGGTGGCTGATCGTCAACATGAATAAATCCAACAAACATTACGAGTATATGACATAGAAATGCCAAGAGTATTTATTCACTGAAAAAGACAGTATATTGTGGACTCATGATTTAAAAACAATTTAGGATATATGTCCAGGCACTCTGTTATGCAACGACTGGGGTCTACAGTAGTCCTTCCGTGGAAGCCCTAACCCAAAATGACAAAAATGATCCCTGTAGTCTGTAGGTCGTGGTTCCACTTCACAACATCCGTATCGTCAGGGGGGCAACATGTTACTAAATTAAGAAGGAGAGAAAAGAGCAAGACGCCTCTCCCGTTTGCGCTGTTTCGTTCCATGACAGCGGCTTATGTCGGGTGCAGGGTCACCCATTGGTGTGGTTCCTGTTGATTCTCTCAATAGGTGGGATTATACTAGGCATGGCCTTCACGTCAACAGGAAAGGGAAGGGTAATCTGGCTGAGAAAATAGCAGGAAAGTTAACGGAGGGAGGCACTGTCATGAGTGATAAAATACTAGTGGTTATGGGGTTAATAAAAGACCCTTTTTTAGGGTAGGGAGGACAGAAAGAAACCAAATTTTAAGAGAGGTTAGGACTGAGACAAATCTTCAGTTTGAGAAAGAAACCAAAACACATAATTCTAGCTTATTACATTAGCATAAACAGCTATTGATTAAGAATTTTCAACAATCAGCAGATATTTCAACTCTACCCAATATGAACTCAGTCAATGTGATGTGTCTGCTGTCTTTATTACATCGAAATATTCGAGGACTGTGAAATAAAATTAATGAATTAATTATCTGCATAGATGAATTAGAGTCCTCAAACCCAGCTCACATAATCTGCTTCTCTGAACATTGTAATGTTATGTGAGCCTCACGGCCCCTTTTCTTAATTTTTAAGTAATTTGTGATTGATTTTATTCTGAGAAGCTTAGTAATGTATGTAAATAAAGTAAATGTAAATTTGATTAAAAAACTACTTGAAGTGAAATGAAGCACAGCTGGACAGCAATAAACTCTTTAGCACGCAATCCCCGCAACGATAGTAGTTGTGAATCTTTGAGTATGGACTCTAAAAAAAAAGAACAATTGATTTATTTAAAAAAAAAGAGAACTGTTAAAGTGTTATCTTGTGGAAAGAGGACGTGTTGCTAGGCTGTCGCTCAGAACGTATTGTTTCATTTAACGAAAATTTAGTGATGAAATCGAGTAAAGTATGTGTAAGAGTTGCCAAACATTTATGTATACAAATTTTCTGGAAGTGAAGAATAGAAATCTCTTGCTTTTGGAAAAAGGAGGTGAACATTGTCGTCGCCGTCTATCAATCGACAGAATTCACTAAAATACAGGAAAAGAAATGCATTGTCTATAGTTTTCATTCAATAAGTAACAACCTCTCATAATTTCTTAATTACAGTAATTGGATTATGTTCTTGTACAAAGTTTGGTGCTGAACTCCACTGACCAATTTTGATGTAGCAGGACGTGTAGTTTGAAGGAAGTTTGTGTGCTAAGCAATCTCCTTTCCTCACGAAAAGCAGATTGCTGTTTGATCTTATTTACTTACAATAGTGATCCCTTAGGTATGAAAAGCGACGAAAACTTGGGCTCAAAGCTACTCGCAATACGGCCAAGTAACTAACAGAGTCGTATTTTAAACCTTAAAGAACAATAACTTCCTCCAAATTGTAATACGTCACAAACCGGTGCAGAAGCTGATCATTCAAGGAGGCAGAAAGTTACGACTTAAAAGTAAAAATCTCAATCAAAAATCAGTCTCTCTCTCTCTCTCTCTCCAAACACATATATAAATATTCATATTATATAAAAAAAGTCCTTTTATAACATGTGACTACTGGTAGAGAACTTTTAATGTTACAGGGTTTAGTTTAGCATCTCACTTTTGTAGAGCAGAAATGGAGAAAGGAGAAGTTACCACATTCATCAGAAACTGAAATTTAAGAACACAGACATTCATAAATTTTGCTTAGAATAGCATATGAAAGCATGTGCAACAGAAATAGAATCTCACAAAAAATCCTTCATAATATTAAGTGTATATCGAGCACCTGCAGGTAACTTTAATCTGTTCATAAACCACCTTGAAGTTGTACTGGCCCATTTAACAACCAAAAACGAAGAAATAGTGGTTGCTGGTGATTTCAATGTAGATTTCCTTAAAGACTCTCCCAATAAGATCTTATTTGAATTAGTAACACTATCATTCAACTTATTTCCCACTGTAAGGTTCCCCACTAGGGTAGCCAATTGCTCACAAACAGCTATTGATAATATCTTTACAGAAAAGTCCAATGAACAAAATTATGTTACAAAACCAATAGTCAATGGCCTCTCTGACCATGACTTGCAGTTCCTTCTGTTAAATGTTAATACTGAACAGGATATAAAATTTATTAAATCTGAGCTCAAGAGGGTAATCAATAAGCAAAAAATTTATTATTTTAGGACACTCCTCAGAGACATTCACTGGACTGATGTTTACAGTGCTCATGGCATGAATGAAAAATATAACACTTTTGCTAATAAAGTGCTTACCTTATTTGAACACTGTTCTCCCCCAAAACTAACCAAGGTTAGAGCAAAGTCTAGTAAGAAGCCATGGATTACTCAAGGAATAGGGGTATCTTGTAAAACAAAAAGCAAACTGTATCTGTCAATCCGAAACAGTTATGATGTTGATGCTATAGCATATTACAAGAAATACTGCAAAATATTGAAGACTGTAATACGAACATCAAAGCAAATATATTACAAGGAAAAGATAGTCATATCAGATAACAAAATAAAGACAATATGGGATATAGTGAAGGAGGAGACCAGTAGAACCAGACATGGAGAGCGACAAATAGCATGAAGAGTAAATGATACACCGGTGACAGATATGTATAGTGCTGAAGAACTTTTCAACAAACATTTTATAGCTGTTACTGAGAAGATGTGGTTCTGAGGTTCTGTAGATGCTGCCATGGAATACCTCAGGCCAGAAAATTCAAGTAACTTCCATAATATGAATTTGACCCTCACTACCCCAGCAGAAATAACGTCCATCATAAAATCTTTAAAATCAAAAACATCTAGTGGGTATGATGAAATATCAACCAAGTTAATTAAAGAATGTGATTCTGAGTTAAGTAACATATTAAGCTATCTGTGTAACCAGTCGTTTATCAGTGGAATATTTCCTGAATGGTTGAAATATGCTGAAGTTAAGCCACTGTTTAAGAAGGGAGATAAAGAAATAGCATCAAATTTCCGCCCAATTTCATTTTTGCCAGCATTCTCAAAAATTTTAGAAAAAGTAGTGTAAAATCGGCTTTATCTCAAATAACACACTGTCAAAGTCGCAGTTTGTATTCTATAGGGTTCAGATATTGAGAAGGCTATCTACACTTACAGTGAAAATGTGCTTAATTCATCAGACAAAAAATTGCATGCTACTGGTATATTTTGTGATCTGTCAAAGGCATTTGACTGTAAATCACAATATCCTTTTAGGTAAATTAGAATATTACAGTGTAACAGGAAATGCTGCAAAATGGTTCAAATCTTATATCTCTGGCAGGAAACAAAGGGTGTTCTTAGGAAAGAGACATGTAATAAGCTATCAGGCATCATCCAAGTGGGAACTAATTACATGTGGGGTCCCACAAGATTCCATTTTAGGGCCCTTACTTTTTCTTGTGTATATCAATGACCTTTCATCAATAACATTACCAGATGCCAAATTTGTTTTGTTTGCTGATGATACAAACATTGCAATAAATATAAAATCAAGTGTAGTCTTAGAAAGATCGGCTAATAAAATATTTGTGGACATTAATCACTGGTTCCTAGCCAATTCTTTGTCACTAAACTTTGAAAAAACACACTACATGCAGTTCAGAACTTGTAAGGGGTGTCCTGCGAGTATATGCCTAACATATGATGACAAACAGATAGAAGAAGTGGACAGTGTTAAATTCTTGGGATCACAGCTTGATAATAAATTCAACTGGGAGGAGCACACCACAGAACTGCTGAAGCGTCTTAACAAATCTCTACTTGCAGTGCTAATTGTGTCAGACATAGGGGATATAAAAATGAAAAAGCTGGCATACTATGCTTACTTTTATTCCATGTCATATGGGATAATTTTTGGGGGTAATTCATCAAGCCAAGCTAAAGTTTTCCAGGCACAAAAACGTGCAGTGAGAGTTATATGTGGTGTGAACTCAAGAACATCCTGCAGAAGCCTGTTTAGGGAACTATGGATACTAACTACTGCTTCCCAATATATTTGTTCCTTAATGAAATTTGTCATTAAAAATATATCACTTTTTCAAACAAACAGCTCAGTTCATCGAATCAACACTAGAAATAAGAATAATCTTCACAAGGATTTAAAGTCACTTACTCTTGTACAAAAAGGTGTGCATTATTCAGGAACACACATTTTCAATAACTTGCCAGCAGCCATAAAAAGTTTAATAACCAGTGAAATTCAATTTAAGAGAAGCTTAAAGAATTTATTGGTGGCCAATTCCTTCTGCTCCATTGATGAATTTCTCAGCAGGACCAACTGAATTATATATATGTGGGCGATTGCACGTATCGGCATGCGGTTTTCGGTGAATCATAGCGGACTATGGGGCACATACATTGGTACATGCACAATAATCAGTCACAAAGTTTATATTGTCGGAGATAATGAGACAAGTACATGTTTGTTAAATGGGACGCTGTACCTTTTTACCATGATTCGAACACTCTGGAAAAGACGCGTATAGTGATGTAACGCATGTTGCTACTGTGATTCAAACTTTGCTTAAAAGAGGGTGGATGACGATTTACCTACGTAGCGTAGGCCGTGCATGCTGCATAGAGCACGACAACTCGGCCTGCTGGTCGCGCGAGGCGTGTTTACAGTCTGCAGCAGCTTCCGACCGCCTCGACCTTCAGTCGTACAATATTTCCCAACGTCTTTTAAGCGAAGTTTGAGTCACAATTGATGTGTCGACAGAAGTGCCGACACAGTGTGGTTTGAGGAGACCGAAATGCACGCTATAAGCTCACGCAGGATGGCGTGAGGCCTGCAACAGGATACGTAATGAATGCTATAAAGAAAAGTACGTAGCTTCTGGAATACTTAACTTTAATGCACCATTTGTATACGTCGTTCTTGATGAGACATGCTTCATACCATAACTATCAATTGCTATGGCGCCTTGCTAGGTCGTAGCCATTAACTTAACTGAAGGCTATTCTATCTTCTCTGCAAATAAGCCAGGCTTCGTCAGTGTTGCATCGCTAGCTAAGTCGTCCGTACAACTGGGGCGAGTGCTAGTCAGTCTCTCGAGACCTGCCGTGTGGTGGCGCTCGGTCTGCGATCACTGACAGTGGCGACACGCGGGTCCGACATGTACTAATGGACCGCGGCCGATTTAAAGGCTACCACCTAGCAAGTGTGGTGTCTGGCGCAGGGTGCACGCCAACATGCGGTGTATGCGCCCGTAAAGAGACAGGAGGGGCCGAAGGGTCGACGTCCATCGCGTCGGGGCACCCGACGGGCGAAGACGACAGATGGTCCGGAGCGGGCAAGAGTTCCATGGCGGAGGACTGCTGGTCACGGGAAGCGATCGGCGGCGCGTGACCCAGGGAGGCGCCAGGCGGTTGCAGCGACGCGTCCACTGCGGGCGGCGCCGGCGGGAAAACAGGCGGCGGCGCGTCGCCATAGGGCAAAATGGAAGGCAGCGTCGGTAACACCTGGGGATGAGGCGAGCCAGTAGATGGGTCCCCAGGGCGCTGACCGGACGGCACCGTCGCTGAAAGCAGACGGGGAGCGGCAGAACCCAGGCGACGACAGAGGCGCAGCTGATTGAGATGCCGACGCACCTCACCAGAGGCCCCCAAAACCAGATACATAGCGCAGCCGAGGCAGCGAAGAATGCGCCCTGCGAGCCAACGCCGTGAACCTCGATAGTTGCGATTCCTGAGCAAAGTCAAGTGTGTCTTGCCTATCCAATATGTCTATCACTTGTTGAAGGGAGGGATTGACTAGTTTCAAAATTTGCTCCCGTATACGAACATCAGAAATGTTCCGTGCAATTGCATCACGCACCATAGTATCTGAATAAGGGAGTCCACATTCACACTCAAAAGCACAATCCCTTGTAAGGCCTTGCAAAGTTGCAACCCACTCCCGATTAGTTTGACCGGCCGTACGAAAGAACGTATACCTTTTTGCAACTACATTAACTGATTCCTTGAAATAGGCATCTAAAGCAGACAAAATGTCGTCGTAGGACAGAGTTGCTACGTCGCGTCGGGGAAATAATTTCACTATCACACGGTACGTTTGCACCCCTACACACGCCAAGAAATGAGGCAGCCGCTCGTTACCTTGAATTCTGTAGGCGGCGAGATGAAATCCAAATTGGCGTGACCACTCCGTCCAGGTTTCCATCGCCGCATCAAACGGCCTAAAAGGTGGTGCAACTGCGAGTTGTGGCTGCGGTAGAGGTGGAGCGGCGGCTGCCGCATCGTTTTGCAGTGCACGTTGACCCTGGACGAGCTGTCCAAGGGCATCCAATAACGCCTGCGTCTGCCGATTCTGCAAGCGATAAAATTCGGACAGTACATCTGGAGATTGTGGCGAAGCCATGGCACAAGTAAATCAAAGCAATACGAACGCTAAAGCCTCTTTTGAGACTCGTCGCCAAAATGATGTGTCGACAGAAGTGCCGACACAGTGTGGTTTGAGGAGACCGAAATGCACGCTATAAGCTCACGCAGGATGGCGTGAGGTCTGCAACAGGATACGTAATGAATGCTATAAAGAAAAGTACGTAGCTTCTGGAATACTTAACTTTAATCCATCATTTGTATACATCGTTCTTGATGAGACATGCTTCATACCATAACTATCAATTGCTATGGCGCTTTGCTAGGTCGTAGCCATTAACTTAGCTGAAGGCTATTCTATCTTCTCTGCAAATAAGCCAGGCTTCGTCAGTGTTGCATCGCTAGCTAAGTCGTCCGTACAACTGGGGCGAGTGCTAGTCAGTCTCTCGAGACCTGCCGTGTGGTGGCGCTCGGTCTGCGATCACTGACAGTGGCGACACGCGGGTCCGACATGTACTAATGGACCGCGGCCGATTTAAAGCTACCACCTAGCAAGTGTGGTGTCTGGCGGTGACACCACAACAATAGCAACATGCGTTACATCACTATACGCGTCTTTTTCCACAGCGTTCGAATGATGGTAAAAAAAGTATAGCGTCCCATTTAAAAAACATGTACTTGCTACATTATCTCGGTCAATATAAACGTTGTGATTATTTTGCATGTACCAAAGTATGTGTCCCATAGTCGGCTATGATTCGCCGAACACCGCTTGTCGATACGTGCAATCGCCAACGGAATAATAAGGGTGTTAAGTCCTACGCGACTCACCCTATATCTATCTGTTCCAACAGAGCCACAACTCAAAGCATCTTAAAAATATTCCCTGACCTTGATCTAGCAATGACACCATTCACTGACAAGAGCCACAGCACATAGACGAAAGACATTAGACAGCAATCAATGCACAAATGTAAATATCTCACAGTGTATGCGCACTAGAATGAGATAGATGTAGACATGAACACTGTAGTAATCAGCCTCTCACGTAGCAGAGGAAATCTTCTGTACAAATAAAAATGTAAATGTTCGTTTGTCCAAAACCGTGTATCTCAGGAAATTCTTCACCGATCGCTTTTAAATTTTGACGCAAGATTGCATTCGTACCGAGCGTGTTTTTGTATACCTACTGGAGCGGGTGTTCGGTAGTTTTTGCAAACACATTCTCCAGATATCTCATCCTTTGAAAACATCTGATAATGAGTTGCTGAAACTGGCACACCATCACTCAACGACCTCGCTAACTGATGAACTAAGGCATAAAGCGGACGTAATATCAAATTATGGTCTGGTATCTGTCATCGAACCTCAGTTAGACTCTGTGCCCAGCCAGGTTAGAGGTATTGTTGCTGCCAGATCGGTGTACTCGATTTCGCATCCTGTACGTCCCCAAGTAACCTACGAATTTAATTGCGTATTCTTCCAACTACAATGTGTATGCACAGTAAGTAAAATTTCGTTTTTTCCTCTCCTTCCTTTGCTGCAGGTTTAAGGACCAATAGTTGTAACATTTTTGGCACATTAGAGCCGGACCAACTGTAATATGGTGCAATATATAACCGACTCTGGTGTTTGGGGAGCATTTTGTGAGATGATGGTGAAGTTGCGGCGACTTACGGCGTCACCATGGACATGGAGACAGCATAGTCGCCCCCTATTGACCACTGATTGGAATCTCTGGTCGCTGATTGGCTAAAAAGTTTGAGGCTGGAAGTCTGGTGTCATTTCTGGAAGGAGTTGAATGGTAGCGGCATCATTAAAAATCATGCGTGTAAGGTTTTGTAAAGGAGCTCATCAAATTGGTTAATTATTTCATTCTAGGTGTTAATTGCATCATGAAGGTGTGTTATAGGAGAGGACTGGCAGTGTCCACAGTGTCTACCCAGCTGTTTAGAAATACTGCAATACGCAAGCCGGTAGTGAGTGTAGTACTGCATGATTAGCAAGAGGGTGAAGTAGTGTCGTTTATTATTATTATAATAATAATTATTATTATAGGGTGTTATATGTTGCATGCTGTGTAGTACCGCACATGTAAGTTAACACAGGGTGCATACTTGGACACATAAAAAACATTCCCAGATTTTTCCCGAGTTAAAAATACACTTTTCTTCTGTTGAAAATACAATTCTTCCCGAGTGAAAATAATGCTTTTTCCGCGTTAAGTGACAGTATACTTTCCCCTGTAACTGTAAAACCTACCAGTCCTTTGAATGGTAAAGAATTTATATAGCAGCGTAGAACTTCCCGCCACTTAAGGAAACGAAACCCAGCAAAATATTTCGTATTACGAAAGTATAAATACGAATCCCACCATACGCAGCACGTTAGTTTCTGAAGCTTTGAAATCGAGATTGCAATGACCTTTTGTCAGTCAGCCTTAGCTCCCCTCATGTAACATCGCCAGCCAATGACAGCAGATATCAGAGCATAAGACACGTGATGTAGTCATCCAACAGCAGTATCACTAATACATAGCGTGAACAAACAAATAGGAGAAGTTAATGGTTTAAATTAATATAGATATAGTAAAGCTACAAGAAAAGCTAAGCTTTCACATTTAATAATGGTGTTTTTTGCGTTTGTTACCTTTTAACATATATCAAACAGAAATGTGCCAGTAATAATTAAAATAATGACATAAATGTCTGGTCTTCTGCCCTGAAATTTTTCTGAGTGGCTCGTCCTCAAAGTGCTAGTTTTCGAAAGACAGTCAAATGCTCCGTGATTTAAGAAATGCATTGCGCATTCTCACACATGACAAATGATTTGCGTAAAAGTAAATTTACTTTGAAAGTAACGCTTCTGAAACCACCATTCCCAATATTTTTTCCCGCGACCTGTTAGAAATGTTAGCAGTCGTTACGTCATGCCCATACAAAGCAGTTTGTTGTAACGAAGTATTGCGTGAGCTTCGTCCTAACGCGTTTGACACATTTTGCTGCCTGTAGACGGTTGGGTGCGCACTTTTTTTTCTTTTGTTTTGTAAATGGGTAAACGGTACATTTTCCTTGCAACTTAAGTTAATTTTGGGTTTTTCTATCGTTTGTGTTTTATTGCTGCAGCACTATTCTGCAGTTGCGGGCTCAATCAAAGCTCTTTGTTAGGCTATCAGTTATTACCAGCTAAAATTACAAAAATTTAACTGAAAATTAAAACAATGATAAATTCCCAAATTCTAAAAAATTCCCGGGTTTTTCCTGGTTTTCTCCCAAATGGAAAAATCCCCGAGCTTTTCCCGGATTTCTCGGTTGTTCCGGTGCATATACACCCTGTAACAGTGCTATGTTAAGAAACACATTACAAAATAAATGGCATCCATTGTATCGAAGTTTAAGAGCTCTTTACTAGACGCTAGCACCAGATTTCCCTATGATTCTCACAGTTAAAGCATTACTTCATCAAAGATCACATTTCCGAAAATCATTTTCTGCAGCGTGAGAGACATCTTTAGAAGAGCCAGGAAGGAGAACTAGAAAAACTGAGAGACGTACCTAATGTAGTACATCTCAAACAAAACCCATCATGTGTACGGGAGTCTGCTGCAACTAAATATGGGGCACTTCGCTCTAACGAGATGGAGGTGTTGTAAATGGCATCCTTCGTGGGGTTGATTTTAAGTGACTGTGTCAGTGAAGGATTGTACTGAAAGTGAACAATGAACCAGTAATGACAGTGACTTCAAATTGTAGAGTAGTGACTTCGATAGGCTGGATAGTGAATTTTAATAACTGCAGTAAACATTACATGTTTTCTTCATGGTACAAGATACTTGTAGATTACAAACTGTGAAAGTGACTTTGAAGATTTCTGTTGAGGGTTAAAATTTCGCGACATTTTTGCGGCAGTAGGTAACAACGGAGGTTGCATAATGTTACACTATGGAAGTGGAACTGCAATAGATGTTGAATAGCTATTACCCACAGCAGCACTTGCATAACAGTAGTTATGATGAGTGATGATAAGTACGCTATTGTATGTGTGACATCAGCTGCTTCCATGTGTCTGGCAGTTTCAACAAGAACAGCTCGTGATGTGCATCCCGCTCTCTCCCCTCTCACACCGTGTGATGTGCACCCGACAGCTCGTGATGTGCACCCCGCTCTTTGCCCTCTCAACGCTCATGATGTCCACCCCATTCTCTACTCCCCTCTCACAGCTCATGATGTGCACCCCCTTCTCCCCTCCCCTCCCACACCTCATGATGTAGCCCCCGCTATCTCACCAATCTCAGCTCGTGATGTGCACCTCACCCTCACCCCTCTCACAGATCATGATGTGTACCCCTCTCTCTCGCCTCTCACAGCTTGTGATGTGCACCCCGCTGTCTCCCCTCTCACAGCACTCGATGTGCATATTACTCAGTCCCCTCTCACAGCTTGTGATGTGCACCCCACTCTGTACCCTCTCACAGCTCATGATGTGCAACCCACTCTCTCTTCTCTCACAGCTCATGACGTGCACCCCGCTGTCTCCCCTCTCACAGCTCTTGATGTGCACATTGCTCTGACCCCTTTCACAGTTTGTGATGTGCACCCCGCTCTGTCCCCTCTCACATCTCATGATGCGCACCACAGTCTCTCCTCTTACACAGCTCATGATGTGCACATCACTCTCTCCCCTCTCACAGCTCGTGATGTGCACTCGGCTCTCTCCCACCTCATAGCTCATGACGTGCACCCCACACTCTCCCCTCTCACAGCTCATGATGTGTCCCTCGGTGTCACCCCTCTCACAGCACGTGATGTGCACACTGATCTATCCAGTCTCACAGCCTGTGATGTGCACCCTGCTTTTGCCCCTCTTGCAGCTCGTGATGTGCACCCCACTCTGTCCCTCTCACAGCTTGTGATATGCATCCCACTCAGTCCCCTCTCACAGCTCATTATGTACACCCTACTCTCCCCCCTCTCACAGCTCGTGATGTGCACCCCACTCCCTCCCCTCTCACAGCTCATGATGTGCACCGCACTCTCTCCCCTCGCACAGCTCGTGATGTGCACACCGATCTGTCCCCTCTCACAGCTGATGATGTGGTCACCGTCCGCTCCTCCCCTCTCACAGCTCATGATGTGCCCCCCATTGTCTCCCCTCTCACAGCTCGTGATGTGCACACTAATCTCTCCCCTCTCACAGCTCGTGATGTGTACCCTGCTCTCTCCCCTCTCACAGCTTGTGATGTGCACCCACTCTGTCCACTCTCACAGCTCATGATCTGCACCCCACTCAGTCCCCTCTCACAGCTCATGATGTGCACCCCACTCTCTTCCCTCTCACAGCTCGTGCTGTTCACCCCACTCTCTCCCCTCTCACAGCTCTTGATGTGCACCCCGCTCTTTCCCCTCTCTCAGCTCACGATGTGCACCCCGTTCTCTCCTCCCCTCTCATAGCTCATGATGTGTACTTCTCTCCTCCCCTCTCATAGCTCATGCTGTGCACTCCGCTGTCTCCCCTCTCACAGCTCGTGATGTGCACACGGATTTCTCCCCTCTCACAGTTCGTGATGTGCACCTTGCTCTCACCCCTCTCACAGCTCATGATGTGTACCCCACTCGCTCCCCTCCACAGCTAGTGATGTGAAACCCACTCTGTCCCCTCTCACAACTTGAGATGTGCACCGCACTCTGTCCCCTCTCACAGCTCATGATGTGCAGCCCACTCTCTCCCCTCTCACAGCTCGTGATGTGCACCCCGTTCTCTCCTTCCCTCTCACATCTCATGATGGGCCCCCCGATGTCTCCCCTCTCACAGCTCGTGATGTGCACACCGATCTCTCCCCTCTCAGAGCTCGTGATGTGCACCCAATTTGTCCCCTCTCACGGCTCATGTTGTGCAGCCCGTTCTCTCCTCCCCTCTCGTTGCTCATCATGGCAATCCGCTGTCTCCCCACTAACAGCTCGTGATGAGCGCATGGATCCCTCCCTTCTCACAGCTCATGACGCGCACCTCCCTCTCACCCCCCCTACAGCGCGTAATGTGTACCCCACTCTGTCCCCTCTCAAAGCTTATGATGTGCACCCCACTCTGTACCCTCTCACAACTTGTGACGTGCACCCCACTCTGTCCCCTCTCACAGCTCATGATGTGCCCCCACTCACTCCCCTCTCACAGCTCATGATGTGCACCCCACTCTGTCCCCTCTCACAGCTCATGATGTGCACTCCACTCTCTCCCCTCTCACAGCTCGTGATGTGCACCACACTCTGTCCCCTCTCACAGCTCGTGATGTGTACCACACTCTCTTGCCTCTCACAGCTCCTGATGTGCACACCGATCTCTCCCCTCTCAGAGCTCATGATGTGGTCCCCGTTCTCTCCTCCCCTCTCACAGCTCATGATGTGCGCCCCGCTGTCACCCCTCTCACAGCTCGTGATGTGCACACCGATCTCTCCCCTCACACAGCTCGTGATGTGCACCCGCTCTCTCCCCTCTCACAGCTCACGATGTGCACTCCACTCAGTCCCCTCTCACAGCTCATGATGGGCCTCCCACTCACTCCCCTCTCACAGCTCATGACGTGCACCCCACTCTCTCCCCTCTTACAGCTCGTGATGTGCACCTTGCTCTCACCCCTCGCACAGCTCACGATGTGTTCCCCACTCTCTTCCCTATCACAGCTCGTGAAGTGCACTCCGCTCTCTCCCCTCTCACAGCTATTGATGTGCACTCCATTCTCTCCACCCCTCTCATTGCTGATGATCTGCACCCAGCTGTCTCCCCTCTCACAGCTCGTGATGTGCACACCGATCTCTCCCCTCTCACAGCTTCTGATGTGGTCCCCATTCTTTCCTCCCCTCTCACAGCTCATGATGTGCCCCCCGCTGCTTCCCCTCTCACAGTGCATGATGTGCATCCCACTCTCTCCCCTCTCACAGCTCGTGATGTGCACCCCACTCTCACCCCTCTCACAGCTCAAGATGTGCACCCTGCTCTCTCCCCTCTCACAGCTTTTGATGTGCACCCCACTATTTTCCGTCTCACTGCTCATGATGTGTACCTCACTCTCTCCCCTCTCACAGCTCATGATGTGCACCCCACTATTTTCCGTCTCACAGCTCATGATGTGCAACCCACTCTCTCCCCTCACACAGCTTATGATGTGTAACCCTCTCTCTTGCCTCTCACAGCTCCTGATGTGCACCCCGCTGTCTCCCCTCTCACAGTTCTCGATGTGCACATTGCTCTGTCCCCTCTCACAGCTCATGATGTTTACCTCACTCTCTCCCCTCTCACAGTTTGTGATGTGCACCCCACTCTGTCTCTCTTACATTTCATGATGTGCACCCCACTCTCTCCTCTCTTCCAGCTCGTCATGTGCACCCCACTCTCTCCCCTCTCACAGCTCGTGATGTGCACTCCGCTCTCTAACCACTCATAGCTCGTGATATGCACCCCACACTATCCCCTCTCACAGCTCATGATGTGCCCCCCTGTCCCCCCTCTCACAGGTCATGATGTGCACCTCGCTCTCACCCCTCTCACAGCTCATGATTTGTACCCCTCTTTCTTGTTGTCGGTTTGTGTCGCGCAAGCCAATCAAAAGCAAGCGGCCGCAGGTCCGCGCATGCGCACTGCAGCGCGCACAGCGCCACGAACACAAAGCGGCTAGGAGACGACACAGGCACGCTATACTTCCAAGTACCGAAAATTGCGTTTACGTTGCCATAACGCATGCCACCGCATTCCATCGAGCTGATGTGCCCGCCTTCATCGCCCTTGCCTCCTCCTTAACAGTATCAGGCGCAGTATATCCATTTCCATGATTCTCAGCTGAAATGCATAAAAATTTTTACAGTTTCTCTGACCGCATGTTTCCATGCATGTATAATAACGATAGCGTATTTGACTGTATTCTGCAGATTGTCATAAATGCCGCATTATGTCATCTTATTCTCATTCACACTGACATCGTGTTTTGGATTTTTCGTTTTGGAAAATGAGTTAGGAATAGTGTGTAGTACCACATTATACTAACACATCTATAAAAACACCTGAAAAATTGATTCAGAGTTTCAAAGAATAAGAAGATAAACAGAATGTGGTTATAACTCGTTCCCAGAGATCCAAATGATTAAGCAGCCCAATTCCCTATATGATACAACAACGATTTGGGTCTGAAAAACAAAACTGGAAAAAAACCTTACTTTCGAGACTTCCTGCAGTTCGTCGAAGTTTGTAACATGCATCTGATGAATGAAAATGTTTCGTATATGGTGCTGCAGTCTAAAAATATTACAGCAGAGATCTTTTATTTCAATCTACTGTGGTTGAGGATTCGAACGCAGATAAATACTTGTGACAACCGAGATGATGAAGATGACTGCTGCTAGCTACACTCCCAGTAATTTAAGTTGTGCTCTTAGATTCCTGTCTAACCGCATACTCGGAAATCGCTGCATATTCGGAAAAATGGTGAATTATTTCTGACAAGAAAAAATATAAAGGTCACTGTTGGTTGTTTCATCCACAGCTATTTCATCTCTAACAATTTAATATTTCGTATTTTAAACACACAGAAATCACGAAATCATTACTGAGGAAGTGCGCTCTTACATGTACATAATAACGTATATTGTAGAAAAGTTTTAACTTACACGAATAACAATGTCTCAGAACGTGTTGCATATATGAAGAGGAAAAAAAAAGTTTTTCATCCACCCATACGCCTTCCCGCGCGCTAACCACTTGGCCACGCTAAACAACAGAGGCACTGCTCAATTCTAGTAGTATTGTGTAGACTAGAGGAACTAGCCTGACTTCGTTGCCAAATGGTGCTGCATAAGTCATAAATGCATGATAATTTGAAAGGTTTCCAATATCAGGCTTCACATAATTGCTTTCCATTGTTACTTGAAAGTTGTAAACACGTTTCGGTAATTACTAACTAACCCATATGAGGAAAAAAGTACACAAAGGCACTAGTAACGTCACTTCACACTCATGTCATATACGTAAGCAGAGCCGTTGTCTTGATATTTGATTATGTTTAAACTCTTATTTGCATAAAACTAACACGTATTTTGAGAGAACATTGACCGAAAACCTTTTTTTTTTTTTTTTTTTTTTTGGATGTAATCATTCACAATAACAACCTAACCTAACCCTATTTCTAACAAAGGAAAATAGTCTATTACGAACTGACTTTCCAACCGGATGCGTCCTCTGGTGATTCTTTAGTAACACAATCACTAAATCCAAAGCTAAAACCGCTAAATGCTTAAAACAACAAATTATAGGTGTACATAAACCACAGCTCACCGATCGACAGGGCCACACCGAAATCCAAAACCTCTCGGTACAATTGTCGTAAAATCGGTGGGAGGACCGTTCGGTAACAGGTCTCAGAAGCTTACGGAATATGAAATTTCGATAAAGAATCGACGAAAATGACGTCACTACCGAAACGAACCAACTATGCCGATCGATACGAACGATACAGAATAGGGCCCCCGGACGCGCGCCTGCTCCTTCAGCGGTAGCTCGATTCCTGTGCCAGAGGTAAAGTTACGTGAGTGTGGTGTACTGGCCTCTGTATGTCGGTCATGAGGCCGCAGACGACGTTGATCCAGACGTGGAGGCCGAGCTGCATGGTGCGGCGCGGCGTGCTGCGGCCCCTCCTCGGCAGCAGGCGCTGAAACACGCCGCCCACGCCGCCCCCTGGCAACCCGTCCCGGCTCACCAGCGTCACGTTGCACAGCCGCAGGCCCATCAGCGACGACCTGTGCGAGCCCAGCACAACAGCCACCTCACACTGCACAGCGCCAGCTGCTAAGTGCGCACTGCTCAGCACATTGAACAAATAACAATACTCGACAGACATTTTGCATCTGCCGTGTGATGTATCAAATAGTACTGGGTGACTACAAAGTGCAGCTACACACGGAGGTCAAGTGTAGGCTGTAATTACAGTATGGCAACGAAACTTGTTTCCTATGCTAATCTGTTAATGCGGAACCTATACTACTGGCCATTAAAATTGCTACACCGCGAAGATGACGTGCTACAGACGTGAAATTTAACCGACAGGAAGAAGGTGCTGTGGTATGCAAATGATTATCTTTTCAGAGCATTCACACAAGGTTGGCGCCGGTGGCGAAGCCTACAACGTGCTGACATGAGGAAAGTTTCCAACGGATTTCTCATACACGAACAGCAGTTGACCGGCGTTGCCTGGTGAAACGTTGTTGTGATCCTTCGTTTACGGAGGAGAAATGTGTATCATCACGTTTCCGACCTTGATAACGGTCGGACTGTAGCCTATCGCAATTGCGGTTTATCGTATCGCGACATTGCTGCTCGCGTTGGTCGAGATCCAATGACTGTTAGCAGAATATGGAATCTGTCGGTTCACGAGGGTAATCGGAACGCCGTGCTGGATAACAACGGCCTCGTATCACTAGCAGTCGAGATGACAGGCATCTTATCCGCATGGCTGTAACGGATCGTGCAGCCACGTCTCGATCCCTGAGCCAACAGATGGGGACGTTTGCAATACAACAATCATCTGCACGAACAGTTCGACGAAGTTGGCAGCAGCATGGACTATAAGCTCGGAGACCATGGCTGCGGTTACCCTGGACGCTGCATCACAGACATGAGCGCCTGCGATGGTGTACTCAACGGCGAACCTGGGTGCACGAATGGCAAAACGTTATTTTTTCGGATGAATCCAGGTTCTGTTTACAGCATCATGATGGTCGCATCCGTGTTTGGCGACATCGCGGTGAACGCACATTCGAAGCGTGTATTCGTCATCGCCATACTGGCGTTATCACCTGGCATGATGGTATGGGGTGCCATTGGTTACACGTCTCGGTCACCTGTTATTCGCATTGACAGCACTTTGAACAGTGGACGTTACGTTTCAGATGTGTTACGTCCCGTGTCTCTACCCTTCATTCGATCCCTGCGAAACCGTACATTTCAGCAGGATAATGCACGACCGCATGTTGCAGGTCCTGTACGGGCCTTTCTGGATACAGAAAATGTTCGACTGCTGCCCTGGCCAGCACATTCTCGAGATCTCTCATGAATTGAAAACGTCTGGCCAATGGTGGCCGAGAAACTGGCTCGTCACAATACACCAGTCACTACTCTTGATGAACTGTGGTATCGTGTTGAAGCTGCATGGGCAGTTGTACTTGTGCACGCCATCCAAGCTCTGATTGACTCAATGCCCAGGCGTATAAAGGCCGTTATTATGGCCAGAGGTGGTTGTTCTGGGTACTGATTTCTCAGGATCTATGCACCCAAATTGCGTGAAAATGTAATCACATGTCAGTTCTAGTATAATATATTTGTCCAATGAATACCCGTTTATCATCTGCATTTCTTCTTGGTGTAGCAATTTTAATAGCCAGTAGTGTATTTACGCTAGAAAAACAGTTAGTTCCAGTTTTGGCCACCAGATGCAAATCTGGTGCTGTGCACTGTTTGTATGACGATATAAAATCCATGCTGTCATTTGACGAACCCCAACGTGAGTGAACAGTATGGCTATCGAGAAGAGAGCCACCAGATGCAAATCTGGTGCTGTGCACTGTTTGTATGACGATATAAAATCCATGCTGTCATTTGACAAACCCCAACGTGAGTGAACAGTATGGCTGTCGAGAAGAGAGACTGTGCACTGTTAGTGAAACTGTTTTATGTGAAAGCACTACAGTGCTGCACTGACAGTATTGCTGACTGAAAGGTCTGAGCAGAGGCCCGAAGTTATTAAATCGTTTAAAGAAGATGATAATGAAATTCGAAAACACGGTTGAGCTTGGTGTGGCACCTGGAACAGGAAGGCACCCTATCCCAGTGCAAGTTACTGAGGAGATTGCTGTTGCTGCAACTGACCATGCAGCACGTGCCCCAGGTAGCGTTAGTGCTCGTGCAGTGTCATATGAATGATCCATTCCATAGTCAACACTATGAATAGTTTTATGCTCTACTTTACACTGGTACCCATAGAAGATCCAGATATGCAGCAACTGGAACCTTATGATCTGCACCAATGTTCTGAATTTGATCTTCGGCGTTGTGATGCCACTTCCTCGGACGAGAAATGAAAATCAAAAATTAGCTCCAAAATTATCAAAGATTTCCCCAAAACAAGTTACAAATTCCATGGATAATGAACAAGCAAACAAATTTCCAGTTAACACTATTATTTGGATATTAACCAGTAACTGAATCATGAATCTAATACTTAGTAATTTATTAACATACGAAAGAAATATAGGATTCCAGTAAAATTAAACTCAAAATTCAAAATCATAGTAAATCGCAAAATCATTATAATTAAAATTCGCAAAGTAGAAGCAACGTTCCCAAAGAATGCTCCGTGTGAGTACTCTTTGAGATCCGTGAGTAATGGCTAAGGATAATTCAATCCATTGTCACTACGTTACGATAGTTACCTGAAGCAGGTCATACTTTTGAATGCTCGTATATGCAAGCGCAATTATATTGTTTTTTTTTTTTTTAGAATTGATTATTGCGATCTACTATGACGCAGTGAAACGATACTTTGACTTCAAATATTACGTTATTTAGAATTCAGATAGAGGACTTGCATATATTAGACTATATTACACAGAAGTGACTTTTAATTAGATAACCTGAAGATAACACTATTTAGGAAGCGAATACAGACAATTTCATTCGTAATAACTAATGGACTACGGAACTTGTGCGATAGTTACGAAGCATATAATTTATAATTCCCCCCAAAACCTGGGAAAGCTTCTTCCTCACGGCTCCGTTAGGAAGTGACTAATATTGTGTAATAAACCAGCATATCGTATCAATTGACGCATTTATCACTCAAGTTTTAAAATATTATTTGTGCTGCGATATTATTTGACTGAACGCGCGGCGCTTATATAGATATTCCTTGACGTTAGGAATTAATAACACTGTTACGACTGATTATAGATTTGAGGTTACAACCAGTCTCTAGGGAATTTGGTGTCGCTGGAACTAATTTGAACTTATCATTAATATTTAAATAGCAACTGATAAACCATCGATTATAAACGATTTAATTATGACATTTGGTGAAGTAAATATCTCGCACAAGTCGCGAGTTCAGTTTATCAATATTCTTTTTTGTAACGTCGATACCGATACATAAGAAATAACAATCTCATTGCTCTACCGCAGCCAAGACCGAAGATCCGAAGGACGCTACAGTCTCTGGCACGGAAGTTGATGACATTTGTCCGGACAATGTTATATGGGCTGACAGGGCACGTTATACACTACAGGATGCAGTGAATACACAGTACTGCCGAAATTGGGGTACTGTTAAACAGCGTGTTGTGCACGAAGAGCCATTGCACTCGCCATATGTGACTGTATGATGTGGATTGACAAGCATCTCTATTCTCGGTTCGCTCTTCTTTGAAGAGAATATACACAGCGGGTTATTGAGACCTCCTTGTACAGCATGTGATCCCCGCTTTGTAAGAGCGCAGCTGTGTGGAAACCACTGTTTTTCGTGCAGAATGGGAGAAAACCTCATGTAGCTCGCTTAGTCAAAGGTCTGCTTAATGCAACCTTCCAGAGGTTTCCCAGATGCATGGCCTGCTAGATCACCTCATCTGACTCCATGTGACTTTTGATTCTGGGAATATCTACCGTAGCAGAACACGTTTACCAGGGACACGTTCGGTCTCTACCTGATCTGAAGGCCATTACATTGGAAGGCGTTGCTCACATTCCACCTGAACTACTCCGAGCAACTGTTTATTACGTCGTTTTACAGATGCAGCATCTTGTCGACGTGCCCAGAGCCCATACTAAAAAAGTCGTGAAGAGGCGGTTAATAATAAAACCAACACTATGTCTTTCTCACTTCGACCTTTCTGTCCACGCCCCGTTGCTAATCCATTACATATATAACATTTCTGTACGTCTTTCTTGCATTCACAGCGATTTCCCTAAATCGCTGCAGGCAAATTCTGGGATGGCTCCTTTGAAAGGGCCGGACGTTGTGGCCGAGCGGTTCTAGGCGCTTCAGTCCGTAACCACGCGACCGTTACGGTCGCAGGTTCGAATTCTGCCTCGGGCATGGATGTGTGTGATGTCCTTAGGTTAGTCAGGTTTAAGTAGTTCTAAGTTCTAGGAGACTGATGACCTCAGGTGTTAAGTCCCATGGTGCTCAGAGCCTTTGAAAGGGTACGGCTGACTTCCTTCCCTAATCCGATGAGACCGATGACCTCGCTGTTTGGTCTCTTCCCCTACACAACTCAAGGGGGCTAATTTTTCCCAGCATAAATCGGTTTCGCTTAACGCATTAGAGTGCCTACTAAGTTTTGCTGCCATAATAACAGCCCACACCGGACCTCTGTGAATAGCGGCGCTTTGATTATAACCATCTGGCATGTATTTTAGTGTGTGGTATCTGAATCTACGTTTCAAAACGTTATAGCACGTATGATTTTTCGATTTTTAATGGTTTTTACTGTTTATTGGTTACTTACCGTATTTCTTTTTCTTTTGCGCTCTTCTGGTTAGATGTCTAAATTATAAACTTTTTCTCAAGAATGCTGGAAGACCTACAAGTGGTCACTCGATAGTGACTGTGATAAGGATTCTAAACTTCACCCGCCTGGTAGTAAGACAATCTGAAGGGCGAAAAAATGATATAGCTCACGTTAAAACACGCTTGGTGCAGTTCTCATCATACCTACCACGCCCCAACAGTGGATTGCGAGTTTTTATTTTCTCTGTGAGTGTTTCTTGACTGAGGTAATTAAACATCGTGCTGTTTAAAGCTTAAACTTGATAGTGCCCCCCCCCCTCTCCCCAAGCGTTTGAGGTAAGACATCAAAAATTTAAAAAAAAATTGAGTTTTGAAACATATGTTTATTTTGTAGCGCACATCTTTCTGAAGAGTCTGATATACAAAACATATATTTCCAGGAAATGTAAGAACGTTATTCGGTCTTGAGTGTGCCAAAGAGCAGTTGCCACGCCCCTTCACACAGCATTCGCACGCCACTGTATTTCGCTGTGTGGAATTCATACGTCTATATTTTGTTATGGAAGCCATCAAACCCATATTCACGACAGTAGAAATTAAAATGTCCTGCGGAGCCTCTCCTGATACCAATCGGCCGGTTTGGTATTTTATTCCCCGTAAAAACAATCTCACAACTAATACTAGGTGGGAATATTTGTGAGCGGGAGAATAAGAACTCTTCTGAAAATTTGCGCTCTTTTTGACTATTAGCTAATATCTTTCTCTTTTATGTACCATAAAATTAAGTATAGGAAACATAAAACCAGTAAAGCCAATCCCAAGCAAGACATTACACATTTCTTTGATCCTTAGGTCCCAGCAATTTTTTTTTCTCTCTAATCTTGTTACAGCTTTACGCGGCGTGCTTTCCTTTATGCGAAAGAATCTATTACCTCATCAAAGTTCGTAAAACGTTGTGTTTAAAAAGATTCAAAACCAGCTGGGATGCGTTTCAAAATCTTATGAATAATCGACGGACCAATGTGCGCTGGTAGCTAGGCGCTTTGTGAAACAAGGTTTCTTTTCTTGAAGAATATGAATTTGTCATCCCTAAAATTGCCGTCCCGGACAGATACCCCGATTTGCCCCCCCCCCCCCCCTCACCCCGCGCCGCTAAGACCCGAGCAAGGATTATGATGTAATATACACGCATACGTGTGTGGTGTCAGTTCTGTCGAACATATCTGACGGAACAGTCACACACATTTATACAAAGTATACCTGCAGGCATGAGTGACTTGATAACTTCAGTGCGGATGCACAACAGTGTCCCAGCCTCGTGCGGGAATACAGGACTCACTATGAGCAAGCGGGGGAATGGATAGTGGACACCACAAGTGTGTGACAAGTTGAGAATTTGGGTGGGACAGGAAACGTGTCCGGATGGCCGAGGCGGTTAAGGCAACTGCTACAATTAAGTGAGATATCCGGTTTCAAGCCCAGGTACGGTGCAAAATTCAACGTTCACCATAGAATTATTTCGATGTCCTATTCCGGCCAAGGAAAGTCTTTTCGAAATTTGATGATGGTGTTAATTCAGGGTGGGAGAGAGTCAACAAATTTCTTCAGATATGTTATATCCAGATAATGTCACTTATTGATTATAAGATCCCATAGATCAACCAGACAGCCAGTAGGTTGAATGCTTCATTTTACCTGTTACAAAAGATATATGCATTCACGAAGGATTCCAAACTCACCAGACTGATGTCAACCTTGCTAAAGAATCGCTGACCTTTTGTTGACTTTCAAGTTCAACAAAGTAAATGAAGACTACAGAAAATCGATTGCTCGCAGGAAGTATGCTGGCTCCATTAATGTTCAATATTTGCACTAGTGATCAACCATTCCCCATCAACACCAGAAGATTTATCTATGCAAACGACCTTGCACTAGCTTGTTAGTGAGCAACCTTCGAAGAGGCCGATCTCACACTTCATAACGCTCCGAAGGAACTTGGCACAAATTACAAGGCTAACCGCCTTGGGCCAAACCCATCAAAATCCCAACTTCGTGCTTTCCACCTCAGGTATAAAGAGGCTTCAAGAGAGTTACATGTCTCCTGGAACGGAATCCTCTCGGAACGTTCTTTCACGCCAAAGTGCCTAGGGGTAACGCAGGATTGCTCCCTCACTTTCAGAACGTACGGCTCCAACATTCAAGCGTAAAGTCGGTGCCAGAAATGACATCTTGAGGAAGCTAAGAGGTACAAAATGGGAAGCAAAACCACAATTTCTTATAGCCACAGCACTGACTTTGTGGTTCTCAGATGCAGAATACGTAATGTCTGTGTCGTGTAGGTCAACCCATGACAAGACTGTGGACCCTGCCTGAATCACCAGATGCCTAAAAACCACTATTTGCTGAAAAGATATGCTGTCTTGTTGGCAATGCAACTCCAAGTATTCGCCGAGTAGTCGCTGCTGATCAAGAACGATTGAAAGTTGAGGACTTTGGAGTTCACCCAGCTTTTGGTCATCAACACTCTCAACCAAGGCTGAAACCAAGAAAAAGTTTGCTTCACACATCAAAGCATTTGGAAGAACCTCCAGATAAGGCAAGACTTTCATTGTGGGAATCTAAGCACCAAAAGTGGATGGAGCCACATGAACATCTTAGATCTGGTTACAACGAGGACTAGGATGTTTGGACGACCCTTAAGCGTATAAGAACTGTTGTTGGCAGGACTAAGCCGCTGCAGAAATTATGGGGCTTCACTTCAGAGGACAGCAAGTGTGAATGTGGTGAAGAACAAACAAGTGATATGTGTCAATGCCCTCTGTGTCCATTTTCATGCTCAGAACAAGATTAATTGCTTACCAAGCAGTTTTGGAGAATGTTATCTGATTGTAGATTAGGTCAAGACCTTTTGTCATGATAATTTATTTTTTTGTAATCTATCTATACATAACTATGATTAATATAATACTTCCCATGCTTCTGACACCAAGGAAAAAACATGCTGTTAAAGGTAGTCCCACCCATTTTGTATGGAATTAACATCGGGTAATTTGCGGACAAGACTAGGTGCTATAAGGTGCTTGAATGTTCGTCAAATCAGGAACATATGCGTGCAACCTTGTGAACATGATCGCTATAGTGTTGGAAGGCATGGGTGTGCACAGCATACCCATGATGAAGATGTAGAAAAAGAGTAACACCTGGTTCCCGAAATTGTTGAATTATTCATTTTGGTTTGTACTCACGGTAATCTGAATGAGTGTGCCCAAGCCATACTATGTAAACAGGTTCTAAACGACAAAGAACCTCTTCCGGTCAGAAATACATCCTCCACGAGTCATTTGAAAAGAGGAAAAATTGCGATTCACCGAATCACACTATATGCCTCGAGTCCGTTGCTACCCAGTTTCTGTGTTTTTTGGCCTGTTGAAAATGATTAGCTTTATATGCCGCTGTGAACAACGGCCTTTTGCGAGGTGCCCAACTCTAAACGTCATTTGCAAGGAGTTCCCTTCGCGAAGTTCATTTGGTAAAATGGTACACATGGACGTGCATTCACTTCACAAAGTCATGGGGTACCTCTTAACATTGCGTCAGACCTTCTTTTGCCGGCGTAGTGCTGTAGCTCGTCGAGGTATGGAGTTAACAAGTCGTTGCAAGTCCCCTGAGCCATGGTGCCTCTATAAATGCCTCTACAGCCGTCTACAACTGCGAAAGTGTTGCCGGTGCAGCATTTCGTGCACCAACTGACCTCTCGATTATGTCCCATAAATGTTCGATGGGATTCACGTCGGGCGATCTAGGTGGCCAAATCATTCGCTCGAGCTGCCAGAATGTTCTTAACACCAATCGTGAACAAGTGTAGCCGGGTGACACGACTTCGTTGTTTGGGAACATGAAGTACATGAATGGCTGCAAATGGTCTCCAAGTAGCCAAACATAAGCATTTACAGTCACTGATCGGTAACTTGGGCCAGAGGACCCAGTCCATTCCTTATAAACATAGCTCATACGTTATGGAGACACCACCAGCTTCTACAGTGCCTCGTTGGCAATTTAGGTCCATGACTTTGTGGGGTCCGCGCCACACTCGAACCCTCCCACCAGCTCTTAACAACTGAAACAGGGACTCGTCTGACTTGGCCACATTTTTCCAGTCGTCTAAGGTCCAACCTGTGGTATCGGCCGCACTTTTAAATACGCGCGCCGCCAGTTACGCCGCCGCGTTAGTTCCAACATTCATGCATTGAGCCCGTTTTGTGTGTTTGCCAGTTGAATATCATTTACAGAATTTCATAGTGGCCAGGGCACGACATCTTCTGAACAGACATTGTATTGTAGAGTGACGAATTTCCATCTGTATATATTTCTACATTCATATCTACTGTTAGGAACTGACACTGCTATTTCAGCAACAAAGTTATTTACTCGTATTGGTTCAAATGGCTCTGAGCACTATGGGACTTAACGTCTGAGGTCATCAGTCCCCTAGAACTTAGAACTACTTAAACCTAACTAACCTAAGGACATCACACACATCCATGCCCGAGGCAGGATTCGAACCTGCGACCGTAGCAGTCGCGCAGTTCCAGACTGAAGCGCCTAGAACCGCTCGGCCACACCGCCCGGCTGCACTGGTATTATATTGCTTGATATTAGATGTAGCATAAATTAATATCTGAATTCTCTGTTCATAAACAGCATCTAATCCTCGCTACTGTATCCACTAAAGAACCACACAGCTTGCAAAGGAAGACCGATATGGTCACGTGACCAGGAGAGGTGCTGTAGGCGATGTCGTGCTGTTAGCAACGACACTCGCGTCGGTCGTCCGCTGCCATAGATCATTAACGCCAAATATCGCCGCACTGTCCTGACAGATACGTTCTTAGTACGTCCCACGTTGATTTCTGCGGTTATTTCACGTATTGTTGCTTGTCTGTTAACACTGACCACTTTACACAAACGCCGCTGCCCTCGGTTCTTAAGTGACGGCTGTTGGCCACCGCGTTGTCGATGGTGAAAGGTGGTATTCTCGGCATACAGGGCTATTACAAATGATTGAAGCGATTTCATAAATTCACTGTAGCTCCATTCATTGACATATGGTCACGACCCACTACAGATACATAGAAAAACTCATAAAGTTTTGTTCGGCTGAAGCCGCACTTCAGGTTTCTGCCGCCAGAGCGCTCGAGAGCTCAGTGAGACAAAATGGCGACAGGAGCCGAGAAAGCGTATGTCGTGCTTGAAATGCACTCACATCAGTCAGTCATAACAGTGCAACGACACTTCAGGACGAAGTTCAACAAAGATCCACCAACTGCTAACTCCATTCGGCGATGGTATGGGCAGTTTAAAGCTTCTGGATGCCTCTGTAAGGGGAAATCAACGGGTCGGCCTGCAGTGAGCGAAGAAACGGTTGAACGCGTGCGGGCAAGTTTCACATGTAGCCCGCGGAAGTCGACGAATAAAGTAAGCCGGGAGCTAAACGTACCACAGCCGACGGTTTGGAAAATCCTACGGAAAAGCCTAAATCAGAAGCCTTACCGTTTACAATTGCTACAAGCCCTGACACCCGATGACAAAGTCAAACGCTTTGAATTTTCGGCGCGGTTGCAGCAGCTCATGGAAGAGGATGCGTTCAGTGCGAAACTTGTTTTCAGTGATGAAGCAACATTTTTTCTTAATAGTGAAGTGAACAGACACAATGTGCGAATCTGGACGGTAGAGAATCCTCACGCATTCGTGCAGCAAATTCGCAATTCACCAAAAGTTAACGTGTTTTATGAAATGTCACGGTTTAAAGTTTATGGCCCCTTTTTCTTCTGCGAAAAAAACGTTACAGGACACGTGTATCTGGAGATGCTGGAAAATTGGCTCATGCCACAACTGGAGACCGACAGCGCCGACTTCATCTTTCAAAAGGATGGTGCTCCACCGCACTTCCATCATGATGTTCGGCATTTCTTAAACAGGAGATTGGAAAACCGATGGATCGGTCGTGGTGGAGATCATGATCAGCAATTCATGTCATCCCGACTTAACCCCATGCGATTCCTTTCTGTGGGGTTATGTGAAAGATTCAGTGTTTAAACCTCCTCTACCAAGAAACGTGCCAGAACTGCGAGCTCGCATCAACGATGCTTTCGAACTCATTGATGGGGACATGCTGCGCCGAGTGTGGGAGGAACTTGATTATCGGCTTGATGTCTGTCGAATCACTAAAGGGGCACATATCGAACATTTGTGAATGCCTAAAAAAACTTTTTGAGTTTTTTGTATGTGTGTGCAAAGCATTGTGAAAATATCTCAAATAATAAAGTTTATTATTGTAGAGCTGTGAAATCGCTTCAGTCATTTGTAATAACCCTGTACTCTTGACACTGTGGATCTTGGAATATTGAATTCCCTAACGATTTATGAAATGGAACGTCCCATGCGTCTAGCTCCAACTACCAATCCGCGTTGAAGATCTGTTAATTCCCGTCGTGCGGCTATAATCATTTCGGAAATCTTTTCACATGAACCACCGTAGTACAAATGACAGCTCCACCGATGCACTGTCCTTTTCTACCTCATGTAAACGTACTGCCGCCATCTGTGTATGTGTATATTATTCCATGACTTGTCACCTCAATGTATATGCAGTATGGTCAATTGATCGTGACTGGGCCAAATAGCTCACGAAATAATCGTCAAACGAAAAAACTGCAAAGAACGAAACTTATCTAGCTTATGGTGCTATGGTTGGCCCGCTAGATGGCGCTGCCATAGGTTAAACGGATATCAACTGCGTTTTTCTTAAATAGGAAACCCCATCTTTTATTACCTATTCGTGTAGTACGTAAAGAAATATGAATGTTTTAGTTGGACCACTTATTTCGCTTTGAGATAGATGGCGCTGTAATAGTCACAAACATATGGCTCACAATTTTAGACGAACAGTTGGTAACAGGTAGGTTGTTTAAATTAAAATACAGAACATAGGTACGTTTGAACATTTTATTTAGATTGTTCCAATGTGATACATGTACCTTTGTGAACTTATTATTTCAGAGAACGCATGCTGTTACAGCGTGATTACCTGTAAATATCACATTAATGCAATAAATGCTCAAAATGATGTCCGTCATCCTTAGTGCATTTGGCAATACGTGTAACGACATTCCTTTCAACGGCGAGTTGTTCTCCTTCCGTAATGTTCGCACATGCATTGACAATGCGCTGACGCATATTGTCAGGCGTTGTCGGTGGATCACGATAGCAAATATCCTTCAACTTCCTCCACAGAAAGAAATCCGGGGACGTCAGATCCGGTGAACGTGCGGGCCATGGTATGGTGCTTCGATGACGATCCACCTGTCATGAAATATGCTGTTCAATACCGCTTCAACCGCACGTTAGCTATGTGCCGGGCATGCATCATGTTGGAAGTACATCGCCATTCTGTCATGCAGTGAAACATCTTGTAGTAACATCGGTAGAACATTAAGAAGGAAATCAGCAGCATACATTGCACCATTTAGATTGCCATCGATAAAATGGGAAGAAATTATCCTTCCTCCCATAATGCCGCACCATACATTAACTCGCCAAGGTCGCTGATGTTCCACTTGTCGCAGCCATCGTGGATTTTCCGTTGCCAAATAGCGCAAATTATGCCGATTTACGTTACCGCTGTTGGTGAATGACGCTTCGTCGCCAAATAGAACGCGCGCAAAAAATCTGTCATCGTCCCGTAATCTCTCTTATGCCCAGTGGCAGAACTGTACACGACGTTCAAAGTCGTCACCATGCAATTCCTGGTGAATAGAAATGTTGTACGGGTGCAATCGATGTTGATGTAGCATTCTCAACACCGACGTTTTTGAGATTTCCGATTCTCGCGCAATTTGGCTGCTACTGGTGTGCGGATTAGCCGCGACAGCAGCTAGAACACCTACTTGGGCATCATAATTTGTTGCGTGTCGTGGTTGACGTTGCACATGTGGCTGAACACTTTCTGTTTCCTTAAATAACGTAACTATCCGGCGAACGGTCCGGACACTTGGATGATGTCGCCCAGGATACCGAGCACATACATAGCACACTCCCGTTGGGCATTTTGATCACAACAGCCATACATCAACACGATATCGACCTTTTCCGCAATTGGTAAACGGTCCATTTTACGACGTGAAATGTATCACGAAGCAAATACCGTCCGCACTGGTGGAATGTTATGTGATACCACGTACTTATACGTTTGTGACTATTACAGCGCCATCTATCACAAAGCCAAAAAAGTGGTCCAACTAAAACATTCGTATTTCTTTACGTACTACACGAACATGTAATAAAAATGGGGGTTCCTATTTAAAAAAACGCAATTGCTATCCGTTTGACTTATGGCAGCGCCATCTAGCGGGCCAGCCATAGCGCCATCTGGTTTATCCCTTCAATCTAGACGAGTTTCGTTCTTTGTAGTTTTTCCGTTTGATGCTTATTTGTCTGTAGAATGGAATGGCGACAATGAATATTTGTGCTGGACTGGGACTCGAACCCGGATTTCCCGCTTGACCTATGGCAGAGCAGGTTGCGCCATTCCATGTTTCATCTACATCTACATCTACATGACTACTCTGCAATTCACATTTAAGTGCTTGGCAGAGGTTTCATCGAACCACAATCATACTATCCCTCTACCATTCCACTCCCGAACAGCGCGCGGGAAAAACGAACACCTAAACCTTTCTGTTCGAGCTCTGATTTCTCTTATTTTATTTTGATGATCATTCCTACATATGTAGGTTGGACTCAACAAAATATTTTCGCATTCGGAGGAGAAAGTTGATGACTGAAATTTCGTAAATAGATCACGCCGCGACGACAAACGTCTTTGCTTTAATGACTTCCATCCCAATTCCCGTATCATATCTGCCACACTCTCTCCCCTATTACGTGATAATACAAAACGAGCTGCCGTTTTTTGTACCCTTTCGATGTCCTCCGTCATTCCACCTGGTAAGGATTCCACACCGCGCAGCAATATTCTAACAGAGGACGAACGAGTGTAGTGTAAGCTGTCTCCTTAGTGGACTTGTTGCATCTTCTAAGTGTCCTGCCAATGAAACGCAACCTTTGGCTCGCCTTCCCCACAATATTATCTATGTGGCCTTTCCAACTGAAGTTGTTCGTAATTTTAACACCCAGGTACTTAGTTGAATTGACAGTCTTGAGAATTGTACTATTTATCGAGTAATCGAATTCCAACGGATTTCTTTTGGAACTCATGTGGATCACCTCACACTTTTCGTTATTTAGCGTCAACTGCCACCTGCCACACCATACAGCAATCTTTTCTAAATCGCTTTGCAACTGATACTGGTCTTCGGATGACCTTACTAGACGGTAAATTACAGCATCATCTGCGAACAACCTAAGAGAACTGCTCAGATTGTCACCCAGGTCATTTATATAGATCAGGGACAGCAGAGGTCCCAGGACGCTTCCCTGGGGAACACCTGATATCACTTCAGTTTTACCCGATGATTTGCCGTCTATTACTACCAACTGCGACCTTCCTGACAGGAAATTACGAATCCAGTCGCACAACTGAGACGATACCCCATTGGCCCGCAGATTGATTAGAAGTCGCTTGTGAGGAACGGTGTCAAAAGCTTTCCGGAAATCTAGAAATACGGAATCAACTTGAGATCCCCCGTCGATAGCGGCCATTACTTCGTGCGAATAGAGCTAGCTGCGTTGCACAAGAACGATGTTTTCTGAAACCATGCTGATTACGTATCAATAGATCGTTCCCTCCGAGGTGATTCATAATGTTTGAATACAGTATATGCTCCAAAACCCTACTGTTAACCAACGTCAATGATATAGGTCTGTAGTTCGATGGATTACTCCTACTACCCTTCTTAAACAATGGTGCGACCTGCGCAATTTTCCAATCTGTAGGTACAGATCTATCGGTGAGCGAGCGGTTGTGTATGATTGCTAAGTAGGGAGCTATTGTATCAGCGTAATCTGAAAGGAGCTGTGCACGTCGATGCTGTGGCGTGAGTGGATGACAGGCTAGAGGTGAGCGTGCCCATAGTCCCATTGGTAATACCGTTTCGCAACAGTTCGTGTTGACACGTCTGGGATCACGGGCCCTTTTATCTGTGCTGTGGTAGCTGTACGATCTGCCATTCCTGCCCTTAGAATACGACGATCCTGGCACACGTCTGGACTCCGTGGACGTCCGGGGACTTAATCACGGATGTGAAAATGTTCTTTTGCTCACTGATACCAGTATCGCAGCACGTGCAACTTGTGTGGCAGTTCTCTGAAAGGGCTATCCCACCACTCGGTGGGCCACGATTTGATTTGCTCAGATGGCTGTAGGAAGCACGAGTGTATCCTCGTGGTATGGTTGCCTGATTGCTTCACACGTATGCACCACGCTGAGCTTCCTGGCTGCGTGCATTTCCTATCGAAAAGTAGACAAAGAAGGCGCTCTGGTAGCTACGCCGTTATGCTATCTGTTTTGAAACCAGTATGAGTACATATGCTATCCCCCAGGTGGCGTACGCCATCATCAGATCTAAATCGATGTCGTCTTTCCAAGGGTACTTATTTTTTCCGACAGTATATATACCAATGACCTTTCATGCATCGCGACAAATATATTAAAAATTGCAATGACTATTGAAAACTAAAGGAAGAGACGTCTGTTTTGTCGACTGCATTTTTTTTTATCGCAAACGCCCAACGCAAGTCACTGTGGGGCAGCCATTGCAGGTCGTGGATGTATTGTAACACCCACTTGAAGGACGTATCGGTGCAAACCAGGGCCAGGTGGGCGATTATTTACTGTTCAGTTCCACGTCAGACACATCGGGGGTATTCTGAGTTCCTCACTGAGTCACGCTTGTATTGCAGATACCATGGTTTGTACGAATTCTATCGATGTTGCACCACTGTCTTCTGGAAAGAGAAAATCCTACTGTTGGATCTGTCATGAGGTGGGAGTTCGTAACATTCTGATCTTGCCAAACTGATGTCCAGTGATCATACTATAGGTGGATGTCTTGACTTCAGTCCCAGTTGTTGACGTTTAAAGAAATCTACATTGATTCAAATGGTTCAAATGGCTCTGAGCACTATGGGACTTAACATCTGTGGTCATCATTCCCCTAGAACTTAGAACTACTTAAACCTAACTAACCTAAGGACATCACACACATCCATGCCCGAGGCAGGATTCGAACCTGCGACCGTAGCAGTCGCGCGGTTCCGGACTGAGCGCCTAGAACCGCTAGACCACCGCGGCCGGCCAAATCTACATTCACATGAATGGGAACGGGTGGGTTGATATTACACTTTTCCAACTGTGATTTGAGTGCTGCTAGTCATCTACTTTGGGGAGATGCGATATTTCTCAGTAATGACAACCACTGGAGCGGAGTTGTTCTGATAGTTTCAGTTATGGGCCGCAATGCCTGGTTTAGTATTGTATCGACAAGGTTAGTAGGGCAGTTGTTGACTCAGACAGGTGCATCGTGTGCTGAGGTTGAGTGTACGGGGGACACTGCGCTAATTCTTCAAGTTTAGGCAATAGCTCCCCCCATGACTTATTGGTCAGCTTCTGAATGAGTTCTAATTTTGATTTTTGCCGCTCGCGCCCGTAACGGAACGTTACACTTCCCACTGTTTAACACTAAACGAATAGCGATAACGAACCGCCAGCTGTCGTTTTGTCTCCTAGCAAACACAGTGTAATGAGAACAAAGCAAACACAACTCTCCAACGGCCCTTCTCAGGAGCAGTTGACAATTGGCCCCAAAATCAGAATATGCCAAGTTAAAATAGAAGACATCAGCAGGAGCAAAACCATAGCAAGCTGGCATGCAGTCTAAAGTTAACGTTATCACGATCTAGGAAACACCCAGCTGACAACTGGCAAATCCAATCACGAGGCCATATGCCAGGATATAATCTCACTGCAGCATTAAATCATCCAAAATGTGGAATTACCACTTATACAAGAATTAGCTCAGTACCCGCTGCTTCACTTGCGAAGTCAGTATGGCTTGAAGAAATTTGTTTTTGTTTTTATTTAATGGGATTTTTATGTTGTTCACAAACTGCAACACCTTCTACGCTTTTCATGCTAATTAAGGCCATATAAGCCTGGTCTTTTCCGAATGTACTTCTAGCCGAAAAGCGATTCTGGTAGTTGGAGTCCAAAGTTTTGGCTAATCACGGCTTTTGCTTTCTTTTGGAGATATTTCCATAGCAAATTTCATCCCATAACAAATATTTCTTTATATCCAGCCGAGAAGTGATGTATAAATTTTCATAAATTTAGCTTCAGAATTTTTTTTAATGTAACGAAATATTTAGTTAAAATTTTCATCCCTATTGAAGTTCCTTAGGATATGAGTATTCAGAAACACGGAAACACGTAATTTTCTATTTCTAACCGAGAAGTCAAACACCACTTTTCATGGATGTATTCTTAAAAATTGTTTAGAAGTTCTTAAGTAATTATTTATTTTAAAAAAACTTTCACCTACTGTTTCACCCCCTTAATGGTTGAATTTCCAGAATTGCTAAACATGTACTTTCTTATTTTCTGAGTGAGTAACCAAACACGAATTTTCTTAGTTCTAGCTTCAAAATTTCCTTGATAGCGACATACTTTCAAAAAGGCTTTCATCCCCTATTTCACCCCCTTATGAGTGACACTGAGGGCAGTTCCTTCTAAAACTATGCCAACAGAACAAGGTCCACACCCTCCCCAAACCTCAAGTTTCTATCCTCAATGGTTTGGGCTGGGCGATGATGAGTCAGTGAATCAGTTTGACCCTATTTCACCCCCACAGGGGTTCAATTTCCAAAAAACAGTGAAATACGTATTTTTTCATCTCTAATCGAGAAGCCAAAGGCCAGTTTTCACATATTTAGCTTTAAAAATGCTTTCCCAGTGAAATATTTTCATAAAACGTTCTCCCCTTATTTCACACACTTAGGAGTTGAATTTACAAAAACAATAACATGAGTATGTTTTATTTCTAATAGAGTAGCCAAATACAAATTTTCATAGATTTAACTTCAAAAATTCGTGCACAATGAAATAGTTCCATAAAAACTTTCATCCCCCGTTTCACCGCCGCAGGGGCTGAATTTCCAAAAAGAGTGAAACACGTATTTTTTATTTCTAACTGAGAAGCCAAATATGGGTTCCACTAAAAACAGAAAGCTAAGAAAGATTTGCCGCCTTAGCAATGGGCTCTGTCAAAAAACATATCCCCGAGGAGCAAGGAAATCTTACATCACTTGTTGGAGTGAAGAATGCTAAAAACTATACGGTTCTTATTAATGCACAAGGGACCAGAAAACAGCTGAACAACTGCTAGAAGCCCTTAATCGGGCAAGGGCAGATAAATGGAAAGAAACACGGGAGAGCCTACACGTTAAACTCAGCAGCCGAAAAGCATGGCGTTTTCGGCACAAACTCCCCTGCGCGACTCAGTTAAAACATCACTTTTGAAACCCGTTAATTGTCTCCCATTGCGACGCACGGCAACTACGGTTACGACTTTAAACAAAATCCCCAACAGGGGTAATGTAAAAGACAAAAGTTAGATAAATAAGAAAAACCGACTGGTAGATGAGACGCTGGATGAAGCCGAGCCCAGCCTGCGAGGCGCCGACGACGATGATGCGGCAGTTGACGTCCGTGCGCGGAGCTGCGAGTGAGGAGCTGGCCACCAGGAGCGCTACCGGCGGCGCCACTCGCAGCAGGTGCCCGCGCGGTCGGCCGCAAGGCAGCGACGGCAGCCAGTACTGGATCATCCGCCGCGGCAGCACTGGTGTCAGCTCGCGCAGCGCCGTCACGCCGCACTGCCACCCAACAAAATTTTGGTCGTCGTCAGAGGACATCCTTCATAATGATATCAGACACTGAAGACGACGCCATCTTTACAACTGGTTGTAGTTATTAAGGATAGAGTAGAAATACAGTCATGGAAATAAGTATTCATACAGTAGGTGGTGATAAACTACGATGGTGTGTTGGGATAGTAAATCACCCACAGCGCTGATACGAATAAGTACGACGATGTAGCATCAGATAACCATGTTCTTGGTAGTGAAGCTTCCCGTATGCTATAAGTCTACTCTGGGAAAATAAAATATGTCACCCTCCGCACGGTCTACGACAGGACAAAATGTATTCATACAGAGGACTAATTTCAACCAAACAAACGGCTGACGCAGACCCGGAGTGCATGCCACACTTGTGTAGTCGTGTGGCGGCCGTGAAGCAACAGCACGTCGGCGTGGGTACCGTGGAACAGAAGAATGGGCCGCAAAGGGAAGGAAACGACCATTGAGGAACGAAACATTGTTGCCGCCCAATATCTTCAACACAAGTCGTATGCCGAAACACCAAGCACTTCGACTACCTTGATCATGGAAGCACCCCCGATATGAATACCAACATTTTACCCACGTTCGAATTCACTTAGCTCCGACGTAATGCAGTCACTACACAGAACATTGTTGTGACCACGGCTGACACTGGCAACATACTTAGGACATTGCACAGGTTCCTTTCGTGGTCAAATAGATCAGCGCAACCTGAAGCCTTAGCTAACACCTGCAATTACGTTCAAGCAATCATTTCTTGCTGTGTTTCCATATTTCCAACCCCTGTAACTCAAGCGTGAGCTGGGCACCGGCCTATCCCTGCAGTTGAAGGAGGCGATTCAGCCGGTTTCGACCTAGAGGATGAGCAGCTGCTGTCTCTCCATGCTGCTCTGCAATTGTTGTTCGTTTCACTGGTGTTCGCGTATCTTTTCTACGTAATACTATGAGGTTCGTTCTTTTGTGGGAAAAAATTACTTACGATGTACAGCTTCTCGTTGTTGAAACTGGAATTGACCAAATACTGTACAAATAAATGTGTACATAAAAGAAGTATTTTATTTACCTTAACAGGAAGTGGCGGATGGAATTCGCGAAACAGCATGTATTGTTTACAGCATGTATTGTTTAGTGATGAAAGCAAATTTAATATCGCGCACAATGATGGTAAGATCTTGGTCTGGAGAAGACCGAATACAGACCTCGGTCGAAGCAACATTCAACCGACGGTGAAGCACGGAAGTGGTGGACTGATGGTATGGGGCTGTATGTCAGCCTCCAGTGTCGGAAAATTAGTGTTTGTGGAAGGTACCATGGACAGATTTGTGTATATGAACATTCTCGAGCAGAACTTACAACAGAGTGTTGACGCCTTGGGTCTTCCTAGAAATTATTACTTCCAACAGGACAATGATCCCAAACATACGGCACAAATTGTCCGGCTGTGGTTGCTCTACAACACTCCACACACTCTTAAAACACCAGCTCAGAGTCCGGATCTGAATCCCATCGAACACTTGTGGAGTGAGCTGGAAACACGAGTGAGAAAACACGACATCCGTAGTAAGGCCTCTTTGAAATAGGCTCTCCTCCGAGAATGGGAAGGTATCACGTCGGAAACTACAAGAATATTGGTCCATTCCATGCCACGGAGGTTGCGAGAAGTAATACATCGGAAGGGTATGCATACGAAGTATTAAACGTGTTCTGGCTTTGTTAGAAGTGTCATTTTCTGTTGGTGTATGAATACTTAATTCCCAGCGCAGTAGAGAATTTGGCAGACGTTTTTGTATTTTGTTTTATAAAGGCTTGTTCATTCTCGTTCTATATACCAGCATAGCTGCATTGGCGACTGGCCAATGTGTATAGTGCATATCCAATAAGTGTTTTTGGTTTCGTATTGCCAATAAACGCAGTTTACTTTTACACACTCTAATGTATGAATACTTATTTCCATTGCTGTACGTCTGGCGCGAGCATTCGGATGCGCAGAACAGATTTCGTGTTGTCAACATGTGCCTTTATTTGTATTTTCAAAGATATACTTCGGCTTTCTCGAACGCATCGTTAGACGTCTCTGTTGTGAAGATATCCTCAAGACTGCAGCAGCCATTCTAGCAGATGAATTAAAGCAGAAACTGTTTATATGTTAGTCTGGGTTGATTCACTGCAAATTTAGAAAGTATTATTGTCTTTTCTTTCTTTGATAGTGACAACCTGCCCACTTCATACTCGTTATTTCATACCGGTATGTAGTACGAAAAGTACTTAAAAAGCTCCCCAAACGCTATATAAGCGTGCTGGTTGTGTGAAGTTTGTTCTAGTTTGTGCGAAAATTACAAGTACTGCTGTATTTTCTTTCTTTCAAAGTGAGAACCTGTCAACTACATACTACTTATTTACATAATGTAAGTACTTAAGGCAAAGCTCCCACACTATGAAGTACAGACCGTTAATACAGATGTTGGACAAAAATTTGGAAACACCAAGAACACAGCATATTATCATACCTAATATGGTGTAGAAAATTAGTGTTCGTTAGAAACACCTTCCACTCTTCTCGGAATAAATAAATGCGTATCCTGTATGGTTTCAAGGGAATCTTATGCCATTCTTCCTGGAGAATTGTGGTAAGTTTAGTAATGATGGTGGAGGTGGCTAGCGATCATGCATCCTGCGCTCAGAAGTAAACCGCAAAGGCTGAGTATAATGAGACCTGGTGATTGGTGGCCAGGGCAGATGCAACAACTGATCCTCGTTCTCACGAAGCCAGTTCTGGACTATTCGAGCTGTGTGAACATGGCCCTGCGTCTTGGGTCACAGCATCACCACTGGGCAACAAACATTGTACGATGGGATGGGCACGGTCGGCCAAAATGGTCACATAATCCTCGGCAGCAATGCAACCTTCCATAGTAGCCGTGAGGATCATGGAATACTGCGGTGTGGACAGCCATATCTCCACGGAACTCCATAATGTTTCACTCTTAGGATCCAGTCATAGCCAGAAGTTGGAAAAAAGGCCATCGAGTTTCATCCGACAAAATGACATTCTTCCACCGCTCCACAGTTTAGATTTGATGGATTCGGTATCACATTTTCCTGTTACGGGCATTTGCTTCACTGATCAGTGGTTTTAGAATTCCAGTTCGCCCTGCATATTCCAGATTGTGGAGCTCCTTTTGGTGCTGATGGGTTTCGCCGGCGCAACATTCAGTTCTGCAGTGTCTCCTGCAGCTGTCGTCCTCTTATTTTTTTGTCACTGCCCTCTTCAATAAACGTCTGTCACGATCACTCAACATACACTTTCGCCCGCGTTGTGACTCAGGGCATGATGTTTTCCGCTTTCCCTGCATGTTATTCCGCTATCCCTTTATACGATGTACATTTTGGATAAAAATGGTTCAAATGGCGCTGAGCACTATGGGACTTAACTTCTGAGGTCATCAGTCCCCTAGAACTGAGAACTGCTTAAACCTAACTAACCTAAGGACATCACACACATCCATGGCCGAGGCAGGATTCGAACCCGTGACCGTAGCGGTCGCGCGGTTCCAGACTGTAGCGCCTAGAGCCGCTCGGTCACACTTGCCGGCTCTTGGATAAGATGCCTCTCGAAACACCAAACACTTCGACTACCTTGATCATGGAAGCACCCCCGATATGAATACCAACATTTTACCCACGTTCGAATTCACTTAGCTCCGACGTAATGCAGTCACTACACAGAACATTGTTGTGACCACGGCTGACACTGGCAACATACTTAGGACATTGCACAGGTTCCTTTCGTGGTCAAATAGATCAGCGCAACCTGAAGCCTTAGCTAACACCTGCAATTACGTTCAAGCAATCATTTCTTGCTGTGTTTCCATATTTCCGACCCCTGTAACTCAAGCGTGAGCTGGGCACCGGACTATCCCTGCAGTTGAAGGAGGCGATTCAGCCGGTTTCGACCTAGAGGATGAGCAGCTGCTGTCTATCCATGCTGCTCTGCAATTGTTGTACGTTTCACTGGTGTTCGCGTATCTTTTCTACGTATTTCTATGAGGTTCGTTCTTTTGTGAGAAAAAATTACTTCGATGTACAGCTTCTCGTTGTTGAAACTGGAGTTGACCAAATACTGTACAAATAAATGTGTACATAAAAGAAGTATTTTATTTACCTTAATGCAAGCATTAACATTTCCTCTGGTGATATAGAACTCCTAAGGTGCGTATTTTCCGTTATTGTACTGCTTCAACACAGGATGTAACTCATCAAAATACAATCCAGAAATTCTAAAACGTATGCCAAGTTTTCATGGGTTTTCCCTTAATATTTTATAGACTAAAAAAATTCTCGTACTTTTTCGCTGACGGCGTTGGCATCTGTATTTCTTTTCAGAAACAGTAAAAAGCAACAGTTCCTCTTCACAGTCAACTTCGGAAATGGATTGTCTAACCATACAGTTCCAGCCGTGCGGTTGAGTTGCATACCAAACGGTCAACCGCATGACAGCAGCGCATTATCAGCCATAGAGTAGGAACTCTATGCGGTAAGCACAGTGTACTGCGTGTGTCATCACGGTCATACTGCGATTGTTACGAGACTTTGGTATAACACAGTTTGTTCACATCTTGCCCTAAGACCCAAATTTAATATTACGTGTAGAAATATTTGCCAAGTTTTTATTAATTTATTTGATAGGAACAGCAATGGAGAATTATTGTTGCTGCTAAAAATGCAAATCAAAGTGCGTGAAAAGTAGAAACAGTTTTTTTGTAGGTAAATATCAAAAAGCTGTCATTGGTAATACTATTTCATTTTCCTATTGCGAATACTTTAAAATAAGCGTAGCAGCATGAAGATTTGTACAGAATAGAGGAAATGATTCATACTGTTGTACGTAAGTCGTATTTGCAGATTACTGTTGGCTGAAATGTGTGTACATTCGACGGACTGACAGGCAGCAAACTATTTATGGCCATGTAATCGAAAGAATTATTCCCACGATAGTAATTCTTCGTTATGCTATGACTATATTTTTCGACACATAAAGTGTGTATTGCTAGCATGATAACCGTAATTACAGCTTTTTGATATGTTGTTGTGGTCTTCAGTCCTGAGACTGGTTTGATGCAACTCTCCATGCTACTCTATCCTGTGCAAGCTTCTTCATCTCCCAGTACCTACTGCAGCCTACATCCTTCTGAATCTGCTTAGTGTATTCATCTCTTGGTCTCCCTCTACGATTTTTACCCTCCATGCTGCCCTCCAGTACTAAATTGGAGGATAATGGAATGTAGTCGAATTAAGTCGGGTGATGCTGAGGGAATTAGATTAGGAAATGAGACACTTAAAGTAGTAAAGGAATTTTGTTATTTGGGGAGCAAAATAACCGATGATGGTCGAAATAGAGAGGATATAAAATGTAGACTGGCAATGGAAAGGAAAGCGTTTCTGAAGAAGAGAAATTTGTTAACATCGAGTATTGATTTAAGTGCCAGGAAGTCGTTTCTGAAAGTATTTGTATGGAGTGTAGCCATGTATGGAAGTGAAATATGGACGATAAATAGTTTAGACAAGAAGAGGATAGAAGCTTTCGAAATGTTATGCTACAGAAGAATGCTGAAGATTAGATGGGTAGATCACATAACTAATGAGGAGGTATTGAACAGAATTGGGGAGAAGAGGAGTTTGTGGCACAACTTGACTAGAAGAAGGGATCGGTTGGTAGGACATGTTCTGAGGCATCGAGGGATCACCAATTTACTTCTTTACTTCTACGACGGCTTAAACACTGCCGGTGACACTTTCAATGAAGTTTCTGAATGTCTGTGGAGCCCTGGCAATCCATTCTTCCTCAAGAGCCGAAACTAGCGAAATTAGTGATGTCAAGTCGAACCGAGGCTGTATCTGCTGTCCTGCACCTATCCAACAGCACAAGATTTCTCCAGAAGCGCGAATGTCGAGGAGGTTAGCACCCCTTATCGGCGTACAGTAGATATGAAACTGTTGTGATGATATAACAAACTTTAAGAACAAGAAATGGGTGGTTTTTATCCATGATGGATCTCCAGACGGACGGACTTCGCTGCGTTTCACGTAAATCAACTGCGCTAGCAATTCTAAAGTATTGTTCTAGTGTCTGTGGTCATTACCAAGAAGGTATTAGTAAGAGAGAACATAAACACATGAACTCCTAAGGCTACAATTTTTTGCACTTAAAACACGCTATAATGTTACATCTTTGCAGTTTCCAGCCTATTGATCGTATGGAAAGCAACTCTGTTACTATCCCAATGTACGAAATATATTTCCAGCGCATTACAAACATTCTCCTTGCAGGTGTCTCTAAGATAAACTATGGTGATAAACAGTAAAATGAAAAACTACTTCTTTAAAACATAAATTCCTTGTGATAAACGTAGAATATAGCTTTCCTGAGGTGTGTAGTCGCTACTGTACACATCCGATTACCGTTGAGAAATTATACTATGCCCACATCGGTCCTATATAAAATGATCGTTAGTAACGGGGAATGCATCTTACAAAGAAAGGAACAAACGCATAGCACCAGTGTTTGACATGTGAAATTACACGTCGTTCCGCCACTAACTCCATAAACAGGAATCTGTCAAGCACATGTATACACAGAGATTGTAGTACCCCACAAACACCTGTCGCTAACTTAGAATCACTGTAGTTATGAAACTGAAGACTCTTTTCCACCCCAACAGTCCATTTCTGCTGTTGATTACTACATAATGTGACTTACACTGAGTGATGTCTAACTTTCTGGGGGAGTCAGTGGATTCAAATGGCTCTGAGCACTATGGGACTCAACTGCTGTGGTCATCAGTCCCCTAGAACTTAGAACTCCTTAAACCTAACTAACCTAAGGACATCACATACATCCATGCCCGAGGCAGGATTCGAACCTGCGACCGTAGTAGTCGCACGGTTCCGGACTGCGCGTCTAGAACCGCGAGACCACCGCGGCCGGCGAGTCAGTGGACCTGACGTGTTAATGTTAGTTTAGAATCTAACACAGAAATCGAAGTCGTGGCGGAAAAAGAAATGTATGGCAGTGAACAAAGCGTGTTACAGTAGAAAAAGAGGTGTGTCAAACAACGAAACAACGTCCCTCTCCTGCGACTGATATGTGGGAGAAGGTTCTCGTACAGTACAGGCGAAGAAACTTTTCACCGGTCTGTCCAAGCGACGTCGATCACTGACCACCTGCTCCAGTGGATAAATACCTGTATTTATATGCATATGCTCGATGCTGGCACGTAGATGGTATTGGTTTTTGATATGTCGGAAGAGAGAGATTTGGTAAAAATCTATCGGATGAAATTAACGGAGCTTTTATAGCTTTCACGTTGACCTTACACATCGTACACGGGTGACAGAGCTACAACAACATCTTCCCACTTCCACTGAGTGGTCAAAACACGCTCCTATAACATTAACTCAGCTCACAGGTTGCAGAATGTGGTGGAAATTGCTCTCTCCGACTACTGGGTAAAACTGCTAAAACTGATCTCGCTACCAACTGTGGTGTGTGTTACAGTACATCGCTCCATATCATTGGCGTCTTTCCAGTACTGACTAGCCACTGGGTACGCTGTTGATTCACTGACTCCACTGCATTGAGATGGAGGGAACCTTGATGGAACACTGGATATCTGCTGCTTGTCGTTGTAGAACATGGGATTAAGTGTAGAGGTCATCACCTTAATACAGTTGTTTGGAAGCGTTCCTCATTGCTACAGACTCGTCCTATTTCCATATGCTGCCATACCCTTCATATGTTTTTATTTTTTTCACCAATAAGATAACAGTACCTCTTTTCATTTGTACTACATCACGCATGTTGTGAACAGCACCTTCTGGCGATGGTCAACACCGGGATAGTAATCATGTACATGACTGCAAAATACAGGAACAATGCTTTTCGAAATGGAGCATCGAGACATCCCCAACCCTTTCGATTGGAAGATGAGATTACCTTTTAACACGCCCAGGGGTACAAATGGGGGTGGGGGACCCTTAAACTATTTGTCGTTTTGACCGTGCGCCCTGTCCACACCACGTACCTGGTAATCCCGCGGCGGTCGCGCTGTTCTGCTCCACACTGCTGCTGGCTTGCCTGAAATTATCTGTCGAATTATGCAAGCGGGTTTAGGGGAGCGCCGGCCGGAGCGCCGGCCGGAGCGGCCGAGTGGTTCTAGGTGCTACAGTCTGGAACCGCGCGACCGCTACGGTCGCAGGTTCGAATCCTGCCTCGGGCATGGATATGTGTGATGTACTTAGGTTCGTTAGATTTAGGTAGTTCTAAGTTCTAGGGGACTGATGACCTCAGAAGTTTATTCCCATAGTGCTCAGAGTCATTAGAACCATTTTGTTTCGGGGAACCACTCACCGTTAAGACACAATACTGTTTAACGTCTGCTATGTACAACTATATTTTGAGACGATAAAAGAAAGTCGCAGGTTGCACTGTTTACATTCTAATTTAGAAGTGTTATCCCAATTAATGGATGATTAACAGTCTACAATATCATCGGACGAGCGCACGCGTAATTGACACGACGCGGATGATTGTTGATGATGCGGAAGCCGAATGATCGCACGAAAGTTCTTACGCTCGTCACGCATACACTTATATTTGGCACCAGTCCTCCTTAACACTAGTAATGATACCTTAACACTGTTCACAAAGTTAAATTTACAGTTCACAGTTCTCAGTCATACGAGCATGTGCGTAACCGTCGCGGCGCGGCTGATTGTTGATGATGCGGAAACGTGATGACCGAACGCACGTTCTCACGCTCGCTACAAGACACTGGCACCTGGTTGCACTCTTTTATGGTAACTAATTTTTTGCTGATTCACATTAGTTCATTCTGAGAGACGGAACACGACGCGGATGATTGATACTGTACGGTACGACACGCAACGAGAGGATACACAAATACGTTATCAGCCGCACTGCTCATTTTAATATTACTTCTTGACGCACTTTCCTCTGAATCATTTACTTATTTTATCACTTTACTGTAATAACACTTGTAGCAACACTTCAACTTCCATGCTAACAATGCCTCTCACATGCAGTGCTACACATTACACAACATAACAGTTCCGTGTCCCGCGCTCGACTCTACAGACGCGGGTGCCCGCTAAGATACTCCACAACTAAGCCAGCGATATGACAGTACGCTTGCAATCTGTGCAGGTAATCACCACTCTACAATACCGCAAACTAGAGATGGGCAAACTGAAACACGTAACTGTTTCGAAACAAATGAAACAGTACAATGTAATGTTTCGATACGCTGTTTCGAAACAGTTTGTGTTTTGTAATCTAATAAACGTACACATTTTATCATCTTGACTGTCTACTGTATAAGTATGTCCACATGAACACAAATGAGGTGCGAGAGCGCTAATCATATCGCAGAAAGTATGAGATTATCACTTAGGCGTCTTGGCAGTTTCGTATTTCCTGCAACAAATGCGCTGCTTTCGTGTCGTGTGACTTTCATATTTTTCAATCGGCTGAGGACAGCCATAGCTGAAGACAGAAGAGCCACCACGAACGGAACTGGAGGTGGGAGCAAACTGCAGAAACAACGGATATACTATTGGGATTCCCACATTCCGTTACTATGGGTAATATACCCATCCTGTTAATTTCCATGCACACAAAGGGAATCATTTAGGATAATAGGCACGGTGACTAAAGACTCACAAATAACGCCAAATAATTCAAATAAATAACAAAATATAACAGAAAAAATTTTGTCTTTCAAGGTCTTTCGAACCGTTACTATAAATTCACCATGCTTCCTAGCCCTTCAAAAATGGCTCTGAGCACTATGGGACTTAACATCTTAGGTCATCAGCCCCCTAGAACTTAGAACTACTTAAACCTAACTAACCTAAGTACATCACACACATCCATGCCCGAGGCAGGATTCGAACCTGCGACCGTAGCAGTCCCGCGGTTCCAGACTGCAGCGCCTAGAACCGCACAGCCACCACGGCCGGCCCTAGCCCTTCCCGTTCACCATTACACTATCAGTGATCTGTCAAACAGATGGCTTGCAATTATACGTACATCATATTTATGTATATGTGTAATAATTGTCACTCTACGCCTTTTTTTTATTCAAAATGTTGTAGGCTTACTTGCGTTTCTTAATATGATTACTGTACATGAAAAGAGAAGCGTATGTTATCAAAAAGTGTAATTTAACTGAATGATTTTCACATATTTATTATTCTGAATGTGAATAGTTTGCGTTGTTTTATTGTTTGGTTAGTGTTTATAAAGCAGATGTTACGCCATTTCAGAATATGACAGTCAGCTAGAAACGAAGCTTTATTTTCGGATATCTTAAGCTTCATGCTGTTGCTTGTCAAAAAGATTTCGACACTCTTGAAAGTGTTTCATGAAGTGGTATGTTAAATGTTTTTCAGTACCTGTGCCGAGCCAGAATCTCGTCCGACACGGAGGGGAATGATACATCACTGTTTCGATACAATTAGTCCAAGTACAGGTGGACTGAAACAGCCTTATTTTGAAACAACGATACAGTTTCTGTTGTCTGGCTCGAGATCGAATCTGGTCCAGTTATCTGAGGCAGGGGCGGAATGAAACATCACTGTTTCGAAACAGTGAACCATAGCCGTTCCGAAACACTGAAACAGTTCCACGAATCGATACACTGTATCGAAACATAGAAACAGTGGCAAAGTCTACCGCAAACTCTTCCAGTTGCTATATGTTGCAATGTCTTCCACATTTTTGTCAATGCGAAACATCACGTCTGTGTTTTGTTTCTACCAGCCTGTGGTGATGAAACTTTACACCAGTCTGTGGAAGCGACTTCGACCACGAACCACCTGCTTCCATGAACCAATACCTGTATATTTGATAGCATCGCCGCTTATGTTTGGGTGATTGACATGAAACCACCCTGAGGGACACAGATCTCCTTCGGACTACCTGTATGTAGTTTGGAGATGTGTCGTAGTTTGGAGAGTGTCGCTAAATCTTCATCCTTCCTCCATGCCATGTATGATGTGTAGTCTTTCCTAATTTTCCCAAAAAGAAACACCACTGTAACTGCTCGTACTATCTCTTCTACTACCTTTTGTTGCAGGGGAAAGCTTCGTTTGGCGCTGGCCTTACACACTGTTCGTGGGTGGCTGAGAAAATGGGCTTTACCTATTTTCGCGGAAAGAGGATATTTACTATGGTCGTAAATGTGTTTTGCTTTTTTAAATAGATGCTTGATTATAGATGCGTTACCGCCAAATACATTGTAATTCTGACATTGTAATTCTGTCAGAGATAGCAAAGGACTTGGAAGAGCAGTTGAACGGAATGGACAGTGTCTTGAAAGGAGGATATAAGATGAACATCAACAAAAGCAAAACGAGGATAATGGAATGTAGTCAAATTAAATCGGGTGATGCTGAGGGGATTAGATTAGGAAATGAGACACTTAAAGTAGTAAAGGAGTTTTGCTATTTAGGGAGTAAAATAACTGATGATGGTCGAAGTAGAGAGGATATAAAATGTAGACTGGCAATGGCAAGGAAATCGTTTCTGAAGAAGAGAAATTTGTTAACATCGAGTATAGATTTAAGTGTCAGGAAGTCGTTTCTGAAAGTATTTGTATGGAGTGTAGCCATGTATGGAAGTGAAACATGGATGATAACCAGTTTGGACAAGAAGAGAGTAGAAGCTTTCGAAATGTGGTGCTACAGAAGAATGCTGAAGATAAGGTGGGTAGATCACGTAACTAATAAGGAGGTATTGAATAGGATTGGGGAGAAGAGAAGTTTGTGGCACAACTTGACTAGAAGAAGGGATCGGTTGGTTGGACATGTTTTGAGGCATCAAGGGATCACAAATTTAGCATTGGAGGGCAGCGTGGAGGGTAAAAATCGTAGAGCGAGACCAAGAGATGAATACACTAAGCAGATTCAGAAGGATGTAGGTTGCAGTAGGTACTGGGAGATGAAGAAGCTTGCACAGGATAGAGTAGCATGGAGAGCTGCATCAAACCAGTCTCAGGACTGAAGACCACAACAACAACAACGCCAAATACAATATTGTTTTCCGTCACCGAACGGCGGGCTGCTGCGCGCGAGAGTGTGAGGAGGCGTGTCTGCTGTGGTGGTCGCCAGGCACAGCGCTCTCTGTCCGGGGGGCATGGCTTGTGCTGTATTTTAGACAAACATGTTGTATTTGAGGCGGCCATCGTTTTATCTCTCATTGTTTAGTTGACTATACATCCTACTGTGTTGGCTTAGGATAGTGCCTTAAGGTGGCGGCCAGATGGTGCAAAACCGAGTTTTGCGGGCCAACTGGACCGTTCTCTGATTGGGCGGGATTGTGCTACTTAATTTCCCTTTTGTGTTGTCCAGGGCCGTCATCTGAGGGCTTGCAGCGTATTGAGAGTGCCGCAAAGTGAGCAGGTGGGGGGGGGGGGGGGTGATGCGTCTGCGGTGCGAGGGGTCTCTGTCACTGTATTTTTGACGAACAAGTTGCACTCGAGGCAGCCGTTCTTTTATCTCCTATTGTTTAGTTGCGTCGCCTTAACGGGGTGGCCAGATGGTGGCAACAAAGTGCACACAGCGGCCTGCCCATGCCGCAAGGCGGTTGGCAGAGCAGCTGGGCCAGTTGAAGGAGCATGTGTCCCCCTTTAAGTGGATTGAGGGAGGGAGGTGTGGAGTGAGGGAGGAAGGGGGTCTCAATTTTTGGCAGTTTGTGGACGCCTATCGAGGAGAATGCAAATTCAACTACCGCCTCCTCTGCAGTCATATAGGAAGACGATTTTCCTCAGTACATGTGCTGCATTATGGCCCATTCATTACGAGTGCTGGTTTTTTCATGACGATTTCGAAGTGTGATTAGAACTGTGACACATTTTGTTTTTCCATCAGTTGTGGTAGTGTGTATTGGCTTCGATTACCTGGGCTGCAGGATGTTTTTTGAGCAGACATCGTTAGCGAACTCTGATGTCGGACAATGATAAGATACTGTATGCTTACAGTATCTTACAGTATCCTCTCTGTCCAACACTAGCATCTCGTCAGTTGAACATATTTCCTGCCAAAAAGAATAAAGGTAGTACCTTACACCCCAGCGTTTTTCCCGCCACGTTTGAATGAGTCTGTCGCTAGTTTCGAGGGGTACTGAGAAATTTTTTCCCAGTGGGATAACACAAGTTGGATGGTATCACCAATTTTTGAGTTATATTGCGATTTTATGCCGTCCTTGTGAAGCATTATGCATATGGTTGTGTAATTAGGCCTGATCTTTGTGATTAATTACGTAATTAGGATCGATCTTTGCGTCAGTTTCCCAACCAAAATAAATAAAGTACGCTAACCTAACCTTCCTCTCCCGCATCTGGATAGTTTCCATGTGTTGGAGGTGCACTTGGGCCTTCTGTCCAAGAGCACCAGGGTTCGAGTCCCGGAAAGGGCACCACCATTTTTAATTTCCCGTCAATTCCAAGCACCTCTGGTGGTTTAATTGTGTTAAGGGGTGCACTTGGGCTTTCTGTCCAGGAGCACCATGGTTCGAGTCCTGGAAAGGGTACCGCCAATTTTATTTTCCCGCCAATTCCTGGTTGGGGTTGGGGTGGGATGCAGCACAGCCCTGGGACAAAGAAATTCCCACGGAAATTCGAAATTCCCGCCAAAATACGAAGTTGCTGCCAATAGGATAGGTTGGGGGGAGGGGGTGGGGGTGGTGGGCGGGGGAAGAGGGGGCTTGGGTACATGTGCAGCTGAGAAAACGCGTGACGTCAACTGGGGGCTGGGGTGGGCGTGGTCGGGGTTGGGGGTGATTAATTGATCAATTTAATTAATTTGCATATCAATTTGATATCAAAAGTGTGCTGACATCCCCAACTCCCTACTACTCTCGTATCGCTCGTTTCAGCTCACAATTGGCCTCAAACTGCCTTCCATTGTGATAACACGCCTTGCAAGTATTTCCCAAAGGTTTTCGACGTGGTTCAAATCCGGGCTACGTGCACTACATCAACATCTTTAGCTTCAAACCACTTTTTGGTTGTAGAAGAACCATGCAGATACATTATCTTGTTCAATATTAGACTTTCGTCCGCTAAGTTCTCATAAATTCTAACCAGTTCTCTCTCTAGCATCTTAGTGTGCATGTTAGAGTTCATCCTAGTGTTCAGTCAAGCAGTGCGTGATTTAATTTTAGCACAGAAGGCTGCCCAAATCACAACAATCCACCACCAAAATTTCTGCTCATTATTACATCTACATCTACATCCATACTCCGCAAGCCACCTGAAGGTGTGTGGCGGAGGGTACCCTGAGTACCTCTATCGGTTCTCCCTTCTATTCCAGTCTCGTATTGTTCGTGGAAAGAAGCATTGTCGGTATGCTTCCGTGTGGGCTCTAATCTCTCTGATTTTATCCTCATGGTCTCTTCGCGAGATATACGTAGGAGGGAGCAATATACTGCTTGACTCTTCGGTGAAGCTATGTTCTCGAAACTTTAACAAAAGCCCATACCGAGCTACTGAGCGTCTCTCCTGCAGAGTCTTCCACTGGAGTTTATCTATCATCTCCGTAACGCTTTCGCTATTACTAAATGATCCGGTAACGAAGCGCGCTGCTCTCCGTTGGATCTTCTCTATCTCTTCTATCAACCCTATCTGGTACGGATCCCACACTGCTGAGCAGTATTCAAGCAGTGGGCGAACAGGCGTACTGTAACCTACTTCCTTTGTTTTCGGATTGCATTTCCTTAGGATTCTTCCAATGAATTTCAGTCTGGCATCTGCTTTACCGACGATCAACTTTATATGATCATTCCATTTTGAATCACTCCTAATGCGTACTCTTAGATAACTTATGGAATTAACCGCTTCCAGTTGCTGACCGATTTTGTAGCTAAATGATAAGGGATCTATCTTTCTATGTATTCGCAGTACGTTACACTTGTCTACACTGAGATTCAATTGCCATTCCCTGCACCATGCGTCAATTCGCTGCAGATCCTCCTGCATTTCAGTACAATTTTCCATTGTTACAACCTCTCGATACACCACAGCATCATCTGCAAAAAGCCTCAGTGAACTTCCGATGTCATCCACCAGGTTATTTATGTATATTGTGAATAGCAACGGTCCTATGACACTCCCCTGCGGCAGACCTGAAATCACTCTTACTTCGGAAGACTTCTCGCCATTGAGAATGACATGCTGCGTTCTGTTATCTAGGAACTCCTAAATCCAATCACACAATTGGTCTGATAGTCCATATGTTCTTACTTTTTTCATTAAACGACTGTGGGGAACTGTATCGAACGCCTTGCGGAAGTCAAGAAACACGGCATCTACCTGTGAACCCGTGTCTATGGCCCTCTGAGTCTCGTGGACGAATAGCGCGAGCTGGGTTTCACACGACCGTCTTTTTCGAAACCCATGCTGATTCCTACAGAGTAGATTTCTAGTCTCCAGAAAAGTCATTATACTCGAACATAATACGTGTTCCAAAATTCTACAACTGATCGACCTTAGAGATATAGGTCTATAGTTCTGCACATCTGTTCGACGTCCCTTGTTTCCAATCCTTTGGAACGCTACGCTCTTCTAGAGACCTACGGTACACCGCTGCAAGACGGGGGGCAAGTTCCTTCGCGTACTCTGTGTAAAATCGAACTGGTATCCCATGAGGTCCAGCGGCCTTTCCCCTTTTGAGCGATTTTAATTGCTTCTCTATCCCTCTGTCACGTATTTCGATATCTACCATTTTGTCATCTGTGCGACAATCTAGAGAAGGAACTACAGTGCAGTCTTCCTCTGTGAAATAGCTTTGGAAAAAGACATTTAGTATTTCGGTCTTTAGTCTGTCATCCTCTGTTTCAGTACCATTTTGGTCACAGAGTGTCTGGACATTTTGTTTTGATCCACCTACCGCTTTGACATAAGACCAAAATTTCTTAGGATTTTCTGCCAAGTCAGTACACAGAACTTTACTTTCGAATTCATTGATCGCCTCTCGCATAGCCCTCCTCACACTAAATTTCGCTTCGCGTAATTTTTGTTTGTCTGCAAGGCTTTGGCTATGTTTATGTTTGCTGTGAAGTTCCCTTTGCTTCCACAGCAGTTTTCTAACTCGGTTGTTGTACCACGGTGGCTCTTTTCCATCTCTTACGATCTTGCTTGGCACATACTCATCTAACGCATATTGTACGATGGTTTTGAACTTTGTCCACTGATCGTCAACACTATCTGTACTTGAGACAAAACTTTTGTATTGAGCCGTCAGGTACTCTGTAATCTGCTTTTTGTCACTTTTGCTAAACAGAAAAATCTTCCTACCTCTTTTAGTATTTCTATTTACGGCTGAAATCATCGATGCCGTAACCGCTTTATGATCGCTGCTGCTCTGTTCTTAGATCGTGCCAGTAATAGTTAAATCCATCAGGCCCATCTAAATTACATTTCTTCTCCTCACTGAAGATAGGTTTAGATCACTTTGAAGTCCACAACATACGTTTTTCAGAAATCCTCAGTCTAGCATGTTTATGTGTGGGTGTTAGAGAAATTTCGGCAGTCGTTTCCTGAAATCAAGATGTTTGACTAAATTTGTCGTACACGTCTGGCAGCTTTAAGTCAGTAACAAGTTGAGAAGAATAACGGTTTGAGACCATTGTTTTGCTCAAAAGTGACCATTTAGATGCCTCAGATAATTTCCTACCTTGCCTATATTTTCCGTTCTGCCCATATCGTATATACATTCTGAAATTATCAATCACTGTACTCGAACGGCTTAACTTCTTGGCGATTTGGCGATCGAAGAATCGCATTTCTTTGTACGCACTGATTTTTGCTTTTTCATCACATAATAACTGTTTTCCACATGGCACTGTCACAATTGTGGTTTATGTGCACAACATCCACTGCCGCTATTGGTCTGCATTAGAGGCACTATGCACATATTAACACCGCACAGAGCCGACTGCCTTTATAGCGAGTCCGTCACTCTGTCACCTCAATCGTTAATATCTTGTTATATATTGCACTACTGACATCAAATACGATACCATTTTATTGCATTTGTCGCCATACTGGATCTCATAATATTGTATATACAGGGTGACAGCTGTTGAACTATATGAAAAAATGTAAATTAGTTACACACCACGGGTTGAACACACTTTATTCAACATGTAAACGTCACTGCAGATATTCGGATTTAGGTTATGACATGTTCGATATGCCTGTCATCATTGGCGATGATCTGGTGCAGACGAATAGCGAAATTCTGCATGATCTGCGAAGTGCTGGAACATCGATGCTGTCCATGACATCCTGAATGGTAGCTTCCAGCTCAGAAATGGTTTTAGGGTTGTTGCTGTACACTCTATCTTTAATATAGCCGGACAAAAATGAGCCGCATGTTTTCAGGTCCGGAGAATATGTCGGCCCATGCCAATGGCCTCTGGATACCGCAGAGCCAGAATGTGGTCCCCAAAGTCCTCCTCCAGGATATCAAACACTCTCCTGCTTCGATGGGGTCGAGCTCTGTCTTACATGAATCACATCTTGTCTAAATCAGGGTAAGTTTGGATAACTGGGATGAAATCATCTTCGAAAACCTTCACATACCGATCGGTAGTTACCGAACCATCAAGGAATATCGCACCATTATTCCGTGACTGGATACTGCACACCATACAACCACCCGCTGAAGGTGAAGAGATTTCTCGGTCGCGGAATGCTGATTTTCAGTGCCCCAAACGCTCTGTACTGTTACGTTTTCACGTGCGAACGGCCGGCAACAAGGCGCATGCACGTGCGCATACTAATTCCCATCATGCCCCGCGGCTAGCAGTGCAGTCCGAACTAGAGATGGGTCGAACTCGTTCATTCCAGTGAACTACTTCATTCATTTCACTCTTTGCCGTGAAGCGTTCAAATGAAGTAGTTCATTCGTGAAGTACGGAATCCTGTCGAAGTTGCCCAGTTCGCCGCTGCTACGCTCGCTTCGCCTCGCTCGTACAATGAAGCTTCGTAATACTTCATAATTTTACCAACAGATGGCCGAACTATGCAGTAACGTGCACGCAACGTTTTACGCTCTTACAGCGTCTGAGTTATCTCAAATAGAGCATGGGCGAAGGGGACAAAGGAAAGATAAACAGAGAAGGCTGTCACATATAAAGAAGGTATTACATTTAATCTTGCTCGAAATTTTCTCATGAAGCGTCCAAAAAAGTCTTTATCTGCCAAATGTAATATTATTTGTTGTATTCATGAACTGAAAAATAGGGCTACCAACGAAATGCAGTCCAATTTTATGTTCCTTGTAAAATTTAATCCAGAATAGAATGAGTATGTTTACCACTGTCACAGTCTATATACCTACGTTAAGTAATTGTTCAGAAGTTTTCCTGTAGATTTTATTTTTGTTGAGAATAATAACCCTCCAGATTCAAAACGTAAACTGTCACCTGTAGTCATTGGTACGATTTCAGGTAAAATCCCTCTTTCAGTGTTATTAACAAACCTTTTATTTTCATGTTGGCTGTGCGTGCTCACACAGCCAGCTCCTTCGTTTATATCTTTAATATTCATTTGTCTGCAAGCGCTGCCAACGGTAGGCTACCCGTAGACGCGAAGTATAACTGCACAAATAGTCACAAGTAATGTCAGCACTGCACGTAGCAGCTGACGCTGCCTTCCCCTCGCCCCTCACCACCGGAACCCCATGTAAACCTATCGTTCCCCACAAACCCCGCGCGATTCGTCGACAGGCAGCAGAGGGAGGACTGAAGTGAAGGGAGGATCAGTGACGTAGCGCCGATGTTGCGGGGGAGGTGGTGGTTGTTGGGATGTTTAAGGGGGACTAAACAGCTAAGGTCATCAGTCCCCCATTCCAAAAAAACAATCGAGACAAAGTCGCAGAGCAGATAAAACCCCAAGGGGAAGGAGACTGCCCCCCCCCCCCCCCCAGGTGCTAAAGAACACAAATTAGGCAACGAACACTACAGAAAAGAAGAGTACAGACGAACACCAGACAGAAAGAAATAGAAGAAAAGAAGATGGCCGGAGACTGGTTGACTGACCACGACAACAAAAAAGGGAAAGAGTCAACCATCCGATGAGACACCAAAACAGCAACAAATATGGAGAGACGCGAGGACAAAAGACACAGAAACGGAAAAGTGCAGGACCCCCCTAAATGGATCCATAAAAAGGACTACCACGGATAAAATGTAAAACATTGTCAGCCATGGAGGCATTGTCACTTAAAATCAAAGGCAAGGTGCCCGGGAAATTAAAAGACTGCCGAAGGGTGCGCAGTCGGGAACACTCCAATAAAATGTGGGCGACCGTCAGCCGGGACCCACACCGACACAGGGGGGGATCCTCCTGACGCAAAAGATGGCCGTGCGTCAGGTATGTATGGCCGATGCGGAGCCGACACAGGATAACAGAGTCCCTGCGAGAAGACCGCAGGGAGGAGCGCCACACATCGGTCGTCTCCTTGACAGCCCGCAGTTTATTAGGCATTGTCAAGCCTCGCCACTCAGCAGACCACATCCCAAGCACCTTACGGCGCAACACCAGCTGCTGATCGGGAGCCGTGAGGCCGATTTCCAAAGCTGGGGCGTCGAGCGCCCCTTTGGCCAGCCTGTCAACACGTTCGTTCCCCGGGATGCCACAACATGACCTGGCGTCCAAACCAAGACCACCGAACGTCCAGAACGGGCAATGGCGGAAACAGACTCCTGAATAGAGGACACCAGAGGAGAGGAGGGACAGCAGCGGTCGATGGCCTGATGGCTGCTCAGGGAGTCACTGCAGATGACGATGGACCTACCTGAGCAGAAACGCATATGCTCAAGAGCGCGCAAGATGGCCACCAGCTCTGCAGTAAAAATACTGCAGCCAGCCGGCAAGGAGCGTTGCTCAACTTGGGCAGCGTGAGCAAAAGCGTAGGCAGTGCGACCATCAACCAGGGAACCATCAGTGTAGACAGGCTCACAGCCCGGAAATGATTCGAGGAGCGCAAGAAAACGGCGACGGAGGGCCACAGGCGGAACCGAGTCCTTAGGCCCTGTGCCAAATCCAGACGGACGGACGGCCGGGACAAACACCAGGGAGGCATAGGTGTACGGACCCGGAAGGGAGGCAGAAGAGGGAATGACCCCAGTTCTGACAGCAGGGACTGGACACGGACAGCTACGGAAAGCCCAGACCTAGGTCGCCGTTCAGGCAGATGGAGGACCATGGCAGGGAAAAGCAGGCGATGATTGGGATGGTCTGGCGAGCAATGCACGTGGACAGCATAGTCGGCGAGCAGTCGATGGCGGCGAATCCGCAGCGGGGGAACCCCGGCCTCCACCAGTAGACTATCTACGGGGCTGGTACGAAAAGCGCCAGTTGCAAGCCGAACCCCACAGTGGTGTATGGGGTCTAACAACTTCAACACTGAGGGTGATGCAGACCCATAGGCCAGGCACCCATAATCAAGCCGGGACTGCACAAGGGCTCTGTACAATCGCAGCAGCGTGCAGCGATCTGCACCCCAAGACGTGTGGCTAAGGCAGCGGAGGGCGTTGAGGTGCCGCCAGCATTTTTGCTTCAGCTGAGTAACATGAGGAACCCATGTGAGCCGCGCATCAAACACGAGTCCCAAGAAGCGGCAAGTGTCCACCACTTCAAGCAGGTGGCCGCCGAGGTAAAGTTCAGGATGAGGGTGGACCATCCGACGCCTGCAGAAGTGCATAACTCGAGTCTTGGCTGCAGAGAACTGAAAACCATGAGTCAGAGCCCATGATGCTGCCTTGCGAACGGCGACTTGCAGCCTGCGGTCGGCGACTCCCGTAGTCGTGGAGCTAAATGAGATGCAGAAGTCGTCGGCATACAAAGAAGGAGACACCGACGACCCCACTGCTGCAGCCAGACCATTAATGGCCACTAGAAATAAGGAGACGCTCAACACTGAGCCCTGCGGGACCCCATTTTCCTGTATATAAGATGAACTAGAGGTGGCACTGACTTGCACCCGGAAAGAGCGGCGCAATAAAAAGGTTTGCAACGTGGCGAGGATGTGATGCCGCCATGTGGTGTCATACGCCTTCCGCAGATCGAAAAATACAGCAACGAGATGCTGACGTCGGGCAAAGGCCGTACAGACTGCAGATTCCAGCCGCACCAAATTGTCCGTGGCAGACCAGCCCCGACGGAAGCCACCCTGGGATGGAGCGAGGAGACCGTGCGACTCAAGGACCCAACACAAACGCCGCCCCACCATACGTTCGAGCAATTTGCACAAAACGTTGGTGAGGGTAATGGGACGATAGCTGTCCACCGCCAGTGGGTCCGCACCGGGCTTCAAGATGGGGACAATAACACCCTCTCACCATTGCGACGGGAACACGCCTTCGCTCCAAATGCGATTAAATATCGCGAGAATGTGTCTCTGGCAGTCCCTGGTGAGATGCTTCAGCATCTGCGCGTGGATGCAGTCTGGGCCTGGTGCTGTATCAGGGCAATCGGCGAGGGCAGCGAGGAATTCCCTCTCGCTGAAAGGAGCATTGTATGTTTCAGAACGACGCGTGTGGAATGAGAACGGCGTCCGCTTGGCTCGCTCCTTTAGAGAGCGAAAGGCGGGGGGATAGGATGCAGTCGCAGAGCTCTGAGCAAAGTGCGCGGCAAGCCGTTCAGCAATGGCGGCAGCGTCCGTGCAGACAGCGCCGTCCAAGGAGAGCCCAGGGACACCCATAGGGGTCTGGTATCCGTAAATCCGCCGGATCCGGGACCACACGAGCGAGGGGGAGACATGGGAGCCCAAGGATGAGACATACCTCTCCCAGCACTCCTGCTTACGCCGTGCAATAAGACGATGGGAGAAGGCACGGAGCCTCTTAAAGGTGATGAGGGTCTCAAGAGACGGGTGCCGCCTATGACGCTGGAGAGCCCGCTGACGGTCGCGAATAGCCTCAGCAACCTCCGGCGACCACCAGGGTACAGCCCTCCTCCGAGGGTGGCCAGAAGAACGGGGGATGGCAGCCTCGGCCGCTGAAATGATGGACGTGGTTAAAACACGCACCACCTCGTCAATGTCACCCTGTGGGGGAGACTCAATGGTTGCAGCGGAAGTAAAAGCTGGCCAGTCAGCCCTGTGGAGAGCCCAGCGGGGCAAGCGCCCAGAAGAATGACACTGGGGCAGTGACAAATAGATGGGAAAATGGTCACTACCACACAGGTCAGGATGCACTCTCCAGTGGAGGGATGGGACAAGTCCAGGGCTGCAAATAGAGAGATCGATGGCCGAGAACGAGCCATGGGCCACACTGAAATGCGTGGGAGCACCGGTGTTCAAGAGGCTAAGGTCGAGCTGAGCCAACACATGCTCCACGGCCCGACCGCGGTCATCGGAGACAGTCCCACCCCATAGAGGGTTGTGGGCATTGAAATCGCCCAGCAGCAAAAAAAGGTGGCGGCAGTTGGGCTATCAGAGCAGCCAGGACATGCTGCGCGACAGCACCATCAGGTGGAAGGTAAATACTGCAGACGGTAATAGCCTGTGGCGTCCACACCCGAACAGCGACAGCCTCTAAAGCTGTTTGTAGAGGTACAAACTCGCTGTGAAGAGAGTTAAGGACATATATGCAGACGCCACCAGACACCCTTTCATAAGCTGCCCGGTTCTTAAAATAACCCCGATAGCCACGGAGGGCGGGGGTTCGCATTGCTGGAAACCAAGTTTCCTGCAGAGCAATGCAAAGGAAAGGATGACGGCTGATAAGTTGGCGGAGCTCAGCTAGATGGTGGAAGAAACCGCTGCAGTTCCACTGGAGGATGTTATTAGCCATGGATGGGAAAGGCGTGAAGGGATTGGGGAGGCAGATTACGCCTCTGGGGCCCCTGCTGCTACTGAGTCACCACCTGGACAACAGCTATCTATTGCATCCGAGGGACTGGCGAGATCCATGTCCTCAGTGGACACCAGAATCTCCACCTCATCCTCAGACGCAGAGCTTGTAGGAAGCGGTGGAATGGGTGCCACCGCAATGTCGGTAGCCTTGGGGAGTTTCTTCTTCTTCTGCTTCTCGCACTGCACCTTGGGTGGTTCAGGCTGGGAGGGCGTCACTGGGTCAGTCTCAGGGACAGACGATGACCGTGTGTCGCGACGACCAGGGACTGGCGGTTGTTTGAGCCACTTGTGGCTGTCGGCTTTGGAACCAGTCAGAACGTGCAAAGGGAGGTCCGCAAGGGACCCCTTCCTTACGAGAGTAGCCGAAGAAGTCTTACGCTTCTCCGGCTGGGAAGGGGGGACTGATGTCCCCGATGGTTGGGGGGGGGGTGTTGCTCCTGAAGTAGATGGAGCAGGAGCAACAGGAGGTTTAGTGCCCCCCACCATCAAGGGGGCAGGTGTGGGATTTCGACTCTGAGAGCTGACTGGAGTGGATGGAATTGTAGAAGGAGTGACAGTTGCGGCATAAGAAGCTGTCATGCGCACTGGATGAAGCCGATCATATTTCCTCTTCACCTCAGTGTACGTCAGGCGGTCGAGAGTCTTGATTTCCCTGATCTTACGCTCCTTCTGCAGAATCGGACAGTCTGGCGAGCAAGGCGGATGGTGCGCACCACAGTTCACACAGATTAGAGGCGGCACACAGGGATGATCAGGATGGGAAGGTCGACCGCAATCGCGACAGACGAGGTCGGAAGCACAACGTGAAGACATGTGGCCGAACTTCCAACACTTGAAGCACCGCATCGGGGGAGGGATATACGGCTTGACATCACAACGGTACACCATCACCTTGACCTTCTCAGGTAACGTGTTACCCTCGAAGGCCAAGATGAAGGCACCGGTGGCAACTTGACGATCCCTCGGACCCCGGTGGACGCGCCGGACGAAATGGACACCTCGGCGCTCCAAGTTGGCGCGCAGCTCGTCATCGGACTGTAAAAGGAGATCGCGGTGAAAAATAATTCCCTGGACCATATTTAAGCTGTTATGTGGGGTGATAGTAACAGACACATCCCCCAACTTCGTACAAGCCAGCAAGGCTCGTGACTGGGCAGAGGATGCCGTTTTTATCAACACCGATCCAGACCGCATCTTGGACAAGCCCACCACCTCCCCGAACTTGTCCTCTAAATGTTCGACAAAGAACTGAGGCTTCACAGACACAAACGAGTCCCCGTCAGCTCTGGTACAGACGAGATACCGGGGCGAGTATCTTTCGCTCTCATTCACAGCCTTTCGTTCCTCCCATGGTGTGGCCAGGGAGGGGAGCGATTTGGGGTCATACACATTAGCCTTAAAGTGAGCTTTGGAACGCTTAGAGACTGCTGACGGCTGGCCGCCAGCGAGAGATGATGTACTACGCTTCATTGCGGGTCATCCGCCCTGATGCCACCTACTCCGACCAAGGGCCCTCCCCACGGGCGCCACCCAGCCACAGCAAAGGCCACCTGGCAGGATGGCCATTGCCGGGAGTCCCGATGCCCCAGGGCGATGGGCATCTACTCCTTGGCATACGTGGGGAGTTAACGGCGCAGGCATCAGTAGAGCGATCCCTGTGTTGTCAGGGGGCTACAACCAAGAGGGTACATGGCGGCCCCACCACAACGGACTGGCTACCGTGCTGGATCTTAGGTGCAAAAATGGCCAAGGTCGTCGTCGCAGTTAAAAGAAACACTGCAGAGTGCAGCGTGGTAATCGCCCAAGAGATCGAAAACGAGCGGGACACCATTGCAACGACGAGAAAGACGGCTAAAGGTCTAATTGCACGACGGATACAATGCACCATGCAAGGCGCCCTTCCCCAAGTGGCTCGCTCTTCGGAATAATTTAGAAAGATGGAGGTCAAACCCGAGAGGGGACCATCACATAAGGCCGAAACATGTGAGACTCCTTTTAGTCGCCTCTTACGACAGGCAGGAATACCGCGGGCCTATTCTAACCCCCGAACCCGCAGGGGGAGTTGCGGGGGAGGGAGAAGGGAAGAGAGTGAGTGAACTAGAAAAAAGTGTGGAGTGTGCTATCTGTGAAGAGTTTGAAGTACCAGTTCATTGAAATTGAGTGGTTAGTTCACACTTCACGGAAGTGAAGCGTTCATTTGAACGACTCATTCACGAGCTCCCCATCACTAGTCCGAAAGTCCTAACGCAAATCAAATTTATTTCATACAGTTCAATAATTGTCACCCTGTGCATTGTGCACATCTATTCCAACCGACAAGGTTAATTTTCCTACAAGTATCCATGCCTGTCAACTGATTTCTACTACTGCAGCAGTGCTGTACTGGAACAGGAACGTACCCTGCGGTCGGCGAGCAGGAGGTAGTGCAGACAGATGGTGTTGCTGAAACGCAGCAGCTCGTCCAGGAAGAAGCGCTCCCAACTGGCGAAAGGCGGATTCACCGCCAGCAGCCGCAGCAGCGCGTGCCGGCCGCTCTCCACGCTGTTGCCGCACACTGGCCGCAGGTCGTAACGCTCCGTCAGGTCGCTTATGTCGAACTGGGACCTACGCCGTGCTGCCGTCACAAGCGCGCTCTCGCAACTAGGTCAACTATTATAGATCGTATATGAGGTTTGTATACTCGCTTTCAACTCGCTAGCGGGTCCTATGAGGTCCTATGAACCCTTTTCCGAACTAGCCTTCTCTGTATGTTCAGAGACTAGACTCACAACTATCTGATGCTGCCTATTTACACGACTGGCCATTAAAATTGCTACACCAAGAAGAAATGCAGATGATAAACGGGTATTCATGGGACAAATATATTATACTAGAACTGACATGTGATTACATTTTCACGCAATATGGGGGCATAGATCCTGAGAAATCAGTACCCAGAACAATCACCTCTGGCCGTAATAACGGCCTTGATACGCCTGGGCACTGAGTCAAACAAAGCTTCGATGGCGTGTACAGGTACAGCTGCCCATGCAGCTTCAACACGATACCACAGTTTATCAAGAGTAGTGACTGGCGTATTGTGACGAGCCAGTTGCTCGGCCACCATTGACCAGACGTTGTCAATTGGTGAGAGATCTGGAGAATGTGCTGGCCAGGGCAGCAGTCGAACATTTTCTGTATCCAGAAAGGCCTGTACAGGACCTGCAACATGCGGTCGTGCATTATTCTGCTGAAATGTAGGGTTTCGCAGGGATCGAATAAAGGATAGAGCCACGGGTCGTAACGCATCTGAAATGTAACGTCCGCTGTTCAAAGTGCCGTCAATGCGAACAAGAGGTGACCGAGACGTGTAACCAATGGCACCCCATACCATCACATCGGGTGATACGCCAGTATGGCGATGACAAATACACGCTTCCAATGTGCGTTCACCGCGATGTCGCCAAACACGGATGCGACCATCACGCTGCTGTAAAAGGAACCTGCATTCATCCGAAAAAATGATGTTTTACCATTCCTGCACCCAGGATCGTCGTTGAGTACACCGTCGCAGGCGCTCCTGTCGGTGATGCAGCGGCAAGGGTAACCGCAGCTGATAATCCGAGCTGATAGTTCATGCTGCTGCAAACGTCGTCGAACTGTTCGTGCAGATGGTTGTTGTCTCGCAAACGTCCCCATCTGTTGACTCAGGGATCGAGACGTGGCTGCACGATCCGTTACAGCCGTGCGTATAAGATGCCTGTCATCTCGACTCCTAGTGATAGGAGGCCGTTGGGATCTAGCACGGCGTTCCGTATTACCCTCCTGAACCCACCGATTCCATATTATGCTAACGCGAGCAACAATGTCGCGATACGATAAACCGCAATAGCGATAGGCTACAATCCGACCTTTATCAAAGTCGGAAACGTGATGGTACGCATTTCTCCTCGTTACACGAGGCATCACAACAACGTTTCACCAGGCAACGCCGGTCAACTGCTGTTTGTGTATGAGAAATCGATTGGAAACTTTCCTCATGTCAGCACGTTGTGGGTGTCGCCACCTGCGCCAACCTTGTGTGAATGCTCTGGAAAGCTAATCATTTGCATATCACAGCATCTTCTTCCTGTCGGTTAAATTTCGCGTCTGTAGCACGTTATCTTCGTGGTGTAGCAATTTTAATGGCCAGTAGTGTAGCTGAAAATTCTTCTGTCGTCGGGTGCAAGAGGACTACAGGAGCGTACAACGGGGAGAGAGGACACGAGTTCAGAAGTATAACTGACGGCTGGTGGCATTGCCACAACATGCAGGACTACTGGCCTTAACTGTGTTCGTCCAAGCACATCTGACGGGATAGTGTACCTGGACATGTTACAACAATTTTTGATACCACAGATCGATGAGGACGACCAAGAACGAAATGTTTACTTCATGCAAGATGGTGCACCACCCTACTAACTGGCTGATGTCTGGGGTTTTCTCAGTGACTGCTTTCCAGGTCAATAGATTGGCATGGTGGGTCAATTGCATGGCCCCCACGTATCCCAGACCTGAGACCACTTGATTTTTTTTCAGTGAGGATTCGTCAAGGATGTCGATTTTGTACCTCCTGTGCCGACTTCCCTACTCGAACTTAGAGCAAGAATTTAAGCCCCCACTGAGCAAGTTACACCTGCAATGCTACAGCGAGTTTAGGAAGAAATTGACTTCCGCTGGGATATGTGCAGGATAACCAACGGAAGCCACATACATCTTTAGTTTAAGGGAAAAAAAAAAAACCTTGACGTGTTTCCCTACAAAATAATACTAAACCCAGCTCTATATCTTCTTTCAATAAATTTATATGAATTTTTAAATTACTAAAGTCCTGTTTGAAACACCCTGTATATGTATATATACACTGAAGCGGCAAAGAAACTAATATAGACATGCGTATTCAAACACAGAGATATATAACCAGGCAGAATACGGAGCTGCGGTTGGCAATGGCTATACAAGACACCAAGTGTCTGGCACAGTTGTTAGATCCGTTACTGCTGCTAAAATGGCAGGTTATCAAGATTAAAGTGAGTTTGAATGTGGTGTGTGTATTGTGTATTAAAACGGGGACCTAGAAACGATGGAGAGGCTTTGTCCCGCCGTAGCCCTCAGTGGTTCACAACCCCACAACAGGCCACAGCAATCCACCTACCCCATCGCCGCCCCACACCAAACCCATGGTTATTATGCAGTTCGGCCCCCAGTGGACCGCCCTGGGAACGTCTCACACCAGATGAGTGTAACCCCAAATGTTTGCGTGGTAAAGTAATTGTGATGTACGTGTACGTGGAGACAGTGTTTGCGCAGCAATTGACAATATAATGTAACTGAGGCGGAATATGGGGAACCAGCCCGCATTCGCCGAGGCAGATGGAAAACCGCCTTAAAAACCATCCATAGGCTGGCAGGCACGCCGGACCTTGACACTAATCCGCCGGGCGGATTCGTGCCAGGGATCTGCACACCTTGCCGCTCGGGAGCAGCTCGTTAAACCGCATGGTTAGCCGGGCAGACCGAATGTAGTGTTATAGTCGACGCACGAGCAATGTGTGACAGCATCTCTGAGGTAGCGATGAAATGGAAAATTTTCCCGTACGACCATTTCACGAGTGCACCGTGAATGACAGGAATACACTAAAACATCAAACATGCGACATCGCTGCAGCCGGAAAAAGATCATTCAAGAATGTAACCAACGACGACTGAAGAGAATTATTCAACATGATAGAAGTGCAATCCTTCCGCATATTGCTGCAGATTTCAATGCTGGGCCATCAACAAGAGTGAGCATGCGAATCATTCAACGAAACATCACTCTTGTACCCTTGAAGATTGCAGGACACAAAGCTTTGTGCCTCACCTGGGCCCATCACCACCGATGACGGAAACATGTTGCCTGGTCAGACGAGACTTGTTTCAAATTGTAGATTGCAGATGGACGTGTACAGATATGGCGATAACCTCATGAATCCATGGACACTATATGTCAGCAGGGGATTGTTCATGTTGGTGGAGGCTCTGCAATAGTGTGGGGCATGTGCAGTTGTAGTCATATGGGACCCCTGATACATCTAGATATCACTCTGAAAGGCGACACGTGTATATGCATCCTGTCTGATCACCTGCATCCATTCATGTCCATTGTGCATTCCGACGGACTTGGGCAATTCCACCAGTACAATGCGACACCCTGCACGTCCAGAATTGCTACAGAGTGACTCCAGGAACACTCTTCTGCGTTTAAACATTTCCGCTGATCACCAAACTCCCCAGACGAGAACATTATTGAGCATACCTGGGAGCCTTGCAACGTGCTGTTCAGAAGAGATCTCCACCCCCTCGTACTCTTACGGATTTATGGACAGCCCTGCAGGTCTCATGGTGTCAGTTCCCTCCAGCACTACTTCAGGCACTAGTCGAGCCCATGCCATGTCGTGTTGTGGCACGTCTGCGTGCTCGCGGGAGCCCTACATGCTATTAGGCAGATGCACCAGTTTCTTTGGCTCTTCAATATACATATGGGAAACGTCCAGTTACATTAATGTGATCACCTGTGAAAAGCCTGAATAACCAACTTTTGCAACACGGACCAGTGCAAGATGTGCAGGAAAAGAGTCGACGAGGTTCTGGGAGGTACCGACAGGGATGTGGAGCCACGCCAACTCGAGTGCTGTGGCCCACTGCGCTAGGTTTCTCCGTTGAGGATCCATAGCGCGAACAGCCCGATCGAGGTGCTCACACACATTCTTAAATCCGTTCAGTATGGTGGTCAGTGGAGTACTGTAAACTCACTCAGGCGCTGTTAGAACCATGCACTACTGCTTTGAGCTGTGCGACATTTCTGCCTTGTCCTGCTCGTAGATACCATCGTGCCAATGAAAAACCAACTGTGTGTAGGAATGAAAATGCTTCCCAAGGATAGGCGCATGCTTTTGTTGATTCATTGTGCCTTCCAGAATGACGTGATCACCCAGGGAATGCCACGCAAACATTCCCCAGATCACCACACTCCCTCCTCTGGCCTGGGCCCTTCCGACGACTGTTGCAGGGTATTTGCTTTCTGTCCGATGGAGCATAAATCTTCTTGAAGATGTATACCTGTCTTCCACCACGGTGTGATAGCAACAGCGGATGATGGAATTCGACATCGGGAAATTACGCTTGCGCATTCAAAACATGTGACGGAAGCACGCAGAAGCAAAATTTTCCGTGTTCAGCAGCGAGCCAGGATGTGAACCGAAAGCTACATCCCACTAGAAAATGTCCTCCGCAGATGGGGACGAAACGTTGGGCTTTAAAGTGAAATCCATTCGACGACGGCAAAATGGCCCGGAACATTTCATTAGCTTTGACATTTCCGGCGTGAAAGTTTACATTTTACAATGATTAGAATGTCAGAAAAATTGGATGAGTTATTCAAGAGAAGGAGCTTCACAAACTACGCATGTCAATAACGCGTTGGTCTACGTCTGGACCTAATGCAAGCAGTTATTCGGCTTGGCACTGATTGACGGAGTTGCTGGATGTTCTTCTGATGGATATCGTCCCAAATTCTGTCCAAGTGGCGTGTCAGACCACAAAATCCTGTGATGGTTGAAGGGTCCTCCCTGTAATGCTCCAAACGCTCTAAATTCGGCAGAGATCCAGTGATCTTGCTGCCCAAGGTAGGGTTTGGCAAGCAGAAAAACAAGCAGTAAAAACTCTCGCCATGTGCGAGCGGGCATTATCTTCCTGTCCAGGGCGTCTCCAGACACATCTTCGCTGGTCGTTGGGATTCCATTTCAAAGGGGGACTCATAACTGAAGACAATTCTACTCCAGACAATGAGATTACAGGCCGAAGACAAGTCTGAAGACGCCTCAGAGAGCGGGGTGATACCAACTTGACTTTCACTTTCCATAGAGCCATATGACGAGGAGTGATGGTCTGATATGCCATTTCTTCTCGTAGCAGGACCCGTTTGGTTGTCATTCGCGGCACCCTTACAGTACAGCGGTACGTCGACGATAATCTAACCCCGTTTTGTTGCTCCTCATTACAAGTGATCCCGTGCTTACATTTAACAAGATAATGCCAGCAGAGACCGTTTGGAGCATTATGGGCAGGGCCCTCCAACCATCTCGGGGTTTTAGCGATTTAACGTGCCAGTTGCACAGAATTGGCATGATATGATGATATGCCGAAGGAGGATGCCAACAAATGTATCATTCAATGCCGAGCATAAGGGCCATAAGTTGAAAAACACGTTATTGACTTTTCAATTTGTGAAGCTCTTTCTCTTCAATAAATCGTACAATTTCTCTGAAATTGTAATCAATTGTCCATCTGAACATGTACATCACATTGATCGATTTCCGTCCCATTCGGATAATACCTCCGTGGTGTGTCGATTTTTTTTATCTTAGAGTGTATAGTACCAAAAAACTCTGAGTACTTTGTAGAAATAATTCCTGGGCGAAACATCAGATGTCATCATGATGTCCTCACATTTCACTCGCGCAACTGCGCGACATCTTCACGTACAACGAACACACTACTGAGCTATGAATGAAGCGTCCTATTTATGCCAGTCGAAGGCTGCATTCAGAATGCCATCGACCATGGTCGCCAGTCTTCGTCACCCGACAACAAGGGCCGACAGCTTGATCACAATGTATTCAGTCTCCTTCGATACATCATGCCTCCCTTCACCATAACAACTGGACCACCGAAACTATCATGTTCAATAACGTACCTTGGTGCACCACGTATCCTCATACTGCGTAAGTTTTGGGCTGGGGAAAGGAGTTCAGGATCTATTCTAATCTACACTGAAGGACAAAAGAAACTGGTACTCCCGCCTAATATCGTGTAGGGGCCCCGCGAGCTCGCAGAAGTGCCGCAGCATGACGTGGCATGGACTCGACTAATGTCTGAAGTAGTGCTGGAGGGAACTGACAACATGAATCCTGCAGGGCTGTCCATAAATCCGTAAGGGTACGAGGGAGTAGAGATCTCTTCTGAACAGCGCGTTGTAAGGCATCCCAGATATGCTCAATAATGTTCATGTCTGGAGCGTTGGTAGTCAGAGGAATTGTTTAAACTCAGAAGAGCGTTCCTGGAGCCACTCTGTAACAATTCTGGACGTGTGGTGTGTTGCATTGTCCTGCTGGAATTGCACACGTCCATCGGAATGCACAATGGACATGAATGGATTCAGGTGATCAGATAGAATGCTTACGTACGTGTCACCTGTCAGAGTCGTATCTAGACGTGTCAGGGGACCCATATCACTCCTACTGCACACGCCCCACACCAATAAAGAGCCTCCGCCAGCTTGAACAGGCCCCTGCTCACATGCAGGGTCCATGGATTCATAAGGTTGTCTCCATATCCGCACACGTCCATCCGCTCGATACAATTTGAAACGAGACTCGTCCGACCAGGCAATATGTTTCCAGTCTTCAACAGTTCAATATCGTGTTGATGGCCCAGGCGAGGCGTAAGGCTTTGTGTCGTGCAGTCATCAAGGGTACACGAGTGGGCCTTCGGCTCCGACAGCCCATATCGATGATGTTTCGTTGAATGGTTCGCACGCTGACAATTGTTGATGCCCCAGCATTGAAATTTGCAGAAATTTGCGGAAGCGTTGGACTCCTGTCACGTTGAACGATTCTCTTCAGTCGTCGTTGGTCCCGTACTTGCATGATCTTTTTCCGGCCGCAGCGATGTTGGAGATTTGATGTTTTACCGGATTCCTGATATTCGCGGCACACTCGTGAAATGGTCGTACGGGAAAATTCTCACTCCACCGCTGTGTCCCGTCGCTCATGCACCGACTTTAACATCACGTTCAAATTCCCCAGGTTCTTGATAACCAGCCATTGTAGCAGCAGTAACCGGTCTAACAACTGATCCAGACACTTATCTTATATAGTCGCTGCCGAGCGCACCGCATATTTTGCCTGTTTACATATTTGAAAACGCATGCCTATACCAGTCTCTTTGGCGCTTCAGTGTATATCATCATCAAAAAGAACGGGGCAAATGCTGTATACTCTTCTCTCACTTTTTGGAACATCCAGACAAGTTTTACAAATATATGAGACGGAGATGGAAACGTTCTATTACATACTCAAGATGATTCAAGGTAACATTGAAAGGCAAGAGTACAAACATACTGCACAACTTCAAGGAAATTCAGGAAAACAGATATGTGTCAACTAATTTTCAGTGACTGTTACTCAACATATGTGTGAAAGGCAAATATAAATTTCAGAATAAGATACTCTGAACACCTAAAACGGTGAACAATGGAAACACATACACCACATTTGTAAACCACCTCATATAACAGAATCACCACCCTATTGGCAAAAAACACCAGTAAACAGACATATTAACTGGTAGACAGCAAATGCCCATTAACCACAACCAAAAAAGAATCACTACAGTAACTTTAAGAATCAAAATTGACATACGCCACTTTCCTCAACTGAACACATAATTCTTTGAAGCCTAAAACTTCTGGCACAGATTTTGCCTGTGTTTCATTAAAATGACATTGCATTAAGGTGACACGGCATTAAGTATAGACAGTATAGACCTGAACCTAAAATGGCTAGACAGCCATAGAACATGCTTAATGTAATATAAGATAACGATCAGTTAATTATGGATAAATTTTTAAGCTATTCCAAACTTGCAGTTTCCCTAAAGTAACAATTTCAGGCCTAGATTCCGAGATATATCACTGTTATTATATTTCTCTAGATTGAATTAGATTAGACTGGATTTAGTTTTCGTTCCACAGACCCAAAAACTGAGGTCATTCTCGTGGGTATGGAACATGTCAGAAAGTATGACATGATAACATAGAACATTTGAATATAATACTTAATACCCTGATCATTTGTCAGGAGATAGTCGAAAATATGCTAATACAATGCAGTAAACTGGGACAGCTAATATTAACAGAATTAACACACTGTCAGAATGAAACACTGTTATCCAGTATTAATAGATGTATCATACCAAATATATATAATCTTGACTGTTGTGACCAAGTGTTGTCAAAACTGAAATCTAACAGGTATTTTTACTTAAGTTGACTTAACAGTCTCTGTTAAGATATTCATCTATGGAGTGGAAGGAGTTGCCTATCAAAAAAATGTTCAAATGTGTGTGAAATCTTATGGGACTTAACTGCAAAGGTCATCAGTCTCTAAGCTTACACACTACTTAACCTAAATTATCCTAAGGACAAACACACACACCCATGCCAGAGGGAGGACTCGAACCTCCGCAGGGATCAGCCGCACAGTGAGTTGCCTATCAAAAACTCTGTTTAAACCGTGCTTTATCTGAAACCAAGTTTTTAATGGTTACTGTCCATTTATTAAAAATGTGTGTTCCTGAATATTGGACCTCTTTTTGGACCAAGGTAAGTGATTTTAGGCCTTTATGTAGATTCTTCTTATTCCTAGTATTGATACTGTGTACTGAGCTATTGGTTGGAAATAGTGATGTATTACTTGCAACTAATTTCATTAAGGAGTAAATACACCGAGAAGCAGTGGTTAGAATACAAAGTTCCTTGAACAGGTTTCTACAAGATGTTCTTGAATTTACACCACAAATGATTCTTATCACACGCTTTTGCACACACAAAACTTTTGCTCAGTTTGATGAGTTGCCCCAGAATATGATCCCATACAACATCACAACATCTACATCTACATCTACATTCATACTCCGCAAGCCACATGACGGTGTGTGGCGGAGGGTACCTTCAGTACCTCTATCAGTTCTCCCTTCTATTCCAGTCTCGTATTGTTCGTGGAAAGAAAGATTGTCGGTATGCCTCTATGTGAGCTGTAATCTCTCTGATTTTATTCTCATAGTCTCTTCGCGAGATGTACGTAGGAGGGAGCAATATACTGCTTGACTTCTCAGTGAAGGTATGTTCTCGAAACTTCAACAAAAGCCCGTACCGAGCTACTGAGCGTCTCTCTTGCAGAGTCTTCCACTGGAGTTTATTTATCATCTCCGTAACGCTTTCGCGATTACTAAATGATCCTGTAATGAAGCGTGCTGCTCTCTGTTGGATCTTCTCTCTCTCTTCTGTCAACCCTATCTGGTATGGATCCCACACCGGTGAGCAGTATTCAAGCAGTGGGAGAACAAGTGTACTGTAACCTACTTCCTTTGTTTTCGGACTGCATTTCCTTAGGATTCTTCCAATGAATCTCAGTCTGGCATCTGCTTAACCGACGATTAATTTTATATGGTCATTCCATTTAAAATCACTCCTAATGCCTACTCCCAGATAATTTTATATAATAGAATGAAAGCAAGCAAAGTATGCAAGTTACTTATATTTATATCTCCTACATCTGACAGCATTCTCACGGCAAATACAGACTTGCTTAGGCGCTTAATCAATTCTGTTGTATGCCCTTCCTAACTGAATTTATTATCCAGTTGTAATCCCAGAAATTTAACACTGTCAACCTCTTCGATCTGCATGTTTTCATACGTTATACTCATGCTGGAAGGAAATCTCTTACAGGTTCTGAACTGCATATAGTGGGTCTTCTCAAAGTTTAATGACGAAGAAGTAGCTTTAAACCACTTATTAATGTCAATGAAAATTTGATTACCAGTTATTTTTAAATCTGTACTTGACTTGCTAATTATTGCAATGTTGTATGATCTGCAAACAAAACAAAATTAGTATCTGGCAATGTAACAGATGTGAGGTCATTAATATACACAAGAAAAAGTTATGGACCCAAAATGGAACCTTGAGGAACACCGCATATAATTAATTCCCAGTCAGATGAAGACCAACTGCTTACTGCACAGGTATTTCACAACTTTTTAAATGAAGTTTACGTTTCACAGAATATGTTTCCTTTTATGAGTTTCATTCATTTGAAATGCACTTTGATTGTAATGAAAAACAGCACATTTCGCACAACTGATCATAATTGTTTGTAGGTTTCGCCTTTAATGCACAGAGTGATTATATTGATCCCTCTAAGATAATACTATAATGTTGTTTATTGATTTGCTTCTCGCTTATTTCATGAACTCCCAAAGTTCAGCTATTTTATTTTGTGATGCAATAATTAACTTTTATTCATATTGCTGTTGTATGGATGGACAACAATGGACTCAGTACAGTTTGTCATTCACTCCCTTGCAAAAATCAGTGTATTTCATGCACGTCCTTATTAAAGCCATTTTATTTTATGATGTAGTAATTAACTTTCATTTATGTTATTTTGGTTCTAACTAACAACAAAGGTCACTATACCATGTACCAGTATTTTTGATTGTCAGTCCCTTGCAAGAATCAGTGGCCCATCATTTCGTGTGGAAATGGTGTGTAGAAATGGGTACTGTGAAATTCTGAGCTTCCTGAGGTTCGACAAGGAGTCTACAAGCTCTGTACCCTTACAGACTGATAAATTTGGATTGGTTCTGTTGTTTAGAAAAAATGTATAGAAAACTGCATCGTGTGTTACAATCACTAATACAACATAACAACAGACGAGCAAATCTGCCCAAGCAAAACTAGGTGCTCGCTCACACAATTGATGGCTTTGAAGTTTGACAAGAATGGACAAAAGTACTGATTAGCTGTAGAAGTTGATAACAAGTTCATTCTCATTGATTTCCCTTATCTTCGTAAGAATATTGCACTATCCCGAGACGAAAGTGTTTCACATTATGTAGTGACTCTTCTTATGGAACCATTTCTATCCAAAGGCAGGAATGTCATTACAAATAATAACCTCACTTCCATCAAACTACCAAGCAATTGGAAGTAAAGTCAAACACCATTGTAGGGGCAGTAAGTAGATAGAGCAAGAAGAGAAATACCACATGTTCTAAAGTTTGAAGGCCCCTTTGTATTCGACAAAAGTTTTAAAACATGCTGATATTTCCTTGACAGTCTATCACGCAAAGAAATTAAAGATGAGCCCATGATGAGTTCCCTTTGCGCTAGTGTTACTATAAACACAAAGGAGAAAAAAACTTCGGAAACTGTAAATTATTACACGAAGACAAAGTTTAGGGTTGACGTAGTAGACAAAATGGCGAGGCGGTACTGAGTCAAGGCTTCTTCAAAAAGATCGGCAGTACATTATTTTTACTGTGTTCTTAACCTAGCAAGAATAAATGCAGGGTTGTTACTGGGAAGAAGATAAAAGGAAGACTTTTATTCAGCAAGTTGCAGAGGAACTACAATCTGAGTATGTGGAGAGTCAGTCACTTCGCAGGACTACAGACGATTGTGAAAAGAATGAAAATGAAGGCTAAATAGCACAGAAACGTCGTAAATATAAAGTTCTTACATTCTGCAAGTCTAACGAAACCAATCCCAACTATACAGTTTGTAAGAAGAGGATGTGTGGATAGTGCACAAAGAAAACTGAATACGAATGCCAGTTGTGTGGAAATATGAACTAGCTAAAATTGAACGTGAATAATTCAATTTTTCTACGCATTTAAAACTAAGTAAACCCCCTAACTAGCTTACTCCTGTTTGGACTTTATGGGGTTTGGTGAAGATTCTTTATCTTTTTTAATAACCATTGTTATTTCTGCTCTGTTGCATTTTATTCATAATTCTGTCACTTAAATGGTGTATTACTCATGTATTAAACATGAAGTATTCAATTTTTCTATGCATCTAAAACTATGTTAACCCCTCACTAGTTTATTCCTTTTCGAGTTGTATGGGGTTTCATGAAATTTGTTTATTTATTTAATAACTGATGTTATTTGTGCTCTGTTGCATTTCATTAACAATTCTGTATCTTAAATGGCGTATAAATCATGCAAAAACATTAAAATATAATAACTGTATACAATTTTGAAATAAAAATCCAGAACATTATTGCTATACAGGGTGTTCAGAAATTCCCATTACAAACTTCTAGGACTTGTAGAGGGAGTGAGTGCATGATATTTTGAGAAGGAACCCATGTCCAGAAACGTACCGCCTCGGTGCTACAGCCGTTTGAAAACATGTTTGCTAGGTACGTATGCAATAGCGTAGTCATGGTGAGTGTGGTTACGTCGGATCGGCTGATGTCTCCGGTTCGAGCCTCATTCACGTGCCTGTGAGTGTTAGAGTAACGTGGTTGATTACACATATGGGGAATAAACAGATATGATACTTCTGTGTGACGAAGCTCACGGTAATGGAAGACCTGCTCGCCGTCTTTATCAAGATGGTTCTCTACAACATACGACTCCATCGCGTACCCTTTTCGCCACAGTTGCGCAATGGTTGCGAATAAGGGTACCTTCACCGTCAGCAAGCGTGACTGTGGTGCTCCAAGAAGACGCCGCACATCCGATCTGGAAGAGGCAGTTCTGCATCACGTTGAAGAGAACCTGTCAACGAGTACATGGGCAGTTTCTTTGGCAGTTAACGAGTGGACTGGTAAAACAAGTGATGCATTAGGTCACGCCTAATCAGTTTTTCGCAAAAGTGGTCGCATTGCCAATATCTTTTCAACGGTTCCGGAGATAGGTTCCAATTCAAAATATTACGTACACAGTCCCCTCTGCAAATCCTGGGAGTTTGTAACGGCTATTTCCGAACATACTGCGCAGTAGGGGTCAATGTTACCCCTCTGGGCGTTAGAGAGGGCAGGGAAAGGCTGGGCATCCAAGTGTTAAGGAGCATGAAAGTCAACATTTGGGGTTGAACTTGGGATGAACAAAGTTTGGACAGAAGCAGCACCTGAGCACGGCGACGCCGACGATGACCCCGCCGCAGAGCAGCACGTAGCCTGTGAGCTGTGGGTCCTTGGCCATGCTGCGCAGCACGTCCGTGCGGCCCACGGCTGCAGCCAGAGGGCGTGCCTCCCGCAGATCGCTAGCGCTCGCCTCCCGCACCTCTGGCTCGCTGTTCCAAAAACCAAAATATAATTACCTGTCATACCCAGTGCGTGAACAATGATTATCGTGATCGCTTTCTCGTATGCGAATTGTCCTACAAACTACACTCTTGCGCAGCTGAATTAGAATTGTCTACTCTAATGGAAACAAAAGAAAAACTCGGAGTAGGTATTAAAATCCATGGAGAAGAAATAAAAACTTTGAGGTTCGCCGATGACATTATAATTCTGTCAGAGACAGCAAAGGACTTGGAAGAGCAGTTGAACAGAATGGACAGTGTCTTGAAAGGTGGGTATAAGATGAACATCAACAAAAGCGAAATGAGGATAATGGAATGTAGTCGAATTAAGTCGGGTGATGCTGAGGGTATTACATTAGGAAATGAGACGCTTAAAGTAGTAAAGGAGCTTTGTTACTTGGGGAACAAAATAACTGATGATGGTCGAAGTAGAGAGGGTATACAATGTAGACTGGCAATGCCAAGGAAAGTGTTTCTGAAGAAGAGAAATTTGTTAACATCGAGTATTGATTTAAGTGTCAGAAAGTCGTTTCTGAAAGTATTTGTATGGAGTGTAGCCATGTATGGAAGTGAAACATGGACGATAAATAGTTTGGACAAAAAGAGAATAGAAGCTTTCGAAATGTGGTGCTACAGAAGAATGCTGAAGATTAGATGGGTAGATCACATAACTAATGAGGAGGTATTGAATAGGGTGGGGAGAAGAGGAGTTTGTGACACAACTTGACAAGAACAAGGCACCAGTTGGTAGGACATGTTCTGAGGCATTAGGGGACCACAAATTTAGCATTGGAGGGCAGCGTGGAGGGTAAAAATCGTAGAGGGAGACCAAGAGATGAATACACTAAGCAGATTCAGAAGGATGTAGGTTGCAGTAAGCACTGGGAGATGAAGAAGCTTGCACAGGATAGAACAGCATGGAGAGCTGCATCAAACCAGTCTCAGGACTGAAGACCAAAACAACAACAACACTCTAATGGGAAAAAAATCACAACTACAAAAATAATTAATGTAGAGTAATGACATTTTGGGAATACATCTGTCTAGGTAACATGTTGTTGTTGTTGTGGTCTTCAGTCCTGAGACTGGTTTGATGCAGCTCTCCATGCTACTCTATCCTGTGCAAGCTTCTTCATCTCCCAGTACCTAGTGCAACCTACATCCTTCTGTATCTGTTTAGTGTATTCATCTCTTGGTCTCCCTCTACGATTTTTACCCTCCACGCTGCCCTCCAATACTAAATTGGTGATCCCTTGATGCCTCAGAATATGCCCTACCAATCGATCCCTTCTACTAGCAAGTTGTGCCACAAAGTCCTCTTCTCTCCAATTCTATTCAATACCTCCTCATTAGTTATGTGATCTACCCATCTAATCTTCAGCATTCTTCTATAGCACCACATTTCGAAAGCTTCTATTCTCTTCTTGTCCAAACTATTTATCGCCCATGTTTTACTTCCATACATGGCTACACTACATACAAATACTTTCAGAAACGACTTCCTGACACTTAAATCTATACTCGATGTTAACAAATTTCTCTTCTTCAGAAACACTTTCCTTGGCATTGCCAGTCTACATTTTATATCTTCTCTACTTCGACCATCATCAGTTATTTTGCTCCCCAAGTAACAAAGCTCCTTTACTACTTTAAGCGTCTCATTTCCTAATCTAATACCCTCAGCATCACCCGACTTAATTCGACTACATTCCATTATCCTTGTTTTGCTTTTGTTGATGTTCATCTTATATCCTCCTTTCAAGACACTATCCATTCCATTCAACTGCTCTTCCAAGTCCTTTGCTGTCTCTGACAGAATTACAATGTCATCGGCGAACCTTAAGGTTTTTATTTCTTCTCCATGGATTTTAATACCTATTCCGAATTTTTCTTTTGTTTCCTTTACTGCTTGCTCAATATAAAAATTGAACAACATCGGGGAGAGGCTACAACCCTGTCTCACTCCCTTCCCAACCACTGCTTCCCTTTTATGTCCCTCGACTCTTATAACTGCCATCTGGTTTCTGTACAAATTGTAAATAGCTTTTCACTCCCTGTACTTTACGCCTGCCACCTTCAGAATTTGAAAGAGAGTATTCCAGTTAACATTGTCAAAAGCTTTCTCTAAGTATACAAATGATAGGAACGTAGGTTTGTCTTTCCTTAATCTAGCTTCTAAGATAAGTCCTAAGGTCAGTATTGCCTCACGTGTTCCAATATTTCTACGGAATCCAAACTGATCTTCCCCAAGGTCGGCTTCTACTAGTTTTTCCATTCGTCTGCAAAGAATTCGTGTTAGTATTTTGCAGCTGTGACTTTTAAATTGATAGTTCGGCAATTTTCACATCTGTCAACACTTGCTTTCTTTGGGATTGGAATTATTATATTCTTCTTGAAGTCTGACGGTATTTCGTCTGTCTCATACATCTTCTCACCAGATGGTAGATTTTTGTCAGGACTGGCTCTCCCAAGGCTGTCAGTAGTTCTCATGGAATGTTGTCTACTCCCGGAGCTTTGTTGCGACTCAGGTCTTTCAGTGCTCTGTCAAACTCTTCACGCAGTATCATACCTCCCATTTCATCTTCAGCTACATCCTCTTCCATTTCCATAATATTGTCCTCAAGAACATCGCCCTTGTATAGACCCTCTATATACTCCTTCCGCCTTCCTACTTTCCCTTCTTTGCTTAGAACTGGGTTTCCATCTGAGCTCTTGATATTCATACAAGTGGTTCTCTTATCTCCAAAGGTCTCTTTAATTTTCCTGTAGGCAGTATCTATCTTACCCCTAGTGAGATAAGCCTCTACATCCTTACATTTGTCCTCTAGCCATCCCTGCTTAGCCATTTTGCACTTCCTGTCGATCTCATTTTTGAGACGTTTGTGTTCCTTTTTGCCTGCTTCATTTACTGCATTTTTATGCTTTCTCCTTTCATCAATTAAATTCAATATTTCTTCTGTTACCCAAGGATTTCAACTAGCACTCGCCTTTTTACCTACTTGCTCCTCTGCTGCCTTCACCACTTCATCCCTCAAAGCTACCCATTCTTCTTCTACTGTATTTCTTTCCCCATTCCTGTCAATTGTTCCCTTATGCTCTCCCTGAAACTCTGTACAACCTCTGGTTCTTTCAGTTTATCCAGGTCCCATCTCCTTAAATTCCCGCCTTTTTGCAGTTTCTTCAGTTTTAATCTACAGTTCATAACCAATGGATTGTGGTCAGAGTCCACATCTGCCCCTGGAAATGTCTTACAATTTAAAACCTGGTTCCTAAATATCTGTCTTACCATTATATAATCTATCTGAAACCTGTCAGTATCTCCAAGCTTCTTCCATGTATACAATCTTCTTTTATGATTCTTGAACCAAGTGTTAGCTATGATTAGGTTGTGCTCTGTGCAAAATTCTAACAGGCGGCTTCCTCCCCAATTCATATTCACCTACTACGTTTCCTTCTCTCTCTTTTCCTACTGACGAATTCCAGTCACCCATAACAATTAAATTTTCATCTCCCTTCACTATCTGAATAATTTCTTTTATTTCATCATACATTTCTTCAATTTCTTCACCATCTGCAGAGCTAGTTGGCATATAAACTTGTACTACTGTGGTAGGCGTGGGCTTCGTATCTATCTTGGCCACAATAATGCGTTCACTATGCTGTTTGTAGTCACTTACCCGTATTCCTATTTTCCTATTCATTATTAAACGTACTCCTGCATTACCCCTATTTGATTTTGTGTTTATAACCCTGTAGCCACCGGACCAGAAGTCTTGTTCCTCCTGCCACCGAACTTCACTAATTCCAACTATATCTAACTTTAACCTACCCGTTTCCCTTTTTAAGTTTTCTAACCTACCTGCCCGATTAAGGGATCTGACATTCCACGCTCTGATCCGTAGACCGCCAGTTTTCTTTCTCCTGATAACGACATTCTCTTGAGTAGTCCCCGCCCGGATATCCGAATGGGGGACTATTTTACCTCCGGAATGTTTTACCCAAGAGGACGCCATCATCATTTAATCATACAGTAAAGCTGCATGCCCTCGGGAAAAATTACGGCCGTAGTTTCCCCTTGCTTTCAACATATTTAGGTGATTAACATTGCAAGATCACAGGTTCATGTACGAGGAGCGTTTGAAATGTCCGTGCAAAGTGCGACAGATGGCACCACCGGCGCATATCGAGGTTACGTTTAGTTAGTAGCATCTTTGGAAATAACGCACTGCAAGTTTTAGCCATATTGGTCTATTTCTTAGTGTTTGGCATTCATGTGAGTTAAGGAAGTCAATCGATTGTCAAAAAATGGACGAAAAAGAATTTCGTGTGGTGATGAAACATTACTTTATGAAAGTCAAAACGCCTCAGGAGACTAGAGAGAAGCTTGATAAACATTACGGTGACTCTGCACCTTCGATTAGAACAGTTTATAAGTGATTTCAAAATTTTCGGAGTGGCCATATGGGCACAAGTGATGCTGAACGTTCTCGACGCACTGTGGAGGATACGACTCTAGATATGATTCATAAAATCCATGATATGGTGATGGATGACAGAAGAGTTAAGGTGCGTGAGATTGCTAGTGCTGTGGGCATGTCGAAGGAATGGATACATAATACACTACTGGTCATTAAAATTGCTAAACCACGAAGGTGACGTGTTACAGAATCGAAATTTATCCGACAGGAAGAAGATGCTGTGATATGCACATGATTAGCTTTTCAGAGCATTCTCACAAGGTTGGCGCCGGTGGTGACACCTACAATGTGCTGACACATGGAAAGTTTCCAACCGATTTCTCATACACAGACAGCAGTTGACCGGCGTTGCCTGGTGAAACGTTGTTGTGATGCCTTGTGTAAGGAGGAGAAATGCATACCATCACGTTTCCGACTTTGATAAAGGTCGGATTGTAGCCTATCGCGATTGCGGTTTATTGTATCGCAACATTGCTGCTCGCGTTGGTCGAGATCCAATGACTGTTAGCAGAATATGGAATCGGTGGGTTCAGGAGGGTAATACGGAACGTCGTGCTGGATCCCAACGGCCTCGTTTATCACTAGCAGTTGAGATGACATGCATCTTATCCACATGGCTGTAACGGATCGTGCAGCCACGTCTCGATCCCTGAGTCAACAGATGAGGACGTTTGCGAGACAACAACCATCTGCACGAACAGTTCGACGACGTTTGCAGCAGCATGGACTACCAGTTCGGAGACCATGGCTGCGGTTACCCTTGACGCTGCATCACAGGCAGGAGCACCTGCGATGGTGAGCTCAACGACGAACCTGGGTGCAAGAATGGCAAAGCGTCATTTTTTCGGATGAATCCATCTTCTGTTTACAGCATCATGATGGTCGCATCCATGTTTGGCAACATCGCGGTGAACGCACATTGAAAGCGTGTATTCGTCATCACCATACTGGCGTATCACCCGGTGTGATGGTATGGGGTGCCATTGGTTACACGTCTCGGTCACCTCTTGTTCGCAGTCACCTCTTGTTCGCATTGATGGCACTTTGAACAGTGCACATTACATTTCAGATATGTTACGGCCTGTAGATCTACCCTTCATTCGATCCCTGTGAAACCCTACATTTCAGCAGGATAATGCACGACCGCATGTTGCAGGTCCTGTACGGGCCTTTCTGGATACGGAAAATGTTCGACTGCTGCCCTGGCCAGCACATTCTCCAGATCTCTCACCGACTGAAAACGTCTGATCAATCGTGGCCGAGCAACTGCCTCGTCACAATACGTCAGTCACTACTCTTGATGAACTGTGGTATCATGTTGAAGCTGCATGGGCAGCTGTACCTGTATACGCCATCCAAGCTCTGTTTGACTCAATGCCCAGGCGTATCAAGGCCATTATTGCTGCCAGAGGTGGTTGTTCTAGGTACTGATTTCTCAGGATCTATGCACCCAAATTGCGTGAAAATGTAATCACATGTCAGTTCCAGTACAATATATTTGTCCAATGAATACCCGTTTATCATCTGCATTTCTTCTTGGTGTAGCAATTTTAAAGACCAGTAGTGTATTTTGCATTAACGTTTGAACATAAAAAAGCTATCCGCAAGATGGGTTCCATGATTGCTCACTCTTGACCAAAACGGAATCATGTGAAGTGTTGCAAGGGTGGTTTGCAGCTGTTCAGGAAGGATCCACAGGACTAAGCGTCGTTTCGTCACCGTGAATGAAACGTGGATACATTACTTTACTCCTGAGACCAAACAACAATCTAAACAATGGGTTACCAAGGGAGACTCTGCGCCAAAAAAAGGCGAAGACCATTCCTTCTGCCGGAAAGGTTCTGGCGACTGCCTTTAGGGATTCACAAGGGATAATCCCCATCGACTATCTGGAAAAGGGTTAAACTATTACAGGTGAATATTATTTATCGTTATTGGACCGTCTGAAAACCGAGCTGCAAGAAAAACGCCTGCGATTGGACCGCAAAAAAGTCCTTTTCCATCACGACAATGCACCAGCACACAGCTCAGCAGTTGTGGTCCCAAAATTAATGGAAATAGGCTTTCAACTCGTTTCACATCCCCCCTATTCTCCACACTTAACTCTATTTGTTCTCCACTTTGAAGAAATGGCTGGCAGGACAAGGATTATATTCAAACGAGGAGGTGATTGCAGCAACTAATAGCTATTTTGCAGACTTGGACAATTCCTATTACTCGGAAGGGATCAACAAATTACAACACCGTGTAAGTCTAAAAGGAGACTACGTCAAAAAAAAAGTCTACCCCAAACACAAAAGTAGTTTTTAGTTTTGCACCGATTTTTCAAACGCCGCTAGTAAGAGAGAAATAAGCCACTACGAATGTGAAATTCTGGTACATTACTAACCAGTGTAACTGTTAGAATGTTGAATGCAATCTTCCAAATGTGCATACATTGTGTTTTACAGGTGCCGTATTATCAGCTTGTGGGATGGAGTTCCGTGCCTGTTGCACTCGGTTACAGACAACGATGGTTAATGCTGGTTGTGGATGACACTTGAGTTATCGTCCAGTGATGTTCCATATGTGCTCGATTGGAGACAGATCTGGTGATCGGGCAGGCCAAGGCATAATGTTGACACTCTGAAGAGCATGTTGAGTTACAACAGCGGTATGTAGGTGTTGGAAAACGCCCCTGGAATGCTGTTCGCGAGTTGCAGCACAACAGGTCAGATTGAGCCTCAAATAGCCAACTTCTAACCAACATATTACCACCACTGGCACCAGGGCAGTGTAATCTTACAAATTATATTACCCTTGAAAAATTAAATATGGTACCGATTTGATGAAAAAAATAATATTAAATTTACATTTCTATATCCAGAATATCTGGGCTTTCAGAATTCATGAAAAGTGCATAACATACAAGGAAAGGATGGTTATAAGTCAAGAAACTTGGGACGTTACTAATAAGCTATAATAAAATGAAATGAAATTTCCAGTTGATAAAATGATGAAACTATGACACGCAAGTGGTACCATTAAGAAGGATATGCATCATGAGAGTTTTGTCTTGAGAATTTTACCTTTGTAGGTGAAACGTAACAGCCCATTAAGACGCATTTAAAACAAACATTTTCCAGTCTAATTCAGGATCGCGCATGTAAACAAAATATGTAACTCGTCTAGAAAAAATTATAACTGAGATAATAACTGTTTAATATGTTTCACTTCAAAGTGTAGAAGCTTTGCAAATGAAGGGAACAATTCCCATGAAGGGAGTCTATAGTAATTAATAAAAAATGTAAACATATTATTGTAATTTCTTATTTGAGAATTTACTCTCTAATGCAATAACAGACATGTACTAATATAGTAGTGTACTAGGTGTTCTGAAAGAAAATATACAATCAGATATGTAGTTTCATCTTTTTTGTATAAATTTTAGTTGTTAATTAATGAAATAATAATTTTAAAACAATGCCGAGGATTGTTCGGGATTGTTAAAAAAGTATAAATAGCTACAGCCATGTTGGCAAACAAGAGTCAGTCTGGTTTTAGCTTTTGAGCAGTGAGCATGTAGCTGCTCCTTTTTGTATTGTAAGCATTGTTTCCCTTTGTAATAATACTTTAATTTTGTTTTGAAAGTATAATAAAAACACTTAATGCAAGATTAAACTACGTTAACTCTCCAGTAGTTAATTTACAGTGACCGTAAAAGTACTGAGGACTGGTTGTCATTATATCCATGTTTGTTTTATTCTAAATGAGTTAAAGGTGTGCTTTTTTAAGATGTGTGTGCTTTTCCAGCCATGTATAATGAACTGCAGTCATTATGATGCTTTAATAATCCACCCGCTCACCAGTTTCAAATTGTTTTATCTATCTGCAAAAATGTGTATGAATTCCAAACTACATAAAGATGCAGCTGAAAAATAAGAAATTTTGTTAATGTCATTACAAGCAAAATTAAGAGTCCGAAAGAAATCGTCAATGAGAATGTTCTAATATTAGCACAAACTACTCGTGATATGTTGAAATTAATAATTTTTATCGTAATAATTTGTACATTACTTAGCTTTAAGAGAAAAAACTAAATCAGGTGGTATTTTCAATTATTAATTGCAGTTTAGAGTGCAAACATTTTGAACATGCACCTAAGCATACCATCTGTATTACTCACTGATCCCAAAATTATTTAGATTCTGAAGCGAACAGTACAGTTTTATATAATGCAACAGCTGTACGTGGTCACATGTTGCTGTGGCTCAGCCTGGTTAAATGGAAAAGAAATAAAAAAGAAACATACATTAAAACCTATATCGGAATTGGATATATATCCGAATCTCCTTCTCCCCTTGTCTCTGCCCATCTCTCCTCTCCCTCCCTGCCATCTCTGTCAATTTTCTACTCCTCTTCCCTTTGTCCATCTCCTCCTCCATCCTCCTGCCTCTGACCATCACCTCCTCCCCCACTCTCTCTCTTCATCTCCTCCCACCCTTCTGTCCACTTTCTCTTCTCCCCTCTCTCACCTCAAGCCTTGTTTATTGTTATTGCAAATTCAGATTCTATAGTAGTATTGTAGTTATAAGCCGATAAGCCAGAAATACAGCTTTCCTTATTTCTGTAAAGACCATCCATGATGAAGAAAACAGAGTAGCACATTTGAACTGGTCATTTTCGAAACAGCATAGCTCCATAAATGCATATTGTTCAGGAAACATAAAAAATTACTTTTAAAAGAAAGTTCAACACAAATCAAACGTTGCTTCATCCTTTTTTAAAGGGTATAGTTAAGTGAGTAATTTAACATATAATATAATCTCCAGCTCTTGCTACACCCTGCCAAAATAGTGATCAAAGCGATTGGAATTACATCTTTTCTAAAATCAACTAAAATGCTTGTGAAAATTTATCACTGAAACATGCTATAGTAATCAACTTAATAATAATTTTACTTTCAAAAGCTATGAAACATATAAGAAATGATTTACACAGCAAACTTACACAAATGTATGACATTAGTAACATACTGCCTTTAACATTAACATTAATTTGCGGCATCTAACTTTTTTAAACTTACACAACAAAAATAATCTTGTGGTGGATTGATGTATTGAGTAATGTGATATATCTGTACTGAGATCTTTGGCCTGTACCGAGGAGTCGGACAGTCTCTTGTTTACTGTTGAACTGTGTGGTTGACTTGTGAAAATGAATTACAGTAGAGTCCCATTAATCCAAACTAATTGGGACTGGACCTTGTTCGATTTACCGATTTGTTCGGATTAGCTGGAATCATGGTGATGATTTTCTAGAATGAAGTATATGAGGCATATAAGTAGGTACACCATGGTAACAAATGGGAACATGTGTGGGAACAATGGCTCACTCTCACTCCCTGCCCTTGTTGTTGTGCATTGTTGAGATCTTTGTGGTGTCTGAAGTCAGTGCACTGCTAGTTGGCTCTCAAAGCACTTGCTTATGTTAGTTATCAATCGCTGGCACGAGTAACAGTTGTATGTATTAGTTCAGGTGTAGTGGTGTACGTATTTTAGTAATAAGTAAACAGAAACATACGACGTTAACTTTCAAAGAAAAACTGAATGCGTTGAAGTGGATAGAGAATGGTGAGAATGTACCTAAACTGGCAACAAAACTGGGTGATGGTAAAGCAACCATTTGTGTTTGGAAGAAGAACCAAGTGGAGCTTGAACACTCATGTGCAATGTCTTCAGCAAAAACACGTCAAATTCGGCAGACTTTGAAACAGTCCCAGTACGATAAAGTGGATGAAGCTCTTTTCCTTTGGTTTACATAGGGAAGAGAAAGGGGAACTCCTTTGAGTAGAGCACTGGTTCAGGAGAAGGCTGTTTACCTGAACAAGTTAATTAATGGTGATGAGTCTTTTAGTGCGAGTACAGGTTGGTTGGACAGATTCAAAAAACCTCATGGAATCCATCAGCTAATAATTACTGGAGAGAAGCTTTCTTCTGACCGTGATGCAGCGAAGGAATACTTGGGTGAGCTTGAAAAAATGACAAGAAAGGGATAGTATTCTCCCCAACAAATTTATAACGCTGAATTTTAGGGCATTGCCAACAAAAATCCTGGCATCAAAAGCAGAAAACCATGCTCTGGTTTTAAAATGTGCAAAGATCATGTGACTTTATTAGCGTGTATCAACGCTGCTGGTAATCACAAGCTGCCTTTAATGCTGATCGGCAAATCTGCTAGACCCAGAGCTTTTAAAATCTGCAACATGAAGTCCCTGCCCGTATATTATCGCAACCAGAAAAAAAGCATGGATGGATGGTAAGCTGTTCAAAGAATGGTTTCATGGCCAGTTTATTCCCTCTGTTCGAGGGTTTTCTAAGGAAAATCATTTGTCTCCCCATTGCAATTCTTTTGACTGATAACGCGTCATCTCACCCCAGGACTGAGGAATTACGTGATGGAGAAATTGGGTGAAGTTTTTGCCGCCGATTGTTACACCACTTCTATAGCCGATGGATGAGGGTGTACTGAAACTGATTTACAGAAAACAATTTTTAAGAATGCTGATCCAAGATGATAGCATTCCTTTAGTGGACGAAATACAAAAGACCAATGTGAAGGATGTTGTTTATTGGGCCGCTGAGGCGTGGCAGAATATTTCAAAAAATGCTTTGAGAAACTCGAGGAGAAAACTGTGAACATCTCTTGAATTTCAGGACAACCTAGTTGAAAATGAAGAGGAAAATCTACCACAAATGATACAGACAATCCCTGGATGTGAAGAAGATAGTGAAGAAGATGTATATTAGTGGATGACAGTGGATAGGGCATGTATGGAGAACCTTACTGGCCCTGATTTAATTGCTACTGTGATTCAAGACCAGGAAGAAGTGGACTGCTGTGACGGAAGTGACAATGAGCCTGAAAGCGACAAAGGAGAGCTGGTGCCACACACTGACGCAGCAGAGACCCTTGACCTCGCGCTACGTTAATTGGAATAACAGCCTACTGCTACACCTGCTGATTTGATGTTTATGAGACGATGGTGCAACTATGCGTCATATAACAGACTGTCTTCATTACGCCAAAAAACAATGCCTGAGTTTTTGTCATTTAAAAAGTAAGGATAAAATGTCCGCTGTATTTTAGTAAGTTAGACAGCTTTTCTTTCTGTTATGTGTTGTTTAAGCCCAATGCTTTCTTGCCAATTTTTCTAATACATGTTTACTGTAGTGTGAAAATTAAAATTTTATGTATTGCAGTTTACCGCACAGATTTCCATACTTAGTCTAACATTTTTCATGTTCGGATTAACAAAACGTTCGGATTAACCGAACGTTCGGATTGCCGGGGTTCGGATTAGCGGGACTCTGCTGTACTTATAACAAAATATTATTTATTTAAACTCGTTTCCGGACATTATTTCGCTACCTGATCTGCCCACAACCACACAGGTAACCCCATGTCACTCGTTTTTGGTGAACTTCCGCGATTCGGGCAATTTCCGTGTACGACATAACACAGGACAATGTGGCCTACAATAATGACTGCTACAACACAGCAAGAGGCTTCATCCACTACATGATCACCTGTGTTATTTCTCGTGTTCCAGTTTGCTACCATGGTGCTTTGAATCGTGTGAAATTTGAAAACTGAACAGTTTGCTTCGTCACCACCAAAACTCGCCCAAGAAACAGTGCAGGCAGTGAACTTTGCTGCACTAGTCTCCACGCCCCATGGACGTTTCCCGGGACATTTTACACATCACGTCGCTTTATCGAATGGCTTTTCTGTGCACGAACATCTGTAATATCGCGTGATCTGTTTGTTACATTTGCTGAGCCTAACCTAGGACCCAGCCGCCAGCTTTCCACCACGACGCCATATTGCCGTCATAAACACGTAACTTCGTCCGATTCGACGAAAATCGGCTAGTGTTCAACCCAGCTCAACAGCAGCAATGAACTTTTTACCAAGGAACAATGTGACTTTCGCCATTTCTGCCTTGTCCGGTGCTCCTACATCGAGTATTTTTAGTGCACATGAAACTGTAAACAATGCACAGTGCAATAAGTCGTACATTTCGAAATTTTCGACGGGCACGGCCGTTTTGGTGCGCTGGTCGTGTCTGGTACAGCGCCTGCTGCGCCAGTTTATATGTATGTATCTCAAGGACAGTATAAAGTCGAGTGCCCACATACGGCACCAGCCTCTATAATCTTAACGCCTTCGTCAGTGTTTGCTCCATCTGTTCCGCTGTCTTCCTCGGGACATTTACCACACCTGCCACCACTTGCTAAGGGCGGGCTAAAGACATGGTTTTCTCTAGTAAACAGCATTCTGAATGTTCATGGCGTTCTATCTGACGAAGCACGGTTCATTGCATTGCGTACAGTTGTACAAGAGCCTACAGATCTGACGTCCGATCTCATCGAATGATTGTCAAGAACCCAGTAAGTGACAATTCATCACACAGTGCAAGAAGTATTACTCGGCGAACTCACATCATCTCAACTGCAACGAAAAATTAGAGCATTAATAGACACTTCATTCCTATCAGACGAAGCGCTGTGGTCGCTCTGGATAGTTAAAATACCGTCAGTCCTCTGGCTACATCTTATCTGATGCTACCGACCCCTCAGAAATACGTTTGCAGCTGGCAAGAACAGCTACAAAATCATAAGACATCATCACCTCATCTCTGTGCTGAGTTCATTGACACTACCAATGGTTGGCAATCCTGTAAACATGTTAGCGTGCAATTTCGCATGTGGCCATGGGTAGTCACACCAATTAACAACCTTGATTGGGGTGCTACCTGGTGGTGGCAGTAGCAAGCCTGCTGCTCTCACCACTCCTACTCACACACCGTGTATCCGCTGTGTTGGTATCACATCAACCATCGGGATGCTGTCCGGATGTGCCACCCACATGGCTGGCAGGACCGAAACTTGTATCGTAGTATGAATTAGGTGCACCATTTCGTGAGTACTCTACGGGGCACCTACATCAGTACCGGTCATCACATAACTTTCTATGACACTATAGACTCTCTCCAGATCTTTTGACTGCTACGCTCTTACAACATTCCAACGAACAATGTATCGAGGGCTCGTTCATCACAACGCCTACACATTTGAGAATGAGGACTGCTGCCTCTCCACCACAGTTAGCTGAATTTACTTGTCTCACTTCTGACTTGGTAAATTCATTATGCAAACTGCTCGATCAGCGACACAGCATCACAGCTCTACCTGCAGCAAATGCGTTTCTGCAGGCACTCATCAACAACACATTAGCAGATCTTGCATGTGCACAGACAAACATCACTGCACTCGCATCAAAGACACACGTTACTACTGCACATGCACAGCCAAATCCCACAACTACAGTTACAGCCATCGTCGAGAAGGTCCACATCGAACTGGCATCTTGCTCACACAATTGGCAAACTACTTCCTCCATAACGGAGCTTTAACAACACATACACCACCGAGGTAGACAAGGACCCCTTCGCAACAGTCAAGCCAGCGAGCTACACACCGCTCCTGCCGACCCTGTACAAGCCTGCTCCACCACATCCAATTCCAATTCGGAACACGCTCCCTTCACTGAGTCACCATGCCACACAGCAGCCAATCCAGTCTCCTCACCTGAAGCTGACGCTAACCACGCCCATGCATGCTCAACAGGAGGCAGTCTACACTGCTTATATTTCAGATCAGTCCTTCTCTGTGTAATAAGTGCTGCTTGTGATGTTGTGCCCCCCCCCCCCCCCCCCCCTCCCCATCTGTGCCTATTGCTCATATGATTTCAAATCCATTGAGGGAATCCATTAAGGTTATTACAAATGGTGCTTGTCATAGGCTACATACCACCAAAAGACCTCCTGTCCACGCAAAAGCATGCCACCTGTAGCCTAAGAAACCTCGCACTGCCACAGAGTGCATTCAGCAATTGTTATGCTTATGGATTGTACGTTCCTCCAACAGCAATTGGTCATCACCTATTCATCTCAAGTTTCGGACTTTGCTGTGATTATTGTAGGCTCATTTCAAGCAATTAATCCATCCCCCACATTCAAAATTTTGCATTGCAATTAAATAGTACTCGGCATTGACTGTCATAAGGCATATCACGAGATTCCAGTGTACCAAGATGACTGCCATTGTAGCTCCCTTTGTCTTGTTCGAATATTGCTTCGTCCTACAGACTCAAAAATGCAGCTCAAATGTGGCAACGTTTTGTGGACTCTTTAATTCTCCAGTTTCCATTTTGTTATGCTTACCTTGGTGACATTTTAACTTCTTCCGCCTCTGCTGAAGAACATGAGCAGCACCTTTCCCAGGTACTCTGCATACTCTCGGATAATAACACAGAGATAAATGACGACAAATCACAGCTGTGTCTGACAAAAGTTACTTCCCTAGGCCACATCATGAACTCTAAAGGTATATTCCCCACATCTGACTGGATCGCTCATATTACAAGCTTACCACCACCCATCACTTTTCGTGATCTCCGGCATTTCTTGGGCATGATCAATTCTTTCAGGTGCCACATTCCTCAAACTGCCTCTCTTCAGGCACCCCAACTGATGCCTTACAAGGCAAGCATACCTCAGACAGTCACAAAGTCACATGGCCCCAAGACAAGACTCGAGCGTTTAACAGCCTGAAAATGGCTCTAGCTAATGCCAACGCCCCTATTGACGCTAGTGATACCGCAATCGGCGATATGCTGCAACAACATATAGGCAAGACCTATCAATACTGTGCTTCTTTTCAAAAAACCGTCTGCTTCTCAGCGTAAGTGGTTCACCTTTGATAACAAACTTCTTGCTACCTATGAATCCATACACTATTTTAAAGAGGATATTGAAGCACGTGACATCAGTATTTACATGGACCATTGTTCCCTCATCAGTGCACTACATAATCCCACCATACCACTTTCGGCATATGTACTTCATCAGCCAGCATACGACATGCACCCATTTTATCAAATGTGTGGATAACATTCTAGCAGACAACATGTTGTGCATTCATACTATTACAAGCCCTTCAACCCGGCAGAACTTGTGCAACTACAAACTACAGATCCTGACGTGCAGTCACTAACTACAAACAACTACACCTCCCTACACATCCAGCCATGCTCTTTCCCTGGCGTCACACAACTGATCCTTTGTGATACACTGAAAAACATGCCACGGCCACCTGTCCCTCCTCCTCTTCATCAGACCATCTTTCACCATTACAAGGACTACCTAAACTGAGCACTGTAGTGATGGTTCAGCTGGTCACTGAACATTTCGTCTGGGTGAATATGCAGAAAGACTGACATGAGTGGACTCAAGCTTGCATGTTAATGGGACATTTTAAACATGTACATATGAACCTCGTTGCCCCCCCCCCACCCCCCCCCCCCCCCACCATCTAACGACCACTCCTACATTCTGTTGGTCACTGATTGCATAACGAGGTGGGTAGAGGTGGTCCCTTTGAACGATACTCGGCGGACACTGTGGCTTGAGCATTCAATACATGCAGGTCCTCTCATTTTGGCTGCTGTTCATCCATCACCATGGATCAGGGCCACAAGCTCAAATCATTGCCCTTCGACCACTTGTGCATTCTATGTAGTTCCAAGTGATTTCATCCAACAGCTTATCACCTACCAAGTAATGAATTGGTAGAACACTGGCACCAAAGGCTGAAAGCTGCCTCAATGTGTCACTCAGACTCTTGGTCCGATGCACTTCCGTGGCTTCTATTGTAAATACACACAGAATATAAAGACGAATTGAAAGCCTCAATAGCAGAAATCCTTTATGGCAAACCCCCCTACTACATGCTGAATTTGTTGAGGTTTCTAATACTACTGACGATTAAGCAAGTTTGCTCTCATATAGCTTGCATGTGCATACCACAACACTGAGTACACCCACACCCACGTTTTTCTTCATGAATACCTTGCAAGCTGTGACTTTATTATGTTGTGAGATGACTCGGTTCATCCAGTCCTAGCTCCACCATATTCAGGGTCTCATCAGGTGCTCTGTCGATCGGAAAATACAATGATGATCATGCTAAATGGCAAACCACAAACAACCTCCCTACAATGGGTTAAACCGGTTTGGTTCCTTGCAAGCCACATCTCAGACGACGAGGATTCAGTTTTCACCCTAATTGTAGCCACAACGAGTGGCTTTTTCCACTGGCAAATGTTCAGTAGGCACTGCCACATCGCACTCCCTCCCTCCTCGTCAGGGCAATGTTAGTGATAGTGTTTCTAGCAGTGAAAGTATTGCACGTGATGAATCGTTCCTGCAATTCTTCTCACCATCCATGCCTTCCATTGCCACAGTTACGTACACCGTCGATGTCTCCACATACCCCATCAAGGATATTTCCTTGCAACGTCCTACAGACTATTTGTTATTCAGGCACCACCTCGCTCCCTTGGAGACATTGTAACCTAATGCTCATCTGTGATTTCCAATTACCTACTGACTTTGTAGATGGCTCTCTTTGAGCTTCCATCAGTGACGAAAGTGTGCTTACAATTCAGTAAAATGTTATCATCCACAGCCCTCACGACCTATGCCTATCCATTTCCCACTCTCCTGCACAGGTAGATCTCTGCGCCAACTGGCATGGTTACCAGATTATGTCATGTCTTCACGTTCCTCCACCTTGATACATATCCCTTTCTCTAGTTGCTCCTACCCTGTGCCCTGTGCTCCTCACTCTGAGAGGGGCAGGGGGGCTCTGTGGCAGATCAGTGTATCAAGTACTGTGAAATATCTGTACGAAAATCTTTGGCCCATACTGAGGAGTCAAGTAGTCTCTTGTTTACTGTTGAAATGTTTGGCTGACTTGTGTAAATGTGTTGCTTATAATAAAGCAATATTCCTTTAAAGTGGTTTTGGGATGTTATTTCACAACAAAATCTATGTGCATCCATAATCTTATAATGTTATGAGTTAGCAATGTAAATGCAAGACTGAAAACAATTACTTCAAATTATCAATGATTGTCCAAACTTTCAATGTAAAACTGCTGATATTCCTTAGGAATAAACTGCAAGATCTTTTTCAGGTCAACATGTTTAGCTTCAGTGGTTGAGAGCTGTCTCTCGTATGCCCCATGTTCGTAGTAAACACGTATTTCACTTCCTAGTACTTGACAAGATGAAAGTGTGTTCCACTGCTGTGTATATGAATGAATGGTGATGCAACTACTGCCCCAGTATATCGAGATGAGTATATGTAATGCCTTAATGTTTATATCTGGAATGCAGTACGCTTATCTCTCGAAAGACCTTTGCTTTCCAGTGAATTTACTATCTTCCTATACAGAGGAAGCCGCCAGTCCTTGAAGTTAATTACATTTTCAATGCCTACCATAACAACCACTAACTTCCCAGGAAGCCTTGACTTTAATATTATCTCATACACCTCTTAAGGAAGATAAATTCGACCGTACTTTGACAAAAGCCTCTTCCCAACACCAAAATCAGGATCACTGGGAAGAGAAGCATGTCCTCCCAGGGGAAAGAAGTTACTGGTTTTAACAAAACGCTCATTTCTGCAAGAGCCATTAAAAACCTTACTATGGTGTGATTCCATTTCTGACCACCATTGCTATCACTAAACACTAAAAGAGCTGCAGTTCCTTCACATTCACCGAAGTGCAATTATTTATGTAACATAGAAGAAAAGAGCCTACTTCAATTGATCCTTTATTACCCTAGGTTTCATCATAGAGGTAAATACGACCTTCTGCTGGAAGTACTGTAAAATTTTTAGCTCTTCTTTTGTGGATCATTAATTCAGCTTCAGCAAGCTTCTTCACCTTCTTTCTAAGAATAAGGACTTCAATTTCTGTTACAGAACTTCACATGTACAGCAGGTATGTACCTGAGGCCCCCTAAAACTGAGGTGAAAAGGTCTTTAAAGTATTTGTGTGGTACTGCTACGTAATGTCTACATCAGTCTGTCTTTCCTTAAACACCTGAAACCTGATTTTCACATTTGACTTTGGATCATAGTAATTTTTCACATTGGAGGAACAGTGAGTCTGTTTTTTTGGAAAAGACTCAACATGTTGATGAATGAGAAACTTCATTTGGGCAGACTTTGAATTCACTGTGGGTATTTTTCCTCTTAAATCAACTGGAGACTTAGTGGCTATCAACAGCTTTGTTAGAGGATGGAGTCTACTGTCATTCTTATGACCATGGAAGGCTATAAATGCTTTCTGGCAGATCTCCTTCCTTTCATCATTGAATATAATGAAGTACTTAAAACTGTGACTACACTTAAAGGGTACCACATTTTTAGACAGATGAGGTCTTTGAACATTGTTACAGGAGATGAGACCTTGTAAGTATTCATCACATTTGTCTTTGCTCTTGAAATTATTAAAGCTACGTAACAAAGATGTCTGATGAAATACAACATTAGCAACACATACAGTCTTGCTATCACACTGCCCACCTGTTGTTCTTTCCAGAATAGTTTTTCCTGCACGGTTTATATATACACTACCTTGAACACATGCTCTTTTAAAATAACCTCACTCTTGTATTCAGCTTCATTCCTCACACACCTCTTTTGTTTTGTGGAGTTTTCCATTACCACAGAACCTTAAAATAAAACTGCTATCACCCTGAACCTTTTCATCATATAAGATAACCAAGACCAAGAATATTCTGTTCAATCTAAAAGATAAACAACTCTTCACAATGACAAGTCTTATTACTAGAATGAACAGATGACACAACACTGCCAACAGAAACAATTGACATGTTCTTTGTTGCTTAAAAATATATGAGCTATGTCCATCCAAATGTTTAATAGAGTGTTGTTTAAAATTTGAACTAAATTGGTCAAGAACTTTTCGAGATTATTGCTAATAATGTTTAAGAACCTCAAAAAGTACAATGCCGATATAATAGTGAAGAACTGTTATCAAAACATTCGGATGGACATAGCATATATATTTTTAAGCAACAAAGAACATGCCTATTGAGTCTGTTGGCAGTCCTGTGTCATATTGTTACCAAGAACCTCAAAAAGTACATTGCTGATATATATACAGGGTGTCCGAAAAATCATTCCCTGATTACATAAATTAATAACTCAGGCTAGAAGTAAGATACAAATATGAAACTGGTGTCTAATTGTTTACAAACTATCAAAGTTTTTTTCACACATCAGTAAACTTACACATGAGCACCCTTGGTAGCACATCTAGGCGATATTCAATTTCCGTCCACACATTAGCCAACATCACTGGGTGAGGGATCGATTCAACGACTGTGGTTATCCATTGCCACAGGGTTTCAAGATCTGGTACACGTGTTCGGTAGACCTCGTCCTTGACATAACCCAATAAGAAAAAAGTCTAATGGGGTTATGTCAGGAGAGTGTGGAGGCCAAACCGTTGGCCCATCATGACCAATCCATCGCCCAGGAAAGGTCATATCGAGATAGGCACGGACGTACAAACCTCAATGAGGTGGTGCCCTGTCTTGCCGAAACAAGACATCAGGGTTATACTGAAGTAGCTGAGGAACAGCATACAGTTGCCACATGTCCAGATACACTGCAGATGTGATGGTAGCCTCAGCGAAGAAGAATGGCCCGATAATTCGATTGTGCATTAGCGTGCACCGAACATTCGCCTTTGGACTGCCTCTGGTGCACTCCATGACCTTACCAGGGGGTTGTGAACCCCAAATGTGCCCATTATAGCAATTCATTACTCCACTGACAAAAAAAGGTCACTTCGTCAGAAAAGGCGATTCATCTGAGATAACCATCATCGTCCTCAAGCGATTTCACAGCTCTACAATAACTTTATTATTTGAGATATTTTCACAATGCTTTGCACACACATACAAAAACTCAAAAAGTTTTTTTAGGCATTCACAAATGTTCGATATGTGCCCCTTTAGTGATTCGGCAGACATCAAGCCGATAATCAAGTTCCTCCCACACTCGGCGCAGCATGTCCCCATCAATGAGTTCGAAAGCATCGTTGATGCGAGCTCGCAGTTCTGGCACGTTTCTTGGTAGAGGAGGTTTAAACACTGAATCTTTCACATAACCCCACAGAAAGAAATCGCATGGGGCTAAGTCAGGATGACATGAATTGCTGATCATTATCTCCACCACGACCGATCCATCGGTTTTCCAATCTCCTGTTTAAGATATGCCGAACATCATGATGGAAGTGCGGTGGAGCACCATCCTGTTGAAAGATGAAGTCGGCGCTGTCGGTCTCCAGTTGTGGCATGAGCCAATTTTCCAACATGTCCAGATACATATGTCCTGTAACGTTTTTTTCGCAGAAGAAAAAGGGGCCGTAAACTTTAAGTCGTGAGATTGCACAAAACACGTTAACTTTTGGTGAATTGCGAATTTGCTGCACGAATGCGTGAGGATTCTCTGCCACCCAGATCCGCACATTGTGTCTGTTCACTTCACCATTAAGAAAAAATGTTGCTTCATCACTGAAAACAAGTTTCGCACTGAACGCATCCTCTTCCATGAGCTGTTGCAACCGCGCCGAAAATTCAAAGCATTTGACTTTGTCATCGGGTGTCAGGGCTTCTAGCAATTGTAAACAGTAAGGCTTCTGCTTTAGCCTTTTCCGTAAGATTTCCCAAACCGTCGGCTGTGGTACGTTTAGCTCCCTGCTTGCTTTATTCGTCGACTTCCGCAGGCTACGCGTGAAACTTGCCCACATGCGTTCAACCGTTTCTTCACTCACTGCAGGCCGACCCGTTGATTTCCCCTTACAGAGGCATCCAGAAGCTTTAAACTGCGCATACCATCGCCGAATGGCGTTAGCAGTTGGTGGATCTTTGTTGAACTTCGTCCTGAAGTGTCGTTGCACTTTTATGACTGACTGATGTGAGTGCATTTCAAGCACGACATACACTTTCTCGGCTCCTGTCTCCATTTTGTCTCACTGCGCTCTCGAGCGCTCTGGCGACAGAAACCTGAAGTGCGGCATCAGCCGAACAAAACTTTATGAGTTTTTCTACGTATCTGTAGTGTGTCGTGACCATATGTCAATGAATGGAGCTACAGTGAATTTATGAAACCGCTTCAATCATTTGTAATAGCCCTGTATATATATATATATATATATATATATATATATATATATATATATATATATATATATATATATATATATATACAGGGCTATTACAATCATTTGTTGCCTCATCAGGAAAGAGGGAAGGAGAGGGGAAGACGAAAGGAAGTGGGTTTTAAGGGAGAGGGTAAGGAGTCATTCCAATCCCGGGAGCGGAAAAAAGGACAGGTATACACTCGCACACACGCACATATCCATCCACACATACAGACACAAGCAGAAATATTTAAAGACAAAGAGTTTGGGCAGAGGTGTCAGTCGAGGCAGAAGTGTAGAGGCAAAGAAGTTGTTGAAAGACAGGTGAGGTATGAGTGGCGGCAACTTGAAATTAGCGGAGATTGAGGCCTGGCGGATGACGAGAAGAGAGGATATACCTCCTCTCATTGCACACAAACCCAGTCTCTCCCATCTACTCAATCTCCCACTTCCAGCTCCACTCCCTCCAAAACCTCAAAATTCCGATCAACACAATCTGGAACCACAACACCCTAATTCAGTAGTTAACTTTTCCTCCAAACCTCTCTCCCAATCCGAAACCTCTGTCCTATCCAAAGGCCTCACCTTCAGCCCCACTCCCAGATTCAACCAAACAGCCCTCGTCAAAGATTTACTGTCCTACACTCGTACTCTCTGCTGGAAGTATCACTTTGCCACGAAGAAAAATGATCCTAATCCTACTCCTAATGATCCGACTCCTCAAGACACCATCCAAATTGAACCCTGCCTGGAACAGTTCCGTCCTCCGTCACAGCGGGACCCACCTCCTCTTCCTCAAAATCACCCTCTCCAAACCTTCCAGGAATTTCTGACTTCCAGCCTTGCATCTCAATCCTTCTTAAAAAACCTTAATCCTACACCCAACATCACCACTGCTGAAGCCCAGGCTATCCGTGATCTGAAGGCTGACCGATCCATCGTCATTCTTCCGGCGGACAAGGGTTCCACGACCGTGGTACTTGATCGTCGGGAGTATGTGGCTGAGGGACTGCGTCAGCTTTCAGACAACACCACATACAAAGTTTGCCAAGGTAACCCCATTCCTGATGTCCAGGCGGAGCTTCAAGGAATCCTCAGGAACTTAGGCCCCCTGCAAAGCCTTTCACCTGACTCCATCAACCTCCTGACCCCACCGACACCCCGCACCCCTACCTTCTACCTTCTTCCTAAAATCCACAAACCCAATCATCCCGGCCGCCCCATTGTAGCTGGTTACCAAGCCCCCACAGAGCGTATCTCTGCCTACGTAGATCAACACCTTCAACCCATTACATGCAGTCTCCCATCCTTCATCAAGGACACCAACCACTTCCTTGAACGCCTGGAATCCTTACCCAATCTGTTACCCCCGGAAACCATCCTTGTAACCATTGATGCCACGTCCTTATACACAAATATTCCGCACGTCCAGGGCCTCGCTGTGATGGAGCATTTCCTTTCACGCCGATCACCTGCCACCCTACCTAAAACCTCTTTCCTCATCACCTTAGCCAGCTTCATCCTGACCCACAACTTCTTCACTTTTGAGGGCCAGACATACCAACAATTAAAGGGAACAGCCATGGGCACCAGGATGGCCCCCTCGTACGCCAACCTATTCATGGGTCGCTTAGAGGAAGCCTTCTTGGTTACCCAAGTCTGCCAACCCAAAGTTTGGTACAGATTTATTGATGACATCTTCATGATCTGGACCCACAGTGAAGAAGAACTCCAGAATTTCCTCTCCAACCTCAACTCCTTTGGTTCCATCAGTTTCACCTGGTCCTACTCCAAATCCCATGCCACTTTCCTTGACGTTGACCTCCACCTGTCCAATGGCCAACTTCACACGTCCGTCCACATCAAACCCACCAACAAGCAACAGTACCTCCATTATGACAGCTGCCACCCATTCCACATCAAACGGTCCCTTCCCTACAGCCTAGGCCTTCGTGGCAAACGAATCTGCTCCAGTCCGGAATCCCTGAATCATTACACCAACAACCTGAAAACAGCTTTCGCATCCCGCAACTACCCTCCCGACCTGGTACAAAAGCAAATAACCAGAGCCACTTCCTCATCCCCTCAAACCCAGAATCCCCCACAGAAGAACCACAAAAGTGCCCCACTTGTGACAGGATACTTTCCGGGACTGGACCAGACTCTGAATGTGGCTCTCCAGCAGGGATACGACTTCCTCAAATCCTGCCCTGAAATGAGATCCATCCTTCATGAAATCCTCCCCACTCCGCCAAGAGTGTCTTTCTGCCGTCCACCTAACCTTCGTAACCTGTTAGTTCATCCCTATGAAATCCCCAAACGACCTTCCCTACCCTCTGGCTCCTATCCTTGTAACTGCCCCCGATGCAAAACCTGTCCCATGCACCCTCCCACCACCACCTACTCCAGTCCTGTAACCCGGAAGGTGTACACGATCAGAGGCAGAGCCACGTGTGAAAGCACCCACGTGATTTACCAACTGACCTGCCTACACTGTGATGCATTCTATGTGGGAATGACCAGCAACAAACTGTCCATTCTCATGAATGGACACAGGCAGACAGTGTTTGTTGGTAATGAGGATCACCCTGTGGCTAAACATGCCTTGGTGCACAGCCAGCACATCTTGGCACAGTGTTACACCGTCCGGGTTATCTGGATACTTCCCACCAACACCAACCAATCCGAACTCCGGAGATGGGAACTTGCCCTTCAGTATATCCTCTCTTCTCGTCATCCGCCAGGCCTCAATCTGCGCTAATTTCAAGTTGCCGCCATTCATACCTCACCTGTCTTTCAACAACTTCTTTGCCTCTACACTTCTGCCTCGACTGACATCTCTGCCCAAACTCTTTGTCTTTAAATATGTCTGCTTGTGTCTGTATGTGTGGATGGATATGTGCGTGTGTGCGAGTGTATACCTGTCCTTTTTTCCTCCTTTTTTCCCCTAAGGTAAGTCTTTCCACTCCCGGGATTGGAATGACTCCTTACCCTCTCCCTTAAAACCCACTTCCTTTTGTCTTCCCCTCTCCTTCCCTCTTTCCTGATGAGGCAACAGTTTGTTGCGAAAGCTTGAATTTTGTGTGTATGTTTGTGTTTGTTTGTGTGTCTATCGACCTGCCAGCGCTTTTGTTCGGTAAGTCACCTCATCTTTGTTTTTATATATAATTTTTTCCCACGTGGAATGTTTCCTTCCATTATATATATATATATATATATATATATATATATATATATATATATATATATATATATATATATATATATATATATAAAAAAAACAAAGATGAGGTGACTTACCGAACAAAAGCGCTGGCAGGTCGATAGACACACAAACAAACACAAACATACACACAAAATTCAAGCTTTCGCAACAAACTGTTGCCTCATCAGGAAAGAGGGAAGGAGAGGGGAAGACGAAAGGAAGTGGGTTTTGAGGGAGAGGGTAAGGAGTCATTCCAATCCCGGGAGCGGAAAGACTTACCTTAGGGGGAAAAAAGGACAGGTATACACTCGCACACACGCACATATGTGTGGATGGATATGTGCGTGTGTGCGAGTGTATACCTGTCCTTTTTTCCCCCTAAGGTAAGTCTTTCCGCTCCCGGGATTGGAATGACTCCTTACCCTCTCCCTTAAAACCCACTTCCTTTCGTCTTCCCCTCTCCTTCCCTCTTTCCTGATGAGGCAACAGTTTGTTGCGAAAGCTTGAATTTTGTGTGTATGTTTGTGTTTGTTTGTGTGTCTATCGACCTGCCAGCGCTTTTGTTCGATAAGTCACCTCATCTTTGTTTTTATATATAATTTTTCCCACGTGGAATGTTTCCTTCCATTATATATATACATATATATATATATATATATAATAATTGTCCAAATGTTTATTAGAGAAAGGTGTAAAAACTGAGTACTTTTTGAGATGTTTGGTGACAATATAGCCCCTTTAAATATTACATATAGTATCAATACTGTGTACATTTAATTAGGCTATGAGAAAATGCATAACTTACTGTTTGTCTGAATGTTCATTATCATACTCTGTAAAATTTAAAATAAGTCTGTCAAGAATGTTTTGAGATGTTTAGTAACACTGTTTCCTCTTTACTACATATTACATACAAATTTATATACATTATATATATTGGGAATATATAGTCTACATCTCCAAATGTTTCACAGCATGTTGGGTAAATAACAATTTTTTTGCTTTTATATATTACATATTCATTTATATACTATGTATTTTTAAAAATAAGTATATAAATGCACATGTGTATCCACATTCAATGTTGTGTCAAAATTTCAAGTCAATTGACCAACTACTTTACAAGATTTGTTAGCACAAACGTATGCAGACTGAATTTTTATATATAAAGATTACATTACTAAACCGCTTTCCCACAAAAAGTTGCTAATCGTCTGTCTAGCAGCTTCCAGGGGCAACAAAAATTTGATTGTCAGTACTTCATATGATTAGTGACCAAATTTAAAATGCTGTAATAATGTACTCAATAAGTAATTACTTGTATTATTTTAAATGTTTAACACAGTTAGAAACCATGCGTTTGTGTTGAGACAGCAGAGCTGACAAGCGAAAATATCAGATCAGTATTTGAGAATGAAAGCACTTAGTGACCTCCAATGAACTTTAGACATCATTTCAAACCTTTACATAATGATGTAAGGAAAAACGTTTATCGCTTACTACATTCTCGCTGATAATGTAGTGAACCTTCAGCATCAGGCATGACATACTAAGTTATTACTTCTTTACCACTGAGTCTAATCGCAACACAGTTTGCAGACGGTCCCAGCATCAACATATACTGCTAAACATACCTGTAAAATTATATCAGTTATGACACAAAGTTCATGAGAAATGACGTCATAAATATTGAGATGCTTGAAAAACTATCTTTTGTGTGTAAAATGTAACGCAAATTTTACAGACTATATTCACTCAGTGTTTCATAATGTGGGCACTTGGCAATTTGAAAGAAACTTTAGACATAACTTTAAACTTTCCCTAAACTTTTTCTCGCTTATATGCTAAAAGTCAAGTATTTAACACAGAAATTCATTTGTAAAGAAATAAAAATATAAAACTAGTTCAATCCTTTATAGAATTGAGAGTTTACTGGTCCTATAGGCTGAGTGTGAGTGATAAGACAATGTAGTTTCCACATATATGGATTTTAAAATAGATTTTAATATTTCTGATAGTGGTTCAGTATTGCAAATGATGGTGATAAATGTTATGCATACGAAATTTTTGTAGTGTCCACTTAAAGGGCTTTGAAAATTGATTTGATGTTTGTGGTAGTGGTTCAAGTGCAGAAATAATGAGAAATGTTACCCAGACAAAATCTTTAATGGCAGAGAAACAAGTAACTGAGAGAATAGGGCTTACAACACCACCAACTGAACTCAATGTGAATGGCGGCAAAACATCAAATATGAGAACTTAAGAACAAGTTTTGCTTTAATTATAGTGTTAGTTTGCATATGTTTAAAACATTAACCTGATACTAAAAGTGCACTGTAGAAACAGGACAAAATGATGAGGAGATAACAATGTCCTCAGAATTTCTAAGTTACATGTACTGTTATGGAGAAAATATTTAGTTTGCCCCTACTCAAATAAAAACCTGCTGGTGCCCCTGAAGCCATAGTACTTATTTAAAACTAGTTATGATAGCAAATCACAGAAGCAAACTGTACTGCTACTAACTGTGGCAAGGAGAATGATTGTGTTTGAATAATATTTCATTTTGCCTATGAACAAACATTGAAGAAACTATGTCAGAACATAAAAAAATGAAATGATTTCATCCTTGAAAAATACGCCAAAGTATGGTGAATTGCAAATTTGATGTCATACTTCCAAATTCATTTTTGTCGGCACTTTCACTTTGACTCTCTTGAGCCTGTCAAATTTTACTCTTCGGGCATGACACATTCTCAAACTAATTGAATGAGTTTTATAAAGAATGATCTTTTTAAAATCCTTACCACCTCTTGGATAAATTTCTACAGAAAAACATGTATTTCATTGATTACCAGGGTTCAACCTGGCTTACTTCTGAGTGACACACCATCACACAGGCATATGCTTTAGACTTCAGCTATGGAGATCAATGCATTAGGTGTAGATGATATGGAAATACAGTGTATGGCATAGGGTTAGTGTAGTGGTTAATGACGAAACATGTATAATTTCCATTGATTAATGTAAGTTTTTCTTTGGTGAAAACATTTGAAATGGTGTCCAGTTAGCCTCATGAAGACACATGAAATGTATTTGAGGAAGCAGCTGTGGCGTAATGCTGTGAATCATTCAATAATATCAAATGATTCATTTGTCAATCAATATTGTTTGTTTGTGATGGATATGTAGGTAACGTATCTTTCGCTTTCATCACTGCCTATAGCAATTACTGAAGGAAAACTATAAGTATACAGCTGAAGACTTATATTAGTTTTGAGGACTGTTGTTTACTGCTTTTGATTTATTTTGGCAGCTCTATGCTCTAACTGGGTGGCTTGGTGCCTACTCTCACAAAAAATCCCATTGCAACAAAAAGCAAGTTTATAGTAATAATAACACCGTGAACTGTGATGTAATTAGTACTGAAAGTTATACTTAGTTAAAATGCAACTCCTCTTCATAGTGATCAATAAAAGATACAACCAATGCAATTTCCTCTCCACAAACGCCATTCTACATATAGAAATTACCTACATTTACAAATTTTTTACGGCTTTTGGTGGATTACCTGTCATTTTTCAAAAAATCGCTCTGAGCACTATGGGACTTAACTTCTGAGGTCATCAGTCCCCTAGAACTTAGAACTACTTAAACCTAACTAACCTAAGAACATCACATACATCCATGCCCGAGGCAGGATTTGAACCTACGACCATAGCGGTCGTGCAATTCCAGACTGTAGCGCCTAGAACCGCTCGGCCACCCTGGCCGGTGTCAGTTTTCATATCAGGATCATTGGTAGTGGTTTGTTTAGTAATTTTTCTGAAGTTTCATGAGTAGTTGGCATTGTTCAGCCCACCACCACCAGTGGGTATTGAAACTTTGATAACACTAGCCACTTGTTCTGCCAAAATGTCAGAAAAATCATTAAACAAACTGTTATGACTTCAAGTTGTACAAATATATTTCAAGGAAGACACAATACATGAAAATCACAGATCAAGTAAACACAGTAAGACATGTGTACACTTTAACAGTAAAATCATAAATGAGTCCGAGTCTAGTGGACGCTGGCTGGCTGCCCGCTTAGGTGGCGCTGCTGCTGTATGGCTGGCAGACAGCGCCGCATGTAGAGGATGCTCATAACTGCGCAGCGGCACTTTGAAAGATTGGCGAGCCACAACACTTTTGCCCCCTTTCAAGTTTTTGCACACGTCTTGATGGAGGTGGCCTGTAGATTGCTAATGTCCATAGGTGTTGTTTGACTGGCCTTAAAGTCTCGAGGAGGAGGCTTCCCGTATGGACGGAAGTGTCCCCGATGGTAACAGATCGAGATGACAGGAGACGTGGGGGTCGAATCTGCTGGGGCCCCGTGCACCAATCTGCCCATTGCAGCAAGTCCGGTTGTTATAACAGGAGACATGGGCGATGTATCCGCATCTGTAGGAGAAGGAGGTGAGTAGAGTTGCTCCGACAGATGATGGTCATCTGGTTCCTGCATGGACACATCTCCTGGTGGCGTTAGTTCTTGTGCTGGCACCAATATGATGGTGAGAGGACTGCATTGTGAGTAATGAGAGATTCCAGTATCCTGAGCATCAGGTAGAGCCGAAAGTGGTTTAGTGGCATCCAGAACAGGCGCTGCCAGCACACGAGGCCAAAGCTGGTCCGAATGATGCACTGCAACACCTGTGTCCATCTGGATTTCGTACAGATGTCGGCCACGGTGTCGTAAGTTGTGGCCAGGACTCCATTTTGGCCGCCTGCCATATCCCCGTACCCATACAAGATCATCGGCGGTGAACTGGCCAAGCGAAGGCACCCGCAGCCATGAGGTGGAAGGCTGCAGAAGATGAAGTAGCATACGGGGCTGTCGGCCATTTAAGAGCTCAGCCGGGCTGTGGTCACCCATGGGGGTGAAATGGTAAGAAGCCAGAAATTGGAGAAGTGCATCATCAGCAGCAGAAGAAGTCAGGAGTTTCCTCATCTGAGCCTTACACGTGCGGACCAGTCATTCAGCCTCACTGTTTGACTGTGGATGGAACAGACGGGCCGTGACATGCATGACGCTGTGATGGGCACAAAAATCTGCAAAATCGGAAGAGGCAAAATGCAGGCCATTATCAGTAACAAGAGTAGAGGGAAGACCTTCCAAAGAGAAAATGCGAGCTAGAGCATTGGTGGTTGCCGTGGTGGTAGGCGACGTGCAACAGACAATGAAAGGAAAGTTGGAGTAGGCATCAATAACGAGAAGCCAATAAGTACCTAAAAAAGGTCCCACAAAGTCAGCATGAATACGCTCCCAGGGCTTCTCAGGCAAAGGCCATGGTGACAAAGATGACTTCGGGGCGGTGGCCTGTGACACACAAGGGCCGCAGGCAGCGACCAAGTGTGCGATTTCAGAGTCAATGCCAGGCCAGTACACATGACGGCACGCCAGAGATTTTGTGTAAGAGACACCCCAGTGCCCTTGGTGAAGGAGGTGCAAGACCAAAGCACGCAAATACGCAGGTAGCACAACACGCAGCGAAGCATTTTCGGTGGAAAGGAGGATAACACCATCCCTAGCCATGAGGTGGTAATGCAAAGCGTAGTAGTTCCGGAACGGATCAGAAGTCTTAGCGGACGGGCGATCTGGCCAACCCTTCTGAATACAGCGTAAAACCCGCGAGACGGTAGGATCAGAACCCGTAGCAGCTGCCAGCTGGTGATGGGGAACCCGTCCACAACTCACTGCTCAGCAACATCCAGGTGGAAACACAAAGGGAAACACAAAGGGAAGGCGAGACAGTGCATCAGCATTTGCATGTTGAGCCGTCGGCTGGAAATGAATCTCATAACTGAAAAGAGACAAGTAAAGAGCCCAACACTGGAGGCGGTGTGCAGCCTTGTCGGGAAGTGGCGTTGATGGATGAAACAAGGAAACAAGTGGTTTGTGATCTGTAACAAGATGAAATTTGGATCCATAGAGAAAAACACCAAACTTATGAAGAGCATAAATAATGGCCAAAGCTTCTTTTTTCAGTTTGAGAATACTTTTGTTGGGCATCCGTGAGCATTTTGGAGGCATAAGCAATGGGTTGTTCAGAACCGTCAGAAAAACGGTGTGCAGGGATTGCACCGACCCCATATTCAGAGGTGTCCGTGGCAAGAAAAAGATGTTGGCCAGGTCGATAAGTAGCCAGGCACGGGGCCTATTTCAGCATAGTCTTCAATTTCTGGAAAGCCACATCGCATGACGCGGACCAGTGAAAAGGCACGTTTGTATGCAACAGGCGATGCAATGGTTGAGCCACCAAAGCAGCAGACGGTAAAAACTTGTGATAGTATGCTATTTTCCCCAAGAAGGCCTGTAGTACCTTAACAGATGTAGGGTGAGGAAGGGCATCGATCGCAGCAACAGTTTGCTGAAGTGGACAAGAGAGTTGAAACCCCAAGTACGTGATAGATGCCTGAAAAAATTTTGACTTCTGAAGATTACACTTAAGACCGGCAGCCTGTAAGACATGAAAAAGTGTGCGGAGATTTTGCAGATGTTTGTCAGTGGTGGAGCCAGTGACAACAATGTTGTCCTGGTAATTTATACACCCAGGGACAGCGAGCAATAATTGTTCCAAGAATTGCTGAAAGGGAGCAGGGGTGCTGGCAACCCCGAATGGCAATCGTTGGTATTGATAGAGGCCAAAAGCCGTGTTAAGGACCAGAAACTGCCAAGAAGCAGTGTCGAGAGGAAGTTGATGATAAGCTTCTGCCAGGTCAAGTTTAGAAAAATACTGGCCTCCAGCAAGTTTAGTGAACAATTCTTCAGGTCGAGGCATAGCGTAAGTGTCGATAAGGCATTGAGCATTTACAGTGGCTTTGAAATCACCACAGAGACGAATATCACCATTTTGCTTAGCAATTACAACGACAGGAGAGGACCACTCACTGGAAGTGAAAGGAAGCAAGACCCCTGAAGCAGTGAGACGATCCAGCGCCTGTTTGACCTGATCACGAAGAGCCACAGGAATGTGCCGAGCCCAAAAAAACTTAGGCTGAGCAGTGGGTTTGAGCGTGAGATGAGCTTCAAAATCGTTTGCACGGCCTAACCCAGGAGAAAAAGGGACAAAAATGTCGTTGACAAGGAATCCAATTGAGCATAAGGAATAGCATCAGAGACGATATTGACAGAGTCATCTATGGAGAACCCAAAAATGTGAAAGGCATTGAAACCAAAAAGACGCTCCATGTTACTATGGTCGACCACAAATATGGGAACAGTGTGAACAACAGATTTGTAAGATACCTCAGCATCAAATTGTCCCAATAGAGAAATCTTCTGTTTATTGTAAGTCTGTAATTGTAAGTCTGTGACATGTGACAGCATTGGAGAACCCAACTGAAGATACGTCTGAGAACTGACGATAGTGGCAGCAGAACCAGTATCCACCTGCATGCGCACATTTCGACCAAGTATTTGGACAGTGAGGAATAACCCTCCTGAAAGGGAAGAAGTACAACTGACAGACAACACAGAATCAGATTCAGCATCATGTTCATGAACATCATGTATGCAGTCGGATTTGCAAACGGATCACACATGACCCTTTTTTTGCATTTGTGACACACGGCCTGTAACGAGAATTATACGTATAAAAAATTTTTTCTTTATGAATTTAGATAAATTAATAATAGCAATGTGTTGAATTTCTTTTTCGATTCTTTTCGTGTCATGTTAAAGAAACTGTGAGTAACTTTTGAAACGAATATTATTTATGTTAGATTTCAAATAGTGTGGTGATCAAAGGAAGGTGTATTTAATGTTAAAACTATTATAAGATGTGAAAATTGTAATTTATACACTTGGTCCATACGTAGGTAATGCATTAGGATATGTGTAGTAGAAAACCTGTGGTGAATACCCTACCTGTAGGGGAGCGGGAAAAGGTGGAGGCAGGCGAGGCGGGAAAACGCACACTAGCGCGGTTCTGCACAACGGGCTCAGTAACACAGTCGGAGGCGAGCAACAGTCGGAAGTACACGTACTGTACCGAGGAGGCTACCCAGGAAAAGTGGATTCCATTGAGCCTCGGATGAACCGATTCCGACGACTACTTGGCATGGCTATATTCTGAGGCACAAAATTGGAAAGATTACGACGCTAAGAAGATGGAAAGTGCCGATGTTGTGTGAGCCTTAGCCGTGCTTGTATGTGTGCCGTGGCCCGCTATCTCGCTGCCCGCCATCCGCCGCACCGACTTGCACAGGTCAAACATTTATTTCATCTTTAGAAGTGTATCTGTGTGGACCAGTGTCGAAACTGTTTCTAATGGTTCAATAATAACGTGACTTTTACCAGAATTGCTTTAGCCATGACTTATCCTGATCACTGACCTGGACAGGATCCTTACCTCGTATTGTGCAATCCGAGTATCCTAAACTGAAAGTTTAATGTTTGTGTTAATGAAAATTATCAGCAGATTAATTTATGCCATAAAGGAATCTATAGTTCTGTGTGCTGAGTTTTTGTTGGATTGAGTTAGCGATGTTATTTAATTAATTTGAGACAGAAATAATGACAGTTAAATTATTCAGAATTAAGACAAAAGAGTAGTTATCCAGAGATTGATAATTTTGTGTGTTAATTTGCCTTCAGTACTAGATAGTTTCAGAATAACGACTATAACAGTTTCAGGGCCCTCCCCCCCTTTGCTCTTGTTCATTCATTCAAACCTTGATGTGTACTGATCAAATTTGACCAGTAAAGCTAAATTCTATATTAATCCTAAATGTATTAGAGTTTTTCCATTATTCATAGTGATATTGTGTGTGTACTTTTAAGATTGTCGACGCTAGGGCAATCTATGCCCGATTTCAGTCTGCTCAACATACAAAATGCAGTTCGTAGTAATCATTACTGTGTGGTGTTGTGTAAATGTAGCTCGTCCAAATTAGTACCAAAAAAGAGAAAACTTTAGTTCAGTGGATTTTTCGGGTTCCAAACTTTGCCATATAACGCATCATTACTACGTGTTACTATGCTTGTACATGCACTCACTTGTACAAGGAAAAACTCACTAATTGCCTAAGTAGGCTGGCGACTGAATTGTTAATTATAGGTAGCACCTACTGTGTGTACTTCTTGTCCATGCGAAAGAACAGTTATACTCTACATTTACTTGATGCATCACTGTAGTTATTGACTGAGTACAAGTCCGATCTTGCTTCTATTAGGTACACGCGGTCAACTAATGTACTAAAATCCTTGTTTATAAGGTGAAGCCCGTGAACTTATTACAGTACAGGCTTTATATAGCTAACCTACATCCGAGTAGGGCGGTAGTGTTACAAGTGGCTTCCCGGTGACAGGACTTCCAGTTGTTGTCGGTTACAAATTAACATAAAGATTGAACAGTGGATGTTCAGTGGCACGAATAGCAATAAAGTTTAGCAAAATAAACTGCAGTGTGAGTCAAGTATAATAGTGTGGTATAGTTGGCATTCAATATGGACAGGAACGTAGGCAGGGTAGATGCGCCAAGTGAAATGGAGAATGCGGCTGGCAGTAGCCGGAGTTTACGCGGCCAGATAACAGATGGCGTTAGCGAAAGACAGTTGGCGTACATACAATACCACGAACATGTCAATGAACAGATTGAAAGGTTGAGATCGCCTCGAACACAACAAGGGACAAAACAGGAAGCAGAGGGTGACTTTGTAGATGATAGTGGGTATGTGAACGAATCCACTGACATATTTGATTCACCACAGATAAAGAAAGAACCGAAAGAAACTTCTGAAGTAGAATCGGAATACATCGATCCTGTAGAACAAAACAGTATAAAAATTTTAAGTATGAACGACTTATTTGAACAATTAACCAAACAAATTGCAGGACAGAATGAGCAACTTCAAAATCAAGTCGGCAATCAGGTTAATCAGCTTAAAACACATGTTGATCAGCAGCTCAAAACGCAAAATGAGCAGCTTAAAACACACGTTGACGAGCAGCTCAAAACGCAAAATGAGCAGCTTAAAACACACGTTGACGAGCAGCTCAAAACGCAAAATGAGCAGCTTAAAACACACGTTAACGAGCAACTCAAAACACAGGTGGATCAAATTAAAGCACAGGTGGAAGGACAGGGAATTAAAATTAGTAAACAGATAGAACAGGTAGAACAAAAAGTGGGTAATTTAAGTTCTGTGGTAAATACTCTGAAATTTGAAATTGATACCATTAACAAAAATATGGATACTATGCAGGAGGAAATTGGAAACATTAATAGTAGATTTGATGTTGAAATTCTCAACATCCAAGAGAAAGTAGAACCTCTGGTTGAAACTAAGGTAGACGAAAAAGTTTTCGGTCTTAAAACTGAGATCGTAAACGAATGTCAACACGGGATATCGCAATTGAAAAAGGTAGTTTCAGACACTGAAAGTGATTTAAGTAAAAAAGTAACCGGATGTGTTCACAATTGTGAACAAAATACTACGAAAATTCAGGGCAAAATTTTCGATCTGGAAAGCAAAATTAAAGATAGGCCTGGTGTTGTCTGTAATGGCACACCAATTACGAAGCTGTTAGAAGGCGAGGAACGCTTCGATCCAGCCAAGAAACATAACGGGTGGCATCCGTTAGATTTTATCAAAAATTGCGAGAGAGTGTTTCCTGAGCACTTGTCTGATCAGGAAAAGATAAACGTTGTAATTAGCGCCTTAGCGGGTGATGCTAAGCGCTGGGGGATAAATTTAAATACCGAACAAATGACGTTCGAGGAATTTAGACAGAGATTTACGGAAGAATATTGGTCTGAACAAAAGCAGGACCATTTATGGCGGGAGTTTATCATGGCCAAACAGCATGATAACAAGGGCAGGAATTCTTTGAAAGATTTCTGCGAGCATTGGTACCGAAAATTGACACACTTAAGAGGTAGAAGATCAGATTCAGAAATTATCTGGGAGCTATATAAAAAGCTTCCAGAGGATTCCAAGAGATACGTAGGAAGCAATCATCGTAGCTTCCAAGCATTTCTAGAAAGGGTCGAAGATGAAGACCATTGGCGCGAAAGTCGTGCCAATTATCAAAATTTTGGTAACCGTAATAACCGACACAATGACGAACGAAACGACGGCGATGGATTTCGCGTCAATGTAATACAAAGAGGAAGAGGCAGAGGAAGAGGCAGAGGAAATAATCCAGGTTGCGGTAGAGGGTATACCGCGCAAAACAATAACGACGCGGGAAACTAATTTCCGCGAACGTTGCGGGCCAAACGGAAGCGGACATTACACATCGGCCCCGATTCAAGAAAAGATACCGGACCGACCGTAATGTAATGAGACAGGCTAGGGACGAGCATGGAACGCCGCGACGTGTTGTGGCGAAACAAGCGTCAGGTGCGAGCCAGAATGAATCATCGCTGCCGCACAGAGCGCTACATGTTAACAGGCGAGTGGAGCATCAGAGGGCAACGGCCCAGCCTAGCCGAACATCTGTTCGGAAAGAAGCCGCCAGCAATACGGCAGCCGTAGGTACGAACATAGCAGTCAGAGCTAAAGAAAATTTTACGAGTAATAATTCCGTGGCAAAGGAAACAATAATTGAAACTGTAAATACACAGAGAGGTGCGGTTAGCAGTGTTTGCAATGAGATAAAAGGCGAGGATGAACTAGCAGAAGTAACCGATTGGCGTGTGCAGATCGATGATCTGTACAAGGGCCTAAAGCAATGTGAGTGGGAGGATTTTAAGAAGGAGTATGAGGCGAAGAAATTAGTTGGTGGAAAGAGAGATAGTAGGGACGTCCATAAAGTGACGTGGCCCAAATTTGAAGAGGGGAGAATAAATAGCGCCGCGCAAAGTACGCGTGCTGCCAATAGGATGAAGGTTAATGATAGGAAGGATTTGGAGGATGAAATCCTCCGCATTGATGAAGAAATAACTTCTGCTAACAGTCCGCCAATAGTACAAGCTGCTACCGAGAGGCACCGTGGAGAAGGGGTAGATGATTACCTGAAAGTAATTAAAGTCCACGAGGATTACACTGAATATGAAGTCACAGTGGATGTGAATAAAGCTGAGGATGAGGCCGTTTTGCCAAAAGAGGAGATTGAATTAAAATCTAAGCCTGACGACAATACAGAGGAAGAACTTAGTGCCTGTCTCAGAAAAGCTTTTATGTTAGAACCTGAAAGCGATCCGGAATGGTCGGATTCCGACGATAGTTCAGATGATGATAGATACGTAAATACAGACGAAAATGAATGTACTAACTCTCCCTATTGTGCAAAAGTAGCGTGCTTAAGTGAATCTGATGTTGAGGAAGAGAGTAGTAATGGCTCTAGTGAAGATGAATTTTCAGGTGTAAAGGAAAATGAATATACTTTTACTGAAAGAGGGTATGAGAAAATCAGTGAAAATAATAGGGATGCAGTTAATTGTGGCATTGTACCTAATGAGGAAGAAACTTCAAAGCAAAATCCAGACGTTGAGACCGAACAAAGAAAGAAAGAGCCACCGGACGACTCAGGGTTTATTTCGCGAAGAGTTCAGGTAATTGATAACTTTGAACTTCCGGAACCCAAGAAACCGCCAGATATATGTGAAGTGAATGTTAAAAGCATATCTTGGGACGATGTTATTGTCGACCCGGATTTGCTCAAGGAAGACCACGCTAACGAAAAACATTCGACGGTTAAACAAACTATAATACCAATTGAAATTTATAACGTGGAATTGCAAGTACTTCTTGATACTGGGTCTCAGATAAGTGCAATTTCTCAGTCATTTTTCGAACATATTTGTGATAAACCTGGGCTAGTAATTATGTCAGTGACAGGTGTAAAAATTGTTGGTGCAACTGGTAAGGCTAGCAAGCCGGTAAAGAACCAGATTTTGGTTGAATTTAGTATAAAAGGACAAAACTTTGAACATGATTTCTTGGTTGTGCCAGACTTGAGTACTGAAATGATTTTGGGGATAGATTGGTTGGATAAAGAAAAGGTTATTATTGACTGTAGTCAGGGAGTGATCAAAATAAATAGTACATTTAGGAATTTGGAATTAAATTTTGAGGAAAGTGGGAAAGTGTTTGATTCAAAAATCGATTCTTTGTTGTTGGAGATCGACCAAGAGAATGATGGGTTGACAAGCAAGTACGAGGTGTACCATGTCCAGAGAATATTAAATGAGAGTGACGAGCAGGGGCAGGAATTTAAGGGAATGGTGGAAAATTTAGAGGGAATATCTCCCGAACAGAAAGCAGAATTGCTTGAAATTTTAGATAGTAACCGCCCCGTATTTTCGGACAAACCTGGCCTAGTTAAGAATTTTGAATACCAGATTGAGACCATAGAGCATAAACCTTTTTTCGTAAGACCGTTTTCGATACCCATATCAAAGAGGCAGGCTGTTCAAGTGGAAATAGATAAAATGATAGAGTGGGGGGTAATTGAACGAAGTAGTAGCGAGTATAATAGTCCCCTTATCATAGTGAACAAAAGGGATGGGGGAGTGAGAGTAGTTATCGACGCCAGAACTTTGAACAAAATTGTAAAGAAGGAAATAGACAGACCTGAAAATCTGGACGAAATGCTCCAAAAATTTTATAACGTAAAGTATTTAACCAGTCTGGATATGACAGCCGGATACTGGCAAATCCCATTAAGTAAAGAATCCCGTAAATATACCGCTTTTCTATTCGCCGGGAAATGCTATCAGTATAAAGTAGTGCCGTTTGGGCTTAGCACTTCTGTGGCAGTATTTATTAGGGCACTGGACTTTGTGTTAGGGAGAGAACTGAGTTCCCGGCTAACCATTTATGTAGACGATTTACTGATTGCTACAGAAGCATGGCAAGAGCATTGTGAGTTGTTGCGGAAAGTTTTTGTTGCTCTACAAGCAGGGGGCATGACACTTAAGTGGAAGAAATGTGAATTTGTGAAATCAGAAATAAAGTTTCTGGGGCACATTATTACTACAAATGGCATTGGCAAGGATCCGGAAAGTTAAGTGCAATATCAGGATGTCCGGCTCCTAGAAATAGAAAACAGTTGAAAGCCTTTTTAGGTTTATGTGGCTTCTATAGAAAGTTCGTCAAGGGGCAAGTTTTTAATAGTCCTCATCTGAATAATTTACTTAAGAAAAATAGTGCTTTTGTGTGGACAGAAGGGTGCATGAGAGATTTTGAAAAATTGAAAAACGAACTTTTGAATGACAATATTTTGCATCACCCCATACTATCAGAACCTTTCCATATGAGTACTGACAGCAGTGCTTATGGAATTGGTATAGAAGTTTTCCAAGAAATCTGTGAAGGGAAAGAAATCGAACACAGGACTATCGCATTTGCAAGTAGAACTCTAACAAAATACGAGAGAAACTACACTATTTCGGAAAAGGAAGCTTTAGCCATTATATGGGGGCTAAAGAAATTTAGAAATTATCTGTGGGGCCATAAGCTCATCATACATACTGACCACAAAGCTTTAACTTTTCTTAAAGATTGCCGGTTACTTAATGGTAGGCTGACTCGTTGGGCTTTGTACCTACAACAATTTGATTACAATATTTACTATGTTAAAGGTACTGAGAATTATGTGGCAGATGCTTTATCTCGATTGCCTAATAGTATGAGGGAAGTGCCAAATGAAAATGGGGAAGAGGGTACTTTTCAGATAAGGTATATGAGAGAGGTTTCAGGAAAGAGGAAAATTGAGCAGATATGTAAAAATATGAGATACCATCAGAATGAGGATTCAACCTGGAAATCAGTGAAGGTAAATTTTGGCAGTGTACAGTATCCTCAAATTAAGAAATATTACAAAATTTATAAAGGCATTTTATATAGGAGGAAAGATTTAGCCACTGAGGAATGGAGAGTATGTTGGCCACACCAGTTTGATACCGAGGTCATAGATTATTTTCATTTAGCGTTGGGCCATAGTGGGCCAAAGAAATGTTTGGATAAATTGAATAATGTAGTAGTGATTACTGGTAGTATAAGTAAGAAGGTAAAGGAACGAATTAAGTCATGTGATGTCTGTCAAAAAGCCAAAGTGCCGAACAAAACTAGTAAGGGACCAATGCAAAGTACGTTGCCTGAAGACACCCTAGACTTATTATCGGTAGATTTATATGGTCCCCTCCCAAAGACTTCGGGAAACTGTGCGTATATTTTGGTGATATTGGAAGTATTTTCAAAATTTGTGAAATTATACCCCTTGAAAAAAGCAACAGCAAAAGCTGTATTTAATAGGATGGTCGAATACTTTAGGACCATCGGGAAGCCCAAAGCTGTACTATCTGACAATGGACCCCAGTTCATATCCAAAATTTGGAAAGAAGGAATGGAGAGAAATGGTGTGGAGATTAAATATATCTCAGCTTATCATCCTGCTAGCAACCCGGTTGAAAGGTACATGCGAGAAATAGGGAGATTGTGTAGAACATACTGCAGTCACAATCATAGAGCCTGGGGCAGATTTATATCGGATTTTGAGAATGTCATGAACACCTTACATCATGAAACTACAGGATTTCCACCGGAAGAAATTTTGTTAGGCAGAAGTAGTAAAAGTTTAATTGAAGAAAAACTAGAGTTTCCACCTTGTACAAGTTTGGGATTGGATCAAAAGAAAGAATTGGTGATAAAAAGGGCAAAGCAAAAAGCTGAATCTAGATCTAAAAGACACAATAAAAATTTAAAAGTTTCAAAATTTAAAATTGGAGATTATGTTCTTTTAAAAACCCACGAAAAGTCTAGTGAACTAAACCATGAAATTTCAAAATTTAAATATATTTATAATGGACCATATATAATACAGAATATTCCACACGACAATGCTTACTACCTGATCTACCCAAAATCCAAAAGACCTTTAGGCGTAAGAAATATTGTGGACCTGAAACTGTATGTACCTAGGAACGAGTAAATGTGCTGTATCTTATGCTGAACCCAAGTTATTCTAAATGTATCTAATCTTTGTAAATGTCTGTATACCCTTGAAAGTGTGCTAATGTAGTTATGTGAGTTTCAGATTACCAATTGTACTGTAACTGTAAAAATGTATGGAGAAAAGGACTGAAAGAAAGGATAAATGCTATCAGCCAGATAAAAGATGGGACTGTCAAAATGAAAATGGGCAGTGTATGAACCATAATATGAAGGACTGCCAAATACCAATGAGGGCAGATAAATAATCGATGGAAAATTGTAAATGTGATCCAGGAGATGTCACAATATGAAGTGAAAAGGACTGCCCAAATCCGCATAATAGGCAGCAAATATGTGTAGTTAATTTTCTGAATATATGTGTGTTTGTTTTGTTTAGTAAGTAAGAAAATGGACTGCTATTCAAAGTAAGCAGTGACAAATTATCTTATGGTGTATACAAAATATGAAATTGTTTTTGTAGTTAAATGTTGGTATTCCAGAATTTTAAATTATTTCTTTGAGAAATTTGGAAAAAATGAGTAAATTGCTATTTTAGTGAGGTTATGATGGGAAGTTGAACTGTGCAAAAGGCACTTGAGTAAATGACAAGTAGTTATTCTTGAAGTGTTTAAAAAGTGTAAACCTATATGCAGTAAGTAAAAGGAAATATGTAGTGTAAATCTTTTTGGACAATTAAGTAAAGACTCGGAACCACTGTATAATTATAAGATTTAGTGTTCCCATAAAATTTGGACTTAAGAAAATTTTCTGGAAACAGGGGCATGTGTAACGAGAATTATACGTATAAAAAATTTTTTCTTTATGAATTTAGATAAATTAATAATAGCAATGTGTTGAATTTCTTTTTCGATTCTTTTCGTGTCATGTTAAAGAAACTGTGAGTAACTTTTGAAACGAATATTATTTATGTTAGATTTCAAATAGTGTGGTGATCAAAGGAAGGTGTATTTAATGTTAAAACTATTATAAGATGTGAAAATTGTAATTTATACACTTGGTCCATACGTAGGTAATGCATTAGGATATGTGTAGTAGAAAACCTGTGGTGAATACCCTACCTGTAGGGGAGCGGGAAAAGGTGGAGGCAGGCGAGGCGGGAAAACGCACACTAGCGCGGTTCTGCACAACGGGCTCAGTAACACAGTCGGAGGCGAGCAACAGTCGGAAGTACACGTACTGTACCGAGGAGGCTACCCAGGAAAAGTGGATTCCATTGAGCCTCGGATGAACCGATTCCGACGACTACTTGGCATGGCTATATTCTGAGGCACAAAATTGGAAAGATTACGACGCTAAGAAGATGGAAAGTGCCGATGTTGTGTGAGCCTTAGCCGTGCTTGTATGTGTGCCGTGGCCCGCTATCTCGCTGCCCGCCATCCGCCGCACCGACTTGCACAGGTCAAACATTTATTTCATCTTTAGAAGTGTATCTGTGTGGACCAGTGTCGAAACTGTTTCTAATGGTTCAATAATAACGTGACTTTTACCAGAATTGCTTTAGCCATGACTTATCCTGATCACTGACCTGGACAGGATCCTTACCTTGTATTGTGCAATCCGAGTATCCTAAACTGAAAGTTTAATGTTTGTGTTAATGAAAATTATCAGCAGATTAATTTATGCCATAAAGGAATCTATAGTTCTGTGTGCTGAGTTTTTGTTGGATTGAGTTAGCGATGTTATTTAATTAATTTGAGACAGAAATAATGACAGTTAAATTATTCAGAAGTAAGACAAAAGAGTAGTTATCCAGAGATTGATAATTTTGTGTGTTAATTTGCCTTCAGTACTAGATAGTTTCAGAATAACGACTATAACAGTTTCAGGGCCCTCCCCCCCTTTGCTCTTGTTCATTCGTTCAAACCTTGATGTGTACTGATCAAATTTGACCAGTAAAGCTAAATTCTATATTAATCCTAAATGTATTAGAGTTTTTCCATTATTCATAGTGATATTGTGTGTGTACTTTTAAGATTGTCGACGCTAGGGCAATCTATGCCCGATTTCAGTCTGCTCAACATACAAAATGCAGTTCGTAGTAATCATTACTGTGTGGTGTTGTGTAAATGTAGCTCGTCCAAATTAGTACCAAAAAAGAGAAAACTTTAGTTCAGTGGATTTTTCGGGTTCCAAACTTTGCCATATAACGCATCATTACTACGTGTTACTATGCTTGTACATGCACTCACTTGTACAAGGAAAAACTCACTAATTGCCTAAGTAGGCTGGCGACTGAATTGTTAATTATAGGTAGCACCTACTGTGTGTACTTCTTGTCCATGCGAAAGAACAGTTATACTCTACATTTACTTGATGCATCACTGTAGTTATTGACTGAGTACAAGTCCGATCTTGCTTCTATTAGGTACACGCGGTCAACTAATGTACTAAAATCCTTGTTTATAAGGTGAAGCCCGTGAACTTATTACAGTACAGGCTTTATATAGCTAACCTACGTCCGAGTAGGGCGGTAGTGTTACAGGCCCAATATTGCGGACAATCTTCTCATGAATGTTTCGTAAAACACCGCGGACATGAAGGTAGTTGCCATGGGTTTTGCTGCAGTTTCTTTGAGGTTTGTTTACGGTTAGGCCAAGGCTGTGCTTGGGAGTATACTGCGGCCACATTGGCCGGCAGGACATGCCACACACTTTGTCAACATTGCACAGAGGTTGTATTTCCCTGACGTAGCCCCATGCCTCTATTTGCGCTCCAGCAGTGCGAGAAATTTCAAAAGACTGAGCGATGCATAGGACTTCATCTAGAGTCGGATTTGCCAACTGAAGGGCACGTTGCCTAACATCTTTGTCGGGCACCGATCTGATAATAGCATCCCATACCATGGAATCGGCGTAGGATCCTTTGTGAACTTCAGTAACAAATTGACACTTTCTACTGAGGCCGTGAAGTTTAGCAACCCAAGTGCGATAGGATTGATTCGGTTGTTTTTGACAACGATAAAAGGCAACAGGAGAGGCTACCACATGCATTTGCTTTTGAAAACAGACGGACAGAAGTGAGCACATTTCAGCAAAGGACAAAGATGCAGGATCTTTCAAAGGAGCCAATTGCGACAACAACCGATACATTTGAGATGAAATCCATGAAAGGAACAGAGACGTACATGTTTGTTCGTCCGCGACAGGAAATGCCAAGAAGTGCTGTCGAAGACGTTTTTCGTAATCAGACCAGTCTTCCGCCATCTCGTCATAAGGAGGAAAAGGAGATAGAGACAACGACGAGAGATGCCCCGCTTTTGATGCCGCGATGAAATCATGAATCGCATCTGTGAGAAGCATTTACTATTCTATGAGCCCTTGCAATAGTTGATCTAAAGTAGCCATGGAAACATGCGGGTCAACGATGGAAAAGAAAAATCCCATCCACGTCGCCAATTGTTATGACTTCAAGTTGAACAAATATATTTCAAGGAAGACGCAATACATGAAAGTCACAGATCAAGTAAACAGAGTAAGACGTGTGTACACTTTAACGGTAAAATCATAACTGAGTCCGAGTGTAGCGGCCACTGGCTGGCTGGCCATTTGGGTGGCGCTGCTGCTGCATGGCTGGCAGACAGCGCCACATGTAGAGGATGCACATAACTGCATGGCGGCACTTTGAAAGATCGGCGAGTCACAACACTAACACTGGCCAAAGAGCCCAGGCTGAAAGCCAACATGCAATACCTACGTTATTTTAAACATTAGCATACTTAAAATCCACTGAATGTTCTCAGGTACAGAGGTCATCTGTATGTCCAGTTATTCCCAAATGGTAGAATAAGTTAATGAGATTAGTCCTTACTTTGACTTTTCTAATATTTTAACTTATAAAGTGTTACATACTAAAAGAATTCTGTCCTTGACAACAGATAATTCTGACACCTGTAATGCAGACAGTAAAGTATATCGGCAAAAACAAGTACTGCTGACTAGTTTTGAGCAAAAACAAGTACTGGTGACTGGTTTTGCAGGCTGTTATTAACTAAGTAATGTAATAAAAACCAAACAAATGTTTAGGTTCAGAAATTGTAATATCCATGCAGAATAAAGCAAACACCAACTTAGCAGATTCTCAAATTATGCTATTACGAAGAAACTGAATGCCTACTGTCAACAGCAGCAGTAATATGGAACTTTGTTCCACCACAAATTTAGAAATGAGTTGACTGTAACTACTCCAAACATTAAGTCATTATGTGTTTAACCAGTGAACTTAGGACATTACATTAAAGACTTTAATGACAATTCATATACCTGAGAAATGCAACCTTGTATGCAAAATATAATTCACGGCGAAAAGATCTTCCTGATCGTGGGACAGCCCTCTGTAAGGGAAATAACAGGTATTATTTTGACTTCAAGATGAAATTAGTGATTAAAGGAATCAAACAGTATGATATACAGAAAACAGCTAATAACACCACATTAATACATATTCTTCTGTTACATAGAAACTGATACAAGAGAGAAAGGATTTTTTATAGATTTGCAATTATGCCTAAAGTATCAAACAGTATACAGGTTGTATACAGGTTTCCAAACAAAGTAGTTTACTACATTATGGGCTTGGCAGGGAAAAAGTCACATTTTCCGATGAACCAAAAATCTTGCAGTGTGATAATACTTGCTGCATCCTAACATTGAATATGATACATATTCCCCTTGATCTTGTCAAATATTATGCACCTCTAGTAATTTCCCCGGTAATGGCTGGATATGTACGAGGGCGGTTCAGAAAGTAACCTCCGATTGGTCACAGTGCGGGTTGTGGGGGGAGTAGCGACGCCATCTGTGCGTTCACGCACTCAACAGGTCAGTCGGCATCAAGCCGTGGTCGAGTGAACGTCGTACTTGCGCTAGTTTAGTTTTTGTGGCAGTTTGAAATGTGTGCTGCAATAGAAAACCCCGCCAAATGTGAAGTGCGTGCTGTCATAAGGTTTTTTACAGCCAAAGGATATTCTGCAGCAGCTATTCATCGTGAGCTTTGTGCCGTGTACGGACCAAGAGTTATGAGTGAAGGAGTTGTCCGTGAATGGGTACGTTTATTTAAAAGTGGACGAGAAAACGTTCATGATGAAGAGAGGAGTGGTAGACCATCATTGGTGACTGACGAACTCGTTCAGACAGTTGATGCAAAAGTTCGTGAAAATCGACGTTTCTCAATGTCGGAGTTGTCTACTGGTTTTCCACAGATTTCTAAGACTCTCTTGTACGAGATAGTGACAGCAAGATTGGGTTACCGTAAGTTCTGTGCACGATGGGTGCCCAAAATTCTTACCGACCACCACAAAACTCAAAGAATGGCCTCTGCATTAGACTTTCTGTCACGTTATGAGGACGAAGGAGAACCATTGTTAAACAGAATCGTGACCGGTGACGAAACCTGGATTAAGTACATGAACCCTGAGACAAAAGAACAATCAAAGATGTGGGCACATTCAAATTCGCCTACCAAACCAAGAAAAGCCTCGCAAGATTTTTCTGCCAGAAAACTGATGGCAACGGTGTTTTGGGATGCCAAAGGGGTGTTGTTGGTTGAATTCATGGAACGTGGTACGACCATTAATCAAGACGTGTACTGTGAAACAATAAAAAAGTTACGACGGGCTATACAGAACAAACGCCGTGGTATGCTGACTTCCGGTATCGTTTTTTTGCACGATAACGCCCGTCCTCACTCTGCTCGCAGAACAACAGCCCTTCTTGAGTCCTTCAAGTGGGACGTTATCAACCATCCACCTTACAGCCCAGACCTGGCGCCAAGTGATTATCACCTCTTCATGCATTTGAAGAAATGGCTCGGGTCACAGCAGTTTGATGACGACGAAGAGCTCAAAGATGCGGTCACAGGCTGGCTCCAGGCACAAGCGGGTGATTTTTATGCAGAAGGAATTTCAAAGCTTGTGAAGAGATATGATGAGTGCCTCAATCGCTATGGAGACTATGTAGAAAAATAGTGCAAAGATGTAGTTGTAAGATGTATATATTAAAATATTTTTATTTAACTTTGTGTATTTTTTTAAATCAACCGGAGGTTACTTTCTGAACGGCCCTCGTATTTAGTGAAGCAGGGGTTATTGACCTGAGGGTTGGCCTATGCTGCCAATCCTAAATAAGCTCAGGGTGTATTTAGCTGCCATTGTGTAGTGGGGCAGTGGAATAGTATGCCTAAGGTAACAGGAAACTTGGTCTATGTGGATGGACCATAAGGTCTGTACAAACATTTATAAACAAAAACTTCAACATTTTGTTACAGGTTCATTTAGTATGCACAAAAGTATCAAGGAGAAGATCAACTAACTCCAGTGGTAGACGCTACAAGACAGGCCTTCTGCGTTATGGTGTGTTTGGAAGTTCTGAGAGTGTACATTTCTAGGAAAGTCAATAAATAGATTGCTTTCTCCTACGTGTATCTCATAAAAAGACCAAGAAGATAAACTTAGAGAGGTACAAGCTCACATGGAGGCTTACCAACATTTTTTCTTCTGGTGAAGTACTCGCAACTGGAACAGGTAAGTGACAGAAGTACATGAAGTACACTTCACCACACACCATAAGGTGGCGTGTGGAGTATAGATCTAGATCAACCTCAAGGTGTGTCACATCTAAATGGGGAGGCTGAATGTTGAGGCACCTATTGGGACATATACTACACAGAAGCACGGAAAGACCTAAGTCGAAACAAGGCCCCGGGAACAGACAACATTCCATTAGAACTACTGACAGCCTTAGGAGAGCCACTCCTGACAAAACTCTACCATCTGCTGAGCGAAATGTATGAGACAGGCGAAATACCCTCAGACTTCAAGAAGAATATAATAATTCCAATCCCAAAGAAAGCAGGTATTGACAGATGTGAAAATTACCAAACTATCAGTTTAATAAGTCACAGCTGCTAAATACTAACACAAATTCTTTAGACGAATGGAAAAACTGGTAGTAGCCGACCTCGGGGAACATCAGTTTGTATTCCGTAGAAATGTTGGAACACGTGAGGCAATACTGACCCTACAACTTATCTTAGAAGAAAAATTAAGGAAAGCCAAATCTACATTTCTAGCATTTGTAGACTTGGAGAAAGCTTTTGACAATGTTGATTGGAATACTCTCTTTCAAATTCTGAAGGTGGCAGAGGTAAAATACAGGGAGCAAAAGACTATTTACAGTTTGTACAGAAACCAGATGGCAGTTATAAGAGTCGAGGGACATGAAAGGGAAGCAGTGGTTGGGAAGGGAGTAAGACAGGGTTGTAGCCTCTCCCCGATGTTGTTCAATCCATATATTGAGCAAGCAGTAAAAGAAACAAAAGAGAAATTCGGAGTAGGTATTACAATCCACGGAGAAGAAATAAAATCTTTGAGGTTCGCCGATGACATTGTAATTCTGTCAGAGACAGCAAACGACTTGGAAGAGCAGTTGAATGGAATGGACAGTGTCTTGAAAGGAGGATATAAGATGAACATCAACAAAAGCAAAATGAGGATTATGGAATGTAGTGAAATTAAGTTGGGTGATGCTGAGGGAATTAGATTAGGAAATGAGACACCTAAAGTAGTAAAGGAGTTTTGCTATTTGGGGAGCAAAATAACTGATGATGGTCAAAGTAGAGAAGATATAAAATGTAGACTGGCAATGGCAAGGAAAGCGTTTCTGAAGAAGAGAAATTTGTTAACTTCAAGTATAGATTTAAATGTGAGGAAGTCGTTTCTGAAAGTATTTGTATGGAGTGTAGCCATGTATGGAAGTGAAACATGGACGATAAATAGTTTGGACAAGAAGAGAATAGAAGCTTTCAAAATGTGGTGCTACAGGAGAATGCTGGAGATTAGATGGATAGATCACATAACTAATGAGGAGGTACTGAATAGGATTGGGGAGAAGAGGAGTTTGGGGCACAACTTGACTAGAAGAAGGGATCGGTTGGTAGAACATGTTCTGAGGCATCAAGGGATCACCAATTTAGTATTGGAGGGCAGAGTGGAGGGTAAAAATCGTAGAGGGAGACCAAGAGATGAATACACTAAGCAGATTCAGAAGGATGTAGGCTGCAGTAGGTACTGGGAGATAAAGAAGCTTGCAGAGGATAGAGTAGCATGGAGAGCTGCATCAAACCAGTCTCAGGACTGAAGACGACAACAACAACAACAACTACACAGAAGCTGTTTTAGGCTTGCCCAGATAAGGAGAGGATGTGTCTGAATTGGTCATTATTTCACCATATACTTTCAGGATGGGTTTGATTGAGTTATTGATCGATTTATTCATCTGTAGAACAATATACATTGCATGGATGATGTCAAATGTTTGTACAATATTTCATATAAAATAAACATGTCTCTTTACAGCATATACAGCTCCTATGCTTAGTCCTACTGTTCTAATCATGTCAAGTTAAATTTGTTACAAGGTACAATGTTCATGAACATTAGTCTATAGTTATTTTAAATATTCATCTGCAGTGTAACAGCTATTATCTAGTAAATATCTTTTTAGCCTTTGACTAAAGGTGTGGGGATGATTTACATGTTTTATTTCTAGTGGTAATCTCTTGTACAATTTTATACCATGATATAATACACTGTTTTGAGTTTTTGACTTGTTTCTTCTGTTTAGATGTAAACAGTGTCTGGATTTGGTTCCATGGTCATAAATTGTGCTGTTTGTGGTATACAGATTAATGTTTTTCCTTATATGCATTATGTTTTGATAAATATATTCACACGGAACTGTCAGAATTTCTAGTTTTTTGAACAACACTTTACAGTGTGCCCTGTTACTGCTATTTGTTACTATTCGAACAGCTCTTTTCTATATCTTGAAAATAGTTTGTATGTTTCCAGCACTTACCCCCCAAAACATTATCTCGTAACTGAGGACTGAAAGCATATACCCAAAGTAGGCTACTTTGAGGGATGATATATTGCACACTGGTGCAAGGATTCACAGGGTGTAACATGCTGAAGATAGCCTCTTTGCTAAAATTCTCACATGCCCTGTCCATTTTAGCTGACCGTCTACATTCATCCCCAAGAGTTTGCTGTCTATTGCAAAATCAAGTACCTCATTGTGTACTTTCAATGTAATGTCAATGGGTCTTTTATTTAGTCAGAAGTTTATACGTTTTGTCTTTTTGACATTTAGAGTTACTTTATTTGTAGTACACTTCCCTGGGGGACACCTATATTAATATATATTGGATCAGGTAAGTGTTTTACCACCAATCTTTTGCAAATATGTTAGATTTCAATTCTTTGCACTCTGTTTCCCAGGTATGATTTAAACCATTGCTTTGCTGTATGCCAAGCATGCAGTTCCAAAGGCTACTATTGTATTAATTCTTACTCCTTCGATCAGAGCCCTCATAAGTTAATCTGGCAAGCAAGTAAGCAGTTACAGTTGCCTTATTTGATAGTAAATTATATTGTCCATAAACAGTTGTACCTACAAGGGTACAAATTGCTGCTTAGTCACAAAATCAAGCCCGAGGACAGGCTGCAATCAAAGGCATTTGCAGAGACAATTCTGGCAAAAATGGATGAAGACATGGCATTCCTCGATTTTGACTGTTTCTCTGATGAGGCTACATTACAGACATCAGTTCATGATCTGTCAGACCTGCGCTATTACATTCATGTAGCTATCGCAGATATTACACATGCAATTTACAAAACACTTGGAGGAAATCAAATGCAGATTAGATGTCTGTCATGTTGCTAATGGTAGAACATCAAAGTGTATTAGGCGTGTAAAAAATCTTTTTGAGTTATCATACTTGTTGAAACATACAACCAATAAATATCTTAATTTTGTCTCAAGTTATAGCATTTTTTTGTTATTATATATTTAAGCTGTGCACCCTGTTTTTCTTGCCACCAATTTGTGGTTAAAGGAGAAATTTAGACAAAAGAAGTAAATTGGAGGAGGAGTTGCAGCCACAAAAAGGTGTTATTGTTACTGGTTAGCAATTTGAATACTGCTCTCTGTAATCTTCAGTCTAAATATCAGATAAATAAACAATGATACATAGATCTGAAATCAGAGATTTTTGAAAATTCTAAGAATAATTTGACATCTGTGGGATTAAGGAAAACATGCAGAGGGACAGGAGAAGAAATAAATGTTATTAGAAACATTTTAAGGATCTAGTCTGGGAACTGTAGTGAAGTGTTAGTAATACAAGTTAATACCAACATAAAATCCATACAAATATTTTATAGGCTTTATGATTTGCCTTTTCAAACATTCAATACATGTGCATACTTTCGAACATTCTTTTCCTTTTCAGACATTTCTAATATTTGCATACTCATGAATATACATAAAATAATTTCAGCTGTACAACAACATTTAGCATATACTTACCATAAAATGCTGAAGAAGAGGAAAAACCCGTTTACTTGGTGGCATGGTGATAATGCAGTAATCCATTTCAGGAAAACAAGCAAAGGCTGATGCAAGGAAATCATGTGCTCTCCTGCAATGGAAAAAATAAACAAATGTGAGCTGCTGACGAATCGATGTTAAATCCTGGGCTTTCTTGGGTTGCAGATCTTGATGTTAGACCACCAATTTTCTTTACATATGTTTATCAAATTTGAGAGGCTATGGCCAGACATTAGTTTCCTAAAGCAGTGCAACACAATTTAAAAAAAGAAAAACTTGAAAAAGTTGCTTCCAAAAATAAGATGATTTCAGAGCTTTAAGAACAACTCATTGAACACTGAGTGTCACATCTACCAGCAGTGCCTGGTGGCCTGGCACCATGATCCACAACCATAGAAAGCTCAGGATTTAATGTTGAGTATTGATATTATCTATAGGAATACTAAACCTGTAAAAATGTTGTGTCTGTTTGAACAGGCTAACCTCCAGAACTACTAAATGAATTTTCATGCTGTTTTCACACCGGCTTTACTTCATCAGAATTGGATCTCACATGCTCTCTCTCTCTCTCTCTCTCTCTCTCTCTCTCTCTCTCTCTCTCTCTCTCTCACTCACACACACACACGCACACACACACACACACACACAATTATAATTTGAAGTTTTATCTAAAACTGCCATGTTTGTCTGTTTGAACACATTATCTTCTAAACCACTAGACCACTACAGGTGTTGTTTCATCAAAATCAGATCATGGGGGAAAAATCAATGTTTTAGGTTTGTTTTCATATGACAGTTTAACTCGATGTGCTCTAAGTGGCAGAAGTAATTCACTATTTCAGCTGCTTTCCTGTGCGTTTATTTACAATCAACCTCCAGCATAGATTAACAGTTTTGAACTGTTTCTGCCAGCATAATGATGCTAAAGACAGTCTAGCTCAGTGCAGCCAGGCTACATATATGAGTGGTTTTCTTAACATTATGCATAAATTTATAGTTTGTTGACTGATGGCAATACCATGCAATAACTGGTTAAAGTTTCAGGAGTCTACTCAGTTTAGTGGTTTGGATATTTACCTTTGGGATGACAAAGTCCATCAAAGAATCAATAAATGGTGGTGTTAGTTTTTTAGTACACCAAAGAACCAATAGATGGCACTATTAGTTTTTTTTACCTCAACCTACGTTTTCCTGTGCAACAAAAACAACGTGAGTGGCATCACCAAAGTTTCATGTGGAAATATCTAAATTCTTGTGGCAACACTCAACTAACATCACTTTTAGCCACGCCACAAAAGTTAAAAATGCTTTAAATTTGTCACACCAATTTCCTTCTCCTACCACTGAATACCATCAGAAGAAACTGCCATCTTAGAAGCTAACATGCCGTATTTGATATTTTCCATATTTATATGTGTGTATTACGAAAACATGTAGTTTCAATGATATACAGCATCAAGAACTTCTCCAGAACACATTGTTTTGGGTATGGTTTATTATGCTATAGTGGTAGGCTGTGCAACATTGCTGTATAAAGGTGTTGCCAGTGTGATTAATGGTTAATTTACATGGTGAAACTACTGGTAGATGATGTTTATATTATATGATGCATGGATGAAATTTGTGTGTGAGGAAGAAACTATTATTTTTGGTTTCACACCAGGTCACTTTATTCTAAAAAATGGTGAAAATCAATGCAATATTGACAGTACTTACAGAAAATAAGATTTTAGCACTAGATACTTCAATAATTTTTAAACACTTGCTCTGTGGGTTTGAAAAAGGAAGTAAAAGTTTCTTATGGCAGTATTATTTCAGATTGAGTGTTGCTTTTAATAAAGGAACTCAACTATATTAATCATGGTTTCCACAGCCACAAACTACCACACTTGTTTTTCCCCACCACAACTTGTGTGTCAATTTACATGTGGTAACTTCTTACTTGCACACAGTATTGCCAATTTATACATGAGTTACGAAAGTTGAAAGGCTTTCAACTTTCTTGCACCTTTCCCCACAATCGCCTACAAGCTTCACCAACTGCCAACAGATGGATCTTCTCTCATTCTGCCCTGCTTCATTTGACATCAAAGATCTAGGTTCATTTGTTTATGTATATGAAAAGTCACGATAATTGGCTTAGACTTCAACTAAGTAAATAAATAGTTTCTAAAGTCACAAAATGTTCTTAAAAAGTGTGATAGGAATGTCAGCAACACCTTATACTCACTTCTTTGCAATAGAGTAACACAGTTGATTCTGTAAGTTTTTAAACTTATTGCTTTTCTCATCAAGACTGTGCCACAAAGCAAGTCCAAGTTTGTTTCACGAGTGGAAACCCACCTGGACCTTCCCTTTTCTGAAGGCATGTGCAATCCTGTTGCAAGAAGGGCTAAATTAGGCACATCATTTGGTGTAGGTAATGTTAATCTTAATTTTGGATGCATCACCTCATTCACTTGTGTATTGACAGTGCTGTTGATTGCTTGGCATTACTATCTTATTGTAGGGGTAATTTCACTACATAAAGGAAAACACTTGTGTGGAATTTATACTGTGAACGACCACCTTTATTGTACCGCACAAACACACTTCATGCATACGTTAACGCGGGAAAACGAACACTCGTCGTGTCCTCCAAAGAACCCCACTCGTAAAGAGAATCTCTCAGTGTCTTGTCGACTATCGACTTGTCACTCCCACACAGCCCCCCCCCCTGAAGTGCGGAGCACCCAGTATGGTGGGGTACTTAAACTTCACCTCTCGGCCTGCCCGAGTGCGGGTAGTGCGGGTGTGGGTGCTGCTTGCTGATTCTGTTGCTGCATTAGGTCCCCTGGTGTGGGGCTCATGTGGGATACAGCTGTCTGGTTCTGCGGAAGGTGTGGGTTCGTTGCAAGTTGTGTCTGAAGCCGTCTGTGAGACTGTCGTCGGTGCTGTCATTGTCCAAGCGGGTTTTACTCGCTCAATGGAAACTTTGGTCGACTTTCCCTGGAGGAGGATATCCATTGTGTGTGTGTCCCGTCCTAGCACTTGGTATGGTCCAGTGTACGGTGGCTGCAACGAATGACGTACCAGGTCTGTGCGGAGCATGATGTGGGAACAAGTATCGAGGGACTTGTGTATGAACACTGGATGCGTGCCATGCTGAGACGTCGGGGCTGCACGTAGTGTCTCTGCCTGCTTCCTCATTTGTTGCAAGAGGTGGGGTAGTTGTGTGTCATCTGGGAGAGGAACTGGTGCAAGGAATTCTGCTGGAACTCGGAGTGGTTCTCTGTATACCAACTCTGCTGAGGAACAATTGATGTCTGTTTTTAGTGCGGTCCGTAACCCCAACAAAACCAATGGCAACGCTTGAGTCCATGAGTCCTTGTGGCACATCAGGGCAGCCTTTAAGGTCCGGTGCCACCTTTCCACCAAACCGTTGCTGGCCAGGTGGTAGCTAGTAGTACGGTTTCGTTGGAAGCCGCAGAGTTTTGACAGTTGTTGGAACAGTGTTGACTCGAACTGGCGTCCTTGGTCGGTGGTAACGAAAAAGGGGCACCCAAAACGAGCCATCCAAGTTTCCAAGAATGCGCGTGCAGTAGTCTCTGCAGAAATGTCCCTGATTGGTGTAGCCTCTGCCCACCGTGTGCAACGATCCACTGCCGTAAACAAGTACCTGTAACCTTCTGAAGGGGGGAGGGGTCCAACCAAGTCAATGTGTACATGCCCAAAACGTGCTGTTGGGTTTGGGAATTGTCCTACTGGAGCGTGAACATGGCGTCCCACTTTGCTACGTTGACACTGATAGCAGCTGCGGGCCCATTCCCGTGTATCTTTCTTGATTGAAGGCCACACAAAAAGGTCTGACACTAATTTCACTGAGGCATTGGTTCCCGGGTGTGCCAGGTTGTGAATGCTGTCGAATACCTTTCGTCGGAACTGGGGGGTGATGTATGGGCGTGGTCTAACCATGGAGGTGTCGCACCATACCTTACATGGGCTGCATGGGACGTCCACAAGTTGTAAATGTAGGCCAGTGGACGGGTCCACCAACAAGGATTGCAGCTGCACATCTGAAGCCTGAGCCCTTGCCAATTCAGAATAATCTAACATTGGACTTATCCCATTAATACGTGAGAAATAGTCTGCCACAATGTTTTCGGCACCATGGATGTGACGCACGTCTGTCGAAAACTGGCATATAAACTCTATATGGCGGGCCTGGCGGGGGGAATATGAATCGCTGACTTTGTAGAAAGCTGCCACGAGAGGTTTGTGGTCAGTGTATATGGTGAATTGCCTGCCCTCAACGAAGGGGCGGAAGTGCCTGACACTTTCATACATTGCGAGGAGTTCCCTGTCATATGCACTCCAACGAGTTTGACTCATCTGTAGTTTTTGTGAGAAGAAACTTAGTGGCTGCCAATGACCCTTCACTCTCTGGTGCAGTGCTGCCCCGATTGCGACTTGGCTTGCGTCCACTACTATGGCTAGCTGAGCTCCTGGTGCAGGGTGTGCAAGCCCCACTGCGTTGTGAAGGCTGTTTTGCAGTGCCTTGAAAGCTGAGTCCATCTCGGGTGTCCATGGGAGTGGGCGCTTGCCAATTTTGTTGTGTCCGGCCAAGGCATTGTTCAGTGGCGTCTGGATTGCTGCTGTTCCGGGGAGGTGGCGACGATAGAAATTTATCATCCCTAAGAACCGTCGGAGATCGTGGTAGGTTTGAGGCCGTGGTAGGGTACACAACAACTCCAGCTTCTCTGGCAGTGGGAAAATGCCCTGAGCTGACACTTTATAACCCAGGAAGGTTACAACGGGTTCCCCAAACACGCGCTTGTCCTTGTTAAGTGTAATTCCATGAGCACTAAGCCTGCTTTGCACCTCTCTTACGTGTTTCTGATGGTCAGAAACATTCTCCGAAAACACCAGAATATCGTCTAAATAGGCGAAACAATATGGTAGTCCTCTTAGTACGCTGTCTAGGGACCGTTGCCATGTCTGGGCCGCATTTTTTAGCCCAAATGGCATCACCAAAAATTCAAACAGCCCAAATGGGGTTGTCACTGCAGTCTTTGGTATGTCCTGCTCTGCCATTGGGATCTGATTATAAGCCTTACGGCAATCCAAAACACTGAATATGGATGCCCCGGCCAGTGAATGGGTGAAATCCTGTATATGTGGCACAGGGTATCTGTCTGGAACAGTTCGGGTGTTCAAAGCTCGGTAATCACCGCATGGGTGCCATGACCCATTCTTTTCACAGGCGAGATGCAGAGGAGAGGACCACGGACTGTTGGATGGCTGTATAGTTCCTTCCTGTAGCATCTCGTTGAAAATGGCCTTGGTTTCCCGCAATCGATCAGGTGCAAGCTGGCGAACACGTGAGGAGACTGGTGGGCCTGGAGTTGTACGGATGTGGTGCACCGTCTCATGCTTCGCCCTGCTCTTTCTTGTTCCCTGTTGTGGCCTGGGTGTCGCCTTTGTGGTTGAAACAGCAGGAGCCTGTTGTTGTGTCGTTAACTGTTTTGATGTCGCTTGAGCCATGTGCCGGTCAGCTTCCTTCGTTGCTATGGTGTCCTCCCAGGTTGGTGCACTGAGGTTATCTACCCTTTGGCATGCATGAGAAGTCAGACGTCCTTGTATTCCCGGAATAACAAATCCATTGACAGAATGGACGAGTTGTGACTTGTGTAAATCCACGGACAATGCATGTTTTGCCAGGAAATCAGCACCTCGTATAGGTTGGTCGATAGCGGCCATAACGAAGGTAGCCCAATGTCCACTGGCAGTGTTTTCTGTCCATATGTGTGGATGACTGAGTCGTTGACTGCTTTCAAAGTGGTCTCTTCAGTGCGTTTGTCTGAAGGGAAGAAATCTACAGGCAGAGTGCTGACATCTGAGCCGGTGTCGACCAAGAACATCCATCCTGTAGAGCGATCAGAAACGAAAAGTCTTTGTGAAGCAGCATACCTTACAGCTGTGGTAGAAGTCGGTCCGCATGACGTAGGCTCGTGCTGAAATGGGGGTGTTCCCCTTCCATGCGTCTGTGAGTTTAGGCGCAGTTGCTTGTCGTCACGGTCGGCTGCGCCTAAAGCAGGCTGTGGGATGCGTTTGGGTGCGAGCATGGCGTCTTACATTTCGTAGCTTGCGCGCCGAAGCGCTGGTGGAACCAGCAATAACCGGTGCCGTTGTTTGCATGACGTGGCGGTCGCGTCGGCTGGCGACGACGCATGTGTGTGTCAGCCGCCGCAACATCGCGTGGCTCTAGCCGCTGCAGCTGGGCGGTCAGCTGATCGATGGCAGCGCGGAGAGATCAGAAATCTTCGGTCGTGTCTGGCACTCGTCGTACGGTCGTGGCAGCACAAGCTGGAGGTGCCGCGTCGACCGGCTCCGGCCGTGCTCGGCTGGTGTTGTTGGCCGAGGTGGTTGCGGCGGCGGCCACTGTGGCGCGCGAGTCGAACAGGGAGTGCGCTCTATCGGCCACTTGCACCAACTCGCTTAATGGCCGGCCCTCATAAGCAATTAAGGTTAAGCCCACCTGCGGAGGTAACTGCTGTTGCCATATGTGCAAAAGTAATGTGTCTGAGAACACGGAAGGGTCCACCATAGCATGTAAATGCTGGTAAAAGTCTGAAGGCGACCTGTCACCGCATTTCTCGTGGTACAGGAGCTGTGATATCCGCTGATCCACAGGTTTTGTACAACGCAAAATTAAAGCCGTCTTGAGAGTGGCGTAGGCTTGTTGTGGTGGGGGTTGCATAATTACATCCGATACCACTGACGACGCACGTTGGTCCAGGTTGCATATCACTAGCGCGAACTGTTCAAAATCGTTGACTATTTGTTGCTGCACGAAAATGTTCTCCATAATAGCGAACCAAATTTGCGGACGCTCGGGAACGAAAGGTGGGGGTCAAATTTGTAACCGCGACGCGGGTGGCCCACGATCACTGGCAAACGGAAAGTGCGAAACTCGTGGGAGCGGTACCGATGCGGGTGATGAAAATGGGAGCACTTTGGGTCTGATATCGGCGTGTCCTGCGCGCTGGTTGTGCAAGGCAATGTCCTGTGGCGGCGGTGTGGGACCCGCCGGCACACGCGGCGCGGTTGGAAACGTAACGTCGTGGGCGAAGTCGGTTTGAGATGTAGGCGTCCATGGCACTGTGAACTGAGGGTTTTGCTGCATCGTGTCGAGCTCCTTTTTGATGTTTTGGATGACGCCGTCGATGTCGTGGAAGAGGTTCTGTGCAGACGACATGTCGATACGAGACGTCACGGAAAATATCTCAAGAAACTTGCCTACTGTCACACTGCTTAGTTACGGGGTCACCACTTATGTAGGGGTAATTTCACTACATAAAGGAAAACACTTGTGTGGAATTTACGCTGTGAACGACCACCTTTATTGTACCGCACAAACACACTTCATGCATACGTTAACGCGGGAAAACGAACACTCGTCGTGTCCTCCAAAGAACCCCGCTCGCAAAGAGAATCTCTCAGTGTCTTGTCGACTATCGACTTGTCACTCCACATTATTATTGTGGATTTCATGTATGACATTGTTTGCATTTAAAATTTTTCATCAACTTTGTATTTTGGCATGTGCAGTTTGCACATCCTATATTGTCATGTGTTATATATTTTTGTGTTAGGACTTGGTGTGGATTACCTTTGTGCTCATGATTGTGTAGTAAATTTTTGACAGATCATCTGACGATGGGCTACTCCCGTAATGTGCAATGTAGTACAGAATTTCAACGAACATCTTGTGACTGTTATTAGTAATCTACCAGCATTGGTTATAATTTTGTAAGCATCATTATGGCCACAAACCCCATACATGACTCTTTGTCATATTTAAAATATATGTCTGGTATGTAGTATTGTACAGAAGCAAAACAATAATGATTAGCAGTACAGACAGAATATTTAAACCATGTTGATACAAGTGCATGTTGAAAATTAGCTCATTAATTTGAATACATAATTATGAGATACTTAATCAAACTGGGGAGAAAAGAGCTTTATGGCACAATTTGACTAAAATAAGGGACAAACTGATAGGATACAACCTGAATATCAAGGAATTGTCGATTTGATAATGCAGAGAATAGTGAGTCTGTGGGAGGAGGGGGAGTGGGAGTGGGGGAGAGGGGGTAGAAATTGTAAAGGGAGGCATAGGCTCACTTACAATAAGCAGTCAAGTGGATGTAAGTTGCAGTAGTAATGCAGAGATGAAGACACAAACACAGAATGAATTAGTGTAGAATCTTGCAACAATCCAATCTTCAAACTGAACACCACAACAATATATCTTCATTGAGTATGTGTTGTTTACTGTCTATCTTTGGTATCTATAAATCATTTAAAGTTATCTGAAACTGAATATATGAGATTATATTGGTAATATTTTTAAACAGTAAAATTAACATACCTGAAACACGTGTGACATTTATCCATATGATGATATCTTTCTGATACACAACCTACCTGTCCACATGGTGCACTCATAATGCCAATTCTATCCAGTTTCTTGCTTTTTATGATGAGATATGAAACATGCATTATTTGTGATGAAATGATTTATATTTATTTTGTTAGAGTTTTGCAAAACTAGAGTTGCATACCGCGCATCATAGTTTTCATTCATTCCATACAGTACTATTGCGAAGGCATTTGTTTTCCCAGCATAAATAGGTATATTCACTACCTCCTTCTTTATCAGAGTGTATCTCTTTCCAAGCATCTCAGTCGCTGAAAAGAAGAGTTATCCTTTACTCTCACATCTATAAATTAAATGAAAATTTAATTAAACAAAGACAGATTCAAAAGCATGAACCGAATATGGGAATGCAGCTGCTGTAAGAACCTAATCGCTTTATCTTGTGAAGAAATAGAAAATATTGGAGAAAATATCACTTTCCAAGGTTATGGTGAGGAAGTAATTAAGGCATCATCTCAAGCCAAACCACATACAATAGCACCAGTCAAAAGAAGTTCTACAGAATTTCATGCTGAATGTAAATTCCTTACTTTTAATGATTATTATTGAAACTTGTTCAAATATAAGACCATTGTTAACTAGTAAAAGCAATATTATTTAAAATGCATGTAACTAAAATAAAATCTTTGTCATAAAATAAATTAGTGTATCTATGAATAGCACAAGTTGATTTTACCAAGGGAAGTCATGTGCCATGTGCCAGTTTGTAATTGCAATTTGGTAAAGCATGCTGTATGTGAGTTGCATAGCAGCAGTTGAGCTGAGCCAGAACAGTGTACATATTAGCACTTAAATAGTTGCATATTTTGATAAAATCATTCACGTCAGGACTATTTGACCCAAAACTAAAACACAAAGAAGAACACAATACTCCTTCATTCCATTATATAATTGTTTGAAATATACAGTTTTATTTTCTTGTAAATGGATAATAATGATTTCAGTGATATTCTGATCAGCTTTTGTACTTGGGCCTATGTGATTACCTTCTTCTTTTGCTAGACAATGGTATGTGGTTCTGCTCTTCATATCCCTGCATTCTGGCACCAGTTTATCTCCCTGTTAGACAGAACTTTACTTTTTGTTGCAGATTTCAATGTAGTTATTCTTTGGACTACTTAGTTAATTAGTAAGACCTTCAGAAAGTCACACCTTGTACCTTTATTACCAAAGCTCAGGTTGTAAATGATATATGAATTCTGAGCAGATATGTACCAATGAAAAAAATAATGCTAATGATCATCGTCTATTTCTTCTGCCAACACTATAATCACTTCATAATTGTTCAAGTGTTTACTCCAACTTTTGCATAGCTGTAAACTGTTATAACTTCTGCCTTTTCCTGAGAGCCTGTATCTTCAGCAATCAGTACATCAATATGCATTATGGGGTTGAGTACAACAGATCACAATTTGTCTGGAGCATAAGACACCATTCATCTTTTGTAAAACCAAACAGGGTAGAAGCTTCAGTTCTCTGTTTATTGAACACAAAATGTGCAGAAACAATCTTAACTGTTCTTTCATAATGTTCCAGTAAATGTCAACTTTTTTCCATTATAATTCTTTCAAAAGATATGCTAGTGTATGTTATCAGTAGTTACATTTCATCTAGTATCTACTACAGGAATAACAAAATTTTCCACTATTTCTAAAGACTTGTTTCGTTTGTTGTGAGGACTGTTTGGCTGTCAGGCCAATTATATTTCAAAGCTCATAAGATAAAATGTACTGCAGTCTGCCAAGACAAAAGTCTCTATGCCATAATACTTTTGCTTGTTTGGCACATATTATCAGAAGCAACATAGTCCTCAAAATGGAGTTGTTCCATATTCTCCAGCAGTATAGAACTTCAGACACTTATTTTACAATGGTGTGATTAATTCACACACAGGAGCTAACTTGTCAATCCTTATCCTCTCATCAGTAGTGTAGTTATCACCAAAGCAATAACAACAAAGTAAAAGTGAGAATCTTCTATACATATTTCTGGATACTACCAATGGTGCCATACATGCAACAGATTATGAATGATATGGGATGCACTACATATGTGGAAATGAAGAGAAAGTTAGACAGAAGAGGGGAACAATGTACTACTGCAAAACAACCTCGGGGTTGAACACTAAAGAGAGACAGCAAATAGCATTGTTCTCCTCTGTCTTATACTGACTGAAGCATCAGTGATGGTGGTCTACATCAAGAATAATATTACTCCTAAAATGCTAGCCTGAGAAACTCAAGTTAGTGACAAATACATCATTAAAAAGTTCACTTTATTTGAAACCTTTGCTACCTCTATCTTAAATAACTGGAGTTTCCATTGTTTGAGTCTACTTCTACCTTTCATACTCAGTTTGATGTAAACCAGTCATAAACAGCTTTTTATTATTCTTAATTGATCTGCAATAAGTAATGCAACACATTTTTTCCTCTCAGCCAATTTCAGCTGAAAAAAAATGCAGAATTTGTTATGGGACATAATGGAATATTCCTGCTTCAGCCCCCATAGTTTCAGGAAGTTCCAGTAGGTGGTGGTGCTATGGATAGTCTTCAAAATGGTATCTGTAATGGAGGTGAATTCCAAGCAGAGAGCTGTCACTGAGTTCCTTTTGGTGTAAAACCAGAGTATCACAGATATTCATAGGTGCTTGCAGAATGTCTACAGACACCTGGCAGTGAACAAAAGCATGATGAGGAGGTGGGCAAGGCATCTGCCATAATCGCAACAAGGTCATACAAACAGCGCACTCTGCCACATGCTGGTCACCTGCACCCAGCTGTGACTCCTGCAATGCTGGAATGTATATTGCCACATAACTGCAAATGAACTGCTCCTTCTCCAGCACAAACTAAGACCACACAAAAGTCTGTGCACCCAAAAAGAGCTCATAGAACTCATAGAACTTCATTGGACTGTTCTTCCTCATCCATCCCACAACCTGGATCTTGCTCCTGGCAACTTCCACTTGTTTGGCCCAGTGAGGATGCACTCCACAGAAAGCAGTATGTCGATTATGGAGAGGTTATTGATGCTGCAAGGCATTGGCACTGTAGAGTGATACCAAGTGAGCATACAGGTTCTCCCAGTAAGGTGGCATAAGGCCATCGCATTGGATGGAGAGTATGTTGAAAAATAAAATTTTATCACCAAAAGAGTGGGGAATAATACAGGGTGTCCGAAAACTCAGGCTAGAAAAGATACAAATATGAAACTTGTGTTGAATTGTTTACAACCATCAAAGTTTTTTTTTTTCTGTTTTAGGTTCACAGTACGTAAGTAGTGGATGAAGTGCAGTGTCCAAGAAGCCATGTTAACCAATCAGGAGAAGGCACAGTGTGTCCCGTGGTACCATGAGACACGATCACCAACCACAGTGCAGAGAAACTTCCAGACAACATTTGGAAGGAATTCACCTGATGTCAAGAGCATGAAAGCCTGGTATGAGAGGTTTAAGAACACAGGATCGGTTGCTGACCTTCTGAGGTCTGGTCGACTAAGAACCTCAGCAGACAGGGTGGAAGTTGTAAGGCAGTATTTTCTGCGAAGTCCAAAGAAATTAGTGCGCAGGGCCTCACGTGAATTACAGATGTCAAAAAGCTCTCACCATGACATTTTATGCAAACGTTTATTGTTTCGTGCATACAAAGTGCAAACTGTTCAGACCTTGTTGCCCAATGACAGTACATGTCATTATGACTTTGCGGTCGAAATGCTATCACGTATTGAGGACGATGATGGTTATCTCAGATGAATCGCCTTTTCTGACGAAGTGACCTTTTTTTGTCAGTGGAATAATGAATTGCTATAATGGGCACATTTGGGGTTCACAACCCCCTGGTAAGGTCATGGAGTGCACCAGAGGCAGTCCAAAGGCGAATGTTTGGTGCACGCTAATGCACAATCGAATTATCAGGCCATTCTTCTTCACTGAGGCTACCATCACATCTGCAGTGTATCTGGACATGTTGCAACTGTATGCTGTTTCTCAGCTGCTTCATTATCACCCCGTTGTCTTGTTTCAGCAAGACAGTGCACCACCTCATTGGGGTTTGGACATCCGTGCCTATCTCGATATGACCTTTCCTGGGCGATGGATTGGTCGTGATGGGCCAACAGTTTGGCCTCCATGCTCTCCTGACATAACCCCATTAGACTTCTTTTTATGGGGTTATGTCAAGGATGAGGTCTACCGAACACGAGTACCGGATCTTGAAACCCTGTGGCAACGGATAACCATAGTCGTTGAATCGATACCTCCAGTGATGTTGGCTAATGTGTGGATGGAAATTGGATATTGCCTAGATGTGCTACATGCCACCAAGGGTGCTCATGTGGAAGTTTACTGATGTGTGAAAAAAAAAGTTTGATAGTTTGTAAACAATTAGACACCAGTTTCATATTTGTATCTTACTTCTAGTTTGAGTTATCAATTTATGTAATCAGGGAAAGACTTTTTGGACGCCCTGTATGTTGTACTGGAATCCTGAATGAAACCAATCTGCCTCTCATATCTTGCACTACATTGTGATTGACAGTGTCATTGGCTTTCGATATATCTAAAAAAAAATTCTGTGTCACAGTCATCCTTGAAAGACATCAAGTACCAGTTCGTAAACTCCACTACAGCTAAAACTGTATTTCCACTTCAGAAACCTAAAGTGCTTCACTCAGAGTGTTATATTTATTTAAATAATGTATTAGTCTTTCATAACTGATTCTATTATTTTTAAGAATGATAACAGCAGAAATGTCTATGCTGTTTTCTGCGTATGTTGCATGCCAGTCTTTAGCAGCAATTCAACTCCGCCTTGTTTTAGATGTTTGGACCAGTTAACTTTAGTGAAAGTCTCATTTATTTTGTTCATATTGTAATAAATAACTTTGATGCTAGCTAAGCGTTCTTTTGGTATACTAAGTGACAGTTCCTCTGCATTTTTTCCTCCTCCTTTTTCTTTTTGTGCTGTTTTCCTTATTTCATACTCCATTGTGGGTAACATCATTATTTACTTGCTACATATTGTTCTTTTTTTATGGAAGGATTTGGAAATTCTGTGTAGGGTTACTTACAGGATTACAGAAGACTGGAAAACACATATCCAATGTGACAGAAGCAAAACCTTTCTAAACTAGGGGATCCATCAGCTGGCAAAAAATGGGGAATGCCACTGTTCCCAAGGATTAGTCAGGAAAAGCTTCAAGAGTTCAGTGGCCAAGGAAACACAACTAAATCAAAATCAGCACTTAATAAAGAAACAAAATCCTGAGAAATGGAAAAAAATGTAATACGTAATGAAGAGTACTCTTGAGCATAAGAAAGAAACTTCGTGTAACTCCTCATCTCTTGATATGCTTATCAAACAACAATTGCCTAACAATATCACATACTTGAGTGCAAATTTTCACTTGCAGTGTGAATTTGTGCACATTGCTACTTTCAGCATGATGGGAATTACTTCAATTTCATGTAAATAAATATATTTTTCTCACAGTTAACACAAATTGTGTCACACAATCTCTCTGAATCTTGTTAGAGCTTCAGTTCTAGAGGCTTCTTTCTTTTTTTCTTACCTCTTTCTCTCCCTCTTCCTCTTCTTCTTCTTCTTCTAATTCTTGAATAAAGTCATTTTAGGACTAGGATTCCTCTCCTATCTTCTTGGTGATCTTTTATCTGGTGAGGAATAATTCCACTGTTGTGTGGTTGCCTCTTGAGCTCCATTTAAAATCATTGTTTCCTTGTACTGCAAATTTTTTAGCCAACTTCACTACCTGTGTCACTCCCTATTTCAGCTAACTGACACAACTACATGTGTTATTCAGTATTTCAGTAACCTGAGTGACTGCTAATGCCCAGTCACCATAATTATTTTTTATCTGCATAAACTATAAGTAATTTTCTGACCAGTTATAAGTTTTAGAAAGTGTTCAATGTATTAATAGGAGGCCCCAACATCACTTCTTATGTCCTTTCAAAAAATGTCAGTCTCTCACAGATAAAGAAATTATTGTATGCCATAGCTGTTATGAACTGATGGCAAACAGTTTCCATCTGAGAAAAGTTCAGAAGATGGAGAGAACAGTGAGCATGATGTAGACTCAGATGTGACTGCCTCTTCAAGTCATGAATCTTTGAACTTATTTGTTACTAAAGATTTCCATATGAGCAAAGATGGGGAGACTAAATGGCAGGTGTGGAAGACCCAAAAGCCACAACAACATTTCTTATAAGCCAGACGCATTAGCCCTGACGGAAGCACCAAAGACTATTTGCCCTCTCTCTTTAGTCTCCAACCCTGAGGTTGTTTTGCAGCAGTACATTGTTCCCCTCTTCTGTCTAATTTCCTCTTCATTTCCACATATGTAGTGTATCTCATATCATTCATAATCTGCAGCATGTATGACATCCTTGGTAATCCCCAGATGCTACTGTGTCTCAAAATGTGTCTGACAAGTTTGTCTCTTTTTCTTTGGATGTTTCTCCATAGAGGTCTAGTTTCCCATATTCTTCTCAACCCCCTTCATTCAGTTTTTTGGATCTTAAATGAATATATCCAAGGTTAAGTAACTGCACATACTAGACACTCTTGTGCAGTAAGAATTAGTGGTCTGCAGAATTTACTAATGTGGCAGTAAATCAGATCCACTTGTATTATTCGCTAAAAAGATAATACTCCAAGTTTTAATGAATTGTGTTGGTACAGCTATGAGTGATGAAGAAACAGGATAGATAAGCATGAATCTGCTTCGTTTTGCTGTAAGTTTGGTGGAAAGGTGGCCCAGAGACAGATGACTAACACTCGAATGCCATGTGACAGTCAGCTATGATCCAGTGTCAGTATAACAATAAAGCTTTAGTCAGTGTATGTGAACTGCTATAGAGAGAGTTAAAGGTAATTTATGAATATTGTCAGCTTTTAAAAGGCAAAGGAACGATGGCAAATAAATATTTATTACAAAATGTGCTTCAAGACAACAGGAGTAATGTATTTGGATTACTATAGAATGAATTTTGTAAGATTATTTTACCTAGTGCTCTTGACAATAGATTTTATTATTATTTCTGACTTTTTAACTATTTACATTTGTATCCGTCATTTTCATAGTTTTCCATTTGTGTTTTTGATTATATTTTTAATGTTTGAAAAATAAAGTAAATAAAATTGTGTATGTAATAGGCTATTTATTTACATTTCCAACAAAAATCAAGCAGAATTTAATTTAAAAAACTATTCAGTTTCAAATAGTTTCCGTAGTTGTTCTGGACATTACACTTAATAACCATACATACACTGTCACAAATTTAAATATTAATATTACATAACTTTTTTATTATGGTAACAGCAAAATAAATTTTAATCCAGGCTCAAATTGACTTACTTTAAGAGTTTCAAGTGCCTTTGAAATATATGGTCTGGGCATCCAGAAAGCTCCAGAAAGTGGTTTTAGATCCTAATTATTTCAACTTTTTTCAAAGGGATGCCACTTAGATCCCCCTTGTCTCCTTGTCTATTGTCCCCTTCCAGTAATTCGATGCTGGTTATGTCCATATCCCCAGCTGATCTTCATCATCCATCTGTATCACCAACTCTCCAGGACACCTAGCTGTCTTCTCTCTTGTCTTCCTATTGTTCAAGCTTCACATCCATGTAAGGCCACACCCCAAACAAATGCTTTCGTGATCTGTTCCTTTAATCCCAGACTGATGTTCTAGCTGGTCAGTAAGTTCTTTTTCAAATTAAATGCCATTTAGGTCTGCTGTATTCTGCTTACAGTCTGTTTCCACCTTCTACCATCTCTTGTGATCCTGCTTCCATAAAGGTAAATTTGTCTATCATTTCTAGCTTCTCTCTTCCTATCATTATTCTTAAAGGTTCATACCCTTCTTCTGCACTGGATACCATTACTTTAGTTTTTTGTCTCTTTACTCTCATACCACAATTATTACACAAAATCCTTTCCATTGTGGTGAGGACTTTTGTAGATCTTCTTTCGTCTCCATTGACCACAGCAATATTATCTGTGTAACACAGCGTATCTGTCTTCTGCTCATTAATTTTGATCCCCACTTCAGCAGTTTCATGAACTTGCTAATCACAGCAAAATAATACACTGAAGCACCAAAGAAACTAGTACAGGCATGTATATTCAAATACAGAGACATGTAAACAGGCAGAATATGGCACTATGATCAATAACACCTATATGAGACAACAAGTGTCTGGTGCAGTCGTGAGACTGGTTACTGCAGTTGCAATGGCAGGTTATCAAGATTTAAGTGAGTTGAACATGGTGTTATAGTCGGTGAACGACCAATGGGACACAGCATCATCCGAAGTAGCAAGTAAGTGGGGATTTTCTCATATGACCATTTAACGAGTGTACTGTGAAGTGTGTGAACCATTCAACGAAACATTATTAGTATGGCCTTTTGGAGCCAAAGGTCCACTTGTGTACCCTTGATGACTGCATGGCACAAAGCTTTATACCTCGCCTTGGCCTGTCAACACCGACATTGAACTGTTGATGACTGGATATCTGCTGCCCAGTCAGACAAGTCTAATTTCAAATAGTATTGTGTGGATGGGGGAAAATATTCTGTTGGCACAAACCTACATAGGAAGAAATGATCATCACGATGCAGATTTGTGCATCCTAAATCTAAGAATCTCGATTATGCAATATTACTGAACTGATATAGACATGATCCGTAAGTATATGTATCTTTTTCTTTCACCTTTGTCAGGAATGCAAATTGTAAGATGATGTGATTCCTAAAGTTCTGTCTTATCTATTGACTGAGTTTAATTTTGATACATATATGCCATGTGACTAAATGGATATACCCTTTTACAATTTTGAAATGCGATAATTCCATTAAATATCTAGTGATAAATTTCTTATTTTAGAATATTATTATTATTCCAGTGTACTCTGCAGAAAGTGATTTAATTTAATTGTCATGAACTCTTTAGGGTACAGTCATGGGTGTTGTAAATCGAGTGAAGGCTCATTTTATTCACGTGTACTGCAAATATTAGGAATAGTATCTTTAAATTTCATATGTGCAAACCAAACACATGTGTACGTTAAACACAGAATTCTTATGTCAGCACATCATGGACTATGGTCCATACCTTATTTTGCAGGCATTTGTCAGATGCTGCATCGGTGAAGTCCAACTTGCTTCCTTGTGTACATAATTTCTTTTAATCTTCTAATTGCTAAGTGAATGTTACTTTGAGATATTTTTAGTAGATATATGTATATTACCTTACTTGTTCATTTATTCATTGCATATAGCTGTGTTTATTAATATACTATATGTGTGAACACTTTTTAATAAATTCTGACATGAATCTTGAGTACTCTTTTTTTTCATATTGATAGGCAAAACATATGTGTTGTGATGTGAGGGAGGTATTGAACAGCATACTTAATACACAAAACAATGTTTCAGGATTCAATGTGACAGCTTGACAGGAAGTTACCTATCCATTGGAGCGTGTGATGAGAAATCTAGGGAGGAAAGAGAAAGATGTGGGTGGATCCACTCTCACACTCCTGTATGGCTGCACCCTTGTTGGTCCAGTCAACTTTCAAGAGATCATAGATGCTGGGTAATGTACTCCAGCGTCTGTCAACTACATAAGTCTTGTGACTGAAATTTGTAAATTGTTAGCCAAGAAATTATCCTACAGTCAAAATTCTTGTATTTATATAAATTTCAAGGAACCATTTGTTTATAAAAGAAGGCGCTGCTATGGACAGTGTTCTTCTGTATAAATGCATATTTTTCAAGTAGGGTGATTAACTTCCCAATACATTATGTAACTTTAAATCTTGTTTGACTTGGTGTGATGCTCTATGACTGATGATTTGTTATGTTCAACACAGAAATGTAAAAACTTAAAAACTTCAGGAGTGTGTTCTATGAACCACATTATAAATGATTATCACAATCTGATAAAATTAGGCACTGTTACGTTAGTAGTCATATTTTTCAATGAATATTCTTATCTCAACACTCAGTACGTATTTTTTTTATCAATTGTAAATGAATCTTACAGGCTTGTACATAGGTTATTTTGTATGAAAAATTAGCAAATAATGTGGAAGACATTTATGTTTGTGATCATGGATTTTGTATAGACTGGATAACAAGGCGTATACATTTCTGATTTCACACACTCGTTTTGGTCGATTATGTCATCATTCAAAGCTATTTATGACTCTGATTACCTGTATTTATCCTATTTACTGCATTATTGTATCTCATTGGAACTTGAGTTGTGTGCAAACTGATGCTTAACTTTGTTTTAGGTACCTCTGGTCACTGTGACTGTGTGTGTGTGTGTACTCAAAAAAATGTGCAACTATTGATTGAGGCTAGATGCTCCCTCCCATTATTCTTTACATATGATTGAACTTATTGATATATGATTATCTTTATTTTGTTGTGTCAAAACATTTCTGCTGGTTCGTACCTGGTGTGGTTGGGCTTCATGGGTCGGTCCCCGCATCGTAAGCATAGGCCATAATATTTTTTCATTATTTTCTCTTTTCGTGATTCAACATACCCTTACATACTCTGGTTTATGTGGCTGATTGATTTTGCGCTATACTCAAACTTGTGATTGAGTATATTATTCTAGTCAGTTCGCTTTTGATGATTTTGAAGGTGTGACTTTATAGATGTTAACTTGTAATTCTAGTACTTTATATTGCCTCTGCACTTATTTCCATAGTTAAGTGTTTTAATGTTGTAGTTTTGACTTTGTGTTATTTCTCTTGGGACAGTGCTCCATCGATCTGAAAATATGAATGCAATGTCCAAATATATGTTTAGATTATGACTTGTATAGTAGATATTTTCTTACATTTACTGTAATATGTTATGTATCAGTTACTTCTATACATCTGATTTCTACTTTATGATGGTTAATGTGTGTACACTTGTAATATTTACTATGATTGTACGAACAATGTTTCACTTTTTCATTATGTTCATTTACATTAAGTTATTATGGTAACATTTTTCTATAATATTTTATTATTCATTTTTACGTAACATTAACAGACACTTAAACCTCACTCATAGCAATGCTAACAGAGACTTAAAGATTACACAAGATTAGACCATTCTGTATGAAGCTGGATGTGTTAGAGCACCTTCATATGAATTTTGTACATAATTTAGGAAATTGTCACTCTATGTTGTAATGGGACATCCTCCTTGAGCATTACTTTTCAGTAACTGCTGACACCAGTATTACTAAACTATTTTTTTAGAAACATTTGAAATTATGAATTATTGGCACACTTAAAATTTCTATTATTAATTATGCAATCCTGTACTGTTTACTATGTTCATTTCTGGATTCATTTATGGAATAATAATCCAAATTAATAATGTTACAGATACTAGTAGAAATTCATTTGTTAAGAAAAATTGTAAACCCTTTGGAATATTGTTATTTCTGCAGTGTGGGACAGTCGTAAGCATGCCACTGAGGTGAGTGGATGCATTTTTGTACTTCTGTGCAAACAATGTAATTCTGACTTTGTTAATATGAAAAATCAAAATACTGTCTGATATACTAAAATGTGAGAAAATATATTTATGTAAAAACAAAAATTATGCAACAATGATCCTCAAAATTATTTAGTGCAGTAGAACCCACGAGGACTTAAAATATGACATTTTCAGCTTCAAGAATCAGACCCTTAGACAAGAGCTGGAGCCAACTCATCATGGAAAGATAAATAAACTAGAAAGTTTATTGTATTCTTTGCTCCTCCCAAATATTCATAAAAGACTGGACAATAGATGCAATTAGGAAGGAGGTGGGAGATTACAAATGGGATCTCCATCATCCCTTACTAAGGATGTGTCCTAGAAAATTACAGAGGTTTGAAGAAAATGAATATTTAGGAAAATTGCACTTAAGGCCCTTTTCAGACTGAGCTGTAAAAAAACCAATGCAAAGTGTGTGGATGTTCTCATTCGTACAACCTACAAGTAGGAGTCATCAACATAGTTGAGACATTGGAAAATATCTGCTACCAACTGTTCTAAAAAATATTTAGAAAATAGCAGGTGCACTTACGACCTCTGACAGCAGCCTACTTATATACACTGCCAAATGTCAAAAGACATATTTAATATCAAGATTTTCTTCATTTCTTCTGCCAAAGGTAACTCAAAGTGAGTTTCTGTCAGACCTGTTTTGAAAAGAACTGGCCAGTAGCTAATCTGGAAAAAGTTTGTTGGGCTGAATTAAGAGGTAAACAATTGCTGCTTGCACTGCTGTGATGCCACAGTGCCCTGAGACAATAGTGGCCTGGTGTGAGTGAGTTATCCACATATGAATGTGTGTGTTTCTTCTTCTTCTTCTTCTGAAAGACTTTGTATGATAACTTTTAAATATGCCTGTTGGCTGCTATACATGGTGAGTAGCAATCTATCATAGTTCATGTTGTTATTCCATCCCAGATTTTCCATTGTGTTACAACATTGTCAACTGTATTATAATGAGAAGTCAAACTAAATTAAGCAAGTCACAATATGTACAAGCACTTATATGAATCCATACACCTGATCTATCATTATCACTCCAATTTTTTCTTGGTTTCCTCTACCGCTCGCTCAATGTAAAGAATGAATCAGTTCATACATTCCATTCCATTATGGCAAATGCAATAAAAATGGATAAATGATTCAAATGAGTGAAAATTTTTTACTACAGTTATGTAATAATAATAAAACAATTAAATAATTTGCAACACACACTGTTCACTCATTTCAGTCCTTTTTATACCCTTCAGTTATTACAGCCGCAGTTTTTTTTGTTTTTTTTGTTTGTTTGTTTGTTTGTATGAATTGTAGATAAGTTTTCATGCCCTGTATTTTATTGTTGCTATCTTCAGAGGCACAAAGAAAGTTTCCATTCAAAGACAACACAGTCCAAAATCGGTATGCCTATAAAGAAAAATCACCATGGGCATTGAGGCAATTATCTCACTGATGTACCAGGTTGAAAATATCAGTTTGGTAAAACACAGTGTCCTGCTGTGTGAAGAAGTCCATAACTGCCTGCTGCAATTCTCGTTGGACAGGAATTGTCTACCATTCAAGGCCTTTTTTAAGGGGATAAAGGTATGATTATCACATGGGGAAATATCAGGGCTATAGGAAGGGTGCTTAAGTGTCTCCCGCTTGAGTTGGTATAATTTCTACTGGCCTCCCAGACTGACAAGCATCTTGTGTCAAACTGCAACCAGAAAAGAACTTGGCCCACCAATCCACAGTCACAGTAATGGTTTTTGGCAGATGTGCTGCCCAATACACATTCTTCATTCTCTGATGGCTGTCTGCTAGTGTTTATCCCTTGGCAGCTACGAAAAGAATAACAGCTCACTAGTCCTGCTTGGAGGCATTTGGTAATAATATCACCATAGTCCACATTTATGCATTTACTTTGTGCATGTCAGAAAGACAGGAATCAAACAATGTAAACTCCAGGTAGGAATATCAACAACATAGGAAAAGTAAGACCATAAAGAAGACACGTCATGTTACAAATAGGCATGATTAAAAGACACTCACTTGTAGCTTTCGGCTACAGCCATCATCAGTAAAGAGAGACACACACACACACAACATACGTACATACACCCCCCCCCCCCCCCCACACACACACACACATGCACAACCAAGCACACCTCATGCACACACAACCAGCAACTCCAGCATCTCGGGCTGGAATGCAGCAGCACCTGAGATGCAAGCAGCAATCTGAAAGGGGCAGGGAATGGGAATGGGAAGGGATGCTAGTGTACTGGGGGGGGGGGGGGGGGGGGGGGAGGGGAGAGAGACGAACATTGTCTGGCAGTGTATGCAGGGACTAGACTGCCAACAGCTGCAGCATCAGGAGGTTGTGGGGCAGGGAGGTGGGGAAAAAAGGAACACAAAAGGAGAGGAGTGGGGAAAGACACGTGGATGCATTGACAGAGGGCTGTAAATAAACAGGATGGAAGATGTGAATGGGGAGGAGATAGGACAGAGGGGGTGGAAACTGTTGGGTGGAGTGTGTGGTGACGGTATGTTACTGTAGGTTGAGGCTGAGATAGTTACGGGAATGGAGAATGTTTTGTAAGGATAACTCCTTTGCACCTGGATCTTCCACTCGGATATGATCCTTGTGGCAAGGGGTTGGGATTGGGAGTGGCATAGCGATGGTCAAGGATGCTGTGGAGGTTGTGTGGGCAACGGAACAAGGGGTATCTTGGGTAGGACGTCCCTCATTCCAGGGCTTGATGATAGGTAATCAAAGCCTTGGCAAAGGATGTGGATCAGTTGCTCCAATCCGGTGTGGTACTGGGTGATGAAGGGGACACTCCTTTGCGGCTGGTTTCTGGAGTTGGTGAGGGAAATGGTACAGGAGATCTGCTTGCGGACTACGTCTGGGGGATAGTGCCTGTCTGTGAAGGCCTTGGTGAGACCCTCAGCATTCTGAGCAAGGGAGTTTTTGTCACTGCAGATACGTCATCCCCTGGTAGCCAGGCCACATGGGAGGCATTTTTTTGGTGTGGTGTGATGACAGCTATCAAAATACAAGTACTTTTGGTGGGTTTAATGTGGACAGAGGTATGGATGGAGCCATCAGAGAGTAGGCGGTCAACAGTAATGATACTCTAATAAATGTTCATATGATGTAGGCTACATTAATTTGAACAAATGTAGTATATAAATATATATACACTGATGAGCCAAAACATTATGACCACTGCCCATTGTGATGTTGTATGCTGACTGGTGGTGCTGAGGGCATGTGAAGCGGTAAGAGAAGTATATGAGCACAGCAGATATGAATGGGTAATCATTCTAGCAATGGTAAGTGGTACAAATGCAGAAATCCATTGGCTTGAGCAACTTTGAAAAAAGCCAGATTGTTGTGGCCTAGTGCCTGGAAGGAAGCATCTTACAAATGATGAGGCTGATCAACTGCTTGCATGCTACTGTCATGAGCACCTTTGGAATGTAGTTGGAGAATGCTGAAATCAGGAGTATGTGACAAGAAATTGGACAAAATACTTCATCACAGAACAATGGGGTTGGAAGCTTGCCTGCTCTCTAAAGCAGGATGGTCAGCAATCTGTGGCAGATCTGATGACAGAGTACAGTGCTGGCCCAGGTGCAAATGTTTTGGAGCACACTGTTTAGTGAACAATGTTGAACACGGTGTTCTGCAGCAGAGATTCCCCACATGTGCCCCTGCTGACCCAACAGTATTGTTAATTGTGATTACAGTGGGGACGGGATCATCAACATTGGAGTGCGGATCAATGGAATCATGACACTGGTCAGATGAACCCCGCTTATTGTTAAACCAGGTTGAGGTCACATCCAGATACACCATCATCCAGGCAAATGGCTGGTCAAAACATGCAGTGTGCCATGGACACAGGCCAGTGGGAACAGTACTACGTTATGGAGGACATTCATCTGGGTTCCCATGGGACCTGTGATAGTAATCGAAGGCCCCATGACAGTTGTGGACTATATGAACATTATTAGGGACCCCCTGTTACCCCTTACACTTGATGTCTTCCTCAATGACAATGGCATCTTCCGGCAGGATAACTGTTGGTGCCATGGGGCCAGAATTGTAGTGCAATACTTTGAGGAGTATAACAGTGAATTCACATTGATATCTTGCCCATCAAAGTCGGCTTATCTGAATCCGAAAAAAAAACCAACTGGGATGCTATTGGACACCAGCTCCACACCCACAAATCAACCACTCATAAATTACAGGAAGCGGATGACCTGTGAATAGGCATCTGATGCCACAAACCTCTGGGAACCTATCAAGTACTTTTTGAAACCATGGCATGGAGAATCACTGCTGAATGCGTTCCAGAAATGGAACAACATGCTTGTAAGTAGGTGGTTATGTAAATGTCATGTGACTAGGGCCTCCCGTTGGGTAGTTGTTCGCTGGGTGCAAGTCTTTCACTTTGACGCCACTTTGGCGACTTGCGCGTCAATGGGCATGAAATGATGATGATTAGGACAACACAACACCCAGCCCCTGAGCAGAGAAAATCTCCGACCCAGCCGGTAATTGAACCCGGGCCCTTAAGACTGACATTCTGTCATACTGACCCCTCAACTACTGGCGGCGGATGGTAGGTGGCTATAATGTTTCGGCTCATCAGTGTATAAAATCTATGCTACTGTACAGAGGCACATCATTGTGTCATGTTACCAGAAATCTCAAAAAGTTCTTAACCAACATACTTCAAATTTTCACATGATGCTCTAATAAATGTTTGAATAGAAATAGGCTACATATTCTTAAATGTGTATGGTATGTAAATATATATATCTGCATTATTATTATATAATGACAAGTCATTTAACATTGTCACCAAAAGTCTTGAATAGTTCTTAACCAATTTACGTCAGGTTTTTACACGATACTCAAGTAAATGTTTGGACAGACACACGCTACTTATGTTTTTAAAAAGTATATATGGCCTTGTATACCAAAGGCCTTGCCACAATGGTAACATCAGTTCCCACTAGATCACTGAAGTTAAGTGCTGTCTGGCAGGGCTATCACTTGGATGGCTGACCATCCGGTTTGCTGAGCACTGTTGGCAAGTGGAGTGCACTCAGCCCTTGTGAGGCAAACTGAGGAGCTACTTGATTGAGAAGTAGCGGCTTCAGTCTCATAAACTGGCATACAGCCAGGAGAGCGGTGTGCTGATCACATGCCCATCCATATCCACATCCAGTAACACCTGTGGGCTGAGGATGACACAGCAGCCAATTGGTACCGTTGGGCCTTCATGGCCTGTTTGGGTGGAACTTAGTTTTTATATGGTTTTATGTAAGGTGAAACATTGTTAGCAAAAATCTTGGAAGCTTCTTGACCAATTTGCTCCAAATTTTTACACGATACACTAATAAACATTCAGGTGAACATACACTATATATTATTTTAAACAACAATGTACTGGTTTTTTTGTTAAAACTGAATGCAAGAAAGAAAACGCGGTGATTTGGAAATGTGCCATTTCATTTTCTTTCTTGCCGTCCGTTTTAATTATGATAGCAAGGAATTTAAAACATTAGACAAATTATTTCTCCTATTTATATTCCTTCTCTGTATATATATTTTTTAAACAAAAATTATACACACAATCATGTTCTGTTTTTTTCCCTTCCTCTTAGTCAGCTTTAAAAGAAAACTAGAAAGTTATATTCATGTCTTACTGACATATAATTAGAATACATCTATGTAAACTGAATCATCCAAAACTTTGCAATCTTACCTGTTCACAAATTACAAGTATTTGAAATGCTCTCATTGGAGCTACTGTTCTTAGATATCCAACAACACAAGAGGTCTCTAACACTCTGTATACCAATGATCCCAGTCAATTTACCAATTCATTTTAAATGACTTCAGTTCAGGGTTTTGTTGACAATAACAATAAAAAAGGCTAAAGGATAGAAAAAGGGGGGCAGAAGGGACGAAACGAGAGAGGGGTGAGAAGGAGCTTGGGATGTATATCCAGCTCCCATACATGTTTAGCAGTTACACAGCATTGCCGGGTACACTAGTATGGCATTTCATCAATACTAACTGGGTGCAGCTACTTGACTTGTAAACATATAAGAGATATGGATTAATAGCAAATAATTTAGAGGTTATGTGTTTTTTGAATACATCAGTTTTTACGTGTTTCAGTAATATCATTGCAGTATCTCCTCTGTCACTACAAATATCTCTGCATTGCTCAGTGGCTGAGAAAGAAGTCTCGCATTCAGATTTTTATTATGTCTTTCATCACAGAAAGCCAGCAATAACAATTTCTGTGGGAAAAAGTTACACAGATGACTAACTGATTGAACGTAACTCTCAACAATAACTAAATAAATTCTACTAAAATAATAATAATAATAATAATAATAATAATAATAATAATAAAACTAATAAACAATCAATTCTTTTTGCTGAGAAGAGAGGGCTATGAGAAATTTTAAGACCAAAAGAAAGCCAGATTTGTTTCTCCCGTGACATTTGTTTGAATATTCCTTGTCTGGATATCCCAATGGGGTATTATTTTATTGCTGGAATATTTTAGTAGAAGGGCCATCATCATTGAACCGTGTTCACGAACTGCATGTTCATGGGAAATTTTAGCTTTGAATGTAATCTACAGGAAAATTTTTTTGAAGGTGATGCTTTACGTAGCTTGAAGGGAACAGTCGAATATGACATGTCAAAACCCACCCTCAAATTTTTTTCCATGGGGAGAACAAAAGAAAACATATGCACTGATAAAGTTTTAGGTGTTAAGACACTACAAGATTAAAAAATAAAAAAAATTATACCATTGTCCACCAGGTAGCTGCAGAAAAGTAAGCCCTTAGTAGAGCCAAAGCAGACTGTTCATGCCCAACATGGTTAATGCAGTGCTTGGACCAAAGGCACCTCAGTAAATGGATAACAAAACATAATTTGATCTTAATTTGTAAAATTAACTTCAGTTCCTGTTTGCAGTTTCTCTGACATTGCTGTCGATGACATTTCCCCCTCCCCCCCCCCCCCCCCCCAAATGTAGACTCATTTGGTGTCCACATACCACAATAGTCACCAGTTCCTTTTTTGGTATTGGCAAATCATAACAGTTGAGATACAACTGAATTATTATTATTTTTTTAAATATTTGCATCATGGACTTTTCAGCCAATTATGAGGTGAGCAGGTGATGGGGCAGGGAGAATCTCAATTACGAATATTTAGGAACAGATTTCCAGTTCTATCATTTGTCTCACAGCCAAGAGAATCCTCACTCTCCCCTCCCCCCCCCCCCCCCCAAAAAAAAAATGCTATGTCCCAGACAAAAAGGATGATGTCACATATATGTGACTGTTTATTTGTTTATGTGTGTACAGGGTGAAGATGATGACTTGCTTGACAAGTGCAGTGTATCTAGGACAATAGGTGTGCTGAATTAATAGCCATTGTGTTCTCTTTATGTATGCCTGCTCACACAATCTCTCTCTGTTGCAGTGTATGCAAAGCAGTGTACTGAGTGATGGTTGTGCATGATTAATGGTAAGATGTAAGCTAGCATTCTATGATTGTCGGTGGCTATCAACCTGATGTTATTGTTTTATTATACTTGCTTCTGTATTGGGGATAGATGTTCCAATGTGATACCCCTAGAGTCCAGAATACAGGGTGAAGGTGAAGCAGTCATTAGTAAATCTGTTAAGTAGTTAACAACAGAAAAGGCAAAGACCCATTGGCAAATGGTTTCTATGAAAGAAGGTGGGGCATCATCCAGTTTATCTACTCTGTAGGTGGATTCAGCTGCTGCTAATTTGATTATTCACTTTTCTGGCAAGTCAACCAAGGATGTACAGTCTACATCTACATCTACATCTACATCCGTACTCCGCAAGCCACCTGACGGTGTGTGGCGGAGGGTACCTTGAGTACCTCTATCGGTTCTCCCTTCTATTCCAGTCTCGTATTGTTCGTGGAAAGAAGGATTGTCGGTATGCCTCTGTGTGGGCTCTAATCTCTCTGATTTTATCCTCATGGTCTCTTTGCGAGATATACGTAGGAGGGAGCAATATACTGCTTGACTCTTCGGTGAAGGTATGTTCTCGAAACTTTGACAAATGCCCGTACCGAGCTACTGAGTGTCTCTCCTGCAGAGTCTTCCACTGGAGTTTATCTATCATCTCCGTAACGCTTTCGCGATTACTAAATGATCCTGTAATGAAGCGCGCTGCTCTCCGTTGGATCTTCTCTATATCTTCTATCAACCCTATCTGGTACGGATCCCACACTGCTGAGCAGTATTCAAGCAGTGGGCGAACAAGCGTACTGTAACCTACTTCCTTTGTTTACGGATTGCATTTCCTTAGGATTCTTCCAATGAATCTCAGTCTGGCATCTGCTTTATCGATGATCAACATTATATGATCATTCCATTTTAAATCACTCCTAATGCGTACTCCCAGATAATTTATCGTATTAACTGCTTCCAGTTGCTGACCTGCTATTTTGTAGCTAAATGATAAAGGATCTATCTTTCTGTGTATTTGCAGCACATTACACTTGTCTACATTGAGATTCAATTGCCATTCCCTGCACCATGCGTCAATTCGCTGCAGATCCTCCTGCATTTCAGTACAATTTTCCATTGTTACAACCTCTCGATACACCACAGCATCATCTGCAAAAAGCCTCAGTGAACTTCCGATGTCATCCACAAGGTCATTTATGTATATTGTGAATAGCAACGGTCCTATGACACTCCCCTGCGGCACACCTGAAATCACTCTTACTTCGGAAGACTTCTCTCCATTGAGAATTACATGCTGTGTCCTGTTATCTAGGAACTCCTCAATCCAATCACACAATTGGTCTGATAGTCCATATGCTCTTACTTTGTTCATTAAACGACTGTGGGGAACTGTATCGAATGCCTTGCGGAAGTCAAGAAACACGGCATCTACCTGTGAACCCGTGTCTATGGCCCTCTGAGTCTCGTGGACGAATAGCGCGAGCTGGGTTTCACATGACCGTCTTTTTCGAAACCCATGCTGATTCCTACAGAGTAGATTTCTAGTCTCCAGAAAAGTCATTATACTCGAACACAATACATGTTCCAAAATTCTACAACTGATTGACGTTAGAGATATAGGTCTATAGTTCTGCACATCTGCTCGACGTCCCTTCTTGAAAACGGGGATGACCTGTGCCCTTTTCCAATCCTTTGGAACGCTACACTCTTCTAGAGACCTACGGTACACCGCTGCAAGAAGGGGGGCAAGTTCCTTCGCGTACTCTGTGTAAAATTGAACTGGTATCCCATCAGGTCCAGAGGCCTTTCCTCTTTTGAGCGATTTTAATTGTTTCTCTATCCCTCTGTCGTCTATTTCGATATCTACCATTTTGTCATCTGTGCGACAATCTAGAGAAGGAACTACAGTGCAATCTTCCTCTGTGAAACAACTTTGGAAAAAGACATTTAGTATTTCGGCCTTTAGTCTGTCATCCTCTGTTTCAGTACCATTTTGGTCACAGAGTCCTTCCTGGTTGATCTGATGGCAGCAACAAATATTGGGTTTTGGACTGATAATCAGCAATTACAAAGTTGTGACTGATAGCACCTGATAACATTTGTGAGGTATAATGAAGAGTTGAAAAATACACTGAGATTTGAGCAGTTTGGACAAAAGCGCATCAAGAGTATAAAAAACAGAATGGCACAAGGTTTTGTCAATAGCAGTTGAGTGGAATGTCACAGAAGCAAAATGAGTCAGCAGAAAGTTTCAGTGACAGTAAAAGAAAAGTCATTGGGCATACTTATCACTTAATGAGAAGTAATGAAGCAAATAAGATTATCCTCCAGGAAGTGGAACACAGGGCTCTCCATGCATTCCTGAGAGACCAGCCACCTGATACATCTAGGACAGTTTGGGCAGCTCCCTTGAAAGACATAATGCTATCATTACATCAGCTATAAAGCAGGAGGAGGTAGATATAGCAATGGGAGTGTGCAGTAGGTGAGGCATTTTGTCCATTGATGTGAGATATATTAGTGGCGGGCAAGTCCACAAGCAATGCTATCAGCGACAACGTGAGAAGTTAGGTGTGACTAGACATTACTGGTGGCATTATAGAAAAAGGGGGCAGCATGGACAGTGGCCGAATGATCAGGCATTAAATGCAGACAGGAACCCCAAGTCCACCAGGTGGGTGCTACAATTAAATTTCAATGTTGTAGAAACATATGCAGATGTGGAATGTGGCATAGGAGGAGCTGTAAGGGGTAAGAAGTGTAAATCTTTATTGGCCATAGAGGCACATGAGTCAGTGGTAAGTAGGAAACAATTACACCCATCATACTATAGTTTATGTGGGGTAAGAGACAGTGACATGCAGTCACTCAGTTCAGTAATATTAAGTTTTCTGGCTGGGAGGCAGAAGGATTTCATGTGTCTCATGGAAGTGAAGGTCACTGCACAGTCCTAGGGCTACACTTTCTGTTCAAACATCATGCCAAAACCACTCTTTTGTGATGTTTAGTGGAACTCAAGAGCACAATGTTCCAACTGGAGGAAACTGTTACTAGGTAAATACTGTCGTAGCATCATCTACATCATGGGACAAAATTGGTAAGTCGTAATTCACTTGATAATAGTGGCAGAAGGCACTGGGAAGCTACTTTGGGTGAGTGCCAGAACTAGGGCCAGAGCTATCTTTTAACACATTGTGTGTGATAGAGCTGAAGATGATTCGGGCACGTCACATGTGACCCGTAGTTGATGCAAGCCACAACTGCAACTCCATATTGTGCAAAGGTAGAGTATTTTAAGGGAACAGAGAGAAGGAAAATGAAAGGACTATTGTAGTAAAACAATAACTGATGCATACCCGATAATCAACATTATGGAAACACTTGAAAACTTGGTGCAGTATCAGAACTTCTCTATGGTACATCTAGTAGCAGGTGTTATCAATTGGAGGTAGCTCCAGAGGACTAGCCAAAATTTGTGTTTTCACTCCCCTGGGTCAATACGAGTATTGATGAATACCATTAGGGTTGAAAAACACACCAGCCACATTTAATGGTTGTTGGATGGAGTACTGAGAGGTTTCAAAGCTCAGCAACATATGGTGTACCCCACCTACATAATTGTGTTTTTAAGGGATGTGAAGAAACATGGATAGTGGTTGAGGGAAATCTTTAAGAGATCACATACAGTGCATCTTACACTGAGTATGGAAAAGTTTCATTTTGCCCTGAAAGACTATAGTGTGATGCTTCCAATCAGACACTGAAACCAGGTTCAGACAGTTGATACATGGTGAGGAACATCCTGTAGGTTATGCCTCACAGCAGATGGACAAGGCTGGGAGAAACTATTTCACCATGGGAAAGGAGATGTCAAGTCTGCTAAACGGATTACATATCTTAGGTGTTATCACTGTAGTAAAAAATTCAAGATGGTAACCTATCACGTGGTATTGAAGTGGTTGTTGGAGATGAAGGATCCTTCAAGCAGACTCACAAAGTGGGTGTTAAGACTAAGTGAGTTTAACTTCGAGACAGTCCATATACCAGGTAAGAAGATGAAAATATGGACAGATTGAACAGGAAGGCTGCAATAGTATGGGCATTAGATCACAGACTCGCAGAGTGGCAGACAGAACAGGCTGCTAACGTAGACTGCAAAGTGTTTACGATGCTGCTGCAGTGAACTTTACATGACAGATTATTATGTATGTCAACAAGTGCCTGCTAAGCTAAAGGAAGAAATGTTGAAGGATGTGCATGATCACATGCTATCTTGGCATGGTGGTTGTAGGGTGGAGAATCAAAGAGTAGAAGAGCATTACTGGATGAGGACAAGAAAAGGGACATAGGTCAAATGTAAACAATTGTGTACCACGTGCACAGCAAGTGGATCAGAGTCAATCAGCAAGTACCACTACAAAGGTTACCAGAAACAATCAAATATTTTAGGTCCTTTTAGCCAGAGGCCACAGGAAACCACTATGTTTTGACTATTATGGATCATTTCTTGATGTACTTCGCAGTCATCACCATTCTGAACCAACAGGCAACTACACTGACACAGGCCATTGTGGACATGGGTTTGAAAACTAAAGACTAGCCCATTGCATCCACAAGCTAATGGTATAACTGAGTATGTACATTATGCTATTAGTAGGATGTTGAGCTACTATGTTAACAGCCAACTAGGATGTTTATTTACGGTTTGCTGTTGCAGCATATAATTCCAAGATGCACACTAGCACTGGGCTTACTCCATAAGAGGTGGTGTATGGAAGAAAGATGCCTTCACTGTTTGACATAGTCAAGCAAAAATTCAGAAGGAATGGACAGACAGTTCAGAATTTTGCAAAAAACATTAAAGGAAGTGTAGAAATGGTTACCAAGGGCAAATACCAGAACCCTGAACATCAGGAAGGGATAGCGAGAATATCCAAAGTATAAGTATGGGTGATGACATGAAGTCCTATACCCAAAAGAATAAGATCAAGAAATTTATTACATGGTACCAAGGGCTGTCCAAGTGATCAATATGATGTCACCAGTAAATGCCATGCCAAGCTGCAGCTGCCAACTTAAATGACTATAGTTCATCTTTTTAAAAAAAAAAAAAAAAAAAAAAAAAAAAAAAAAAAAAAAAAAAAAAAAAAAAAAAAAAAAAAAAAACCAGTAGCAAAGAAAGATGGCGAGAATGAGGAACAGAAAGATCTTGGCTCATCTACACCAGGGGTGGCCAACCTTTTCAGCAGGCAGGCCAAATTTTGAAAAGAGGATTTCCTCACAAGCTGCTTTATCAGTTTTTATTGTGTTAACCAAAACAAGTAAGAAATAGTAATTTATTTTTTGAAGAAAATGAAAGAAATCTGAGGAAAAGACATATTTATTAGATAATTTAATGAAGTACAATGTTAGTGGGATGTCTGGCTTTAATTGACTGAACTAAGCAAATCAGTGTTGATGTTGACTGAAGCAGTTGCTAAATGCAAAGAGTTCTTTCTGTTGAACATCAGTAATTTATGTTCCCATTTGTGATTTGATGCAAATCATCTAACTAAAAAGCTGTTCGCACACATAAGTGTTTCCAAATAATGAAACCATCAATAAAACCTGTTTGTAAAATGCAGTATATTTTTTCTTGTATGTTTATAGAACTTCTCCAAACTGACCTGTTTACATTCCTAGTCTAACTGTGCACCACAATGCATTCCACAGCATTCCATTTGTAAATGAGTTAATAATGGACTGATGCCTGTGGAGAATGGCATACTAATTGCACAAAAAAAAAAACAAATTATGTTTCTTAAAATCTTGAAATCTGATTTTGAATTAAAATTTCAAATCAAGTATCAAAGCAGCATATTTAATAGCTGCCACCTGTGTGATGTCTGATTGCTTTGACAATGTAGGCAAATAAATGAAGTTTTTTGTTTGTAACTATTGTTCCCAAAGTGTAAGTTTCATTTAGAATCCAGAAATAGCATCACTCATGACATGGATCAGTTGATCTTTTCTTTGTATTCAAGTAATAATGCCATTTAGGTGGCTAGTTATATCAACCAAGCAAGCAGTCTGAAAATCACTCATTATTTTCAAACTCCAGGATACTCTTTGACTTGGTTTCTAAAGATGACTGTACTTTTTGCTTCAAACTGAACATTCTTTTCATCTTATTGGCATGGGTCAGCCAACTTAGTTTGGTACAAAATATAAAGTTACCATGCTCTGAATCCAAAGAATTGAGAAATTCTTGTAACTGATAGTGATTCAATCCTTTCGATTTGATAAAGTTCATTCTTTTGAAAACTGTCTTCATGACATGATCCATTTGGAGGGATTTGGCTCTTGGAGGGACTTAACACAGAAGTATTGCCAACTTTCTGGGTCTCATTTTCAATCAATTGAGAGAAACACTAGAATTTCCCAGCTGCTGCTGGAGCACCATCATAAAAAGCAACTTAATGTTCATGTAACTGATCTCAATAAGTAACACTTCATGGTATCCTTATGTGGATGCAACTAAAAATTATTCTTTTTTATTAAAATAGGTACCAACACCCCTTATATAAGTCACCACTTTGGCAGTATCTGCCATATCTGTGCATCAGTACAATGCTAGAGAATAAAATATGAATTCAGATGCACAATTTTTGGAATTATCTTTGATTTGTTTTCCAGTGTCAGCCACATATCTAATAATAGTTTGTGAAACAGGCTTATTTTTGGGAAATCCTGTTTCTTTTCTGGACACACTATTTCAACAATGCTCTTCAAGAATTCCTTAACCATTTCACCATATGAATTGGTCTTTGTTTTTTTTTGTTTTTTTTTTTTTTTTTTTTTGCCAGTGTCTTGCTTTTACATAGAATGTTGACTCAGAATTCACCCGTGTAAATATCTGTTATTGAGTAGAAAGTTTTCTTTTCAAGTTGTTTACCTGGTCCTGTTGAAAGTACCCTTTGTACTTGAAGACAGGGAGAAGTTACAACCAAATGAAGGGGGACACTCAGTTCAGAGAGATATGGAGGATGTCCAATTGATACCTGTCTGAGAACAGGTATTCTGAAAGAAGAAGACTTATCAAACATAATTGTGTATTTAGTCTTACATCACATGCCGTAAAACAAAGGAGAAATGGTGAAAGGTACTACACCATTACAAAACAGAAGGAAAATGACAGAGGAACTAAAACAACAGCACTGGGTGATATGACCAGCTGACCGCTTACAAAAAATGGGGGTGAGCCAGTCCCTCTTAACAGATTATGAACATCTCCAAAAAATATTTGGGAAACAAGTCAGACAAATCACAAAACCATTGATATTATACTGTTTTGTAGCTCAGACATATTCATTGTATATTAAGCATAGGGATTTTGCTTTAAACTCCACTTGTCTTGAGAACTTTTCAACTCTTCTGTAACTTTCTTTTCTTAGGCTCAATGTCTTTACTAGGTGATGCCACTCGAAGTTTTAATCTTGAACTGAAACAGAGACTTTTTTGCCATAAATGAGAAACTGAGGCATAAAAAGAAATGAAAAATGTTTTAGAAGGTGCAAATTAATCCCTTCAAACGAATCCCTTTCATACAATACTCTCTAGACCTAGCAGCCTTAATTTAAAATTTTGAACCACATTTCAGCCTCTTTTGCTATGAATGTATATTAAAACTATTCTAAATTTCAAGCTGACGTCATTATTAGTTGCTGAAAGTAAGTGAGAGAGTGACAACAGAGGAACCTCCACTAGGAGTGTTCCGTTTCTACATCTTTAATGTGGACCCTTAAACATATCCAGTGAGACATATTATTACAATTAAGTGCTTATTTATTTTGTACTAATAAATTTAAAACCAGATACACAGACCAAAACTAGCGCTGTTGTCGGTAGGGATACCTACCACCATAACTCAATACATAATATAAAGGCAAGCCTACTACAATTAATGACAAAAACCACAGATTAATTTTAAAAAAAGCTGGCTTTACTTACCTGAATTGATAGTAGGTCTACCATTACTGAATGTTCGCCACATATAAATGTACATGGACATAAGTTTATGGATGATAGTGTTGCAAGTCTGGAGTAAAGTGAACTATGGATTATGTTGGCTAAGTCTGATGTTGGTCGCACTTGGCAGCACAACAGATGTATCCTGTTTCACATTTCATATTATTACTGTTTGTTGGTCTCATATTGCCTAGATAGGTTGTATATATTCAAGATGGCACACAGGCTTTTCAAAATAAAACCAACATTGTGAATGTTTTTCGAAGATGAATATAGAAGAAAATCTAATGGTAACTGAATCCATTAATTAACTGAGATATTCCTATTGCAATTGAATAAGATACAGATGACATTTAATGGAATGCTCATTTGGAAGTTTTACATTAAATAAAAGTTAAAATTTCCTATGAAATAGCTCCACAGACCAAAAATTAGCACCCTGCAGGTTACGTACAGTCTGTGGGCCATGGGTTGGTCATCCCTGATCTATATCAAAATACTATATGGACTGATATCCCAAGAGTAGGAAGGAAGGGTTTGGGGTACTAGGAAATATTGTTTAGTATAATTTGGAGTGTAAGATTATTTTGGGAGTATTTAATGTTAATTAAGGTATTATTATTTTGTAAGTATGGTTGACAGCACTTAACTGTTGCACAGTGTAATCTCAATGATAGAAACTAAGGGTGGAGAGAAGGGGAAATATCCTTTGTTGCTGTAATTGTTATCATTTTACATTAATGTGAGGAACTGTGTGAGAGGCATCAAGTCTTTCAAACTGGGAAGGGAGGGTAATTACAGCTTTCTTTTACAAGGTTGCTGCAAATTAGAGGATCAGGGATCAAGAGCGTCCTAATCCTTGATGTGCTACACTGCTTGATTGAGGGTTGGGTAGGCATACAGCAGGACCAGCAACTGGTAAGTGAAGTGCTCTTAGGATGATGTAAAATGTATGGGAAATGCAACCAGAAGCTGAGGGTAAGGTGTGCTTCAGAGAAATGTGGAAGGATACTGTGGAGTCTGCATGTCCAATGAGAGATAATGGGGACAATTGCAGCAAGCAGTGGAGGTAGTACCATGAACTTTGCATAGCTGCAAGAGGGGATGGTTAAATGCTGATGACAATGATATACAAGAGCTGAATGTCAACATGTTAAGGATAAAGGAAATGTCAGATGCTAACAAAACAATACTAGAATCGCACACTAACCAGCTGTTGAACGTGGAACGAGATGTCCCAAGTAATATGTGTTCATTGTGGAGATTGACCATGAAGCTAATGGAGTATGCAAGAACAACTGGGAACCAGGCTTTGGGGGTTATACAGGACTGACTGAATTCTTTGAATATGAGGGTGATGGTTTCAAAGCTTTTTCAGTCACAAGCCAATAGCCTGTGGGATGCCCAGGTGGAAATGGCAGAATTACGAAACCGTGCACTGTGCTTACAAAAAGTTCAGAGGGAGTTACCTCTGTAGTAAGGATTTATCACCAAACCAAGCAAACGAAAACTACCACTGTACTACCATGTAACTACAATAGAGGTCAATTCAGACCAAGCATGACTCTGTGTGCTTCTCTTGTGAAGTAATGTCAACAGAGGAATTCCATAACCGTCAGAAGGAACAAGTGGCCATAAGCCTGATCCAAGGGATCCAGACTGCCAAGGATACATCATGTGCGACTCAGTTCTGAGATGGATGGCTGCTCACTGGCTGACAGATGAGAGTTACCTTGCATCTATTCCAGGTACAGTGCTGTAGAAGTAGTAGCAAATTTCTATGAGCAAGGTAGAATTAGAGGGGGCAAGGCAGTTATAGGTGCATGGCAGCCGATTGCTCATCAATGGGACAACTTGTGACATAGTAGAACCAAACCACCACCTACCACCCACTGTTACAGGGAATACCAGGATATCCAGAACCAAGTCATAGCAGTGCAAGAGAGGCGTATTTCTGTAGAACAGATGCTGCAGCATGTGCAGTGATACCAAGGTAACCAATGTTGTACAGTCATGGGCATGAGCATTACAATATCTAGCACACTGATAGCTCTGATTCTGTTTTGTGCAGCCTTCATCTACCTTAGGTGGAAAGCTGCACACCCGTGTCACCCCTGGTAAGCCACATACCAGTAGAATGGACTACCTGTCGAGCACAGGATGTGATTAAATAAGAAACAATGTGTTATGAGAATTTGTGTGAGAGAAAGACTTTTTCCAGTGTTGTATAGTTTTTTATATTTATTGTAATTAATGGTATGTGTATGTGCATCCACAAATTAAGCTACAGATTCTTTTATTGTACTAAAGTATACTGGTGGGATTAATGACATACTGCTCTCAATAATTTTTTGCTTCACAGTTATTAAGGATTATAAACAGTTTATGACACACTAACAGGTTGCCAGTGGTTGATGATTAGTGGGAGTTAGAGTAGCACTTTGTAACTTATCTCGTCAAATGAGTGAATGTGTAAGAAATTGACTGAACGCAATCCTGCGGTACCTAATTGTTTGGAAGTGGGACACATCACAGTGACCACAGCAGAAGTACGTTCCAGAACATGAATAACAACAATTTCAATGTTAAATAGTATTATAGCTCCTAAACAGCCAAAGACAGCTCTATTAGCTCTAATTTTTGTATCAGGTGCAGAGTTGTCACTAGGGAATGGAAATGCTTGGTGATGATGGACTGCGATAATAGTAGGTATAATGCAAAAAAAAAAAAAAAAAAAAAAAAAAAAAAAGATTTGAATTCCACAGAAACAGTAATTTGATTTCATAATAAGAAAGTTAGATTGCAAGGTTTGACTTGTAAAAACACAAATACGCATATGATGCTGCACTGATGGTGGACATTTGACAACTCACTAAAACCAGTCGCTTCCCAATATAATTAAGTAGCTGAATCTAGTTCAAACATAAAAGAATTCTCTATTCACAATTAGTAAAGGATATTAATAACTTTAGTAACAAAAACCATGTTTGAAATTAAATAATTTTACTTTTATACCAAATTACATAGTGTAAGAAAAATGGCTTACTTACATGAAGACAGATGGAAAACAAAAGGGCAAGAAGGAGGAAACTTCACTCCTTACATTGTTTAAAATAAATATGAAATACAATATTATAGAAGCAAAGCTAACAACAAAGATTACAATATGATCTCTGTTATAGTGAACTCAGTGATCTATTAAAATCCATAGTCTGTTTTCTGTGATATTGTGAGGATCATATGAAGCTAATGTACTACTGAGTGATATCCAATGCAAGGGGAGAGTTTGGCAACATTACCCTGTTAGTTAATGAGTGATCAACTAAGGAAATTTCAGGTCATGTGTAAATGAAAGCCATTGGTGGGCTAAAGTTGTGTGCTTAACACGTTGTAGACAAACTTTCTGGTTCAAACTGAGTAGACGTAAGAAAATGTAATGTACGCCATTGCAAGTGTTGAAATGTTGGGTACATCTCTCCATAATTACCCACTCCATCTCTCCATAATTATCCACAACTAAGACCCAGGAACTGGATCCATCAGAACAAGGGAGGTATTACAGAGCTGCCACTATTTTTCAGTGCTGGCTCAAATGGCTCTGAGCACTATGGGATTTAACATCTGAGGTCATCAGTCCCCTAGAATGTAGAACTACTTAAACCTAACTAACCTAAGGACATCACACACATCCATGCCCGAGGCAGGATTTGAACCTGCGACCATAGCGATCGCACGGTTCCAGACTGAAGCATCTAGAACTGCTCGGCCACACCGGCCAGCTTTTCAGTGGTACTAAAGGTAACAGCATCACTACCACAGCTGTCTCAAGCAGGTCACAGATGCTGGTGGATGCATAGCAGATAAAAACACTGTTGCATCACATGCAGCTATACCACAAGTCAGTTTCCACACTGCAGGCCAGGGGCAAGGGCTCACAGCACTGAAAATGCAGCAGAGCCCCAGGTTGATCACACCAACAGCAGGTCAGTTGCCACATCTTCTTGCTGCCACCTCATTTTGGTGTAAGCACTGAATGTGTATAAATACGCATCATTTTCAGAGGAGGTGATCACAGTCTGGCACCAACTACACCAGGGGGGAGGGGGGGAGGGAGGGGGGAGGGGAGGGGGAGGGGATGTCCACACCAGGTGATGAGGCAACATGCACAAGTCATGGCCTCCACCACGAATGAGCTATGAACTGGTTTTAAGTCCACTACCATGGATTTGGCAGCTTCTGCTGGTGGACGACATAGGGCTCACTTCAAATTCAGCTTTGGAAAGTAGCCATTCACGAATGGGATGACGCAGCTACCCATCTGCCTGTACTTATGCAGGCAAACTGATGTTGTAGGCTTCTGTTCACAAAGGGGGCACCACTGCTGGGGTCTGTCTCCCATTACAAGAATCATGGTGGGCTTCTACATCTGTGGCATTCCCTGTCCTGAATTGCAGAGCTGCGCCTCCTTGGTGAAAGTGCTACCACGGGCATCCTGCGTAAGCAGGACTGCTCCAGTGCTGATATCAAGACGGCCTCGAGCCAGCCATTACATCAACAATTACCAGCCTTGCTGCTGTTGGCACATGCCAATGGGATGCAATAACTATGGAATGATGTTATGAATACTGTACATTGTTTTCCAATAAAATGTGGAACTGTTAATGCTGTTTTCTTGAGCCACCACACATCAACATTCTGACGTGAATCCACCGCCTGAATTTAACCCTGCACTGTAGAGATCATCCATCCCAGGGCCTACAAGAATAATCTCCTAGCTCAAAGACAAGGAAAAGGCAGTGAGTTTTGAGTTAAATAGAAATGGGAGAAGAGTTAAACAGTGTGAAAAGCTGGTTCCATTCCATAAAAACTGAATATCAGCTGTACAAATGGAAGAAAGAATGAAATATCAGCCAAAATGAAGCATGGAAAATAGTGAAATAAAAAGTATTTGAATTACTGAGAACTGCCTGTGAGAGAAATAGAGATCTGCAGCACTGGGCTCTCTGAACTGCAAGTTTCAAGGAAATTGGTGGATTTCAGGATTCTTTGAGATGGTTAAGCAAATTCAAGGAACTTTAATTTCAGTAAACACACCTTGATTCTGACCTGAATACAAAAGTTGCTGTTATCTTCACAACTGCTGTGACTAACACTAATAAGTCCAGATTTCATTGGGGTGGGGCAATTAAACAAAAGAAAAGAAAAACTAGTGTGGAAACCACACTTAATCATTTGGCATGGATGATTGCTCAGTTGTGCATTCAATGAATGACTTTTGACACATTTGTATACAACAATGAGTGAATTACTATTTCCACATCTTTATATCAATCTTTAGGAACCTCAATATAAATTAGTCCCACAAATTCGAAATGAGTACTGTTTACTTACAAAAATCTTATATCAAAATCTGAAAAATGGAAAAGAATAATTTTCAACATTTAATTTGAAACTTGTTCTTACCAGTTGCAGAAAGTAATGAATTACTTTTGTTGGACTCTTGGGCCTGGGCTGGTATGTAACATTATCTCTGCCTTTCAGGGGGATGCCAAAGAAACTTGATATAGTTCAGACTCCCCTTGAAGCAACACATGTCACAAGAAAACAGTTGGATAATATAATTTGTGACATCTCTTATTCATTTCAGGTTTATCAGCGGAACAGTGCTCTTTAACATCACTCATTTGGGTATAATCAGTTCACATTGCCACATTTTTTTAACGTGTTCAAGTATATGGTCCACAGCACAATACCCAGGCGCATTTCTTACTCCATCTAAAATTTGTCTCAATAAAACTAGTATTTTCTATATAGTACCTGAGTGCATTTTGTTAGATGTGTTTAGCGTATGAATAATGTTTATTCATGTCACTCAATAGACAGTATGAACAAACAAGGAACTGTTTCACTGTGAGTAACATCTACAAAATTCAAAAATGATCATACAAACTATACTGAAGAAGTGATATAAAATGATGTATGTATATGTATTATTCCATTTAAACAAATTTCATCCCTCATAGGATACAACTGCAATGTTGTGTCAAAAATGCCATGATTTTAGTTTTCTGCTTGTCAACTTTGTAACAATTATTTCTGCAACTGTTTAGCTGTTGATAAAAATGGGTAGTATTCCAAAATATTAATGGTGTGCAAGGTTTTAAGCATGCTTTAAGTGCTTTAAATGCTGGTGTGTTTCCTGCATTATGCTCTTCTGTCTCTGCTGTTTCTGCTCATTCACCAGTTCACACGCTAGGCAGGAAGAGATGTACAAACTATCATAAAAAGCATTCTGCAAGTGACAAAAAATTGGTAACTCCAATATTTCCTTAAAAGACTTTCAGTCTATCTTAACAGCTACAATGCTGACACTACCTTTCTTTTCTTTATCCTTGAGAGAGAGAGAGAGAGAGAGAGAGAGAGAGAGAGAGAGAGAGAGAGAGAGAGAGAGAGAGAGAGAAGAACCTCCTGGGCTTGTTTCGACATGCTGTATTCTGTATTGCACAATTCTCTTGTTAGTCTTTTAATTTACCTGAGTGAAATCCAAGCCAGTTGAGCTCCTCATAATGTTTCTGGTCCTTAAGGCAATACTGCAGTTCAGTAGCAAGATGCTGTATTTCATCTACACTGACAGTAGCTAGGTGCGGGTCTGGATCGCCAAGGTCAGTGTGTGATGGCTTCGGTGGAACCTGTAATAAACCCCTTACAATGAGGACTAGAGGCTACAGTGAAACTGGAAAGAACATTTTAAAAAGAAAAATTCTCCTGTTGATATTTTTCAGTACCCTGCAGAGATCACTGATTGTGTGAAAATAAAAGTAACTTGGAAAACAAAAATATCATGAAATTAATTGTATGTCCCTAGCATGGACAGTGTTATCCTTACAACCACCCAAACATTACCACTGAGGAATGTAAAATATAGATAGGCATAAATGCAAAACAGATTCCATGCATCTTTCCAATACAAGCAGGGAGTACAATGATGCTTATATAAAATGTCATACGCATTTGTGTGCCACGACGAGGACTCAAATTATGATATTTTGCTAGTCATGAGCAGTCAAGAATTGAAATTTTTACAGGGCTCTTCATATTTATTTCTGAGAGTTCCATATACACAGGAGCATTTAACTTCTAGCTTACTCAAGACTGTAATGGCAAGAAAGTCTGATGACCTGCACAATGTCAGTCTTACGTAAGTATATTTCAGGTGCACATTCTGCACAATGTCAGTCTTACGTAAGTATATTTCAGGTGCACATATTGATAACTGCAAGTAACCAAACTCAAACATGAGCTAACATGGAATTAATTAAGAAGGAACATCAATAAGAAATGTGTATTAAAAACACATGCACTGAAACTCAAACATTTGAAAGAAACAATCCTGGTGACAAGTAATGATTAAAGTTACTTGCAGAAGGGTATTAAGCTCACAAGACAGATGATTAGCAGTCAATGACTACTGAATGTGACCTTCACAGTTACTTGTAAGTGCCAGTTGCTTGGTAGTCAACAAAGTACAATCATCCGACCTCACTTATTACATTGATGTGGCTTGTTTAACATAACAATGGGGTGAGCTGCTTGGCTTATTTCAGTGAGCTGTATTAAAACCAAATTTTGTTGTTGTTTTGGGGAAGCTGCACATTTTATGGGGTTCATTTTGTTGTTCTAAAAAGTTTCTGAGGAAGTCAGCCACAGTTTAACACTTACTGGTCGGAGAAAATAAGTTATAAACTTCTTATCACTGTAGTTGTATGCAGTGGTGGCAAGAAGAATGGAGGTACATTTAAAAGACCTTTTTAAAAGCTTTAGGTAACAACTGAATGCAAGCTTAAAGGCCCCAGCTGATGGTTTAAAAAAACCTCTTGTTGAAGCAAAGATAGAATTAAATGTGAAATAGATTCTCATGGGACTGAAGTTGAGCAAATTACTGCTGAAACAAAAAACAGTTAGACATGACAAATACCATGATCAATTAACACATTACTGTCTCATGAAGAAATGTTAGAAATAAATAATAAAATATATAAATTACAATCTCCTATCATAAAAATAAAAGGGGGAATTATTTTCTGTTGCATTAAAAAAGAATGATTTTGTGATAAATGAGGTAAATGTACAATTTAGAGATGATGATAAGGATATTAAACAAATAAAATAATTTACAGGAAAGGAATTTCAAACACTGCAATAAGATTAAATGTCCTGGAGCAAAATAAAGATTCAGACAAGACTGGAATCTCAGGCACCACTCTCAAAACACTAGAGGAGCATGTTGGTGATTTAATAGAACATAAAGTTCAGGAAAAGATCGAATCATATTTCGGTGCATCTCATTCATTAGATGAGACAGAGAAGACAGAGGCAGAGTTAAAAAGAGTTTGGGAAGACTTACTAAAAACTAAAGATGGGCTTAAGAGAAAGAACCTTAATGACAACTGTGGACTCCCAACAAAGCTACTAGGGCTTTGCTTAGAGAATGGAGCAAATTTTAGCAAACAATTTCCAAACTTTAAACCTGAAGGGCAGGTTCATCTCACATACATCACAGGAGTGTTTTATAGGTCATTACATAAAAGTTGAGATGACACTAGAAGGATAGATTTCATTCTCAATTACTTAGAAGGTGATACATCAGAATGGAGCACAGTGCATTTTTAAGTGTTCACTTTTTGGAATGATTTCAAAGAAAAATTTTAAAAGAAGTATTGATCATTTCAACATAATCTATCAGTGATTAAAGGGTTGCTCCCAGTGTCTCACTGTAGAGCGATTTTTGAAAGACAGTAAAACTGATTTTATGGAAAATACACAATGTGGCTTTTACTTAATTTGACTTATTCCATATTTTTTGTTACCCGTGACAATATGATGACCAGTTTCAGTTCCTACATAAAATGTTCTTCACAGGCAGTCACTTCTAATATCCTACTAATCATGGTAACAGTGGCAGACATAGTGCACTTTCACATAGGAGGGTTGACAGATGAGCATTTCAAAGTTGTTGTCAAATTACACAATTAGTGGATGCAGTAGGTTTCACAATGGCTGATAATAATGTGCAGAACTGTATTTATTTGATGTGAATAAATTACCTCCAGAACATAAGCAGACCATAATTTCAAAGTAATACATGGCTGACACTTGGGCATGAAAAGAACTTTGGTCAAATACATCCACAAAGGTATGACATATGAAATTACATGATGTCAGACTTTGGTACATAGTTGTTTCTTGTGTGCTAGCTAATGTGTGACTGAAGATTTTTGGATGGATAGGGCTATTTATAAACTGGTGTAAGGGTATTCTGAGATTTTGGAAAATATATATTTGTTCATAAAACTTTTAGGTTGAAATTTACAAGAGTGGATGACTTGGTTTGCTAAACAAGTATTTATTTAATAAAATAAAAAAGTGTACGTAACTATTTTGTGTGCCTATGCTATGAAAAATCCACTTACGAGTACATTTGCCACTTTTAAAATTATGATAAATTATGCAAATTCTTAATTAGTGGCTTAATGGATTAGTGAAGGGTGTCATGTGGACCAGAAAATTTAATAGAACAAAAGTATAGTGTCAAACTTGGGAATTAAATAGGTGTAATAGCACAAAAGGCAGCAGTGGTTTTAGCTGGATGCAAACTTCAATACTAACTATCTGCCAAGTTAATTAGTGCATAAAAATTAAAAGATGTTGCTGTAAAGTCTAGATTCCAGTCTTTCTTATGGTACGTGCTCATGTCTCTGAAATGACTGAGTAGCTCAACTCATATTCCTCTTATGTGGTGCAATAAAATTTTCTGTCATTAGTTATTCTTCATTAGCCAAGTTTTCCAAGGGTGATCATATGTTTGTTTCAAGGAAGGGGGGGGGGGGGGGCAGGGGGAGGGGCAAACCTGAGGGTATGAGGTATTTCTAATATTTTGGAAGATGAATGGTGACTTGTAAGCAGCCGTAAAAAAGTCCCATATGTTACGCTGTTTAAAAACCTGTGTAATACCAACTTTAAATCATTTTCTTGAAAGAAAAACACCTGACTTCACTATTGTTATATAACCCTTGGAATGTCACCCATAGAGAGTGAAACACGGGTTGGTGGTGTAGGCTGTGATACTGAGAAAAGAATAATTTAGTGCATGAATGGCTGAGTATTTATACACTCCAGACTATGTTCATTTATGGCTTAAGACACAAACTCTAAACGCTTCCATGATTGCAGATGGCGAAAGGCTTCATTCCTTCTGCTAGCATACTGCAGCACTGGCTGTTCCTATGCCACATCCAGCTGGCTTCGCTTTGCATCAGTTGGTCGTGTCTTGCTTTGCAATGTATATCACTATTGCCCACCTGTGGGTGACTCTGTTGCAACTCACTTTCACTCTGGCGTATTTTTTGACCGAATATGGGTCACACACTACACCACCCTCCTTTTTATCAAGATCCAATCACTGAGGTTGAACAAACTAGATTATCCTTTACACTATAATTCCTATCAACCAGCCCTTCTGTCCCTGCTTTGCTTACAGCTGGTTTCCTTAACCCTCTTATTTAATCTTACACATATCCGAAGGACCTATTGCCCAGCTCCTAAACTCAATCACCATGGAACTTATTTCATTACTAGGCTCCTTGCACAATCACTTCTAACTCTCTGTTCCCAACGTACAAGCTAAAATAAACCAATTATTCTTAATACTACCCCCTTGTGTGATCAGCTTCCTTCTGCTGCTTTTATGCTCAGGGTATCCAATCCACTGGAATCTAAATGACAGCTGGGTCTGATACTGGTAGAAGTGTATTTATATAGACCATTTATTCCAGCACTAGAGTTTGACTTAATCTGGTTAGATTTGCGGTAAGTAGCACTTTCATGAGCTCCCCCAGCCACTGCCAATGGGGCTGCAAAAGGCCCCTGAAATCAAGGTGGGCAGACGGAAAGTAGGCCTCATTATCTCAAATGCTGTTTCAGATAATAACAAACCACTTCCATTCAATTCTAGCCTCTTTGCTGATGTAAGCTTCCCCTTCTCAAAACAACTAACCATTAGTCAAAGGAAGAGTACAACCAATGCATCTCAATCTTCTGAATGTGCAATTCCAGCCCAATCACTTTTTTATTGCATTCTCAGCAATTTCACTGCACAGGAATCCTACCCCTATCTTATTACCATAGTCAGGCAGACTGTGACTTCCTCTCAATGGCATTTTTGTAACTTTGCTTCCTCCATTTCTAAATATCTTCCTATCTTCCTTTGTCTTTTGCAATTAATAGCAGTCACTGTGGTTTTACTCTTACAAATTTCTTCAGTATCCCCCACATGACAGGATACATGTGAGCTATGAAGCACTCATAATGTGCTTGTTTCCCTGCTACTGGTACAGAAACTGAAATGTAAACCTTCACTCCATCAGTTCTCACTGATACTGTGGCTACCTTGAAATAAAAAGGTAAGTTTTTGTGCTCAGGTTGTTTGGGCAGTAATTCCTTCTGTACTTTCCTTAAACCCTTTAGACACTGCTCTGGTAACAACAAGTTTACCTCTAGATGACCTCCCACAGCCTGCTGCATAGCCTCCTGTAGTACTGTTACTTTCTTCTGTGCTTCCCAAACAGTACCTCTTATGGACTGCAACCATTTTGTCATTACCACTTCCCTATTTAAGACTTCTACTTTGGTTTGTAGTTCTCATCAGAGATCTGATTAACTGCCTCTTCTGCAGTTCTGGTATACCGCACTACATTCCGGTCAGTTGTTGTAGTAGTCCTGTGTTATTCAGCATGTCCTTCTATAAACTTGCAATCTGTGTAGTGTGCCAATCACTCACAGCTTTGTCACCTTTTTCTCACTGTTTAACCTCTTCCACGGTGTTGTTTGCCCTTCAAATGTCTTCCTCATCAGCAGTGCCAACTACTATTTTCATAAGCCTACCTTCAGCAACGATCCAGTGCATCAGCCTTTGTGTATGTGGAATAACCCAAAGTACCTAGGTCATCTCACTCCTTAATTTTGCATATGCTCCATGAATTCTCTCACATACCATGGCACTTCCTTTGGTATCCCGAGCCTTTCTGTTCCCTTAAGGAATTTGTAGAATGCTTCTTCCAATCTCGTTAAGCATCTCTCATGCATTGAATACCACCTGCATTCCTTTCCAGGAGCTGGTTCTGTAATGCTTCAACCTCGAAGAAGATCAGTAGTCCCACTATGAGCCTCATAATCTCACCTTCTCTGTACCTTGCCTACGGGCAGCAACACCTATTACTTTCCTCCCCCTTAAATTCATTGCTGCTCTGGAGCTGCTTATACTAATCACACTAACGTTTTTCCCTTCAGCGTATATGAAGTTGACAGCATCACCCACTAACCAAACTTATACTGTGACATTCTTGCCATATGGTCCACTGCTCCTTCTTGTTTCTCCAGTGTTCATGAATTTGCCCTCCATCCCCTATTCCAAATCTGCCTAGTCATTCTGGCAAATTCGTTAACAGACTCTCCAATCCTCCCTTTCTTTGTTTTCAATATGTCAAATGGTGATGGCATTTTATGACCATATACTACTTCATATGGCAATAATCCTGTATTTGTATGCTGCTTCAAGTTGTAGGCAGAAATGAAATACTTCAAACAGACATCTCAGTCAGTGTGATGTGAGTCAATGTAGTATCCAAGCATCTTCCTTATTGTCCTATGCACTCTTTCAGTTCTTCCATTGGCATTGGATGGGCAGGACGCATCCTTAACTTCTTCTCATTCAATAACTTACACCATTCCTTGAACAGAACTGACATGAAGTTCGTTCCCTGGTCTGTTATTACTGTTTCAGGCACTCCAAACCACAATATCTGATTATTCACAAGTGCTTGTGCCACTGTCGTTCCCTGATGATTTGTCATTGCAACCATTTATATGTATCTTGAAAAATAATCAGTGACTGTAAGTAAGTACATATTCCTTGTAGATGTAGAAATAATTCAAAAGCCAAGATCGCTTAAATACTGTTTACTGGATAACTGGTTTCAACACACTAAAGGTGCCATCATCGGATCTGTGAAGATATAACATGACAGATTTGAGAGAGAGCTTACATGAGTTACACTATATACATTCTCTAAAGATAATAAGGCATAAACGTGCCCCACTGCCTGGCATGGCATACTATTTTGCAGCGAACACATTGTGTGTAGTGGGGCGATCACTCTGTTGTAGAAGTGTGTTTGGTGTGTTGAAACCAGTTATCCAGTAAACAGTATTTAAGTGATCTTGGCTTTGGAATTGTTTCTACAACAGAGTGATCGCCCCACTACACACTGTGTGTTCACTTCCCCCAATATGTAGTACTGGTACTTTCCTCTCAAGCCATCCACATTTCAATGCTTCTTCCCAAGTTTATGCGTAACTTCAAAACCAAATTCACTTAGTCTTACTGCCCATCATGTATACCTACTGGAATGATCCTTTAACCAACCTACTGGAAGGGACCTTTAACCCCAACAACCATTTTAATGCCTCGTGATTTGTTATTACTATAAACTTTTTACCGTCCCAGGTAACATTTGAAATATGTGATTCCATAAAGAAAGCTTAACATCTCTTTCTCTAGTGTGGAATAATTTCCTTCTGCAGAACTTAGTTGCCTTGATGGATAAGCTGTTGGACACTCAGTGCCTTCTACCTCTCATGACAACACACAGCCAAGTGCATGGTTTGATGCACCACATGATAACACAGGTTCTGTATTAAAATCTGGAAACATCAATATTGGACCCAAAGTTAAAGTTTCTTTTAGATCCTCAAAAGCACACTGGCTCTCTTCTGACCACACAAATTTAGTACCCTTTTCTAACAATAGTGTCAGTGGTCTGGCAATATCCGCAAATCCTTTTACAAACCGGGGGTAATAGTTTGTGAGCCCCAAGAACAATTGCAACTTCTTTACAGATTCTGGTACAGGAAATTCATGTACAGGTTCATTTAATCTTGGAGCTGTCTTAACCCCATCTTTTCTTATGATATGACTGAGGTATGCAACCTCTTCCATTACAAAATTACACTATTTTGTACCCAGAATTATCTTCGCTGCTTTGAATCTTAGAAATACTTACCTTAATCACTGCATATGCTATTCCATATCACTCCCATAGCAATTCTGTTACTGACATACACTAATCATTACTGTAGTTTTAAACCTCTGAGTAGCCCATCCAACAACCTCTGAAACACTACAGGTGTATTTTTTTTAAATCCAAATGGCATTCTTCCGAATTGGTAGTGTTCCCAGGGTGCTGAAAACGCTGTTTTATGTTGATCCTGCAATGCAACCTCTGTCTGGCAATAACTGCTCTTCAAATTTATTGTTGAGAAATATTTGAATTGCCCTAAATGATCCAAGGCTTCTGTAATTTTTGGCAAAGGGCTGGTATCTGTTATGGTTCTGACATTTATGTGTCTGTAACCACAAAACAACTATATTTTTGTATTCCATCCATTGATTTTTTTGGCATAATGATTATTCCTGTCCCCCATGGACTATTATTTTCTTTAATTATTCCATCTTTCAGCTGATGATAGGTAAATTCCTCCAAAATTGGTTGCAAGCACCTAGGTGTTCTGTACAGTTTGCACTAGACTGGTGATTCATTTCCCAATGATATGCAATGCTGTATAAGATCTGTAGCTGGTAATGGCCCTTCTGAAAAATAAATAAATAGATAAATAAATCCTTAAATTACAAAAGAAATTTTTCCACACATTCCCTATTGCTTCCCTCTAGGTGCTTCACTTTTTCTTGTAATACAGTTTCAGTGGCTTCCAACTATTGTGCATGGCTGGCGTCCCTCATGTCCCATTCTTCTTCCTCCAGGATATCCATATTAGCGATCAATAACCCCTTTGTTTTCCCTATGTGCTCTGGGCTAAAATTATCTATAGAAACAGGTACCTTCTTTTCACAATTTATTTCTTGTATGCACACAGTATTTCTTTTAACTAAGTGACCCATCTGATCTAGTACTTCATTCTCTTCTAACAGTTCTACCAGACATAAAATTTCTGCTGGCAAGCTAGATTCAACACAGACCCAAAGTGGTTTCCCAAAATGCTTAGGTACGTACACAATTACATGAATCAAGTCTTAGTGTGATTGTTCACCATGTAATTGGTTTTTCTTTTGCAACAGACTCCCCTGACAGCATCACTACATTGGCAATGGCTTCACCTAACTGAAACAATTTTCTGTCAGGTTACACCTTATATCGCTAGAGATTGATTACGGTACAATGCTGATATAAGAAATCTAATCCCAGAATCATGTTGTAGCCCTCACTTACATGGGGCACAATCTCTACACATTGTTTAAATTGAAATGTATCCAGGCAAAAGTCTATGTCCACCAATCATAATGGTGTGACACCTTTATCTCACACTCCACGCAATCTGTAATATGGTGGGTCCCATTGGTTACATTTCACCAGATGACTAAAGGCAACCAACACATGTGCCCCTGTGTCCAGTAATATCCTGTAACCCTTTTTTCCTGCTATTCCTCTTATCAAATAATCCACCTCTGCATACAATTTAATAGCATCCAGTCTTTCTGTGAAGGACTGTAAGTGGAACTGGGGTTACTGCTGATGCTTAACACCTTATTCCTCCCCGGCCCTCCACTTCTAAAACTATTATTTCATGTTACTTTATTCACATCACTTTGAGGCTGGTGACAATGTCTCCTTACATGCCTCATTTGTCCACACCTGAAACATGGTATATTAGCTACAAACACTGATGATTTACCCTGTATTCCAGTCAACAAATTGGTCTCCTCATATTGGTCTCTTCACTCCCTATAGCAAACCACAGCGCTGCACACAAATCTATCAGACTCCCTATCTGCACATGTCTTGACATATCTGTATGTAAGACTCTTAAAAAAGCATCAAGCACCCTCTGTTCAGCTTCTTGCAAAATAATTTCATTGGCCACAGCCCTCTGTCCTAATTCCTAGGTACATCCACTAATTTTCATATTCCTATCTGCAAATTGTTCCAGAGTTTCCATATTTTTCTTAGTTATTACCTCTAATTGTTTCCTATAGCACTATTTCATTTCATATATCTTTGAATTAACCCTTCTTTAAATTCTTTGAATGTTGTGACTCCCTTAAGAGCTTCTGTATATCTTATACAAGTTTTTACTTCCCCTGTTAGTCTCAATTTTGTGACATTCAATAATTCTTTATCAGACCATCCTTTCATCTGAGCTAGATTTCCAAGGTCTCCTACCAAAGCCTGCACATCATCGGCTGCCTTACCAAAAAATGAGCAATTTAACTTGTGACTGACAAATCTACATGCCCTTGTGACAATTGTGATTCTACCAGCCCAAGCAGTTCTGTATTATCTGCTGTTAACTGTGTTACCTTTTATAACAGTATGTGTACTGCTTCCAGGTCTGACATGCCTTGCATCTCTGGTTCTGTTGAAGCTTTGTCATTGACAAGACTCATTTTGTGAACTAACATTCACAAGACAAGAAAACAAATACATTAACTTAATTCTTACATCTAATATTGAGCCCTCTCAAATCCCAGCATTGTCTAGCCATATGCCCTCAATCATTACATGTACAACATTTTACTAGAAATGATTTTGTACAAGGTGCTGAGTGATCCTCAAGGCAACACTATGCACATCTAATGGGCACTAACCAAACGTGAATTCCATTACCTTTAAAACTAGACAAATCCACTGGTGCAATAAAATCTACTTTAGAAAATGCACAATAGTCAAACCTCTCCTCCATGAGCAAAATGCAATTTTTTTTGTCTGTCCCCCCCTTACTGTACTGTAGGATGTAGGTTCAGATGTTGCTCTAAGAAGGTGACATCAATATTCTGACACCACTGTTAAATGGTGTTTGAATTGTCACCCGTAGAGAATGAAATGAGACATTTGGATGACAGTAGATTTGTGCAGTTAATGTCTTTATTCTGGCCCTCGGCTGTAGTACATCAGGAACAGCTTGGTGGAGGCATCCAGTTGCCTCTCATGCGGAACAATAGACATCCGGCACTGCTGAAAGCACACAGAGTGGGGCCAAACATGCCATCACTCAAATGCCACTGTCAGCGATGTCTCGGGCTGTGATGACACAACATGGCAGCACAGCTGACAATGACTGTGATCTCCCTCCAGCAAGCAGGCAGTCCCCTCAGGGCTCAGGCAGGCTGTCCTGTCTTGTGGCTGAATAGTGGACCCCATACTGCATTCCAGAATGTCGCACTGCGTGTCACAGGCCGGTGGTTTAGGCTGTGATACTGAGAAAAGGATAATTTAATACACAAATGGCTGTTGCTATACCACACCCAGCTGCTGGCTTTGCTTTGTGCTGCCTGTCAGCCATGTGTTGCTTTGCAATGCATAACACTCTCACACACTTGTGGCTGGCTCTGTTGCAACTCCCTTCCACTCTGGCATATTTTTTGACCGAATACAATCAATATGATACACTATGTTTTTTCCTTTCAAAATTAAGTGTAAATCAAAATATTTAAATTATGTACACTATAAATGCAGATGCGATTGGAACTAGTGTGTGTGTGTGTGTGTGTGTGTGTGTGTGTGTGTGTGTGTGTGTGTGTGTACACAGAAAAATTTTGAACAAACTTTCTTTTCACTTGTATCATCATATCATTAGCAAGTGTACACTGACATTCATTTCATTAATTACTTTTTTCCCAATCACAGTATTGGCGAATTTTTTATTAATATATACTTCGCATTAAATCTGACTCCCACCTTCCAATGGTACAGGGTGTAGGTCTATCGCCCAGGCACTTTCATCAGAGTCCATGGTTGCAACAGCATTCAGTGTCCATATCCATGAATAAATACACAACATGCTCTATATTATTGAAATAATAAAATTTGCTCTTAAATCTAAAATAAACTGGATTAATTCATATTCTAGGTGAAATATTAATTACAAATATACACAACATATTTACAAAACTATGAATTGATTAATTTAAGTGGATGGAAACTGTTCTCAGTCACTCAATTTTCTTGAAAGAAAAATCAGAATGAATGACATTCTCAATCTTTGCTTAACTACTCAAAAATTCTTCCTGCCAGATTGACAAATTTTAAATTCATTCATTGAAACACATTACTTATCAGTACATTTCTCTCAATTATTCAAACAGAAACATGTACACACAGGTTTTACTTCATAAATCAATTAACAGAAAACAGAATATGCACCAGTATTTATTTGATAAGCTGTTATATGACCATGTATTAGACAAATGTTGCCTCAAACTTCATAGGTGTCTCTACACAAAAGAACACATTTTACATTTCTTTATCTACTCAAGTCTGTTCTCCTATTAAATTCTCTCCTCACAATCTTGTTGACTGAAGAAGAGCAGTTTCAAAATAAACTATTACAGAGGTACCATCCCTAACTGTCACTGCTAATCACAATACCTCTTATACAGGGTGTGAAAATAAAGATATCAGACACATGCTGTAACTTCTTACTCAACAAACTTATACAACTGAATTGTTGACCCCTTCAATGCAGTCCCCTCCCCAATCCTTGGACTGCTCCATGCAAATGTTCCATTGTTGGAAGCAGTGGTGAATGTCTTTTTCTGTTATGCTGTTGAGGAGGCTCGTCTCTTTTCCCTTCACTGCATCCGTGGCATTGAACCTGCTTCCAGTGAGCACAGACTGCAATTCTGGGAAGAGAAAGAAGTTGCATGGTGCTATGTTTTGGTGAATGTTTTGTTACTGGAACATTGCTTTTCGGCAAAAACCTGTTCACAGACACCACATTATGGGCCAGCGCATGGTTCTGGCGAAGAATCCATGAGCAATATTTCCTCAGATCTGGTGTCCTGCATAACACACATTCACAGAGCATCATCAGAACAGTTACATAATAAGCTTGATTGACAGTCTGAACTTCAGGCACCCAATCAGTGTATATAACCTCTTGGATACTGAAGAAAACAATCATCATTGCTTTGAATTCTGACTTTCACGTGCGTGCTTTCTTCTTCCTAGGGAATTAAGGGCTCTTCCAATGCATGGGTTGTCGCTTAGTCTCTGGATTGTACTGGAATATCCATGTTTCATCACACGTAATTACTATGCTGATCATGGTCATTTTCAATGTTTTCAAAAGTGGCAGCACACCAGTCCACTTTATGTTGCTTTTGCTTATTTGTGAGAATTCTTGGCACCAATTTAGCACAAACCTTTGACATTCTCAGATCATCATGCAAAATCTGGTAGCAGTTTCCTTACTGATGCAGACAAGTTCAGAAATTGCTTTAATCCTTAGGCGGCAGTCTTCTCAAACAATTCTACTTACCTTCTCCATGTTCTCTACAGTTTTTGAAGTGGAAGGATGACCCAATTTCAGATCACTGACAGCGTCTTCCCTACCATCCTTCAACCTCTTAACCCACTCGAAAATTGTATATGAAACAGACACTGATCACCATAAACATATTTTCTGAGGAATTTTATGTTAACACATTATTCCACTTTAGAGCTTAGTATAATTCCAATGGAGCTCAGACACATGAACCTTTCTGAGAAGGCTCACAGCCAGACTAGCCAACACAGTGGAGTGAAACTTTGTACACATTTCGGCGAAAGACCCACCTCCCTCATATTTCTCTTTGTCATCAATGAGGCTGCAGATGTGTACAACAATCAGCCCAGTTTGTTTACTGCCACACCTTGTAATTCTCATTACTACTTCAAAAACAATCATTTTTTGGCAATATAATGTAATTGGATATATAAAAAACCTACTCACCAAGCTTCAGCAGAACACACACATAAAAGGTTATAATTAGGCAAGCTTTTGGAGCCAGTGGCTCCTTCTTCAGGCAGATGGGTTGAAGGGGAAGAAAGAGGGGTGAAGGAAAAGGACTGGAGACTTCTAGGAAAAGGGGCAGATTTCAGAAAAGCTACCCAGAACTGCATGTCAGGGCAGGTGTACCAGATGAGGAGGAAAGACTGATTGTTGTGGACTGCACCAGATAAGGTTTCAAAACGTGAGAGCTTGAGGGTAAATGGAAATGCCGTGTGGCTAGCGCCTCCCGTCGGGCGTACCGTTCGCCTGGCGCAAGTCTTTCGAGTTGATGCCACTTCGGCGACTTGCATGTCGATGGGGTTGAAATGATGATGATAAGGACAACACAACACCCAGTCCCTGAGCAGAGAAAATCTCCGACCCAGCCGGGAATCGAACCCGGGCCACCAGATATGACATTCCGTCGCGCTGACCACTAAACCACCAGAGACGGACAGCTTGACGGTGGAAGACAGGGTAATATGCAAGACAGAGATTACTGCTAAAACATCATGTACAAGTTAATAAGAATTAAAAGCTAAGTGCATTGTACCTAACAAAGGTGGGAGGGACAAGGAAAAATAAACAGGTAAGAAAATGAGAAAGATGTAGAAAACTAAAATGGAGTGAAGAAAGGAGTAGTTACTGTGAAGAAATGCTGAAACGGAAGAAATTAACATAAATTAAGGTCAGGTGGATGGCAAGAACCAAGGACATGTTGTAGCACTAGTGCTCATCTGCAGTGTTCTGAAAAACTGGTGTCTGGGGGAAGAATTCAGATGGTACATGTGGTGAAACAGGCACAGTGGTCACGATTGTCATGTTGTGGAGCATGCTATTCTACTGGCAACACACAATATGCTGTTGCTTGCCTAATTATAACCTTCTTTTATGTCTGTGTTCTGCCACCACTTTGTCATTACTATTTCAGATACTCCATTCATTTCACAGCTTCATTATCTCATAGTATTTTGTCAATTCATTATTCCTCTTTATAATTACTTCATATAGATTATCACCTCATTTGAAATTCCAAGTCCTTGCCCAGTCTTAATATTGATAACAGACCTTTTCTCTTTATTATAAAGAGACAAAAGCTAATCAATTTATTTTCTATAACCATTACTGTACACAACATGTCATTTAAACTTCATTTACTTTAGTATGAAGGGCAGTATAGTGACATGTTTTCATGAAATGGGTACATTGCTATAAAGAACTGACCTTAGATGTTTTTTAAACTGAACAAATTAGCATGGATTCATTAATATTTCATGTATTACTGCTCTGTAGACTTCTATTCCTTTACATACTTACAGAGTTTCCTTAATTTTTTGAACACTGTCCATATTCTTTTACAATTTTTGCTTTTCTTGCATCTGACAAAAGCTTAAACTGCAGATACTTGTTATGATTGTGGTGTTGTCTGAAGAGTGAGGTCTTAGGTTACAATTGATAACTCACAATGTCACCACAAGATAGACAGTTGCTGCTACAGCCAGCCACAAATGAGAGGTGCCTGTGAAACATGCCTTCAAGAGGTTCCTTACACCTCCTCTGCTGGATGTTTACTTATGCCTGAGGGCAGCACTGTTCAGTCTGCCCTGCGATTGAGAATAAGAGAATGGCATCAACACAATTCAGATCTGGCACTGATGGCATTATTAGTCAGAACTGTGAACCAAAGTTTAAATTTAAATGCCCATAGATACGTGCAGCCCTCTTCAGTACAATTCAAGCATAAACAGTATTCTTGTACTCTGCGAAAGTAATAAAAATGTATTGTCATTCAAGTGGACATGTAATACATCTAAGTTAGGGATTCTACATTAAAGGGTTATAAAAAACTATTTTGTGTATATTGTAGTAACCACTTGACCTCCTCCTGAAGTGAATTTAGGCTTGCTATGACACCCAAAAAATGCTGATGAGGCCATCTCAAGTCTTCTTTTCCCAGCGCAAAAATTATCCATAATCTCATTATTGTCACATTCCAACACAAAGCGACAGATTTCATAATATTTTTAGCTGAAATAGGATTTATACACCAAATGCTACCATTCTCATTGTTATGACTGAAAGAACACAGACTCAATCACTGACACATGCTTATTACACACACCACTAACGTACAAGTCCAATTGCCAGGCAAAGTCTGTTCTGATAAACAGTGTCCAGCAATCTGACCAAGCATAAGCAGTGAATGATAGAATATACCTAAACGCTAGCCCTGAATTTGGAGTGTGGTCATAACTCTGTAGGTGTATGTAACAGCACAGCATAGTGAAGTGAGATGAACTGGCTGATATGCATGCTGGAATTTCCATATTTATTCATTTATTCTATTGGATTTTTCCTCTGTTTTCACCAATACCGAATCCTTTACATTGAATCTGATCAGTTTTATGTTACTGTCATACCTCCAATTCCCCTCCACTGCCAGTTTATTCATCATTTCATTAATATAATCTTTTCATCTGAGCTATTTCACTTAACAAGGGAAATTCAATTTCTCTTCCAATACTGTTGGTGTGTTTTTCCCAAGACATTTGTTCACAGTGAGCAAATCCAGTAGATTCATTCCACAGGTTATTTATTTTGGCCTCAAAATTATGTATTTGAATGGCCCAAGTAGGTTCTTCCTCGAACACAATATGTAATGCACAATCTATTGATTTCTTTCATTACTCTTTTGATCATATTCCCTCGTGGAAAATAAGTAAACAATTTCATGTGTTTAATTTTGTACAACGCAATGTGTTGGACAAATCTTGCAGACAAAAACAGAGGCCCATGTCTAACAAAAGTGGAAAATAGGTAACATTTTCATGTGTTTAATTTTGTACAACACAATGTGGCTTTCAGACAAAAACAGAGGCTCAAGTCTAACAAAAGTGATTGTGGTACCCCCACATTGTGAAAATAATGTTTCTTTTTTTCTACAATATTTTTAGTATTGGCCTTCTTTATAGGGCAGGATGTACATTTTTGGAAAAAGTATCTGGAGCTACAAAAATATGTTTACATCCTCCTGTAGGAGTAGGGAATAGCCCTAGCAACTCATTTGGGAGCATTAGGAAGAATGGAATGTGTTAGATTCTTAGATGGTAATGATCTTTGCTCTTTGGCATCTATTCCTTTCAGCTAATCCTTTCTTATCACTTCTCGACAGTCTGTTGAATATTACAGTTTCCTGAATTTTAGCAATAATTTTTCTAGTCCCATGATGACTGTAGCTCTCATACAGGTAATCAATCCATTTATCAAAATGGTGCACAGGGGAACACAGCTACTAATCTTGATTATCCAAAGACTTTCACCTGGATAGTGACCTCTTGTGTGTAGTGTAATACTGTTTTACTTTTAAGTTACCATGATGATGATGATAAGGTTCCATACTCCGAGAACCGTAGGAGACGATGTGGGAGACCCACACCACTGACTAGGCAAGGTCCTAGCAGAGGTGATTTTCCTTTGCCTTCCTCCGACCATAATGCGGATGAATGATGATGATGATGATGAAGATGACACAACACCCAGTCATCTCCAGGTAGGGAAAATCCCTGACCCCGCTGGTAATCGATCCCGTGACCCCGTGCGTGGGAAGCGAGAATGCTACCACAAGACCACGAGCTGTGGACTAAGTTACCATTGGGTCTATTTGTGAATATACGAAACAAAATGAAGATCCAAATTTGAAATTAACTAGACAAAATTAAAATTTGTAAGTTACAATGTGAATTTTAATTTTGTTTAATTAATTTCAAATTTGGATCTTCATTTTGTTTCATATATTCACAAATAGACACTTATCAGTTTTTCATCTTTCAGTCCCTGCAAATAAAATAATCTTATCTGACACCCATTTACATCATGACCATCATCATACCTTTTTCCTACTGGCATTCCAGAAAGAGCATTGCAATTACACTATGTTGTCCTTCCCCTTCATTTATATAATTTCCAGATCAAATAGCTGCACACATAATTCCCATTTGGTCAGTTTAGTATGCTTTAATCTACACCAATTCAGAAAACTCAAGGCTTTGTCGTCTGTGTAAAATATAATTTTGTGTATCAGCAAATATCCATCAAGCTTCTGGAACTCTAAACAAATTGCTAATACCTCCATTTCAGATATATAATAGTTTATTCTCATGTGCATGTAAAGTTCTGCTGATGAAGTAAGTGTCATATTCTCCTCAGATTTATCTGTTTCTATTAACTGAAAGATTTCAACCCCAAAGCACAGAAACTTGGATCAGTGCTCATACAAAAGGGTAAAGAAAAGTCTGGATGGTACAACTGACTGTTAAATACACTGAAGAGCCGAAGATACTGGTATACCTACCTAATATCATGTAGGGGCCCCATGAGCACGCAGAAGTGTCACAACACAACCTGCATGGACTTTATTAATTTGTGAAGTACTGTTGGAGGGAACTGACACCATGAATCCTGCAGGGCTGTCCATAAATCTGTAAGAGTATGAGGCGATGGAGATCTCTTCTGAACAGCATGTTGCAAGGCATCCCAGATATGCTCAATAATGCTCATGTCTGGTGAGTTTGGTGGCCAGCAGAAGTATTTAAGCTCAGAAGAGCATTCCTGGAGCCAGTCTATAGTAATTCTGAATTTGTGGAGTGTCACATTGTCCTGCTGGAATTGCCCAAGTCTGCTGGAATGCACCGTGGACATGAATAGATGCAGGTGATAAGACACGATGCTTACATATGTGTTACTTGTCAGAGTCATATCTAGACGTATCACGGATCCCACATCACTCCCAACTGAACATGCTCCACACCGTTACAGAGCCTCTACCAGCTTGAACAGCTATTGCTGACATGCAGGGTTCATGGACTGATGAGGTTGTCTCCATAACTGTACACATCCATCCGCTCAATTGAAACAAGACTTGTCTGACACGGCAACAAGCTTCCAGTCATCAACAGTCCAGTGTTGGTGTTGACGGGCCCAGGAAAGGCGTAAAGCTTTGTGTTGTGGAGTCATCAAGGGTACACCAATGGACCTTTGACTCCAAAAGCCCATATCAATGATGTTTCATTGAATTGTTCACATGTGACACTTGCTGATAACCCAGCATTGAAATATGAAGCAGTCTGTCGAAGGATTGCATTTATGTCACGTTGAATGAATCTCTTCAGTTATTGTTGGTCCCGTTCTTGCAGGAATTTTTACCCTGCTGCAGCAATCTCATAGACTTGATGTTTTATTGGATTCCTGACATTTCACAGAACACTCATGAAATGGTCATACAGAAAGATCTCCACTTCATTGCTACCTTGGAGATACTGTGTCGCATCACTCATGTGCCGACTATAACACCAAGTTCAAACTCACTTAAATCTTTATAACCTGCCATTGTAGCAGCAATAACTGATCTAACAACTGTGTCAGACATTGGTTTTCTTATATAGACATTGTTGACCACATTGCCATATTCTGCCTGTTTACATACCTTTGTATTTGAATATGGATGCCTACATGTTTCTTTGGCACTTCAGTGTAATTATCTCTGTAAATGTTGAGAAATCTTTTCACACTCTGATATATAATTACAGACAATAGTTTTCTTTAAAAATTTACCTAAACAAGGTAGGTTGAATAACTGCTCAGTTATGATTTTTATGTAAAACCCAAATAAACTGAAAAGTGCTTTCAATTGTTTTTCGTTTTTAGTTGCTGCCATTGATAACATTTTTATTTGGCCATTGATAACATTTTTATAGACAAATAAAAGGAACAAAATCATATCATAAAACCTGCAATAAATGTACTATTAGATCATGACGTGCAGCTCCTTGTTTTACATGTAAATTCTAAGCAGATTATCAAGACTGCTAAATCTAAGTACAGGAGAGTAGTCAATCAACCAATTAATTAAGGCATATTCTTGTGAGTTTAGTACAATTCTAAGTACCTGGGTAACCAGTCAATTATAAATGGGACATTTCCTGACTAGCTAAAATATGCAGATGTTAAGCCTCTATTCAAGAAAGGGGATAAAGAGATACCATCAAACTACAGACCGATATCACTTTTGCCAGCATTCTCTAAAATTTTAGAAAAAGTAATGTACAGGCAGCTTCTCAACCATCTGACCACAAATAACATATTATCAAGAACACAGTTTTGATTTCTGAAGGGTTCTGATATCGAGAAGTCTATTTACACCTACAGTGAAAATGTACTTAATTCATTAAATAACAAATTACAAGCAGCAGGTATTTTCTGTGATTTGTCAAAGGCATTTGATTGTGTGAACCACAAAATACTTTTAAATAAATCAGAATTCTATGGTGTTACGGGCAGTGCTGAAAAATAGTTCAAGTCATACCTCGCTGACTGGAAACAAAGGGTGTTAGTGCAAGGGACTAGTGAATTAAGTCATCAGTGATCATCAGAACGGGAAGAAATTACATGTGGTGTCCCACAAGGATCCATCTTAGGGCCATTGCTTTTTCTTGTGTACATTAATGATCTCTCATCAGTTACACTGCCAGAAGCAGAGTTCATTTTGTTTGCAGATGACACAAGTATTGCAATAAATAGTATGTCGAGTGTAGTTCTAGAAAGATCTGCTAATGATATTTTCATGGATATTAATAAATGGTTTAAAGCCAACTCACTGACATTAAACTTCGAAAAGACTCGCTATATGCAATTCAGAACCTGTAAGAGGTTTCCACCCAGCATATGCATACAGTATGAAGAAGAGCAGTTAGAAGAGGTTGACAGTCTTAAATTCCTGGGATTTCAACTTGATAATAAATTCAGTTGGGAGGATCACACCACAGAACTGCAGAAATGCCTTAACAAATCTGTATTTGCAATTCAGACTGTTAGCAAACATGTTGCTGTTGTTGTGGTCTTCAGTCCTGAGACAGGTTTGATGCAGCTCTCCGTGCGTTAGCAGACATAGGTGACATAAAAATGAAAAAGCTTGCATACTTTGCCCACTTTCATTCCATACTGTCATATAGTATAATATTTTGGGGTAACTCTTCAAGTTAAACAAAAGTTTCCAGAGTCCAAAAGCGTGTAATACGTATTATTTGTGGAGTAAATTCATGGACAACCTGTAGAAACCTCTTCAGAGAACTGGGTATACTAACTACTGTCTCTCAGTATATTTACTCCTTAATGAAATTTGTCCTAAATAGTATATTTCTTTTTCCAACAAACAGTTCAGTTCATACATACAATACCAGGAACAAAAATGATCTGCACAAGGACTTAAAAGCACTTACTTTAGTTCAAAAAGGGGTGCACTACTCAGGAACACTCATCTCAATAATTTGCCAGCAAACATAAAAAATTTAGTTACAAATAAACATCAGTTTAAAAGGAGCCTGAAAGACTTACTACTGCGCAACTCCTTCTACTCTACTGATGAATTTTTTAATAGAAACAAATGATGTATTGTATATATTCATACTATTAGTATTGTTATTTCAGCTTAAAAAAAATGATGTACTGGATATGCTCATACTATTAGCATTGTTATTTGACATGTTCCACATCCACGAGGATCTTCTCAGCATAGATCCTCTAATCTAATCTAATCTAATCTGCAATTGCTTTCAGTTTCTCTGTACCACATTGGTTCATTATTTTGCCTAAACCTAAATCTCCTTCTCTACAAATTTAGACTTATTTAGTTTTAGTTTCACATTTACTTTGCAAAAAGGTGTAAGCACTTCATCTACAACCCAAAAATGCTTCTGCCAATGAGAACCAGAAATCAAGATATAATCAACATAAACTTCAATTTATTCAGTAATTCATTGCCTAAATGTATGTCAACAGCTACAATAAATGCACAAACAGATAAACTTTGTCCAAATGGCACTACCCAGTACTGGTAACACCTTTGTGCAAAAATTCTGTACAAGATCTGGACTCTTTAGCAAAGCTAATGTTCCAGTATCCAAATGAAGTGAGCAATTTAGAACCATGGAATTTTTAAAGGATTTCATTTGTGCTGGTTGGTTGGTCATTTTTCATTAAAAATGCTTCATTTGATTCTGTGGCATCAAAAACTACACTGACAACAACATTCTTTTTGCAGCAACTATTATTGTGTTGTATTTACTATTGGATCTTTCAGCTATTCCCACTCCCAATATTTTCTCTGTTTTCTTCCTTACAGTTCTTTCTTTGATACTGGAATAGCAGAGGGCTTAAGGAAAAAAAGATCCAGGTTCTCTTAATTTTATTTCATGTTCAAAGACTTTTACTAAGCCTGGTTTGTCAAAAAATACCTTACTGTTTTGAATAAAAACTTTATCCAGATCACCCCTCTGACAAGATGTCATACCTCCAGTATCTTTGGTTTTTCTCATTTACTCCTGTTGTATTTTACTCCTCTCAGATTTGTTCACATCAAACTCTGCATGTAAATATCTCAAAGGTAAGTTTAATTCATCATGTGTCTCTGTGCTCATGTTTTCATGAAAGTGATTTCATGTAACTTTTCATTATACACAACACTAAATATTCCAGCTGCAAAATCAATATTAACATGTCACTGGAGTAACGTTCTGTTCCTAAAAATCACAGTTATGTTTACATCAGGGCTTACAAAAAAATATATTTTATAGTATTTGACCCCGTCATGCAACAGCCATTAACTCTTCGTACTTAATGCTTTTGGACACATTTCCAGTGGCACCCATAATATTCTGATCTCTGAAACATGCATTATTACTACCTCTTCTTTGTCTTTCATTGATTCAAAAAATATTTGAGAATTCCCACTGAATTCACACCCATTGACAATAAATATTTGACAGATATTCCTTCCACATTTGCTAAAGTCACAGGATGCCATATTTCTTTACCACACTGAAGCACCAAAGAAACTGATTTAGGAATGTGTGTTCAAATACAAAGATATGTAAACAGGCAGAATGTGGCATGTGGTCAGCAATGCCTATATAAAACTTCCTGGCAGATTAAAACTGTGTGCCCGACCGAGACTCGAACTCAGGACCTTAGCCTTTCGCGGGCAAGTGCTCTACCATCTGAGCTACCGAAGCACGACTCACGCCCGGTCTCATAGCTTTACTTCTGCCAGTATCTCATCTCCTACCTTCCAAACTTTACAGAAGCTCTCCTGCGAACCACAACTTGTAAATAACCTTCAAAATTCCTAAAACATGGAAACAACACTGAATTTAGGAAACACATAATTTACAATATTTCACATTACAAAAATTATTTAACTTTTCTGAAATTTATATCTCACTAGAAAGCTCAGGTGATGGATAATTCAGAAAAATTCCTGCTTTCCATCAAACTTGCTGGATTGAGGATTATTTGAAATAATAAATAATCTATATTGTTTTGTAAATAACATATACAACACACACCTGATTCATCTCCACATCAAGATCAAAACTCTGCTAATAATTTGATACCATCAAAATAATTAAACAGCACTAGAAGAGCCATGGCTTTCACAATTTTAATTCCCCCCTTGTTTTGGCATCTGCCTCCTTAAAATTGATTTTTTTCAATTTTAACTGATTACCATTAACATACATGAATATAATCTGCATTTTCATAAAAGAGAGAGATTGGTGGTTAGTTTAAAGAATAAAACACCAGATCTAATTTTGTGCTTAGTTTTAGGTATGTAACTGATTTTCTCATTTATTTCAACTGTTCCTAGTTAGTATCTTTTGTTATAGGATGAAATCAGTGATTGTTTCATAACTTAAATTCTGTTGTTGACATATAAACAAATATAAACTCTGTAATAGTTATAAACATTTGGAGGAACAACTAATAGCATTCTTAAAGTATTATTTGGTTTTATTTGAAAACATGTTAGCCAAGCCAGACCTTAATTAATTTCAAACTAATTAACAGTTTTGTCAAAAGTATTGTTTACATAACTGTATTTGTCAATTTAATGATTTAAACAAATAATTTGGCTTAACCCTTGTGATAGAAGAAATTGTTAAAAAGAACCAAATTTTTTATGTATTTAGTTAATTCAGTGCGTTAAGTTATAAGTATAATTTCTGTAAATTTAACTTCAAACAATGTGTATGTTCAGTACCTGTTATTGTGAGGAATACAAGGGCCTGATTTTTTTGTCACAAGGCAGTCAGTCCACGGCCAAGTTTCAGACGAGGAGCCTATGTTGGTTAGAAAAACAACAATGCTTCAACTTAACTGTGAAGTAAGTGTTACATAATTAGGCCATATGTTAAAACAATGCCAGTGTCGGCTCCATACGTACCTTCCTACTCTTCAAGAACTGTGAACTTTATGGTGAAGTTTTTACTGCCCGTAGATGTTCAGTAGTAAACTATTGTAGCAGTATGTGGAGGTTTGCCTGCAAACTATTACTGAGACCTATCGAAAGTTAAACAATAGTACATTGGCCTGTCCATATAACTGTGTATCCAACGAAGAAATAAAAGTAGGTGAACTGCTCCAAGTGGTGCCCTGACATGAGGAATATTGTATGTGAGCACAATAAACAAGGACTTGCGCACTTTGAAAAATGAAATCAATAGTGGTTTACAGTGAAGAGATGCTACAGCCAATCAGTGCTGCAGTTTCATGGCCACAGTATGACAGCAGCCAACCAAAGAGTAGCTTCTATGGAAGCAGTCATTGAGTGCATGAGCAGCCAAGCAGCACTTTGGTGGACACAGCTGATTGAGATAAACAAGACGCTTTGCTGAGAGAATTACAACATGCAGCAGACAAAAAATCAAGATGAGAACTGCAATAACAGCAGCAACAGAGCAGCAGAATTAAAAGTAGTAATTAAGCAGTAATTAAAAACAAGCTAATTCATTGTAAAAGCTGTTTTGTATTAAGTGATACATAATGAGTGACCTTAACAAACAAGACAGTGTGACTCAGAACAAAGCTGTAGAGGTTAAATTTTTAAGTGAACAGAAGGACTTAAGTGTGACTGGTCCTGTAGCCGATTATAAATCAAACAGGAATGTAACTTTGAATGATGGGGACAGAAGTCCTATTGTAGATGAAATGATAAAAGCACCATCTACAGTGTACGGTGAGGTGAGCGGAATGGACGAAAACAGTACTGAAGTACATAAGAGCATTAAGGTTAGAAGGATGAAGCTAGTAGCAAAAGTCAGCAAGGGCAAAAGTTTATGGCAGATGAAAATTTGGAAGCAGTGTTAAGGCAAATTATGAGTAGTTTGAGTAATGTTGTTGTTGTTGTGGTCTTCAGTCCTGAGACTGGTTTGATGCAGCTCTCCATGCTACTCTATCCTGTGCAAGCTTTTTCATCTCCCAGTACCTACTGCAACCTACATCCTTCTGAATCTGCTTAGTGTATTCATCTCTTGGTCTCCCTCTACGATTTTTACCCTCCACGCTGCCCTCCAATACTAAATTGGTGATCCCTTGATGTCTCAGAACATGTCCTACCAACCGATCCCTTCTTCTGGTCAAGTTGTGCCACAAACTTCTCTTCTCCCCAATCCTATTCAAAACTTCCTCATTAGTTATGTGATCTACCCATCTAATCTTCAGCATTCTTCTGTAGCACCACATTTTGAAAGCTTCTATTCTCTTCTTGTCCAAACTATTTATCGTCCATGTTTCACTTCCTTACATGGCTACACTCCATACGAATACTTTCAGAAATGACTTCCTGACACTTAAATCAATATAGGATGTTAACAAATTTCTCTTCTTCAGAAACGCTTTCCTTGCCATTGCCAGCCTACATTTTATATCCTCTCTACTTCGACCATCATCAGTTATTTTGCTCCCCAAATAGCAAAACTCAATTACTACTTTAAGTGCCTCATTTCCTAATCTAATTCCCTCAGCATCACCCGACTTAATTAGACTACATTCCATTATCCTTGTTTTGCTTTTGTTGATGTTCATCTTATATCCTCCTTTCAAGACACTGTCCATTCCATTCAACTGCTCTTCCAAGTCCTTTGCTGTCTCTGACAGAATTACAATGTCATCAGCGAACCTCAAAGTTTTTATTTCTTCTCCATGGATTTTAATACCTACTCCGAATTTTTCTTTTGTTTCCTTTACTGCTTGCTCAATATACAGGTTGAACAACATCGGGGAGGGGCTACAACCCTGTCTTACTCCCTTCCCAACCACTGCTTCCCTTTCATGTCCCTCGACTCTTATAACTGACATCTGGTTTCTGTACAAATTGTAAATAGCCTTTCGCTCCCTGTATTTTACCCCTGCCACCTTTAGAATTTGAAAGAGAGTATTCCAGTCAACATTGTCAAAAGCTTTCTCTAAGTCTACAAATGCTAGAAACGTAGGTTTGCCTTTCCTTAATCTTTCTTCTAAGATAAGTCGTAAGGTCAGTATTGCCTCACGTGTTCCAGTGTTTCTACAGAATCCAAACTGATCTTCCCCGAGGTTGGCTTCTACTAGTTTTTCCATTTGTCTGTAAAGAATTCGCATTAGTATTTTGCAGCTGTGACTTATTAAGCTGATAGTTCGGTAATTTTCACATCTGTCAACACCTGCTTTCTTTGGGATTGGAATTATTATATTCTTCTTGAAGTCTGTGGGTATTTCGCCTGTTTCATACGTCTTGCTCACCAGATGGTAGAGTTTTGTCAGGACTGGCTCTCCCACGGCCGTCAGTAGTTCCAATGGAATGTTGTCTACTCCGGGGGCCTTGTTTCGAATCAGGTCTTTCAGTGCTCTGTCAAACTCTTCACGCAGTATCATATCTCCCATTTCATCTTCATCTACATCCTCTTCCATTTCCATAATATTGTCCTCAAGTACATCGCCCTTGTATAGACCCTCTATATACTCCTTCCACCTTTCTGCTTTCCCTTCTTTGCTTAGAACTGGGTTTCCATCTGAGCTCTTGATATTCATAAAAGTCGTTCTCTTATCTCCAAAGGTCTCTTTAATTTTCCTGTAGGCGGTATCTATCTTACCCCTAGTGAGATAGGCCTCTACATCCTTACATTTGTCCTCTAGCCATCCCTGCTTAGCCATTTTGCACTTCCTGTCGATCTCATTTTTGAGACGTTTGTATTCCTTTTTGCCTGTTTCACTTACTGCATTTTTATATTTTCTCCTTTCATCAATTAAATTCAATATTTCTTCTGTTACCCAAGGATTTCTACTAGCCCTCGTCTTTTTACCTACTTGATCCTCTGCTGCCTTCACTACTTCATCCCTCAAAGCTACCCATTCTTCTTCTACTGTATTTATTTCCCCCATTCCTGTCAATTGCTCCCTTATGCTCCCTCTGAATCTCTGTACAACCTCTGGTTCTTTTAGTTTATCCAGGTCCCATCTCCTTAAATTCCCACCTTTTTGCAGTTTCTTCAGTTTTAATCTACAGGTCATAACCAATAGATTGTGGTCAGAGTCCACATCTGCCCCTGGAAATGTCTTACAATTTAAAACCTGGTTCCTAAATCTCTGTCTTACCATTATATAATCTATCTGATACCTTTTAGTATCTCCAGGGTTCTTCCATGTATACAACCTTCTTTCATGATTCTTAAACCAAGTGTTAGTTATGATTATGTTGTGCTCTGTGCAAAATTCTACCAGTCGGCTTCCTCTTTCATTTCTGTCCCCCAATCCATATTCACCTACTATGTTTCCTTCTCTCCCTTTTCCTACACTCGAATTCCAGTCACCCATGACTATTAAATTTTCGTCTCCCTTCACAATCTGAATAATTTATTTTATTTCATCATACATTTCTTCAATTTCTTCGTCATCTGCAGAGCTAGTTGGCATATAAACTTGTACTACTGTAGTAGGCGTGGGCTTCGTATCTATCTTGGCCACAATAATGCGTTCACTATGCTGTTTGTAGTAGCTTACCCGCATTCCTATTTTCCTATTCATTATTAAACCTACTCCTGCATTACCCCTATTTGATTTTGTGTTTATAACCCTGTAGTCACCTGACCAGAAGTCTTGTTCCTCCTGCCACTGAACTTCACTAATTCCCACTATATCTAACTTCAACCTATCCATTTCCCTTTTTAAATTTTCTAACCTACCTGCCCGATTAAGGGATCTGACATTCCACGCTCCGATCCGTAAAACGCCAGTTTTCTTTCTCCTGATAACGAGTAATATGAGTACGAAAAAAGACATTAGTAGAGTGGAAAATAGCATGAAAAAAGATATTAGTAGGGAGGAAAAGCAAACTGATAGCATTAGAACTGACATGGTTAACTTAAAAGATGAACTGAAGAAAGAAATTAAAAGGGAGTTTAAGGTAGTTAGTGCTAATCTTTCAGAATTAAATAGGTTGTTTGATGGGGTACTTAAAAGATGGTGATAATAATAATGAGAAATTAACATTGAGTAGTAACTGGGTAGAAGAGAGAGAGAAACATTGTGATGACAATAGTAGGAAGGTGGAGGTTTTCGAAAAACAATGTGCTGAAAATAGGGTTAAACTTGAGAACCAAATCGATCATATTAAAAATGATTCAGAAACTGAGGTAGAAACCAAGTGTGCAGTAGTGGTAGAGGAAAAATTGGTAAAAGCAAATGAAAATATAGATTCAAAATTGGATAAACTAGAGAAAAGGGTGGAAGGAGTACAAAATCTAAAGCATAGAGAATGTGACAGTGGGTCTGATATTTTGGTAAGCAGGATGATAGTTTTTCCAGGGAAAGGATTAATGACGATTTGTTGTATGAAGAAGAGGAAGTGTGGCACCCTGTAAAAACAGCAAGTATACAAGGCTACGTGTTAAGTGTTTACTAGACAGTGGAAGTGATATGAATGGCCTGTCACAAGTATTTTGTGAATCTATTCAGAACACAGAGAGTATTGTAGTGATGCATGTTTCCGGAATAAAAATTGTTGGTGCTGCTCTTAAGCTATCAAAGAGTGTGTAACAAAAGTACTATTAACTGTGAAATTGGCAGGACAGTTGTTGGGGTTCACTTTGTTGGTGATCCAAAATCTCAGCATTGATGTAATATTTGGAGCTAATTTCATGTGCAAATAACAAGTAGGGGGTTCAACATTCTGTGTTGGATTCATTATATGGCGATAATACTTACCCAAGCTGTCTGTCTCACTTTTCATGTTTCCTGAGGCAGTCAAACTCTTCTCCTATTCTATCTGCAATTTATAAGTGCATCACAACCATTTCATCTTCGACTTTCATGTAATTTTGTGCAGTAGAATGCTTCAGTATAGGAATATTGTAGAAAAGGTTTCTCTAGTGTTATCGGCATGTCTATGTATATTTATGTTGTGTTAAAATATATTATGACTTACCAAATGAGAAAGTGCTGGTAGATAGACACAATAAAAAACACACAAACGTGTGTGTGTTTGTGTGTTTTTGGTGTGTTTTTTATTGTGTATATCTACCAGCACTTTCTTGTTTAGTAAGTCACAGCATCCCTTTAAATATATTTTTCCCATGTGGAATGTTTCTTTCTATTATATTTATGTTGTGTTAGTTATAAATAATGGAGTCATAAGAGGATGGAAGAAAATAAAGTGGTACCGTGGTTAAAGAATTTTTGTCAAAACAAGAAGGTAAGGTAAACAGAAAATGAAAGGTGTCACCATACGTGAACTGTAATTAACATCTCAAGAAATCAGCTCATTGGTGTAGCAGCAGAAGCAATATGCAGTATAAACCATCTTGAATATGAGATATTAATATTAATTGTGGTATAATAGAAGTGTTTGTGTTCGGTACAGTCAATATACTGCAATAACTACCTACCCATAGAAGTGTGTCATGGTACAACCTTTTCTAACATTAAGGGATTCAAACTTTAGATATAGTTGGCTTTAGTAATGTGTGTGGAAATAGTAAGCAAGATTTGTATGTACATAGCCCTTCAGGCTAGAATATTAAGAAATTTGATGGAATAGTTTTGTGAAGTGATAATTTTGTCTGATCAGTAATGAAAGTTAAATTTGCCTTAGTGTAAGGATCTTTTACTGTGGAGTGTTTTTCAGTAGAATCAATTTTGCAGTAAATAATCAGAGCAGGTGTTTATTTATTAGATAATGAAACAATAATGAAGTAATAAAATAAGGAATAATGTTAGGGTATTAGTGGTTAGGGAGCCTGTCTCTGCAGTTGGGATATTTGTTTGAGAATGCACTCCACTAGGTAACAGGGTAAGAAATGTAAGGGAAATAATGGTACTGACATACATGATTAATGAAAAAGATAACTGTATACAAACAAATGTGGTGTAACTACCTTGATGATCTACTGTTGGACTAGGCAACATTGGGTACTGTTTATATTGTGCAATTCATGACACTGCAGCTGAGAATGAGAGCCTAATAGAAGGAGCAATATTTTAGTGAGGTACAAGTTATATAATGCTTAATCATTGGACCTATATGTTATCTGAACACTTTTCTTTGTTTTCTAAGGAATTATGAGCTTGAAGTGGTAACACTGGGATGAAGAACAATAATTTTGCTGATTCACTGATAACTGTGGTGCTAGACTGATGTGAATATTCTGACAGGTAAATTATTTGGTAACATTTTGTGACTTTGTGAGGATTTAATTTTCTGGTTGAATGAGAGTAGTGCTCAGAGTGGAGTAGAGAAGTAGAGCAATGATTTGCTACAACTTTCATCCCCTTAATTTTGATTTGAGTAGTAATTAAGTTACGTGATGGTGACTCTTATTCTTTTTTCATAAAGTAATGATTAGTAAATCTATGCCACTGCACATCCTGAGTTTTTACTAGAGGCATCTTGAGTTTTTGCTATTTTGCAAATGGAAAAGAAACCAAACTCTTTCACGTTTAACCAGTTTCAGAAAGGTTATGAGTTAAAGTAATGTTTTGTAGTGCAATGTGCACTTGATTTAAAATTCTTTTTAGTCCACACCTTTCGTGCTACAGTCAATTTTAGTGCTAATTATTGTAATGTTATGAGAACTATGTAATATATCTGTTTATGATGTAATGACTACCATTTGCCATTAGTGTTAAACATTTTTTCTTAGACTTAAGTCAGAAGTAAAAGTAAGTATATTAATGTAAGGTATTTTGTCTAGTTTTTACATGTACTGTGGCAGAGTAAAACCACCTTCAAGGGAACTAATCACAGTGCATTTCCATGCTAACTGCCACTTGGACCTGTTGACGGTGTGGACAGCTTGATGAGAAAGTGTGTTAAAGCTCATTGAAAAAGTGAAAGTGCTAGTGAAAATTATTGAGCAAGTGAACTGTGATGTGCAGTGTAATTTAAATTTTGCCACCCGTGAGGATTAATTTTTTGTTAAGCAAGACAGTACTCGTACAAAATGTATCTTTAAATGTAATCTTCGCTTACAGAAGAAAGACATCACTTATGATTAAGATGCCTAATTTTTTTGTTAAAAGTATAATTTGTGGATATTTTGTGCAAATGTAAAATACACTGCATGTAAATATTTTAGATGGGAATTTTCATATGGCCAGTTAGTATAAGTAGGAATTTGAAAAATATATGTACTGTAGTTTTTGATAGGATTTCTTATGTAATGTTGTTTTGTGTGCGTAGATTTTAAACCCAATTTCTGGCATTACATGTTGTCATTGAATTGTCCAGTTAGCTATTTGCAATATCTATCTGGTCAATCCAATGAGGGGGTGATGTGACAAAGCAAGCCGGGATAATTTTAATTCCCCTCTTGTTTTGCCATCTGCCTCCTTAAATTTGTTTTTTCAATTTTAACTGATTACCATTAACATACGTGAATATAATCTGCATTTTCATAAAAGAGAAAGATTGGCCCTTAGTTTAAAGAATAAAACACCATATCTAATTTTGTGCTTAGTTTTAGGTATGTAATTGATTTTCTAATTTATTTCGATTATTCCTAGCATTCTTAAAATATTTATTTGGCTCTATTCAAAAACATGTTAGCCAAGCCAGACCTTAATTAATTCCAAAGTAATTAACAGTTTTGTCAAGAGTATTGCAATTTCATGATTTAAACAAATAATTCGGTTTAACCCTAGTAGTACAAGAAACTGTTACAAAGAACCAAATTTTCGATGTATTCAGTTAATTTAATGAGTTAAGTTCTGATTGCAATTTCCGTACATTTAACTTCAAATAATGTATAAGTTCAGTACCTATTACTGTGAGGATATACAAGGGCCCAATTTTTGGTCATGATTGAGTTTCAGATGAGGAGCCTGTGTTGGTTAGAATAACAACAATGCTTCAACTTAATTGTGAAATAAGTGTTACACAATTAGGCCATGTGATAAAACAATGACAGTGTCTGCTCCGTATGTACCTCCCAATTCATCAAGAACTGTGAACTTTGTGGTGAGGTTTTTACGTCTCGTAGATGTTCAATAGTAAACTATTACAGCAGTATGTGGAGGTTTGCCTGAAAACTATTAATGAGGCTTATCGAAAGTTAAACAATAGTGCATTGGCCATATAACTGTGTATTATTGGAGGTACTGTGAAATGCAACTGTGCAGCTCTCGGCTACATAATTTACAGTAGTCAGTGTCGGAATCCACAACCCATTTTTTGCAGTCAGTGTAGCAACTCAGTACATCGACACCAAGGACAACCAACGAAGAAATAGAAGTAGGTGAACAACTACAAGCATTAAGAAACTTATAATAAAAATATAATGTTGATGAGCTACCACAAAATTACACTCTCTAGTCAAATTACATGTAACATTAACAAACAACATTGTAAAATCATATATTACCATAACTAAGTACTGATATTACAACACATGACTTTTGTAAAATAACTTTTAATATCTGTAAGAATTTCAATGCCAATTTTGGTTCTGGTTAAGCACTTATGTATGAAAGTAATACTGTAATAAATCTGTAAAATGTAAACTTTCATGGTCAGAAATGTCACAATTAATAAAATGTTCCAGACTATTATGCTGTGGTTGAATGGATTTCACCTTAAAACCTGATGTTTCATCCCCATCCATGGAGGACATTTTCAAGGGGGATCATAGCTCACTACTGACTCAGCAGTGAGACAGGGTGTGAATTGGACATTCAGCAAAGCTGTAATACTCCTTGAAAACGTTCTCTACAGATGGGGACAAAACTTCTAAGTGAGCCATGGTGTGAATCAGACATTCAACAAAGCTACTACTCCCCTTGAAAATGTGCTCTGCAGGTGGGGACGAAATATTGGATTTTAAGGTGAAATCCATTCGACCATAACATTTTATTAATTGCTACTGTAAGAATTGTTTGATACTGGAAGTTTTCTGCAGACCTCAATTTTTTTCTGAGGTGAAATGGACATGAAATGTGTACATTCTAGTGGTCAGATATTTGTGAGTATTGCTCTGTAATTTGCACTATTGCTGAAAACTGGTGGAAGTGATGCAACGTACATACTGGGTAGTTATCAACATACCAGTGAATAAAGGAAGATGTCTACCAGCTTAAAAGTGTTCTTACTTATTTAAGAGACAATAGGGTCCCTTGGTACACAGAAACCACATTGAACCTTGAATCTGGGAAACACAATACAACTTGATGAAAACAACTCAACAAAAGATAGGTGCCAAATTTTTATATCTGTAGTCACTTCACCATCTTGCAGCAACAGATTTTGCTGTGCATAACTCATGAACCATTTGAATTGCAGACAAGAAAGCTGAGTGCAGCTTACAGTAGTCAACTCTGTTTGCTGGCACAATGTAGGTGTAGATGTAGGTGTGTGTGTGTGTGTGTGTGTGTGTGTGTGTGTGTGTGTGTGTGTGTGAGAGAGAGAGAGAGAGAGAGAGAGAGAGAGAGAGAGAGAGAGAGAGAGAGCTAATGAAGCTTTTATTCTTTGGGTGCCTGTTGAGAGCTCAACGTATCTGCTATTTGGTGAGTGGTCTCCTTTACTCCTAATTTTTTTTCTAATTCCACCAAATTCAGAGAACAAACTGTAATCAAGAGTTAAAACTTCATTACTACCAGTATTGTATAATCTTGCATTATCAAGTGAAATACATACAAAATGCTGAAAAATAAACATTTCAAGTATAATGTAAAAGCACTTGGTAACATTATTAAACAAGAAACAAATTATAAATGAAACTGACTCACCAGAAAATAACTGTTGTTGATATAATGACACACTGAATAATTGGCACCATATTCAAAGTTTACTTGTGCAAGTGGGCAGTCTGAGTTGCACTTAGTAATATCAATCATGTCCAGGTGGATTAAATTTACTTCAGTTGACACTTCATGCACAATTAACAATATTATTTTCTAAAATGCAAGAATAAAACTAAATCCATAGGGTCAATGAAAGGTAGTAATTTAATTTTGTATGATGGTGTTTCCTATAGACTGTTAAAATCTTCTGCTGTCTTGATATGACTACCATTAAAGTACAAGGGCAAGTCACACATTATCTGAAGAACATTTTTCTAATTTACTACAACAATACAAAATTTACTATAACATCACTTTTCAATAGTCACCCTACTTTTCAGTCCACTTGGTCCGTGGTTGCACAGGCTTTCCAATACCTTCGGAAGAGAATTTTCAATCCATTAGTAAGCACTAATGCAATAGGTATCTGTTCAGAGGCAAGACAAACGTGTGGTTCCTGAAGAGGGGCAGCAGCCTTTACAGTAGTTGCAGGGGCAACAGTCTGGATGATTGACTGATCTGGCCTTGTAACACTAACGAAAAAGGCCTTGCTGTGTTGGTACTGCGAACGGCTGAAAGCAAGGGAAACTACAGCCGTCATTTTTCCTGAGGGCATGCAGCTTTACTGTATGATTAAATGATGATGGCGTCCTCTTGGGTAAAATATTCTGGAGATAAAATAGTCTCCCATTCAGATCTCCGGGCGAGGACTACTCACGAGGACATTGTTATCAGGAGAAAGAAAACTGGCGTTCTACGGATCGGAGCGTGGAATGTCAGATTCCTTAATCGGGCAGGTAGGTTAGAAAATTTAAAAAGGGAAATGGTTAGGTTAAAGTTAGATATGGTGGGAATTAGTGAAGTTCGGTGGCAGGTGGAACAAGACTTTTGATCAGGTGAATACAGGGTTATAAATACAAAATCAAATAGGAGTAATGCAGGAGTAGCTTTAATAATGAATAGGAAAATAGAAGTGCGAATAAGCTACTACAAACAGCATAGTGAACGCATTATTGTGGCCAAGATAGACATGAAGCCCACGCCTACTACAGTAGTACAAGTTTATATGCCAACTAGCTCTGCAGATGATGAAGAAATTGATGAATTGTATGATGGGATAAAAGAAATTATTCAGGTAGTGAAGGGAGACGAAAATTTAATAGTCATGGGTGACTGGAATTCGACAGTAGGAAAATGGAGAGAAGGAAACATAGTAGGTGAATATGGATTGGGGCTAAGAAATGAAAGAGGAAGCCGTCTGGTAGAATTTTGCACTGAGCATAACTTAATCATAGCTAACACTTGGTTCAAGAATCATGAAAGAAGGTTGTATACATGGAAGAACCCTGGAGATACTAGAAGGTTTCAGATAGATTATATACTGGTAAGACAGAGATTTAGGAATCAGGTTTCAAACTGTAAGACATTTCCAGGGGCAGAGGTGGACTCTGACCACAATCTATTGGTTATGAACTGTAGATTAGAACTGAAGAAACTGCAAAAAGGTGGGAATTTAAGGAGATGGGACCTGGATAAACTGAAAGGACCAGAGGTTGTAGAGAGTTTCAGGGAGAGCATAAGGGAACAATTGACAGGAATGGGGGAAAGAAATACAGTAGAAGAAGAATGGGTAGCTTTGAGGGATGAAATAATGAAGCAGCAGAGGATCAAGTAGGTAAAAAGACGAGAGCTAGTAGAAATCCATGGGTAACAAAGGAGAAACTGAATTTAATTGACGAAAGGAGAAAATACAGAAATGCAGTAAATTAAGCAGGCAAAAAAGAATACAAACGTCTCCAAAATGAGATCGACAGGAAGTGCAAAATGGCTAAGCACAGATGCCTAGAGGACAAATGTAAGGATGTAGAGGCTTATCTCACGAGGGGTAAGATAGATACTGAATACAGGAAAATTAAAGAGACCTTTGGAGAATAGAGAACCACTTGCATGAATATCAAGAGCTCAGATGGAAACCCAGTTCTAAACAAAGAAGGGAAAGCAGAAAGGTGGAAGGAGTATATAGAGGGTCTTATACAGAGGTGATGTTCTTGAGGACAATATTATGGAACTGGAAGAGGATATACATGAAGATTAAATGGGAGATACGATACTGTGTGAAGAGTATGATAGAGCACTGAAAGACCTAAGTTGAAACAAGGCCCCGGAAGTAGACAACATTTCATTAGAACTACTGATAGCCTTGGGAGAGCCAGTCCTGACAAAACTCTACCATCTGGTGAGCAAGATGTATGAGACAGGTGAAATTCCCTCAGACTTCAAGAAGAATATAATAATTCCAATCCCAAAGAAAGCAGGTGTTGACAGATGTGAAAATTACCGAACTATCAGTTTAATAAGTCACAGCTGCAAAATACTAATGCGAATTCTTTACAGACGAGTGGAAAAACTGGTAGAAGCCGACCACGGTGAAGATCAGTTTGGATTCTGTAGAAATGTTGGAACACATGAGGCAACACTGACAGGCAAACCAACATTTCTAGCATTTGTAGACTTACAGAAAGCTTTTGACAATGTTGACTGGAATACTCTCTTTCAAATTCTGAAGGTGGCAGGGGTAAAATACAGGGAGTGAAAGGCTATTTACAATTTGTACTGAAACCAGATGGCAGTTATAAGAGTTGAGGGACATGAAAGGGAAGCAGTGGTTGGGAAGGGAGTGAGACAGGGTTGTAGCCTCTCCCTGACGCTATTCAATCTGTATATTGAGCAAGCAGTGAAGGAAACAAAAGAAAAGTTTGGAGTAGGTACTAAAATCTATGGAAAAGAAATAAAAACTTTGAGGTTTGCCGATGACATTGTAATTCTGTCAGAGACAGCAAAGGACATGGAAGAGCAGTTGAACGGAATGGACAGTGACTTGAAAGGCGGGTATAAGATGAACATCAACAAAAGCAAAATGAGGATAATGGAATGTAGTTGAATTAAGCCTGGTGATGCTGAGGGAATTAGATTAGGAAATGAGATACTTATAGTAGTAAAGGAGCTTTGCTATTTGGGGAGCAAAATAACTGATGATGGTTGAAGTAGAGAGGATATAAAATGTTGACTGGCAATGGCAAGGAAAGCATTTTTGAAGAAAAGAAATTTGTTAACATCGAGTATAGATATAAGTGTCAGGAAGTCATTTCTCAAAGTATTTGTGTGGAGTGTAGCCATATACGGAAGTGAAATATGGACGATATATAGTTTAGACAAGAAGAGAATAGAAGCTTTCGAAATGTGGTGCTACAGAAGAATGCTGAAGATTAGATCAGTAGATCACATAACTAATGAGGAGGTTGTTGTTGTTGTGGTCTTCAGTCCTGAGACTAGTTTGATGCAGCTCTCCATGCTACTCTATCCTGTGCAAGCTTCTTCATCTCCCAGTACCTACTGCAACCTACATCCTCTGAATCTGCTTAGTGTATTCATCTCTTGGTCTCCCTCTAAGATTTTTACCCTCCATGCTGCCCTCCAATGCTAAATTTGTGATCCCTTGATGCCTCAAAACATGTCCTACCAACCGATCCCTTCTTCTAGTCAAGTTGTGCCACAAACTTCTCTTCTCCCCAATCCTATTCAATACCTCCTCGTTAGTTACGTGATCTACCCACCTTATCTTCAGCATTCTTCTGTAGCACCACATTTCGAAAGCTTCTATTCTCTTCTTGTCCAAACTAGTTATCGTCCATGTTTCACTTCCATACATGGCTACACTCCATACAAATACTTTCAGAAACGACTTCCTGACACTTAAATCTATACTCGATGTTAACAAATTTCTCTTCTTCAGAAACGATTTCCTTGACATTGCCAGTCTACATTTTATATCCTCTCTACTTCAACCATCATCAGTTATTTTACTCCCTAAATAGCAAAACTTCTTTACTACTTTAAGTGTCTCATTTCCTAATCTAATTCCCTCAGCATCACCCGATTTAATTTGACTACATCCATTATCATCGTTTTGCTTTTGTTGATGTTCATCTTACGTCCTCCTTTCAAGACACTGTCCATTCCGTTCAACTGCTCTTCCAAGTCCTTTTCTGTCTCTGACAGAATTACAATGTCATCGGCGAACCTCAAAGTTTTTACTTCTTCTCCATGGATTTTAATACATACTCCAAATTTTTCTTTTGTTTCCTTTACTGCTTGCTCAGTATACAGATTGAATAACATCGGGGAGAGGCTACAACCCTGTCTCACTCCTTTCCCAACCACTGCTTCCCTTTCATGCCCCTCGACTCTTATAACTGCCATCTGATTTCTGTACAAATTGTAAATAGCCTTTCGCTCCCTGTATTTTATACCTGCCACCTTCAGAATTTGAAAGAGAGTATTCCAGTTAACACTGTCAAAAGCTTTCTCTAAGTCTACAAATGCTAGAAACGTAGGTTTGCCTTTTCTTAATCTTTCTTCTAAGATAAGTCGTAAGGTTAGTATTGCCTCACATGTTCCAACATTTCTATGGAATCCAAACTGATCTTCCCCGAGGTCCGCTTCTACCAGTTTTTCCATTTGTCTGTAAAGAATTCGCATTAGTATTTTGCAGCTGTGACTTATTAAACTGATAGTTTGGTAATTTTCACATCTGTCAACACCTGTTTTCCTTGGGATTGGAATTATTACATTCTTCTTGAAGTCTGAGGGTATTTCGCCTGTCTCATACATCTTGCTCACCAGATGGTAGAGTTTTGTCATGAGTGGCTCTCCCAAGGCCATCAGTAGTTCTAATGAAATGTTGTCTACTCCCGGGGCCTTGTTTCGACTCAGGTCTTTCAGTGCTCTGTCAAACTCTTCACGCAGTATCTTATCTCCCATATCGTCTTCATCTACATCCTCTTCCATTTCCATAATATTGTCCTCAAGTACATCGCCCTTGTATAAACCCTCTATAAACTCCTTCCACCTTTCTGCCTTCCCTTCTTTGCTTTGAACTGGGTTGCCATCTGAGCTCTTGATATTCATACAAGTGGTTCTCTTCTCTCCAAAGGTCTCTTTAATTTTCCTGTAGGCAGTATATATCTTACCCCTAGTTAGATAAGCCTCTACATTCTTACATTTGTCCTCTAGGCATCCGTGCATCCGTGCTTCCTGTCGATCTCATTTTGGAGACGTTTGTATTCTTTTTTGCCTGCTTCATTTACTGCATTTTTATATTTTCTCCTTTCATCAATTAAATTCAATATTTATTCTGTTACCCAAGGATTTCTATTAGCCCTCGCCTTTTTACCTACTTGATCGTCTGCTGCCTTCACTACTTCATCTCTCAGAGCTACCCATTCTTCTTCTACTGTATTTCTTTCCCCCATTCCTGTCAATTGTTCCCTTATGCTCTCCCTGAAACTCTCTACAACCTCTGGTTCTTTCAGTTTATCCAGGTCCCATCTCCTTAGATTCCCACCTTTTTGCAGTCTCTTCAGTTTCAATCTGCAGTTCATAACCAATAGATTGTGGTCGGAATCCACATCTGCCCCTGGAAATGTCTTACAGTTTGAAACCTGATTCCTAAATCTCTGTCTTACCAGTATATAATCTATCTGATACCTTTCAGTATCTCCAGGGTTCTTCCATGTATACAACCTTCTTTTATGATTCTTGAACCAAGTGTTAGCTATGATTAAGTTATGCTCTGTGCAAAATTCTACAAGGCGGCTTCCTCTTTCATTTCTTCCCCCCAATCAATATTCACCTACTATGTTTCCTTCTCTTCCTTTTCCTACTGACGAATTCCAGTCACCCTTGACTATTAAATTTTCGTCTCCCTTCACTACCTGAATAATTTCTTTTATCTTGTCATACATTTCATCTATTTCTTTATCATTTGCAGAGCTAGTTGGGATATAAACTTGTACTACTGTAGTAGGCATGGGCTTTGTGTCTATCTTGGCCACAATAATGCGTTCACTATGCTGTTTGTAGTAGCTTATTCGCACTCCTATTTTTTTATTCATTATTAAACCTACTCCTGCATTACCCCTATTTGATTTTGTATTTATAACCCTGTAATCACCTGACCAAAAGTCTTGTTCCTCCTGCCACCGAACTTCACTAATTCCCACTACATCTAACTTTAACCTATCCATTTCCCTTTTTAAATTTTCTAACCTACCTGTCCGATTAAGGGATCTGACATTCCACGCTCCGATCTGTAGAACGCCAGTTTTCTTTCTCCTGACAATCAGGAGGTATTGAATAGAATTGGGGAGAAGAGGAGTTTGTGGCACAACTTGACTAGAAGAAGGGATTGGTTGGTAGGACATGTTCTGAGGCATCAAGGTGTCACCAATTTAGTACTGGAGGGTAGGGTGGAGGGTAAAAATCGTAGAGGGAGACCAAGAGATGAATACACTAAGCAGATTCAGAGGGATGTAGGCTGCGATAGGTACTAGGAGATGAAGAAGCTTGCACAGGATAGAGTAGCATGGAGAGCTGCATCAAACCAGTGTCAGGACTGAAGACCACGACAACAGCAACCACAAGAACAACAACAGTAAGCACTTCACAGTGGCAAAACATTGCCCTCATGTTTTGCTGAAAGTCTTCTTTGGATTTCAGATAAACCTTCAGATCACAAATGCAGGGTAAAGAATGCCATTCAGAATTGGAGTAAATAGAGAATGGGAAACTATGCTTATTTTGCAAAAGCACAAAGTGAACTGATTTGATAAATGTTGAAATCTTTTTGAGAATGAAGAGAACTGTAGCATCTAGCAACTAGCAAGTACATTATACCATGGGTGATAATCTTGTGTGTCTCTTCTACATGGATAAATTGGTGAAATGTGATACAGAGTTCACCTCACTCACTCAGTGATATGCCATTTACTGCTGCATATCTTTTGCGTTTATTTACTATTATTATAATAGCAGGTGGACACAGAAATGTAGCCTAGATTAATGATGTTACAATTTATGTACATTTTAGTTCGGACTCTACTAATTGACTGGAAGCAGGATGTTGTATTCATAGTGAGATCTTGCATGAAATTCATACACAGTTTTTTAGGATTTTTAGCTATGAATGGTTATTCAAATAAGCTCTTATTTCACTAAAAGTTTGTTATTTATAGTGAAAGTTGTATGTTATGTTACTAATGTCAAATCTGACAGTCCCACTTATTTAATAATACAAAAATATCTCTACAATAATGAGAAAGAAAAATGTTCGCAAATGATTCCTAAATAAGTTAAATAATGCCAGAATGATTACCCATTCTATTGACTCCGTGTAACTGGATGTTGCAGATAAGCTTCGTTGACATATTTCAACTGTGCATCTTCTTGTGTCTTCAAATAGTATTTTCACTTCTCTGTAGACAAAAATATTAAAAGTAACGTGGGCATAGCAATAACAGACAAATACTCGTATAAGGTTCAACTTTTGCTTACCCTACAGAATGAGGATTAACTATAAATTACAGTTATTAAGGTGTGATATTTAAAGCACATCAGAGGTTTCTTGCTTTCCTGATGCATGGAGATAGAACAAGAGTAAATATCTAAATGCTATTTTTGTATATAAAATGTGAAAACATTCACAAATTTTATTTACTTTTCTTCATTTTCAGGGTGGCTATCAACTTCTTTCACAGGAGGAACTGTCCGTAAAGATGTATCTTCAGGCTCCTCTTTACGATCTTGATAACTTGGTTTGTGGAGTCCATGGAATGCCTCCAAGTGGAAATTTTGGTTAAGGTTCTCTGAATCAATGTCTGAACTCAGACGCATCACTCCAATGGCTAAATGATCATTATCCTGTACAAACAAATGTTAATTGTTGTGATATCTGTTAGAATTAATAACATTATTATTATAATATTATATTTAGACTCATTGATATTTTAGGTCATACACACTTATCGATACTGAATTATAACCAGCTGTCCAGTCAGTTAAGCTGTCCACATATCCATGACCATGAACTATAATAAAACTGCATAGCACACCATGGTAAGGCTAATCAGCAAAACCCTAATCAGTAAACAGGTAGTGAGTATTATAAAGGTGCAAGGAAATTAAAGGTTCTATCAACGTGTGACAAGGGCAGATCAAGATGACTTAGAATACTGCCTCATTGATCTCACAAAAGACTTCATCTTAAAAGTTGGAATGTAGCAAAGAGGAAGTCTTCAATTTCTATAATACGGCTCCTAATACAAATACTGTTTTTCCCCCCTATTCTGCTCTCTTTCCTGCAGATATGTATACCATGCAATTATGTATTCTCCAAATTCTTTTCTAAACTATAATTTTCCAAATCTTATTTTTCTGTGTGTAGTTTTCAGGCAGCTAATAACTACAGTATAAATAATTCTTGAAATGTTTTCCTCAATGAAATACTAAAAATTTACAATTTGCTACAATGATGTGCACTTCAATTTCAATCCTACTAATAATTCTCTAATTTAAGATTGACATACTTTATCTAAAGGCCCACATTTTTTCCTCTGTAAAAAAACATCTGACCTTTTTCAAAACTATGTATTTAAAAAGTTATATATAAAAACAAAGATGAGGTGACTTACCGAACAAAAGCGCTGGCAGGTCGATAGACACACAAACAAACACAAACACACACACAAAATTCAGGCTTTCGCAACAAACTGTTGCCTCATCAGGAAAGAGGGAAGGAGAGGGGAAGACGAAAGGAAGTGGGTTTTAAGGGAGAGGGTAAGGAGTCATTCCAATCCCGGGAGCGGAAAGACTTACCTTAGGGGGAAAAAACCTGCCAGCGCTTTTGTTCGGTAAGTCACCTCATCTTTGTTTTTATATATAATTGTTTCCCATGTGGAATGTTTCCTTCCATTATATTTAAAAAGTTATCTTTATTCAAATTTATTGTTGACATAAGAATTCTAGAATGTTTGAGTCTCAGAATGCAGTACTTTCAAAAACCTTTGCCATAGTATTGCAGACCTGCCTTCTTCAGGTAGAAGGGCTGAAGGGGAAGGAAGAAGGATGAAGGAAAAGGACTGCAGAGGTCTAGGAAAAAGGGTAGATTTTTGGAAAGTGGCTCAGAACCACGGGTCAGGAGATAATTACTCTACAGGCTGAGAAGGAAAGTCTTTCCTTCTCATTCTGTATGGTAAGTCTCCCCTGACCCGCAGTTCTGGGTGACTGAACGTCTTTTACTAGAGCTCTATTTGGATGTCTTGTTTTGATGTACACAGCATGCTTGTTTTGATGTACACAGCATGATCATGTTGTGCTGTGTAATATGTGCAAAATAAAGTGTCGCATACTTATTATTCGTATTTTGTGGTTACCAGTAAACATTCATACGCAAATCCATTCCCATTACATGTTAGGGATTCAGCACCAGTGCTGTTTGCAGACGACACAAGTCCATTGACTGAAGTAAATAATGAAGAAGATCTTTCTGCATCTGCAAAGGATGTTATAAAAGAAGTGAACAAATGGTTTACCAGAAACACACAGATAGTAACAACACAGAAAACAGTACTCATGAATTTCCATACACATCAAAATAAAAATGCAGCACAGCCACTTATATATATGGGTAAGCTAAATACTAGTGCTACTACTGAAACTAAATTTCTTGGGATTCATATCAAAGAAAATGTTAAATGGACCCCCTCATATCACATCTCTAAATTCAAAACTAACAAAAATGAGCTATGTAATAAGAATAGTTTGCAACAATACTAGTGCTGAAACAGTTAGGGTTTTATACTTCATTTGTATACGTTCAATACTGAGGTAGAATATAATTTTATGGAGAAATGTACAGCAGATCAAAGCCATTTTCAGGAAACAAAAGGTGATTATAAGACTAATGAAACAAGGAATCAGCAGAAAACCATGCAAGCCTTTCTTTAAAGGTCTAAAAATCTTACCACTGTCCTGCATTTATATGGTGAAAGTAGTTGTGCATGTCAAAAAAAGGATACTGAGGAAAGAAAACCTTTTTGCTCAAAACAAAATTGTCCATGATTACACTACCAGACCACACAGTGACACCACATTATACCTAAAAGGTGAATATCATGCAGTAACAAAACTACATAACAGCTTACCCAGAAATATAAAACCTCTTTCTGAAGTATATAACTTTAAAAAGTCTGTGACAGCTTATCAGCTACAAAACTACTTTTATTCTCCCTTGCAGTACCTTATGCATGAAAACATGTAATTCATACATTTAACTGTAAAAGTACAGTGTGCAGTTAAATTTGTAATTATTCAATGTATGAATCCAATTTGCTATAAAAAATTTAATGACATTTGTCTGCTAGTTGTGAAACCAACAAATAATAAGATTTTTTGTCTGACTCATTCCACATGTTTACGATTTATGGTGAAATGATCCATGGAACATTATACTGTCTCACTAACTAGCTAACTAAATAACTAACACCTAGCAGTTGACAACTGACTTTATAAGAAAATGAATAAGAATTCAGAAGAAAGTGATTAACACATCAGTGATCAACAGACTGTAGTTAAAGTATTGCTGACACTAATGTCAATTCCTGAAATAAAGGAATCTTGAACATAACCATAAAACAAGCTGAAAAGTCAATAGATAAGATGAATCATGTGTTCAGCGACTTGTGACTGCTGTCATAAGTAGCAATAGACAAACCAACATGTCCTTTCTGATAATGAACAAAATCACAAAGTTTTAGTTATCATCTCAAAAAAATAATGTTACACATTTCATTTGTTCTTCATTTGTAAGTACATTCCTGCAGACTCATTCACATTGAAATCTCTACACCAAGTACTGTTGCATGCCACTAGAGGATCAAATCAAAATGTACAGCCCACTGAAAAAGTGAAGATGAGCTGAGCCTTTTTACTTTGGCACCTCTACTATTGAGGTATGCTAATGTGATATGGAGATTTTATTGTGTATGAGGACTGCAAATAAACAAAACAATAATTATACAATGGAAAGTCCAGGTTTGAATATCGACTATATGACTACCCTACACATTCCTTTTCATAAAAATTTAATTATGTAACTTAATAAAGAAGGGAAAGCAGAAAGGTGGAAGGAGTATATAGAGGGTCTACACAGGGGCGACGTACTTGAGGACAAAATTCTGGAAATGAAAGAGAATGTAGATGAATACGAAATGGGAGATACAATACTGCATAACAGTTTGATAGAGCACTGAAAGACTTGAGTCGAAACAAGGCCCCGGGAGTAGACAACATTCCATTATAACTACTGATGGCCTTGGGAGAGTCAGTCCTGACAAAACTCTACCATCTGGTGAGCAAGATGTATGAGACAGGCGAAATACCCTGAGACTTCAAGAAGAATATAACAGTTCCAATCCCAAAGAAAACTAGTAGAAGCCAATCTTGGGGAAGATCAGTTTGGATTACGTAGAAATATTGGAACATGTGAGGCAATACTGACCTTACGACATCTTAGAAGAAAGATTAAGGAAAGGCAAACCTACGTTTCTAGCATTTGTAGACTTAGAGAAAGCTTTTGACAATGTTGACTGGAATACTCTCTTTCAAATTCTGAAGGCGGCAGGGGTAAAATACAGGGAGTGAAAGGTTATTTACAATTTGTACAGAAACCAGATGGCAGTTATGAGAGTCGAGGGACTTGAAAGGGAAGCAGTGGTTGAGAAGGGAGTGAGACAGGGTTGTAGCCTCTCCCCAATGTTGTTCAATCTGTATATTGAGCAATCAGTAAAGGAAACAAAAGAAAAATTTGGAGTATGTATTAAAATCCATGGAGAAGAAATAAAAACTTTAAGGTTCACCGATGACATTGTAATTCTGGCAGAGACAGAAAAGGTCTTGGAAGAGCAGCTGAACGGCATGGACAGTGTCTTGAAAGGAGGATATAAGATGAACATCAACAAAAGCAAAATGAGGATAATGGAATGTAGTCAAATTACGTCGGGTGATGCTGCAGGAATTAGATTAGGAAATGAGACACTTAAAGTAGTAAGGGAGTTTTGCTATTTGGGGAGCAAGATAACTGATGATGGTCAAAGTAGAGAGGATATAAAATGTACACTGACAATGTCAAGGAGATCGTTTCTGAAGAAGAGAAATTTGTTAACATCAAGTATAGATTTAAGTGTCAGGAAGTCGTTTCTGAAAGTATTGGTATGGAGTGTAGCCATGCAAGGAAGTGAAACATGGACGATAAATAGTTTGGACAAGAAGAGAATAGAAGCTTTCGAAATGTGGTGCTACAGAAGAATGCTGAAGATTAGATGGGTAGATCACATAACTAATGAGGAGGTATTGAATAGAATTTGGGATAAGAGGAGTTTGTGGCACAACTTGACAAGAGGAAGGGACCAGTTGCTAGGACATGTTTTGAGGCATCAAGGGATCACAAATTTAGCATTGGAGGGCAGCGTAGAGGGAAAAAATCGTAGAGGGAGACCAAGAAATGAATACACTAAGCAGATTCAGAAGGGAGTAGGTTGCAGTTAGTACTGGGAGATGAAGAAGCTTGCACAGGATAGAGTAACATGGAGAGCTGCATCAAACCAGTCTCAGGACGGAAGACCACAACAACAACAACTTTATAACTACTGCTCATATGAGCTGCTGCACTAAATACCCAAGTATTAGCCTTATCTGACATGAATTTTTCGACAGAAGTGACTCAACCGGTGCAATAAGCATCTATGTAGTATGGTTGATAACTGTAGGCTGATCAGGCAAGTAACAGTCTTCATCAGCTGTGTGGATAGATGTATGCGTCATTGGAGTCATGAGCATGAGGCTGTTGAGATATGTTTCAGGTTGTCCAATGTGCAAACTTCTGTTGCCAGTAATATGCTGTGAAGCATATTTAAATGGAAGATGTTAAATTTTTGCCAGCACTATACATTTGCAGGAACACTTCTAATATTACAATCCCACTGAAAGCAGAATACAACACTGTATTTTTTATGAAAAGTGATGGAGTCATTCAAAATTACAATGTATCAATGAAGTGTATTATGTGCAGGTATGACTTGAAGACCAATGTATGGAAAAACAATAAGCTTAAGAGACTACCCTTCACTCCCATATCTCAATTCCATCGAGAATTGGTGGAACTTTCTACTATGGTTCATTCAGTCATTCAAAACATCCTTAACGCCCATACTGATTTGAAGGTTGAATTACACACAGCAAGGTTGACCATGTCACATCTTTACTACTGGGATACGAAATAAGCACTATTTACTCACTTTAAATTTGACAGCATGTCCAATGATATTATTTCTGAACTCACTACCTCTATACACTCAGAGACTCAATTCCTAAGTCTCCACTGCCACCCATGTTAATTTATTTACATATTTAAGCTCTATTCAGAGAATGTCCAATCTACTACAATGACCTACATGTTACCTAGTCTGGCAACATCATGAGAAAACATTACATAAGAATTTAGTGAATTGCCTAAATGATGATTAATAATTACAATAAATTAACCATACTTGTCAAAAAAGTTAGAAAAATGAATAATAAGCTGTACACCTCACTTTTACCCCACAAATGCAAGCTGCCAAGACCAGAAGGCTGCACAAAGAGCACACTTTTTGGTCACAGGGACATACCAGTGTCGCTGCTCTGTACCCAGTTTTCATTTCACATTGCATACATATTTTCTCAAGGTGAAAGTGGAGTGAACAAGAACACAATCACATTGTTTGCACTGGATGAAATTTGTTTCTGTCCGAAGCATGCACTATAGCGTCAGTCTTATTCCAGATATCATTCTTCCTCTAACAGAGCACATTTTCAATCATATACACTGCATAATTTAATGTTTGTCTTACCCCCCCCCCCCCCCCCCCCCCACACACACACAGTCTCACAAAAAACAGGCTCCCACAGTCTCACAGAACACAGCTTTGTTAAAGGCAATCTCGTCCAACAATCAGTCAATCGCCCTTTCACTGCCACTTTACAATAGCAAGCTCATGCAGTCAACTTTACTAAGTCATGACTAGTGTCACATTCCTGTTCACCTCAGTAAAAGAGAATGAGCTGGTGTGTAGGAGTGACAACAATGCCACCATTCTTAGACTTTCATACCCAAGGAACTACAACAGGAAGGAAAGAAACCGGTATAGCTTTGATGTAACAGCAGTGTCTTGATTTCTGCTGTATGCAACCTTCAACAGGAGACTTTTATGCACTACATTTCTGATCCCTACTTATTGCTAGCACTTCATTAAAACAATGGTAAAATTGATTGCTGCTGTTGTTGTTGTTGTTGCTGCTACTGCTGCTGTTGATGATGATGATGATGATGGTAATTGTGTAGATGGTAGTATGATGTTCACTGCTTCACATTTCGGTCTTTAGCACCACTACCAAAATATATGGAGACAAATGTAAAAGCTGGTGAAAAATAAAAAAATGATACTAAAGCAAATGCAAAATGGCCAATATGGAGAAAAATAAAACACAAAAGCAGCTATAAATCCTTAGCATAGCGTCCTCTAGCATGGCCACTGTGTTTCTTATGAATTTAATGAAGAAAACAATGGCAGCTGTTTTGGTAAGTTCCTCCACAGGCTGGAAAATTGACACAGCTTCCATCCATGTATCCAGAAATTGTCCTGTTTACCACATAAAGGTATATGGATCAAGGACAATTTCTTTAGCATTCCTCATGAACAACTGGAACATGTACTGGATTCGGTTCTGATTTGCTAATGCACTGTACAGCATAGACAATACTGATCTTTGCACCTACATGAAGAACGGACAGTTGTAAACTTCACTGTTAGTGGAACATACATCCCAACCACTCTTCTCAAAAATAAATTGACTATGGTGAAAAGCTGTATCTCTGCTGGCAGTACACCTACATCTACATGATTACTCTCAGTGGACTTCTTTCAGGCAATGTTCTGTTTTGTAGAGGCATACTAGTCGGGAAGCTGTTGATAAAGCATAAATAGCTGACCAGCCCCCACTGACAAGTTTGTACCAGGCCCAGAGAGAACAATGAAATATTAATGGTCAATAATTACCCCATATTAGTACTAAACTGTGTGCTCTGCCACATGTTCATAACAAACTTACATTACATTTTCTTGTCTGAAAAATATCATCAAAAGTATTTCAGTGCAGTATTGGGCCACATCCAGTCCTTCTTTCTTGCTAAGCCATAGATTGTCAAGGATACATCATGTAGGGCAGTTGGAACATTGTAGAAGGTGTTCCATGTCCTGGCCTTCACCACAGACACATCTATTATTTGCTTTGTCTTTCAGGCACTATTTAATTAGATTTGTTTGCCTGTTCTGGAGCAATTTAATGTTATCCAAATATTTCAGCTTGATGTACTGCCACTGGGCAACTCTTGTCAGGCAGCATAGTACTTTGGGGACTCATTTAGGTAGGAGGTGATGCTCATCAAAAGTATGTTTAAATTATTCCACATACATACCATGTTCTCACTACATGAAAAACACAACGAACATTCAAATCTCCTGTATTTTCTGCTATAGTATTATGTACATCATTCACCAACCATCTGATGTCCCAACCCCATTTCAGGTTTGTTTACATGCCATTCATTTGAGTTTGTGACCCACCTGGAAAGGTTTGTCTCTACTGTTGTGCTTGTGGCCTTTGATAATACTGTACTACTGTACCCACCCAGAGGGTACCATAAAAATATGGAGTCATGTTAAGTTCACTTCACTATAAAATGTGTCGGCATGCAGCACAATGCTGGACACAGCAGTCATGTTCGACAGGAGCTCCCAAGGCTTCGCTCAATGGCAAACACCCGTAGTGCTCAAGCTATTCCATTTGTCTGTCATAATGCTTCCACCTGGGAGAACTTGCACTCGTTACCATAGTGTCATTTCTGAAATATAGGTGACTCATATAAACAACTGCCCTGTCACTACAGTTGAGAGTTCAACTGTACTGTCTGAATGCCAGGAAGTATCTCCTTTTCAGCTCAAAGAGTTATCACTCTGTGCTATTCAGTCAATTCTGAAACAAAGGTAACTCATCAAGAACTATTCATCACAGCTGTAAAAAGAAAGACAGCCTTTCCATGTGACTGCTCAGAAGTCACTAGCTCTCCTCTTCACTCCCCACCCACACCCCAATCATATGGACCTTTCCATATTCAATGGCATCTTCAGCAATGATACTGAACAACAGTGCCAACCTTTGGCACGTACTGCCACCCCTCACCCCCTTCCCCTCTATTGCTTATTGAGGTCCCTTGATCAAAATTTAAGCCACAGGACAGGAACTTGACTTAATATGAGAGATAGAAGCATGTACAGTACTCCCCTTCTCCAGGTCCCACAAGAATACTGTCACCAACATTATAGATTTCTGAGTCTCAAGTAGCCTGTTGAATATGGGCAGGAGTTTTTTTTGTAACTGTTTCACTCTTTCAACTAGATGCCCAAAAATTCCTCACAAAATCCTGACTGTCAACCTGGTATGGGTTTTGCTGCCATCCCCTATTGAATTGCTGGTTCTGAATTTGATGTATTCTCAAAATATTCCTCTTTGACCCTTTTCACTGAACAGCCAATTGCTGTGGATCAATTTTTTCTGGCAAAAGGTCATTAATAGACCAAAGGATGCTCAGTTGGGTGGCAATCCTAAAGCTCAGCAGTAGCTCTGTAGGAGTAGAGTTAAGGCTCTCACGTTTTTCCATGTTAAACACAACCGTCAACCATGGGAGCATACAATCATATTTCTCCTGATCCCTACTATGGTAGATTATCAGTGCTGCCTTCAAATTCAGGTTCACATTTCCTACACATGAAGGAGTGGGATGCAAGAATATGTGATTCTATGCCTGATGCCCATGCCGATGCAAATATTTGTAAATCCACCTGATATAAAACATGTTGCATTATTACTTACAATGTATTGAGAAGATTCGAAAATGCAAAAAAATATTTTTCAAATCCTTGCATTGTTTTTGCTTTGGTGGGGTAAAGCAAGGTGAGCTGGGTAAACTCATCAACACACACCAGTATGTATTGGTGTCACCTTTTAGATCTTAGCAAGGGTCACACAAAATCAATGAATAATTTTTGGAAAGTGTAGATGTCAACCATCCCACCTTAGCATTTTATGTGACTTTAGACATAGCACAATCCTTACAACTACCTACTCTGGTATTAATATTGCTGTCCATCCTTTTCCAAATGAATTACTTTCAGATTTTTGCTCTAGTTTTAAAGACACCTGAATGTCCACCCACTGGTGACGCATGGAAATATTTAAACAACAAGGGAATTGATTCCTGAGGCATGACTATCTTTAAAGTCTTTTTATAATGTGCACGGCAAAAGAGGACATTACCTTTAACAATATGCAGTTTGACAACCTGTTTCTTCAAGATTTTATTCATAATAGCAACCAGCTGCTCATCCTTCTCCTGATATTTTCTTATATCTCTAAACAACTGTTTCAAATGTGTTAATATAAAGCTTATGCGGGGGTAATTCTTCAGTGACTACTTGGTTACCATCCTCCCACTCTCCCTCCACCCCTTCCCTAAATATGCAGCTGAAACCATTTGCTGTCTGATTCTAGGACCCTCTTATGTTCCAAACTTGAAACTGGAATGTCGAAATTCTAGTCATCCACAGAGAAATTCTGCCTACTTAATGAATCATTATCAATTTCCAAGATGAACTGGGCATGCTGCAGATAGTACTTAAGTTTCTCCATCCAAAATAGTACTGCTAGGGCTTCTAATTTGTATACTGAGTATGCCTTTTCCAGTGGGTTCAACGTTCTTGATGCATTGCCACAACCAGTGCTGTTACTAATGCTTGTTTTAGTGGCACTCAAGCCATCCCCTGTGAGGGATTCCACGCAAACTTATGTCCTTTTCTACACAATTCACTCAACAGTCCAGTGTTCTTGGCAAATCCTGAGATGAATTTGCGAGTCAGCAGGAGACTACTGGCCTCCTGCACCCAATCAGAATTGATTGTTATCCCTTCCAGAGAAACAGTATGCCCTAAGAACTGCATTAACTTACAAGCCAACTTCACCTTGACTGTATTTACAGTTAATCCTGCTCTTCTAAATCTCTCAAAAAGTTCTCTTAAGTGCTGAACATGCTCACCCACTGAACAACTACAAATGGCCAAGTCATCCAGGTATTGGTACACAAATTGAAACTTTATGTATGACAAAATGCCACCCAGTAATTGGAAGGATACTGTAGGACCCATAAACAGACCAAAAGGAACCCTATTTCCCTCACAGATGTTCCAATTGGTTGTAAATGCTGTGATGGGTGTAGAACTTTCTGACTGGGAAATTTTATACTGGGTCTGGCTAAGGTGTAACATGGTAAACACCCCTGCACTCTGAAACCATCTGAAGCAAGTATGCAGATCAGGCAGTTGTACCAAACATAATATCACATTTTTATTTAATTTGCAATAACCAGTTGTCACTGGCTGATATTCTCCATTTGACTTTGGCACTAAAAATATGGAGGCTACATATGTAGTCTTGGAAGGCCGAATAATACCATGTCCAGCATCTGTTTAATTAATCCTTTCAATAACTTTATTCTAGGAGAGATCAAGCAATATGGTGGTTTTTAACTAGAATATTACCTGATAATTCAATATCATATTCCACTAATGAGTAACTCCTAATTTAAGTGTCAAAAGATCTGGGAATTCCAGACACAAGCTTTTTATTTCTTGCTGTGGCTCAGGATCCAAGTGCCCCAACTGTATACCTGAACTCTCTTCTCTTGCCCTGTTATGACTTGTCCACTACTTGCTACTACCATGGCAGCCCAGTCCTCACGACTGAAAAAGGAAAAACTTTCCTGTGGTGTGAATATTATAAAAAAAACTCTTGTCCCCCAGTCAGTTACCAAACCAGTCATCCAATTATGTCTGCTCCTAAAATACCAGAAGTAGCCAACTTGCCAATAACCTCCATTCTCACTTTCCAAGCAAAATCTTTTGTCCTAAGCTTCATGAACACTACCCCATTTACCTTGATGACAGACTACTGGCCTTATACTCTACATTATCATAATCTATCGCTGAAATGAAACTTCTTGAATCTAGCAAAGTGCAAAGGAGTTCATCATTAATGTTGCCACACATAAATGGTAAGTTTTGAAGCTCGGGTGACATCATTGCATGGGCAGCCTTGAGCATCTGCCTCTTTCCTTTCAGCAATTGTGAGGACCCCTGCACCCCTTTCCTTTTCTCACAATTCCTACTTACATGTCCCACTACATTAAAATACCATCACCTTATCCCATTTTACTTGTGATCCACCTTTTCACTCCCTACCTTCCTGTTACTGATTCTCTGCTGATCACCCATACTACCAAACTGAAAATTCTTCCTATTCCAACTCAGGCCCTTTTCTCTGTCACCTCAATCACCTTCTGTTCCCTATTGCATCATTTCATTTTACTTCCTTTACTCCACATATTCAGCAGCCTGAATATTGTGCACCAACTCCTCCAATAGTAGAAAGGCTGTATGTATTGTACAAAAGACTGCTCTCCGCCTGTCTCCAGGCGGCAACCCATGGATAATATCCTGAACTATTTCTTCTCAGTATGTCACAAAAAATGTAACACTAATGCCCCTTTTCTTACTATTTCTGCATATTTAATAACGGTTTCCCAATTATCCTGTTCCCTTCCATATTCATTACACACGGTCAAGTCACATTAGGTGACCACTGCCTCTGTTCTGTATCAACATGCAATAACTACTCAAGATAGCAGGTGGCAGCACTAGCAGTGGAAGGTATATAAAGCATGTCAGAGGGATGCAGAAAACAGTACAGCCACTGTCAAAATGAGGAAATGGAGTAATTTATCTCATGTTCAAAAGGCACGGTCATTGGCTTTTGGGCCAGCAGTGGAAGCATTTCTGAAATGGTCAAGTATGCAAACTATTGTATGCCACTGTGGTTGTGGCAAAATGGCCATGGCTAAAAATGGTGCAGAGGCAACTGTGGTGCACCACAGGTGCTAGATGAGAGGGCTGAACTATGGTTGCAGAGCTGTGCAGGAGCAAATAGGCATGCAACTGACAACAAAGATAAACCAGGAGTCTACGAACAGTGAATCATTAATGACCGTTTAGTGAATGTTGCTGCATATGGGCCTCCACAGCAGGCACCTGATTCTTACATCCATGCTGACTGCTGTTCATTGGCGACAAAGGCTGGAATTTGCACACCAATACAACATCCAGACACCCACTGAGTGGTGACACATGGCCTTTTCAGATGAATCATATTTTATGCTCCATCAGACAGATGACCGTTTGCATGTACAGCATGAAATATGTGAAAACTAACAACCTGCAACAATTGTCAAAAGTGCCCGTGCCAGAGAACATTCCCTGTGTGATCTCTCATCATTCTGGAAGGCACAATGGATCAACACAAGTACCGTATGCCTTTAACCTTATGGACCATATTGACACCTAAATGCAGTCTGTTTTTTCTGGCACAATAGCATCTACCAGCAGAACAATGCAATGTGTCACACAGCTAGCAGTACATGTGCATGGTTCAAAAAGCACCAAACACGCTGGATTTAAATCCAATTGAGAATCTGTAGGGCCACCTTGATCAGGCTGTTCGTGCTTTAGATCCTCAACCAAGAAATCTAGCACAGCTGGCCGCACTACTGGCATCAGCATGCCTCCACAACCCTGTCAGTGCCTTCCAGAACCTCACTGACCTCTTTCGCTGTGCCTTGCACAATGGTCTTTGCTACAAAACGTGGTTATTCAGGCTTCTGACAGGAGATAACATTAACACGACTGGACAGTGTAAATCATTTACTGGAGTGCTCATCGTGGAATAAGTCTACATATTCTATTATAGTGTAGCTTTCCTGTACAGCACCCAACATCCATTCCAACAAATTACCGTTAACCTTCCCCATTAGTAACTTTAAGATGTCCGTATCCACTGTATCAACTGCTCTAGCTTTCTGTTGAAATTCTGCAACAAAATATAGAAGCCTAATAACTCCCCAACCTAATTCAATGATAATCTCTGCACACTTCCAAACATCCTTGCAATGGGTTTATTAGCTTGGCAAATGGTTTACCTGACATCACATCTCCCTCAGCTAACATTGCTCACCTTACCCCACTATGCTTCCAGTCTCACTCCATGCCTGGCATATACTTGCAAGCCAATCATCAATCCTTTTTCTGTGACCTTTCATTCGCTTTTCTTCCTCTTTCTCCATGCCCACCAGATTCTGCAAGTTATCAACGTAAATCGCATGTCTGGTTTGTTGGTCTCCTAATCTGATTATCTGTAAGCAGGCCACAATATTTAAAGGCTCAATAGTGTTCAAATGCACCTCCTTCCTTTCAGTGATCTCCCATTTTATTGGCAGTTGCATGTTTTGCCTTAACTGTCCTACCAGTTCTGTTATGTTTTCTTTTGATGCCATGCATATTCTTTGGAATTCATAAGACAGCTCACTTCTCCTCAGATAGGCTGCATCCCTAATACCCCTGACAGGCGTTCTAGAACAGTTAACAATTCAATATCAGATCACAGTACTTTTATTTGGGTTGTGCCTCTCCTCACCTATCAACCACGCTCTCTGGTACCACTTTTGGGGCAAAACTGAGACCCTATTGCCAGTAGCTGATTAGGAAAAAGGACAGACACAAAACCATGGTTCCAATAACTTCTTTTAAAAACAGTAAAATTTTAATTCTTTGAAATGCAAGAACCATTGTAGAATAACAAGATGTTATTACCAATTTAACAGAATTAAATAAAAACACAAGGAACTCTGCTAATGAAATCTTTATGGTGATCAGTTTACAAGAAATTACATTTTTATAAAAAAAGGAACAAGGTAAGTCAGCTACACACAAGTAATACTATTAAGATATTATTAATGCTGTCTAAAGCCTGAATATCAACCCTCAATTAAAACTCAAATTCTCTAAATGAAACAAAAACACAATAGTTAAAGTACAATCCATAAAAAGGTTACCCATATTAATAACAAATCCTTAGTATCATTCCCTCTTATAGAAATTACTTCACATTGACTTTGGAAGATTTGTGAGTTGGGATCTTATACTTTTGGTTGTCCACACTAACAAGAAGCCATGTCCATGGCCTGCCCCTTATACACATGAGCAAGACTGTTTTCTTATTAAAGTGCAGAAGTTTTGCTGAAACTTAATTACCTTAGGAACAATTCGAATTATTGTCTTACACACACCTACAACACAGATTCAGTACTCTCAAACAAGAAATAAAAACCCTCTAAATGCTTGCCATTATAAGAGCAAAGCTGCACAGATAATCATGAAGGTAATCACATATAGTTGTTAGTTATTCTAGTCTGACAAGGCAACATCCATATCAAAAAACTCCATAACTTGCACTGCCCTACATACTCTCACAAAATACCACTAATGTTTGACACACAGAAAGCAGCATGAAAATACAGAGTCATGTTGAGCCCACTTCAATATGTCTGCATCAGTATGGCACACAATGCTGGATACACCAGTTAATCTCAACAAACCTTTCAAGGCTCTGCTCAAGGGTGAACGCCCTTAGTGGTCACACCATTCCAAATGTCTGTCATAGTGCTTCCACACAGAAGAAGTTACACTCTGTGTCATACAGTAACTTCTTAAACATTGGCAACTCACGTAAACAACTGCCAAGATGCTGTAGTTGAGAGCATCATCCATACTCTCTGGAAGCAACTCCTTTTCAGCATGTAGACTTATCACTCTGTTCCATCCAGTCACTTCCAAAACATGGGCAACTCATAAACAACTACTCAGATGCCACGGCTGCAGCAGATGCTGGAGGACCAGGGACTGGTGATTGTGTGCAATGGAATTTGGTATGGTGGTACCGTATCTGTATTGACATCAATGGTCATCACATCAAGTGCTACTTGTTAAGTGGACACAGGGAACCCATCAGCAGGAGTCAGAGAGCAATGTGAGTTGTGTGGTATTTTGCGTGTAGTGGAAAAATAGTATACTTCCAGGCATAAGTTCCTATGCTAAACTTAACTGTCTTGATTCCCACAACAGGTCCTCAATTTCTGCGAAAGGAATTTAATCACCTCCTATATAGCTTCCCTGCTGGTTTAACAATGAAAAGAATCAATTATGATAAAATTATTTAATTTGATAGATAAATATCTTCTCACCAAGTGGCAGCAGCACTCACATAAAAGACTGCTGTGATTGGCAAGTCTTCAGAGCCAGTGGGTAAGTCTCCCCAAACCCACGATTCTGGGTGACTTTCCCAAAATCTACCCCTTTTCCTAGACCTCTTCAATCCTTTTCCTTCACCCTTCTTCCTTCCCCTTCAACCTTTCTGCCTGAAGAAGGGGCTTAGGCAACTGTTCTTAATACAGTTGGTCGGGTTCCCCATTGATTATTCACTACTTTCCTGAGGCATTGTTCCTGATGGCAACCTTTTGGTGTGTCTTCTTGGAATGATATTTGTATATCAGAGATCTGTCCAGTGAGACACCCAGTTATGTTTGTTTGTCTGTGGTTCCATCTGGAATCTAAATGCTGGAAGAGAAGCAAGTTTTTTTCACATAAATTATAGAGAACTGTACAATTATTACTTAAAGTCCAGTCACCTTTTCTCTGCAGAGCAAGTTTTAGTTAATTATTTATACCCTGATCACCTATCTTAATATCTGTTAATGGTAACAATGGCCACTGCAATGAGACTATTATTTTTGCTGTATGTATCCTTTGAAAATAACTAGTGGCCTCATGCATATTTTTAAAATATCAGTAGAAGAGAAACAGTGGCTGGATAATATAGCTTGAAACAGCAACTTTTTGAAGCAGGAGCTTTTGTCACAACTGTATAAGACATTCATTTGTAGCCTTTTTGAGCAGAGGGAAAAAAACCCTGCTGTTTATGAATATTAATAAATAAAAGAGTCTCGAGATGTAGTTTATGAAAGTTACTTTTCTCATCATTGTGCACACTGTTATTTGAAAATCTTGAAAGCTCTCCTTCAGATGTGATCTAGAGCAGCGTTTCTTAAACTGTGTTCTACCGAACCTTGGTGTTCCCTGGAGATCAGTCATGGGTTCTGTGAGAGTTACAATGCTTTTCTTCATAAGATTTGAAGTTAACTTAGAAAAAATAAAAAAATTACACCTCTACAGAATTTTAGAAAAAGACCATAACTACTAACTCTCACTGATACTTACTAATTTGGATGATGATGATGAGGAGGAGGAGGAGGTCCCATACTCTGAGGAGCGTAGGGGACGATGCGGGAGACCTGCACCACTGACTAGGCCACTTGGCGGAGGTAGTTTGTCATTGCCTTCCTACAACCGTAATGGGGGCGAATGATGATGATAATGATGAAGACGATACAACAACACCCAATCATCTCCAGGCAGGGAACATTTCTGATCCCAACGGGAATCAGACCTGGGACCCCGCGCATGGGAAGCAAGAATGCTACTGCAAGACCATGAGCTAATTTGGATAGTCAGTATTAATGCAACATCAATGGCAAATAAGATCATATGGCAATCTTGCATATGGGAAATTCATCTGCACAAGGCATGATTGTAGAAAGCCATTCAGAGTGCCACCATCAATAGTATCACAAGTCATCTGTCAAGAGAAATTTGAGACACACTATGCATTGTAGCCTTAATTTATATGGGGTGTCCCAGCAGGAATGGTCAATATTCGAAGATAGGAGTAGTCATGTAAAGCAAACAACTTCATATAGACATATGTCCTACTCTGAATGGTTTCTGTATTTTTTTTAATAACTCTAAAACCATGACCACCAGCTAAAATCTGCTGAAGTGCAAAATTAACTACATTATATTTCCTTCTAAGAAGGTCCCATTCATTTTTTATCCAGAACTAATGGTTTGGACAAAAAGAGCAAGGGAATATTGAAAATCTCAATCAATGTGCATGTACTGTAGCATAGGTAGTTTTTGTAGACCAATTCAAGGTAGTTTCCCAACTTGACAGACCTCAGCTCTTCTGCATCAAATTGTTCATCTCAACTTCCTCTACACTACTGTGGCACACTGTAAATGATTACAATGTAGTGAGTAATTCAGAAAGTAAATACGAATGTATATTAAATGAATTGTATTTTGCAAACCATTTGGAATAGTGCATATATCCAAATCGTTTTTTGCTTCAAATGATCATTTCTGTCATATTGCTGAATACTGAATGTTCCTCCTTTATAAACAAAAAAGAGTGTCTGCATGTTTCTTTGTTATAGTAATGCACAGTTTTATTACAAGCTTCAGAAAATTTTGTACACATCATCTAAAAACAGTAATACATTTTAGAAAAGTCCATATAAAATTTTGAAACTATCCCCCCAGCTTCCTCCACCTTTTCTCTCCTTACAGAAAATTATATAAAATGGAACACTTGTTTGAGTTTTTTATTCCATTGTTAATAATATCATCAATATGAATTTCATATTTTGCTGCAATATGGAGTGGTGGCTCAAAAAAGGCTCTCTAAAGCATTCTTTTGCAGAATGTTATTCTTCTGCTTCATCCTCAACTATTTCTTTTGTAAAAAGGTAACTATGGTAGTAATGAGAGCAATATCAATGAAATTGCCTCAGAATAAATTAGGATGACTTGGCATCTCTGCTATATGGAGAGTAGCAACTTCCTTCTCATATTATTACTAGGACAGTTAATGCTTTACAGTAATCAACTGTAGCAGTTACTAAGAAACCTAGGAAGTATAATCTAAGTTATAAATCTTTAGGATTCATGAACAGTAATGATAATTCTCTAGTGATAATTCTCTAATGATAATTCTCAGTATCACATATGCAGCAAGGTTCTCCCAAATAGATCTATGGCTATACTATTCTGCTCCAACTGGATTAAGGCAGGTGTCATAATGTCAACAAAGAGAAAGAGAGGACTTTCCTCCCTCAGCATGACTGACGTTGCAAAAGTGAACAATGTAAGAAGTACTTCACTCCATACAAAAGAATATTTAGAAATGTGCTGAATATTGCAAACAAATTACTCAGTGACACTCTTCTGAAATCTTCATATAATAAAAGCAAATTCATGTGGCAAATAATTCATGTAAAAACAGGTAGGAATAGGAATAGTGTTAGTAACATTAAACTTGATTACTAAGAGGAAGTAGCTCAGGAATTTAACTCCTACTTTACTGAAACTGTAGAAAAGCTGACAGAACTCACAGAACATCTAAGACAATTGCTCTTCTCAATCAGTCCTCAATACCTTCACGAACCTCCCCCCACCCCCCCCCCCCCCACCCCAACATCAGGAGCAGAGATAAGAAAGATAATCCATAATAAAATAAAGAAAATTATCAGCAAGAGAAGACATGATCCCCTGCATCCTTTTCCACAGATGCAGCAAACTTATTAGTGAGCCATTGTCCTGTAATAAATGCTTCATTTTCAGATGCAATCTTCACAAGAAAACTTAAAATTGTAGAAGTCATATCCATACATAAAAAAGGACCCAAAGAAGATCTCAGCAACAACTGTCCAGTTGCACTGCAGTCTGTATCCAGAAAAATATCTGAACATGCAATGGTTGCCAGACTAAAATCATTTCTTAGAAAAAAATAACATTATTTCTTCTACTCAATTTGGTTTCCAAGAAAATAAAACCACTGCTGATGCAATGTACAATTTTCTTGATAATACTCTATATCTTGTTGACAAAAATGCCAGCTATAAGCGTCTTTCTTGATGTTACAAAGGGCTTTTGATATGGTAAATCACAACCTACTTTTGCAAAAGTTGGATTCTTATGGGATAAGGGGAACTGCCCATGGCTGGTTCTGTAATTATCCCAAAGACCAAGAACAGTACATTCATATAAATAAACCCAATCAATCAGGAATCCTAAATGGGGTGCACTAATCTATACAAGTCATTAAAGGTGGTGAGTGACAGGGCTCAATTTTAGGTCCCTTGTTAATTCTGCTTTATATAAATTATCTCTCCTCCAACCTACCCACTATTAAGGCATTTCTCTGTGCTGACGGTATTAGTACTGAATCTCAAATACAGATGAATCTCTCCAGTCAACAGTTACATCTACATCTATATTTACATCTACATCTACATTTATACTCTGCAAACGACTGTGAGGTGCACGGCAGAGGGTACATCCCTTTGTATCATTATTACAATTTCTTCCTGTTCTATTCACATATAGAGTGCCAGAAGAATGACTGTCTGAATTCCCCTGCTTGTGCAGTAATTATTCTAATCTTATTCTCATGATTCCTATGTGAGCAATACACTGGGGATTGTATCCATTCCTAGAGTCATTATTTAAAACCAGCTCTTGTAACTTTGTTAAGAGACTTTCTCGGGATAGTTTATGTCTATCCTTATTAGTTTTCCACTTCAGTTTCTTCAGTATCTCTGTGACACTATCCCATGGATTAAACAAACCTGTGACCATTCACACTGCCCTTCTCTTTATACATTCAATATCCACTGTTAGTCCTATTTGGAATGGGTCCCACACACTTGAGCAATATTCTAGAAACAGTCACACGAGTGATATGCAGTGACTCATAACCATATGATACCATGTTTTTTTAAGAAATCTCGTGTTAACGAAGAAATAAAAAAACTAACAGACTGCTTCACAAAATAACAAAGTGCTACCCAAATTCAACATTTGTCCAGCGAGATTTCAGAAAACAATATTTCATAAACAGTAAAGATCTCCTAAATAGAGCAGGACAACTGTATGTCTGCGCTCAAATTATGAAAACAATAAATAACCTCAATGATTAACACAAGCTGTCTGGTATCCTCACCATAGCAGTAACTGAGCAAATGGAAATTTGCAAGGAAACGTCTAAGATGAGAGAGATACCTAACATACCAGTACCAGTATCTGAAGGAGTGGTAGAATATGGGGTACCAGCAGAAATGTCAGGAACATCCAGCAGAGTTGAAGAGGAAACAATTTCTTCAGATGAGAAAGCCTACAAACCTAGTGTAAACTCATGTGCACCTGAAACCTCCAAGGATAAAGTTGTCAGCACATTCCACACACTTAATGCCTCATGCTCCCTTGTAACTAGGACTGCAACCACACCAACAGCCAAGAACCATTCTACTATATCCAGAAACTCATCAGCTGCTCTGCAGACATCTCAAAGGAAGAGCCTCAGGATAAGAAGAGCTGCTGTGCGTGGTGACTATTTTTTATGGGATCTTTGCAATTCAAAGAAGAAGAAAAGGCAGAATATTTACAGTGTCAGCAACAAGAAAGTACAAAGGTAAATAGTGCAGCAAATCCACTACATGAAACTTTAAGAGTTGTATACCAAAATGTGCAGGGGGTAGAAAGCTGAAATAGAAGTTCTATTAACTGGCTATCTAAAAGACATTAACATACTATGCATAAGTGAGCACTGGGTAAAAGAAATGTAAGCGTCTAGCATAATTATTCCAAATTTTGAAATTATTTGCTAATTTTGTAGAATCAACCATAAAGGGGGTGGGACAATTATTTATGTTAGGACAGGGGTAGAATCAAAAGAAATTAAATGTAAACTAAAATGGATAGAAAAAGATTTTGAATAAAGTATATGTGAGCTAACCAAATTAAAAATTACTATTGTGTGTTTGTACCGATCGCCATTGGGCAACTTTGCCATTTTTGTGGAAAACCTTGAGGGACTACTGAATGAACTTAAACATAATGTAATTGTTCTTGGTGATTTTAATGTTAACTTTAAGAATGATTGTAGTAAACAACATCAACTGTGCAATCTGTTTTTGTGTCATAATATGATGGCAACTGTAAATGAAGTTACCAGATGCGGAATAATGTCTGAAACTATAATGGATTAAGTATTTATACACAAGGACAAGTGTGAATATAACACTGAAGTAATTGACACTGGTTTCTTGGATCACAAGGGTATCAAATTGAGTTTAAATGTCACATCTTACAAGGACCCTGTTATCAATAACAATTACAGAGCAAGCAGATTTATAAATGATGACAGCATAAGAATTTTTAATTACATTCTGGAAAATAACAACTGGGGTAGTGAATCAAGTGGTGATGTCAACACAAAGTTTGACTCATTCCTTGAAAGCTACAAATACTGCTTCGATGTTGCCTTTCCTATAAAAAGAGTCAAAACTAAACATAAAACCAAAACATGGGTTACACAGGGGATTAGAAAGTCATCAGACACTCTCAGAAAGTTAAATAAATCAGCCAGGAAGAATGTAGCACTGAAAGCACATGTGAAACGTTATAGAAGTCTGTACACAAAAATAATAATTGCAGCTAAGAAGCTTGATAATGATTCATATATTGAGAAAGGTAACAACAAAATGAAGTCAACTTGGGAGGTAATAAATAAAAATATAGGTAGACACAAAAGAAAAGATAACAGTTTGTCATTAATAGTGGGGGTAAAACTGTTAAGGACCCACTTCAGATTGCCAACATATTTAACAAACATTTCACAAATATAGCCATAAATTTAATTAAAACTAAATGCGATTCCAATAGCAAGGTAAAAATCCCCATGAATAACGTGACAATGTTCCTTTACCCAGTAACTGAATCAGAGGTACTAAATGCTACAAATAAGTTAAAAAATAAAATGTCATGTGGGAGTGATGGGATTCCTGACAAAGCCATCAAGCAAAGTGCAAGAAACATAGCCTCACATCTCACTGAAATTATAAACGAATCTTTTAAGACAGGGGTGTTTCCATCAAAACTTAAAATGTCACCTATAAAGCCACTTTACAAGAATGGTGATAAATATGATGTTAGTAACTTTAGGCCTTTATCAATGTTGTCAGGTTTCTCAAAAATAATAGAAAGGATAATGTATCATAGACTATACAAATTTCTTATTAAGAATATAATATTGGTTAATGTGCAAAATGGTTTCCATAAAAATAAATCAACTGAAACAGCTATCTTCAATTTTTTGCAACTTGTTCTAAATTCCATAAATAGAAAGGAATTAGTGATTCTTGAGTTTCTCCCAGCGTATTTGATAATCAAAATATCCACAGGAATGCTGCCAGTCTATAGTGTCCAACGGGCACAATAATTCGGCGATCATACATGTCGCCATCATCAGGTGAACTGATGGACTGAGCTCCTGGGAACGTGCCGGCATGGAGATCCGTACGCTATGGCTGCTCAGAGGGAACTGGGTTCGGTCACAGCGGCGGCCGATTTAAATACCCTCCGCCCGCGGCGCGCTCCCTCCACCGTCCGCGCCCCGCGCCACAGTCGCGCGGTGGAACAGATTGCGACGGCGTCTGAGATGACGTCGGTGTGATGGCTCTGTCCGCCATGGTCGTCACAACTATACGTTTGCTCGATTTACTCTTGATTAACCCAATCGCTGGTTCCCAAGCCCAAGCGCGACCGTGGCGCTGGGCGCGGACGGCGGAGGGAGCGCGCCGCGGGTGGAGGGTATTTAAATCGGCCGCCGCCGCTACCGAACCCAGTTCCCTCTGAGCAGCCATAGCGTACGGATCTCCGTGCCGGCACGTTCACAGGAGCTCAGTCCGTCAGTTCACCTGATGATGGCGACATGTATGATCGCCGAAATATTGTGCCCGTTGGACACTATAGACCGGCAGCATACCCGTGGATATTTTGATTAGAAAGGAATTAAATTGTGGATTTTTATAGACTTATCAAAGGCCTTTGATGTCATCGACCATAAGTTTCTGCTTAGGAAGTTATATGCCTATGGGATATGTGGAGTTGCCCACAAATGGTTCGAATCATATCTGTCCAACAAGTATCAGAAGGTTGAGATAAGCTATGCAGATAGAACATATTCATCAAGATTCGAGAGAGTTTTGTACGGAGTAACACAGGGATCTGTATTAGGGCCATTACTGTTTTTAATATTGATCAATGACCTACCAAGTCAACTATCTGAAGCAGAGGCAGTACTGTTTTCTGATGATACAAGTTTATTTGTTAAAGCAAATAGTGAAGCTGACTTACAGGAAAAAGTCACATTAGCAACAGATGGTTTAATGAAAACAGACTCATTGTGAATGCCAAAAAAACAATGTGGATCAACTTCAGACATATTACAAATAAGATAAAAACTAACCTTACAGTAGAACTGGGTAAGTGTAAGATTGAACAAGCATCATACACTAAATTATTGGGAGTATGGTTTGATGAACACTTAAGATGGGAAAAGCATGTAATATCATTGAACAAAAAATTAAGTCAAACATGTTATATACTTAGAATGCTTAAAAGCTCATGTAATATTAAAACAGTGTTATGTGTTTATTACTCATTCATGCACAGTTTATTAAGATACAGTGTACAGTTTTGGGGGAACAACAGTCTAACAAAACATTCATTTAGACTACAAAAGAAGGTAGTCAGAATAATAAAAGGTATAGGATATAGAGACTCTTGTAGGCATGCTTTCAAAGAATTAAAAATCATGACACTACCATCCTTATACATATATGAAAGCATATGTTTCTTAAAAGAACATGAGGAATTTTCTACACTAAACAGAGAATTTCACAACTACGAAACAAGGAATAGGAATGATTTCCACAGAGAAATTCATAAAACAGCTATGTATCACAAAAGTGTACTATACCAACCCAAAATCCGCTACAGTGCTCCCCCCAAAGAACTAAAAATAATACCAAAACTGCACATATTTAAAAGAGAATTAAAAAACATATTATTGAGCAATAGTTTCTACAGTATTGAAGAGTTTATGAATCATTGACAATAAAAGCACACTTAATATTTCCCTGACATAATAAATATGTGTAATTGCTCACATTTAAATGCTTGCTGTTTCTATGAAAGTGTGAAACACTGTTAATGTATGAATGGAAATAATCTTTTTGTACATTGTTATCCTACTTGTATATTTTTATGTTAATGTTCTTATAGCTCTATTGAAAATGTAATGCCTAATTGACAAATAAATTCAATTATAAATTTTCATGTACATGTATTTTAATTTGTAATGTTTTATTGACAAGTCCTATGTCATTTTGATGATGTACTACAAGGGCACTAATAAACTGAATTGAATTGAATGTTTTCTCATCTTGTGAAGTGCACAGTTTTACATTTCTGATTGTTTAAAGCAAGATGCCAATTTCTGCACCACTTTGAAATCTTATCAAGATCTGACTGAATATTTATGCAGCTTCTTTCAGATAGCACTTCATTATAGATAACTGCATCATCTGCAAAAATCCTGATGTTACCATTAATATTGTCTGTAAGATCATTAATATACAACTTTAACAGCAATGGTGCCAACACACTTCCCTGGGGTACACCCAAAGTTATGTCTACATCTGAAAATGACTCTCCATCCAATATAACATGCTGTGTTCTCCATACCAAAAAGGTCCTCAATCCAGTCACAAATTTTCTTGATACCCTATATGATCATACGTTTAATAATAAGCATAGGTGCAGTACTGGGACAAATGCTTCTCAGAAATGAAGAAATACTGCATCTACCTAACTGCCTCAATCCAAAGCTTTCAGTATGTCATGTGAGAAAAGTAAGTAGGGTTTCACAAGATCGACGTTTTCGGAATCCATCCTGGTTAACATGGAGGAGGTCATTCTGTTCAAGATACCTCATTATGTTTGAACACAGAATATGTTATAAGATTCTACAACAAATTGATGTCAAGCATATTCGGCAGTAGTTTTGTGGGTCACTTCTACTACCCTTCTTGTAGGTGGATGTGACTTATACTTTTTTTCCAAGAATTGTGCACAGTTTCTTGTTAAAGGAATCTACGATAGATTATAGTTAGAAGAGGGGCTAACTTAGTCACAAATCCAGTATAGAAACCGATATGGATTCCATTGGACCCTGGAGTTTTGTTCAGTTCTAATGGTTTCTCAACACCACTGACACTAATACTTGTTTCAGTGGTACAAGGACGAAACTGGGGCAATTCTCCTGGGTTTTCCTTTGTAAAAGAACATTTGAAAATGGAGTTAAGCATTTCAGCTCTTGCAGTTAATAGAAATACAGTCCAGCTAGACTAATCCCCAATGACTGAGTGCCTAACCTTCAATATCATTTAGAACCCAAGTCCCCAGGTTCCAACAGTAACACTAAGTGGAAGTACTGCAGAATTTCTCAATTAGATAAAATTGTTAGGAATTCACATCACTGATACATTCACATCCAAAAACTACACTGGCGTGATTATTTCCGGGCTAAGCAACGTTTTTTTATGCTCCAATCAGTGAGGGATGAGCTAAATACAAGCACAGTGACATGCATGTATTATGCTCTTTTCCATTCAGTACTACACTACGGAATTATTTTTTGTGATCATGGTACTGAATCGGTGAAATTATTTATAGTGAAAAAAGCAATTACAATAATCATGTATAAACAGCAAAGAGAGACATGTAAACCACTCTTTAAAAAGTTAAACATACTGCCTCTCCCTAGTGGTATATTTGAACAGCTCTGTTTTATTAAACAAAACATCAATAGAATGCACAGGAATATGAACAATCACTAACATGACACAAAGTCAATAAAACTGTTAAGACTAGTTCCCCATTCTACTAAACTGTATAATAGTAGTGTTAAATGTAAGGGAATCAATCTGTACAACCACCTCCGAAAAGTAGCAGAAAGTATTCGAGGACCAACAAAATTAAAAAGAAAAAAAACTGAAGAGCACTCCTAACAAAGCATTGCTTCTACAACAAACAAGACTTTCTTGAATGTGATCTATAATACACTAAATTATATATTTTGATTATCTTTCAAAACTAAACAGTTTTATTAGAAATAACCTATTGTCCATTAATGAAGTTTTGCTGTTTATTATGACCAGCATTATTATTTCAATTTTTTTCTTTATTACTATGAATACATACACAATATATCTTTATTGTGACATTGACTATAAGAAATAATGTTACGTATATATATATGTTCTCATATCATCTGTTTTATCATATTCACTGTAAGAAAAAATATGATGTATATATAGTTCACAATAAGAAAAAATGTTATGCAAATATGTATGTTTTCATGTCATCTGTTTGACTTGTCCCATATCATGTTGTACAATTCCATACATTGAATGACTGAGTGGATCAATAAAGGTAAACTGTGTCATCCTTCGGAAAATTTTCATGGCTTGCTTAAAGATAAAAATGTTGAATCTTGTCATTCAATATAATAGAGAACTTTTTGAAGTCCAAACATTTATGATTCATGTGAGGTACCAGTTTACAGGTGACCAATACAAGAACTGGATATCTGCTAAAGAATGTGTTGCCATGAAGAAAATCCAGTGGGTGGTGGTATCATTTCAATTGTTCAACTCAGCAAGACCAGACAAAATTTTTCCAGGACTACTGCAACAAGCAGGAGAGGAATTAATCAGACTCCTATCCAGACTGCTTAAGAATCAATCTCACAGCAGGAGTCATTCCAAAGCTTGGAGGAGAGTGGTGGATGTTTTCATTTCAAACCCAGGATAACTAATTGTTCTACTGCAAAGGATATGAGAACAGTCACTCTGTCCTTCTTTCTTTTAAAGACATTAGAAAAATTGGGTAATACACATATAAGGGAAAGGATGCTGACTGAGTTTTCTCTACCTGAAAACCAACACTTTCAAGAAATTGCACTCTGCATTTTCTTGGATATTGAGGGGGCTTTTAGTAATATGCTCTTCAAATTCACAGTTAAAGCTGCAGAATAGTATGGCGCCAAGACCAATACATGTACATTTAACAAGACCACACTGAGTAGACAAAAAACAGCAGCCACAATGATGGATGTGAAAGTCGTGATTGACATCACCAGGGGGTATCTGCATGGTGGAGCTTTCTAACCATTACTGTAGAACCTAGTAGTGAATTAATTAATTAAAGGGTTAAATGTTAGAGGTTACTTTTGTCAAGGATATGCAGATGATTTAGTCATAGTAAAACTTGGCAAATTTGCAAGTACAATTAGAACATTGGCACATTACACTCTGAACATTGTGCAGACTTGGTGTAAGTAACAGAATCTAAGTCCAATCTTGGGCTTGAAGAAGAGATGAATTAAACTCATGATAAGTTTAATGACAGGCCATGCAAACTTCAAGAAACATCTATACATGATGAGAACAGAGAAAGAAACACCTTTTGTTTCTCTAATTAAATCAAATCAAATCTGGACTCACAGTTTTATTTTAATATTTAAGTACCAGCAAGAAAATACATCTGAAGGATATCCTTTTATGCAAATATTTTGTTACTGGAGTAGAAATATTTGGTATGTTAAATTCTTTTCCAAATGATTGCATGATTCATAGGCAGGAACTTGCAGCAAAACAAAACAAAACAAAACAAAAATTCTGAAGTTATAGTAATGACTTAATCAAGTTGTCAATATCACTAACTTCATAAAATCTCAGATAATGAATACTCATTTATTCAAAACACAACAGAGGATATGAGAAGTCATCTTTTACATAATGAGTTCAGACAGTTGTCTCAAGGAAAGATATTAACCCATATTCTTGAGCTGAGATAGGAGGTGTGAGCTTTATTTTTAGAACCAAAGTTTCAAATTGAAAGGCTGGTTATTTGACAGAAATTGACTGCTTAAAATTTCCTATTTAAATGACTTTTTTACAAATGTCAATTGACATAATTTAATTCTTCCTGGCAACCTAGCAAATACTTGAAAAATAAATTCTTCCTTACAGATTAAAAAAAGAATTTTGGACAATTTGTATGCACTCCAATGACTTTAGATTTGCTTCCCTACAATAAAAGGCTTTTTAATAGAGAAAGGGGTTTGAATAGGAGAGACATTTATTGAAGTTATTTAGCATTTGAAATGCTTGAGTGAATCTTTTAATCAGTATTGTCCGATTGAACATCAAAGATAAAAAATAACTGTGGATTAAAATCATTTATATTATCGATATACAACCTTCAATTCTGTCAGCAGAATAATAGGAAGCTTCTATTAAAGTGACATCTCATTCATCATTGGAAGTATAATTTAAATTAATATTGTTATGAAATTCTGGCACAATTCATGAGATGAACATCTTCAGTAGGCACAAAAGGCCATGATGGTAATTTTATTTGCAACTGTGTATAGGTATGAAACAGTGGTCTCAACTTATGTGTTGACAGAAAATAAATACCACAACAGACTTAATGCCTAATTTGTCATAAGAATATAGTTTTCATCCATAAAGCATAATATTAAGTATGTCTGCAAAAATAAGAACCAACATCATACATCTCATTAAAATTCTAATTTAAGAATCCTGTTTGATTACATTATTTTAAACTTATTTTAAGAACTTTTCGGTTAATCTGAAATTACTTTTTATAGCAAATAAATGTTATTTGAAATAACTCTCATTTTGTTGCAAATAATTCATTTGAAATTGTTGAATTAAATAATGCTATGGAAACAAACCAGGGGTCCACAATAAACAAAGGACTTAAAAAAGGGTTCCACTTACTGAAAAACTTAAGAAATGTTGATACAGAGAATGCACTTTATAAGTTATATAAATTAATAGACAATAGCACCCATAACCTACATTGTAGCAGAGATAATAATGTAATAATGTTGATTAGGGTTGTTAGTAATACAGTGAACTTGCAGAAACTATGTTCAGAACTTAGTTGCATTAGATCGTGGTTTTATTAAATATTTTGCCACTGAGATGGTTCTTTGAAGGCAGCCGTTGCCAATTACTTTATGTAAGTGACTTAGTGCTACATGTATAGGGATCACACATCTAACTGGTCAAGTGTTTGCAGTACTATTTATAGTGACTATAATAATCTATTGATATTTATTTTATAAATACTGACCTCAGCAACAATCAAAAAACTCTTATCATCATCTTGATTACATAACTCAGCAAAATAATACTCTCCATACGTATCATGTATAAACTCAATATCATTAAAAATTTCCATTAAATCATCATTGTCATCTTCCCTGAAATATTAAAAAATGTCACACTTTTAGATGTCATATGCAACATTTGTTGAGATGGAAATTAGAACGAGTACAAATGACAGATGCAATACTTTTCTTTGGTGTGAGTTTACTGACCAAGAAAATAAAATATAAAGCCAGTAAATCATTAACAATATCTATGGCTCTCAATTTCTTTTTAATGATCTGTCATGGATTCCTGTTGTGGAAAACTTTTCTTTTATTGAAATGCTTCAGTCTGGTTATTTTTCTATATTTTGGCAATTATTGTATAATTTGTGTGAAATATGAACATTAGGAGCCTTTCAGATGATCAAAAATGTCAAGTTATGGTTCAATTTATCAAACTGATAAATACCTCTTAAAGTAGTTACCAGTAAAGTATCAAAAAATGGAAAATCCAGGATTGAATGCAACAATATACGCGCATTCACACACACAAACAATCAACGCAAACACATCTCACACACATGTGAGCACAGTCTCTGGCAGATGGAGCAGAAAAGCTCATGCTGCCAGGGACTGTGGTCATGTGTGTGTGAGTTGCATTTGCCTTGAGTGTGTGTGTGTGTGTGTGTGTGTGTGCACTTGTGTTGTCTATTTTTCACAAAGGCCTTGTTGGTCAAAAGCTGACTGTCCAGTGCTCTTTCTGTTGTATCTTTCTGCAACTCAGCATCTCTGCTATGTGCTGAGCAGCAACTATCCTTTTCATAATACTGTACGACTGAAGTATTTCATTTCATAATGAAATCTGTTCATATAAGAGCTGTGCTACTGGCAATTAGTAATCATTATATTATTATTATTCATACAAAACACTAAAGAAACTAATTTGCTGTCAACATAACAGAACTACATGAGAGCCGATGTCTGAGCAGTGAACGAAGGACCTTCTTTGTCATACAGCAATATAGGTTTCCATGACCAGTGTAAATTTCATTAACATTCTTCTTGAAGCATTGCCACATGAATATGCAAAATAGAAAAATAGGTAATATATGGCCATATTGGAGTGGACTCCTTCAGGACAGATGGAGGGTACTTGCACATTTGCATCTCTACCTGGATTGCATGATTACTGATATCAGTAATCTAAAGCTTTAATGGTCCCAAAATATCAATAGTCTGTTAAAATATTCAAAGATTCAAAAGCTTACAAATAAATGGTAATCCACTATGAGCAGACATTTTACATTATTTAGTATTTTAAGATAGGCAGTGCTGACAATGTAGTTTGTTTAGGCAATCATTAGTGTCCACTGAGGTTGCACCTGTCATCTCTCACAGTTAAGGTCGTCAAGATTGCTGGCAACAAATATGTTGGGAGCCTATAGCCATCCTCTCTGTGAATATTGTTGGGCTGTTATGATTTCATTCATTTCTCTTATGGTGCATCTGCACCTGATATACAAGCACTCCAATCTCCTAGAACTAGGATTTGCACACACATGATGGGTTTTTGTCATTGCTGATTTGTTGTGCTATCCCCTTTGCACATAGTATCCATATTCTCTTATGCATATGTTAAATGGCTTCAATGTTTCCCTGATGTAGACAGCACCACACTCAGAATATGACTGACACATATCTGAAGTTCCTTGGTTGACACTGATGTTCTGGATCCTGCATGACATTGGCTCAATGAGTGAAGCATACTGCTTATTCATTTGCCGATGTATGTTGTATAAGGTAAGTACATTAGCAGAAGCTATTTGTCAGTGTCATGTTCTTTGTTTTCATTTCTACTGAACTTTGTAGTCCAGTCCTTATTATCATTTTAATATCGTGAGGCTCAGACACTACTACATAGTTATCTCTGTTCATGTTTGATGTTATCCTGGGTCATTAAACTGATGCAACTGAGAAAGCATGACATTACTTTAATAATCTATAGCAAAACATCAGCATTAATATAAATTCTCAGATGACGTGAGTGCTTGCAGCTGTGGATTTGACAACATACAACACAAGCAGTGATAGATCTCATAAAATGTAACAAAATTAATAGAGAATCAATAGAGAATATGACTGTAGCTTCTGTGTTATGTCCTATTTGCCAGACAGCTTCGTAAGAAAGCTCCAACGGGTTACTGAGCAGCTTCCTCACTAGGGACATATTTGTAAACCATCCAAACTGCACAGGTAATGATGCAGTTACTCTATTTTTTGCAACTGTGTAAAGTTTCTACATCTACATCTACATCCGTACTCCGCAAGCCACCTGACGGTGTGTGGCGGAGGGTACCTTGAGTACCTCTATTGGTTCTCCCTTCTATTCCAGTCTCGTATTGTTCATGGAAAGAAGGATTGTTGGTATGCTTCTGTGTGGGCTCTAATCTCTCTGATTTTATCCTCATGGTCTCTTCGCAAGATATACGTAGGAGGGAGCAATATACTGCTTGACTCTTCGGTGAAGGTATGTTCTCGAAACTTTAACAAAAGCCCGTACCGAGCTACTGAGCATCTCTCCTGCAGAGTCTTTCACTGGAGTTTATCTATCATCTCCGTAACGCTTTCGCGATTACTAAATGATCCTGTAATGAAGTGTGCTGCTCTCCGTTGGATCTTCTCTATCTCTTCTATCTACCCTATCTGGTACGGATCGCACAATGCTGAGCAGTATTCAAGTAGTGAGCGAACAAGCGTACTGTAACCTACTTCCTTTGTTTTCGGATTGCATTTCCTTAGGATTCTTCCAATGAATCTCAGTCTGGCATCTGCTTTACCAACGATCAACTTTATATGATCATTCCATTTTAAATCACTCCTAATGCGAACTCCCACATAATTTATGGAATTAACTGCTTCCAGTTGCTGACCTGCTATTTTGTAGCTAAATGATAAGTTTTATTTGAGTCAGATGCATTTCATTTTATTTAAAGCAGATCAGCATTTTCACTCCTACATTATTTCCATGCATTTATATAAACAGAGGAATTTGGTTTTTAGCATACTGCATGTACTGATACACAATATTTTTTCATGTACATGTCTGCATATCGGTATCAGCAGAGATCAGTGTGCTAAAAATGGAATGCCTGTGTATAGAAGAACACATTAAAGTACTGTAGGAACCAAAAAAATGTTCATCAAAGATGCTTTAAATAAAGTGATATGCATCTTGGCCAAATAAAGCTTTACATGGTACCAAAAACTGGAATAACTCCCACACTACTTGTAAAATTGTGATTGTGAAAGAGAAGCCTCAAAAACAAAAAGACAACATATAACTGCAGAGGTATTTTTCAGTGATAGCAAGCAGGAAAATTCATCTCCCAGTAGCTGATCATCTATCACCAGTGGGCTGTTAATTACCAGCAATGCACAATTCTTGAATAGCCTTCCATATATTTTCTTCTTCTGTTCACATGAAATCAGTGATTTTTAAGGCATATAAAAACTATGAATGATGACACTGGTAGTCTTATGAGCTTGTCAGATCTCCTGCTGCGCTCAGAAGAAAATCACTATAAAATTTCCAAAACATTGGTCACTTTAGGTATTTTATTTTGTGATGTGCTCTGTATACCAAGAAGGATTTTAGTGAAAAAGTCTGCTTTGTTATTTTGAAGATCCAATACAAAACAATTTCAGCATCAAGACTTACCATGATAAAATACTAAGAAGCTTCAAAATCATTTCAAGAACTTTGAAGATGAGTTAAAGACACTACATGTAAAGTAAATAAAATAGATTTTATTCGAAAGAACTGTGTGCTACAAACATGACACAAAGTAAATAACGACAGAGGCCATTTTGAAGATCTCTCATGTTTACTTCACAGTACATTTACTGAATGACAGATTTTAAATTGATTGTAAAGATCTGTTTGAGTTTAACTTTGATTTACTGTGTTGCAATATGACACCAAAAACAAGAGTCAAGCAGACTTTGCTTTCTTGTCTCAGGTTCAATGTGGAGTCAAGAAAATTGAAAAATCCATTATTAGCCAGTTTTTGTACAAACTGTCTGAATATCTAGATTCATGGCATCAGAATTACTGTTACCTACATGGCAAGTGGTAGTGCTCATTGAAAAGCTGCATGACATATAGTAACATATATTAAACAGAAGTATGTTGTTATAGACTTACAGATGTGAGTGATCATTGTTCATTTATCTTATTCTTAGTCAGCCCTTCCTTCTTGTGGAGTCCAGTTTTTCTTTCATTATTGCTTTGGAAAATCTGTCTTCCTCTTCTTATGTTATAAGCAGGGTATTTACTGAGATTTGAAACTGTTGACTATATCTTTCACTTGTATAAGGTGCTATGGTGCTTAGTTATGTCTTTATCTCCAACCGTTTGCCTCTCTCTCAGTCGTATATGTTTCCCAGAATATTTTTCATTTCAAGTCTCTTATGTTGTTTATATCCACTTCTGGCACCTTGTATTCTTATCATACATCTGTAACAACTGGTCATACAAGGGAGTAGCGTACTCTTAACGTTGTTGTTGTTCTATATAAAGAGTTCTTAAATAGCTGTAGGTTTGCAACATTGGCTCAATTTCCTGCCTGCATTATTTCTGCAACACAATGTCTCAATCTATTATCACTAATCAAAGGACACCTAGCTGATGCCTTTAAAACATTTGTTAGAGGGCTCCAGGTCATATGGTGTTCTTTTGTCCTTAGAACTGGACATTATCATTTGTTTTGTCAATCCTCACCACATCTGTGGCACTCAATAAGCTACATGTGGCTCCCAGATCATACCAAATGGCAAGCACCTCAGGTGGCTCAGTCTCTGTTGGTTGGGCATAGGTTTCGTGAAACCAGAGTTTCTAAGCTGACTGTCCCCTCCAACCATAAGCACAGGGCATATTTAAGCGACCACCATGCGGTTCAGCAGTGGAATGTTGTTTGTCACTAGGAATAGGGATCCTGGCTTAACCACCTGGAAAGTGAGGTTGATACAGTCCTCGGTAAAACAAAAACATCAATCTGTGTCCCAGTAAGGTGAACTGCTGTTGAAGCAAAACAGTTGTTAGTGGGAAACATGTGAAAAACCCACCACACTCAGTTGTATGAGATTTACCAGGGTACGTGAGGCTCCACTTGGGTGGACCATTACTCCACCAGCTGCTCATGGGATGCCAGTGGAGTCTACTAATTCTACAAAGTGCACTCCAGACAACTGGGTGGACCACAGATGAGCAGTTACATCCAATCAAAAAAGAGAACTCAGTTTTGTAGCCTCCTGCAACATGGTAAAAGCAAAGTGAATTGTAAACTGAATAGTAGCAATCACATTCGCACATCTGAGAAGCTGTTCCTCTTTTTACATTCAGAACACATTAGAGACAGTGATAAATGACTGCAAGAATGTAAAAGGATGGAAGTTGCTTCAGTCTCTTTTCAATGTCAACACAGTAGCAGGCAGAACGTCTTCTTCAATGCAAGAAACTGGGAGAACATACAGTTATTGTTGAAGAGGAAAGATATCATGCCATGCTGTAACATTATGTCAGTTGATGTAAGTGAGCCCCAAAAGGAATGGTCTGACAAGGGTGTTACAAAAGTGAGGTTGAAACAGGTAAAAGGTCACCTGGAAAAAACTGATATGTTTATTGTAAAATGTATCTCACCAGTATCGGCAGCATATATAAAGACTACTTTGCTCTCTCTAAAAGTACAGTCATTCTAATTTCAATGTGTTGATATAAACAACAATGCTATGGGCAACAAGTCTTCAATTGTAAATGCAAAGTAACATGTGGTAGACCTGGTGCAACAGACAATGACAAAGGAGTCATGGGCTCACTACCTTCAGACTGTACAAATTTATTGGGAAATTATGGTCCTTTGAGCTATGAGTGTCCATGGGTCTTTGAAGAAAAAAGGAGCAGGAAATATGGGTAGCAAAATGGATTTCTTATACTGAAGTGATAAAGGCCTACAATGCACAGTTGAATCTTGCTTTTACAATATCCTTCACTTCAGTTGCAAAGAAAATAGTACTGAAAGTAGATGGTTCCACTCACATTGAAACAAGTAAGGTCAGCACAAACACCTGTGCTTGCACATACATCTGCTAAGTCGGACTTATACAACAGCAAAAAAATGTTTATACAACATTAAAAGATATAGAAAATACTAACATTCATTTTAGAATGTTTCTAAACATGGTTATCGGTAGCACACCACATGCAACACCAACATGACTATTAAGTGATAAACATAGAAAGAGAAGAAGGGGCAAAAACCAATAAAGATGACTACAAAATTGTCAGAAGGCCTAATGACAACCCACCTAATGAGTGATGGAATTGGACATAGGTCTGTTGGAACCAAAAATCCTTCTATAAATCCCCTGACAATTACAAAATCTCCAAATTTATTTAAGGGAAAAGGTAAAGGGAGTGATGTAGACAAACTGCACCAATGAAATGGTTCCCATTCTATAGTGGAATATGAGTGAATTCAGGAATCACATGGAGAAACTGAGATTTGGAGCACAGGAGAAACCCTGTCTCTGTGTCTTCAGGAAATCAATTTCAAAGAGTCTGACACCTCTGTGCTGAGGGGTTATAGTCACCACAGAAATTACAGCCTGAATGGGAAAAGAGCTAGAGGTGCTGTAGCCATATTCGATGAACCTTTCCCCCTACCAGCTCACAAGCAATTGCTGTAATAGTGCACATTCCATATGAAGTGACTAGATGTTCTCTGTACCAGCTCCTCAAGGAAGATCTAGAGGTAAACATTCTCAAGAGCCCTATAATACAACTACTCCAGCCATTCCTCCTTTGTGAAGCATTTAATGCACACAATGTGCTACAGGACCCGGGATCCTGGCTGACTAAACTGTGACCCTTTCCCTAAAACTCTCCAGTCCTTTTCCTTCACCCCTCTTAGTTCCCTTACAGCTATTATGCCAGAAGAAGGAGCCACTGGCTCTGAAAGCTTGTGTGTGTGTGTGTGTGTGTGTGTGTGTGTGTGTGTGTGTGTGTGTGTGTGTTATCCTGCTGCTGCTGCTTGGTGAGAAGATTTCTTACCTATCCATTTACATTATAGAGTTATAACTAGGCTGGGCATCCAGGACAAAGACTTGGGACCCCAAAGTACAAGCAAAAGATAGGAAAACATGATACAAAATGGAAAATAAAAGTGGAAAAATAGCAAATACAATATGCATCAACAAACATTCACAAATGTACACGGCATCATGGTATTCAACAGTTTAAGTCCAGAATTAGTGCTTTGGATGTGAGATAAATGGATTTTTACCTGTTTAGACTGCACCAATAGCTCACAGCCAATTGACAAGAATATGACACATGCTTACCTTCCATCAGTGTATCACACTTTCATGGGAGGACATAGACAGCTGCATGTAGATTGATAGGCTTCAGTCCCCTACCCTAGAAGAAAGCATTACTTGGCACCACAACATATTTGTTGTGAAGTAGACAGTTGTGTAGGGAGAGCTACAGAAAATTGTGTGTATCAACTAAATAGTGCCCATTGTCAATTCTATGATCAATAGAATGTCTCTGGTTACTCACATTGCAGTCACTACAGAAGCCTTGATGCAGCAGTCATTTCATTAATGTACTCAAGCTCTCTGCTGACCAGTCCTGTCATGATCTCCACATTATCAGGACTATTTGCTTACATGGTGTAAGTGCTCCCACTGCCAGGGGCTTTCAGAAATTGATGGACTCATTTTATAATTGTATCATGAAAAAGTGATTGTGTGAAAAACAAACAAATGATACCTCACAAAATTCTTTCTCATTATCAACATGGATGTATCAACCAACAGAAAAAGGCAGGCTCAAGATTCAGCACATGCCCCACAAGTAAGTGTGATTTTCAATGTAGTGCTGCTACAAATGTGCACCATGATAACACCAAATAAACAAAAACTCCATCCCAAAAAGGCCTTGAAGTCCCAATGGTACTGACAGGCAGCTGCACCATCCTCAACTCATAGGCATCACTGAACACAGGTAGGGAGAGGCATGTGGTCAGCACACTGCTCTCCTGGCCATTGTCAACTTTCGTGACCAGAGCTACTACTTCTCAGTCAAGTAGCTCTTCAATTGGACCCACATGGGATGAGTGACCCCACTTGTCAACAGCACTCAGCAAACCTGGACAGTCACCCACCCAAGTGCTAGCCAAACATGACAGTGCCTGAATTCAGTGATCTGAGAGGAACCAGTGTTACCACTGCACCGAGGCCATTGACATTTGGTAACACCATGGGTTCAGCCCATTTGAGGTAAAAATGAAAGTTGTCTTGTGATTTCCTAGTGGTACTTCTCATGAGAAATGTATTATGACTTCATATCTTTTATAGTTTGTGTGTTACACATTGTCCAGACTGTTTATATAAGTTGGAGAGGAAGGGGGAAAGCAATGGACATTCTGACTAGTACAGTAAATGTGAAGTCATTGGCTTGATTCTTACACTACATGATTCATTTTCAATCCCCAAATTACATTGTAAATCTGTAAGAACTACACAAAGAGCAGAAATTAAGTGAATTTTATTAGATTATTTGAGAACAATGTATGTCAGCCCAATATCTGTCAAGTCTGTTGATACACTGACAAACCAAGACAGTATTCCAATGCCTCTTCCTTAGACTGGTCAGGTTCATCCTACTGGTAGTTTTTCTGAGCACCTCCTTGGTGTGAGTGTTCCAGTTGAAATGTTGGTCTAGTGTGATGTTTAGATATTTCTGTTGACCATATTCATTTGAAAACCAAAGCTAGAGGTTTGGATTCTGTAGTAATAAATAATTATTAGGGACATGTGAATAGGTTCCTGCTTTTGCTGCAAATCACAACTTTTCTCAATTTCTTAACCCACAAGTTCTTCATATGGAAACATCCACAAAATCATTAAACATGTCATTGGACAATGAGACTAATTCATCAAACACTAGTTTCATAAAATGCAATGTTTATGTGTTGATACTATGCATGTTCGCTACGGTCTGGAACTGCGTGACCACTACGGTCACAAGTTCGAATCCTGCCTCGGGCATGGATGTGTGTGATGTCCTTAGGTTAGTTAGGTTTAAGTAGTTCTAAGTTCTAGGGGACTGATTACCTCAGATGTTAAGTCCCATAGTGCTCAGAGCCATTTATGCATGTTCAATTATTTTCGTCTTGGCCCTAGTGCTTAATTCGAATGTTTCTACCTCTTTCATTCATTTAGTCCCTAGTTACCTAGATCCACATGCATGCATGCATGCTTGTGCATATATGTGTGTGTGTGTGTGTGTGTGTCTGTGTGTGTGTGTGTGTGGGTGGCGTTTCAGGCCCACATGTGTCCATTTATATGTCTGATATAATATCTTCAAGTTAGTAGAACAATTTGTTTTTAAGTCATGTTCTCTATTTGTTTAAAACATTTTTCAACTCTGCTATCATTTTTTTGTAGGCTATGTGGAAATTTTCTTCAATGGTGGCAACTTTTGTTTAGGCTGCCGATGGATGTAATATCAAGTTTTGTTCTATGTTTGTACAATAATGTTTCTAGATCATTAAATAGCCAACGTATGGGAAAGTGAGACGTTATATTTTAGAGTTTTGAGGTAGTATATACAATGATCTACAAAACTATATCAAGAAATTAGCACCTTGCCGCATTTATCTGTTGTGCAAGTCACAATTTAAAGTTCTGTTTTTCAAAACAATTGAGAACATCTCTAATTTTTTTGGCCACCCTGTGCTATGATGGCATGATTTAAAAACTTGTCCCATTGGCATTTCCAATGTAACACTAAATCCATCAAACCTGTCACACAAGAGTAACAGATACAATAACTGAGCGTAATAAAAGGTCAAAGAGATTTGTTATTCGTGTAGTAATTCAGTACAAAGCACTACAAAAAAATCAGTGGAACATTTAAGGCATTACAATTGCATGTAAACTCTTTCGAATGCCAATATCAGAAATAGCTAGTAGCAAGAATAGCAAGGATTATTCGAGAAGTTGCTGAACACAGCTTTCAGTATCTGTGAAGAATGACAGGCACTGAGTGTAAAGCACCTAACAAATGAATAACACAACAAAGAAACACTTTGACGATCTTGGGGATGACAAGAAGCTGACAGAACTAGTAACTGGACTTGACACTTTTTACACAAAAATTGACATTATTTATTTGCAACAGAATATAAGTTCCAAATCATGAAGTAAGTTATGGATGCATACAGAACAAAACAACCTCTGTTAATATCAACCACTTGCAACAAAAATCTAAAAATGTGGCAGTTAGTTTTACAATGTCACTCTGATGAAATTCTGCTTCTGGTTTCAGCACATTTGATAGGTCTGCACATCAACTGGAACTCGCCACTTTATTCTTTGAATGACTCCATCATAGTACTGGCCTTGTGACTCGTTGAAAAATGCCATTGCTGTCAGGAAACATGATTATCACAAAGGGGTGTACATGGTCTGCAACTAGTGTATGATACTCCTTGGTATCATGGGGCCTTGCACGAGCTCCACTGAACTCATGGCTGCCCACATTAATGTTCTCCACAGCACAATGGAGCTGCCACCAGCTTGTCACTGCCTCACAGTACCAATGTCAAGGAACTGTTCCCATGGCAGTCAAAGGATTCACAACCTCCCACTGGCATTATGGAGAAGGTATTGGGAGTCATCAGACCATGCAATACTTTGACCCTGCACTAATGTCCAGTGCCAATGGCCATGTGCCCATTTCAGCCATAGTTGCTGATGTTGTGGTGTTAACACTGGCACACCCATTGGTTGCTGATTGCAGCAGTCCATTATTAGGAGTGTTCAGTGCACTGTGTGTTGAGACACACTTGTACTCTCCCAGCATTAAAGTCTGATGTTAGTTCCACCACAGTTCACCACCTGTCCTGTTTTACTATCTGCCTGGGCTAAGACGTCTGACATCTGTAATGAGGGGTGGTCGCACAATCCCACGATGTTCAGACATCATTTCACCTTGGTTTTGCCTCTTGTTGAAGACACTCACCACAACTGTCCTCAAACATCCAACAAGTCATGTAGTTTCTGAAATGCTTATGCTGAGCCTCTTGTTGAAGACACTCACCACAGCTGTCCTCAAACATCCAACAAGTCATGTAGTTTCTGAAATGCTTATGCTGAGCCTCCGGGCCATCACAATCTGCCCTCAAACTCTAATAGATCATGTGCCTTCCCCATTCTGCATATGGAAAGCATGTTCACTGACACTACATGCACCATGCGTGTGTATGACTAGCAGTCATTCCTCGCCAGGTGACTCTGCTATCCCCTGGGTGGGTTTGTATTGATAACAGGTCAGTGATTATAATGTTCTGGCTCATCAGTGTAGCTCACAAATATCAAGGTACTCTATTGTACACACAGCTGACTAGATAATCTGAAGTACGTTTGAGTGCTGCACAAACTTCTTACACTCTACACTGATATGGGAAGTGTTAACCGGACTGGCAATACTATCAACAGAAAATGAAAGAGTATAAATTTCTTTTCAAAACTATGCTTGAGAATTTTGCAGATACAAAAGCAGGAAAAATATAATTTAAATAACATAAAAAATTCCACTCACAAAGCATATAGCACATATAAACAAGGTCTGGGATCCTGTGCTCAATTTGTTATGAGCTTGGTGGCCATTGCATCCACTAGAGGTGGGAAAAGCTGAGAGAATTTGCACCTAACAGAACATCAAATACCATAGTGTGCATCGGGAATCAGACTCAACTATAAACATGGGAAATTTTTGGAGGATTCTTGCTATTTTAAACGAAGTGTTGCCAACTAAAGGAAGAAAAGCTAAAGATTGGTCCGGCATGTTCTCCTCTTTATTCACTTCCTGCTTCTTAGTTTTAAATGTTAGTGGCCTGTTGACCTGCCAGATGGAATACCCATTTTTTGCTGAATACTGTCTTTAGATGGGCAAGTTCTTGAGGTAAGCTATCTAGATCTGAGACAGTATGAGCTCTACAAACAAGTGTTTTAAGCAAACTCATGGTTTGCGATGGGTGATCCTCCGAAAACTTCAGGTAAAAGTGGTTTTCCGCCCACCATCAAAGATTGTGGACCTTGTGGGACCAGTTAAAGACAATCTGTTACTATGAAAGGCCAGAATTTACAAGATACCGTGCCAATGTGGTATGGCTTACATAGGTCAAACCACATGCACCATGAAAGAACACTGCACTGAACATCAACATTACACCCGCCTTTTGCAGCCAAGCAAGTCCGTTATTGCTGAACATTGTATTTCTACTGGACATTCAATGAAGTATGAGAAAACAATGATTTTGTCCACAGCAACATCTTTCTGGGACTCCATTATTAAAGAATCCGTAGAAATACGACTGGTGGAAAATCTGTTAAACCGTGACAGTGGCTACCAGCTGGACAGTGCATGGAATCCCACCATCTCCACGATTTGCTCAAATCGAAGATGACACAGTGCATCGATGGCCATGGCAAACAGCAATGCAGAGGGCGACTGAGTTCTGCTATTCCACCAGCGAGGGCGCTGCTGGCGGGCAGTGTGGTTCATCTATCAAATTTTCGACGCATGCGCAGAATAGTTACAGTACTCTATATATTGCAGAACGGAGGACGTTTTTGCCAGTCTGTGACGGCTCACCTGAAGATGACTGGCAGGTGCCCAGTTGAAATTTCGTGTGAAGTATTGAACGACGACTGGCTGCAAGCCCAAAATTTGTTTGAACACTGCTGTAAGTGGTTCTCCATGTGGCAAATATGGGTAAATTTACAATTTTTTTAAATACTTGCAGGGGTTTAGCAGATAAATTTTAGCTTTCGGTGTATTCCTCCAATGTGAAAAATTTCAGGGTAGGTTTTGGCATGTCAGATTGGATCATGTGCTTGTTAACTATAGAGAATTTACTGCTTCATATTTTTGGGTTCCCAAAACAAATTACTACGTTTTTATTTTCTGCCTTCATTTCCCTACTGTTCACTTTTAACTATTCTTAATTTTTATGTATTCTTGTCTTTCAATTTTTCCATCTATTTTTTGTGCTCCAATTCCTCTCCTTGGTATTTTCCCCTTCGCAGTGATTTGTTCAAAAAGCTCATTGTTGATGTTTCATCACAATTGTGTCAAAAACTAAATAAAATCCTTTATCTAAATATCATTGTCCAAACACTGAACTAGAAAAAGAGTGGGCTACTTTTCCTGCCATCTTTTTACACATAGAGGCCTTTCCAGTGCCATTTTATAACTATTACGGTATCTTTAATATTGAAACACAGATAATTATTGTCTACTTTCTTTGTGACTGTTGATCTTTAAGTTATACTAGTATCATTCCTTCTACATAAATTAATAAATGGCTCACAGAAATGTGAGATTAGTGTATTTTTAAAGGATGTACTCACATTGCAAGACGAATATTCAGTTTTGGAACATGCTTTTGCCTCGTGCTCAGGAACAGCCACTGTGCTCTTTGCTTTTCACCCTCACAGGAAAGAGGATATATGCGTACAAAATGCTCATCAAATATATCACCTGAGCAGAAAATGACAAACAGAACAATGTGTGATTAATACATATGACATCAGTTTCAGTTCCAAACATTGTTTCATTGACAACAGGGGATTCATATTATTTAATCTCAAAATATTTATACAGAAAAGTGAGCAATAATGGTTTCTTGTAAAGTCCATTAACATGCACCTTGCAGAACATTATCTAAAACCTTGGTATTCTACAAGTATGAGGTGTATGAGAACGATTTTTTATCTACCAAAGTTTTTATTTTTTTCAAACAACATATTGTCCCCAACAAAGTAGCTCCACTTGGCAGCTATGCACCAGTGGAATCACTGTTCTCAGTTTTGGTAGCAGTGCCAAAAGGCTTCAACTGGTAGGGCCTTTAACATGTCAGTCACATTTGTTTGAAAGTTCTCCAGAGTCTCAAAATGATGACCTTTTAAGACATTTTTCAATTTTAGGAAAAGAAAAAAGTTACAAGGACTGAGATCAGGTGAATAGGGGGGCTGTGGAACAACAAGGGTGTCTTTTGAGGTCAAAAATTCCATGATGGAAGTGGCTGTGATATGGGATGTTGTCATGATGCAGCTTCCACTTGTGTACAATGTCTGATCTCACTCAATTCACCCTTTTCCTGAGCCTTTCAAGGATATCTTTGAGAAACCTAATACCTCTACTGTCAAAAAAGCAAATTAGCATTGCTTTGATCTTTGATTTGCTCATTCGAGCTTTTTTGAGTTGAGGTTGCTTAGACGTCAGGTTTCATGGCACCATTTTGGTACAAACCTATCACATGTACAAAACTTCAGTCAAAATTTGATGTATAGTGAAAATGTTTAAGTTTAACAGACCACTCATTATCCTTAATGTTAAACATCAGTCTGATCTTACAGGAGCACACACATTTGTTGTTTTCGACAGTTTTTCACGTTGAAGGCTCTCTGAGTGAGGTTCATCTTCAATGTGTTCTTGGCCTTCAAAAAATTATTTATGCCAGTGAAAAACCTGTGTTCTTAATAAGGAAAGTTCCCCATAGGCCCGTTTCAACTTTTCAAAGGTCACACTGGCAGATCCTCAAGTTTAACACAAAACTTGGTGACATAACACTAAATTCCATTGTTTCATTTCAGTAACACACAACAAAAACACAACTTCATTTATGGTACTCTCAAAAATTATGTGATGGCTGTAAGAAGCTGAAACTCAGACTGAGCAACTGGAAGGAGAGAAGATACTAGTCTATACAAGAAGAACAAAGTAGTGTTGTCAGTCTCATTACTTATCTCACTCACTCTTTCTTCTCAGTACATCTATTCTTTAAAAGTATGTAGCTGGAAAACTGGTTTCAAATGACTTCTGATACATACCATCAAAATTATAAATCTCTTTCATCCCCTTTCCTTATCTAGTGCAGCCTACTCACTCTACCTTCATCTCCTCTGCTTTCCTTTCTCTGTCCATCTCCTCCTCTTTCCTTTCCCTGTCCATCTCCTCCTTCCTCTCCCCACTGTCTGTTTCCCCCTTCCCCTCTGTCTGTCAATCTCCTCCTCCCCCCTATCTGTGCTCATCTCCTCCTTCCCTCTCACTCTGTCCAGCTCCTCCTCCCCCTTCTCTCTTCATGTTATCATGGTCATCCCAATGGTAGTTGGTAGTTTTTATCTGCACAGTATTTCTTTCTACATTGTAACTAATATGTTTGCTGAATTTGGTTGAAATTGTTCCAGGGGTTAGGATGAGCATTTTACCAATGACTTTGCCATGTAAGCACATTTCAAATATATTGCACATATACTTAACATTTTTCACGTGTATTTCTACAGATATTTCACCTGAATCTCTAGCGAATTTCAACCTACAGTTTCATTTGCAGCCAGCTCAACATCTTATCTACTGAACTGTTTGCTGTATGATATACAGAACATAAAATCCCGTCTGAGGCCTGTGATCATTTTTATGTTAATAATTGGCAACCAATGCTGTACAATTGCAATAAAGTCATGAGATGTTCAATTGACTCTTTTATTAGAACATGTTATGCATTTCGGGATTACACCCATCTTGAGGTACCACAAACTTCAACTCCTTCCTAACCAACCAGACGTACAGCCTTGACAACTCAAAGAATGTGTCGAATAACGTATGACTATGACACAACCAGTCTTGAAGCACATCGTATGTCTGAAGATGGGCGTAATCCCGAAATGGGTAACATGTTCTAATAAAACAGTCAATTGAAAATCTCATGACTTTACTGTGATTGTACAGCATTGGTTGCCAATTATTAATATGTTTACTGTAAAATAATATATTTTTAATACATACAGTGGCACATGCAGACACTGTCTGTGAAATATGTTGCAAGTAGAGCTAGTAGTAATTAAGAAATAAATTAAATCGTCATACATCATGCCACAGTTTTTCACACATCTCAGTATTTGATATCATACCTCCTGAACTAAGTGTCGTACAATGATATATTTAGTTGTACAATGATACATTTGTGTAGGTACATTCAGCAGCAGATATGAATACTGTCTGCAAAAAGTGTTGCAAGTAGAGTGAGTAGCAACAAAGTAATAAATTTGAATGTCTAGTGTGATACAGTAGTTTTTCATGCATTTCAGTGTTTATGACGTCATATCTTCTGAACTGTGTGTTGTACAATGATGCAATTTTTTGTGCATTCAGTGATATATATGAATACTGTTTACAAAATGCTTCATGAACACAGTTAGAAGTAAAGAAGTAATAAATTAAAAGTCACTCTTCATGCAGCTGTTTTAGTGCATGAACAGTGAAAATTTAGTAAGCGATAAACTTTTTTCTTTTATTGTTTTGTGGGACTTCGACTCTGTCACACATACGTCATGATCACTTAAGTTGAATTCTGCCAATGTAACAAGCAGCCCAATCAGTATTATCCTGCCTGGGCTGTGACCCTCCACAACCTTAGTCGCAAGTGCCATTTTGTCACAGTGAAGTCAAAAGTGTCATGCACAGATGTCATGGTTTGCTATGCCCCAAGGAAGTCTGGCAATGTGCCCTCCCTTGAAGAAGTTTTGTCCACTGCCCAGTTGATTGAGGTCTCACACAATCCTGCTCAGCAGCTGGAAACATGATGCAATGTCGCAGCGTTACACGGTGGCCCAACTCTGGGGAGGGCAATGTCGGGATGGTGAAAGCCGGCTGGTCCAGCAACTCCTGCACAACATGTAAACAGCCTTCCACTCAGCGCTCCCTGTTGCCTTTGTGGGCATCTTTTTACCCCTAACATGATAGATGAGAATGTCCCTTGGGCTGGGCTGTCTGTCATAAGTGTCATAAAAAAGGTCACATTGCATTAGTCTGCCACTAAACCACACAGAATGCAGTATCATGGAGCATTGACAAGGATATGCAGGAAGGGCCATCATTAGGGCCAGTTCCCAATCAGTATTATAACAAGGTTTTTATTGAGGTTTTGGTTCTCTAGCAGCAGCTGCACCTGCAGCTTCCCTGCTTAATGCCCAAATGTGTTGAGATCTTGGCTCTCCACTACAGTCAATGGTAAACAGGTGCCTATGGGGATATGGTAAACAACAAATACCCTTGCTTGGCCAATTCATAGCTGGCATTACCTATAGATCAGTGACTTGTTCTATTACCCTTACTGTTGTCCATGATGCTAGTTAAACAAACATTTTCAGGTTTGATGGCTTTTAGGCCTTTGGCTTTTCAGTCACAGACTCCATACTGTTGGCATCTGCTGCAGTCCCTTATCAGTCATCCTTGCTGCAAGAGCTGAAAGCTTTCCTAGGTAAAATTGCCTATTAGCACTGGTTCTTTCTTGGGGCATCCACCATTGCACGCCCTTTCTACCCTCTTCTTCGCAAGGGTGCTTCCTTTCTCTGGTCTCCTGCGTGACAAGGCATTCTTCACACAGAAGGACTGCCTCAGGTTGGCACCGTGTCTAGCTGCTTTTAATCCCAACAAACCACTGGTTTTGCCTACGGACACATTGCAGTATAGTGTGGGGGAAGTCCTCACCCATCAAAATGAAGATGGCTTAGAGCAGTCCCTGGCATTTGCATCCGAAACTCTGTCCAGCAAGGGTCCACTACTTTCAGGTCGAGAAGGAGGCTTTGGCCATTGTGTATGCAGTCACCAAATTTTACATTTTGTTGTATGGCACAAAATTCCAACTCATTACGGACCACAAGCCATTAGTTTCATTCTTTAGTCCGTCCACCTGGGTCCCAGATATGGCAGCCCCAGACTGCCTTGTCCCTCTCCAGATACCACTATGACATCTATTTTTGCCCCACTGGACGCCATGCCAGTGCATATGCCTTATCCTGGCTGCCCGTTGGTCCAAACTCCAAGTTTGACTGGGAGGAGCTCATGTGTTTTCATTTGGTTACTGCCTCCTACAAGGGTTAGACATGTTTCTGATCACTAGTACTCAGGTTACCAAGGCCACAGCACCTGACCCCATCCTCAGGCATGTTGTCTGTCTTGTCAACCAGAGTTGGTCATCTCATCCTCCAGGCCGCATCTTCTTCATAACTACTTTGTATTGCACCATCATCTTAAATAGTTCCCGGAGTGGTTATTCCTGGGAGTCTGCAGTGGGAGGTCTTACAGCTGTTATCAGAGGGTCACTGGGGTGTTTCCCACACCAAAGCCTTGGCTAACAGATATGTATACTGACCCGGCACTGACTGGGAGCTGAGCATTTGGTTACTGCTTGTATCCAGTGTGCTAGTCAACAGGCAGCTACTAAGGCCTCATTCTCACCATGACCTCCAGCAACCCAACTCAGGGAAGCATCCCTATGGACTTTGAGGCTCTGTTTCAGAATATGTTTGGACTGATTGCCATTGACACATTTTTGCATTTTCCATGCAGGGTCTAGTGCCCCTTGACCACTACTGAAGTCACTATTCAGGCTCTCACAAAATTTTTTCTGTCAGAGGTCTCCCAGTTACTCTCATTTCTGACAACATATCTCAGTTTCTGTCCCTGGCATTTAGTGATTTCTGTGTGCAATCAGGCATTTGCCACTGTCACTTCCCCCCTTTCACCATCAGTGTAATGCAGAAGCTGAGCATGTAGTTCACACCTTTAAGACCCATACGAAAAGTTATCCGCTGTATTTTCCCACTAAGGCTGCATTACAGTTTTTCTGACAGCCTATAGAATGACTCCTATTGGTTCCTGTAGCCCTTCTGTGTTTCTCCACAGATGCCAGCTGTCCACGTTCTCGCTTGCTGTCATGTTCTGCTGCACTGCATTTCCCACCAGGGAGAGCAGTCTGGACATTACAGTGAGCTCACAACAGCTGTCCCTCTATACCCTCCAAAGTAGAGACTGGGAGATCCAGAACCATTAAATTCAAGTTGGAGTCGGGGTAGACACCCATCCTCTCATCCCAGCCATACCACCACCTATGCTGGTACCCCATTCACTGGGTTCCGTCCATGTATCAGTGTTCTGATCTCCTCTTTTCTGCTTGCATCAGCACCTCCTCCCTCTTCACAGCCTCCAGCAGTGGCTCTGGTCTTTCCCTGGCCAGTGAACATGCCCCATGATGGTTCTATGTCTCCTATAGTGCTTCGTCCCGCAAAGGAGTCACCTCCATCTCTCAAACTGTCGCCAAAAATCGCCAGGGATCCCAGCTTGGATTGCCCATCACTGTGCCTGTCATCTCATGCCCCGACAAGGAGGAGTTGGAGAGCTCTTCATGCCGACTGCTTTTACCCATATTCTAAGGTCTCCAGTGACCAGGAATTACTCTCCCCTCACATCTCCATTGATGTGGATGCCATCTTCCAATTGTGGTCATCTGCACTGTGCCTGGGGAATCAGTGATGTTCCATCCCCAAGGGGAGGGAGGTGGAGGGGGGGGGGGGGGTGATGGAAGGTGTAGTGAGTGACCTGTGTAGCTTTCACATCCGCAATTACGGTGCCCAATTGTACAGTGTGCCACAGAAGTTAAAAGACCTTAGCACTGGCAGAGGCCTCCAGTCTTGGATGCATGTGAGCCTCTCCACAGTGCACTGTACCAGCTGGCTGACAGCTTACATATTTGGGCCCAACAAGCCTCACTCTCATTCCTAGGTTGACATTCAGCCTGTGTTTCTCAGACTAGTAGTGCACCCACCCCATCGCAAGTGTCTTCTTGTACAACTATTATATACATAATAAAGTTTTGTGTCCATTATGACTCTGTGTTCTTGTGGTTAGTACAACAAACTTGTTCATTAAGCAGCCTCATTACTTTCTTATTAACATCTCAGACTTCATTCTCAAGCTTTATTAGTTTATGCAAAGAAAGGTTTGCTGAACTAAGGCACTTTAAATTTGCCAACAATATCACCAGATGTTGCCTTACCAATGAACAATGTCTCTAAATGATGACTCACAATTTTTTTCTGAGCTGCTGATCAACAGAATACCACTGTTTCTAACTGCTTTGGACCAGCACTGTTGTTTCATGAAAAAACAGTGAATGATACATGTGGTGTCACCGCCAGACACCACACTTGCTAGGTGGTAGCCTTTAAATCGGCCGTGGTCCGTTAGTATACATGAGACCCGTGTGTCGCCACTATCAGTGATTGCAGACTGAATGCTGCCACACGGCAGGTCTAAGAGACTTCCTAGCACTCGCCCCAGTTGTACAACCGACTTTGCTAGCGATGGTTCACTGACAAAATACGTTCTCATTTGCCGAGACGATAGTTAGCATAGCCTTCAGCTACGTCATTTGCTACGACCTAGCAAGACGCCATTACCAGTTACTATTGATACTGTGAATCATGTACCATCAAGAGTGACATTCACCATTAATGGATTAAAGTTAAGTTTTCCACCAGCTACGTCCGTTTTTCTAAATTCTAATTTCCTTGTCCTGTTCCAGACCTCACGCCAGCCTGCGTGAGCTAAAATGCGTGCCTTTCGGCTTCCTCTAGTAACACGGTGTTGGCTCTCTTGCCAACCACAACAATACATATTGTTGGCCACTGTGGCTGAGTGGTTCTAGGTGCTTCAGTCTGGAGCACTGCTGCTGTGGTCGCAGGTTCGAATCCTGCCTCAGGCATGGATGTGTGTAATGTCCTTAGGTTAGTTAGGTTTAAGTAGTTCTAAGTCTAGGGGACTGATGACCTCAGATGTTAAGTTCCATAGTGTTCAGAGCCATTTGAATGATACACATTATTTATGTCATTCAGCAGCTAATTTTTGAAATATGGTTGCTTCAGTTATAATACTGGAATTTAGTTCTAGACAAACTGAAAGCTTGTGGAACAACTCCAGGAAACACAACCTCAAAAAGATTGTGAATGCCTTGACATGAAATGCCTGAATAGTTGGAACAAACACTTTTTAATATCTATATTGTTTCAGCAACATTGGCATGTCCTTGATATCATATAACTTTACTGTTGGAAAACATGGTGATGAACTGAACTTCACAGAAAATGCTGAACTACATGATGCAGAGACCGAGCGAGGTGGCACAGTGGTTAGACACTGGACTCGCATTCGGGAGGACGACGGCTCAATCTCGCGTCCAGCCATCCTGTTTTAGGTTTTCCGTGATTTCCCTAAATCGCTCCAGGCAAATGCCGGGATGGTTCCTTTGAAAGGGCACAGCTGACTTCCTTCCCTAATCTGATGAGACCAATGACCTCACTGTCTGGTCTCCTTCCCCAAACAACCCAACCCAACATGATGCAGACATAAGACAAAAGCTGTGTTGCCATTTTCGTACAGGTTAGTTGTTTATACCTTGATGTCATTGCATATTGTTTCACAGACTGAAAAGCTGTCTTCTCCACATTTATGACAGTATCTCACATGACATAAAGAACTTTATGATTACTGTGTTTTCTGGCCTACTAACACATCTTGACTTGCTTCCATCCCCATTGGGGAACCCGTCATGTCTCAATCCTTGTTGGAGAAACTGTCATGTCTCAAAGAACATTTGCCCACTGTCCTTGGGATGCTACACCAGTGCAATAGGTTGTTACAGAAGAAGATACAACAACTGGAAACTCTGATGTCACATTCTCACAAGACCTTGGATTGCATGAACATTTTCATTTGCAAAGCTTATCACATTCAAATTCGCATACACACTGTTCCTCCAAATCATTTTTTTAATCTCTCTGTCTGTCTGTCTATTTGCTCTGCTACCAGGCTATCCAAATCACCTTAGAATACACAAAAATTGACAACTAGAAGTGAGTTCTAACAAGAAAAAGCAACTAAAAGTGAGCGCAAGGTAAAATGGTGACTGTCAAATTTGTTAGTGACCATAGCCTGAAGAATGTTTCAAAGTAAAGTTTGTGTCAAGTTTTTCTGTCATAACAGATATTCCATTTTGGCTCTTACTCACTTCAGTTCTAAAGGGCAACTCATAATATTTGTAATGTATCAGATGCTTAGTTGCTGTTTGTAAGCAGTTGGAAATCATCCTGACAACTGCCAACTAATTGGGTGTCTTTGGAGTGCTACTGAAAGTCCTGTAACACAGATATCAAAGGTATCTCAAGTACTATCATCTCCCCTGAATATTGTCTCTCCTGCAGGAAATAGGGGATCTTTCAGTACTCATCCACTTGAATGTGAGTGGTGTGTCAATGATAAATCTAAGTAGTGCAGGGAGAATTGAGGATACTGCATTAATGAAGCTGTTGTCTTTCACTGAAATTGAAAGTGAGCCAATAAGACTCCATTTGTTGTAAAACATGTGAGGCCCTTGTCAAGGGGAGGCAAAAAAAGATAGAATTTATTAATTGCTGGCAGTTCACATGTAAGGTGAATAATGGTACCCCTTAGGGAAATGGGAGCAAAGGATGGGTAGGAAAAGTAGGTGCACTCACAGTGTATGCCTGAGGGCCTCAATCAGTACGTGTAAGAGCCTGTTCTGGCAGCCACTGAAGGAACAGGGTGTAAGTAGCTGTAGACTGTGGCTCATGTTAGAACAAATCAGACCTGTTGTCTGGGCTCAATAGTCATGCTTGGTCATACATCTTCCAGTGACTGGCAGAGAGGGTTGAGAATACCATCCTTGCTCACGGAGTTTAAACAAACCTAGCAGTCTGCAACATTGACCCAAGAACAGATCACACTGCTCTGGTTCTCCTCAAGTGAAGGTTCTGTAACAAAGTAGTTTGTTATTTCCTGTACTTACACCATAGGGTTGAGAACTTTAGGAGCTCCCTAAATAGGTCAGGTGTGCATTACACATCAGAGAATGCCGCCCAGACAGCTGATATGCATGGAGTGCAAACAAGGATATTTTTTTAGATGAGGCAACTCTCCATCTAGTCTAGATAATGTAGGAGACCCAGAAGTATGAGTGTGTAAGACCCAAGGAAATGCCCTCTACAGGTGAGAGTATTAAAATCCTAGTGGTTGATTGCCGAAGCATTGACAACAAAGTGTCTCAGTTTGAAGTGATCCCAAAAAGCCATGAAGCTCACCCAAAGCTGGTTAAAACCCAAAATTGAGGGCAATGAGATTATTGAAGCATATAACAAAAGAATACGCTTATGGGAAATGCAGATGGTGTATGTGTCACAACAGACAAGAAATTCAAATCAACTGAGATAGAAATTGAAGCTGCATGCAAGAATGTTTGGGCACAACTCAGTATCAGGGCTGGGAATAAAAATATCATTAGATCCTTCTATTGAATGGCTGACTCACCTCCTTATGTAGCCAAAAACTTTAGAGAAAACCTTAGTTCACTAGTGTGTAAGCTACCCAATCATACTGTAATCATCTGAGGATACTTTAATAATCCAACAATCAATTGGGATGATTACAGTTTTATTAGTTGTGACCATGGCAAGGCATCTTCTGAAACATTACTACATGCCCTTTCTGAAAACTATCTAAAACAGATGGTTAAGAACACCCCCTCATGATGGAAATAATTACATACAATGGCAACGAACAGACCTGACCTCTTTGAGGATTTCCACACTAAAATTGGTATCAGGGACAATGAGACAGTTGTAACAACAAGAATTATCAAAGTATAAAGGCCAACTAAAGCAAGTAAAAAGATTTATATGTTCAGTAAACCAGATAAATAAGCAGTATTTCAGTGAGGCACTCGCAATTTTCAGTTCAGGACAGGAGCATGTAGAGCAACTAAGGCTTAACATTAAAAAAAAATACAGTGGTTGATCATACAATGGTTTGATGTGTACCAAGTACAGCAATTCACAATGGGAGTGACTCTCTGTGGTACACAGTCACTGTAACAAAACTTCTAACACCGGAGACTACCATGTAATGCATGTAGTTAGGTACGTGTTCCATTGATCAGTCTCACGGAACCCATTATGATGTGGAACGTTATAGAAGGACTTATCCAGGAAATATGATTTCAATTTATTTTTGAAACTAATACCCATTTCTGTGCCAAAGATAGGTTATGTAGAGGACAGCATAAGTATTTCTTTCTTCTGGTATTATAATCATGAATGTCACTGTTGTTTTTAAACTGGTCTATGTTGTTGAGAACAAAGTCCATTATTGAGTGAATGTACTGTGAGGCTATTGTAAGAATTCCTAACCTTTTAAACAGATGCCTACAAGACATGTGGCTATGAGCCCCACACATTATTCTAACCACTTTCTTTTGAGCAGTGAATATTTTTTGCATAAGTGTTGAGTTACCCCAAAATATAATTCTGTATGACATCAGAGAGTGAAAGTATGCAAGGTATGTTAGCTTTCTAATTTCTGTATCCTCAAAATTAGCAGTTATTCTGATTGTAAAAGTTGCTGAACCTAGTCACTTTCAGAGATCAAAAATATGAATTTTCCAATTAAGATTCTCATCTCTATGTACACCCAAAAACAAAGCATAGGTATATAGATATGGAGATGTTAAATGGAATGTGTTTAGCCTTTAACAGAGCAATGCATGAAGCCTTTAATGATTACTGTACCAGAATTTTGTCGAAAGATCTTTCACAAACCCCAAAGACATTCTGACTGCTTGTAAAGGCATTAGTGGTACCAAAGTTAGTGACCAGTTACTCACTGATGAGAAAGGAGCTAAAATGAGGGCAGCAAAGCACAAGTGGAAATATTAAACACAATTTTCACATGTTCCTTTACAAAACAGAACCCAGGAGTATTTCCCAAATTTAATTCTCATAGCACTGAAAAGATGAGTGAAAGAGGTATCACCACCAGTGGCATTGAGAAACAGCTGAAACTGAAAAAATTAAACGACATTCCAGGGTCTGATAGAATTCCTATCATAATCTATAGCTATCCCCTCTTTTAACTCTAGTCTACCATAGATTTCTGGAACAACACACCACGTTCAGTAGTTGGAAAAATGCACAGCTCTCACCCATCTACAAATAGGATGACAGAAGCAATCCAAAAAAACTTCTGTCAATACCCTTATCATCAATTTTTTTTAGAATCTTAGAACACATTATGAGCCCAAACATGATGAGGTGTATTGAATAGAATGACATCCTATATACCAACCAGCAAGAATTCTGAAGACATAAGCCACATAAGCGGTAACTCTCCCTTTTCTCACATCATGTGCTGAAAGCCATAGATGAAGGCAGACAGACAGATGCAGTACTCCTTTATTTCAGTACCACACATATGCATATTATCAAAAGTGCAATCGAGGGTATCAAGCAAAATTTGTGATTGTACTGAGGATTCTTTGGTAGGGAGGATGCAGCAGAATTTCTTGGTTGGACTATCATCCACAGTTGCAGAATCACATTTGTTTGTGCCCCAGAAAAGTGTGTTGGGACTATTGCTGTTAATGTTGCATGTTAATGACCTTGCAGACAATATTAATAGTGGCACATCCTGGCAAATTAAAACTGTGGGTCAAACCAGAGTTCAAAGCTGGGATCTTTATGTTTTGTGGGCAAATGCTTTACCAACTGAGCTACACAAGCACAAGTCATGAACAGCCGTCACAGCTTTACTTTTGCTAATACCTCATCTCAACTTTCCAACTTCATAGACGTTTCCCTCCATAACTTGCAGGACTGGCACCTGTAGGACAAAGGATATTATGGAAATGTGGCTTAGTCACAGTCTGGGTGGTGGTTTTCAGAATGAATGTCTGCTTTACAGTGGAATGTGCATTCATATGAAAAATCCTGGCAGATTAAAACTGTGTGCTGGACCAGAACTCGAAACTAGAACCACCGCCTTTGGCGGGCAAGTACTCTACCAAATGAGCTACCCCAGCATGACTCATCTTGTTTCATATCAGTGTACACTCTGCTGAAGAGTGAAAATTCATATGAAATATTAATAGTAACCTCTGACATTTTGCAGATGATGTGGTTATCTATGATGAAGTACTGTCTGAATGAAGCTGCACAAATATTAAGTCAGGTCTTGAAATGATTTTAAAGTGATACAAATATTGGCAACTTGCCTTGAATGTTCAGAAATTTAAAACTGAGTACTTCACAAACTGAAAATAAAAAAAATATATAGTACCCTATGGCTATCATATCAATGAGACACAGTTGCGATTGGCCAAATCATACAAATATCTGCATGTAACAATTTGTAGGGATATTAGACAGAATGATCACATAGTCTCAGTTATAGGTAAAGCAGGTGGCAGGCTGTGGTTCATTGGTAGAAAACTAGAGAAATGCAATCAGTCTAAAAAAAGAGACTGTATATGAAACACTTGTGTGTCCCATCTTAGAAAACTGTTCGACTGTGTCAAACCCACACAAGATAGGACTAACAGGGGATACTGAATAGACACAAACAAGGGTTACACAAATGACTGGAGGCTTATTGAATGCATAGAAGCATGCCACAAAGATGCTGAAAGAATTGAATTGGCAGATTCTGGAAGACAGATGCTAACTATCCCATTAATAGCTACTTACAAAGTTTCTAGAACCAACTTTTAAGCGATGAATCTATGAATATATTACAATAAATTACATATTACAATTACAAAATTAGACTATGAACCATGGACCTTGCCATTGGTGGGGAGGCTTGCGTGCCTCAACGATAGAGATAGCCGTACCGTAGGTGCAACCGCAACGGAGGGGTATCTGTTGAGAGGCCAGACAAACATATGGTTCCTGAAGAGGGGCAGCAGCCTTTTCAGTAGTTACAGGGGCAACAGTCTGGATGATTGACTGATGTGGCCTTGTAACACTAACCAATACGGCCTTGCTGTGCTGGTACTGCAATCGACTGAAAGCAAGGGGAAACTACAGCCATAATTTTTCCCGAGGGCATGCAGCTTTACTGTATGAACATTCCGAAGGTAAAATAGTCTCCCATTCGGATCTCTGGGCGGGGACTACTCAACAGAATGTCGTTATCAGGAGAAAGGAAACGGGCGTTCTACGGATCGGAGCGTGGAATGTCAGATCCCTTAATCGGGCAGGTAGGTTAGAAAATTTAAAAAGGGAAATGGATACGTTAAAGTTAGATATAGGGGGAATTAGTGAAGTTCAGTGGCAGGAGGAACAAGACTTCTGGTCGGGTGAATACAGGGTTATAAATACAAAATCAAATAGGGGTAATGGATGAGTAGGTTTAATAATGAATAGGAAAATAGGAATGTGGGTAAGCTACTACAAACAGCAAAGTGAATGCATTATTGTGGCCAAGATAGATATGAAGCCCATGCCTACCACAGTAGTACAAGTTTATATGCCGACTAGCTCCACAGATGATGAAGAGATTGATGAAATGTATGATGAGATAAAAGAAATTATTCAGGTAGTGAAGGGAGACGAAAATTTAATAGTCGTGGGTGACTGGAATTCGACAGTAGGAAAAGGAAGAGATGGAAACGTAGTAGGTGAATATGGAATGGGGGTAAGGAATGAAAGAGGAAGCCGCCTGGTAGAATTTTGCACAGAGCATAACTTAATCATAGCTAACACTTGGTTCAAGAATCATAAAAGAAGGTTGTATACATGGAAGAAACCTGGAGATACTGACAGGTATCAGATACATTATATAATGGCAAGACAGAGATGTAGGAACCAGGTTTCAAACTGTAAGACATTTCCGGGGGCAGAGGTGGACTCTGACCACAATCTATTGGTTATGAACTGTAGATTAGAACTGAAGAAACTGCAAAAAGGTGGGAATTTAAGGGTATGGGACCTGGATAAACTGACTAAATCAGAGGTTGTACAGAGTTTCAGGGAGAGCATAAGGGAACAATTGACAGGAATGGAGGAAAGAAATACAGTAGAAGAAGAATGGGTAGCTTTGCGAGATAAAGTAGCGAAGGCAGCAGAGGATCAAGTAGGCAAAAAGACAAGGGCTAGTAGAAATCATCGTGTAACAGAAGAGATATTGAATTTAATTGATGAAAGAAGCAAATATAAAAATGCAGTAAATGAAGCTGGCAAAAGGGAATACAAACGTCTCAAAAATGAGATCGACAGGAAGTGCAAAATGGCTAAGCACGGCTGCTTAGAGGACAAATGTAAGGATGTAGAGGCGTATATCAGTAGGGGTAAGATAGATACTGCCTACAGGAAAATTAAAGAGCCCTTTGGAAAAAAGAGAACCACTTTTATGAATATCAAGAGCTCAGATGGAAACCCAGTTCTAAGCAAAGAAGGGAAAGCAGAAAGCTGGAAGGAGTATATAGAGGCTCTATACAAGGGTGATGTTCTTGAGGACAATATTATGGAAATGGAAGAGGATGTAGATGAAGATGAAATGGGAGATATGATACTGTGTGAAGAGTTTGACAGAGCACTGAAAGACCTAAGTCGAAACTAGGCCCTGGGAGTAGACAACATTCCATTGGAACTACTGATAGCCTTGGGAGAGCCAGCCCTGACAAAACTCTACCATCTGGTGAGCAAGATGTATGAGACAGGCGAAATATCCTCAGACTTCAAGAAGAATATAATAATTCCAATCCCAAAGAAAGCAGGTGTTGACAGATGTGAAAATTACTGAACTATCAGTTTAATAAGCCACTGCTGCAAAATACTAACACAAATTCTTTACAGAAAAATGGAAAAACTGGTAGAAACTGACCTTGGGGAAGATCAGTTTGGATTCCATAGAAATGTTGGAACACGTGAGGCAATACTGACCCTACGACTTATCTTAGAAAATAGATTAAGGATAGGCCAACCCATGTTTCTATCACTTGTAGACTTAGAGAAAGCTTTTGATAATGTTGACTGGAATACCCACTTTCAAATTCTGAAGGTGGCAGGGGTGAAATACAGGGAGTGAAAGGCTATTTACAATTTGTACAGAAAGGAGATGGCAGTTATAAGAGTCGAGGGGTATGAAAGGGAAACAGTGGTTGGGAAGGGAGTGAGACAGGGTTGTAGCCTCTCCCCGATGCTATTCAATCTGTATATTGAGCAATCAGTGAAGGAAACAAAAGAAAAATATGGAGTAGTTATTAAAATCCATGGAGAAGAAATAAAAACTTTGAGGTTCACCGATGACATTGTAATTCTGTCAGAGACAGCAAAGGACGTGGAAGAGCAGCTGAACGGAATGGGCTGTGTCTTGAAAGGAGGATATAAGATGAACATCAACAAAAGCAAAACTAGGATAATGGAATGTAGTTGAATTAAGTCAGGTGATGCTGAGGGTATTAGATTAGGAAATGAGACACTTAAAGTAGTAAAGGAAGTTTGGTATTTAGGGAGAAAAATAACTGATGATGTTCAAAGTAGAGAGGATATAAAACGTAGACTGGCAATGGCAAGGAAAGCATTTCTGAAGAATAGAAATTTGTTAACATTGAGTATAGATTTAAGTGTCAGGAAGTCATTTCTGAAAGTATTTGTATGGAATGTAGCCATGTATGGAAGTGAAACATGGACAATAAATAGTTTGGACAAGTAGAGAATATAAGCTTTTGAAATGTGGTGCTACAGAAGAATGCTGAAGATTAGATGGGTAGATCACATAACTAATGAGGACATATTGAATAGGACTGGAGAGAGGAGAAATCTGTGGCACAACTTGACTAGAAGAAGGGATCGCTCGGTAGGGCATATACTGAGACATCAAGGAATCACCAATTTAGTATTGGAATGCAGCGTGGAGGGTAAAAATTGTAGAGAGAGACCAGAGATGAATACACTAAACAGATTCAGAAGGATGGAGGATGCAGTAGGTAGTGGGAGATGAAGAAGCTTGCACAGAATAGAGTAGCATGGAGAGCTGCATTAAAAACCAGTCTCTGGACTAAAAACCACAACAACAATAAACTTCCACATTTGAAAAATTCCATATCATCCTACCCCTCATATTTCTTCCCAGGAGATTTTTTTTCTGTTTCTTAACATCAGAAAAGCACTTGATGGGAAGAATATGTTTGACTAAAATGTGCAAGTACTCTCCAGAGTTGGAATCTCTTCGGGCAAAGTGGATCAAGCTCAGTGAAGATTACAGTGAGAAATAAATTTTGTTATGCAAAACAACACTGTGTCAGATTTTTCAGACAAAATTTTCACATTTACCACCAATATCAATCATTAACAAAACTTCATGTTTCATCACAATTTACAAAATTTGTTGATCCTCCTTCACTACAAACAAACATAACTCCAAGTACCAGTATTTTATTTGTAATTGCCTAAAAGCAAAATGTATATTACTTGGCCAAGAGTATAAAGTGTTTCAGATCAGTCACTGCACTCTACAAGAGCAAGACAGACTCTTACTACAACATTCAGTATGCATGATGAAATTTTGGCAAGCGATTCACATAATGTGATAAGCCATGTAGTGTGTTCTTATTGGCTGTGAGCAAACAGTGGAGACACGTGTTTGCATTCACTGGCCTTCAGTTGATGCATGTACTGGACCTTGTGCAAACACTCTGTTGTATCTACATCATCAAATCCTTTGTTCTGTTGGTGTATGATATTGCATTCAATCTTCACAAACAAAATACTGAGAACAGACCATTACAATGCTAATTCTGTACAGTTTTCAATCCTAAGACCAGCTTTATGCCATCCTTCATCTTTTTCTATCTTGTGCTACCCATCTTATCATCATATAGCTACTAGTTCAAAGTCTGTCTGCTTTAGCTGAGTGGTAATGTGCCTGCCTACCATGCAGCGGGCAAGGGTTTGCTTCACGGCCAAGATGGAGATTTTCTGTGCCCATGGACTGGGTATTGTGTTGTCCTCATCATCATCTGATTTTCATGGATGTGCAGTTTGCCCAGTGTGGCATCACCTGAAATAAGACTTGCACCCAGTGGCCAAACATCCCCGGACAGGGCCTCCTAGTCAACAATGCCACATGACCATTTCATGTTTTTTACTAAAGCAAATAGACCTCATAACTGGTTTTGAATTGTCTACTTCACATTGTTGATTTATTGTGGTCTTCAGTTTGATGGCTGATCTGATGCAGTTCTCCATGCTACTCTATCATACTGTGCAAGCCTCTTCAACTCCAGATAACTACAACAACTTATATACTTTTGAACCTGCTTACTGTATTCATCACTTGGGCTCCATCTACAATTTCTAATCCCCCCTCCCCAACTTCTCTCCAGTACTAAATTGGTGGTCAAGTGAGGTCTCAGAATGTGCTCTATCAACTGATTCCTTCTTTTAGTCAAGATATGCCTCAAATTTCTTTTCTCCCCAATTCTATTCAGTATCTACTCAATAGTTACATGATCGATCCCTGTAATCTTCAGCATTCATCTTCATATATCCCTACAATTTATATCATCTACTATTCTCAAGATACCATTATTAGGTGTCCAGTAGATGGTTGTTTCCTTTGTTAAGGTTTTCTTTATTGGTTTATTAACTCACCTTCTTATAGCATATTTCTCCACTCTGAACTTTACTTTGCATTTCATTTTTAACATTCTTTTGCAGAACCACAATTCAGTTGGTTCTATCAGCATGTATATGGGCATCTTCTTACTCCTTACATTTGAAATCTTTCTGGATGACACGAAATTATTCCAGTGACTTCCTCTCAGGATTTCTCACAGAACTTTAACATAACTGTTGAATTATCAATTTGTAATACACTTATTACTGCGTAACTTCTCATGTATAATATCATTTTCTAAAAGAGTCCAGGAAAAAAAATAATTATTGATTCTACTTCTGCTACCAACTCCATTTGTGAGATAATTTTCTTGAATTGTTAGCTGTTTCATAAATCAAAGATTGACTGCAAGCACTAGGTCTATTCCTAATCACCTGGTTCACAAAGAAGGCGCTCTATTCATCTATTAGTATAATAAAAGTTAGTTCTGATGTAACATAAGAGGCCCTTGTGGCTGTTACATAAAATTGTTTGAAATTATTCGTCTCTTTCCATGACAATCTTTTACTGTGTATTTACTTTATCAGCTTTCCTCATGTGGTTCAAGTTTTCATGTTTGGTTTCTGTGTTGGAAATTATTCCCATGATTACTTGCACATGCTGAATTGACTTTTATTCACAGTGACACAATAGGTTTGTAGGGGATACAATCCATGAGGTAACCTGCAGAACATGACATGACAGCACTGTTCAACATAGATTTTAACACTTTGTTTGAAGAACATTTTGAAGCAGTTGAAGTATCAAAATCAATGCACAAGGTTGAAATACCACGATACAACTAATTTGTTTCATCCAAACAAAAGTTCTAAGTAATATTAATTAATTCAAACATCAAAATAAATGAATTGATAACTTAAAGAGATACTTTGTCCTGAAATTATCCAAGTTCAGATTTGTGAGCTATGATAAAAATGCAATATTTTGTAGTAAATTTCGTTTATGTATGTTTTTAGCCTTTCTAATCCCATGTCATCCCAGTACAGTCAGTATGCCCCATTTTGCGCATGATTTGCTCCCGAGCAAATCACAATCTGTGACAGCCCCTGAATACTATTTTGCTCAATTGAATCATGCTGAATATTGGCCTTCTGTGCCTTTGGAAATTATAGAAACATCTATTTGACACTTTTTAATTATGATGTAAGCCTTGTCTGATGGTGAAGGAATGATGTCACAAGCCATTACAATAAAATAACCCATCTCAACTAGCAGTTCCAACAGTTTGTTTCTGCTAAATAGTATGCTGGTAGCTCTGACCAATGACCACAAGATAAGTATAAATACCTTCATGACAGTCATGGATTTTAGAATCTACTGGTGGCTCAAAATTAATAAACAAGACAACAATGTATAGATCTCCAATGGTGGTTTGTCCACAATTTGTTTTCACATTATTATCAGCTTTTACAATGTGTTGCACAAGAAAAACTCCTAAAGTGAAAATCCATTGAACATCATGGAAAATGGAGTTTGCCTACTCACAGTGGTTAAATTTTGATACCTGAAAGTTGTTACTAGCATTCTTCATACTAGACATAACAGAGCAAGCAATTTCTATGGTTTTTATTCTTTTTGAAAGTGAACTATTGATTCATGTGAAGTCAAGGAAAGTGTTACAAAGGCTAACACTGACATAAAAACAATACAGATACTGGGGAACAGGAAGAGAGTAATGTAAATTTAGGTGAACATATTATTACTGTTCAAGCAAGACCAGCTAACCTTTCTGATGATTAAATGTTTATTATGGCCTCCCTCTCCCTCAAATAATTAAAGACTGATAATTAATGCTTGTCATATGAGATGATCTATTGTATGATCGAAAATGTTAATGCTGTTAAAGAAGAAACTGATTCTTTACATGCAGCTTAGAGAAAAGCGTTTTGTGAGAAAGCTGACAATCTATCATTCAAAGTGAAGAAGGTAGAGAACAGGATGGCTGGGGTGGAAACTTGTTTAAAAGCTGATACTCATGCTATAGGGAAGGAATGCTCTTTTGTACAGCTCAGTAGTGGACAGAAATCTAAAAATATTCATGAGCTTACGGAGTTGAAAAATCACAAATTAAAATCAGAAATCTTGATAGTTGAGTCAAATGTAGAGATTCTCAAAGTGTTGTCACTCGTAGTACACAAGCCCAAATGGGTGAAGCTCTTAATAAAGCTGAAGGCTTGAATAACTTTGTGGTGTGAAATATTGTCACGTCAAGACCACAATCAAGTCCAAATCTTAAGGCAGGGTCCTCAAAGAAGTATAACACTTAGCACTGAAAGCAAACTTGTTGACACCAACATATAGCCAGAACAGAACTGTTCTCTTGTATGGGGAGTGCTGCTATTTATACAAACACAGAATCTTTCAGAATGTGCAGACAGTACAAACATAAGAGATTTTGAGAACCTTGTAGAAATAACCAATTCTAAATAATGTATAATTTCTGAAGGTTAGGTTTGAACTGGGAACCCACAGCATGCCAGCTAGCAACATTAATTGTTATGTCACATTGCATGCAGTACAGCTCATGGCATTGCTCTCTCTCCTCAAGAAATAGCAACCTGCTATTTCAGAAGTTCTCATGGGACTGACTGCAGCTTCTTGGATCTAATAGTCCCTGGAGGAGACTCACATTCTGGCCATGTTGTCTCATCCTCTTCACTGTTACAGGAAATGAACAACGCCTCTGGGCTTTTTTCTAGATGTTGAAGGGTCCCAATCCTTTACTTCATTATGTGACACTGACAAGCAACTAAGGACACAATACAGCCCAAAGTAACACTTGAGTAACATTTCTGATAGTCCCACTTTCTGCACATAATAAATCTCCCATGCTGTATCTCAATAGATGGTGCTTGGTGTTATAAAGTTCTTTGTCCTTCACCTGGGTGTCCAGTATCTATTTGTGAGCCAAATTTCTTACTTCTTTGGTCCTGGTGATGAAAAGCTTCACATAGTCATTCTGAGTACCATCTGGTGAAATGGGAACATTGTATCCACTGTTGTTTCGGCCTCTTGACAATGGAGCAGAAGAAATGGTGTGACGCCTGTAGTGTCTTGCTGGGCTGTGTTGTATACAAATGTCACAACAGGCAGAATTCAATTCCCATCTCTCTGTTCACCATCAAAGTGCATTCAGAAAACATCTGCCATCTTATTAAAGCATTCTGTGATGCCATTTGTCTGTGAGTGATAGGCAGTTGTCATCCTGTGGGTGATGTCACAATACGAAATTACTTCTGGTACTAGTCTTGACTGATGAAGTTTTACATGATCAGAGATGGGCAAAAATGGTGCACCATGCTTCAAAATAAAGTCTTCTACAATGAACTTAACAATTTCTGGAACTTCAGCAGTCAGCACAGCTTTGGTGACATACCAGGTGAGGTAGTCAGTGGAGGTTACTGTCTATCAATTCCTGCTGACTTTGGGAATCCCCCACAAGAGGCTGATTCCAATTTGGTGGAATGGTGTTGCTGCAGACAGAAATGGTACCAGATGCCCCTTAGGTAACTGTGGCACAGGTTTCCATCATTGGCATTCCTTAGAGTGGCCCACATAATGTTTAACAGACTGGCAGAGACCTGGTCAATGATACCTACATCTGATTCTACTTAGAGTCTTCATGAATCCCATATGACCCGATGTAGGCAACTTCTGGAAGCTTTTTCCATAACATACGTGACAATAACTTATCCTTTAATTGGAAACAGGTTACCTGTCTTATTGTACACAAAGTGGTCACAAACCTACAACCATCAACCAGTGAAGATCTCTATGGTATCTCAGACAACATCCTGAAACAAATAATTAACATAATTGTTGCCCCTCTTACCTTTCTGATCAATAATACCTTTAAAACTGGAAAATTTCTTGAGGGCCTGAAGGCTACTATTGTTGTCCTTATTTATAAAATAGGGGAAAAAAACAAACCTGAAAGTTATTGCCCAATATCTCTCATACCTATAATATCCAAGGTAATAGAATGTTATATTAAATTACAACTTTGCAACTATTTTGATGATCATAATCTTATCTCTTCATCACTCTTTGGATTTAGACCAGGTTTGTCTACAGAAAATGCAGTAGAAACTCTTGTAACAGACATTCTTGATGGTTTTGAGAACAATTCCTACATGTGTGCCTTACTACTAGACCTAAGCAAAGCATTTGATACTGTGTCACATGAAATACTCATAAATAATCTGGAGTGCTATGATATCAAAAATAATGAACTGACACTAATTGGATCATATTTGACTAACAGAGCTCAAGTGGTCATGGTAAATAACTGTCAGTCAAATGCCCTGCAAGTAGTTAGAGGAGTGCCACAAGCCTCAGTGCTTGGGCCATTCTTTTCTTAATATACATGAATGACTTGCTTACTTTCTTGCCTGACAAGCCAATAATATATGCTGACGACACTACCCTGATTACTGTGAGCCACAAATTGGAGGAGGTGAAACAAAAAACAAAAGCTAGTCTTGAAAAGGCTGCCATATGGCTCCACAGTAACATGCTAAACCTAAACAATAGCAAAACCGACATTATGTTTTTCTACCTGCACAACATTAATGAAAAAGTAAATGAACCTGACTCAGTAAGGCTTCTTTGAATCCACCTGGATCCTAAACTGACTTGGAACTGCCATACCAAACAGTTACATGCCACACTATCGAGAGTAGTCTTCTTGTTAAAGAAATTAAAAACATCAGTTAGCAAATAACAACTTTCAACTTATTGCTTTGCCTTCTTTCAGTGTCACCTCCAGTATCCAATAAAACTATGGGGCAGCTCTCATGGTGCTCAGACAGTGTTCATGTGGCAGAAGAAAGCCATAAGAGCAATTACAAGCATTACAAACCAAGAATCACGTAAAAAGCATTTTAAAGACCTCAACATCTTGACTGTACCTTCCCTTTACATTAAAACATGTCTTTTCCCTACAAAAAATCAAATACATACACTACCTTGCAGAACAGACATCCATTCGCATGAAACTAGATACAGAAATAACATAGATGTAGATTTTACAAGACTGTGTAAGGTCCAAAGTAGGGATAAAATTATATAACAAGCTATCACCACCAGTGAGAGACTTACCATGTGATACCTTCTGTAAGCATATTCACAAATTGTTAGTTGATAAGTGTGTGTGTAGTATTAAGGAATTTGAATGTGTATAGTATAATACAGTATTAAGGAATCTGAATGTATATAGTAAAGCTAAACATGTAAACTATCAAATGTGATCATCTTTTAAGTATGTAATCGTCTATTTCAACTTATGTTGGCTAATGACAAATAAATAAATGAAATTCTAGATAGCTGGCAGCAGATGAGCTGGACAAGGGTCCATTTCCTTCCCACTGGGTCACAGTTCCTCTTATATAATGTTCCATTTATTACCTGGAATTCTCGTCTGGTGAGCTCCTCCTCCTCCAAGGCTTCTATGGCTTTTAGCAGTGCTGGGTATTCCCCTTGTTCAGCAGTAATGGCATTTATTGCAAAAATGACTGAGAGATTGTCAATGCAGATGAGTTCCAAGAAGAGACTCCTCAAAAGGCAGTTGGCTTCCTTGTGTTTGTCCACTATTATATACCACAGTGATATTATATTCCTGGAGACTCTCTAGTTAACCAAATGGATTCTTCAGGCTAGTTCAACTAGCAAAGTGATTGGTGGTCCATTACAAGGTGAATGATTTGCAAAATAGATACAGTTGGAATGTTTTGGTGGCCCAAACAACTGCAAGGCACTGTTTCCCAGTTGTAGGGTACTTCATATTGGACTTGGAGAGTACCCTGGAAGTATATGCTATCATAATTTCAGCTCTTCTTCTGGAATCTGTGTTAGAATTGCACCTACCCCATACCAGTTAATGAAAGTGTGAAGTTCTGCCTCAGCTTTCTCATCATACAATGCTAGTACTGGAGGAGGTGTTAGTGTCTTCTTAAGGACAAGGAATGATTTTTCTTGCACCTTGTTCCAGGAAAATTTGTTATCTCCCTCCAGTAGCTCTTGCAAGGGATGTGCCTTGATATAGATGTCCTTCATGAACTGCCCAGAGTACAAGTACAATCCAAGGAAGCTTCTCACATCACGAACGTGCTGAGAAGATGGAAAATCTGTGACTGGCCTTATTTTCTCTAGATTGGGACGGTTTCCATCACCATTCCCTAAGTATCCCATGATTTTCATTTCTTGAGCCATAAAGAGGCACCATTTTGGATTCAGATAGAGGCCTGTAGGCTGAACACAGTTATCATGCAACTTAGATGATCTCCAAATGTCTTGAGAGAATCTGCTCTGTCATCCACATAGCAAAGAAGTGTTGTTCATTTAAAGTGTTAAAGCTGGTTGTCCATCATACATCTGAAGGCGGCTGGGGCCATTAGTAATTCAAATGGCATAACTTTGACCTCATAGAGGCAATCGAGTGTTATGAAGGTAGTCTTTTTCCCTGTTAGGTTTGGCAATTTTATTTTCCAGTCGGCTTTCTGCAAGTCCATAGTTGTACAATATTTGGCTACTTTCAAGTAGTCTATGATGACATCAATGTGTGACAATGGATGGACATCTTTCTTGTGATTTTGTTCAGTCATCACTAGTAGATATGGAAACACTACATGCCACTGTTCTTTTTCACAAGCTGTCACCTTGCAGCATCTTCTCCACTTCCTTTCAGACTATCTGTCATTCAGCACTGACTAATTAAAAAATGATCCCCAGTGTACTGCTTGATCTGTTTTTTATCCACTCCGGATTTGGAATCACCCAAAAATTGGCACTGAATGGAAAACCCTCACTGACATTGTTCCTCATCAGGTCAGATACTGTTGGCAGTTTGATAGTAGCTCCCTTCCCAGTATGTTCTGAAGCAGTAGCAGAGCATGATTCTTTGTCAATGACACTAAGCTGCTTTTCCCAGACTGGTTTAGCTGCCCCTATGCATATCCCCTACAGATGAGTTGTGGCTGCTCGTGACAATTACTGATCCAAAGTTCTCAATGGCCACCTACAAATCTTATGATTGTTGCTGCCATGTAGATTTCTTTTGTGAGCCTTAATAGCTTGTTACAGGTGAAAAAAGCTTCACAGTTTAACTGGGCATCTAACTTGACAACTGGAGCTTGTGTCATTGATGATGGCAGGATAGCAGCCCCTTCAATAACAAACAACCATCCAGAGAAATCTCTATTATGTGCTCTTATTGAAACAGCATCAGTCTGGAGATATGACCTTTTACAGTCTATGACTGCTTGAGATGCCTGCAAGAAGCCTAATTCAGGAACATTATGACAACATTCTGATAAGACAACAAATTCAAAGAACTGTGTTCTGTCACTGATAGTTATTCTTACAGTTATCTTCATGTCAGCAGGAAGTAGTTCTCATTTGCAACTTTCAGCACAGTCACTTTCATATAACAGAACATATTCTTCTTTAGCTGAGGATGATAAGTGTCCAACATTACTAAAAAGGAAGCCCCTGAACTGACTAGTGCCCAGACATGTTGCCCATCAATGATGATATCAGTGAGATTTCCAGACATCTTGAGTGACTTCTGTCCATGGAGGAGTTTCATATGTGGTGACCTCACCTCCTGCGGTATTCCCCTTTAAATATTTGTATGTTCAGATCTGAATTTCTTGTCTTCTTTTCACTCTGAACATCTCCACCTAACAACAAAAACTCTCTTTAGACCACACTGGTGCAGCTGTGCTAGACCCCATCTCTGATGCTGTTGTGTTTGTGCTGGAATTGAATAACCCTTCAACAAAATTTCAACTTCCTGTAAATGAATATGAATAATTTCTTCTGTAATTATCTTCATGGATTGTGATCTTGCACCTCAAACATTACATTACTGGGAACATTGCTTCTACTCATAGTGAGTTCATATGCAGGAGACTGACATTAAATGAATTAATCACGTTAATCAATTTCTTCTATCTTGCCAAGATGTCATGCCACATTATTACAGGGCATGCTTTTACTCAGTGATCGACTGTTCTAACCCAAACCAGGATGGTGACTCACAGAGGTTACACTAAGGTACTGCAACTCACAGTAAACTGCAATCACTGTTCCACGTTGAAGACAACGCATCAATCTGCATGAGGGTCACATGCAAAACAAACAACAAAAACCTACAAAAGCTTCCTAAGTTTAATCAATAAATTATTATGTTGTTTAACTATCATGATCATCATCCATCAGCTAGGTAGACATAAGGTACACATCACTCTATTAGAGTGGTACATAACACCACACTCCATAAATGGCCACCTCACTTAGTTTTTCTGAATTTGATTGCTAGGTAATGGCTGGTACCTCTGGTCGGTAATGGGAAACACCTATGGAATGTTGGGGAGAGACACTGTGTAGGATAAGGCAATGGGTTTCATCACATGGCTGTGCTATAATTGTCTACAGTTGATTGGTGTGAGTATGACAGTGATAATGATAGATATTTTGTGGCGTAACAGTCATCATCTTCTTTCTCTGCATCAGTGTACAATGTACCCAGGGCACACAAAGTGAAAACATACCAACACTCAGTTCTTCGTCCTCCGAATGTTTGGTCTCCTGCAGGGCATTCTGTTTGGAGATGGAGTTGGTTGTATCTGTGTTGGTTGGATGTTAGGTTGCCATTTTACTGTTGTGGTGTAAATCTTAGTGCATTTCTCACAGTGTATTCAGCTAGACTGGTGCTAAAGACTGATTCACTTCTCAACATTCTCCATTACCTCCAACCAAATGGGGTCTACAGTCACCGATGTTACATCTTGTGTACTTGATCTGACATTTTTGGAAGCCATACACTGTCATATTCCTTCATTTACTATATAGTATCTGTGAGAGGTGAGCTCATAGTGGTCCTTCACAACTGCCAAAGAAAGAACTTTATCTGACTCTTTTTCTGTTGCATTTCATCAATTCATTGCCACTACTTGATAAATTCCTCTGTCATTGTTACATCCCTAACTAGAAGAGCTTGGTACATGTCTTCAGCAACTCCTTTAATCAAATATGAGATGTTGTTAGCCTCTGTCATATTCGGATTCACAATGCAGCATAGGGTCGAAACCATCTTTTTCTCTCGACAGCCAGCTTCCGGAATATCTATAAACTTCTTCTCCAAAGAATGATGCTAGTTACAGGAACCTTAAAGACTCTCTCTCTACTTGTGAAATAATTAGGTACTCGAGGAATACTTTTTGGCAACTATCGGTATATTTGAGCTTCATAAAGAAACAAATTTGCACTTCGCATATAAACATTTTTCTTCTTGTAAGTCACTTGTATCGTCTCACATTAGAAACAGATTTAACAACATTTTAGAAAAGAGTTGGCTTCACAACCATAACTCTATTACGAGCAATTGATAAAATACGTCGTGCCTCCAGCAAGTCCAAGATAAGAGTTTTTTCAGAATTCCGAATCTCAAAAGTTCATGTTACTTATAACAATGGTCACTGATATGATTAACACAGAATAACCTAGAAGTTTCATAGTTCTTCCTTGCTCTTTCTCTATGACTTCAATGGATCAACTGACAAGAACTTGTCGGTGCCGTTCGACAGCCATGTCTACAGTCTTCTCATGACAAAATGACAAACTTCAAATCTGTACACACAGTAGGTAGGATTCTATCAAACCACTCTTAATCATGTGTTCAAGATGGTAGAAGGCTGAGTGGTTCTAGAATTTATGAGGAAATTCTTGAAACACAACAGGGCCCTATTCTTCAATTGCTCTTCCACAAAACAGACTTGCTGCTGATGTCGCCACACATTTTCTAAAGTTAAGCCTTTAATTCATCTGTGCTACTGACCTTTTGTTCATTGTTCTTGAACCACTGCTGGCTGTGCCATCCAAGCAAAAGTATTCATCTGCCAAACACATTTGTCGTCCAATTGTTATTTGATGACATGGTCAAAACTTCTCAAGCAATTAGTTTGGTCATGACAGACACCAATGGAAAAACTGATGGATGCATGATCTTCAGGTGACTTGCTGCTGTTTCATAATACAGTGGTCTCCTGAATATACGGACAGTTAGAATGATGTATTGCTTGTATTCTGGTTATTTTCCATGTAGGCATTGACTTTTCCATTGTTTATTTTGAGCCACGGTGGTGTAAATTTTTTGAAGTACCATGCATCTTCACCAAACAGTGTCATATTGAAGCCACAATCAAGTCTAATTCTGAATGCAGGGTCATAAATGAAGTGCTAAATGTAGAGCTGAAAGCAAGTTTATTATTAACACCTACATACAGATAGTTTATTATTAACACCTACATACAGATAGGAAACCCCCCCATGAACCATGGACCTTGCCATTGGTGGGGAGGCTTGCGTGCCTCAGCGATACAGATAGCCATACCGTAGGTGCAACCACAACAAAGGGGTATCTGTTGAGAGGCCAGACAAACATGTGGTTCCTGAAGAGGGGCAGCAGTTTTTTCAGTAGTTTCAGGGGCAACAGTCTGGATGATGGACTGATCTGGCCTTGTAAAACTAACCAAAACAGCCTTGCTGTGGTGGTACTGCGGACGGCTGAAAGCAAGGGGAAACTACAGCCGTATTTTACCCGAGGACATACATCTTTACTGTAGGGTTAAATGATGATGGCGTCATCTTGGATAAAATATTCTGAAGGTAAAATTTGTTAACATCGAGTATAGATTTAAGTGTCAGGAAGTCATTTCTGAAAGTATTTGTATGGAATGTAGCCATGTATGGAAGTGAAATATGGATGATAAATAGTTTGGACAAGAAGAGATTAGAAGCTTTCGAAATGTGGTGCTACAGAATAATGCTGAAGATTAGATGGGTAGATCACATAACTAATGAGGACATATTGAATAGGACTGGAGAGAAGAGAAATCTGTGGCACAACTTGACTAGAAGAAGGGATCGCTTGGTAGGGCATATTCTGAGACATCAAGGAATCACCAATTTAGTATTGGAATGCAGCGTGGAGGGTAAAAATCGTAGAGGAAGACCAAGGGAAGAGTACACTAACAGATTCAGAAGGATGTAGGTTGCAGTAGGTACTGGGAGATGAAGAAGCTTGCACAGGATAGAGTAGCATGGATAGCTGCATCAAACCAGTCTCAGGAGTGAAGACCACAACAACAACAACAACAACAACAGGTAAAAATGAACTGACCATTTATAATGAGGTGCAGTTATTTGTACAGATTTTGAATATTCCAGAATAGACAAACATAAGAGTCTTCAAGAACTTTCTATAAACGACAAATATTAGATAACAAATAATTACTGGTGATCAAGTTTGAACTGGTGACCCACAGCATGTCAGCCAGTGACATTAACCATTATGGCACACTGCACACAGTGCAGGTTGTGGAAATATAAGTAAATTAAAAGAATAGTCTCTGAAAGCAACTGAAAACTGACAAATGTTGGTATTAAATAAAAATATTAACAGCAAGTTGTAAAATTATTTGGGCTAATGTATTAGTAACATTTTTTGCTTCTTCTTGTTCTTCTTCTTATTTTTCTTCCTCATCTTCTTTCTGGTTTCTAAGGAAGTATTTTGTTTTCTAATTGTTCACTTTTAGGCCAAGTTTGAATGCTTCTTCCGTGCATTCCACATACAGCTGTCTAATCTCTATTTCGCTTTTTCCAATGGACACTATACTATCTGCACACAAACTATATTTCTTTGGAGGATCACAGCAGGTACTAGTTTGAGTTTCCTCACAACTCTCTCCAAGGCCCCATTAAAGAGAAGAGAATATAGAGCATCCCCTGTCTTAGTCCTATTTTTTTTTTTTTTTTTTTTTTAAAAAAAGGTCAGATTTTATTGTATTTAGCATTATCTTGTTTATATTATCATCCATGCACACTTTAAAAAGATTTGTAGGTTTAAATGGACACCCAAATTCCATCATTACGTTCCAAATGCTTTGCCTGTAGATGGGATCATAAGCTTTGATAAAATAAATGAACAAGTAATGTAATTTTTGTTTATTTTCCCACCTTTTGACGTGTTTTGTTCTGATTACAAATATATTGTCAGTAGTGGATCTCTTTCTATGAAAGCTGTTTTGATAAACCAGAACTATATTTCCTACATATGGTTTCAAGATGTTTAGCAAGACCAAGATAAAGTCTTCTAAGCAGTGTTAACTGATGATATTTCTCTATAGCTTCTGAAATCTTCCCTGTCTCTTTTTTACGTATCGAGACTGTTAATTATTCTTCCCATTCTGTTGGTATGGTCTCAGTTTTCCAGATTACTGTACCAGGTGTAACAAACATCTCTGGAGTGCTTCTTCTCCATGTTTTAGTAGCTCAGTTGGAATGCCGTCACTCTTCATTGTTTTCCCATTTTTTAAGTGCTTGATACTTTCCACCACCACAAAGAGGGAAATGGAGTACCATTACCTCAAGCAGGAAATGACAGACATATGTCTGCTGTGGTTGTGAGAAAGACGTTGATCGTCAAGTACATGAATGCATATCAAACGTCCTCAACACTGCAATCCACCAAAAAAAAATTTTAGTAGGCTGCTATAGGGACTTTGCACAGGTTCATCCACAACAGGGGCAAGGAATTGGAGGGGACCTAGCACAGTTCCTATGTCAGATACAGAGGAACAACTATTCTGATAAGCAGAAGATTATCCTGACCCAAATAAGCAAAGAACTGGAACTGCTGAAGGCATCAACTAAGTTCTTGCATGACCACTGCTGCACATGCTGTTGTGCTATCCATACCAATGCAAGCTCTCAGGCCACAAGACCAGAATTCCAGATTCCAGTTCTTCAAATCAGTTTGGATATGAAACTGATTTCAATCCGAGTATGATAATAAAGTACCACAATAACTATGTATGGGTAGACAACAATCCCCATGCCATCGTGAAATAGAGGCATCAGGTTTATTTTAATATCAATGTGTGGGTGGGGGCTGTGGGTGAAAGAGTACTAGAGACATACACTTTACCAGACAAATTAACAGGTGCTGTTTATCATCAATTTATGTGATGTATTTCTTACACCATTGGAGAATATTGTGTTGAGGTCTTCAGTCTGGAGACTGGTTTGATGCAGCTCTCCATGCTACTCTATGTTGTGCAAGCTTCATCATCTCCAAACAACTCCTGCAACCTACATCCTTCTGAATCTGCTCAGCATATTCGTCTCTTGCTCTCCCTCTACAATTTTTACCCTCCATGCTTACCTCTAGTACTAAATTGGTGATTCCTTGATGTCTCAGAAAATGTCCTACCAACCGATCACTTCTTCTAGACAAGCTGAGCCCCAAATCGCTCTTCTCCCCAATTCAATTCAGTGCCTCCTCATTAATTGTCTGATCTACCCAGCTAATCTTCAGCATTCTTCAGTAGCACTATATTTTGAAAGCTTCTATTCTCTTCTTGTCCAAACTATTTATCGCCCAAGTTTCGCTTCCATACATGGCTACATTCCATACAAGTTCTTTCAGAATTTACTTCCTGACACTTAAATCTATACTCGATGTTAACAAATTTCTCTTCTTCAGAAATGCTTTCCTTGCCATTGCCAGTCTACATTTTACATCCTCTCTACTTTGACCATCATCAGTTATTTTGCTCCCCAAATAGCAAAACTCATCTACTACTATAAGTGCCTCATTTCCTAATCTAATCCCCTCAGCACCACCTGATTTAATTCGACTACATTCCATTATCCTCATTTTGCTTTTGTTGATGTTCATCTTACATCCTCCTTTCAAGACACTGTCCATTCCGTTCAGCTGCTCTTCCAGGTCCTTTGCTGTCTCTGACAGAATTACAATCTCATCGGTGAACCTCAAAGTTTTGATTTCTTCGCCATGGATTTTAATTCCTTCTCCAAATTTTTCTTTTGTTTCCTTTACTGCTTGCTCAATATACAGATTGATTAACTTTGGAGATACGCTATAGCCCTGTCTTACTCCCTTCTCAACCACTGCTTCCCTTCCATGCACCTCAACTGTTATAACTGCCATTTGGTTTCTGCACAAATTGTAAATAGCCTTTCACTCCCTGTATTTGACTCCTGCCTTCTTCAGAATTTGAAAGAGAGTATTCCAGACAACATTGTCAAAAGCTTTCTGTAAGTCTACAAATGCTAGAAGCATAGGTTTGCCTTTCCTTAATCTATCTTCTAAGATACGTTGTAGGGTCAGTATTGCCTTGCATGTTCCAACATTTGTACAGAATCTAAACTGATCTTCCCCGAGGTCAGCTTCTACCAGTTTCTCCATTTGTCTGAAAAGAATTCCCATTAGTATTTTGCAGCCATGACTTACTAAATTGATCGTTTGGTAATTTTCACACCTGTACACTTGCTTTCTTTGGAATTGGAATTATTATATTCTTCTTTAAGTCTGAGGGTATTTCGCCTATCTCATACATCTTGCTCACCAGATGGTAGAATTTTGTCAGGGCTGGCTCTCCCAAGGCTATCAGTAGTTCTAATGGAATGTTGTCTACTCCCAGGGCCTTGTTTCGGCTTAGGTCTTTCAGTGCTCTGTCAAACTCTTCATGCAGTATCATGTCTCCCATTTCATCTTCATCTATGTCCTCTTTCATTTCTATAATATTGCCCTCAATTACATTTCTCTTGAATAGACTCTCTATATACTGCTTCCACCTTTCTGCCTTCCCTTCTTGGCTTGGAACTGGTTTTACATCTGAGCTCTTGATATTCATACAAGTGGTTCACTTTTCTCCAGAAGTCTCTGTAATTTTCCTGTATACAGTATCTATCTTACCCCTAGTGATATATGCCTCTACATCCTTACATCTGTCTCCTAGCCATTCCTGCTTGGCCATTTTTCACTTCCTGTCGATCTCATTTTTTAGACATTTGTATTCCTTTTTGCCTGCTTCATTTACTGCATTTTTATATTTTCACCTTTCATCAGTTAAATTCAGTATCTCTTCTGTTACCCAAGGATTTCTAATCATCCACGTCTTTTTACCTACTTGATCCTCTACCAGCTTCACTATTTCATCTCTCAAAGCTACCCCTACTACTTCTACTTTATTTCTTTCACCTGTGCTTGTGAATCATTCCCTAATACTCTCTCTGAAACCCTCTACAGCCTCTGGTTCTTACAGTTTATTCAGGTCCCATCTCCTTAAATTCCCATCTTTTTGCAATTTCTTCAGTTCTAATCTACAGCTCATAACCACTAGATTGTGGTCAGAATCCACAATCACCCATGGAAATGTCCTTGTAACTGCTTAATTTCCAGACTAATTTGATCCTTTTTCTTTTTAAAACATCCATGAAAAAAGTATGAGTGAGACTGAACTGTTCATGATAAGAAGAAAACTAACAAAATTTTACATACTGGTTGCAAGAAATTATTAGTAATAAGAGTACATGAAATGCTTAACTATACTTACTTGTAGTAGCATTTGGTGGCACCACCATAATGATGTGCTCAAGATAGGGACTGGCCAGAAAAGCATTCTCCAGAAAGAAAGTGAAGGAAGTTTTGTCATAGTAATAATCCCACACAACCAGATGCACAAATAATGTATTACGGGCAGTGAGGTACTCCAGCCTGGCATAAAAATAAAGCCATCTCTGAATAAGATCACACTATAACACTAAGAAGAATCATGTTAACAACTTCAAAATTGTATTACACTTATTAGATTAAGTATGCATAGCTCTATAGTTAGTTAACAACAGGGGCATAGTTTCTTGAAAGGCACAACATGTACCACGTACATATGATTTGTAGTACAATGGGTGTGACCTATGTAAAAATTTATGGCTTTGGCATAGTAATGGCTACCACAAATATCACTGTTTCTCCTTTATATAAATCAGTCAAGTGCATCAGTAGTAACGGACCACCGATAAAACCTTCACGCAAAATCTCTTCACTAATTCACTACAAAAAGCACATTAGCATGCAAAAGAACTCTAGAACAAACAAATTATCTCTAGGTTTCACAGGTTTTCCTGCATTTGTGGGGTGAAATAACATTAAAGAGGAAGTTTATTTCATTAATTACCAGTCAAATGTAAGAATTGGAGAAGAACAGCATGTATAGATGGAGCAACAGTGAGTTCATGATACACCATTCATTAACCTTCAAACAATAGAAACTCCAGGTTGGAATATTAACAATGTAAGTATCCATGAACCATGGACCTTGCCGTTGGTGGGGAGGCTTGCGTGCCTCAACGACACAGATAGCCATACCTTAGGTGCAACCACAACGGAGGGGTATCTGTTGAGAGGCCAGACAAACGTGTGGTTCCTGAAGAGGGGTAGCAGCCTTTCCAGTAGTTGCAGGGGTAACAGTCTGGATGATTGACTGATCTGGCCTTGTAACACTAATCAAAATGGCCTTGCTGTTCTGGTACTGCGAACGGCTGAAATCAAGGGGAAACTACAGTCGTAATTTTTACCGAGGGCATGCAGCTTTACTGTATGATTAAATGATGATGGTGTCCTCTTGGGTAAAATATTTTGGAGGTAAAATAGTCCCCCATTTGGACCTCCAGGCAGGGACTACTCAAGAGAACGTGGTTATCAGGAGAAAGAAAACTGGCGTTCTACAGATCGCAGCGTGGAATGCCAGACCCCTTACTCGGGCAGGTAGGTTAGAAAATTTAAAAAGGGAAATGGATAGGTTAAAGTTAGATATAGTGGGAATTAGTGAAGTTCAGTGGCAGGAGGAACAAGACTTTTTATCAGGTGAATACAGGGTTATAAATACAAAATCCAATAGGGGTAATGCTAGTGTAGGTTTAATAATGAATAAGAAAATAGGAGTAAGAGTAAGCTACTACAAACAGCATAGTGAACGCATTATTGTGGCCAAGATAGACACGAAGCCCACGCCTACTACAGTAGTACAAGTTTATATGCCAACTAGCTCTGCAGATGATGAAGAAATGGATGAAATGTATGATGAGATAAAAGAAATTATTCAGGTAGTGAAGGTAGATGAAAACTTAATAGTCATGGGTGACTGGAATTCGGCAGTAGGAAAAGGGAGAGGGGGAAACGTAGTAGGTGAATATGGATTTGGAGTAAGAAACGAAAGAGGAATTCGCCTCGTAGAATTTTGCGCAGCGCATAACTTAATCATTGCTAACACTTGGTTCAAGAATCATGAAAGAAGATTGTGTACATGGAAGAACCCTGGAGATACTAAAAGGTATCAGATAGATTATATAATGGTAAGACAGAGATTTAGGAACCAGATTTTAAATTGTAAGACATTTCCAGGGGTAGATGTGGACTCTGGCCACAATCTATTGGCTATGAACTGCAGATTAAAACTGAAGAAACTGCAAAACGGTGGGATTTTAAGGAGATGGGACCTGGATAAACTAAAAGAACCAGAGGTTTTACAGAGTTTCAGAGAGAGCATAAGGGAAGAATTGACAGGAATGGGGGAAAGAAATACAGCAGAAGAACAATGGGTAGCTTTTAGGGACGAAGTAGTGAAGGCAGCAGAGGATCAAGTAGGTAAAAAGATGAAGGCTAGTAGAAATCCTTGGGTAACAGAAGAAATACTGAATTTAACTGATAAAAGGAGAAAATATAAAAATGCAGTAAATGAAGAAGACAAAAAGGAATACAAACGTCTCAAAAATGATATTGACAGGAAGTGGAAAATGGCTAAGCAGGGATGGCTAGAGGACAAATGTAAGGATGTAGAGGGTAAGATAGATACTGCCTACAGGAAAATTAAAGAGGCTTTTGGAGAAAGGAGAACCACTTGCATGAATATCAAGAGCTTTGATGGAAACCCAGTTCTAAGCAAAGAAGGGAAAGCAGAAAGCTGGAAGGAGTATATAGAAAGTCTATACAAGGGCGATGTACTTGAGGACAATATGGAAGAGGATGTAGATGAAGATGAAATGGGAGATATGATACAGTGTGAAGAGTTTGACAGAGCACTGAAAGACATGAGTCGAAACAAGGCCCCCGGAGTAGACAACATTCCATTAGAACTACTGACAGCCTTGGAAGAGCCAGTCTTGACAAAACTCTACCATCTGGTGAGCAAGATGTATGAGACAGGCAAAATACCCTCAGACTTCAAGAAGAATATAATTCCAATCCCAAAGTAAGCAGGTGTTGACAGATGTTAAAATTACTGAACTATCAGTTTAATAAGTCACAGCTGCAAAATACTAACGCGAATTCTTTCCAGACGAATGGAAAAACTGATATAAACCTACCTCGGGGAAGATCAGTTTGGATTCAGTAGAAATGTTGGAACATGTGAGGCAATACTGACCCTACGACTTATCTTAGAAGAAAGATTAAGGAAAGGCAAACCTACATTTCTAGCATTTGTAGACTTAGAGAAAGCTTTTGTCAATGTTGATTGGAATACTCTCTTTCAAATTCTGAAGGTGGCAGGGGTAAAAACAGGGAGCGAAAGGGTATTTACAATTTGTACATAAAGCAGATGGCAGTTATAAGAGTCATGGGGTATGAAAGGGAAGCAGTGGTTGGGAAGGGGGTGAGACAGGGTTGTAGCCTATCCTCGATGTTATTCAATCTGTGTATTTAGCAAGCAATAAAGGAAACAAAAGAAAAGTTCAGAGTAGGTATTAAAATCCATGGAGAAGAAATAAAAACTTTGAGGTTCACCGATGACATTGTAATTCTGTCAGCGACAGCAAAGGACTTGGAAGAGCAGTTGAACAGAATGGACAGTGTCTTGAAAAGAGGATATTAGATTAACATCAACAAAAGCAAAACGAGGATCATGGAATGTAGTCGAATTAAGTCGGGTGATGCTGAGGGAATTAGATTAGGAAATGAGACACTTAAAGTAGTAAAGGAGTTTTGCTATTTGGGGAGCAAAATAACTGATGATGGTCGAAGTAGAGAGGATATAAAATGTAGACTGGCAACGGCAAGGAAAGCGTTTCTGGAGAAAAGAAATTTGTTAACATCAAGTATAGATTTAAGAGTCAGGAAGTTGTTTCTGAAAGTATTTGTATGGAGTGTAGCCATGTATGGAAGTGAAACATGGATGATAAATAGTTTGGACAAGAAGAGAATAGAAGCTTTCGAAATGTGGTGCTACAGAAGGATGCTAAAGATTAGATGGGTAGATCACATAACTAATGAGGAGGTATTGAATAGAATAGGGGAGAAGAGGAGTTTGTGGCACAACTTGACAAGAAGAAGGGACCGGTTGGTAGGGCATGTTCTGAGGCATCAAGGGATCACAAATTTAGCATTGGAGGGCAGCATGGATGGTAAAAATCATAGAGGGAGACCAAGAGATGGATACACTAAGCAGATTCAGAAGGACGTAGGTTGCAGTAAGTACTGGGAGATGAATAAGCTTGCACAGGATAGAGTAGCATCGAGAGCTGCATCAAACCAGTCTCAGGACTGAAGACCACAACAACAACAAGGGAAAGATAGATTGCTACTCACCATAAAGAAGACAGGTTGAGTTGCAGAAAGGCACAACAAAAAGACATTTGCACATTAGCTTTCACCAAAAGCCTTTTTCCGAAAAGGAAACACATACATATTCAGTCACACACGCAAAGCACACCTCACACACACACATGACAGCCATCTACAGCAGCTCGGACCAGAATGCCATTAAGCTTCTCAGTTAATTACAATTATTGATATTTACAGAAATTCTGGCAGTATATGTGCATATGAGAGCCTGAAATTGTTCAAAAAGTTCCTCACACAGTGTTCACTGCTGTGCTGTGGGTAGCCTTGACGTAGCAATAAATTCCCTTTTTGATCATACTATAAGGTACGATAAGCATAGTGATAGGCAAACCAAGAACCAAAGAGTTCTCATCGTTCTTGAGAACCAACATTGGTTCTCAGTTTTCAGTTCTCCCTTTGTAGTGTCAGAAAAATATTCAAACAAATATTTATACTTCTACTTGTGTCACAATCACTGGTAATGTGATATTTAGCTTATGCTTTGTCTTGATGTGGCAAATTTCGTACTGAAACCTGTAGTGGTTGCATAGTATAAAGGGACTAAACTGTTATATGGGCCATGAGTTTGAATCCCAAGCAGTACTTTAAAATTTTTATTTTAAAATCTTTATCAAAATACTTTTATCATTACCTTCATTCATTTAATTAGTTTAAATGCAATTTTAGACTTCTGACACTTTTCTGTATCTTTTCAATCATTGTATTAACTTTCTTTTGCCCCATTTTTTCTTCTTATAATTATTTCTTCATTTGAATATCCATCCATGCGATTTTAATCATTTTCATGTATTAACTTTGATTTAATTTCTTATGCTTTATTATTTTATTATATTTTTGTCAATGTTATTGCATTCATTATTTATATACCTAATTTTGCTTGCATTCTGATTTATTAATAATTCCTTATTTTGTTTGAATTTCCATCTGCATTATTTCATCCACAATGCAACAAGAATTTATGTTCAAAATGTTTCTATGATGATTACCATACAAAAGTCCTCAGTTTTTGGGTCTCATTTCTTTTCTTAGTTCTTGCTTCTCAGTTCTCACTTCTGTTCTTGTTTTTTGGGACTTAGATTAGATTAGATTTACTCTCATTCCAGTTGATCCATTGTGAGTAGGTCCTCCAGGACGTAGAACATGCCAGAAAAACAATAATACATGACAAATATTTACAACTAAAACAAATAAGCTAATGTACATTCCGCAGGTCCCAAGTGGAATGACCGTAATTTTTTTTATGAGGACTATATGAGAGTATCATTTTACAACACTCATTTACTAATATCGTATTAATGCACTGACTTTAAAATTTATGAAAAAGTTCTTTTTATTTATAAGGTAATAAACATATTTACAATGAACATATTACTGCACACTCACAAAATCAGTTGATTCTATTGAGAAATTCATCAATGGAGTAGAAGGAGTTGGCCACCAATAAATCCTTTAGGCTTCTCTTAAATTGAATTTCATTGGTTGTTAAGCTTTTATGGTTGCTGGCAAGTTATTGAAAATGTGTGTTTCTGAATAATATGCACCTTTTTGTACAAGAGCAAGTGACTTTAAATCCATGTGAAGATAAATCTTATTTCAAGTACTGATTCCATGAACTGAGCTGTCAGTTTGAAAAAGTGATATATTTTTAATGACAAATTTCATTAAGGAATAAATATACTTGGAAGCAGTAGTTAGTATCCATAGTTCCCTAAACAGGCCTCTGCAGGATGCTCTTGAGTTCACACCACATACAACTCTTACTGCACGTTTTTGTGCCTAGCAAACTTTAGCTTGGCTTGATGAATCAGCCAAAAAAAAAAATAATCCCATATAACATTATGGAATGAAAGTAGGCATTGTATGTCAGCTTTTTCATTTTTATATCCCCTATGTCCGATGGAATTCGCATTGCAAACAGAGATTTGTTTAGACATTTCAGCAGTTGTGTGGTGTGCTCCTCCCAGTTGAATTTATTATCAAGTTGTAATCCCCAAGACTTTTAACACTGTACACTTCTTCTATCTGCTTGTTGTCATATGTTAGGCATATACTCGTGGGACACCTCTTACAAGTTCTGAACTGCATGTAGTGTGTTTTTTCAAAGTTTAGTGACAAAAAAATTGGCTAGGAACCAGTGATTAATGTCCACAAAAATTATATTAGCCAGTCTTTCTAAGATTACACTTGATTTGCTATTTATTGCAATGTCTGTATCATTGGCCAACACCCTTTATTTCCTGCCAGAGATATAAGGTTTGAACCATTTTACAGTATTTCCTGTTACACCATAATGTTCTAATTTCCTTAAAAGGATATTGTGATTTACACAGTCAAATGCCTTTCACAGATTACAAAATGTACCAGTTGCCTGAAATTTTTTGTCTAATGAATTCAGTATATTTTCAGTGTAAGTGTAGATAGCCTTTTTTAATATCAGTACCCTTTAGAAATCCAAACTGCGACTTTGACAGTATGTTATTTGTGATAAGATGGTTATAAAGCCAAATGTACATTACGTTTTCTAAATTTTTTGAGAATGCTGACAAAAGTCAAATTGAATGGAAATTTGACACTAGTTCTTTATATCCCTTCTTAAATAGTGGCTTACCTTCAGCATATTTCAACCATTCAGGAAATATTTCACTGATAAATGACTGGTTACTTAACTCAGAAGAACACCCTTTAATTAACTTTGTTGATATTTCATCATACCCACTAGATGTTTTTGATTTTAAAGATTTTATAATGGACATTACTTCTGCTGGGGTAGTGAGGGTCAAAATCATATTATGGAAGTTACTCGAAATGTCTGGTATAAGGTATCCCATGGCAGCATATAAAGAATCTGACAAGCCCACCTTTTCAGTAACAGTTATAAAATGTTTGTTAAAAAACACTATACACACACCTGTCACCAATGTATCATTTACTCTTAATGCTATTTTTCCCTGTTCATGTCTGGTTCTACCAGTCTCCTTCTTCACTATATCCCATATTGATTTTATTTTGTTATCTGACATGAGTATCTTTCCTTATATATTTGCTTTGATGTCCATATTACAGCCTTTAATATTTTGCAGTATTTCTTGTAATGTGCTATAGCATCAACATCAGAACTGTTTCGGATTGACAGATACAGTTTTCTTTTCATTTTACAAGAAACCTCTTTTCCTTGAGTAATCCATGGATTCTTTGTAGACATTGCTCTAACCTTCGTTAGTTTTGGGGCAAAACTGTTCAAATAAGTTAAGCACTTTATTAGCAAAAGTGTTACATTTTTCATTCATTCCATGAGCACTGTAAACATCACTCCAGTGAACGTCTCTGAGGAGTGTCCTAAAATAATCTATTTTTTGGTTATTGATTAACTCCTTGAGTTCAGATTTAATAGATTTTATTTCCTGTTCCATATTAACTTTTAACAGAAAGAACTGCATGTCATGGTCTGAGAGGCCATTGACTATCGGTTTTGTAATATAATTTTGTTCACTGAACTTTTCTATAAAGATATTATCAATGGCTCCAGAATGAGATTTTCACTCTGCAGCAGATTGTGCGCTGATATGAAACTTCCTGGCAGATTAAAACTGTGTGCCAGACCGAGACTCGAACTCGGGACCTTTGCCTTTCAAGGGCAAGTGTTCGACCAACTGAGCTACCCAAGCATGACTCACGCCCCGACCTCACAGCTTTACTTCTGCCAGTACCTCGTCTCCTACCTTCCCAACTTTACAGAAGCTCTCCTGCGAACCTTGCAGAACTAGCACTCCTGAAAGAAAGGATATTGCAGAGACATGGCTTAACCACAGCCTGGGGAATGTTTCCAGAATGAGATTTTCACTCTGCAGTGGAGCGTGCACTGATATGAAACTTCCTGGCAGATTAAAACTGTGTGCCGGAATGAGACTCGAACTCATGACCTTTGCCTTTCGCGGTCAAGTGCTCTACCGACTGAGCTACCCAAGCTACCCGTCCTCACAGCTTTACTTCTGCCAGTACCTCGTCTCCTATCTTCCAAACTTTACAGAAGCTCTCCTGCTCATATCAGCGCACACTCCACTGCAGAGTGAAAATCTCTTTCTGGAAACATTCCCCAGGCTGTGGCTAAGCCATGTCTCCGCAATATCCTTTCTTTCAGGAGTGCTAGTTCTGCAAGGTTCGCACGAGAGCTTCTGTAAAGTTTAGAAGGTAGGAGATGAGGTACTGGCAGAAGTAAAGCTGTGAGGACAGGGCTTGAGTCATGCTTGGGTAGCTCAGTCGGTAGAGCACTTGCCCGCGAAAGGCAAAGGTCTCGAGTCCGGCACACAGTTTTAATCTGTCAGGAAGTTTCATTATCAATGGCTGTTTGTGAGCAATTGGGTACCCTAGTTGGGAACTTTACAGTAGGAATTATGTTGAATGATAGTGTAGCTAACTCAAATAAGTTCTTATTGAGAGAGTCTTTAAGGAAATCTAAATTGAAGTCACCAGCAACCACTGATTCTTCGTTTTTGGCTGTTAAATGGGCCAGTACAGCTTCAAGGTGGTTTATGAACAGATTAAAGTTACCTGCAGGTGCTCGATATACACTTAATATTATGAAGGATTTTTTATGAAATTCTGCTTCTGTTGCACGTGCTTCTCAGATCTCATTTCTAAGTTCTTGCTTCACAGTTTTCTCTTCTTAGTTCTCACTTGTTATTTGTTTCTGTTGATCAAATTGAGACAGAAGTTTTCATTCTCAAGATTTATTTTTGTTACTATTTTGTGGCTGCTGCCTTTTATTACAGGAATTCAGGCAACACCATTGATTTTGTCATTTGTTAAATAAATTAGAATGTTTAAGCAAAATACATACTAAAACACACAATATATCTGCAACATCATATACATAGAATTATGGAGTGAAATGTTTCACTACCTTTCAAAAATGTGAAACTCCAAGTGGATAAAATATTTTGTGAACAAGTTATGATGAAAATAATACAGTATTTTAAGGGCTAATGATATGGGAAGTGGCAACAATCTCAGTGGGCATCCTGCAAATACCACCTATTATCCAAACTCCAACTATCTGGAATACCAATTATCTGTCTCGCTTTGAGGAAAAACAAATTTGTATTGTTTGATTGAAATTGTTGGTTTAATATGATAGTTATTACAGCATACAGTACACCATACATTTCTTTATTGTTCTAAAATCAATCCACAGCAAATGCATTAAAAGACAAAATCTTAAAGTGATTAATGAATACAGTATGTGCATTGTTGTAGATGCAATATGTGCAAGTTTGTGGTGCTTGTCATTCAGAGTGGCCTGCCTCAGTCTCTGCCATGACCTTAATGTATAGGCCTACATTGGCTTACCACCAGATGTTCTATTTTCCGTGTCTTTTGTTTAATGAGTGTGTTTTAACTTATGGTGCAGCATATGTCTTGTAAAAGGAAATGTGTTTGTTCTCTTATCATTGGCAGACAAAATGAAAGTCCTGGAACAATTAGAATTAGACAAAGGCATGAGTGATAAGCAGTTAGATGAGATGTTTAGTGTGGGAATATCAACAATTTCAGACATAAAAAATGAAATAAATGTAAAAAATAAAAAAAAAAACGAGGGTTCTGTTTTCAACTTTGTGGCTCTCCTTGAGAATTAAGATGGGAGTTCATTCAAAAAATCAATGAAAACAAGTTGAAGAAGCCACATTCAAGTGGTTTTTGCAGCAACGAGCACTGGGAGACCCTCTTTCTGAGCTGACTGTTCACAACAATGCAAATCATTTAACCAAGAAAATCGATATTTTGTCTTCATTTAAAGCTTGCACTGGATGGCTCCAGAGTTTCAAGGCAAGACACAGTATTTGTGACTTGGATTTAAATGGTGAAAAATTATCAGCAGACTCGAATGCAGCAATAAATTTTATTGAAAATTTAAAACTGAAGCAGAATCTTATGGCTGTGAATTTTTATACAGTGCAGATGAGACAGTCCTCCTTTGGAAGGCTCTTCCTGAAACAACTTTGGCTTCGAAATGTGAAACTAGTGCTCATGGCCATAAGTTAGTAAGGACTGTGTTATCATGCTGAAATGGGCTAACTCTATAGGAAATCTGTTTATAGGAAAATCAAGAAACCCCGACTTTCAAAACTGTTAAAAAACCTGCCATCTTTTACTGGAATCAACCAAAGGTCTGGAATGATATGATTCAGTTTTCACTAAGTAAACTCCTCCTGAACTGACCATGAAGGCCTAACAGTACCAACTGGCCGCCGTGCCATCCTCAGCCCACAGGTGTCACTGGATGCAGATATGGATGGGCATGTGGTCAGCACACCACTCTCCCAGCTGTATGTCAGTTTAAGAGACCAGAGCCAGTACTTCTCACTCAAGTAGCTCTTCAGTTCACCTGACAAGGTCTGAGTGCACTCCACTTGCCTACAGTGCTCGGCAGACTGGATGGTCACGCATCCTAGTTCTAGCCCAGCCAGACAGTGCTTAACTTTGGCGATCTGATGGGAACTGGTGTTACCACTGCAGCAAGGCCATTGGCTGATTCAGTTCTCATAGGTGAAGTAAAAAACTACTCAAAAGGCCACAGAGAAAAAAGATTTTTAGGTAAAAATTTACCAATAGGCCGTAGGAGAAGAAAGGAAGTATGGTGATGTTACTTCTGGACAGTACACCTGCCCACCTCACAGAAAGCCTCCCTGATAGAGAAGATGGATGATTCAAAACACTCTTCCCGCCATGAAACTCAAAGAGTTTGTGGCAGCCAATGCACCATTTGGTTTTTGAAACTAGGAAGTGACATTACAGATTGCGACTGTTGAGGAAGCTTTTGATAGAAGATGGAAATGAAGAAGGCATTGGGGTTACTCACCAAAAACTGAATTTAAAAGTCTGTTCTTCCATGGCCACAGAAGCATGGAATTTGAAGAAAACCACGTTAAATGGAGCTTGGAATAAATTTAAAGGCATTTCAATCAAAGGTGAGGTACTGACAGATGAAGACAAAAATAAGAAGCATGAAAAGGAAGAGGAAGAAAGAGACATGACAGAGGACAAAATATCATCTGAGGACATGAGAAAGATCCTTCTTAAAATTCTAGGATGCTTTTACTGCAGTGCAGAGGCTACAGATGAGTGGCTTGCTCATTATTCATAGGACTCTGGATTCCAAATTCGCAGTGATGATGAAATCATTCAAAGTGTGCAAAAAGAAACTGATGACCAGAAGAATGACATTGTCACTGAACCAAATGTGGGACCACCTGCTGGGCAAGTATTTGCATGTCTTGACACTTCGCTAACACAGATGGAGTGGCACCTTTAGTGTGGCCACATACAGCAGCTCACTGACAAACAGTTACAAGACTTGGTTGCACAAAAATTATTGAAGAAGGCAAAACAGCTGACAGACATGTGGTCAGCACATCACTCCCCCAGACACTGGATGTAAGTACAGTACTGTCAAAATGTAAACAGTATTGTTTCGTTGTCATTAAATTAGCAATACAGTAGTACGCATACACAAATTTAGCTTTCTTTTTTTCTGTTTTAATGATTTATCTCCAGTTATCCACATATCTGAGATATTTGATCATCCAGAACATGTGTGGTCCCAAGTCATCTGGAAAATTGGAGTTCTACTGTACAAGTAAAAGCCATTGGGAAATGTCACAGCAGTTGGGTCCCTGTCTGTGTGGGCTGTCAAAAGTCATCTGCTGAGAAGACTTCTGTGGTATCAGTGCAGCATCAGCAACTCCTGGAGAGAAGGTCACAGCTTTAATTCTGCATGGGCCTGGATCTTAATTTACCCCATTGCTGAGTGCATCCTCAATATGGTACAGAACGATAGTCTCAACCAATGGAAAGCAATCAATATTTGTGGCAAACAGTATTTATGGTAACTTTTCTGATCGATAATACATCTAATGTTTAGCTCACAGTTTGGTCAAATACATTGCTATAGAACAGGTTTTTTGTAACAAACAGAACTCTTTAGAATTCTCTATAAGGAACTAAAAAGCAACACATCATATTTCTGCCCCCCCCCCTTATTTTCTAAGAAATCATTTGCCTGCCTACCTACCTACACACACACATACACACACACACACACACACACACACACACACACAAACTATCATAAAAGACCAAAAAAATGAAGCAGCACAAAGTACAAAGTTGATTGATTGGTTGTGTGACTTGGAGTAGGATACCAATATCTATAAAACTCATTTGGGAAAAATCTGATTCCTAGCTGCAGGAAGAAATCACTTTGTTATTATTCATTGCAGGGTGACTGCAAGTTGAGTATGGGTTGGTCCATTATGGATGATAACTTGTTTCCGGAATAAACTATAACATTTCTCTTTCTTTGCAAATACAAGTTTTAAAAATTCACTATTGACACTGAAGACTGTCCACACAGAATGTTTCATACACCACACAGTGCAGTTTGCTGTAGTGAGAGCCACTGCTGCCACAGCCATCAAACTCTTAAAAACCGTAAGAAAAATAGAGCACTTATGTGGATCCTAGAACACAAGAGGTCTGTGACCTTTTCTAAAATATTCAGTTTAATATGAAATTATGGTAGTCGAAATAGTAATCTTTTGAGTGGTATACAAATGGATTTCCTGACACACCTAGCAGAGTGTCTCTTTACCAACTAACAGATGTACTTCATCTGCCAGAGCACTAGGAGACTTTGTGTCACTTGGATCCCTTTCATTCTATGTTGTTTTGTTTTCCCAGTCACATGTTACAACTTGCTTGTGTCTTCCAGCAGCCCACTGGTGTTGAGGCCCTGTTTCTTCTATACCATTTAACCATTTATCAATAAATATAAAGTTTCAGTTTTCACATACAGAATAATAACTTTTTCATCGCCCTAATATTTCAACTTTCAATGAAAAATGGATAATTCAGTGCCTGGACCTTCTCGAGACAGCACCAGCTTTGATGACAACTCTTCTGACTCAGGTAAGTACATTCATAATTATACTAAAAACTACCAACAGTAAAATTATCTTAGCTTTAAGCATTTTAAATTAAAATAATTAGTAATTAAGACCATCAAATACCTGTGAAATCATTGTAAAGTGAGGTGAAGTCAACTTCTGTTTACTAAACCTAATACTGTATTGTGTATTGTAGATCCACCATCCTTTTTTGGGAGGTGATTCTGATGCTGTCAAGGATTACAATCTCGGAAAAGAAAGTTATAAAAGCAGTGAAGAATTGTCAGGTAATATGATTTATTTTATCTATCCATTATAAAGTTCTCCTTTGCTTCTATTTGAAGATCACTGAGATGACATTACTTCTTGCCTCAGGGACCTAAGTATTTTATGTTTTTTACACTAAAATTGATAAATCTACCTATAGCTTCTCAGGAGACCCCAGTCACTTGTTGCAGCACAATCAAAACAAACTCTGTAAGTTACTAGAGCAGGCTAAAGAATGGATGATTGTGTATTACACTACTACCACCACTATTACTACTACCAAAAAAACTTCTCAAACAATTTTTAATATTCTTCATTTAAAATTATTTTTTGTTCCCAGAATCTAGTGAAGAAGAAGGTGGAGCATTATAAGACTTATCTGTTAAGACCATTCCTACAGAGCCTGAGCGAGGGAAAAAATCAGTAAGAAGAGTTCACACTTGGCAACAAGTAAAAAGAAGAGAAGCTAAGGAACTCAGGCCAGACAACACAAAATACACAGGAAAAACAAAAATAATGCAACCATATGACCGCAACTGCCAGTATAAATGTACTGATAATATTCCCTTACAAGAATAGCAAAGTATTTTTGATATTTCCAATAAGGAAACTTGAAAGTTGGGAACTGCAAACTGTATTTCTGAAGGGGCCAATTGAGTCAGAGCCAGTCAATAGGAACAAAGAAGGTGCTTCATGTGTATTTAAGCTAGGTGATAAAGAGTATGCAACACTTTTTTCTCAAAATCCTGGAGAAATCAAACAAAAGAGTGAGAAATGTAACTGTCAAAAAAAGGGAACAACACGTGGAGTGCTTTTATGGGATCAACATGATATGAAGGAACCAGCAAATAAAATTTCTTGCCCTAAGATCAAAGTAATCAAGGAAATTCGCATCGGATCTCCAGCCGGATTAAACTGTCATCTGCACACAATATTTCTGCAGTCCACCTTGCTGCTTTCATCAAGTGAGAAGAGCTAAGCTTCTCTCGCTGATAACTGATTCAACCATGAATGATTGAAAATTTACATGCAGCGAAAATACAAAAGCACATTGCTAAGGTAATGCGCAGGCACTTAATTGTTGCTCCTGCCTCCTGGTGCAAGAAGGGTTGCAGTGTTAAATAATACTGAAAAATGACTTATCACTAAAAATTGTTAGTCATAGCTGGCTGATTCATATACCATTGTTTCTCCGTATCTGACAAAACAGGATTCCAAGTTTTACTTAGCTGATATCCATTATCACAGTTAATGATTTCATCTTTTAGTCTTGTTTCAACAGATTCTCTTAAAACACAATCCCAGTAACATGAGGCACTTGCAACTACTTGTGTCTCATTGTATAACAGCCTATGTCCCTCTGTAAGACAGTGTTCAGCCACCGCAGACTTGTTAGATTGTAATAATCAAGCATGGTAATGGTATTTCAAACATCTGTCATTTATGTGAATTTTAAAATTTTCCCGGTGAATTGACGGTTCAAACAACATCTGTCATTTACTGTATGAATAGTTTGGCCAATGTATATTGTACCACACTCACATGGTATTTTGGCCTTAACAAGGCCAACAAGTGTTCTAATCTTAGCTGGCTGACAGACACATCTAGTTTCACGTTTCTTCAAAACCCTACCTACCTCAGGTAGTGTCTTCCCAGCTTATGGAAGGAAAGCCACAGAACTGAAGGTGCCTTCAGCTGGTTTCGATAGTGGTCCAAACTCAAAAGCACATTGGTTCTCTCTGCCTGTGTAGCCGCTGTGATTAAACATTTTTGAACACAGCTCTAACTATAGAAATTTTCAGCCTCTTTGGAAAGACACCTTCACTGAATGATAAATTAGCAATTTGTACCAGTGCTTTCAAAATTTGTGTGGCAACATTTCATCCATACCTGCAGACATTTTTGCTTTCAGGCTATTAATTACTTTCATCATTTCATAATCATTTGTGAGACTTATTCTCATACTGTTGACTACTTTTGCTGCTGTCATTTTCTCTTGTTTGGTGGAGTTCTGGGTTAGTTTCTCAGTTACTCTTAGAAAGTAGTTATTAAAGTAACTGGGAAATGCTTCCTTCTATATTTTAATGTTATCACTACATTTAAGTAAAACTTCTTGTTCCTTACTTGTTTTTTCCCCTATTCTTCTTCTAACAATTTCCCATGTAGTTCTTGATTTATTGCCTGAGTTCCTTACTCATCTGTCTGCTTTTAGCACTTTTGCTAGATTAATTACCCTTCTATACACTTTTATGTAGTTTCTTACATTTTTTTAAGTTAAAGTCAGTACAAGTTTCATTTCAGAGTGAGTCTTTTCATAGTCATGTGAAAAATTTTATACTAGATGTCATACATGTGTTTATGCCTAGTTGAACTGATTTTGATTAATCCTTTTGGGAAGCACAGTTCAAAATTTGCCATGGAAAGAGAAGGGAAAACAATGTGTGCAGCATTTGTATTCGTTTGTAGCAATACTTCTGGACAGAATTGGTTAGTCAATGTGAGTAAATTTGTTACAGTTTTCAGATAAGAGAACTCTTTAATATGTACAATGTACTGTTTTTGTTTTTACTGGAACTGTGAGAACTTTAATGATGAGTGCATTGCGGTCAGATATTCATTACTTCTGTATCTGAGGTTTCTATATTTGAAAATTTATTGTATATGAAATTTTTTAAAGTATTTATTAGCCTTCAAGGGCTATTTATAAAGTTCAAAGTGTGCTGCCCTTGCTCTGAAAACCACAGTAAGGTGCATAGCAGAGGGTGCATCCCATTGTACCAGCTATTAGGGTTTCTTACTCTTCCATTCACACATGGAGTGCGAGAAGAATGATTGTTTGAATGCCTCTGTGCATACAGTAATTATTCTAATCTTATCCTCATGATCCCTATGTGAGTGATACATAGGGATTTTAGTATATTCCTAGAATAATCATTTAAAGCCAGTTCTTGAAACACTGTTAACAGACTTTCTCAGGACAGTTTATATCTACTTTCAAGAATCTTCCAGTTCAGTATATTCCTAGAATAATCATTTAAAGCCAGTTCTTGAAACACTGTTAACAGACTTTCTCAGGACAGTTTATATCTACTTTCAAGAATCTTCCAGTTCAGCTCCTTCAGTATCTCTGTGACACTCTCCCACAGATTAGAAAACGTGAGACAATTCATGCTGCCCTACTCTGTATATGTTCAATGTTCACTGTTAGTCCTATCTAGTACAGGTCCCACACAATTAAGCAATATTGTAGGATGGGTCACACGAGTGATTTGTAAGCAATCTCCTTTGTAGATTGATTACTCTTTCCCGGTATTATACTAATAAACCAAAGTCTACCACCTGCTTTACCCACAACTGAACCTATGGATCATTCCATTTCATATCCCTACAAAGTGTTGCAGCAAGGTACTTGTAAGCATTGTCAAATTCCACATGTGACTCATTAATTTTATAACCACAGGATACTACTTTTTTTGTGAAGAGCAACATTTTACGTTTCTTAACATTTAAAGCAAGTTGCCCACATCTGCACCACTTTGAAATCTTATCAAGATGTGACTTAATATTTATGCTACTTCTTTCAGATGGTAGTTCATTATAGATAATGGCATCATCTCCAAAACACCCTAATTTTACTATTAATATTGTCCACAAGGTCATTAATATACAACACAAACAGCAAGGGTCCCAACACACTTCCCTGGGCACACTCAAAGTTACTTCTACATCTGACAATGTCTCTCCATCTAAAATAACATATTACATCCTCCTAACCAAAAAGTGTTCAGTCCAGCCACAAATTTCACTTGATATCCCATATGATCGTACTTTTGACAATAAGCGTAGGTGTGGTACTCAGTCATATGCTTTTCGGAAATTGAGAAATACGGCATCAACCTGATTGCCTTGTTCCAAGGCTTTCAGTATATCATGTGAGAAAAGTGCCAGTAGGATTTCACATGATCAATGTTTTTGAAATCCATGCTCGTTGGCAACATCTACCAATATATTGGCATTAAAGTCCCCACATATAATTACTGACGATTTCTCATAATGTAAGATGCTGGCACAGCCTCAGTCTTATTTACAAAAATTTCTACATCATCTGATGAACTATACACTGATATTACTATTGTTTTTCTCTTTTTTACATTCAGACGCACTGCTGTAGCCTCAAAACATTTTTCTACACTCAAGGCTTCAGCTTCAGGACTGTTTTTTACTTTAACCTCTAACTTTACATACATGTACATGGGGGAATATTAATGTTTTCTAGCTCATAACTTTTGCACCAATTCTCATGAATACAAATACAGCTAATGAATGCACCATTGGCTTTAATCTCAAATTCTGGAACTTTGTTTTTGAGACATTGTATATTAAGGCTAAGTACTTTCAAGGTGTTGCAACTAGGTTTAGACGAGCTCATAATTTATAAATTCAAGGAAAAATTCATTCATACCAGAAAATAGTTCCAAACATTTATTTGTCCATTTCCTTGAAATTAAGTAAAATAAGTAACTAATGCTAAATTTGGATACACTGGTATATTTAGTTGAGTTCTAGTTTAAAATGTTCAGCATATTCTTACTATTTCAATTACTTTGCGAAAGTCAAAAAACTGGGGACAACAAATGAGGAGTTGAGAAAATTTGTTATCCTCAATCAGTGTTAAAACAACAGAGGACAAAGCATGAAAACTGAATACTGTCCCCAGATCATGACGACAGCTGACCACCTTGGTCTACTGATTAAAAGTATAATCGGAGATTTGCATTGTTGTGCCATTGGACATTGGTGTTGATTTAAGGGGGAGGGGGGGTAAATCAGGGAGCCTGATAGTAAAAAGAAGGAGTGTCATTTTTCAGTTTTTATTTATTTATTTAGTGCCTGTATTATCACATTCATGTCAAGGTACAGAGCAGTATAAAATCTTACATATTTACATCATGTACAAAATATTATAACTGGTATCAACACATCTTTGTAACAAAAACATTATTCTGCTTAATTTGATTATAAAATTATATATGTACTTACAGATAGAATAAAAGCTAGCAAAACCCCTTGGTTGATTTTATTAAGACTATTAAATACCAGTTCTTTAGTTAACTAGTCATAGTAACATATGGCACAAAAGCTAGGTGCATAATTAGATAAATACAGGGATGAAAGAAGTTTGGTTTTATCAAGGAATGGTTCATAATTACGAATTTTTGTTTAGTGAGTTATGAAGGAGACCTACAAATTTGAGCAATGCAATGTACAGAATTTTTGGTCTGTAAACAGCACTGTCCTGATATATTGTTTTTCTGTGCAAATCCCTATGATAGTCATCTCTGTTCCTTGTTTGATAATTATGGATCTCTCTGCTCAAAGCTGGTTTGAAGTTCATTCATACAGTTTTCTTGTCATTGACAACTAGAGCTATCTTTACACCATTTTTCTGCCACTTCTGCTATTTTGGCAATTTTTTGCTGCATCTCATAATCATTCTCCCCTTTTACAATGTAGCTGATACCATCAGCAAATAATATGGTATCAGCTGCTGAAAACTGTTATGGTAGGTCACTAATAAAAATCAAGAATAACAATGGTCCCAATACTGAGCCCTGGTGCACCCATCATTAACACTTTGATATTCAGAATGGTACACATTTTCATCCTGAGAAATTTGTACTCTTTGTTTCCTATCACTTAAATATGACTTGAACCACTCATAGGAAATACCATGGACATCATAATAATACAGTTTTAACAGCAGTAGATAATGATTTATAAGATCAAATGCTATAGAAAGGTCCAAAAACAACCCACAGATCAGTTCCTTGTTCTCAATAGCTTTGTACAGTAAACAAGTTTTAGGAAACTGAAGAAAGCTGTTTGTGTAGATTTGTCTTTCCTGAAACCATTCTGTGCATTTACAAAAATTTTATTTTTGTTTAGGAAGTCTAGCAATCTGTCATACATTATTCTTTCAATTATTTTCGAAAATACAGATAATGTGGTCTGAAATTTTTAATGTCAGATTTGTCACCACTTTTATAAACTGGTATGACTGTTGAAACTTCCTGGCAGATTAAAACTGTGTGGCGGACCGAGACTTGAACTTGGGACCTTTGCCTTTCACGGGCAAGTGCTCTCCCAACTGAGCTACCCAAGCACAACTCACGCCCCGTCCTCACAGCTTTAATTCCGCCAGTACCTCATCTTCTACCTTCCAAACTTCACAGAAGCTCTCCTCCTTTCTTCCAGGAGTGCTAGTTCTGCAAGGTTCACAGGAGAGCTTCTGTGAAGTTTGGAAGGTAGGAGACAAAGTGCAGGCGGAATTAAAGCTGTGAGGACGGGGCATGAGTCGTGTTTGGGTAGCTCAGTTGGTAGATCACTTGCCCGTGAAAGGCAAAGGTTCTGAGTTTGAGTCTCGGTCCACCACACAGTTTTAATCTGCCAGGAAGTTTCATATCAGCACACACTCCGATGTAGAGTGAAAATTTCATTCTGTTGACTGCTTAAGTTTACTTGAAAACACACCAGTTTCAAATGAGTCATTGATTACGTCCACACATTGAGAGACAACATTATCAGTACTATAATTAATAATTTTGTGAGGGATACCATCAAATCAGCAGGTCATTATAATAATGTGCCCTGCCCATGACGTAATAACATACTGTTTTTTCTTTTTCTATCGGAATATTAAGGTTTAAAGATATAATTTAACTACTGACTCAATGAACTGCACTGCAAGTCAGTGAATATGAACGCCCAGAATAATAAGAGCGGTATATCATTATCATCTGTATTTTGTTCTATATAAGAATGGGCACTCATTTCTTTCTCTTCTTTAATCGCGCTCCTTTCTGACAGCATCTTACACTATCAGACTACTATTTTCTTCCATTTAGTTTGAATGAACTAAACTGGTATTCCTGTTGGGAATTTATTTAATCATTTTAATATTATCACCAATTGCGAGTACTAATATGACCTTATTATGAATGCTTTCTTCTTTCACTCCAGAGTTGAGCTAAGATTATTGTAATTTCCAAGTATTTCGCTGAACAACGGAACAATTCTTAGTTATGTTCAAAACTGTGAGAATTATTCACAAAATCTTAGATTTCTCTACAAATTATTTACTTCGTTAAATAATAATTGTTTAATTTAACATTTCTGCTTTCATTTCGTAACAGTAGTCCCAAATTTCCAATTTATAGATGCTATAGATATTTCTTTACTACATTTTTTGCTTATGGTGCCAACACGATACTCATGAGATTAAATCATATTATTTTGAATTTCTTGCGAGGTGAGAAGACAGTTAGAAATTTCCCTGAGATTACAAAAACACAAATTAACAATTCTTCAGGACCCTGCTTGCCTACTGATCTTCACTTCAAGCGAAAAAGGTAAAAAGAGTAACATAAATTAAGAAGTGAAGCGATAATATTGTGTGTTCAATACTACTGTGTGAATTTTCTGATAAAAATTATTTTTATTATAAAGTCAAAAAAGTGGCATGTGTGTGAAATATCTCATTCATTTACTTTTAATTATGGATAAGAAGTGATACCTTTCATTATTCCACACACTAATAGTTGTGTGTGAATACTTAAGTATTAAAGGTAACTAGTCCCATGCATATATTTAAATAATAGTAGAACAGAAAATTTAATGGGATGCAATAAGTTTGAAGAAATTTTGCTTAACAGTCATTCAATTACTGAACTACTGCCAATATATGAATATACTAGACACTTAGGTTACATCCATGGTAATTTATGCTAGCCAAAACATAAATTTTGACAATAATAATAATAATAATAATAATATTCATCCATATTTATAAAATATACCACAGTCAAAAAGATTCAGTTTATCATTTTACTCTTTAGTTTGGTGATAGCCATTTATACTTCTTTGGGTGTTGCAGGATATAGATACACTAACCTTTCATTTATTGGAGTTAGTACATTTGTCTTTGGATTATATTAAGTGGTGATCAGGTTCTGGGCTACATTAATATAATGATCCTTAAATATATTAGCTATTAGAAGTGGATCATCAACAATTTCATTTCTGTGTTTTATGGTGATTTTATTACTTGCATTCTCATGTTTGCCTGTATGATTATTAATAATCCACATAGATTTAATTTTTTTGTTACCCTTTCTGATATATGAATCATTGTGCTTCTTTTTGCAGCAACTATAGCTTTCCTACTTTTTCCTACAACACGTTACATAAGGTTTCAAGATAGTATTTTGCTTTGCACAATTATATTGCATTCTAAGACTTTCTGGTGACTCTTTAATTTCACTTGTGATCCATGAATTTGATCTTTTGTTCATTTTCATTCTATTCAGAGGGAATGAAACATCATAGCAGTACTTAGAATTTGGCAAGAACTTGCTGAATTTTATATCTACAGAACTATCGCTTTGGATGTCCCAGTTTACAGTTTCTAACAATAGATTAAAGACCCTAATGCTGTCATCATTAATTAATCTTCTCTCAATATATCTCCTGTTGTCACTTTTATCATGAGATTTCTCTAGAGTCAATTTAACAGCTTGATGATCAGAGACACCTGTATCCAGTAGTTCAGATTTAAAGCCACATTTTGATTTGTCGATGAATATTTAGTCTATAGCACTTTCACTTTTGCTGCCATATCTGGTGGTATCTTCTATAGACATGTCCATATTGTATGTTTTTAGTAGATTAACAAGTTTCTGTCCTTTTACAGTTTTACTTGAAATTAAGATTGAAATCCCCAAGCACAATGTATTTTGACTGACTATTTAGATAGTCCGGAAGATTTTCCAAATTTTCAGAGAACAATTCAAAATTGCCAGATGGGGACCTACATATACATGCAATTTTAATTTTACTATCTGTTAGTTCACATAAACAATATTCAAAATCTTTTTTCAATACAGAAGACATTTTTAAACCTAATTTCCTTTGATTTAATGTCTCTTCTTACATATATACATGTTCCACCTCCTCTGCATGTTTCCCTGCAAAAGCTGCTGACCAACTGGAAGTCTGAAATCCCAACTGCACATTTTTGTATATCTTGCAGCCAGTGTTCAGTCACACACAAGACAGATATCTCCTTCAATGAACCATTCAAAAGGACCTCTAGCTGATATAGCTTACTAGTTAAGCCCTGTACATTATGATATAGGAGAGTTCTCTTCTAGGACAGTGAAACGCCTAGCAGTGGCCCTATTTATGTAGTGAAAAACACCTGAACTAAAGCAGTGACACACCATTTTCCGGTGTCAGGCCATTCATATAATGAATGCAACCAAGGCTTTGGGGTCATTGAAATAAAAGAAAAAAACCAAAGAGCCTTGTACATCCCATAAGATTGGGTAGACCTGCTTACATCTTTAAGCCATAAGTTTATTGTAACTCTTACAGAAGATGAGGATTTCATTAACATATTATAACTCAACACTTTCTTTCCAAAAACCTTAATGGAAGTCTGAGGAACGAAAGTTCTTCATTTCAAAAAGACAAATCCAGCCACTCTCTTTTACAAGACTACACCAGGAAGTATTGAATCAACCAAAGAGTTTCCAATCCCAGATCCGATCACCCTCCCTCACAGCTTCCAGTTCTTGCAAGAGTGGTGTGGTTTGTACAATACCTAGCACATCTGCCTGGTAGACAGGAGATCTGATTCAAGTCCTGGCTGTGGCACAAATTTTAATTCATTTCTTCAGCTTCTATCTTTATTGACAAAGAAGAAAAAATATGAGTCTCATGGAACTTCTCCAATCTGTCTCACCAATCTGCCATTAATTCTCTGTTGGGGTGCCCCACAACATGACAATGGAAGCAACACACCAGTTGTTGAAGAAGGAGAAGAATCATAACCAGACAATGTTTATGATACAGGCAGAGATGATTATATTGTCTAATACACACGAAGTACTCAATTTACATTAAAGTTAAAGTGAGTTTTCATAAATTTGTATAACAATAAAAGTATTTCATGAAATTACTGGTCATTTTCCTTACCATTTCTTTAGAAGTCAAGGGCTCTAAGCCACATCTTCTTGAAAGACAAAGGACCTAAGTGTAAACATAGTTAGAGGAATAAAAAAACCGCTAATATCAAGAAAATCAAGAAAGGCTGAAAGTGATTTTGAATGTCTAAGACTTGTATAAGTTTTTGAAATGCAAAAATGTACGTAGTCAATATTTTTATTCCACACAAAAATAATTTTTCTAACTTTAACATTGATTTATGCAAAATTCAATATGCGAACCATGAGTGACCCAGCAGATGCCAATATGGTAATCGAATTCTTGTCATACCATCCCAGCATGGCATCATTGACTGTGACAGTCACTTCCCGTATTCTCTTCCGGAGCTCTGCTACATCATGTGGTAGAGTCAGTACATATACCAGATCTTTAATATGTCCGCACAGAAAAAAGTCACACAAAGTGGGATATGGTGATTGGGGAGACCATATCATGAAACAGCTGTCCCCTTCTGTAGCACAGCTGATCCATCGATGCAACAACTCCGTGTTCAGGTACCCACGAACTTCATGTTGAAAATGGGGTGGAGACCCATCCTACTGAAAGATGAACGGAGAGTAAGATTGCATTTGAGGCATCAGCCATTGCTGCAACATGTCCAAATAGGAATGTCCAGTGGCAGTGCTCTCAGCAAAGAAGAATGGTCTGTACAGTTTTTGGTGTGAGAAGGCACAAAAAACATTTACCTCTGGGGAAGTCATCTCTGGGCAAAGCAATTTACGAAATGTTAGAAACATATGAAAAACAGAGTATCTATGAGTCAGTACCAGCCATTGTAATGAACTACCAATACATTACTGAAAGCAACCATGCAGGAAGTAAATCTGTCTTGGAGACAACAACTAAAGCAGCTGCAGAACCACAAATTGCTACAGCATCACGATCAAATTCAGTAACAACTGCAGCACCAGCAAAACCAGCAACATCTGAACCAGCTCAAGCAACATGACCAATAACAGCAGCAGCCCAAGCAACAGAAGCAGAAATGGTGTCAACAACAACTGTAGCAGTTCCACTGCAGTCACTGGTAGAAAAGAGGAAGGAAACGACAGTGAGTATTGTATCACCACCTCCATCCTACGCCAAAGTGTTATCAAGTGCCTCCACTCAGCCTACCCACATAAACTATGCAACATATGAAACAAACAAGAACCTTGAGAAACAGACAGCAAAAATGTCACCTCCATTAGCAGACAAGAGGACAGAAACCTCAGTAAGTATTGGGTTATCTCCATCCCATAGTGAAGTGTTATCTAGTGCATCAAATCAGCCATCCCACGCTAACATGTTATCAAGTAGGCCTGTATCAAATCCCCCATGCCAGATAAATGATGCAGGAAGTGAAATAAAAAAGTCTGCCACCCGAGCCTCAAACAGAACCAAAAAAATACCATAGAGAAGTAATGATTTTTATGGCCTGCCACAAGGAAGTCCAGCCACTACCAAAACATAACACCATCACCACACCAAACATGAGGACCAGTGAAAGGCAAACCACCATGTGTGCATCCAATTGGGCCCAAGACACCAAGTATCTTCCCTCTTGCTGTGAAAAATCAATATTATTCATGCACATAAATATTAGATCTCTGAAATATAAAGCTGATGAACTTGGTGTTGTATTGAATGGAAACAATAGAATAGTATTATGTATTAATGAAAACTGGTTAAGAGAAGAAGAGATAAAACTGTATGTACCACCATGTTTTAATTTAATTACAAGTTACTGCAGACCCAATGAATATTATGGGGGTTTCTCAATATATATAAGTGACAACATAGGGTTAAGATATAGTGTGCTTGATTTTAGGGGCATATGTGTTAAAGGCATTCTTGAAGCGGCTGTCATGCTACTACCAACATTAAAACTCACAGTTATTTCAATATACCATTCTCCTGATAGTGATGCCGATCAATTTGTAGAGTGTTTAGACAAACTTATTCACTGTACAGAAAAATATACCAAAACACAAGACAGTAATTTTAGGAGATTTAAATTTTGATGTAAGGAAAAAAACACACAAAAATACTAATTTGCTTTGCATGCTAAAATCCATAATCTCTTCTGTGCAAATTATAGTCCCATAAGACAACTTTCTTGTCTCGACAATTTTATCACAAATAAAAATAAAGATAATTTTGAATTGGGACTTCTTAATGTCAACCATCTGACAGATCACAAAGGTATATGGGTAAAACTAACAATTAATGAAACAATGGGGGATTGTGAACCAACCCAGTATGTCAGGTTATTAAATGATAGAAGCATAAATAGCTTCAGGGATAAGCTGAAGGTACTGAACTGGAATAATATAATATATGCTTCCAACAATGTTGAGGAGGCTTGTAGCAGGTTTGTTAGTACTCTATCTGAAATTTTCAATACCTCCTGTCCAATGGTTACCAAACGAAACAAAATTATGGCAAGAAAGCATGGTCGAACTACTCCACATAGGTGGTTCACACCATACTTACAGAAGCTAAGATTAATGGTTTCGATATGCTATGATAAGGTAAAAAATGGTAGTGCTGACAATGCAACGTGTTATCCTCAAGAGACACTATAGACCACAAAGCAGATTAGCAAAATGTAGAGCAAATGATAACTTCATCAAAGACTCCAATAATAAGTGTAAGGCTGCGCAGAGGGTCATTAAAGCAGAATTAGGTACAGGTAGTCATAGTGTAAAACTTACAACTGATGTTAATGTCACCCCAGATGAATTTAACCTCTTTTTTATCAATGCAGCAAACCCTAATCCCTCATCTCCTCATAAGAAGAGTTCAAAATCAAATTCACAATCTACTTATATAAACCAGTTTTTATAAAAACCTGATACCATGCCAACCTGTAATTGTGAACATGTGGAAATAAGTGATGTAATTAAACCAGTGACAAAGTCAGGTGACTCCAGATCAGAAGATACTTATGGCCTCTCAAATTTTGTGATTAAAAAAAATAATCAACTTGATATCATTCCCTCTCCGCACACTCATAAACTGGATATTTGACAGTGGTATTTTTCCAGAATGTCTAAAGAAGACACTAGTAATTCCATTACACAAAAAGGGTGATAAATCCTGCAATAACAATTATTGTCCAATTTCTCTGATACCTATTCTTTCAAAAATAATCAAATATTGTATACAAAAGCAAATTAACATGCATTTGTCAAAAAATAATATACTAAGTCTCAATATGGTTTTAGGGCCCGGTTATCAACAATTAATGCTGTTGAAAATGTTGTTTCTATTGTGCAATCTTCTTTTGAATCCAAGTTATCTGCCGAAGCCACACTAGTGGACTTAAGCAAAGCATTTGATTCTGTAAACCACACAATACTGCTGCAAAAACTATGGTGTTATGGCATTAGGGATCTGGAACTCTCCCTCATAAAATCATATCTCAGCAACAGAAAGCAAACTGTAAGCTAACAACGGTCAAAAGTCACAGTTACTGAATGTCACTAGGTGTTCCTCAAGGATCAGCACTTGGGTCATTACTGTTTATAATATTTATAAATGACCTGCCCAGCAATATGCCATACAAATCTTTGCTTTACCCAAATGACACAACTTTCATCAATTCAGGGAAGGACATAAATAAACTGAAGGAGCAAAGTTAAGATTTTTTCAGATTATCCAATACGTGGTTCGAAGGCAATGAGTTAGCTATTAACTATGAAAAGACTGTAAATATATCCTTCAGCTCATTCAATACTGATATTGAGTACACTTCTACCAAACTTCTTGGCATGTACTTAGATACGAAATTAACCTGGCAGAGTCACATAGGCAACATATCTCGAAAGCTTTCGCGAGTTATCTATTTACTGAAAAAATTACGCAACTGTGTTTCTGAAAGCCTGCTAATTACTTCCTATTATGCATTCTTTCATTGCCATATTAGCTATGGTATTCTTCTATGGGGTAATTCTCCATGGTCCAGGAAAATTTTTATTTGGCAGAAGAAAGCCATCAGGCGCATCTCTGGGATTACCAAAAATAACGTATAATGTAGGTCTTACTTCAAAGAATTACGGATAATGACAGTCCTTTCTTTTTTTATATACAACTGCCTTTTGTACATAAAAGAAAACTTTTCAGTTACAACCTTAGGCAGTCATAATCATAACACTCGTCAAGCATTTAAGATAGACATACCAACAACTCGACTCAAGAAAACACAAGACAGTTATGAATACATGGGAATAAGGCTTTTCAACACATTACCTGTGCGGGCAGATTATGTCTCTCTTAATATATTTAAAAGTAAGACTAAAAAATGGCTCAAAGACAAAGCTTTTTACAGTGTTAAAGAATTAAAGAATTAAACAACTTGCAACTCTGTTTGTACCTCTTCCTAAGCTTTTCTTGTCCCTGTAGTTCCACATTTAACTGTCAAACATGTGGAGAAAGCCTTATGTATGAAATATATTCTTTTACTATGCACATTCTTTAAAATCCACACTTTAGTTACGTGGGATATCTTTATGTATCAAATGTATTCCTTTATTATGTGAGTTCTTTTAAAACGTATATTTTAGCTTCGTGTGATACCTCACAATAGTTATATTTCTTAATATGTAAATTGTACATTACTCATGACGACATCAATTGCATGTAAATGCTTCACGATGCATACAGAAATAAAAACCAAGCTCAAATTGAATGCATTCGTGTGGATGTATTGTACGCCAGATTCGACAATTATGCCTGTTCACTCTTCCATTAGTATGAAAAGTGGCTTTGTGTTTAAAAAAAAATTAAGCGATCAACAATGCCATACCCATCCTCATTTAATTGTTGCAACTGCAAATAAAACTCAAAATTCTTGTCTTTGTCATTGTCATTGAGCTTCCGCGCTAGCTCCTATTAGAATGGTTTCATAGATAGCTTCTGTCGCAGGACTTTCCACACTGTCACTGAAGCCTTTTCGACTTCACGGGATGCACGACGCACCGATTTCCTTGCACACCTTATGAATGTCTCTCGTAGGTGCTCCACAATCACTTCACTCACACTGGGACGTCCGCTTCTCTTTGCCGGGTACAATCAACCCGTCATAACGAATTTGTTGTGCCAGCGGTAAATGGCCTTCCTTGCTGGTGGCTTCTTACCGTATCTGGTTCTAAACATCCGTTGAACAGCTTAGCACACTTGTTTTTTTCGAACTGCAACACACAGAAAGCGCGCTCCCCACCTGAAATCGCCATGTTTGCGACTAGCGCCGACTACCAGCAAATTACCAAACTACACTGTGGCGGTATACATGAAAAAAACTTTCATGTACACCGTGTACTTACAACTGGCTCACTACTGCAAACGCATAACTATGCACTGGCTGCACAACAGTCACCTCCCTACACTCCTCTGAGATGCAACTAGGCCGCGTTCACGAAGGCTGTGGTGTCACCGTCAGACACCACACTTGTTAGGTGGTAGCCTTTAAATCGGCCGCGGTCCGTAAGTATACGTCGGACCCGCGTGTCGCCACTGTCAGTGATTGCAGACCGAGCGCCGCCACACGGCAGGTCTAGAGAGACTTCCTAGCACTCGCCCCAGTGGTACAACCGGTTTTGCTAGCGATGGTTCACTGACAAAATACGCTCTCATTTGCCGAGACGATAGTTAGCATAGCCTTCAGCTACGTCATTTGCTACGACCTAGCAAGGTGCTATGTTCAGTTACTATTGAGATTGTGAATAATGTACAGTGAAGAGCGATGCTCATCATTAATGGATTAAAGTTAAGTATTCCACCAGCTACATCCGTTTTTCTAAATTCTAATTTCCTTGTCCTGTTCCAGACCTCACGCCAGCCCTTGTGAGCTAAAACGCGTGCCTTTCGGCTTCCTCTAATAATCACCGTGTTGGCTCTCCTGCCAACCCACAACATTGGCGATGAGGATGGGATGCTCGATGGTTGGTTGTAGTAGATTCATTCAGTAATTTTTCTTTTGTTGTCCGGATGTCTTCCACGACGTCATCTGCCACCATCCAAGCGTTATCTCCTATCTTTTGCGTTGAAGGTCTTCCACAGACTATTGTTCCTGACAATGGCCCACAATTCATGTCTGCAGGATTTCAGTCATTCTGCAAGGCCAATGGTATTCAACATCTGACATCCGCGCCGTTTTCGCCTCAGTCAAACGGTGCCGCTAAACGTTTGGTCCGGACTTTCAAGTCACAGATGTTGAAGTTGAAAGAGTCGCATTCTCGGGAGGACGTGTTATTGCTCTTTTTGTCCTTGTATTGCTCTCAGCCCCGAGATGGTCGCTCGCCGGCTGAGTTGCTCCACAGTCGCCCTCATCGAACCTTGATGTCTTTGCTACATCTGCCGCATCAGGTTCCTGTGCAGCGGCAGACACCTGCTTTTTGTCCCAGGCGACGTTGTCTACTACCGCCATTATCGAGGTTCACGGCATTGACTCGAAGGGCGCAGTCTTCGCTGCCTCGGCCGCACTATGTATCTGTTTTTGGGGGCCTCTGGTGAGGTGTGTCGGCATCTCAATCAGTTGCACCTCTGTCGTCGCACGGGATCTGCCGCTCCCTGTCTGCTTCCAGTGATGGTGCCGTCCGGTCAGCGCCCTGGGGACCCATCTACTGGCTCGCCTCAGCCCCAGGTGTTACCGATGCTGCCTTCCATTTTGCCCTATGGTGACGCGCCGCCGCCGCCTGTTCTCCCACCGGCGACGCCCGTAGTGGACGCGTCGCTGCAACCGCCGGGCGCCTCCCTGGGTCACGCGCCGCCGATCGCTTCCCGTGACTAGTTGTCCTCTGACATGGAACTCTTGCGCACTCCGGACCATATGTCATCTTTGCCCAGAGGGTGCCCCGGCCCGATGGAGGTCGACCCTTCGGCCCCTCCTGTCTCTCTGCGGGTGCATACGCCGCATGTTGGCGTGCACCCTGGAGCAGGTTTTCAGGCGTTTCCTAGCTCCCCACGGTCCGAATGGCAGGGTGCGGGTGGCATAGCCTCGCCTGTTGTTAGGCTCCCCACCTTGTCGCATATGTCAACATGGGGTCCTCCCCGCAGCGGGCGGAAGCCTTATGCCACAACCGTACGCCGATTTGCGGGGGAGAAATGTGGTGTCACCGTCAGACACCACACTTGCTAGGTGGTAGCCTTTAAATCGGCCGCGATCCGTTAGTATACGTTGGACCCGTGTGGTGCCACTATCAGTAATTGCAGACCGAGCGCCGCCACACGGCAGGTCTAGAGAGACTTCCTAGCACTCGCCCCAGTGGTACAACCGACTTTGCTAGCGATAGTTCACTGACAAAATACGCTCTCATTTGCCGAGACGATAGTTAGCATAGCCTTCAGCTACGTCATTTGCTACGACCTACCAAGGTGCCATGTTCAGTTACTATTGAGATTGTGAATAATTTACAGTCAAGAGCAACGCTCATCATTAATGGATTAAAGTTAAGTATTTCACCAGCTACATCCGTTTTTCTACATTCTAATTTCCTTGTTCTGTTCCAGACCTCACGCCAGCCTGCGTGAGCAAAAACGCATGCCTTTCGGCTTCCTCTAATAATCACGGTGTTGGCTCTCCTGCCAACCCACAACAAAGGCAATTCCTTTTTTGAGTTCAGTTTATAAACTACCTTACGGAATGATTCATTTTCAACAGACAATGGCTGAAAATTTGTTTAAGTATTTTTATAAATGCACAATCAACGTCATTTTCTCGAAGTGTTAACTCCCATTGACAGCGAAATATCTCAGCTGCTGAGATTTCTTGCTTATTAAAATAGAAGTTCTTGATCACGTGTTGTTGTTGTTTCGCTCGAATCGCCAGAGTTGTTGAGAAACTCCAATGTCTTTTATTATATGCTGCCCTTCCCCAGAATTGTCCGCAATTGTCCTCGTAACTTGAACACTTTCCCTGCCAGAATTGTGTATGGGGTGAACACGCTAGAAGTGCCCCTTTAATTACCGAATTTCCAAAATATTTTAGTTCTTTACGGCAAAAACAGACAGCACTGGTCCTCCTGCACAAAAACGTCCTACACGTCACGTCAGACTTGTTCCTTCTTGAACCAATGTTCAATTTTGAAACCAATGTTCGCAGTTTTTAAATGCACATGACCGCATCACAGATCCATAAACTAGTTAAGGCCCTACGACAAAAATGATACAGGGACACTGATGCTATGAGTGGTGGAACCGCAAATACCTACCTCACAAAAACAGAGAACACGAGAACGTCAATCGCCAGCAACGAACTCCTCAGTACTTAATTCATTATCTGGGTCGAGAGATTTTTTATGGATGGTTAGAATATGTAAATGGATTTCCTCTCTATATTGACCTCTCTATATTCCGAACAGCGAAAGACTTCTGAGGGCAAACAGCACTACTGCCGACTTCCAACCGTGCGAAAAGCTGGTATAAGCGTTTGGATGATTAAACAGACTTACTACATCCTTTGTGGTGTAAGTATAGTAATGGATGTAGTAACTTTGTTTTTATGTAGTTTTCGCAGTGAACCTGAGCGTTTACAATTTCGGATTGCTGCTCGAACAACTTCTACGAAGAGCTTGAAACAGACCATTGTCATAGTGCTTTGAGTGCAATACTGTATAAATTAAGAAAATAACATGCCACAGTAATTAACGCAACCTTTCCATTGGCCCTAAGAAAGCTGCTGAGAATTTGGCTTTATACAACTAACGCTTTTACAAACCGTACGAGATCGAGAAAAGTTACAGGGAGCTTTCAACGGCATCATCAGTAACTAATTTGAATAAGATTTCGCTTGTAGTTGAAATGTTTCGAGCGGTCTAAGGCGCTGCAGTCATAGACTGTGCGGCTGGTCCCGGCGGAGATTCGAGTCCTCCCTCGGGCATGGGTGTGTGTGTGTTTGTCCTTAGGATAATTTAGGTTAAGTAGTGTGTAAGCTTAGGGACTGATGACCTTAGCAGTTAAGTCCCATAAGATTTCACAAAAATTTGAACATTTTATTAAAAATGTTTCATGGCCTACAAAAACAAACGGCGAACGGTGTCGGGGTTGCCCTGGGAACAGCAAACATTTCTACTTGTGATAAGTTCCTAATTATTATTGGTATCGAAAATTCAACAATAATCTTCCTTTCTGAAAGATATGAGATAAGTGGATATAATCTGTACTAACTTGAAACAACTGCGATCCAAATTCCTCGTGTATTACCTTTAATTTGTTTCAGAATATATCAAAATATTCAGTTGTTGAGTGTGTGCGATTGCAGAAAAATATTAACAGTTAGCTGCATATAACTGACAGTGACTTCATTGGCGCAATCTTAGCGCAGCCACATAATTTTGAACGTGTTTGCCTTCGACAATAGTTTTACTTGTAAAACATCCCGAAAACAACAGAAACTAATTGTAACTGCACTGTCTGACGCAAACAAATTACGATTCATCTCCTTTTAAGTGCGTGTAAAGAGAAATAAATGTACGGGTAGAATTCTAAGTAATAACAAATAGAAGGAAGGTGGGGGAGGCAGGTGGTTTGCTGTATACGGTATGTTGTTGGAATTCCCGTTTCTCTATCGACTCCTTTTGGTTCTCACGAATAGAATTCTCTATTGTTCAACGATTTAAGTTCTGCCTATCCAAAGCCGTAACCAAAGTGGATGGTGCTGGGGGTCCGGACCCTCCAAATGAAATTACACACGGCCTACTTGCCGTGCAGTGAAATTGAAATACATTTTGACTTTCGATTGTACCATGATAACGGGCTACGCACTATCGATAGTCAGCAAGGCCAACGATATATTTAAACTATCTACACATCCACTGTTGGCTATCGCCCATCCTTATTTTAGCCAAGAACGACTGTTAGTCTTGTTTATGCTCAGTAGTTTTGTTAATCAGTTCGGTTCTTACTTGCAGTTGAATTTAGTGTAAGTACTACCGCTTATTGTTTTTGTGTTGTATACTGTCATGATAGTTTCTAATTGTAGATAAGTTTGTAACAAGAAAGAGGAAGAAAATCGATTTTGATCCATCCGCTAACATTATGCCAAGTTAAAATTGTGTATGCACTACTGTAATAGCCTAATTACCTATCTATAGCAGTTTAATGTTAACACTTCATTCGTTATTTAGAGGCTGGTAGGACTTTTTGGTTGCAATATTTCAGTATTTCAGAAAGCAGCAGAGCGATAAATATCATTACAAATGACATTAAATTAAAATCAGTGCATACAAATACACTTGAATTTGTCCGTATCGCCCAAAAATCGTGTTGACCAACAAAACCGTCGCCTAAAGGGCGATGGTTGCGTTTCTTAGGGTAGCTCCGCATGTTGGGTTGCTGAGCGAGCAATTCCTTGGTTCTGGAAGCGAGGTTGTTTACCTTGTAAGACAAAGAAACATGTAATGACTACTCATTACTACGGCGCATAACAGGTTGGCAACGTGCGTAACATTCCGTAGCGGCCGAAAATCGGCTGACCTTCACAAATCAGAAAAGTGTTAGCTTATAAGGTGGGATTAGTATTAGTACGTACTAATAAGTGGATGTCGTTCCGGCATGCCATTTCTTTAATATGTAAGTAATAGGTGTCAGAATGTTGGCTGGTGTAAGAGTGTCCAATAGCAATACACGACTGTTAACTGTTGTAGACGAAGCACATATGTAATGAAAACTGCACAAACCAAAGACATGTATTTTTCCATACGCATCGTTCAAGCACATATGAAAACTTCCTCTGCATATATTGTATCGCATTTATTTTGACGAACGTCATTTCTTTTCTATTCTGCCGTATGCTTAACAACAGTTTATTCACAAAAAGAAGAGCAAGACCTTCCTAATTCTGAATCGGCAGAAGTCGGTCTGCTCCGATCCGCTCACGTTATGCTTTAGCCCGCTACCAACCTCTGCAATTTAATACAGAACATTACATATGTAGTCACTTGGAATTGACCGTTGTGCTGTGTTGAATTTCTACGTAAAATAATACATCCCTTGACGACTGACAACAAAGCGATTTCTGGCCCGTCACCTCCTTCCACTACTCGGAGAAGGGCACGAGACAGAGTGGAGCAAGGAAAATAATTGTTAATGTCACTGAATGTGACACGATGACACTAGGTTGCAGGCAACTGCGCTATCCGCTACTGCGCATCTCGTCGGTGAAACTAAACAGTTTCGGTGTGTTCCAACTTTGGCGACACTATTGCATGGGTTTTGAGGTTATGTGTGTGTGTAAAATGTAGACAAACTGAAATATGAAGTGGAAAACGGAGAATAATGTTCGCTTTTTGGATACATATGCTTTGCATAGTGTTTGTGAATTTTCAGTGATGCTGTTTACGAAAATAATCAACATATTGCTGGTCCCGAGACCGTCATGTGCGATCAGAACATAATTTGACAATTTCTGAGCTGCAGGGCAAAATTTATTGAATTAAGAGCACTTATACAACTGAATTAAGAAGAATACAAACAAATGTAATTCTAGCTGTAGAAATGCTGTTGTCTACAAGACTAAACCCCATCGTTTGAGTTGGCCCCCTCTTTTTTTTTTAAGGAATATTGTTGACAGGAGGGAAGGCTACGCAAATCAAGAAGCTACATTCTTTATTCAATATTCATCTATTTAAAACGTCGCAGCAGTGCCCCCCCCCCCCCCCCCCCCCCATTGACATATGTTTAAATTTTGAAATATAGCCACAGTACAGATCTATCTTCAAGAAAGAAGTCTGCAAACCATTATCTTCTTAATGCGGCCTACTTCGAATAATTACTGCTGTCAATGTTCATAATTATTACTGTTAATAATTACTGGTGTTAATGAAAAAGTGTCATCACACTTATAGCATGTCGAGTGTTCCCGATTGTAATGCATGCAATGTGATATGTAATTTCAGTTCTGGCAACAATGCTGCATGCATTACAATATCTTTATTCCTTATCACGTAATTAACTCTATTTAGAAGAACCATTAACAGTCCTGGCGACATTCTAAGATAATTGAAAAAACTTCTTGGGTCTTCCATTACAAATGGAAGACTCTATAGACAGGGCAACAACAGTTGTGATTATGCATCTTGCAAAACAGAAAACCGCTTCAGTTGTACAAAGACACTTTACTTTTTTAAGTAATAAAAACAAGGATTTTCATACGGCTGAAGCGGTTTTCTATTTTACAAGATGCATTTTCACAGCTGTTGTTGCCCTGCCTATAGAGTCTTTTATTACAGAAATAACTGCCAGTACTACTTTTATTCAGTTATTTGTGGCTGAATCGTGTGATCCCTGGGACCATAACCTATAATACTATATAAGAGGTATCAAAAAGTCAATCATTCCCTTTGTGATCTTTCCTTGTTACTCGTAACTATGCATTCTGCATAAAATTAAATTCTGCTTTCTGACTTTTTTATGCTCTTTCATTAGGTCAAGATCTGCTGGGTAGATCCAACTGGATAACTTCTATAGGGAGTCTCGAGACAAACAATCAAAAACTTCTTCATGATGCAGAAGATTGTTCCCGTTCTGCCGAAACTTCGATCAATACTCGAGGAAAAGATTGACAGGGCTGGGGGTATTACACCTCTGTTGTTCATGGGATTCACATGGGAGAAAAGTTCAGGATAACAGGTCTTTACTGGTAGTGTGTGGAGACATTATCGATTTGTGGTCGCCTTTCACTGTAGCAATGAAACATATTAGCGAAGCAGTCACAGAAATATTCCATATGGATGTTGCTTTGATAGACAGTAATGTGATGGATGGTAAATGTTAGCAGAAGTTTGACATTGCCAGCCTTATGGGATGGGGAAACTCCTCTAAAAGATTTATTATTGGAAGTGTTAGATCGAGGAAGGGGTTTGTCCGGGAAGCCCAGCAAAGTCTGGGCAAATTCACAAAAGTTGATTATGAAATGCACTCTGAAAAGTGAAATATGATTCTCCCAAATCTTCATCCAAAGACAGAGATTGGGATGGTCAATGCGCCATACCACAACAGACAGGTAGACAAAACACCCACACGGCAGGATATTGAAAATGCTGCAAAAGGGGTGTGTTGCGTGTAATGAGTGCATGAGCAAGCAAGCTCACTTTAATTCAAGAAAATAGATCTGCTAAAAGAAACATATGTGATTGAAAAATGGCAAAAGAGAAAGGCTACACAGTTTTCCACTTGCAGTCCGTAATTGTAAAGAATTTGAGTGCAGTTGAACTGGCATGGGCAAAAGTAAAACAGTTGTTTAGAGAGTGAAGCATTTCAGGAGACACGTCCAAAGAGAACCTGTTTAAGACTGCAAGTGAATCTCTTCTGCCAACAACTGCTGATGATTGGGAAGTGCACAGTACAGCAGGAAGATCCAGCAACTGGATGAAGATTACTAGACTCGCGATGCTGTGTCGCTGGAATCGTGGAATCACAGTGTATGAAATCATTATCAGTACTGGTAATGCTGAACCAGACTGTAGCAACAATAATGCATCGTGTGCAGATGTGGAATTTAATGAGACTGAGTCAGAGTGATTTATGTGTACAGATATTTAATATGTGAATAAATGTTCAAAATTTTACTCATTCTCTTTTTATGGCCAAAATGTTAAGTTTTACTACTGATTCTTTTTAAACCACAATTGTCTATGGGAGCTGATGAATTCGTAGCCACAAGTACTATTATTCAACATGAACCTACCGATTTTGATTTCGTGAATCCTGAATACTTTTACTATGCCGTTGTTTCAGTTTTTCCTTTCGTAGACGTGCAATATGTAGCAGCTGACAGATGTTGCGGCGGAGGCTAATAGATGGCACTGTCAGCGCCGCTTAGAGCACAATTATTATATGAAGTGTGTTGCCAGCACTGCTTGCTACTTGACGTTAGCGCTGCTTGTTCCCAGTCGGTGGGTGGGGCTTGCTGACTCCACTTTCTCTCAGAATTCGATCTTCTTCTTGTGAACAAACTATACGTAAAATACGGGGTCACTCCAAAAGAAATGCTCACTATTTCTGTAAAAATACAGTTTTCATTCTTCATGTGTGAAAGTTTTATAGTGTGTAGACACATCCTTCCCGCTTGTTTTCAAACTTAGTTCAACCTGTTCCCGTGAGTGGCGCCGTCACAGCATGTCTTCAAGAAGGCTGCTACACTTGACTTCGTCAGAAGCAACGTGCTGTCATAGAATTCCTGTGCTGTGAAAACGAGGCAGTGGGAAACATCCACAAGAGGTTGAAAAAGGTGTATGGAGATGCTGCTGTCGATCGCAGTACAGTTAGTCGGTGGGCAAGCAGGATACGTGATGAAAGCGGGCACGGTAATACTGAGGACTGTCCTTGCAGCGGCAGGCCTCGTACTGCACACACTGCAGGCAATGTGCAGAGAGTTAACGAATTGGTGACTGCTGACACACGCCTCACAGTCAACGAATTGTCACGCTACGTTGGGATAGGGGGAAGGAAGTGTTTGCAAAATACTGAAAGTGTTGGTATTAAAAAAGGTTTGTGACAGGTGAGTTCCCAGGATGTTGACAGGGGCTCACAAAGAAACAAGAAAAACGGTATGCAGTGAACTTTTGGAACAGTACGAGAATGGGTGGGGATGAATTTCTTGGAAGAAGTGTGACAGGTGATGAAACATGGCTCCATCATGTTTCACCAGGGACAAAGGGGCAATCAATGAAGTGGCATCATGCAAATTCACCCAAGAAAAAAAAAATTCAAAACCACACCTTCTGCTGGAAAAGTTATGACTACAGTGTTTTTCGATTCCGAAGGACTCTTGCTTGTGGACATCATGCCAAGTGGAACCAACATAAATTCTGATGCATATGTGACAACACTGAAGAAACTTCAAGCTCGACTGAGTCGTGTTCAACCATATCTGCAAAAGCAGGATGTTTTGTTGTTTCACAACAATGCACGGCCACATGTCAGTCAAAAAACCACGGAAGCGATCACAAAACTCGGATGGACAACACTGAAACACCTGCCTTACAGTCCTGACCTGGCTCCATGTGACTATCATCTCTTTGGGAAACTGAAAGACTCTCTTCGTGGAACAAGGTTTGAAGATGATGACTCCCTTGTGCACGCTGCCAAACATTGACAGGTTGGTCCAGAATTTTACCGCGCGGGTATACAGGCGCTGGTTCCAATATGGCATATGACAGTTGAGAGGGATGGAAATTATGTGGGGAAATGAAAATATTGTTCCCAAAGGATGTATCTTCGCACTGTAAAACTTTCACCATGTAGAATAAAAGATGGATTTTAAAATAAATAGTGTGCATTTCTTTTGGAGTGACCCTCCTACCACGTCACATTTATAAATTTCTGTGGCTCGACAGTCGATACTTTTGACAGCGCAATCTAACATTTGATGAGACTATGCATTTGACTGTGTGCTCCATAGCTCGACTGTCACATGCGAAGATCAGTATTCCACAGCAAATCCTATTATTTCCGTAACGGTGTAACTTACTGCCCCAGAGAAAGGCAGTGACTGTCTCTTAAATGAAATTCTTTTATTGTATTTTTCAGCCCTGGATCACAAAAATGATATCAAAGCCAGTTTCCACTTCTTAGCATATCATCATAAGACGACCTGTTGAAAATCAGACAAAGGGGGACAATGAAGTACTAGGAAAGCACATTACAAAATCAAATAACGTGTGCCTATACCACTACACGCACATGAATGCATTACATAGCACACACTCAGCAAGTACTACTGCATAGTTCAGGAGAGGCACTCACAGTGTAAACATATGTGGACTCTAAAAAACTGGTTCAAATGGCTCTGAGCACTATGGGACTTGAAACATCCGAGGTCATCAGTCCCCTAGAACTTAGAACTACTTAAACCTAACTAACCTAAGGACATAACACACATCCATACCCAAGACAGGATTCGAACCTGCGACCATAGCAGTCGCGCGGTTCCGCACTGAAGCGTCTAGAACCGCTCGGCCACCGCGGCCGGCTATCTGGACTCTGATTGGTGGAACTAAAGGTTGCAGTAACAATGTCGTAGGATAAAGTTGGTAGAAGTGGATAAAAAATTTCCAGAAAAACTGTGCAATTCATGAGGTTGGTGCCGAACTTCTTTTGATCAATTTGTATTACTGTTTATAGTGATTCAGTTGTGTTTCTCACTGTTGTTTTAGTCTCCACCATTTAACATCTGCACATTATATGCTTCAAAAGTTATTGCGGACAACATTCAGAAATTACTGTGAAATTTTATTGTTGACACGGAAATACAAATGGTTCAAATGGCTCTGAGCACTATGCGACTTAACTTCTGAGGTCATCAGTCGCCTAGAACTTAGAACTAATTAAACCTAACTAACCTAAGGACATCACACACATCCATGCCCGAGGCAGGATTCGAACCCGCGACCGTAGCGGTCACTCGGCTCCAGACTGTAGCGCCTAGAACCGCACGGCCACTTCGGCCAGCTACGGAAATACACTTGTTATACAAACCTCTCAAATTCGCAGGGCACAAGACCAGCTGGTGCTCTGCATGCCGGCGACCTCGTTCGTCGCTGTGGGACCTCGGCGCGAGTCGGCAAGTGCACTTCGCCGCGCCCGTGGGTAACCGGGGTGTGTTCTGCCAAACCCAGGGGGTGGTGACATCGCCTGGGCCAGGTTAGCTGGGTCCAGACCGTCGAACGACTGGGTGACCGGCCCGCCACCTGAGTAGGAGCGGGTCCCCTGGCCTGCAGGTGGGAGCTCGGGCTAGTAGACGGCGAAGGACGAGAAGTGCATCCGCTTCTCCGGAGTGCGGGGTGCACTTGCCGATAAACACTGGGAGAAATCGACGGTGACGAGGCCACTGAAGGAGACCAGGACACTGGCAACGGTGTACTGAACTCGGCGGCTTAGGGATGCCCTTGACCTAGGGACGAGGTTGGTGGGCGAGCTGCATTCTTAGTCCCCCCCCCCTCCCCATGCCAGAGGAGCCGGTCCGGGGTAAGAGACGGGCTTCCAACCCCTTTTTTCGCTTGTCCTACACATGATGGCTACTGAAGAGACAAGCGATCTAAGTGCGCCCACAAGGGCTTCGATGCTTTCTGACCCCTCCCCACAGGAAGGCCTGGGTCAGATAATGGAGGAGAGTAATATAGAGAGACATATGAGGATCACCCAACTACTCGATCAAAATGTTAAGAATGGGAAGATCAGTCAGGCCGCTGTACTGGCAATAAAAAATGAATTAGCGGCGTGGGCGATAGCCAATGCTAAGCTTGAAGGGAGACTTGAGGAGCTTGAAAAAGAGAACGACAGGCTCAGAAAACAACCAGGAAGGACATGGGCTGGCGTTGTGGCACAAGCTGCACCAAAGGCCCAAACGACCAAAGAGACTATTGCTAAGGTCTCCAAACGGCCAGACACTGCAGTCTTTTTGAAACCATTACCCGGCCAGGACATAAAAAAGGTGCAGGAAGTTTTTGCAACCACAGTTAATCCCGTCAAGGAAAAGATTAAGATTAATAAGGTCAAAGTTACAAAAAATGTTGTCATTGTAGACGTAGCCTCAGAAGACGATAAGAACAAACTTTTAAGAAACCAAAAGCTATGCAAGTCAGTTAAGTGCGAACCCCCCCGAAAGCGAAATCCACTCGTTATACTATATGATGTCCCCAAATCTATGACAGATGAGGATTTATGTGAGACTCTTTATCGGCAAAACCTTGAAGACTCTGACCTAAGCATGGAAGCATTCCTAAAAGATTTTAAACTGAGATTTAGAACTGGACCTAGGGACAGAGATGTTGTTCACCATGTAGCAGAAGTCTCAGGGGGATTATGGCGAAAGCTAACAGCTATGGGCAGGGTATATATAGGCTTTCACGCCATTAATGTGAAAGACTATTTAATAGTACCCCGTTGCCACAATTGTGGGGACATTGACCACGTACACAAATATTGTAGTAGGAAGCCGGCATGCTCCAGGTGTGGAGAAGAAAACCACGTCAGAAAGGAATGTACAAAAACCGCTGTATGCATACCATGCACACGAAGGGGCAAAAAGACCTGCAGCACAACCGGGAGGAACTGCCCCACATATAAACTTCTTGAACAGCGCTTAATATCCCGAACAGATTATGGCTAATGATAACAATCAAACCAGATCAACCAAAAGAAAGTCTCCGAGCAAGAAAAAAAGAGACGCCGAAAGAGCAGAAAATTTCAAAAAGTTCTTAAAATCTATCCAGGAGACAGTAAAAAGGGAAAACATCATGGTTGATTCAAGTATTCAGACAGATAATGAAATAAAGACTGAAGAAGTAGTGAAAATGACTGAGTCAGGAAACCTGATCGAGCCCAAAACTCCGGTGCATATGAGTGTAAATTCAACACTCAACCCAGAAGCAGCAAGCTTCGTCATCAACAAAGAAGAAATATGCCCACAACAAATAGTCATGGTTGATCTGTGCATACAGACGGACCTAGAAGAAGAGACAGAAGACAGCTCACAACCGGAAGAGAGTAATGGCATCGCTCCAGTTCAGGAGGGAACTCTCCAAATTGTTCTACAAGATAACAAAATTACAAGTACTAATCAATTGGAAGTAGTCCCGAGAGCACCAGATCCGGATCCTAGAAGGATCTACCCGAACTTGGAGCTTGCCATGCAGCTTTCACGCTTGGAGCAACCGGCTGTCCTCACTACGGCACTCAGGCACGTCGTACGCATAGGTCACAAATATGGCAGAAGGGTCACCTTCTCGACAATGGAGGCTGTGGATAGGATTCAGTTAAAGTCAATGAATCTTCCCACCGATTTCGGGGCTCTGCGTGACCTTCTCAGAAGGGTTTTTGAGAGAAGAGGTGAAGATTTTAATATGCAAGAGATTTATGTGCAATCTGTCCTTGCAAATGGCCAAATTGCGACAGACTATAGTAAACCATGGCCTGATTGCAATTTTCACACCTATTTTCCATGACATCTGAAATCACTATAGGACAGATAAACACCCACAATAGTCGGCTGGTCATGCAGGAGCTGCGAAAGGTGGTGGAGGAGAGGAGACTGGATGTAATCTGTCTGCAGGAGCCATACTCCCGGGCGGGACAGATCTCCTTCATGTCTATCACTTGGCAGGTAATCTCCACAGGAGAAGAGCCAAAGGCAGTCACAATAGTCACAAACAAGACCCTAAGAGCCACATGTCTAGCACAACTGTCAAACAGCCACTGCAATGTGGTTGAACTACAAACCCCGGTTGGACTAATACATCTCGTAAACATGTATTTCCAATACGGAGGAAATTTCGAAGAATTCTCTGACCACCTTGCGAGAACTATCACAGCGCTGCGTGGGCGCAGGGTTATTGTCACGGCTGACATCAATGCCAAGTCCCCCATGTGGTACAGCGGCACAAGGGACACCAATGGTGAGAAGGCTGAGGAACTAATCATGGCTTCCCAACTTGTAGTGGCAAATAAACCAGGTAATCCCCCAACCTACAGAGGAGGCGGAGGGCAGGGGACAAATATTGACGTCACCCTGGTAACTGCCAATGCCATTAGTATCATTGAGGACTGGAAAGTCAACGAAAATGCCACTACAAGCGATCACAACTTGATTACCTTCTGCCTCAGAGAAGAAGGGTGCCGCTGGGACCTCGGATGGGAGATTCAACTTAACTATAATAGAACTGACTGGGACTGCCTGGCTCGGGAGTGTGGCATTCCGCCGTTGCCGGAAGGTGACCTGGATGTAGATAGGTATACCGAAGAACTGGTAGGGACTATAGTCAGCGCGGTCAAGGCCGCTGTGCCAACCAGGAGGAGAGCCGTGGCGGCTTCCCCTTCGCCATGGTCTGCCGATCTTGAGAGTATGCGTCAGTCTGTAAGACGGGCGAGAAGGTACTACCAGCGAAGTGCCGTCTGGCAGGAAAAACAATTCTGGCTGCAGCAGTACAGGGAGGAAAAGGAAAAATTTCAAAAAGAATTAAAGGAGGTAAGAATAAAAAGTTGGGAAAAATACGTTTTGAGCCAGTTAGCCACTGACCCCTGGGGAATACCATATAAGTTGGTTAGAGAGAAAATCAGGTCCCCTGCGGTCCTCTCGACGGTCAGAGACGGAGGCAGAATGACAGAGTCGTGGCAGGAAACTGCCGAAGTTCTCCTGCGCACTCTGCTGCCGGATGACGAAGAAACTGAGGAGGATGAACTCCAACAACAAATCCGCAGAGAGGATCTACATGAATACATAAATAACACCATGGTGTACCCCTTCTCAGAGGAAGAAGTGGCAGCACAAATTAAATTACTGAAAAAGGGTAAAGCACCAGGGCCAGACGGCATAGTCGCGGAGGTGGTGCAGTTTCTCGCCCCTCAGCTAGTAACACCCCTCACAGGATTGTTCAACGAATGCCTGAGAACCGGCAGTTTTCCTAAAATATGGAAAAGGGCAAATGTCATAATCATACAAAAAGGGAAGGATAAGGACCCCACAGAACCAAAATCCTATAGGCCAATCTGCCTCTTAGACAATTTAGGGAAATTATTGGAGAAGTTACTAGCTGACAGACTGACAGCTCACAGGATACTGTGCGGGATGAGCGACAGGCAGTTCGGCTTCAGGCCGGGGCGATCTGCGTCTGACGCAATTGCCCTGGCGGCTGAGGTCTGTGGCTCAACCCAGCACAAGTATGTGGTAGGCATCATGGTGGACATCAGTGGCGCCTTCGACAACCTGTGGTGGCCCTCGCTCTTCTCTCGCTTGCGAGAGAAGGAGTGTCCAGGGCCCCTCTATGGCTGTCTGAGGAGCTATTGCATGGACAGGGAGGTATGGCTATCATCGCCTAGCGGAAGAACGAGTAAAACCATCACGAAGGGGTGTCCCCAGGGATCAGTTCTGGGGCCACTCTTTTGGGATATTAATATAGAACCCCTCTTAGAGAAACTACAACAAAGTGAGGACGTGCTAGACGTGATAGCTTACGCTGACGACCTCCTCCTGCTGGTAGGCGGCCGAAGCCGAGAGGAACTAGAGCCAAAGGTAGAACAAACAATGACAGTACTTCAGAGATGGTGCCAAGAATCCAAAATGAAAGTTGCACCACACAAATCAACGTATCTATTAATGAAAGGTAGTCTTGTTAGGAATCCAACGGTTAGAATTGAGGGAACACCAGTTCTTCGGCGACGAGAGGCCAGATACCTAGGAATCATAGTAGATGAAAAATGGAGCTACAACACCCACATAGAACACATATCACAACGTGCGTTAGAGGTCCTAAATAATCTCATAAATATAGGCCACAGGAGGTTTCATCTACCTCCATCCTTAATCAAACTCTACCATAACAGTATTTTAACGTCTTTAGTGGGATATGCCAGTGGGGTGTGGGCACACAGGCTCACGAGGGTAGTGCCTGCAGTGACTGTGAGAAGGGTGCAGCGAAACATTCTGTTGCGCTCTGTAGGAGCATACCGAACAACACCTGGGGGGGCTCTGTTAGTAATAATAGGATTATGTCCATTAGATATAAAAATTAGGGAGCAGGGAGCGTGGTACTGGGTCTCCAAAGGAAAAATAGATAAAACCAGGGAAATCATGGGGGTACAAGTGGGGGACAAGTACTCAATAAAGAGAAGGGGGGAAGAGCTTTGGCAACAGCAATGGGAAAGTGAGGAAACGGGAAGGAGGGTTTTCCAATTACTACCTAATGTCAAAGAACGGCTACAAATGAGCTACTTTGAGCCGAGTAGAGGTCTGCTGCACTTTCTAACAGGTCACGGGCCATATCCGACATATTTATGTCGATTTGGTAAACAGGCAACACCAGCGTGTGACTGTGGTGCTCTGGGGGGAACACCCGAACACGTCGTCTATGACTGTACGTTGTATGACGACGTGGGGCTAGAACTAAGAAATCAATTACCAAATAGAGACACATATACATTACTACGACGTGCTGAGACCTTCAATGTCCTCAACAATTTGGCTAATGAAATCTCTAAAAAGATTCTGAGGGACTTCATTAGGAACCAATAGGACAAATAACAACCCGATAAAGACTCAGGTGCACCTGCAGTTGCCGCCGAGCGCGGAACTGGCCAGTTGTTACACAACTGGAATCCGCCGCGTTATCGGATTAGGAGAGCAGGAGCACCTTTCCCGGACTTGACGTACGCACTAGATTCTATAGGAACTAGATATACCGAATAATGTAGAATTAGAATACCAACAACAAATAACATAGGTAGGGACTGCAGCGAAATAAAAGTATTGGCCAGCCCAGTGCCAGGGGCACGCTCGCTGGGGTTAGCTCAGTGAGCAGGCCTCACAGTAGGTTTATAAACATCATCTGGCACACATGTAACGCTGCAGAGTAGCTAGTCATAGATTAACCAAGTAGTCACGTAGTTAGATTAACCCTGTCCGTAGCTAGTGCCAATCAACAATAAAAATAATAATAATAAGCTGCATGTTTTCAAATTTTATCATAATAGGACCCACTAATTTTGTAAGGTGGTGGGTTAATATGTATCAAACAATGTTCGCTGTTTTTTATGAGTAATTGTATCAAACTTGTTTTCAATTGAGTATAATGTTGTAGTTGTTGTTGTATCAATAAAGAGTTTTTTTTAAAAAAAAAAAAAAAAAGAAACCTAGTTATAAACATATAAGCAGAACATTAAAATTACTTACCCATAATGTGCTTTAAAACAATCAAGCCACATGCAGGGTGGTACTATTGGAATATTCGGAAACGGCTGCAGTATCAAGCAGGATACAATCTCTTCATTTTCATTGAACACGGTCATCGGCATGTAAGATCGGTCCCTGCAAAATGCAATGCATAGTTTTAAACGTAAGAAGAAACACAGTACTGTGTTATACAATGTGAGGTTTATAAATGGCTCTGAGCACTATGCGTCTTAACTTCTGAGGTCATCAGTCGCCTAGAACTTAGAACTAATTAAATCTAACTAACCTAAGGACATCACACACATCCATGCCCGAGGCAGGATTCGAACCTGCGACCGTAGAGTTCGCTCGGCTCCAGACTGTAGCGCCTAGAACCGCACGGCCACTCCGGCCGGCTAGGTTTATAAGATTGATGAGTTACACAAGTTATGAAATGACAATAAATTCACCTTATGACTGTAGGGATATAATACCCAATATTATTCCACACTCGATTTCATGTCACAAGTCATTTTCATGTGGTTTTGAAGAGTCTTATCACATGTCACAGTCTTTAGTCACACCACAGCATTCCGTGTTATACTGTCATAGTTAATGACTGTATACAGGGTAATCGGATTGCACTTGTTCTGTGTCCTTGCTCATAATGCAGTACATGGAATTTGCAATTTTGACTAACGACATGTGCACTGATGCACTGGCCCACCTGAACCTGGTTTTTAGACTGGTTTCCGCATTTATATAAGTGTATGCAAGTATTTCCACCATCACCGTCACAGAAGCACAACTATCAAGTAGTTAAATTACCAATGTATACAGAACAAAGCTTACACGCATTTACAGGCAAATACGCACACAGTGCTCCCTGAGCCAAATTGACAACATTTTTTCCCCCACATGCGAATATCATTTGGCGCCCCTCTCTGACCCCGCCATCCTCAGACATAAGGTGTCTTTCCTTGGGCTCTTGAAGAGACCTTTAAAAATAAATTTGAATCTAGAAATCATAGAAGTGGACTGTTTACTCTTTCCAAATTTTTAGTACACAGATATTGATCTGTAACAAAAACAAATTTCTAAATCTTATCCTTTTTTTTCCTATGGGACTTAACTTCTGAGGTCATCAGTCCCCTAGAACTTAGAACTACTTAAATCTAACTAACCTAAAGACATCACACACATCCATGCCCGAGGCAGGATTCGAACCTGCGACCGTAGCGGTCGCGCGGTTCCAGACTGTAGCGCCTAGAAGCGCTCGGCCACCCCCGTCGCCTAAATCTTATTCCAAAGTTAAATACTAAGAGAAGAAATGATTAATTTCCACTTTGGGTATTTTCTTAGATCTTTGAAAGGTTTAAATAAAAAAGTTTTATATTATGTATTCAGGATGGGTTACAGCTAATAGCAGAAATTTTCACAGTAAACATATACAATAAGTGGTGCAAGAGCGTTCTACAGTTGGAGACACAGACAGCAGTTAGTTTATGTTGGTTTTGTCAGGGCCCACGAGAAATACGGGCCCTGCAACGAACTTGTGATGTTGTAATGGTCAGCTTGTCTGCCATACTTCGTGGGGCCATGGGAAATCAATATGTAATTGAGAAGGTATCCACTGAAGGTCTTCAGTTTTTCATGTGCCATCAAGAGCTTACATACATTTAAACGCACACTTAAAAATTATTAAACTTGTTTTGAATTTTCAACTTCTCGCGGCATAATGAATAGTCCATTAAATTTCGGGCATGCAGCCACGCAAATAAAATTTCCTCCACTGATATTTCGGCCGCGTATCGTCCGGCCATCCTCAGAGTCACAAAACAAGACAAGATGCAGCGCGGACTTATATGCTCCACCGCGGTGGTACTGCGCATGCGGGTCACAGATGCTGGTCGGCGGCAGGGAAATTACACATGCGCCGCCTGTGGCGAAGGCGTACAGACATTCTATTCGCTTATTGATGTATGATCGGCGGCGGTGACACCATGACGACTTCTCTGCAGTTTAATTACCCCAAGAGCCGGATTCCATGCTCTGTCCAAATTAAAACTATTATCTCTATTTATTAAATTATTAGCTAATCTAATTTCTATAAAACAGATTCCCAAAAATAAGAGGTGGATGTTAAAATCTTCACATCACTGAATTCATGGAATGCCCTGTATCAATACAATGTTCGGCCACAGCTGACATGTGTGGCTGTAATAAGTGTCTGTATCTTCGATGCTCCACACACCTCTCATGAACGGTGCGTGTTGTTCGACCTATGTATGACTTCTCACAATTTCACAATTTCCGCAAGGAATCTGATACACACCCGCTTTACGAAGCTGTAAATCGTCCTTCACAAAGCCGAGCAAAGCTGTAATCTTTGTGGGGGGCCGGGATATCACCTTAAACACATTGTTTCTCAAGAGTACGGCCCATCTTCGAGGAAAGAGCACCCACATAGGCAAAAACGCATTAGATCTGAAGGAATTACTATCTTCTTCCCCATCACATACCTGCATTTTAGGTTTTGCATCGAATGCTCTACGAATCTGTTGCGGAGAAAATCCATTCGATTTAAAAATGCTCCTGAGGTATGTGAGCTCTTCTTGCAAATTGTCTTTATCAGATATACAGTGCGCCTGATGCACTAAGGTCTTAAGAACACCTATGGTCTGAGAACGGTGATGGCAGCTACTGGCATGAAGATATAGATTTGTGTGTGTTGGTTTCCGATATGAGGCATGTCCTAATGTGCCATCACCTTTACGCGGACGACAACATCCAAAAAGGGGAGGCAGCCGTCTTTTTATATTTCCATAGTAAATTCAATGCTAGCATGGATGGAATTCAAATGCTCAAGAAATCGATGTAATTCATCTATCCCATGGGGCCATACCATGAATGTGTCGTCCACGTACCTCCAGAAGACCGTTAGTTTAAACACACGCTTATTACAGCCAGACAAGTCAGCTGTGGCCGAACATTGTATTGATACAGGACATTCCATGAATTACAGTGATGTGAAGATTTTAACATCCACCCCTGCTTTTTGGGAATCTGTTTTCAAGGAAGCTATAGAGATTAGATTAGCTAATAATTTAATAAATAGAGATAATGGTTCTAATTTGGACAATGCATGGAATCCGGCTCTTGAGGTAATTAAACTGCAGAGAAGTCGTCATGGTGTCACCGCCGCCGATCATACATCAATAAGCGAATCGAATGTCTGTACGCCTTCGACACAGGCGGCGCATGTGTAATTTCTCTGCCGCCGACCAGCATCTGTGACCCGCATCCGCAGTACCGCCACGGTGGAGCATGTAAGGCCGCGCTTGGCATCTTGTCGTCAGTGTTGTTACTCACTGTGAGGGTGGCCGAACGATACGCGGCCGAAATATCAGTGGAGGAAGTTTTATTTGCGCGGTTGCATGCCCGAAATTTAATGGACTATTATTAAACTTCTTTGAAATAATTACTCACTCCTCACCTGGGATGGCTGCTGGCATGCTTTAAGCTCTGCAGTGTCAAGCGGCATGACCTGTCTTCCTCGTGGAGCCAGGTTTGGTGACCTACAACAAGCGCTCTACATCTACATCTACATGGTTACTCTGCAATTCACACTTAAGTGCCTGGCAGAGGGTTCATCGAACCATTTTTACACTATTTCTCTACCATTCCACTCTCGAATGGCGCGTGGGAAAAAGGAACACCTAAATCTTTCCGTTCGAGCTCTGATTTCTCTTATTTTGTTATGATGATCATTTCTCCCTACGTAGGTGGGTGTAAACAAAATATTTTCGCACTCGGAAGAGAAAGTTGGCGACTGAAATTTCGTAAATAGATCTCGCCGCAAAGAAAACCGCCTTTGTTTCGGTGACTGCCGCCCCAACTCGCGCATCATATCAGTAACACTCACCCCTAGTGCGTGATAACAAGAAACGAGCTGCCCTTCTTTGTAGTTTTTCGATGTCCTCCGTCAATCTCACCTGGTAAGGATCCCACACCACGCAGCAATATTCCAGCAGAGGACGGACAAGTGTAATGTAGGCTGTCTCTTTAGTGAATTGTCGCATATTCTAAGTGTTCTGCCAACAAAGCGCAGTCTTCGTTTCGCCTTCCCCACAATATTATCTACGTGGTCTTTCCAATTTAAGTTGCTCGTAATTGTAAATCCTAGGTATTTAGTCGAAATGAGAGCCCTTAGATTTGTGTGATTTAACGTATACCCAAAATTTATTGGATTTCTTTTAGTACTCACGTGGATGACCTCGCACTTTTCTTTGTTTATTGCCAATTACCACTTTTCGCACCATACAGAAATTCTCTCTAGATCATTTTGTAATTGGAATTGATCGTCTGATTTTACTAGACGATAAATTACATCGTCATCTGCAAACAATCTAAGGGGGCTGCTCAGATTATCACCTAGATCATTTATGTAAATCAGGAACAGCAGAGGACCTATGACACTACTTTGCAGAACGCCAGATATCACTTCTTTTCTACTCGATGATTTACTGTCCATCACTACGAACTGTAGTCTCTCTGAGAAGAAATCACGAATCCAGTTACACAACTGAGACGATACTCCATATGCACACAATTTGATTAATAGTCGTTTGTGAGGAGCGATATCAAAAGCCTTCTGGAAATCTAGGAATCTGGAATCGATCTGAGATCCCTTGTCGACAGCACTCATTACTTCATGGGAATAAAGAGCTATCTGCGTTGCACAAGAACGATATTTTCTGAATCCGTGTTAGTTATGCATCAATAAGTCATTTTCTTCAAGGTGATTCATAATGTTCGAGTACAGTATATGCTCCAAAATCCTACTGCAAATTGAAGTCAGTGATACGGGTCTGTAATTCAATTGGTTACTCCTATTTCTTTTCTTGAATATTGGTGTGACCTGTGCTACTTTCCAGTCTTTAGGAACAGACCTTTCGTCAAGTAAGCAGATGTATATGATTGCTGAGAAAGGCGCTATTGTGTCTGCATACTCTGAAAGGAACCTATTTGGTATACCATCTGGACCGGAAGACTTGCCTTTCTTAAGTGATTCGAGTTGTTTCGCAACACTAAGATATCTATTTTTATGCCACTCATGCTAACAGCTGTTCTGGTTAAGAATTCTGGAATGTTTATTTCGTCTTCTTTCGTGAAGGAAGTACGGAAAACAACAGCCAATGAGCATTCTCTAGTGTTCTGAGCGCTCTGCCGTGAAATTCGTAGCCATTGCGAGTTATTCAGTAAATTTTTATTAAATTTTTTGAGTAGTCCTCACTGATGGTAGTGGTAAGCGACAAACTCTACATAAGCTATTGAGAGACATTATTTGTAGGATATACGCTTTCTTGAAGCGCAAAGAAAGTGTGTGTGTGCGTAATGCACCTATCGCATGGAACTGGCAACACTGTAATTCCCATTCTTGCCTCGACCTATTCGAACCGCAATCGTTTGTGTATCGCACTACAGTAAACATGGGTCCGCTGAGAATTCGTTTGCGAGGTAATTGTGAAATTATAGTTATGCGCCGCCACTCACTTCAGTGTGGAATAGTGTTCTATTTAGTATAATGATATCTGAAATGCAAACTTTTGGATTAAGTCCCTATCTAATTGGGCTGAAATTTCTTTCATGGCCTACCTTAACTGGTGTAACGTTAGAGCATCTGGTAGGTACATGATAGGGGATTAGGCACATTGTGCTGCTGATGTGGAACAACATGTAACACACAAATACTGTACAACATGGACAGATCAAGCAGGCCTGTACCTTGGCCTGCAAGATCACACGACCTCAGTCCTGTGGATTTTCCTGCCTGTCATCTCAGAAGTGAAGTGTACAGCACTCCCATTGATACTAATGAAGCACTGGAGAAGCGACTTCTACTGCCTTGCAAAGATTCACGATAAACTCACTGCAGGGATGGGAGTAGTAGTGTGTCCAAATGTGAGGACAACATATGAAACACTTGTATAACAAGTACAAGTGTACTGTAAATTGTGACGTGTTATGCTGTATTGTATTTCTTAGGAAACAGGCCTTGGGCGAAATTTGAGCCCAAATAGATTGAGACTTAATCCAAAAGCTACATTTTAGATAAATTGTATTAACAAGGTCAGTACTATTTATTGAAATCAGGGGTGAATCGTAGCTACCAATTCACAATTATCTCGCAAAAGGTCCGTGTTTACTGGTACGTTTTTGCTTCTACAACAATTATAGAGTAAGTTTTCGTTACTATTTTTTTAAAGCTGGATACAAATTTTGCACATGGGTGCCTCTGGCTTATGCTTGTGTTGCATGGACCGTAAACCGACCCCGACAATTCTCCCTTATGGTAGGTGATTTATGAGTTACAAGAATGGCACCCGACCACAGTAGAAACGTCAAATATGACATAGGTGATACTCCACCGTTTATGGGCTGCGCATTGTTGAATCACGGACTAATGTAAAAGAAGTGGTTTAATTTTGTGTAGAATTTAACGTCCGGTACTATAGAGACATGCACTGATGAACAAAAACATTTTGATCACTGCCCACCAAGAGATGGAATGTCGCCTGGTTGCGTTATAGGCATGTAATGTGGTAAGAAAAGTATGCATGCAGAGCAGAGACAAATAGGGTATAGTTTTAGTGACGATACAGGCCGCAAATGGTAAAACCCACTGACATAAGCAGCTTTGAAGAAAGTTAGATTATTATGACGTGGCACCTGGGAATGAGCATCTTGGAAATTGTGAAGCTGGTCTGCTGTTGGAGTGCTGCTGTCATGAGGATCTACAGAAAGTGGTTGCAGGGCAGTGAAAAGATGAGAAGGCAATAAAGAGTTGGATGACAAACGCCTAATCACAGAATGTTGGAGTAAAAGGCCTTCCCACAATGTAAAGCATGTTAGGCAGTGATCTGTGGAAGATCTGGTGACAGAGTAGAATGTTGATGCAAGCACAAGTGTTTCGGAGCACATTTCTGAACGTGGGAGTCCACCACAGACGATCCCCACATGTTCCCATGTTGATCCTAAGATATGGCCCATTATAATGTTGCAGAATAAAGCGCGTAGCGCAGTCGCCAGAGTATAGTGATCTATATTACTAGATTGTTGCCTATAGGGTCGTGAGTTCAATACTCACCCGTAATGAAAAATTTTAATTTTTATATTCGGTTCGAGTACATTCTAGAAGTATCCACAAATGGCAAGAATGATTGTACTGGAATGTTCTGTAGTTGTATATATACCGAATGTGTTCTGACTGGAGGCAGTTCGCTCCGCGCTCTTGTATGTTCAAGTCCTGAATAAATCTTCGTTAAGTGAAGGCAGTGTTCGTCTTTCATCTACTTACACCTTCCTCTACGTGACATTATTCTGGTAGAGGCGCTGGGTATTGAAACTTGTGATACCGCACATTATCGACGACACAGTGGCTCCCATCTGGCCACGACAGAGCCGCCGTTTACGTGGCGAGAAACCCGAGTTCGAGCCATATTCAGCAGATCGCAATCTAACGGAGACAGAAGAAGAAGTCACGATGACAGCAACTGTGTGCCACCGCATGAGACATCCTTCCGGGTTCTCTGGTGACGATGGCCAAGATCCAAACAAGTGGCTGAAGGTATATGAGCGTATAGCCAAATTTAACAAATGGGATGACACCGTGTGTTTGCCTAACGTATTTTTCTACTTAGAGGGCACTGCTAAGCAATTGTGTGAGAACAACGAGGAGAAGTTCACAAGCTGGGATGTGTTCCAGGCGGAACTGCGCAAGTATGTCGGCGACACACGACAGAAGTGCAAGGCTGAAGATAAAGTGCAGGTCACAGTATCCAGGAGAAACGACAGCACCCTACATTCAAGACGTCTTGGAGCTGTTTAAAGTAGTGAATCTCGAATTAAGGAGGAAGATAAGGTTGCACATCTCATGAAGGGTGTAGTTGAGGACATGTATCAAGCCCTTCTTCTGAAGAAAGTTTCGACAGCAGGCGACTTCATAAATTGGTGCCAGTATATCGACACAATGCATCAAAAAAGAATTACACGCAAGAAGTTTGAACAGCTTCCCAACATCGTATCGATGTCTGTGATGGAGGAAGAAACTGATTTCCCAAGTGTTCTTCGTCAGATAGTGAGAGAGGAAGTTCTGAAGGCACTTGGATTGCACGGCGAGCAGAAAACCGAGACGCTTGAAGAGGTCATAAGGGAGGAAGTGGAACAGACATTGAACCCAATCTCTCGTCCTTCATTTCCCCTTAAAACGGTAAAAAAGTCGAGACCCAGGCGAAGTTATGTTCCTACAATGCCGCATGAGGAACCTGTTTGGGCACCAAGGAATACTGACGAATGGAGGACCGAGGATAACCAACCAGTATGTTTCCACTGCGGACGACCAGGACATGTGGTGCGCTATTGTCGAGAGAGGCAGCGGATATTTGATGATGCCCGCGCCAGAAGACAGCAGATCGATCGTAGCCGACACCAATTTCTGGACGACGAAGATGAACAAGAAAATGTGGGTGCAGGACGACGTAGGTCACCATCGCCGCAAGGTAGCCGCTGGAGAGGACGCTGCACAACGCGCAGATCAAGGTCTCCGTCGTCGTTTAGAAGCTCCAGCCGATCACCTAGCCGCCGGCAAAGAGAAAAATCCTCCTCCGTCGATCACTACAAAAATAACAGAAAACTACGTCGATATTCTCATGGATAGCCGACCAGCCCACGCTCTTGTGGACTCTGGAGCATCATATTCTGTCATTTCGGAGAAGTACCGTCGCCAGTTGCGGAAAACCGTATTCGTCGACAGCAAAACATCTCTGCTAAAGGTGGCTAATGGGGAATATGTATAACCTACAGGAATATGTGTCATTCGTATGGGTATAAGTGGCCATACACAGCCCTTAGAATTCATCGTCTTTCAAGAGTGTAGTCATGACGTCATTCTCGGATGCGACTTTTTGAAAGCTTCTCAAGCAATTATAGATTGTGGTCGCTCGAAGATTATGCCAGACGAGATGAGATACTGTGGACAGGAAGATACGCATCCGCATGTGTGGAGACTACGTGTGCTGGATGAAGTGATCATTCCTGCTGTTAGCGCTCGAAAGGTAGCTGTCATGTGTCATTCTATGCATGGATCTTGTAGTGGAATGCAAGAGAAGCATACCACTGAAGAATAACTTGGTCATCCCAGCCTCTGTCGTCTCGTTTAAGAACGGATTCAAATGGTTCAAATGGCTCTGAGCACTATGGGACTTAACATCTGTGGTCATCAGTCCCCTAGAACTTAGAACTACTTAAACCTAACTAACCTAAGGACGTCACACACATCCATGCCCGAGGCAGGATTCGAACCTGCGACCGTAGCAGTCGCGCGGTTCCGGACTGAGCGCCTGAACCGCTAGACCACCGCGGCCGGCAGAACGGATTCAGTGAACTGTGGATAGCTAACTGTCGCTGAGAAACGCAGATCCTTCCAAGACACATGTGCGTAGTAAATGCTGAGCCGTTAATTGCAGAACAGCTGAGCGTCATAGAAACCTCCCATACCGAGTCTGTGGGCGAAATTTGCGCTACCACTACGAGACAAGATCTTCGAGCTTGACTATCACCAGATCTCACTAAGGAACAACAGAAGAAGCTACTTGCCATTCTTCAAGAGTTCTCTGCATGCTTCAATCCACAGATGAAGAGCAAATTAGACAAATCGACGGTGAAGCACCGGATTAGCACTGGAGACCATCAACCAATACGCCAGAGAGCATACGAGTGTCAGCAACAGAACATCGAATAATTCGCGAAGAGGTAGAGAAAATGATGAAGAATGACATTATTCAGCCTTCACAGAGCCTATGGTCGTCACCAATGGTCCCTGTCAGGAAGAAGGATGGCAGCTGGCGCTTTTGTATTGAGTACAGGAAGCTTAATAAGATAACTAAAAAGGACATTTACCCTCTTCTACGAATTGATGATACACTGGATTGTCTGAAGGGGGCTAAGTTTTTCTCAACCATGGACATGTACTCGGGATACTGGCAAATCGAAGTAGATGAGGCTGATCGTAAGAAAACTGCATTCATCACCCATGAGGGCCTGAATGAGTTTAAGGTAATGCCGTTTGGTTTGTGTAATGCACCAGCAACTTTTGAACGAATGATGTATAATCATCGACGGCACCTGAAGTTGACGATGTGTCTTTGTTATTTAGATGACAGTATAGTGATGTCAGAGACATTTGATGAACATATAAAAAGAATGAGATCCGTTCTTAAGTGTCTCCAACAAGGGAGACTGAAACTTAATCCAAGAAAGTGTCTCTTTGGAGAAAAAGAAATCAAAATACTTGGACACCTTGTGTCAAACTAATGTGTGCGGCCAGACCCAGAAAAGGTGAGAGCTATAACGGAATTTCCTATTCCTAAAAGTATAAGAGATATGAGAAGCTTCCTCGGATTGTGTTCTTATTACCATCGTTTTATCAAATACTTTTGTATCAGAGACAGGCCACTCCAAGAGTTGTTAAAAGCCGATGCTAAACTTATCTGGCGTGGTGCTCAACAAGATTCTTTGTATGTTCTGTGAAAAGCTCTCACGACTGACCATTTACTTGGTCTGTACGATGAGAGAGCACCTACAGAACTACACACAGATGCCAGTGGGTATGGGACCGGTGCTGTTCTGGTGCAGATTTCGGGTGGAAAAGAGAAGGTTATAGCCTATGCTTCTAGGACACTTACAAAAGCCGAGAGAAACTACTCAACTACAGAAAGAGAATGTCTTGCTGTGATATGGGCCATGTGCAAAATTCGACAGTATCTCTGTGGAAGGCCATTCACAGTTGTTAAAGACCGTCATTCACTTTGTTGGTTGACAGGTCTCAAGGATCCAACAGGACGACTCGCCAGGTGGGCATTACGTCTTCAAGAGTTTGACATTACCAATGTGCACAAAAGTGGAAGAAAACACCAAGATGCTGACCATTAAGACTTTGATGAAGCTAGTGACTGTCTCGTTGCACTCCAGGATCTCTCTGCTGAGCAGAAGGGCGCCAAAATATCTCAAATTATGCTTGCCTTACATCGGTCAGAGGATGTGAAAGGACAATTTAAGGTAGTAAATGGACTACTTTGCAAGAAAAACTTTGATCCTTTTGGAAAGAGGTGGCTACCAGCGATTCCTAAGCACATGCGCTTAGATGCTCCAAAGAAATTCCATGACACACCTAAGGCCGTACATTTAGGATTTATTAAGACATATGATAGGATACGCAAGAGATTTTTCTGGGCAGGTTTATTTAGGATTGTCCGTCAGTATGTGTCGCACTGTCAAGAGTGCCAGAGGAGAAAGGTAGTTCCTCAGAAACCACCTGGCCGACTCGTACCAATTCCACCAGCCGAAACGCCTTTCCAGCGTGTTGGAATTGACCTCCTCGGACGATTTCCAACGTCTGCTAGTGGCAATAGATGGATTATTGTTTGCACTGATTATCTGACACGCTAAGCCATTACAAAAGCCGTGAAAACAACCGAAGCATTCGAGGTAGCCAAATTCATCGTAGAAGACATTGTATTAAAACACGGTGCCCCAAGGTCGTTAATTAAGGATCGAGGGAAAGTTTTTCAATCGAATCTTGTGACAGGGATAAACCGTCGGTGCAACATTACTCATCACATGACGACTGCCTGCCATCCGCAAACTAACGGGCTTACTGAACGCCTTAATAAGACCTTGGCCGGCATGCTATCAATGTTCGTCAATGTTGAGCAAAGCAACTGGGATGAGGTGCTACCTTTCGTGGCATTTGCCTACAACACCGCCAAGCAGGACACCACAGGATTTACGCCATTTTTCCTGGTGCATGGACATGAGGCGACGACGACGATGGACACTGTGTTTCCGTTACATCATGATGACGTGGACGACGACTACATCGGCCAGGTGTTAACCAGAGCTGAGGAAGCTCGGCAGTTAGCTCGACCCCGCACGCTGCAGGCTCAATAAAACGATCGCCGAAGGTATGAGGGGAGCCACCACCCTTTGTCTGCCAGCCTGGTGACCTCGTCTGGATCTCCACTCCTGTTCGGAAGGTTGGTCTCTCTGAGAAGCTCCTCAGGCGCTACTCTGGACCGTATAAGGTTGTAAGACAGTTGTCTGATGTTACTTACGAAGTTGAAGAATTCGACACCGACAAAAGACGGCGAAAGATCAGAGATACTGTCCACGTCCTTCGAATGAAGCCCTATAAGGATCCTGCAACCCAGGGTAAATTCGAAGCTCCAGCGACAGGCAACAAGCAGAAAGGCAACGAAGAATGTAGCGGTAAGGGAAGTTCTAACAAGATCATCGCCTGGGCGAACATCAGTCATCAGGAGTCGGAGTATGCGGGACTGATGACTCGTTCCCGAACTAGGAGGACGTAAAACCGAGACAGAGTAATACCGGAGAACAAGCCGAGTAGCGCAGTCCCCGTCATGTAGTGCTTATGATACTAGCTTGGGTCAGTGCCGATGAGATTAAAGTTTTACACAGTTCTTGAAGTGTCTCTGTATTTTACAGCAGCAGTGCAAAGTTTTTAAATTTGAATGAAACTAGTCAACAAAATTAGGTACCACTCTCTTCAAAGAAGAGTTCTCAGGGAATTCGCAGGTAAAGTGGAACTACAAAAAGAAGATTTGCTTGTTCAACCTCAAGTGCATTGGCTCGGTGAGGCAAAAGTACTCCCAAGTTTCCACAACCTTTCGCTGTTTCCTCAAGAACTAGATGATAATAGTCTGCTACCTTATATCGAATGTCCTCTCTGGCTTACGAATTTTGCTTTCTTAATGGACCTAACAAAAAACTTAATAATCAGCTGAATTTGAAATTTCAGTATGATGAGAAAGACATTGCTGATTTGATGTTGTTGTTGTTGTGGTCTTCAGTCCTGAGACTGGTTTGATGCAGCTCTCCATGCTACTCTATCCTGTGCAAGCTTCTTCATCTCCCAGTACCTACTGCAGCCTACGTCCTTCTGAATCTGCTTAGTGTATTCATCTCTTGGTCTCCCTCTACGATTTTTACCCTCCACACTGCCCTCCAGTACTAAATTGGTGATCCCTTGATGCCTCAGAACATGTCCTACCAACCAATCCCTTCTTCTAGTCACGTTGTGCCACAAACTCCTCTTCTCCCCAATTATACGTATTCAATACCTCACCATTAGTTATGTGATCTACCAATCTAATCTTCAGCATTCTTCTGTAGCACCACATTTCGAAAGCTTCTATTCTCTTCTTGTCCAAACTAGTTATCGTCCATGTTTCACTTCCATACATGGCTACACTCCATATAAATACTTTCAGAAACAACTTCCTGACACTTAAATCAATACTCGATGTTAACAAATTTCTCTTCTTCAGAAACACTTTCCTTGCCATTGCCAGTCTACTTTTTATATCCTCTCTACTTCGACCATCATCCCCAAATAGCAACACACCTTTACTACTTTAAGTGTCTCATTTCCTAATCTAATCCCTTCAGCATCACCTGACTTAATTTGACTACATTCCAATATCCTTGTTTTGCTTTTGTTGATGTTCATCTTATATCCTCCTTTCAAGACACTGCCCATTACGTTCAACTGCTCTTCCAAGTCCTTTGCTGTCTCTGACAGAATTACAATGTCATCGGCGAACCTCAAAGTTTTTATTTCTTCTCCATGGATTTTAATACCTACTCCGAACTTTTCTTTTGTTTCCTTTACTGCTTGCTCAATATACAGATTGAATAACATCGAGGAGAGGCTACAACCCTGTCTCACTCCCTTCCCAACCACTGCTTCCCTTTCATGTCCCTCGACTCTTACAACTGCCATCTGGTTTCTGTACAGATTGTAAATAGCCTTTCGTTCCCTGTATTTTACCCCCGCCACCTTCAGAATTTGAAAGAGAGTATTCCAGTCAACATTGTCAAAAGCTTTCTCTAAGTCTACAAATGCTAGAAACGTAGGTTTGCCTTTTCTTAATCTAGCTTCTAAGATAAGCTGTAGGGTCAGTACTGCCTCACGTGTTCCAACATTTCTACTGAATCCAAACTGATCCTCCCCGAGGTCGGTTTATATCAGTTTTTCCATTCGTCTGTAAAGAATTCGCCTTAGTATTTTGCGGCTGTGACTTATTAAACTGATAGTTCGGTAATTTTCACATCTGTCAACACCTGCTTTCTTTTGGATTGGAATTATTACATTCTTGTTAAAGCCTGAGGGAATTTCGCCTGTCTCATACATCTTGCTCACCAGATGGTAGAGTTTTGTCAGGACTGGATCTCCCAAGGCTGTCAGTCATTCTAATGGAGTGTTGTCTACTCCCGGGGCCTTGTTTCGGCTTAGGTCTTTCAGTGCTCTGTCAAACTCTTCACGCAGTATCATATCTCCCATTTCATCTTCATATTCCTCCTCTTCCATTTCCGTAATATTGTCCTCAAGAACATCGCCCCTGTATAGACCCTCTATATACTCCTTCCACCTTTCTGCTTTCTCTTCTTTGCTTAGAACTTGGTTTCCATCTGAGGTCTTGGTATTCATAAAAGTGGTTCGCTTTTCTCCAAAGGTTTCTTTAATTTTCCTGTAGGCAGTATCTATCTTAACCCTCGTGAGATAAGCCTCTACATCCTTACATTTGTCCTCTAGCTATCCCTGCTTAGCCATTTTGCACTTCCTGTCGATCTCATTTTTGAGACGTTTGTATTCCTTTTTACCTGCTTCACTTACTGCATTTTTGTATTTTCTCCTTTCATCCATTAAATTCAGTATCTCTTCTGTTACCCAAGGATTTCTACTAGCCCTCGTCTTTTTACCTACTTGATCCTCTGCTGCCTTCACTATTGCATTCCTCAAAACTATCCATTCTTCTTCTACTGTATTTCTTTCCCCCATTACTGTTAATTGTTCCCTTATGCTCTCCCTGAAACTCTGTACATCCTCTGGTTCTTTCTGTTTATCCAGATCCCATCTCCTTAAATTCCCACCTTTTTGCAGTTTCTTCAGTTTTAATTTACAGTTCATAACCTATATATAGTGGTCAGAGTCCACATCTGCCCCTGGAAATGTCTTGCAATTTAAAATCTGGTTCCTAAATCTCTGTCTTACCATTATATAATCTATCTGAAACCTTCTAGTATCTCCAGGGATCTTCCATGTATACAACATCCTTTCATGATTCTTGAACCAAGTGTTAGCTATGATTAAGTTATGCTCTGTGCAAAACTCTACCAGGCGGCTTCCTCTTTCATTTCTTAGCCCCTATCCATATTAACCTACTACGTTTCCTTCTCTTCCTTTTCCTACTGTAGAATTCCAGTCACCCATGACTATTAAATTTTCGTCTCCCTTCGCTACCTGAATAATTTCTTTTATCTCATCATACATTTCATCAATGTCTTCATCGTCTGCAGAGCTAGTTGGCATATAAACTTGTACTACTGTAGTAGGCGTGGGCTTCGTGTCTATCTTGGGCACAATAATGCGTTCACTATGCTGTTTGTAGTAGCTTACCCGCACTCCAATTTTTTAATTCATTATTAAAGCTACTCCTGCATAAGCCCTATTTGATTTTGTATTTATAACCCTGTATTCACCTGACCAAAAGTCTTGTTCCTCCTGCCACCGAACTTCACTAATTCCCACTATATCTAACTTTAACCTATCCATTTCCCTTTTTAAATTTTCTAACCTACCTGCCCGATTAGGGGATCTGACATTCCACGCTCCGATCCGTAGAATGCCCGTTTTCTTTCTCCTGATAACGACGTCCTCTTGAGTAGTCCCCGCCCGGAGATCCTAATGCGGAACTATTTTACCTCCGGAATATTTTACCCAAGAGGACGCATCATCATTTAATCATACAGTAAAGCTGCATGCCCTCGGGAAAAATTACGGCTGTAGTTTCCCCTTGCTTTCAGCCGTTCGCAGTACCAGCACAGCAAGGCCGTTTTGGTTAGTGTTACAAGGCCAGGTCAGTCAATCATCCAGACTGTTGCCCCTGCAACTACTGAAAAGGCTGCTGCCCCTCTTCAGGAACCACACGTTTGTCTGGCCTCTCAACAGATACCCCTCCGTTGTGGTTGCACCTACGGTACGGCTATCTGTATCGTTGAGGCACGCAAGCCTCCCCACCAATGGCAAGGTCCATGGTTCATGGGGGGTGGCTGATATGATATTCAAAGTAAATTCTTTTATTGACAAATTTCGTTTATGGGAGTGCTGCCTAAAATAGGTGAGATAAGGCACTTCCACAGAAGAAAGTGAAATGACTTATGATTGTCATACAATAATGATCTTCAATTTTGGAGATGATTTCATTGACCGGTTTTCAGATTTCAAAAGATTTTAGTGCTAAATCATTGTGTATCTTTCCTTTGGGCTAGCCTTGAACTGTTGAATATACCTTCTTCCATAGAAAATATTTTGATCTGAATCGAGCAGCTGTTGCTGCATACTTGAATTAATATATTTAAAAATGATTTGTATCTTAAAAGTGTTGCAGAAAACAAGAACTGTCAGTTAATACTCAGGAGAAATGGCCTTTATTAGTTAATGTTGCACTTAGGATAAAGGCCTCATTAGCTTCTACTTACACTTGTGAACCACTGTTTTCCAATAGGTATTTCATTAAAGTTAACCACTGAGAAATTATTCTTTACCAAACACTGATTTTCGCTGTAGCTATGGGTCTGTGTGTTGGGAATTTGATATCAATGTAGACGAAATGTTAAACTCCAATCACTCTTCCATTAAACAGGGAGTAATCTAATGTCCAGGTTAGCATAGCAATTTTAGGTGACTTCTTACATGGATTGTTAAGGTTTTGCGTTATGCATAAGACATCGAACATTTCCAGCAGATTGTTAAATTACGGCAGCTTAGAAATCTGAAGATGTGAGTGATATGTTAAATACAATCATAATCAACTGTCTGGGAAGCGGGACTTCCGTTAGGAAGCTTACGTGCTTCCATAGAATTTCAAAATCATTTTACGATGTCCAACAAGCGCACCTTTGCAGGAGGTCTTTCTACTGGTCGCGATAGTGTGACGTGAAACGACTGTGAACGTGGTCTTGGAGAAATTCTACAAGCCTTCCAGTCTGTATAACATTGAAATATGTTCAACTACAATGAAATACATCGTGAAATTAAGAGTCATTCAAGTTTGATTTTATGAAGGCTACTCTGAAATATTTCGGACGAAGTTTGGAACCTGAGTATATCATATGAAGCACGAATATAAATGCTTTTCACTATGCCAAATCAGTGCAAAGCTGTAACAAACTGGCCAAAAAAATGTAGACTTGTTGGCTGACCACGACGCATTCTGCATGGTGAGCAAGCCAAGATAGGGTACTGGAGCAGCCTATGTAGTTCTAGGTATAGATGATGATCCAAGATAGCGATCAGTGACATCATCGATGACATCAGAATCGAAGATGGCGATCCAAGGTGGTTGACCTGGGGATACAGGTTCAGCCTGCAATGTTGCCTGACCAAAAAATTTGTACAATTTGCATGTCACTACAGTCGTACACTCCCTATCACTCATCCTCAGCATCCAGGCCTACTGGGCCTCAAGGAGACCCACCAGGTGTGCTCTGTACACCAGAGTGAAAGGTTGATCATTCATACGTCTATCACCTCCAAACAGAAGGAAATAACTCTGACAGTAGGATCTAAGTACTAACCCATTCCACTCTCACAATTTTTATTAACTTGTTGTCATTATTATTCATTATATGTGTTTTCATGGGTTGTTTTTTATTTCTCCCTCAGTTTGACAGCTCCTTGAGATAGACATTGCAGTGCCTGATACATCTGAGTAGCAGGAGCAGCAGAAACAACGTCAGCATGCAGACACGCTCCTTGATGTACATTCCAACACAAGTGAGTGAAAATCAAGTCATGCAGGACTGTTCTCAGACTTTGTGTGTCTGCTATATCTGTCGCTGTCACCGTAAGTCAGCATGCAGACAGACACAGCATCCGATGTATCAAAGGAGGACACGGAATTGTTCAAAAATGGTTCAAATGGCTCTCAGCACTATGGGACTCAACTGCTGAGGTCATTAGTCCCCTAGAACTTAGAACTAGTTAAACCTAACTAACCTAAGGACATCACAAACATCCATGCCTGAGGCAGGATTCGAACCTGCGACCGTAGCGGTCTTGCGGTTCCAGACTGCAGCGCCTTTAACCGCACGGCCACTTCGGCCGGCACACGGAATTGTTGCTAGACTTTGTGTTCCCACTATATTGTACACCAAGACAACCCACCCAGCCACAGCTAAGTCATTTCAGGAACTTGTTGTTCAGAACTGCTTATCAGTCGACTTCCAATGGATTGAACTTCGTTAAGGTCTGTTTAGCACCTGACATAGATTTCAAAGTTAAAGTAGAAATGCATGGTGTGATACAAAGTTCAAGTTCATTGATATAGTGTGAGATTAATGATGCTGCAGGCTGCAGTACACTGAAGACTTCATGACATATGAGTACAATGCATTTCCTCACGGCATCGATATCTTCAGCAGCAACAATGTATTCATCATCAACACGTTTGGTTACGATGCAACGAAGTTAACATCTCGAGACCCAACACAATGTGTATATTTAAAGCGTCCAAATGTGAGTACAGTACAATATGGATCACCAGAGAGAGACTCAGAATATGGTAATTATATACTAAATCACTCTTTTGTGATATTGCCAAACAAGTATTGGAGCACAAAGTTCATGATGAAGAAGACTTCGGTTTGTGTATAGGTGTTTGTATGTTGGCTATAGCTAAAGCTGCTATTGTTACTACTTTTTTATCATCTTGGACAGTTTCCAGCCACTGGATGGGTCTGTCGGGAACACAAGCCTCTCCATCGTGTTCTGTCTTTCCACCATTCCCCCTCTTCCACCTTCGTCCAGTTCTCTCCTCTTCTCGTCACACATTCCTTCACTCCCTTCACCCATCTATCTCTTGGTCTTCCTCTGGACCTCTTCCCCTCCAGTTGCAGATCAAACACCCTCTTTGGAATTCATCCCTCATCCATTCTCTTCATGTGTCCATACCACTGCAGTCTTGATTTTTCCATCCTGTCCTGTACTGGTTCCTCCTTTAGTCTTTCCCTCACATACACATTTCGCAATCTGTCTCGTCTTGTTACACTCAACCTGCTCCTCTGGAACTTCATTTCACTAGCCTGTATTCTACTTTTGTCGCTTTTGTGCATTACCCATGTCTCACTTCCGTATGTCAATATGAGGACAAAGTAGGTTCGGTATATAATTCTCTTGGATTTCTGTGGCACCTCCTTGCTCCAAATAAGCCCCCTAATGCATTTGTAGAACTGCCCTGCTTTTCTGCACCTTTCATTTATTTCCATTGCGTTTCCCCCCTTACTTTCAATCATGGTTCCCAGGTACTTGAAGTTCTCTACCACTCGTAGTTTTTCCCCTCCACAAGTTATATCCACATTTGGCCTATTCTTCTTCCTTGTTGTGAGAATTATTTCACTTTTCTTTGCAGAGAAATGCATTCCATATTGTGCTGCCGTTGTCTCCCATACATCTAACTGCTCTTGCACCTCCTTCTCGCAATTTCCATAAGTCTCCCATAAGTCCAACCCCTCGTCCAAGTCGTGGGAGATGGGCAACGGCACAAAGTAGGGGACTGCCTATAGGGGCGATGTACAGCGGGGACTTCGTGTGCCCCAGGACCGCTACGGTAGCTGGGAAGGCCCTATGGGAACCCTGAAACGTGACGGATAACGGGGCTCTGGTGAAGCCGCGATAGGCCTAGCAAGCCAGTAGTGGATAAATCAACTGCTTTTAAAAAGGGAACATGCCTCGGATATTGTTACTACTATAAACAGAAATTCAAAAACAGCAGAGTTTAAAGATGACATTCCTAAGTTTACTAGAGCTCCAAATGCTTTACGTGAAATACATGTTGAATTTGAAACATTTGAAAATAAAAATTTAAAAACAGCACAGGGTGATTAATATGGTCAATGCAGAAAAATAAAAGCATGACAGTGTTTTAATGATAGTAATCTATGTTCCACAATTCAAGAAGTATAATAAGGCGTAACAGTTGTATGTGTGTGTGTATATATATGTATACCGGCAGAAAAAACTGCTACAATAAAAATAATTAATGCAGAGTAATTAAATTTTGGGAATACATTTGTCTAGGTAACATATGTAAGTGATTCATATTGCAAGATCACAGGTTAATACAAGTGCGAGATAAGCGACAGCAAATGAGAAATAGTGATACATTAATAACCAGTATAACCACCAGGACGCTGTACTGAATGCAAACATGCATATGTGCTTGCATTGTGTTGCACAGGTGCCAGATGTCAGTTTGTGGGATGGAAGTCCATGGATGTTGCACTTGGCCAGTCAATACAGGTAGCCTACAGTTAATTCTGTTTGTGGATGCCACTGGCGTTGCTCAGTGATGTGCTATATGTGCTCAATTGGAGACAGATCTTGTGATTGAGCACGCCAAGGCAACGTGTTGATATTCTGTAGAGAATGTTAGGTTACAACAGCCGTACATGGGCATGCTGGGTTACAACAGCGGTACATGAGCGAGTGTTATCCTGTTGGAAATTATCCCCTAGAATTTGTTCAAGAATGGCAGCACAACTGGTTGTGTTACCAAAATGATGTACAATTTTGCAGTCAGGGTGTGTTGGATAACTACGAGATTGCCCCCACTGTCAAACGAAATCGCACCCCAGTCCATAGCTCAATGTGCATCTAGACTGCATACAGGTTGGTTGCAGGCCTTCAGCAGTGAGCTCATGCTTGGGGTCAGAGGAATGCACACTACAGGGCATTCCTATCAGTAGTGGCATATAGGCACTCAGAGCCTGGTTTTCATACCACTGTACATTCTTGTGATCACTGCTGCCATATATCATGTACAGTGGCTGTATTCCCGCAAAGTCTTTCTGCAATATCGCAGAAGGAACATCCAGCTACTCGAAGCAATATTACACAACCTCATTTAAACTCAGTGAGTTGTTGATAATCGCGACTTTGTAGCCTTAAACGCATTCTTGACTAACATCAACTCACCATGTCCGATCTCAAAGATAACTAAAGCTCACGATCGTTATAGCGCGTATTTTATATTTATATATAATACCCGCTATAACGGTCATTAACTTTTTGTACATACAACTAGTAACGAACAGTAACAAATGACAAGACGACGGATTACTATAGGCATTAACTAAAACCAACAGCATGTTTTAAATATTTGAAAACTGTGTGCAATGTCATTCCTGATACCTCCAGAGAATTTAAAAGTATTTAACTAAAACCAACAGCATGTTTTAAATATGTGAAAACTGTGTACTGTGTCATTCCTGATACCTCCAGAGAATTTGAAAGTACATCACCAGCTAAATGTGTAACCCTAATGCACTTGGGAGACACTGAGTAACTATAAATTCGACGACTGTCGGAATTATTGCGCTATAGTCGAACGTATTTCAGTGTCCTACTACCAGCAAGGCTTGTAGAATTTTCAGCAAGTCCACACACCCAATGATTTCACTCCACAACTGTTGACACTCCTTATCGTGAACTGCAGAAAGACCTCCTGCACAAGTGCCCTTATTGGGAGTAAGAAAATGATTAGAAATCATATGGAAGCGCACAAGCTTGCTAATAATAGAAGGTTCCAGTGCCTGCCAGCGCGCTATGTAGGTCTACATCTTTCACATATCACTTACATCTTCAGATTCCTCTATTTTCACCAGTTAGAAATCCGCTGGAAATGTTAGATGTCATATGCAGACCATAAAATACTTGCAATTTATATAAGGGATCACCCAAAAATGCAATACTAACCTGGACATTAGATCACTTTCTGTTTAAACGAAGAGTGGTTTGAGTTCAACATTTCGTCTAAATCAGTATGAAATTCCCATCACACCAAGGCATACCTACAGCAAAAATCGGTGTTTTCTAAAGAATAATACTACCACCCATGAAAAGAGTCTTTGGTGATTATTGTACAAATAGTTCAGAATCGATGCTTATGAATGTATTACTATTATTACTACAGCTAGTTGGGAACCTATTGCAATTTACAGTGTGAATCTGCTGCAACTACCTTACAGAATTCGCCATGGGAACTACTGTTTGGATCCATGGATGAATGTTCCATAAACGCAACAACAACAATGACCACGATACTCTACTGACTTGTGTCACAAGTACCACATGCCTTTAAAGCCTACTATAGCATATTTTCTCACTCCAATGCTACAGCAGTATGAGGAGCATTCACATTGGCGTCTTAGCCATCGATTTCGTCTGATCTGAATGCATCTGGAACACTACTGAATGTCAGCTCCTCGCCTATAATTAATGGGAGTTGTGTATAAACATACAAATCAGATAACTCAGGAGGAAAAAAACTGTAGAGCTGATTTGTCCACATGCTCGATCTAATGGCAATCATAAGTTTGCATGTGGAATGCAGTGAAATTCTTAAAAGCAAACCTCTCTATCACAGCCACCCTTGTCCAACAAGACGTCTAACACAAGTATGTTGTTAAAAGAATCACACCCACAAAAATGATTTAGATATCCTTTGTAAATGTTTCATGCCTATGTCTGTCATTTATGTATTTTCAGTCATGGGACATTTGGTGTTAGCAGGATGCGTGTCTGTGATACAAGGATCGAAACACGCCACATTGGTTTGAGGGTGTAATGCACACATGTAGCTAACCATGTGCTTCATCGTTATTAAGAGAGGGAGAAAGAGAGAGAGAGAGAGAGAGAGATAGGGATGAACTAGTGTCTGTCTTGTTCGTGACGTTAGTATAGTATTAGCAGCATACCGTTAAATTCAAACCTGAAACGCTGCTGCCCAGCATACATTTGTTTCTGGCAAGAAATTCGATTTCGTTGCACTGGCCGCTGAGATGCATGTATTACCAGCCAAATACGTAAGCAAAATGCCCTTGACAGATGACGTACCGCTAAACATGTGAAATTGAGGTAAACACATTAAAATGTTATGAATTTGAGCATGAAAACCTTTCACACTTACAGTGGAATCATTCTTCGACTTCGTAAAGAAAAGGTGATGTGGCTGGAAGACTTAGATTTGCTGGGAAGGTTCTCCAAAAATGTCACATACTGTAGAGGATGTGGTATATAAGATGCTAGTACGATCAATTCTGGAGGTCTTTTACGAGTGCTGATGAAGTAAGCATTACAGCACATATCAAACAAAACCAAAGAAGCCCTGCTAGGATCACAACACGTATGCATAGCGCAGACAATTGTGTAGCAGTATGGGGATGGTCTGAAGCGAATGTCATTGATTTCAATACAATTTGCGTTGATTCCGGCGCAAAATCGCCGTAATAATTTCATGTTGTATTACCGATGGAGGGTGCCACGAACTTTAAGTCATTTTCAGCCAGGTGTCCGGATACTTTTGATCTCATAGTGTACGTCCCCTATACGGGAGTCTGTGCGATTCTCAAACGACGGTATTTTTGTACGATCCTCCTGCGTGAACGATTTCTTGAACGCGAAATTTAAAACTCCAGCTTTCCTTTTGCTATCTTATATTACCATACCAGTATGGTTGAGGTGTGGCAGGATAGAAGCCATCGATTCACTTCGCGATTTTACGCAGAACTATAATTCTCTTGGTCTCTCGGGTACTTTCTTTGCTAAGATATGACGGTGGTGGTTATTGCATGCTTTGCGCACCGCGACAGTCTTTGCTTCCTTAGAATTTTCCGATTTTTTAAATTAAACCACGACGGCTCTTTTCCGTCCTTAATTCACTTACTCGGCACATATTTCTCCGAATCGCGATTTGTAATCCGTTTAAGTTTTGCCCATAATTTCTCTACTTCCATCATATGGGAACTAAATGTCTAAGTGGGATGCTAGGAACATATATAGATGTAACTTCAGACGTTCTCCAAAAAAGTGTTTTGGGGTCCAAGCTGTTCGTGATTGTGTTGTGTATTAAGGACCTGACAGACAGTATTAGCAACAACTGGACACTTTAGCAGCTATGTGTAAATATCTGAGGGAGTATTCAATCAGATGTAGATAAGATTTCAAAGCCGCGTAAAAGCTGGCAGCTTGCTTTAACCGTTCATAAATGAATAATGGTGCACTTCACCAAATTCAAAAGCGTAGTATCCTAAGGTTACAATATCCATGTGTCACAATGGGAATAAGCGAATGCATGCAAATACCTGGTCGTAACAATTTGTGGGGAAATGAAATAGAATGACCACGTAAGATCAATCCCACTCAGAGCAGATAGCTGCTTCGGTTTTTTGACAGGACTTTCGTAAAATGCAATTTATAAAGCAGATTGCTTACAAAACAGTCGTGCAACCAACCTTAGAATACAGCTCAAGTATGTGGGATTCGTAGCAAACAGTACTAATCTCGGGTATTGAACATATGGAAGAGTCGCATGAATGGTCACAAGTTTGTCTGGCTTTCGGGAGAGTCTTGCGGGGATGTTGAAAAACCTGCATTGAAGATATATGTCAGTTATCCTCAGAATGCTTGGTTACTGAGTTTCAAGAATGAGTGTTAAGTGAAGAATCTGGACATTATGTTAGACCACTACGTACCGACAATGTAGGGATCGTGAAGACAGGATTAGACTATTTCCAATGTGCACAGAGCCCTTTCATCTGTCATTCTTCTCCCGCTCCATACGCGATTGGAAAGAATAGAAACACTGTCATGAGTTGAACCTTCCGCATTGATCAGTGTGTCGACTGCGACTGGAAATTAAAAAAAAAAAAGGAAAAAAAAAACAGATTTCGCACTGAAACTTCCTGACAGATCGAAACTGTGTGCCGGACTGAGCCTCGAACTCGGAACCTTTGCCTTTCGCGGGCAAGTGCTCTACCATCTGAGCTACCCAAGCACGACTCACGCCCCGTCCTCACAGCTTTACTTCTGCCAGTACCTCGTCTCCTACATTCCAAACTTTACAGAAGCTCTCCTGCGAACCTTGCAGAACTAGCACGCCTGAAAGAAAGGATATTGCGGAGACGTGGCTTAGCCACAGCCTGGGGGATATTTCCAGAATGAGATTGTCACTCTGCAGCGGAGTGTGCGCTGATATGAAACTTCCTGACAGATTAAAACTGTGTGCCGGACCGAGACTCGAACTCGGAACCTTTGCCTTTCGCGGGCAAGTGCTCTACCATCTGAGCTACCCAAGCACGACTCACGCCCCGTCCTCAACAGCTTTCCTTCTGCCAGTACCTCGTCTCCTACCTTCCAAACTTTACAGAAGCTCTCCTGCGAACCTTGCAGAACTAGCACTCCTGAAAGAAAAGATATTGCGGAGACATGGCTTAGCCAAGATTCGCAGGAGAGCTTCTGTAAAGTTTGGAAGGTAGGAGACAAGTTACTGGCAGAAGTAAAGCCGAGAGGACGGGGCGTGAGTCGTGCTTGGGTAGCTCAGATGGTAGAGCACTTGCCCGCGAAAGGCAAAGGTTCCGAGTTCGAGTCTCGGTCCGGCACACAGTTTTAATCTGTCAGGAAGTTTCATATCAGCGCACACTCCGCTGCAGAGTGAAAATCTAATTCTGGAAACATCCCCCAGGCTTCTGTAAAGTTTGGAAGGTAGGAGACGAGGTACTGGCAGAAGTAAAGCTGTGAGGACGGGGCGTGAGTCGTGCTTGGGTAGCTCAGATGTTAGAGCACTTGCCCGCGAAAGGCAAAGGTCCCGATTTCGAGTCTCGGTCCGGCACACAGTTTTAATCTGGCAGCAAGTTTCACATCAGTGCACACTCCACTGCTCATTCTGGAGATTTCGCACTGTTATTAAACATTTTCATTTGAAGGGTTGGACTGTCACACAGATCAAAACAGAATAGGATGAATCTCACGCGCTCCCGCACCATCATTGAAAAAAAATTGCTCTGAGCACTATGGGACTTAACATCTGAGGTCATCAGTCTCCTAGAACTTAGAACTAATTAAACCTAACTAACCTAAGGAAATAACACACATCCATGCCCGAGGCAGGATTCGAACCTGCGACCGTAGCAGTCGCGCCGTTCCGGACTGAAGCGCCCAGAACCGCTCGGCCACCGCGGCCGGTTCCATCATTGAAGACCATTTACTTTTGGATTAATAAATTTAAAAGTGGATGGACAAGCACCGAAGGCTAAGAGAGCTCTGACTGTCCAATAGAGGTCACAACAAAGAAAACCATTGACAAAATCCATGCTATGGTAATGCAAGACCTCTGAAGAAAAATTCTTGAGATTACTGAGACTAGGCATCTCAACTGAGCGAGTGGATAATATCCCCCTCCAAGAATTCGCTGTGAAGAAGCTGTGTACGATGTGGATGCCGCATTTACTCCCAGTTAACCAAAGGCGCATCAGGCACAACATTCCAACACAATGTCTAAAGATGTTTAATCGTAATCCACAAGGCTTCTTGCGGCGATTTGTGACTGCCGATGAAACCTGGATCCATCATTACATACCAGAGTCAAAAGAATAGTCAAAACAAAGGGCAAAGACTGATGAAGGTGCACCGAGGAAGGCAGAGACCATTTTGTCAGCTGGTAAGACGATGGCCACTGTTTTTTTGGATTCCCGAGGAATGAACCTCATAGATTACTTGGGAAAAGCAGAACCCTAAGAGGCTCTATTATGCTTCATTGGTGGATTGTTTGAAACTTGCGTTGGCTGAAAAAAAACTAAGGTTGGGACGCAGAAAATTGTTCTTTCATCGGGACAAAAAAACATCCCACATATCAGCGATAACAGTAGTGAAAGTACATGAATTGGGCTTTGAATTGGCTCCTTATCCCCTATTCATCAGACTTACCCCAAGTGATTTCTTCTGTTCCCTGACTTGAAACTTCGGCTTGCTGGAATGAAACTTCCATCAAATGAGGAACTGACAGTTGCAGTCAACGAGTATTTTGCAGAGATTGACAGAACCTATTCTTCCGATGGGACGAAAAAGATGTAGGCTCGTTGAACTAAGTATATGTCCCTCAAAGGAGACAATGTCAGTACGTTGTCCTCGACGGCGAGTGTATAGTAAGGAGTGCTCCAGGGAAGTGTGACAGGTGCGCTGTTGTTCTCTATATACAGACATGATTCGGCGGACAGGGCTGGCAGCAATCTGCGGCTGTTTGCCAATGATGTTGCGGTGTACGGTAAGGTCTCAACGCCAAGTAACTGTAGGAAGATACAAGACAACTTTGACCAAAACTCTAGCTGTTGTGATGAATGGCAGCTGGCTCTAAATGTGGAAAAATTTCCGTTAATGCGGATAAGTAGGAAGAACAAACCTGTACTGTTCGGATACAGCATTACTATTGTTCTGTTTGACACAGTCAAGTCGTTAAATTTCTGGACGTAACGTTGCAAGGCGGTATGAAATGGAACGAGCACGTGAGAACTGTGGTAGGGATGGTGAATGGTCGACTTGGGTTTATTGGGAAAATTTTAGGAAAGAGTGGTTCACCTGTAAAGGAGATCGCATACAGAACACTGGTGCGACCTATTCTTGAGTGCTGCTCGAGTCTTTGGGATCCGTAACAGGTCCGAATGAAGGAAGACATCGAAGCAACTCGAAGGCGGGCTGTTAGATTTGTTACCGTCATGTTCGAACAACACATGTTACAGAGATGCTTCAGAACTCAAATGCGAATCCCTGGAGGGAGGGCGACGTTCTTTTCGAGAAACACTATTGAGAAAATTTACAGAACCGGCATTTGAAGCTGCCTGCAGAACGATTCTACTGCCGCCAACATACATTGCACGTAAGGACCACCAAGATAATATTGAGAAATTGTGGGTCATACGGAGACATATAGAAAGTTGTTTTTCCGTTGCTCTATTTGAGAACTGGACAGGAAAAGAAATAAATAGTAGTGGTACAGGGTACCATTCGCCACATACCGTACGGTGGTTTGCAGAGTATCTATGGAGATGTAGATTTAAGATGATAATAAGCAGGTGAACCACCAATTTATTTTCATCATGTACGAATACGCTTTTGAGCAACACTGCTTCGTTTATCCTAGAGGCAACTGGGTAGTTCGTTCTTCTCAACATTAAAAGAATGACTTGTGTCATAAATGGACGTTAAACACAAACACGAAAAAAATGATGTAAAATTTTAAAAATGACGTAGTCCCTGGAAAAAAAAGGTTGGCAGGTGCGAGGAGTCGCGCACTAAGGGCACCGCACAAGCTTAATTATGTATACAAGCAGTTCACCCATTCCGAGAATCGAGGATCTCGACAATTTTGTTGTTATAGACATTAACACTAGGAAGATATAAATCATTCGGGTTCCTAGATTTTCCAGGATGTTTTATTTCAACTTTAAAGTTGGACAACAAATGACAAACGAAATATTTTTCGCGTGATATAATTACAGATTAACCATTTTTGGATTCTTTTGGTTGGTTGTTCTGTAAGATCTCGCTTCTTGCAGAAGTCTCTAGGTCAACGGGACGTACTCTGTAAGTTTAGATGACTAGTTAGCGAGTGTTAAAAATATTTGACATAAATGGCCATATTTTTTTGATTACAGTGACTTAGAAGCAAACGTTTATTACACCGCCAGGGGACCATAGACCTTATTATGTTAGATAAGTTTCAACGTGGTACATCAATCTGTTCGTGAGAAAACGGGATCTTAATAGACGGACGGTCAAACAAACAGTCTGATAACGAATGAGCAAATTCTTTTGTGTGGTATAATTACAAGTAATCAATTGTAGAATGTTTTCCGGCGGTTGCACTGTAAAATCTTGATTCTTGCCAAATTTCAGGATTCTAGGTCAAAGGACCATTCCCTGTAGGTTTTGATGAGTGTATTTTAGAATATCAAAATATGTGACATAAATGGCCATATCTTTTGATTACATTGAGTTAGAAACAAACTTTTATTACACAGCCAAGGGACCACAGACCTTAGTATGTGAGATAAAATTCAACTTGATATACCCATTCCTGAGAAAAAATGTTCAAATGTGTGTGAAATCTTATGGGAGTTAACTGCTAAGGTCATCGGTCCATAAGCTTACACACTACTTAACCTAAATTATCCTATAGACAAACACACACACCCATGCCCGAGGGAGGACTCGAACCTCCGCCAGGACCAGCCGCACAATCTATGACTGCCTGAGAAAAAGCCGTCTTAACAGATGGACAGAGAGATAAACAGTCTCATAACAAATGACCTAAATTTTTTCGTATTATATAATTAAAATTTTAAAATTTTCGGATTTTTTACCTTTGATTGTACTGCGAAGCCTTGCTTTTTGGCAAATTTCATGAGTATAGGTCAACGGGGAAGTACCATGTGGGTTTTGATGAGTGTGTTTGCAAAAATACGTGACAGAAACGGCCGTATCTTCCGATTGCATTGACTTAGATGCTTCACGTTTTTGCATCAGCGAGGGACTGTAGCCTTTGACATGTGACATAAATTTCAACTTGATACGGCCACGCCTACCCGAGAAAAGGCGTTTTGAACTGTCGGACAGGCAAATAGACAACAAAGTGATCCTATAAGGGTTCCGGTTTTACCGTCTGAAATATGGAACCCTATAAACTGAATACAGTACGGCATCATAATGATGAAAAGGCAATTTAAATTTCTGTAGGCAGAGTATTTGGAATTCTAGTACTTGAGAACAATGCGTAGCTAATAAGGAAAGAACGATTACGCCAACAAACACCGGATCTCACTAATCAGCTATAATAAAAGGGAATTAAGCTGCCGACTGAATAACGAAACTATTTCTGTACATGTGTAGGCGGCCCCATTAAGGATAGGCACGGTGAGAGTTCTGTTCCGGAAGTTTTGGTTCTCTGGAAAACGTTATTATGCGCGCATCTTCACGAACCTCAAATGGTTGTTGCCAGTTGGCATTTACTTCAGTAGTACTGCACAGCAGAGTCTGGCGTTAAGTATCCTGACATTGATCGATGTGGCACGACGTTAACTGATCAGCGAGATGATGATGGATGTGGCAGGTTGAAAAGATAATGACTTCGAAATGAGTGGTCTCAATCCCTTTACCGTCTGTTTCCTGGTTTCAATCCTGTCGTACGTCATGAGGTTCCAGGTGTGCCGATTTCGAAAGTGGACAGAAAAGGTAAAAATTGTTCGCCAGGGTCTCGTATCATTGGAGGAGGGGTGTTATGCCCGTTTCGTGGACAACTTAGCAACCCCGGTGAAGTACAGGGCGTGTAAAGTTTGCCGCAAGGCTATGTTCAGTAGCCCTTGCAGCTCCTGCATCTTGTCTGAAGCAGTGTAGAACAAATCAGCTCACGGCGCAAGGCGGCATCACTAGAAACAATTATTTGCAGTTTCTACACAACACAACTGTAGAGCACTCCTGTTAGGTGCGTTCAACGAAGCTTTCACTACATTGAAAGTAAATTTGACAACTTTTACAGAGTTGAATACAATGACCTGTTTTCTTCCGAATTGTTAATTTAAATCCAACTGCGTTCACTGGATGAGTAGTATTTATTAAGCAAAATGAGCATCAAAATTTGTTTTTATATGCTCCAACAATTTTTAATGGCAGCAAACAATTTATTACGCGAATATGGCTTTTGTGGTACCAACAGAAAATAACGTTAACTGCGGGAAGACGTAAAATCTGGGACTGTAAAAGATAGATATTAAAATGATGAGCAAATAACAACGTTCTAAAAATTTCTAAATCACATGTACGGCGAAAATTCTTAGCTTCTACGACATAAAAACCTATGGGCACCTCTTGTTGTCTTTCCTTTCATTCTTTTGAGTGAAACCAGCCTATAGGAACAACTGAATGACAACAATCGATTAGGCAATTGTTGTTTCACATATCGGGTGGCTTATTATTCATTTATTTCTCCGAGTAAAACTAGAGTTGCCACATCCAGTTGGGATCTCGCCGGAACACTCTGAGATGGGGGTGTAGAAATGAGGTAAAAAAAATATTTAATACAATTACTTTTTATTTAGATCACAATTACATAGAGCTTGTTACGGCAGAAGTAGTTGGTACACCATATATTTCGGAAGATTTCACGTTTTTAGCAAGTCTTTCTTCCCTTAAAGGTACTTATAAAACTCCATGCAAGTCAGCTTGTAGTTAAAGTGGCACTGTAAGATTGATACCATAGTTCCTGGCAGGATTCGATTTCTTTCATCGGTCCACTGGGCCGATGTCAGCGAAAATACTTTTACCACAGTGGCGTTGTGTGCGGCAATAGAAAACAAATAAAGTAAGTAATTTTAGCAGTTGGCATTGCATTTTCGGTTTCCTTAATAAAGTAAATCCACATTTTTTCCACGGAGCGTTTAGACTTGCATTCTCGCGAGACCTGCTTATTTCTAAAAAGCTCTTCAGATACATATATTTCTGAAAACAATTGTCGCCTGAAATCTCGACACCATTTTTAGTCAGACATATAACAGTGATTTCAATCATCACCCAATCTCGGATTTCAGATAGCGTCATCCAATCAAATCTTGATATTTGTTAAAAGAAATAGCCCATTTCTCTAAGTAATCAAATGCTATGGTATAGAAAGCCGTTGTCTCTTCCTCAGATTCGAAATCAAATTAATTATGTCTCTCATTTTTTATTTGTTCAAATTCATCTTGATTTGAACGCCTATAGAATTGGCAGTCTTCCTTTCATTTAGCCATCTTTGAGAGCCGATTAATACATTCCTTATTTCAATCATCGACACTTTATCGTTCTCTACGCTTTTTATACTTTTTAAAGCAGAGCCAAATCTGATTGCAGATACATGAAGTAAATTTCACTGATCGGACTGCTGAAAAAATCTCAAATTATTTTAGGAGGCCTGTCTTTGGCGTCAAAAAATTGTTTTAATGGAATCTAAAGTTTAAGAAATCCCTCAACTGCGGGGGTCTTGTTCTTGAGTGAGATGGAAGTGTCTGATGATTCACGTCAGTGTATGAGCAGAACTCTTTCAGTTTCCCTGTCCTTATCGTGTATATTTGAAAATAATTAAGTATTTTCATGATGATTATTACAATATCGACAGTTACGATTCCAGCAGCGCTTGACATAGTATTGTGAGGAATATGGGCAGGGCATCCAATTCCTTCTACATTATTTCCTTTTTCTTCTTTCATTTGGCCGCGTCAATGAAGCTCTCCGAAGTTGGTGTACGCAGCCGCAAAACGCGCGGTAAAATTCTGCGCTGCTTCGCTCTTTCGACAGTCCGAACAAATGCATACCCTCGTTGCAAAGGAAAGGCGGTTGAAGTGAAAGTACGTGATGGTAAAGGTGGACTGTATTTAGACACGACATTGCGAGAGACAGTTACAGAAGCGTGTACGCTGCTTGGCGGTCACGGCCCGTCTCCCGTGTCCCAGCCAGTTCCGGCCGTGCACTGTGTGGACGGCCGAGCAGAAAATATTCTTACCTGCAGCGAGTGTCCGGTCGTTGCTGCGCCCTTGTGGCATGTTGCACCAATACAGAACAGTTGGTATTGGTATTGTCTCCACAAAAAGTGATTAATTTATGTAATAGAATTTGCATTTGTCTTAAAGTGTCCAGAAAAAACTTTGCAATTGTCCCCGACGTTTCGTTATTCAACCAATCAAACTTCAACAGCTTCGGTTGGATTCCGTCTGTTTCACTAAAGAATTGAACAACTAAAGCAAACATCTTTACAGCCTCTTGATTCGATGAATCGGTGACTATATCGTAAAATGAAACTTCTTGCAATTGTTATATGCATTCGGACGCGCTGTAACTTTGGTCATGTCTGTAGACTGCTTTGCAGCGACTTTTGAGTTAGGATGAACTGCAGCTTCAGTTTTACAGTACATTCAAGAGAACTTAAAGATGGGTGATGCTTGACAATTTTTAATGTGTTGTTAGTCCTGCAGCAACAACGGGCAATTTTTGCTGGGTATTTTCTTTCCTCATGAATGCAGAAATAAGCTTCGATGTAGATGCTACCGCGAATCTGATTGTATGATTCTTTGTAGAAATGTGATGCCTCGTATCTGCCTTACCTCCGTGAGTTACTGAGATGAAACAGCTACAGATCTCACACAATGCTTCCTGATCTGTACCCCCTTTCTTGACAGAAGACCACTCTTTTGTGTAATCATACGAAAAGTGACACTTTCTTAACACTTTCGTCATCAAAGAACACGTCACTATACACTTCACCCCCTACACACCCGCAGTAAACACTTCAAACATTACTAATTTTTACTCGTTGTTGGTACTACGTTCAGAATGAATCAGATCGCTGTTCAAATGAGAACTGTCGGAGTCTTCCGTGTAGCGTTGCTTAAATAGTTCCAGGCCCATACTACTGGAGAAGTCTGGTATTTTTTTGAATGATGGCGCTAGATCTAGAAAGCGCTTGCATCGTCGATACAGGATACGCAACATGCAACGCCATCTGTGAGACGATCTTGCCAACATAAACTTGACATAAATAAAACTAACTGAGGCTGCATTTACATCTTGCGCTAACAGATGGTGCTACTTCAGTACCTGAGCCACGCACGTAATAGTATTTTCTAAAATGGGCACAAAATTGGGTCTTGTCGGAATGTCAGGACAAGAAAGTCCATAACGGTCCCTGTCCCGATATACAGGGACAGATGGAAACCCTAAGTAAAACCAGTGTTTAGGAGCGACCGAATGGAAACGATCGAGACATTCGGTTGTAGTTTTGCATACTCATTGAATTATTAACTCCTTCTTTACAAGTGAAACCAGTCTGTAGTATTGCTGTCAGCTGAAACATGTATTCATTCTTTCAACATAAAACCACTCTTTAGTGTTTTATGTGACTGCGCTATTCATTCTTCTGAATAAAACCGGACTGCAGTACTTTCACTGGTTAAACTAAAGCAGTCGTATGCAACTGGGGTTCACATATCCCCAGGCGATACCTTACCCCCACAGGTTAATGATGACATCTCAGGGAGTACCAAAAAGATAAAATAAGCATTTAATGATGTTCTCAATGGACGTTTCCTCCAAAATCCTTAGCCCCACAGAAGTATCAGTCCTTTCCAACGCCTCATCTTTTGCCCCACTCCCTAATTCAAACTTGCAGGGCTTGTTAAAGACCTTCTCCCAGACCATACAGTGGAAACACTTTTTCGCCACCAACCCTACCAATCAGACTCAACTAGAGGTCGATTTTGAATCCTCCCTGACTCAGTTCACTCCTCCATGCAAATGTGATCCACCCCATTGCCCCTGTATCACACTCTGTTAACTTTCCAAAATTTCTTAACCTCAAAACTTGCCACACCATCATTCCCAACTCCCTTAACATGCAAACAAATCTTATATCTGCAGAGAGAATCGCAATCCACCACCTTAAAAGTCATCCCGACCGTATAATCGTAGCTGCTGACAAAGGTTCCACCACTGATGGTTTGAACTGCAAGGATTACCTGGCAGAAGACTCCGCCAACCCAGATTCATCCACCTACAAACTCAGCCAAAGTGACCCCATTCCAGAAATACAGCAGGATCTACAGTCTCTCCTCAAGTCCTCAGGCTCACCCTAGAACCTCTCCTCACCCATACCACTCCCTGTACTCCTACCTTCTACATGATTCCTACAATCCACAAACCGAACCACCCAGGAAGCTCCATTGTGGCTGGTTACTGGGCACCTACTGAGTGAATCTCTGTTCTTGTAGACCACCACCTTCAGTCTATTACCCTCAAACTGTCCCCCTATATAATAGATACCAACCATTTCCTCCACCGACTCTCTACAGCCCATGTTCCTTTACTACCTGGTGCCCTGCTTGACACTACTGATGCCACCTCGCATTACACTAACATCTCTATTGCACATGGTCTTACCGTTACTGAACACTATCTTTCTCAAGACCCAACAGATTCCAGACCTACAACCTCCTTGCTAGTCTCCATGACCAACTAAATCCTCACCCACATTACTTCTCCTCTGAAGGCATAACCTACCCAGAAATCAGGAGTAAGGCTATGGGCACCTGCATGGCACCACCCCATGCTACCCTATTCATGGACCATCTATACGACACCTTATCCATATTTCTCCAGAACCTCAACACATTCTCCCTCAATCAGTTGACTACCTCCATCAATAACAACCCTACCAACCACCAGCAATACCTTCACTTCAACAGTTGCCATCCGTTCCATGCCAAGAAGTTCCTTCCATACAGCCTAGCCACCCATGGCTGTCACATCTATCGTGAGGAACAGTCCTCACTGAAATATTCTGAGAGTCTCACTGAAGCCTTCACAGATCGTGATTATCCTCCCAGCCTTGTACAGCCTGCCTTATCTCTTCAGTCACCCACCACCTCCCACAGTCCTACTGTCTGGCCACAGAGTAGCATTTCCCTTGTGACTCACTACCACCCAGGACTCTTGTTGTGCCCTGAAATGAGGAATATCCCACTTCTATCATTCCCACCCCTCCCACATTGGTATTCCACCACCCACCGAACCTACACAATATCCTCACCTATCCCTACACAGCCCTGCTCCCAACCACTTGCCTCATAACTCACATTCTTGTAAAAGACCTGTTCCGTACATTCTCCCACCAGCACCTACTCTACTATATCTCTACTAGCACACACGTTGTTCCTTTGTTCAGAAAGCAAACAAACCAAATTATTATTTTTATGAAATCATTGTGACGCTCGTTCTGTGGGGCTGCGATGTTACTGGAAGCCATGAGTTTGAAAATCCCTGCCTTAGACCATAGATGATAGAGAACGCGCCCTGAAAGACGTCACACTAGTCAGCTTATTCGTCACATTTCGCGAACGATCAGATCCCTGCAGGGCCCACGGGAATCGATAAGTAAATGAAACGGTACCCACTGGATTTTGCCGTGTGCTATAGAGGGCTTGCATGCATTTAATAGTGCAGTCAAGAATTATGAAACCCGCCTGAAACAGTTATTTGGTCACTGCCGGATACGGCTGATGGCACTCGTAAGACCGTAGTGTCGCGTCCTGTGATGTACACAACATTGCCAATATTTTCATGGGCCTCATATAGAACACACAAGACTTCACTATATTGAAACCGGGAAAACATCGCGATGAACTGACTCGAGGCGGTATCCATTTGCGGGTGGCTTCTGGTATTCTGTTGAATTTATCTTAACTGTTGTATTTTTGGTAAAGGTTTCTTTATTCAAATTGTATAATCTCGTGCAGCGTTTACTTGCACTGCGAGTAACACGAAAAGAAGTAATATTTCATTCCACAAGTAAATATGTTTCGAAATACACAAAAATTAAGAAAGAGATTTTTCGACGTTAAGTCAGTGAATTTATAGGGTGAAGTTAGAGAGTGATATCGTTACCAGGCAGTTGCGAATGGTCTTCTATTTTATTTAGAGTATTTATGTGTGTCATAATGTTACGAACTGAGTGGTTGAGCTCATTACTTGGCAAAGAAATGAAGCGCTGAGAAGGGAAGGAAGAAACGGGGCTGTACGGGCATGTGATGTTCTTGTAGTGATTACAATAGAGTCAAATTCATAAAGAACCTGGTAGTATGAGCTCGCTCTGGCCTGGATGCGTGCACTGATTTGGTTGGGAAGGGTGTCATAAAGCAGTGTGTCTTCTCATGAGGAGAGCTGGCCCACATCTATTATATCTGGTCCTTAATACACTGGCACTGGGATGTGCGAGCTGGTTCACACATGTTCTACTCGAGACAGATCTTGAAGGACACAGGACTACCTCAACATCATGCAGACAGATCATAGAGACATGCGTAGACGAGCATTTTCCTGTCGAATAATGGCACCACGATACTGTCACATAAGAGGTAACACATGAGAATGCAGAGTGTTCGACGTATATAATTGTGTCATCAAAGTTCCCTCCATCATTAATCGATGGCACACCAGCAGCAACATCTCTGGGCCTCTCATTGAAAAAAAAAAATAGGACTCCTCCAAGGCTGACGTGATTCTCACTGATAACAGTCATTTGGAACAGTGGAGAACCCCGATTCATCTGTAAACACAATGTGATGCAATTCATTAGCAGTCCCTGCTTTCCAATCAGCACATTCCAAACGCAACCGTTTGTGGTGTATCGATGGCAGCCTACATGTGGGACGGTAATTACCTAGTCCAGCTGTTACTAGTCTCCGACCAATGGTGCGGGATGACACAGAATATTGCAGGGAGTCCATTACTTGTTCTTTGATGGCAGGAGCAGATGTGAGAGGGTTGCGAAATGCTTGGTTCATGTAGGCCATCCTCCCTCGTGTCGGTCGGCCAGAAGGGTGACGACAAGTTCATAAACGCCGTGTGGCTAGGGCCTCCCGTCGGGTAGACCGTTCGCCTGGTGCAAGTCTTTCGAGTTGACGCCACTTCGGTGACTTGCGTGTCGACGGGGATGAAATGATGATGATAAGGACAACACAAGACCCAGTCCCAGAGCGGAGAAAAGCTCCGACCCAGCAGGGGATCGAACCCAGGCCGTTAGGTGTGACTTCCATCACGCTGACCACTCAGCTACCAGGGGCAGACGACGACAAGTGTTGACTGTCCACACGTTCCTATGCAGTCTAACAGCTGGCCACTGTCGCATGCCATAAATTATTACACAATTCGACGAGTCATCCAAGTGGAGACCCAAAATAAGGCCCTTTCAAAGTCTGTCAGGTGCTGATAAAGCTGTCTAACACAACTATGCTCATCTCCACGTACCTCACAATACTGTTCAACATGTGTCGCTGTCCACACGCCTTATATACCCTACTATACCTGTTACCAATTATGAACACTGACTACACGAATACATTCTGGAGGTCGTTCTGCCTCTCACAGTGAATTGCAACTCTAATAATTTACAAACCCCCAATGGTGTACCGAGCGAGGTGGCGCAGTGGTTAGCACACTGGACTCGCATTCGGGAGGACGACGGTTCAATCCCGTCTCCAGCCATCCTGATTTAGGTTTTCCGTGATTTCCCTAAATCGTTTCAGGCAAATGCCAGGATGGTTCCTTTGAAAGGGCACGGCCGATTTCCTTCCCCATCCTTCCCTAACCCCAGCTTGCGCTCCGTCTCTAATGACCTCGTTGTCGACGGGACGTTAAACAACACTAACCTAACCTAACCCAATGGTGTGTATGTGCACAGAGTTATACTGACATGTGACCATGTCTTCTGAATGCTTCACTTTTTTCTCAGGCAGTGTATATCTATCTCGTAAAATTACGATGGTCCTCTGATCTAAAACTCTATGAATGACAAAGAATCAGAGATGACAAAATATTAATATCTAACTCACTGCAAGAGTTCTATATAATCAACGTTTTCTAATATATTATGCTACTTATCTTGGTGTTATTTCAGTATCTCAACTAGTTTAAGCAAAAGTCTTAAGGACGTAAAAGCCCGAATAGGCCATGAAGGTCCAATGGTGCTGACTGGCCGATGTGTCATCCTCAGCCCACACGCTTCACTGGATGCGGATATGGAGGAGCATTTGTGGTCAGCACACTGCTCTCCCGACCGTATGTCAGTTTACAAGCCCAGAACCGCTACTTCTCAATCAAGTAGCTCCTCAGTTTGCCTCACAAGGGCTGAGTGCACCCTGCTCGCCAACAGCACTCGGCAGAGTGGACTGTCACCAATCCAAGTGCTAGCCCATCTCGATAGCGTCTAACTTCAGTAATCTGCGGCAAGGCCATTGGTTTATTTTGTGTATAAACTGGACATTTCTAGTAAAATAAAATTAAACATTTCACACGTGTTGTTTAGGAATCGTCAGAAAACTAGATGCTTCTTACCAAACTGACATTTTGCTTTCTGATCCTGTGGAGCAGTGAACTAAATGATTCGCAATTCAATAACTGCAAGAATTCGTTGAAGAACTGTAACTTGCTAATACAGTGTTTCAGGGAAACTGTTGTCCAACTAAAACTTCCGCCACAAATGTTACGGAAATGGAAAGTGCTATTGATATGCGATTTTCACAGAATGGATTGGTAGTCAGGGGTCTGTACTGTTAGCCAGTAAACAGATACTAAAAAATGTATTTTTGCGCAAACACACGTTTTAAATGTAACAATGACTATTGACATCAACACACTATAAGCAGGGTAAATTAGAATGCCAGTGGCGTTTGTTGCAGGATTCTAGTAGGAGTAGTTTACGAGATATCGTATTTTGAGAAGTTTCCATACTGACACTTGTTTATGCTATTCAACCTGTATAGTTGCTACGTACAACGTTGTTATGTTTGGTTACAATGTGCTTGTGTGTTACTTGAGTGCACTGCGGCTTGCTGGCCAGATAGAATGTGACAGTCCAAGCAGTAGGCCGTGAGTGGACTACTGGATTCACCAATGCAGAAAAGGCGACATGCTCATGGTGCATGGAGAGTGTGGAAAGAATGCAGTTTGTTCTTGCATGGTGTATGTGGGAAGACATACCGACAGATCTCGACCATCTCGGCAATAATTTGTCAACCTCTTTAACCAGTTACGTGAAAGCAGTAGTGTAACACCTAGACAGTGTAGCAGAAGGAAACAAGTGACGACAGAAGAGGGGAAAATTTATGTTCTAGCTGCTGTTGCAATTGATCTGCACTTAGTTCCTGTGCAATCAAACAAGGATGCGGCAGTGGTCAGGTACATGTCCTATGAATTCTCCAGTGACATAGGTTCCATCCCCATCACATCTCTCTCCATCAAGAGTTGCTTGGAAACGGTTATGTGACCCATGATAACTTCTGTACAGGATATTCCAGACATATCATGTATCTTTTTTAGTGATGAAGTCACATTTACCAATCATGGCTAGCTAAACCACTGAAACATACGTACTGGTTTGTTGAAATCCGTGTTGGTTTTGTCAGGTGGAATGTCACCGTTCATAGAGAGTAAATGTGTGGTGTGGAATAGTCAACCATCAGCTCATAGGCCTTTTGTTCTCAGAAAGAACGCTGAACACCCACCAGCATCGCAGCCTCCTAATAGACCATCTTCCATTATTGCTAGAAGACGTTCCTCCACAGACTAGGTAAAACCTGTGGTACCAACAGCTTTGCGGCATGTCTTCACGAATCTTCCACGGATGCTACAAGACGTTCGTCTGCAGACTAGGCGGAATCTGTGGTACCGATGTTGTGGCTGTCCAGCCCTTAGCGGACGAAGGTCTACAGCATGTCTTCACAAATTGTTTTTGAATCGTTGGATTGGACGCAGAGAACCTGTACCTTGGCTGAACCATTCCACAGGTTTGATGCCTGTATACTTTTCTTTGAAAGACGCTGTCTACAAGGGCATACCAAATACAACTGATGACATGCAGCAACATATTAGTGGAGCCTGCTTGGATATCTCTGCTGAAATGATAGCACGCATGCAGCAGTCATTCCATAGCAGACTGGAAGCGTGTATTATTGCCACCAGTGGTCATGTTGAACATAGCCCGTGACTGTCAACTGTCTCATTACTGGCCAGAATCCACATAACTAACGTATGCACTTATGGTGTTCGTTAGTGTGTGCTACCACTGGTGTTGTACAAGTGTCAGCGTGGATACTTTTCAAAATATGATATTTCATAAACGACTTGAACTAGAATGCTGCAACAAATACCATACGTTCTAATTTGCCTTACTTTTAGTTTTTTAATGTCAATGGGCATTGCACCATTTAATAAAGTGTATGTTTGCACAAAAAGTACGTTTTCTAAGTATTAGTACAGTCTGTTTATTGGTTAACAATATGAGTCCCTTACTACTGACACAATTTGTGAAAACTGCACATAAACAGCACTTTCCATTTCTGCAATATCTGCAGTGCACGTTTTTGGTGATTCAGCCTATATATATAGTGGTGATGAGACACCATGCCAATTGCCCACATCAGACAATGCAAGTTCAGAGCCCACACACCTGATAAGTAATGCTACTGGACAGCGACAGTGGTGGAATGGCCACTCTTTATCACACCAGCAAGCTGTCACTACCGACCTGGCTGTGAGGACTAGCAACTGTCATAAGCATCCCACACTCGTGATAGATAACCCTACTGGAGTGAGTGAGTGAGATGGCTTCTTTGGCGCTCTCTGTCACACCAGCCACCAACTCGCCCATATATGATAAATAACAGATAGCAGGCTGTAACCCACAGAGCTGCAATGATCTGGAACTGCTGTCTACGCCAGAGAATACAGATCCAGCTGTGACAAAAACTGCAACTTGAGGGCACACTATCCACCAAGTGTTAAAACGATCCATGGTTTTTAGCTTGTTTTAAATACAGTGCACGCCTGGCCTATTCCCATCCTATTCCTGTGGGGGTTATTGTTTGCAGTGTAAATTTAGTGCTGTGGTTGTCACATTCCTCTAAGGCAGTTTTATAGTACCGGCCGTTGTGGCGGAGCGGTTCTAGGCGCTTCAGTCCAGAACCGCGCTGCTGCTACGGTCGGGTTCGAATCCTGCTTCGGGCATGGATGTGTGTGGTGTCCTTAGGTTAGTTAGATTTAAGTAGTTCTAAGTCTACGGGACAGATGACCTCAGATGTTAAGTCCCACAGCGCTTAGAGCGCTTGAAGTTTTATGGTGACATCATTATTTTTAACGCACTGTATACAGATTTTTATGCTGATGGTGGTAGTCAACAGGACAGGTGGATTGGGGGTAATTGTTTACAGTGTAAATTTAGTAATTTACACAGTGTAAATTTAGTAATTTACTCCTCTGAGGCAACCTTGTAGTGGCGTTATTGTTTTTTTTTAACATATATGACGTCATTGTTATTAACGCACTAATAATACAGGAACAAGTTCCTTATATTGAAATGTAGGCTTGGTATTAGGAAGAGTTTATTTGTTTTGATAATGCAGTGTAGTAACTGTTAAACATTAAAAGTCCTGTATTTATGTGCACCTTTGACTTATGGTCTTGAAGCATGTCTATTTGGAATCAGTTCTGTGTTGCTAACAGTGCTAATTAAGATAAGAAGCTTGAAGGCGGCCATTTTGGATGATTAATCACGGTGACTAATATAATATTTGCCGCCATTTTTATGTAAGGTAAGAGCCTGTCACATAACTTGGCTAGAGGAGTGGGTGGAAGGAATATTTAACTGCAGCTTCTTATTCTTTCTCGAGGTACTGGCTGATCTCTGATGATGCTTCATGGTGTTTATTCCACTGGGGTGTACAGACCTCAAACGATAAAACACATGCAACTGGCCTAGAGAGAGAAGTAGGGAGAAGAGGGGGATGGGAACTTTATTTCCCCTTATTTTTAAGTCATACAGCTGGTCAAGAGAGACATGGGGAAGGGGAAATTTGTTTTCCCAGCCTCCCATTAGCCTAGATCAATGGAGGGAGGCTGACGTTGAAAGGGGCTTTTACCAGCACAGTGGATGGGTGGCCATCATTTTCCTGCCATTTTATGTCATATAACTGATGTACAGACGGGGGTGGCCGAATGGGGCATTACCTTGACATGTGATTAGTATCTTGTTACATCATGGCACTGAATTTGCTATGCATTATTGCTGAAGAGGCTAGTGTGGGTAGCAGGTTACATCGTGACCTTGAGATGAAAATAGCTCTGAGCACTATGGGACTTAACATTTATGGTCATCAGTCCCCTAGAACTTAGAACCACTTAAACCTGACTATGCTAACGACACTACACAACACCTAGTCATCACCCTTGAGATGAGATCATTATCTGAGCCCAGCCACGCCACTCACGATGTTCACCCAGTCGGATGTGGAAAAAGTGCCAAAAAGCTGCATCTAGGCTGACAGACATATCCCTCATTAGTGAGCCAGGTGGATTCGATCTGGGATCGGCACGTCTCCAAGAATCGTGAAAGCAGCAGGCTAACGTGGGTGGCAATCTGGGAGAGTAAGATAGAAGGACTAAGAATTCACGAAGTTTTAAAATGTGTGTTACACTGTTCCACTGCCAACTAGGGTGGTGGGCAGGTCTCAAGCAAAGAATTTCTCTTATGCCAATGCATGAAGACTGCTACGGTCGCAGGTTCGAATCCTGCCTCGGGCATGGATGTGTGTGATGTCCTTGGGTTAGTTAGGTTTCAGTAGTTCTAAATTCTAGGGGACTGATGACCAGAGATGTTAAGTCCCATAGTGCTCAGAGCCATTTTTGAACCAATGCATGAAACACATGTAACTAAAATATGTTGAAACGAAACTGGTATTCCACAAGAAGCAGAAACACCACAAATGGACATTCGTAACATGCAAAGGGCCTCTTGGACTGATGAGTTGGGTTATGTGTCGGTAGAGGCCGACTGCGGTCACATTAAGCAGATCACTCAGTCTGCAAGAGGTAAGTGGCGGATGTATTTTGGTGATAACACGTTGGTCCATCTCTGGCCCTTACGCAAGCAATTATTCAGCTTGCCACTGATTGACACGGCTGTCGGATTGGCAGAGTTGTTGGGATATCGTGCCAAATTCTACCCAACTGGCGGGTTAGATCGTCAAATGGCCAAGGTGGTTGGAGGGTGCTGTCCATAATGCTCCAAACGTTCTCAACTGGGGAAAGATCGTGTGAGACCCAACTCGCTTTATTTGTTCATGAGACCCAGAAAATATTAGATACAGGCTCCCAGGTAGATGCTATTTTTCTTGACTTCCGGAAGGCGTTCGATACAGTTCCGCACTGTCGCCTGATAAACAAAGTAAGATCCTACGGAATATCAGACCAGCTGTGTGGCTGGATTGAAGAGTTTTTAGCAAACAGAACACAGCATGTTGTTATCAATGGAGAGACGTCTACAGACGTTAAAGTAACCTCTGGCGTGCTACAGGGGAGTGTTATGGGACCATTGCTTTTCACAATATATATAAATGACCTAGTAGATAGTGTCTGAAGTTCCATGCTGCTTTTCGCGGATGATGCTGTAGTATACAGAGAAGTTGCAGCATTAGAAAATTGTAGCGAAATGCAGGAAGATCTGCAGCGGATAGGCACTTGGTGCAGGGAGTGGCAACTGTCCCTTAACATAGACAAATGTAATGTATTGCGAATACATAGAAAGAAGGATCCTTTATTGTATGATTATATGATAGCGGAACAAACACTGGTAGCAGTTACTTCTGTAAAATATCTGGGAGTATGCGTGCGGAACGATTTGAAGTGGAATGATCATATAAAATTAATTGTTGGTAAGGCGGGTACCAGGTTGAGATTCATTGGGAGAGTGCTTAGAAAATGTAGTCCATCAACAAAGGAGGTGGCTTACAAAACTCTCGTTCGACCTATACTTGAGTATTGCTCATCAGTGTGGGATCCGTACCAGATCGGTTTGACGGAGGAGATAGAGAAGATCCAAAGAAGAGCGGCGCGTTTCGTCACAGGGTCATTTGGTAACCGTGATAGCGTTACGGAGATGTTTAATAAACTCAAGTGGCAGACTCTGCAAGAGAGGAGCTCTGCATCGCGGTGTAGATTGCTCGCCAGGTTTCGAGAGGGTGCGTTTCTGGATGAGGTATGGAATATATTGCTTCCCCCTACTTATACCTCCCGAGGAGATCACGAATGTAAAATTAGATAGATTAGAGCGCGCACGGAGGCTTTCAGACAGTCGTTCTTCCCGCGAACCATACGCGACTGGAACAGGAAAGGGAGGTAATGACAGTGGCACGTAAAATGCCCTCCGCCACACACCTTTGGGTGGCTTGCGGAGTATAAATGTAGATGTAGATGTAGATGTAGACATTGATAGCCAAGAAAGGCTTTGGCGAGCACGAAGACAAGCAGTAGAAACTCTTGCCTTGTGCGTGCAGGCATTATCTTGCCGAAATGTAAGACCAGGATAGGTTACTACGAATGGCAACAAAACAGTGCGTAGAATATGTCGATGTACCGGAGTGGTATAAGTGCGCCACGGATGACAGCCAAAGGAGTCCGGCTATGAAATGAAATGGCATCCCACAGCATCACTCCTAGATGTCGAGCTATATAGCAGACGACAGTCATGTTGGTATCCCCCCAGTGTCTCGGGGTCTCTGGACACTTCTTTGTTGGTAAGCAGAGCACAGTTTGAAATTTGATTCATCACTCAAAACAATACAACTCCAGTCAATGAATGCAAAAAAACCATAATTTGATAGCAGTATTGTAACGTATCAGCTCTTATAGCAAGTAATTTTGGGCACCAGCTATGCTGAGGCACAAAGGATGTTAGTCAGCTGCAAAACAGCCTTTAGCTGTGTGTAGTTGTAAGCCTATAATCTAATATTTAATAAAATATAGATTATGATCCAGTGCCATTATTAGCTTTACTTGGAACAGAAAACCATGTGATAATTATAAGTGGAGCTGTTGGTTTGGAAAAGATAGTCTACTCATATTATGAGTATTTGCAACACTTAAAAACCTAACTCAGAGGAATGAAGACAATGAAATTAGAAGCGCGGAGTGGTCGCGTGATTTGAGTCGCCACGTCACAGATTGCGCGGCCCCTTCCGCCGGAGGTTCAAGTCCGCCCTCAGGCATGGGTGTGTGTGTTGTTCTTAGCATGTTAGTTTAAGTAGTCTAGTGACTGATGACCTCAGCAGTGTGGTCCCTTAGTAATTCACACACATTTGAACATTTTTTGAATATACTGAAACTCGAATAAACAAGAATAAGATAATTAAAATATCCACGGGTGTACTGCCGCTCTAGTGTCCAACGGGCACAATTTTTCGGCGATCATACATGTCGCCATCATCAGGTGAACTTTGACGGACTGAGCTCCTGTGAACGTGCCGGCACGGAGATCCGTGCGCTATGGCTGCTCAGAGGGAACTGGGTTCGGTCGCGGCGGCGGCCGATTTAAATACCCTCCGCCCGCGGCGCGCTCCCTCCGCTGTCCGCGCCCCGCGCCACGGTCGCACGGTGGAACAGATTGCGACGGCGTCTGAGATGACGTCGGTGTGATGGCTCTGTCCGCCGTGGTCGTCACAACTATACGTTTGCTCGATTTACTCTTGATTAACCCAATTGCTGGTTCCCAAGCCTTGCTAAGATTATAGCCACAGTCACGGTTTATGAGGTCGTCATTGGTGCGAATTTCGATGGCCTCTCTAACAGCGCTGTCCCAGTATCTCGACGTTTGTACCAGAATCCTCGTGCGTTCATACTCCATAGCGTGATTTTCCGACAAACAATGTTCAGCGACCGCCGACTTGCTCGGATACATCAGTCGAGTGTGCCTCTGGTGTTCACGGCATCGATCCTCCACGGTACGCATAGTCTGACCAATATATGACTTGCCACATTGACACGGAATCTGGTACACGCCGGCCTTCCTCAAACCGAGGTCATCTTTCGCGCTCCCCACCAGTGCACGAGTTTTATTCGGAGGACAAAACACAGTTCCGACCCGGTGTTTCTTCAAAATGCGGGCGATTTTCCCCGAGAGTGCGCCTGTATATGGAATAAACGCAGTGCCTACCTCCTCCCTCGTGATTTCATCCATATCCACAGGTTGTGCTGTAGTGCTTGGGCGGAGAGCACGTTGAATCTGCCACTCTGAGTACCCATTTTTTCGAAATACAGTTCTCAGATGTTCCAATTCCTGGGGTAGACTCTCTGCGTTAGAGATTGCGCGCGTCCTATGTACTAGAGTTTTAAGTACCCCATTCCTCTGTGAAGGATGGTGACAGTTGTCTGCGTGCAAATACAGATCAGTGTGCGTTGTCTTCGGATACACCCCATGACATAGGGTGCCGTCAACCCTTCTTTTGGCCAAGACGGCAAGGAAAGGTAATTTACCCTCCGTTTCAGTCTCCATAGCGAATTTGATGTTGGGGTGTGTTGAGTTTAGATGTGTAAGGAAGTCAAGGAGTTTATCCATACCATGTGGCCAGATGACGAACGTGTCGTCCACGTAACGGAAAAAGCAAGTAGGAAACCTACTTCCATTCGGATGACGACAGGGCTTCCTCCTCGAAGTTCTTCATGTACAAATTCGCTACCACCGCTGAGAGTGGGCTACCCATGGCGACTCCCTCCGTTTGTTCGTAGTATTCTCCATTAAAAAGAAAATACGTGGAAGTCAGGACATGCGTAAAAAGTTCAGTGGTCTTCTCGTCAAACTTCTGACTAATCAATTCTAGTGACTCTCGCAGGGGTACCCTCGTAAACAAGGAAACGACGTCAAAACTCACCATGATATCTGGCTCATCCAGCCTGAAGCTATCAAGGCGTTTAACAAAACCCACGGAATTACAGATGTACGCCCCATTGTCAGCAACATCAGGGCACCGACATATTTGTTGGCCAAATACCTGACGGGAATATTAAGTCCTTAAGTGGGTAAATGCCATCATCACATCGTAATTCCGTGGATTTCGTTAAACGCCATGATAGCTTCAGGTTGGATGAGTCACATATCATGGTGAGTTTTGACGTCGTTTCCTTGTTCACGAGGGTACCCCTGCGAGGGTCACTAGAATTGATTAGTCAGAAGTTTGACGAGAAGACCACTGAACTTTTTAGGCATGTCTTGACTTCCACGTATTTTCTTTTTAATGGAGAATACTACGAACAAACGGAGGGAGTCGCCGTGGGTAGCCCACTCTCACCGGTGGCAGCGAATTTGTACATGAAGAACTTCGAGGAGGAAGCCCTGTCGACATCCGAATGGAAACCTACTTGCTTTTTCCGTTACGTGGACGACACGTACGTCATCTGGCCACATGGTATGGATAAACTCCTTGACTTCCTTACACATCTAAACTCAATAAACCCCAACATCAAATTCACTATGGAGACTGAAACGGAGGGTAAATTACCTTTCCTTGACGTCTTGGTCAAGAGAAGGGCTCACGGCACCTTAGGTCATGGGGTGAATCCGAGGACAACGCACACTGATCTGTATTTGCACGCAGACAACTGTCACCATCCTTCACAGAGGAATGGGGTACTTAAAACTCTAGTACATAGGGCGCGCGCTATCTCTAACGCGGAGAGTCTACCCCAGGAATTGGAACATCTGAGAACTGTATTTCGAAAAAATGGGTACTCAGAGTGGCAGATTCAACGTGCTCTCCGCCCAAGCACTACAGCACAACCTGTGGATATGGATGAAATCACGAGGGAGAAGGTAGGCACTGCGTTTATTCCATATACAGGCGCACTCTCGGGGAAAATCACCCGCATTTTGAAGAAACACCGGGTCGGAACTGTGTTTTGTCCTCCGAATAAAACTCGTGCGCTGGTGGGGAGCACCAAAGATGACCTCGGTTTGAGGAAGGCCGACGTGTACCAGATTCCGTGTCAATGTGGCAAGTCATATATTGGTCAGACTATGCGTACCGTGGAGGATCGATGCCGTGAACACCAGAGGCACACTCGACTGATGTATCAGAGCAAGTCGACGGTCGCTGAACATTGTTTGTCGGAAAATCACGCTATGGAGTATGAACGCACGAGGATTCTGGTACAAACGTCGAGATACTGGGACAGCGCTGTTAAAGAGGCCATCGAAATTCGCACCAATGACGACCTCATAAACCGTGACTGTGGCTATAATCTTAGCAAGGCTTGGGAACCAGCGATTGGGTTAATCAAGAGTAAATCGAGCAAACGTATAGTTGTGACGACCACGGCGGACAGAGCCATCACACCGACGTCATCTCAGACGCCGTCGCAATCTGTTCCACCGTGCGACCGTGGCGCGGGGCGCGGACAGCGGAGGGAGTGCGCCGCGGGCGGAGGGTATTTAAATCGGCCGCCGCCGCGACCGAACCCAGTTCCCTCTGAGCAGCCATAGCGTACGGATCTCCGTGCCGACACGTTCACAGGAGCTCAGTCCGTCAAAGTTCACCTGATGATGGCGACATGTATGATCGCCGAAAAATTGTGCGCGTTGGACACTGTAGAGCGGCAGTACACCCGTGAATATTTTGATTATCAAATACGCCGGGAGAAACTCAAGAATCACAAGAATAAGATAAGCAAATATTTCATACAGAGTTCAGATTCGTTTTTGTGGTTCCACTTTCATGTATAATAAGCAATGAATAGCAGAACATGCGAATTGAGGCACTATATTAACTTATGATGTTATTCAACTTTTATTAATTTTACGTAGCAGAAGACAGATGGGAAGTAAGACAACACGCCAGCCCATCGCTTCCGAGTTGCGTGAGAATGACTTGCGAAACATTGCAAAGGCATGAGGTTGCGTGTGGAAACTCAGGTCATGTGGCCTCAATCCTACCGACAGCAACTGGTACGCCATAGAACGAGATGTGTGCCCCTTGCGGCCAGCTGCGACAACATCCATGAATTGTAAGCGTCAGTTGTTATGTCACGGATAGGAATGGCTGCCGAATACCCACTGTTTTATCTGGAATGGAAGTTATAATGCGTTGCCTCCATCACCTTGGCGGAAAGGATTGTTACACGATGCCAGCGGTGTGAATGTAATTTAATTACTCGTGAATATGCACTACTAGGTAATTCCTGTACATCCGGTCAATATTTGCAAACAGTTTCATTATTCCACATACTTCTTCGAACCAAATGCATTAATTCTTTGGCACTATAATACATAATATATACTGAGTGGCCAAAAGTCATGGGAAGGCACTAACTGTGATGTTACTCGGTCGTCCCTGATCTCTCAAAACTACAGTGACACATAGAGACAGGGTCTTTACGAGATGGTGGAACCCTTCCAGGGAGATTTCACTGCAAACATCTTCCAGTGCTACAAACAATAGTTTTTCTGTAGTTCGTGTTGGGTTCATCAAGCATACAGTGGTATCCATAAATTTTCGACTGGGTTCAGATCAGATGATCTGGAGGGCCAAGCCATGGTCATGAATACACTGGAATGTTCATCAAGCCACCTGCATGTACACAACGAATGGTGACGTGTCACACTGCCCTACAGAATCTTGGTGATCCCATACCTCATACCAAAAAGGACTGCAGATGGTTTGCAGGAAAGTTCATATAACATTCACCTGACATTGGTCGCTACAGCTTGAGAATGATATCTAATTGTGATCATGTGGACACAGTGCAAGTCATTACTTACTTTAGCCACGACCAGAATATAGAGATGGGGCCCCTCCACGCCCGCACCAACGTGGTGACCAAACCAAAAATTCTACTGTCACCTCCGTGAACATGTTAGTTATCTAGTAAGTGGATCACAGGATGCTGGGCTGTGATGTTGTCCGTGCGTCTGGGTAAGGCTACGCATTAACACGGTCCATCAGGTGATAGATAGTGGACGAAACGCGAGTGAGGGTAGCGATTTGAAGAGCAGAGGGAAAAAAGTGCCATGGCTCGTGCCGTGGGAAAAAAACCTCTGCGATAGTGGGATGGGTAGTAAGAGCAGTAGTGGCTTACTAGCTGCGATAGCTCATGCAAGGTTGGATTTGTTAGTATATGATTTGTTAGTATAGGATTTGTTAGTATAGGTTAGTATAGGTATCATGCATCATTACCGTGACAAGCGATGGCGATGTGTCCCAGTTGCTGCAGCTGCTACGTTCCTGGAACAATCAAGATCGTTATACAGTAGTGGGAGATCGGCCATAGATCATCTCACTGTGTGGGGGATGTGTGGAGCTTGTTTGCATGCAGTGTACGGTACGGGTTCCCTGTGTGGTGCCAGTTATTCGGCAGTGTATTCCAGCTGGATATCCAGTAATGGCGTCTGATTAACAGGGGCTCGCCTGTGCCGTTATGTTTGCGTATGCTTGGCCATAGATGTTATGTCCTTACAAGTATGTCTTTTGGTCTTTTATGTTTCCATCTATGGTTGTGGTCGTAGTTTCCCAGATTCAGAATAAACGGGTTCTGCGAATGTCTGGAGTTTCTGTATAGTCTTGTGGTGAGTTTGTGGATTACCTCCGTGAGAGTCTCAAGTCGGTATTCCCGGTGAAGGTCCGCGATGCGTGTGTATCGTGGAGCATTGCTTATGATTTTGAGTACTTTGTTTTGTATGAGCTGCAGACGGCGCAGGCGTGTAAGCGCAGCGTATCCCCAGACAGGAGCTGCGTACGTCATCAGGGGTCGGATAAGTGTCATGTACATGGACCTCGACACCCTTCTGTTCAGTGTGCTACGCCTGTTGAGCATAGGATAGAGCTGTTTGAGCCTCGCGCTAGCTCGGTTGGTCATGTGTTGTATGTGTTCCCCCCAGAGTAATTTCCGGTCCAGCCAGACACCGAGGTATTTGACTTTCTCGCGGAAACGTATTGGACGTGCATGTAGAGTTATTGGTCTGCAGTATCGGTGTTTGCGCGGTTGCTTCGGTCTTCTAGTGAACAGAACGGCTTCGCACTTGTCAACGTTTACTCTAACACGCCATTTCTCCAACCAAGGCTCAGCCACTCTGAGAACAGATGATACACTGGATGCATAGTTTAATGCGGATTATGCCACCCCCCCCCCCCCCCCCTCATCATCTTAACACAACTGAAACTGAAATTCAGCATAACGGGCTACATCATTGCCTGCGTTCCAAGGTCCAGTGACGATGTTCACGGGGCCGTGGCAGTCACTGAATTCTGTTTCGAACTGTTGGCAAGGGGACAAGACTGGCCCATCCTATGTTGCAGTAGACGTCGATCGACACTACAGCTCTGTGGAGGCGACATGATGCCGATTCGTAACAGCAATATTGAGGGTCCACTCTACAGTAGAGTCAGTGAAAAAAGATCACCACTGCAATACACAAACGGCTCCAGGAGAAAGCAACAGAGATCTACTGAGCCGTGACAAAATGAGGTGTTGCCACAGAGATGTATACAAAATCGCGTTATGTGATTGGTTGATGCAAACATGCAAAGCGGCTGCTCGAAGCCTGCAGAAAGTGTCAGGTATCTTCATTCGCCGATTCAACTACAAGTACTGTTAACGATTCTTGCGTAAAAATTTGATGTGTTATGACCCATGCTTCTTGCATAGATTATTACTGCACGTTGGAAGTTGGTTAACTCGTGATGTGCCACCACATACACTATAAATCTATCTTTTAATAGACTGCTCAGTTATCGTGGCTACACTCTTATACTACGCCACACTTAGCCACAACATTCAAGAGTTACACATGGCACATCCTTAAATGGAACAACCCTTCCCACGACATTTGGGCACTCAGTTTAAATTAGTACAGAAAGAAACGTACACAAGGAGATTCAAATCAACGTCACCGAATATTTCCTTTGTACATGGAGTTTTAAAGAGTTTCCGTATATTGGGGATATCTTTTGTCTCCGTTCTGCGCCAACGAGAAACTGGATATATCTGTTTTGGTGAGTCACTCTGGCTCTTCGGAGACTCTGACCAGTCTGGCGACGAAGGTTCCTGAAACAAGGAGACACACTTACTCTAACAACTAATAAATCTTAACACTTTAAACATACTGCAACAGCTCATAGTTACCTTCAAAGAACTACCTGGGACATAGCGCTAAACGAACTTACTGGTTACTAGATATAAGTGTATAACGTAAGTTCAGTCATGTAAAAAGGTAAAAAATGTTTGAAATTCTGTGAAAAACAGGAGTAAGGTGTAGAGAAAGACTGATGATTTACAATATATACAAGAACGAAGAGGGAACAATAAGAATTGAGGCCAAGAAAGGCGTGCTCAGATTAAAAAGGGTGTAGACAGGGATGCACTCTTCCGTCCCTAGAGTCCAATCTATGCACTGAAGAGGCACTGACGGAAATAAAGGTTAAAGAGTGGGATTAAAATTCAGGGTAAAAGGATATCAATGACAAGATTCGCTGATGAAGCAGAACGAACATCGAATGAGTTCAGAACATGGATTGCGAGTACACCAAAGAAAGACGAAAGTAAAGAGGGGAGCACAAATGAGATTAGCGATAAAATTAACATCAAAACTGGTTACCACGGAGTACGCGAAGTTAAGAATTTATGTTACCTTTGAAGCAAAATAACATATCTCGGACGAAGCAAGGGCGACATAAAAAGCAGATCAGCGCAAACAAAGAAGTCTGCTAGTATCACATATCAGCCTTAAACTGAAGAAGAAATTTCTGCGAATGTACATTTGAAGAACTATATTGTGAATCACGGACTCTGTGGAGACTGGAGAGAAGGAAATCTAAGTATTTGAGATGTGGTGCTATAGAAGGATGTTGAAAATTATGTGGACTGATTTAAGGAACGAGACAGTTCTCTGCAGAATCGGCGAAGAAAGAATTAGAGGTAGTCATATGTGTACTGGGATTAAGCTTTATGGTAATAAGCACGTGAAGATTCATGAATATGAAAAAGGATATTTAAGCTAAGGACATGCATTTTTAACATATTACCTGAATTGTTGCCTGTTCGAAGAGTTGCCTGTTGGAAGAGTGAAGTATGCGAGTAGTGGATGCTGTGTAATGACATACTACTATACGCAGATGCGCGGTTTCGCCAATAAGAAGCATATCGTTTAATGGACGATGGGCGGTCAAGGCTTAAGACGTACACTGACGGAAAAAAATCGCAACACCAAGAAGGAATTGTGTGACATAATAGAAAAATTGGTCGGTATGTTTCTACATTTGAAAGATTATATCTATTCAAATTTCGCGTCAGTCGCATAAGAGCGGGCTAGTAGACCTAGTATGAGAATGCAAATCACGTTTGCTTTAAGGGGGGTAGGACGTCAAACGGGCCGACCTGGAGCAGGAGAGGCATTACAGGATATTTTAATTTCCTTTGTCTATACTTTCACAAATAAATTCATAAAACTTTGTCAGCATGACCAGGAAGGATTCAGAATTCACAGTCATAGCAGTGGAAGTTCGAAAACATAACAAAATAATTTTTTTTACATGTGAAATTTCATCATTTTTTTCACTTACTTATGGCTGCATTTGTTGCTATAGGTACACCTTTCTTCATAAGTTAGAGAGATTCTTCGATGAATTTTGCACAGCGTACATACCATACTTACAGGTGTATGAAACTCTAGAATTTATTTAATTTATGAAAAAACGAATGAGCTGTTATATTTTAAACTTGATGTTTAGAAAAAAACACAAATTCTATAGTTAATTAACTCAATTTTTTCCACAGTTTTTAATAGATGTGGAAAATTCTAGAGTTTCATACACCTTTAAGTATGGTTTGTATGCTGTGCAAAATTCATCGAAGAATCTCTCTTACTTATGAAGAAAAGTGTACCTACAGCAACAAATGCTGCCATTAGTAAGTGAAAAAAATGATGAAATTTCACATGTAAAGAAAATTATTTCGTTATGTTTTCGAACTTCCAGTGCTATGAGTGTGAATTCAGAATCCTTCCTAGTCATGCTGACAAAGTTTTATGAATTTATTTGTAAAAGCATAGACAGTGGAAATTAAAATGTCCTGTGGTGCCTCTCGTGCTCCAAGTCGGCCCGGTTGACGTCCTACCCCCCTTAAATACAAGCTGTAACGGTTGTGAGGGTTAGTTACATTTGAGCTTAGACGTGGTTAGTTAATGTTAGTCAAGAATGCCTTAAGGCAACAAAGACGCCATTATCAGCACCTTGCTGAGTTTGAACGAGGTCGCGTAGAAGGGCTATGAGAAGCTGGACGTTCCGTCTGCGATGTCACAGAAAGACTAGGCAGGAATGTAGCCACTGTACATGACTGCTGACAATGGCGGTCACAAGACTGTACGGTCGCAAGGAGACTGGGCCGTCGAAAGGCAAGGCCATCGTGTTCAGCGTATGACTCTGGCGCATCGTACTGCATCTGCAGCCACAATTTGAGCAGCAGTTGGCACCACAGGGACACAACGAACTGGTATAAATCATTTACTTCAAGGACTGCTTCGAGCCAGGCGCCCTGTAGCGTGCTTTCCACTGACCCAAACCAACATCGTTTGCGACTTCCTGCGGTCAAACGAGAGCTCATTGAGGGGCAGTACGAGGGTCTGTTGTGTCAGTGATAGTCGTGTGTTACCTAGGAGGAGACCCGTTGAGGGCCGTTAAATAACACAAGAATAATATACAGAAGAATGGAAAAGAAAATTGAGAATGCGCTAGGTGACGAACAGTTTGGCTTTAGGAAAAGTAAAGGGACGAGAGAGGCAATTCTGACGTTACGGCTAATAATGGAAGCAAGGCTAAAGAAAAGTCAAGACACTTTCATAGGATTTGTCGACCTGGAAAAAGCGTTCGACAATATAAAATGGTGCAAGCTGTTCGAGATTCTGAAAAAAGTAGGGGTAAGCTATAGGGAGAGACGGGTCATATACAATATGTACAACAACCAAGAGGGAATAATAAGAGTGGACGATCAAGAACAAAGTGCTCGTATTAAGAAGGGTGTAAGACAAGGCTGTAGCCTTTCGCCCCTACTCTTCAATCTGTACAGCGAGGAAGCAATGATGGAAATAAAAGAAACGTTCAGGAGTGGAATTAAAATACAAGGTGAAAGGATATCAATGATACAATTCGCTGATGACATTGCTATCCTGAGTGAAAGTGAAGAAGAATTAAATAATCTGCTGAACGGAATGAACAGTCTAATGAGTACACAGTATGGTTTGAGAGTAAATCGGAGAAAGACGAAGGTAATGAGAAGTAGTAGAAATGAGAACAGCGAGAAACTTAACATCAGGATTGATGGTCACGAAGTCAATGAAGTTAAGGAATTCTGCTACCTAGGCAGTAAAATAGCCAATGACGGACGGAGCGAGGAGGACATCAAAAGCAGACTCGCTATGGCAAAAAAGGCATTTCTGGCCAAGAGAAGTCTACTAATATCAAATACCGGCCTTAATTTGAGGAAGAAATTTCTGAGGATGTACGTCTGGAGTACAGCATTGTATGGTAGTGAAACGTGGACTGTGGGAAAACCGGAACAGAAGAGAATCGAAGCATTTGAGATGTGGTGCTATAGACGAATGTTGAAAATTAGGTGGACTGATGAGGTAAGGAATGAGGAGGTTCTACGCAGAATCGGAGAGGAAAGGAATATGTGGAAAACACTGATAAGGAGAAGGGACAGGATGATAGGACATCTGCTAAGACATGAGGGAATGACTTCCATGGTACTAGAGGGAGCAACAGAGGGCAAAAACTGTAGAAGAAGACAGAGATTGGAATACGTCAAGCAAATAATTGAGGACGTAGGTTGCAAGTGCTACTCTGAGATGAAGAGGTTAGCACAGGAAAGGAATTTGTGGCGGGCCGCATCAAACCAGTCAGTGGACTGACGAAAAAAAAAAAAAAAAAACAGGTCTGCGACATAAACACTGTTTCAAATTTATTAAGTGATTTCTATAGTGTTTTCAACGCTGATTTCTGGGAAAATAGTGAAAAAATTCCATCACGTACAGATAATCCACAAATTGCTTGTCTATTTTTAGCTTTTTTCGGTACTTTAGCACTAGTAAGTTTAAATTTTGATTTTTAAGTTCTCCATAAACTGTTATTTAGCCGTTTTTATACTAAATATACGTAAAATAAAGAGTAATTAGGAGAAGTCAGCAGTATTTTCATGTCAATGCCTGTCTGTCGCGCTGCCCCTCTCCCCGCTATCATCAAGCAGTGAGCTTCTGCTATTCTCTTTCAGTTCACAGTACCTCTTCACTCTGCGCTGTTCACGTGTCGTTGTTACTAGTGTTTTTAATTAGTGACTGTGTTCTTGTATTGTGAAGTTGTTTCATGGACAATGGCCAATGGCTACCAAAGGATGTGTAAACTCGCCAGATTGCTTCTCCTACATTTGTGGTAACTATACCGTTAAAAAGCACAAAGAAACATTTCCGATTTTGTTGAAAAAGAATATTTCGCCCATTTTGGTATAAAGTTAGGCGATCAAGATAAGTCTTGGGCCCCACACAAAGTATGTTCAGTGTGTGTTGAAAAACTGAGGCAATGGTTTCAACGTAAAAAGCAGTCCTTACGTTTTGGAATACCGATGGTTTGGAGGCAGCCCAAAAATCATAGTAATGGCTGCTATTTTTGTTCTTGCAACGTACGAGGTTTCAATTTGAAAAACAAAAAGGATATTTCTTACTGGTGTTTTGCAGTGATGTTCCTGGACTTACGGCACGTTTCAAAATAGAATATGCTCCTCACATCTTGACTACTTCCCTGCAAACCTGGGTGATGTAAGTGACTTGCCCTCGTATCAGCGAAAATTCACTCCTACTGTACTCCTTTCTGCGAGTACTATCTGAGAGTAACAAATTACTGAGAGCAAAAATTTTCCAAGTGTAACGCAGCCCTTTCAACAGTAGAGCTCTAGGAAAATAACGAAGGCCCTAGCTAAAAATTCATTCTCGTTTTGTGCGCTGGGCGAGTCCACCCTTATGTTACGAAGGGACAGCCAACGCAGTTGACTGTCTAATGCGGGGACTGATGACCTCACATGTTAAGTCCCATAGTGCTCAGAGCCATCTGAACCATTTTTAGCCATTTGACTGTCGCCTGCCAAATTGTGTACTTCGACCTAGGGCAGTTGATATTTTTATAAATATCGGGAAACAGTTATATCGATGTAAAAAATATATCATTATCGACCATCGACGTATCGAAAAGAATTATCAATGTATCAATACATCGACTGAAAAATATCGACGTATCAGCCTTTAAAAATATCGGCTGCACATTCCAAACATTCTGGCAGTTTTGGAGCTGCATATTTAAATATTGATTTATTATTAGATATTCTGTATATCAGAAAGTTAGCAGCCTGACCATCCTCCTTAGGGCAAGAACTGAAAGGAAAACGATGCACGTTCATGCTTGGAGATAACGACTTTGCTAGCAATGTTAACTGCATGTAAGTGACAATATAAGGTGTCCGATGCGTCCGTCGTTTGGTTTCGCCACGTTTCGGATTTGTTTGGAACACTTCATGTCGACTTCCCTGGGTTTTTTTTGTTTTTTGTTTTTTTCATTTCTGCAAATGCCAGCGACCTAGCAGCTGTAGTGTCAAAACTGCGTGGTGAAGTTAAACGGTGCACTTTCTGTTGGTAGCGCCGCGCGCCGATAACATCACCATTCCCATCATACGTCTCGTCCCTTCGCAAAGACCGACTGGTGTGCTGTTTCTTCACATATGATATCTTGTTATTCCATTCACACCGCCATGCCCCCAGTGTAATAAGACTTCTTGATTGTGCCAGCTATAATTGCTTCAAAAACTAAAAGGGAAAGACTGGACGTGATGAGAGCTCAAAATGTAGCAAAACTAGTTCACACAGTGAAAGTAAAATTATGTTCTACTACTATTTCAAAAGAACAATCTCAAATGTTTGCCGAAAATTGCGAAAAAACATAATATAAAATTAAAATGTCGACACTCGATATTGCCAATTCGATATCGATGTATCGTGAGGACACTATCGCCAATATACAGGATGTTATAAAAAGGTACGGCCAAACTTTCAGGAAACATTCCTCACACACAAATAAAGAAAAGATGTTATGTGGACATGTGTCCGGAAACGCTTAATTTCCATGTTAGAGCTCATTTTAGTTTCGTCCACCTACGCTCAATGGAGCACGTTGTCATGATTTCATACGGGATACTCTACCTGTGCTGCTAGAACATGTGCCTTTACAAGTACGACACAACATGTGGTTCATGCGCGATGGAGCTCCTGCACATTTCAGTCGAAGTGTTCGTACGCTTCTAAACAACAGATTCGCTGACCGATGGATTGGTAGAGGCGGACCATTTCCATGGCCTCCACGCTCTCCTGACCTCAACCCTCTTGACTTTCATTTATGGGGGCATTTGAAAGCTCTTGTCTACCAAATGTAGAGACTCCTCGTGCTCGTATTGTGGACGGCTGTGATACAATACGCCATTCTCCAGAGCTGCATCAGCGCATCAGGGATTCAAATGGTTCACATGGTTCTGAGCACTATGCGACTTAAACTTCTGAGGTCATCAGTCGCCTAGAACTTAGAACTAATTAAAACTAACTTAAGGACATCACACACATCCATGCCCGAGGCAGGATTCGAACATGCGACCGTAGCGGTCGCCCGGTTCCAGACTGCAGCGCCTAGAACAGCACGGCCACTCCGGCAGGCATCAGGGATTCCATGCGACGGAGGGTGGATGCATGTATCCTCGGTAACGGAGGACATTTTGAACATTTCCTGTAACAAAGTGTTTGAAGTCACGCTGGTACGTTCTGTTGCTGTGTGTTTCCATTCCATGATTAATGTGATTTGAAGAGAAGTAATAAAATGAGCCCTAACGTGGAAAGTATGCGTTTCCGGACACATGTCCACATAACATATTTTCTTTCTTTGTGTGTGAGGAATGTTTCCTGAAAGTTTGGCCGTACCTTTTTGTAACACCCTGTATATCGTTAACTTTAGAAAAAATATCCACATTGTGAATGGTCATATTTTATCAACAGCCCTACTTCGAGCTCGTTGCTGTATCTTTACTAGATTGCTTGACATTAGAGCATTTGCACACCTTAGCTCCAGAGAAAGTTCTTCATAATCAGACGTTATACACTGAGTTGACAAAAGGCATGGGATACCGATAAGCGCACATACAGATGGCGGTATTATGGCGTACACAGGGATTAAACGGAAGTGCATTGGCGTGGCTGTCATTTGTACTCAGATGATTCACGTGAAAATATATCTGACGAGTTTACGACCGTACTACATGAATTAATAGACTCTGAACGCGGAATGGTAGTTGGAATTAGACACAGGGGACAATCAGTTTCGGAAATCGTTACGGAATTCAATATTCCGAGATACACTGTGTCAAGAGTGTGTGGAGAACATCAAATTTCAGGCACTATCTCTCACCACGGACAACGCGGTAGTCAACGGCGTTCACTTAACAACCGAGAGCAGCAGCGTTTGCGTAGAGTTGTCAGTGCCAACAGACAGGCAACAATGCGTGAAATGTGTTTATATGACGGATTCGGCTGTCGAGCTGCACCTCCCCTACTACCGCATGATGGCAATTTACAACGGAGCCCTCACCATTATCACTGTCTTCTCCCCTTCCACGCAATCTGCACAGGGGCCCTATACAAGTGATCGCAGCATTCAGATGTCACTCGTCGTTACGAGGCTGTGCATCAGACAGCGTGTCGATTGGGTAACGTTCATGACATCATCAGGAAGGCATCTGAGTCTTATCCTAATGCTATGTGATGACACTCATCGATAACTTTTCTTTTCAAGTAAATGAAGTCGCTCACATATGGCCAACGCTTTGTAAATAGAAGACCTGTCACTACTCAATAGAGTGCTGCGTGGAGCTTTGGCTGTATGTAACTGAAATATGATTAAAAAACCAAGTTTGAGTGTAACAAATCTCAAATGTGATGACAAACTGATCCATAGTCTAGTTATAGATTTGACTGGCAGGTAATTGCCTGAAGCCAAAGAATGTGTCTACATAGTCTCTAACTGTACGGCCATAGTGAATGCATGCAGTTGTTATCTCTATCTTTCATGTTACAATCTGATGAAGGCTTTTAGTATCAGTGCATCGAATGAGAGACTGATTTGTAGCATGTGTCGCGGTCCACACTGTTGGCTTAATCAGAAAACAGATAAAGTATTCTGTCATTATCTCTATTTCCTCAGAGCACAGAGTCACTTATGGAGACTTAATTTCGAAAAATACGTAATTATGATCATGACATAAGTGTTTAGATGCACGTACTTTAGAGTATGGTAAGTGACTGAAATATGGACAATACATGGTCATATAATCATAAATATTAGCACTACGCTTTTAATTATACACTGTGTCTCCATATTTTTAATGTACTACTTTCAATGGATAAGAATATAAATGCAATTAACTGTGGACTTCTATAACGCAGTTTATTTTCCATAACAAAACTTCTAGATACAGTGGCAACACTGATTTAAATTGATTGGCAAATCACGCATGTGTGACAAGGTTGGGGCGAGCTACAAATCGCAGCGATATCACGTGTGAGGCCCTTTATTTTGTGTGGACTCGAACACACATCAACAAAATTTGTTTAACAATGAGAGTGATACAAGTTTTAGGTGTCATCATGGTCAGTTTTCTTGTGACAGGCTGTTCTCTTATTAAATTAATTAAAAATGCTGCATTTTGATTATTCCTCTGTGGTTTAATTTAAATATTTTACGTATTTAATGCTTGAAAATAGGCTAAATAAATAAAACGAATTGCCACACATAGTGATAGTGATGAACTCGAAAATGGCCCAGAGGGGGAGGAGAAATACCCCAAGAAATCAAAATCCCTCCCCCCCCCCCGAGAAATTCATCTCTGTTTCTATATTACATTAAAAATCAAAAGACCGGATGAATTTAAATTATCATCTGGGATGGCGTCATGTGATAACTGTTAGGCTTGTATCGTTTTGACAAATTTCAGCCATCTCATGAGCCACTGTTCCCATTGTCCAGAATCAACATGATCACTCTGAAAGAAGTAACTATCTAAATACAAAGGCTCCTGCCAACTACATACTACTACAATAACAAGCTTTCATTCTTATAATAACTTCAAATTTTTATATTTTAATAGTTAGTGGTGTAATTATGTGACATGTGGGTGGTCTTTGTCAATTCATCATATAAACAGAAGTGTTAGTGCCAAAATACAATATCAAAACAACAAACCACGATTGCTTTCTTTTCTACTGAAAGACAGTGTACTGCAGATGACAAAAGATGAGTGTGAGCTTCTTGAAGGAAATGCTAGTGAATGTGATGGTGGCTTGCTTCATGAATCTTCTGTTACTCACCCTCAGTCTTTGAACAAAAAATGTAGCTACTACTTCTAACCCATTTTTAAACCATCATCCTGAACAAAGTGTTGAACAAGAGATTAAGTACCAGCAAAAAATGGGAATGTAGGTCCAATTGGTTGTAGTCTAACTGCAACTGGGGTGGGTCTTTTTACAAACAGTGTGAAAAGCATTTAAAAATTATGTTGATGCTAGTAGTGGGACAATGGGACAAGGGGGGAGGGGGGAAGGTGGGCATCAGTCATTTTGTTAAAGCAGGTTGCCTACATCAGGGCACATATGTACTCAGGGGCAAACCTATTGTTCTCCTTTGATTGGCAGATCATTAACCTATTGTTCTTCTAAGAGGATCGTTCTTTTCCTTGACTGGTCCTTAACCTATTGTTCCCCTGACCCTCCCCCCCCCCCCCCCCTCAGGATACCTCCAGCCCTCCCCCTCGCTGATACACACTTTTGATATCAGTTTCATTGACTAATTAATTAAATGGATCAAATAATTAAATCCGTCTCTGGGAAACCCCCCCAGCCCTTCCCCTCCTGGAAATTGGCGGGAAAAAAACTCAGTTGATCGGTCATTTGGAGGGAATTCAATAGCAGTGTATGGAATATTGTTTAAACAATTTAGACTATTTATGGAATATTGTTTAATTATTTATGGCAGTCTATGGAATATAGTTTATTTATTTAGTTAAAGAATTTATCAGGGAATCGATTGCAGTGTATGCAATATTGTTTTAACAATTTACACAATGTGTGGAATATTGTTTATTTAAACAATTTATGGGATTCAAGGCAGTGTACGGAATATAGTTTATTTATTTATTTAAACGATTTTTCCAGAAATCGATCCCAACCCCCCATCCCTCCCTACCCCTTGCTGGTACAGGTACACTTTCATCTTTGAGTTATTCGAATAGCCCCCTCTCACTCTTATAAATTTGATTGACTACTTAATTAAATTGATCAATTAATTAATCCTTCCACTCTGTTAAGCCCCTCACCCCCCTCCCCACTCTCCCTCCCCTCCTCTACCTGGAAATTGGCAGTTCTGTGGCGGAGAGGAAGGATATCATGACAGGAAATGCAAGGTGCATTGTTTATTTTAAAAAACTCAGTTTGGAGCGGTTGGATTTCTCTTGCTCATCATTCACTGCTTTTTGGGAAGATGCAGGTCTTGTAAGGAGTAATTAAATCGACTACCTATCTTTTTATTCCTATTGTGCAAGGAATACCATCATGAAACACCTATCACACGTAATTAACAGTTAAAAATATTTCCATCGCGAAGCACGTGCTGTCCACTGGACTGCACAGAAAGCCACCCCACACGCTTCCAGGAATTGGCGTGGACTGGTAGCCCCTGCAAGCATGAGGTGGCGGTGTCCCTATCATACTTGACACTTGAGAAATTGCTGTTGAAACACATGTTTACCTAGTGGCTGACACATAGCTTTCATAGCTGTGGATCCAGTGCCGAGCGAGATGTTTGCATAGCAGCTCACCCTCGCAGGCGCAGCTAACAGATTGTCAGTGTTATACTGACCTCACGTGTCATGTGCCAAGTCTCCCTCTTGGAAACGGCAAAGTGAAATAGTTAATGGTGGCATTTGTTGTTGCAGGAGTTTTCGTGATGTCTCAGTTTGTCTGCGTGGAAATTCTTGTCCTAACAGGATCTGTTTACGAAAATAGCCCAGAATAATACCGAATGCATTCCCAATGGTCCTAATGAGGCACCCCATCCATCACGTGTTACCCCTCCCGGAAATCGTAGCGTTTTGCTTTCAACATACACCTCAGGAACGGTAAAAATTCGCACCACTAAAAGGCTTCAGCATGTCTGTGCATGCTTGCAAAAACACATTTTATCATAAAACATTCTACCTACGACCCATCCTCACAGCTTTACTTCTGCCAGTACCTCGTCTCCTACCATCCAAACTTTACAGAAGCTCTCCTGCGAACCTTGCCCATGAATCGTGCTTGGGTAGCTCATATGGTAGAGCAATTGCCCGCGAATGGCAAAGGTCCCGAGTTCGAGTCTCGGTCCGGCACATAGTTTTAATCTGCCAGGAAGTTTCACGTCAGTGCACACTCCGCTGCAGAGTGAAAATCTCATTGCTTGCTTGCTGTCTATGCCCATCTCCAGACTCTGGGATTACAAGAGCATATGTATTTTCAAAAGGTTTGCCAGAATATCATACCATTTACGCGATACCTCTCGATATCAAGCACAAAGCAATATGCTATCCATCGCATGCACAGTATAATTTTGAAGATATAGACTGGAAATTATTTCTCTAGAAACCCGAAGCTTTAGCGAGGTGCAGCGTGCTGTAAACCACTGAATAACTAGAAAACTACCTCGTCTGCGAAGATCTTCACGTAAAAACTCGAAAAAAATAGAGGAAACTGGTATTCCCACTCGCGAATATCGATGTCGCTCATATAACAGATTCCAAATCATCCTTATAATTTACAAAGTCAATTGAGGTGCTTCTCATGTCTAGAGAACGAGCAAAGGCGTCTTCCGCATGCTAGATACACACAACACACACCACAATCGATGTTCTCTCAATCAAATAAAGGCGGGATATGTGCAGAAGCAGTCATGGTCCAGCGCAAACACATATTCCTATTGGATCTTCTCAAATTACCACAGAGGGCACAAGCGATCACGCAGGCTGTCCAATACATAGTGAGTATTAATTCACTAGTCAGCTGTCTAGAAGGTGACATACATAAGTCAGCTACATTCCTGTACCCCAACCGGTGTTTTCATTCGGACGGCTCATTCCATTATCTGTAAACGTGAATCATTCCCGCCACAGGCCACTGCTGCCGCGTACACCTCGCACACCAGACAGAACCGTCCTAGGAAACCAGCCACATATATTACACCATTGTACTTACGATCGCAGTCTCAATTGGACGACATTCGACAATGAGCAAGGTATCTGAAACACCCCCTGCTGACGGCTGTGGCTCTGGAAATACACTCCTGGAAATGGAAAAAAGAACACATTGACACCGGTGTGTCAGACCCACCATACTTGCTCCGGACACTGCAAGAGGGCTGTACAAGCAATGATCACACGCACGGCACAGCGGACACACCAGGAACCGCGGTGTTGGCCGTCGAATGGCGCTAGCTGCGCAGCATTTGTGCACCGCCGCCGTCAGTGTCAGCCAGTTTGCCGTGGCATACGGAGCTCCATCGCAGTCTTTAGCACTGGTAGCATGCCGCGACAGCGTGGACGTGAACCGTAGGTGCAGTTGACGGACTTTGAGCGAGGGCGTATAGTGGGCATGCGGGAGGCCGGGTGGACGTACCGCCGAATTGCTCAACACGTGGGGCGTGAGGTCTCCACAGTACATCGATGTTGTCGCCAGTGGTCGGCGGAAGATGCACGTGCCCGTCGACCTGGGACCGGACCGCAGCGACGCACGGATGCACGCCAAGACCGTAGGATCCTACGCAGTGCCGTAGGGGACCGCACCGCCACTTCCCAGCAAATTAGGGAGACTGTTGCTCCTGGGGTATCGGCGAGGACCATTCGCAACCGTCTCCATGAAGCTGGGCTACGGTCCCGCACACCGTTAGGCCGTCTTCCGCTCACGCCCCAACATCGTGCAGCCCGCCTCCAGTGGTGTCGCGACAGGCGTGAATGGAGGGACGAATGGAGACGTGTCGTCTTCAGCGATGAGAGTCGCTTCTGCCTTGGTGCCAATGATGGTCGTATGCATGTTTGGCAGCGTGCAGGTGAGCGCCACAATCAGGACTGCATACGACCGAGGCACACAGGGCCAACACCCGGCATCATGGTGTGGGGAGCGATCTCCTACACTGGCTGTACAGCACTGGTGATCGTCGAGGGGACACTGAATAGTGCACGGTACATCCAAACCGTCATCGAACCCATCGTTCTACCATTCCTAGACCGGCAAGGGAACTTGCTGTTCCAACAGGACAATGCACGTCCGCATGTATCCCGTGCCACCCAACGTGCTCTAGAAGGTGTAAGTCAACTACCCTGGCCAGCAAGATCTCCGGATCTGTCCCCCATTGAGCATGTTTGGGACTGGATGAAGCGTCGTCTCACGCGGTCTGCACGTCCAGCACGAACGCTGGTCCAACTGAGCCGCCAGGTGGAAATGGCATGGCAAGCCGTTCCACAGGACTACATCCAGCATCTCTACGATCGTCTCCATGGGAGAATAGCAGCCTGCATTGCTGCGAAAGGTGGATATACACTGTACTAGTGCCGACATTGTGCGTGCTCTGTTGCCTGTGTCTATGTGCCTGTGGTTCTGTCAGTGTGATCATGTGATGTATCTGACCCCAGGAATGTGTCAATAAAGTTTCCCCTTCCTGGGACAATGAATTCACGGTGTTCTTATTTCAATTTCCAGGAGTGTAGAAATATCTGTACCATTTGTAAGAATTGACATAGTTTTCAAAGTAAAAAAAAAATCTCTCATTCCCTTTGCAGCTATCGCAGTATTCCACGTCAGATCCATACCTTCCTTATGAGTGGACATATTCATTTTCTTTGCACATGTCAGAAGACACACACACACACACACACACACACACACACACACACTTTATAAGCCTGATGCTCAAGGTGAATCTATCACGCATCCCCTACTACTAAGTATAATAATTCGCCAATAACTGATTGCTGGCGATACAAAACAATACTGAGCGAAAATCAGCGATGGGTGGACATGTCTCATAAGTTTTTCTTGCGAGTGGTACCACAGTGTCTTAGAAAGAGACAGTAACTGTCTTACAAGATGTTAAAAACACGATCGCAACGACTATGTAACTATCACTAGTCGGTCTTGGTTCTACAGGTACTCACAAGTATTGCTAACGATATCCATGTTATAAACTATACAAGCTTTATAAATCGAGGTATTGCATTACCTCCAAATGAAGTGGTTTTTCCACACAAATACTGCGACACTGAATATAGACGGTGGTCACCGGAGTCTATATCAACAGACCTAAAGAGCGGTTACACGCCACCGACGGTGTAATGTCGTAATAAAATCACCGAATTTAGAAAGTGATTCACCTAAAGAACATGGTATGAAGCCTGTATTTGCAACTCCCTCATTCTGCCGCTAGATATTTCTCCAGTATTTGTAAAGCATTCTGTCTCGATGCCACTTGAGAGGTTCTGCGATGTATCCACTGGATTTAGGCGATGGTTGACTGAGAATTATCACATACGGTCGACAGTGTGCTGATTGAGGTCGTAAGAAGTGTACACTAGCTTTTCAGATCTCTAATGTGATGCTTTACTGTAGAAACGCTGTCTGCGATTTGGAATCAAGTCTTTCCATAAAGGATTTTTTCGTTGACCAGTGTTGTAGGCAGTTTATGCAGTAAGTGCTAATTCTTCTTTTCTTATTTATTTGCTAATTATTAAATACACTTTTTGTTCACAATATGGACTTCGCAACTTCTGTTTGCACGATCATCAATACTACAATAAGACGAACAAATTTCGCCAGAATGTTCTGTCACTGACTGTGAGACCTTTGATGTCGAAAGAAAACCATTTTCAATTCAGTTCTGTAATAGAAGACAAGAGAAAAAAGAGGAAGCTACCATTTCAGGGAAACAGACCATAGGCGTTATGTACATTGGACAGTGAAATGCATTTTATCTGCACATTTAACGCTACAACTGTAAAGAAAATCGTCTTGCTGAAGGTCGAGTCGCGTAAACATATACTTTCAATTTTTACACCAGATTTGCCTAAAATTTAGTTTATTTTGTATAAAAAGGCTATGAGAAGAGTCTGAGTAGTGTTGCCAAATAAAAGTTGTTATTAATAGAGCATTAATAGTTCGAAAGAGAGGAAAACTTCTGTAACGAATATACTTCTAGATAATAGCAGAAAGATTTTGTATTTTGTGTTGAGAATCAGTACAGAAAGCTGGAATTTTGTTGACCCATAACTCGATGGAAGGTGAAGATTTAGAGGCCACAAAATGTAAAATTATATATCTCCTTACTTCAGCTTTCTTAATAACACAGTGCAACAAATTTGAACTTTGTGTCTTGCCACGAGATGAAAGTATATGTTCTTCACTAAATCACTTACGCTGACTAAGAAAATGAAATCAGAAATGATCCATTACGTAGAAATTTCTCTGGAAAAGATAAGCCACATATACCACTTTCGAGAAACTTGGAAACGACTCAGTAACAATACAGGAGGTATATGTAGTTAATTAAATACAGATCATGTAAAAGAATTATTGCTTGTATTATAAATCGCAAAATAAAATGAAAACAGTACGAGAAAGTTGAATAAAGCTTGAAATATACTTACAAATTAGAAACTTTGTCTGGAAACTTTCCGTTTGTGGGTAGATGGTGAACTTTCTTGTAGGAGTGTCCAGCAGTAATCCACCAACAGGTGTGGCGAACAACTTTCCTTATAGCACCTTTCCATGGCAGCGATATCTTGGTGAAATCACTCACCATGTCCGTCACTCCAAGATTAGGTGGGAAGAAATCCAAATGGGAATGAAGGAAATGTAATTTCAGAGACATTTTGTACCCAAGCAAGTGTTTCATCAGTTCCCTTTAATTCCCAGATATTACGTTTCCAAGAAATTGTAGCATACATCTTCAAAAGTAAGCCAAGATGACTTCTCAGTATCCGTCAGCAACTGTTCAAAGGTAATATCTGTCATCAAGTCACGGATATGAGGTCCAACGAAAGTTCCTTCTTTAATTTTTGCAATACTAATAGCAGGAAATTTAGATAGTAAAAACTGGAAACCCTGGCCATCTTTGCCCATTATTTCACAAAATTCTTCATAAAACTCGGTTTCAGACGGAGTGGTGGTAACAGCACACTGTCTTTGTCAACAAGGGGTTCATGGGACACACTTTTTTCACCAGGACTGAAACTTTCTCTGAAAGGCCACTGTTTGAGTACATAATGGTCTTTCTTAGCTCCACTATTCCAGTGACCTAAGAAACAGCAATACTTTGTGTAACCAGTCCGCATTCACAGAAGAAGCCTCAGAATTTTGAGATCACCACAGAATTTCCATTTGTGATTCGAGAAACCAGTATACTTCACGAGCAGCGTCATGTTCTCGTTGGTTTCCTTTAACCGAACGGAAATGGCCACTGGAACCGTAAGTTTCTTTTCCGTTATATAAGAGAGCAGCTCTTAGACTGTTCTTTGAGGAATCTATAAATAAGCACCATTCTTGCGGACTGTGAATCATACCAATTTTTGTAAGCAGCCCGTTCATTTCATCGCAACATAACAAACACTGTCGTTGAGAAAAAGAGGAAAGACCAAGCTGTCGTTTACGGAATGTAATACTAGTGTTTGGTTGTAACAGGTTCTTTTCTTAAAGACGAGATCTAAGTAATTCTGTTTGCCTCTTTGACAGATTTATAACGCTTACAAGGTCGTTCAGCTCTGCCTGCGACAACAGCTGTGGTCGTAGCTGTGCTGCAGATGGCGTGTCCTCAAGATCTTCATGATCTCTTGGTTTGTCACTACCATCTTGTTTTATCTTCCTGTGTCCAATACGTTGATGGTTTTGGAACTGGCAGAGAATTAGAATGCGGAACTTGGCGAACTACAGATTCCCAAATTTGGGTAAGAAACTGTGTGTTTTGATTTACCTCAGATTCCGTTTAATTTAGTTAAACAAAAGTAGCAATCTGTAATTATGTGCGGAAAATGGCATAGATGGGCTGGTTCCATGCAACCAGTCTCTTAAACAGCGGGAGCAACAGTTCTGTGGTGCCCAACACTTACCCTCATCTACCTTTGATTCAAAATACAGGGTGATTCAAAAAGAATACCACAACTTTAGGAATTTAAAACTCTGCAACGACAAAAGGCAGAGCTAAGCACTATCTGTCGGCGAATTAAGGGAGCTATAAAGTTTCATTTAGTTGTACATTTGTTCGCTTGAGGCACTGTTGACTAGGCGTCAGCGTCAGTTGATGCTAAGATGGCGACCGCTCAACAGAAAGCTTTTTGTGTTATTGAGTACGGCAGAAGTGAATCGACGACAGTTGTTCAGCGTGCATTTCGAGCGAAGTATGGTGTTAAACCTCCTGATAGGTGGTGTATTAAACGTTGGTATAAACAGTTTACAGAGAATGGGTGTTTGTGCAAAGGGAAAAGTTCTGGACGGCCGAGAACGAGTGATGAAAATGTAGCACGCAGAGAGCTGCAAATTCCACAATCAACTACGAAAAAGGTTAGTTATGAAACCTTATCGTCTGAAATTGGCTCAAGCACTGTCTGCAGCTGATAAGATTAAAAGAATCGATTTCTGTGATTTTATCCTTGCTCAAATGGAAACAGATGAATCTTTCGTTTCAAAGATTGTGTTTAGTGATGAAGCAACTTTCCACACTAACGGGAAAGTCAACCGTCACAATGTCTGTATATGGGGCACTGAGAATCCGCGGGAAACAACTCAGTATGAACGTGACTCGCCTAAAGTGAACGTTTTATGTGCCATTTCAGCCAATAAAGTTTTTGGTCCCTTTTTCTTCGAAGGTGCTACTGTAACTGGACTACAGTATCTGGAGATGTTAGAGAATTGGCTGTTCCCTCAGCTCGAACAAGAAGCACAACAATTCATATTTCAGCAGGATGGAGCGCCACCACATTGGCACTTATCTGTCCGTAACTACCTGAACGTCAACTACCCGAGGCGATGGATCGGCCGCCAGGCAGCCCGTGGCAGAGCACTTCATCACTGGCCTCCAAGAAGCCCTGATCTTACCCCCTGCGATTTTTTCTTATGGGGGTATGTTAAGGATATGGTGTTTCGGCCACCTCTCCCAGCCACCATTGATGATTTGAAACGAGAAATAACAGCAGCTATCCAAACTGTTACGCCTGATATGCTACAGAGAGTGTGGAACGAGTTGGAGTATCGGGTTGATATTGCTCGTTTGTCTGGAGGGGGCCATATTGAACATCTCTGAACTTGTTTTCGAGTGAAAAATACCTTTTTAAATACTCTTCGTAATGATGTATAACAGAAGGTTATATTATGTTTCTTTCATTAAATACACATTTTTAAAGTTGTGGTATTCTTTTTGAATCACCCTGTACAACTAATGTGCCTTTGACAATCGGTGAATTCGTATGTCTTTGAGACTTACTCGCAAACTCGCCACACACATAACGGAAAAGATTTAGTGAATTAACACACTTCCTAGACATTTCTGAGCGTAAGAAACACTTGAACACGCTCAAACAATATTCTTCAAGCTAGCGGATGTACAAACGTCAAGAATCGATATTGTGTGATCTCATAGTGAGATAGTCGACTGGTAGATACTCTGAAACTTCGTGGCAGATTAAAACTGTGTGCTGGACCGAGACTCGAACTCAAGACCTTTGCCTTTCGCGGGCAAGTGCTCTACCATCTGATCTACCCAAGCACGACTCACGCCCCGTCCTCACAGCTTTACTTCTGCCAGTACCTGAGTTCGAGTCTTGGTCCGGCACACAGTTTTAATCTGCCAGGAAGTTTCATATCAGCACACACTCCGGTGCAGAATGAAAATCTCATTCTGTTGGATACTCTATTTACGGATGCAACTGCAACTTCCCTTTGCCTACCCCAAGTGGCTAACTCCCCCTCCATTCTCTACTTCCATAATGCCCGAATGAAAAGGCACCACGCATTCATATAATATGATAGGCCCAGCCGGCCAACGGATCCACCACCTTCAGTAAGGATGTACAAATACGTCCGTCACCCTGTGGGAATCTCAGAGAGCGAACATGGAGAAAATGGGCGGGGACTGTGGATAGTTGGTGCTCGATAGAAATGTGGATCGGCCGTGAGGCGTGTCGAGGCAGTCCGCGCTGTTGCGACAACCCTGTGTCCCGGACGGCGCAGTCGTTAACACACCTGTCTCCTAAGCAGGAGATCCCGTGTTCAAATCCTGGTCCGGTACACATTTTCTCTCGTCGCCGCTGATTCCGCGTAATGCCCCCATGCAGCTGACAGCAGTGATCCCCCCCCCCTTTCCTTTAAGTTCTTCCCCTCTCTACCCTCAATTTACATATAATGAATAACACAGCCAAGCGCAGATAAAATTGCGTTTCGAGAAGAAAGTTTAGGTGATAGCGAACAGTGTTTTTCACCATTGTCATCAGGGCCCTGAACTATGTAACAAACACATATTTTTGTTTTGGAGGAAATTAAACTGTCGCACTATGTAGTCAACGCTTTCTGATGTATTCTGCTTCGTGCCTAAGCACGTTGACTGCCGTGTAGCCGCCAGCTGCCTCACCAGGCGACTCTGCTGCGCCCCCGGCGGCCTCGTGAAGTCACTTCAGTATCTGAATTGGATTTAGGTACAATCACAAAGCGTAAACTTCTATTTTGTGTAAAAGAGGGTGAGATGGAGGAAGGCGTATATCACTTGCAATAATAGCATTTATTGATGTATTTATTTTTTGAGGAATCGTCGTACCGAACATGTATTGAGGTGACAAAAGTCATGGGATTCCTCCTAGCATCTGTAGGAACTCCTTTTGCCCGGCGTAGTGCAGCATCTCGACGTAGCATGGACTCAACAAGTCACTGGAAGCCCCTGCATAAATATTGAGCTATGCTCCCTCTACAGCCGTTCATAATTGTGAAAATGTTGGTGATGCAGGATTTTGCATACGAACTGACATTCGGGCGATCTGGGTGGCCAAACCACTCGCTCGAATTGTCCAGAGTGCTCTTCAAAGCAATCGTGCACAACTGCGTCCCGGTGACATGGCGCACTGTCATCCATAAAAATTCCATCATTGTTTGGGAACGAGAAGTACACGAATGACTGCAAATGGTCTCCAAGTAGCCAAACATAACCATTTCCAGTTAATGCTCGGTTCATTTTGACCGAAAGATCCAGTCAATTCCATGGAAACACGGCCACACCATTATGGATCTAGCACCAGCTTTCACAGTGCCTTGTTGACAACTTGGGTCCATGGTCCATGTAAACACAGTCCACACCATTATGGATCCACCATCAGCTTGCACAGTGCCTTGTTGACAACTAGGGGTCCATGGTTTCGTGGGCTCTGCGCCACACTTGAAACCTATCATCAGCTCTTACCAACTGAAATCGGGACTCACGTGACGAGGCCACGGTTTTCTAGTAGTCTAAGTGTAACCGAAATGGCCGCGAGCCAAGAAAAAGCGCTGCTGGCGATGTTGTGCTGTTAGCGAAGACACTTTCGTCGGTCGTCTGCTGCCATAGCCCATAACGCCAAATTTCACCGCACTGTCCTAACGGGTAAGTTCGTCGTACGTCCCACATGGATTTCTGCGGTTATTTCACGCATGTTAGCGTCCATAATCATGTAGGAAAGATTTTCACATGACTCCCGTGAGTACAAATGACAGCTCCGCCAATGCACTGCCTGTTTACACCTTGTGTACGCCGTACTTCCCCCATCTGTATACACTGAGTTCAAAAAGTAGTCGTCTAGTTGCAATTTTTTTAACTAAGTCTATGCCTCGTGAAAGGGAACATAAAATGTGAACATCCAGTCATATGCAACGAACCTTGGTAAGTCATTTTTATTGATGGACAAGGAAATAAATACATCCATAGCGATAGCAAATTTGAATGGAGAATTTATTCAAGGGCTACTTCAAAAAGTATTCGTCCACTCATTTTTGTAATTGCAATCTGAAAATATGATTTCAATTAATATTTAGTGGGGTTTCACTTTGCAGTTTTACTGCTTGTAGTCGTCTGGGCATCGACTTGAACAAGTTTGCCGTCAGACAGGCTGGAATTTTGTTCCATTCGTCTTGAAGTGCTTCTTTTAGGTCTCCCTTGTTAAAAATGTGTCTTCTCCTGTTGCTATCTTCCAGTACTTTCCAAAGGTGTTCAATAGTATTAATGTCTGGGCTGTGAAGAGGGGTGTTAAGCTGTACAGGAGCCACAGCCTTGTACACAGAGCCGTACGATTTGGGTCGTAATCTTGTCGAAAAATGTAATTTCCTTGCAGACCTAATTTTCCGGCGCTAGGACTCAGATTGTCCTTTAAAATGTTGATATACATATGGTGATCCATAGTACCTTCTATGAAATGAAATTTTCCAACACCTGCAGCACTCATACAGCCCCACACCATCAAGAAGCCACCACTGTGTTTAGAAGTTGGCACAAGATTGCGTGGCAACATCTCGGCATTCTTCTTACGCCACACCATTCATCTGCCATCCGACCCGAATAAGTTATATTTACACTCATCAGAAAATATTACTCTAATCCGAAGTCTTCCTTTTTGAATCTATGTTCCATCGCAAAATGCAGACGTTTCTTTCGATTCTGTTCACTGACCCAAAATTTCTTGCGCGCTGCCCGGCCGTGATACCCATACGTTTTAAAGATATTTCTGATTTTATTGGCACAAACCTTCTTTCGCCTGGACTCTAACTCCCCAGCCAACTTAGGAGCGCTGGTTTTAGGTTTCTTCTTCATTTCCCTCACGATAAATCTCACGTCTGCATCAATCAAAGTGTGAGGGCGTCCGGTACGTGGTTGGTTTCTTAATGATTTTGTTGCGCAAAATCGACCTATTATCTTCTGAACCGTCGCTCTAGCTCTACCGACTACTTTAGAAGTCTCGTAAGAAGATTTACACTCATTATCTAAGCACAGAATAAGTTTCCTTTCGATCAGCGTCGTGTCACTACCCTTACGGTCCATGGCGCTAATTGCACTGTATCGGCTCCATTCAGAACCAGACCAAGCGATAGAGTGGAGCCGCGCACAGTTGACTCTAGTGTGTGCCGTGGGTCAGCGTTATACACTCATGCTCTTAAATTAAGGATAATTGCAGAATGTGGCACCCCACAGCGTGGTACTACACAAAATTGGCGCTAATAGTATAGGCACACAGAGCACACACACAACACAGATCTGTAAGGCCACGGTATTGGTGATAAGTTGAGAAAGCCGTCCCGAAACATATGTGCTACAAAACACCACTGTTTCCTGCGCATGTACCCCAACATCAATATGGGATATGATCACCATGCACACGTACACAGGCCATACAGCAGGTTAGCATACTCTGGATCAGGTGATCGAGCTGCTGCTGGGGTATAGTCTCCCATTCTTGCACCAGTGCCTGTCGGAGCTCCTGAAGTGTCCTTGGAGTTTGAAGACGTGCAGCGATACGTCGACCGAGAGCATCCCAGACGTGCTCGATGGAGTTTATGTCTGGAGAACAGACAGGCCACTCCATTAGCCTGATATTTTCTGTTTCAAGGTACTCCTCCACGATGGCAGCTCGCTGGAGCCGTACATTATCATCCATCAGGATGAAGGTGGGACCCACTGCACCCCTGAAAAGGCGGACATACTGGTGCAAAATGACGTCCCGATACACCTGACCTGTTACAGTTCCTCTGTCAAAGACATGCAGGGGTGTACGTGCACCAATCATAATCCCACCCCACACCATCAAACTATGACCTCCATACAGGTCCCTTTCAAGGACATTAAGGGGTTGGAATCTGGTTCCTGGTTCACGCCAGATGAAAAGCCGGCGAGAATCACTCTTCAGACTATACCTGGACTCATTTGTGAACATAACCTGGGACCACTGTTCCAATGACCATCTACTGTGTTCTTGACACCAGGCTTTACGGGCTCTCCTGTGACCAGGGGTCAGTGGAACGCACCTTGCAGGTCTCCGAGTGAATAAGCCATGTCTGTTCAGTCGTCTGTACATTGTGTGTCTGGAGACAACTGTTCCAGTGGCTGTGGTAAGGCCCCGAGCAAGGCTACCTGCAGTACTCCGTGGCCGTTTGCGGGCAATGATGTTGAGATATCGGTCTTCTTGTGGGTTTATACACTGTGGACGTCCCGTATTGTAGCGCCAGGACACATTTCCTGTCTGCTGGAATCGTTGCCATAATCTTGAGATCACACTTTGTGGCACACGGAGGGCCCGTGCTACGACCTGCTGTGTTTGACCATCCTCCAGTCGCCCTAGAATTGTACCCCTCATAACGTCAACAATATGTGTTCTTTGAACCATTTTCAACACACAGTCACCATTAACACGTCTGAAAACTCTGCACACCTACTCGCTGCACTGTACTCTGACACACACCTCTGCGTATGTGGACTGCTGCCAGCACCATTGGGAGACAACCGGAGGTCAAATGCACCGCATGGTCATACCATGAGTTAGACGAATACTTTTTTCACTCACTATGTACAGATTCATATCCCATCACTTTTGTCACCTCAGTGTATATGAATGTCAGAATGTTCCAGTGATTTCTATATAATATAGAGACTCGAAACTTCATACGTATTACGAATTAAATTCCGACAAAACAGCAAAGAAACGCCGTTTTCCAAAGCTTATACACAGCAACTTTGGAAAGATCTATAGGAGGGCGAGGTATTTGGTAATCAATGAAAAAAAAATATTTCGATAGTTCGATAGCTTTCGGGCTACGACGTCGTAAATTTAAATCTTTTTGGCGCACAGGAAACTTGCGCCTGTATAAGTAAGGATTAACATAACTCTAGCTCTAATTACAAATTAGGTAGAGCTTTCTGACATTCTTAGAGAGGTCATAGGGATCCATGCCATACGAGAATTTAAGATAAAAGTGCACTGATGGCAAAAGTAAAGTCGCGTGGCACGATTGGCTGGGAGACCGCGAAAGGCAGGGTCACCTGTCTAACAGGAAAGGTGTTTCCTATTCTTAGCGCACACAGGCACCTTTCCTTCGTATAGTGTGTTAAGTGTATCTGGCAAGTATAGATGACTGTAGTGCGAGAGTGTGAAGTGTCATGTTTACATAGCTTACTCCTCTCGAAGAGCATCAAAGAGGCTGCCGAGCCTAACGTCCCCATCTGGGAGGATCACCACCGTTGCAGGCCCTCACTTCATCAGACACTGAAGACAGGTTTGGACCTTAATCCAGGACGTTGCCACAAAGTCTTGTGATCAGGAATTTTATTGAGGAAATTTAGTTTTTTTTCTGTCTCAGTTGCAGGAATATATGATTTTTGATGCAGTGGTTACCGATTTCTGGCTGAGACGACCACTCTCAAAACACACACCTAAAAATTACAAAGTACACGTCATACAACAATGTTTACATATAGTATGCATGTCTATATTACAGGTATTATATACAGGGTTATTACAAATGATGGAAGCGATTTCACAGCTCTACAATAACTTTATTATTTGAGATATTTTCACAATGCTTTGCACACACATACAAAAACTCAAAAAGTTTTTTTAGGCATTCACAAATGTTCGATATGTGCCCCTTTAGTGATTTGGCAGACATCAAGCCGATAATCACCATGGCGCAGCATGTCCCCATCAATAAGTTCGAAAGCATTGTTGATGCGAGCTCGCAGTTCTGGCACGTTTCTTGGTAGAGGAGGTTTAAACACTGAATCTTTCACATAACCCCACAGAAAGAAATCGCATGGGGTTAATTCGGGAGAGCGTGGAGGCCATGACATGAATTGCTGATCGTGATCTCCACCACGACCGATCCATCGGTTTTCCAATCTCCTGTTTAAGAAATGCCGAACATCATGATGGAAGTGCGGTGGAGTACCATCCTGTTGAAAGATGAAGTCGGTGCTGTCGGTCTCCAGTTGTGGCATGAGCCAATTTTCCAGCATGTCCAGATACACGTGTCCTGTAACGTTTTTTTCGCAGAAGAAAAAGGGGCCGTAAACTTTAAACCGTGAGATTGCACAAAACACGTTAACTTTTGGTGAATTACGAATTTGCTGCACGAATGCGTGAGGATTCTCTACTGCCCAGATTCGCACATTGTGTCTGTTCACTTCACCATTAAGAAAAAATGTTGCTTCATCACTGAAAACAAGTTTCGCACTGAACGCATCCTCTTCCATGAGCTGTTGCAACCGCGCCGAAAATTCAGAGCGTTTGACTTTGTCATCGGGTGTCAGGGCTTGTAGCAATTGTAAATGATAAGGCTTCTGCTTTAGCCTTTTCCGTAAGATTTTCCAAACCGTCGGCTGTGGTACGTTTAGTTCCCTGCTTGCTTTATTCGTCGACTTCCGCGGGCTACGCGTGAAACTTGCCCGCACGCGTTCAACCGTTTCTTCGCTCACTGCAGGCCGACCCGTTGATTTTCCCTTACAGAGGCATCCAGAAGCTTTAAACTGCGCATACCATCGCCGAATGGAGTTAGCAGTTGGTGGATCTTTGTTGAACTTCGTGCTGAAGTGTCGTTGCACTGTTATGACTGACTGATGTGAGTGCATTTCAAGCACGACATACGCTTTCTCGGCTCCTGTCGCCATTTTCTCTCACTGCGCTCTCGAGCACTCTGGCGGCAGAAACCTGAAGTGCGGCTTCAGCCGAACAAAACTTTATGAGTTTTTCTACGTATCTGTAGTGTGTCGTGACCATATGTCAATGAATGGAGCTACAGTGAATTAATGAAATCGCTTCAATCATTTGTAATATTCCTGTACATACCTTGTTATTAACTGTAACTATTCATATAATGGCAATGGCAAACTACCTCAGCTAGGACCTTGCCTAGTCGGCGGTGCGGGTCTCCTGCATCGTCCCCTACGCTCCTCGGAGTATGGGATCTCATCATCATCATCATCACCTCTAGCCGGCCGGAGTGGCCGTGCGGTTCTAGGCGCTACAGTCTGGAACCCAGCGACCGCTACGGTCGCAGGTTCGAATCCTGCCTCGGGCATGGGTGTGTGTGATGTCCTTAGGTTAGTTAGGTTTAATTAGTTCTAAGTTCTAGGGGACTGATGACCTCAGAAGTTAAGTCCCATAGTGCTCAGAGCCATTTGAACCACAAATAGCATCTGTAGAGAAAATAAGACTATGGGCAACAACTATTCTCATTGATAAGTTAGCCTGTGTGTCTACTGTTGCACCCGAATGACACAACCAGACCTGATAAATATTACATTCGGTAGTCAACAGGATCACCTTAGGAGGTTTCGTCCTCATAAATAAGCGTATGTGCATATGGCTGCTTATTGTTATTCTATGGTGCTGCCGCACCCACTGTCATTTATTGATAACTTTTTGAAAAAGTAGAAAAATATCAAATGTTAGCAATTTTGTTTTAAAAAATAACGTAGCGCCCAAAGAAAAATATCAATTTTGCATTACAGGAAATTTTAACAATTTTGTTTTACAGAATAACATAGCATCCAAATGAACCAGGCACACAGTTTGACTTTCTGTAGAGAAGTTATTCGAGCCCTTTTGCACCATATTGTATGATTAGTTACAGTTAATAACAAGGTTTATAACCATAGAAGTAGAGACCGGATTATATGTATTTCCATGTTGAATATGCATTTGAATATTTGGCTCCTTTTCACCGATTATTGCATATTGTAACTAAAAACTAGGGACGATGCATATTTTCGCTCTATGTTCACAATATTTTAAAAATTTTGACGGATGGTCTCTATCTCGATCTAATTTTGATGTCTCGCGGATTGATCGCGACCTATAACTGCGTGCAATCGCTAACAGAGAGGTCACTGCCTAGTGAAATAATTACAGAAAAGGAACATACAGACAGAGTCAATACTCCTAAGCCCGAGCCCCCAGTTAATCCCCTCCGCTGTCATACCGTACGCGTCGGCAACAATTATAAATTAAACTACGCAAGCATTTAGTCAAACGTCTATTGTTTCGGTCTAACTTTATGTTTACTTGTACACAGTTGAACATGTTTACGCCGTGTAGTGTGTACGATGTTGAGTGCCATGCCTCTCGAAAAAAGAAGCATCGTTTCGTGGATAGCTGACAAACCTGGGACATTTATACATGACGGAATTGTTTTATACTGTATTGTCGAGCTTGTGAGAAAAACATTTCGCGCAAAAAAAGGGTTTCAAACAGCCCAGCATGTCAAGACAAGTCTTCATATCGTAGGAATGAAGAAGGAACAACAACTTCTGACAATAGCAAGTTGCAGTAAGAGGGATTTGTGCAAAGGTAACCAAAAAAGTCGGAATAATATGGATCTATATGAAGCATTGATTGCAAGCAATATTCTTCTTCACAAACTTACAAACCCTATCCTCAAGGGCTTTCTGCGCAAATATTGCATAAATCAATTTACGGAAATGTTCTGGAAGAAATAAGCACTGAGCTCAAGGACAGCATTTCTGGATTTCAGTTGACGAAACTACAGACACTTGTGACTGTTACATTGCAAATTTAATGGTTGATGCTTTAAAAGAAGAGCCTTCTTCTTTCCATTCTACGATCGCCAGATTTGTGTTTGAGAGTATTAGAAAAATATTTCCAGAATCTTCTGCAGATGAAATGGCGTTTGTGTTTATTCATAGGCTGCTCCCTATATGATCAAAGCAGGAAAAGCCCTCCGAGTATTTTACTCCAATATGATTTATGTGACGTGCTCTGCTCAAGTAGTACAACGCCTTGCTAAATAAGTACGTTTCACTTTTGTGAACCTGTGAATCTAAACAAACTGATTTCCTCCACAAAGAAAGTGTTTCTAAAGGCTCCTGCTACTAGAAAAATGTAAAATAAATTGTAAATGATGCTTTGGTCCAATAGTGTTAATTATGTGTTCATAATTGTATGTTGTTTTTTTTTTTTTTTTTTTTTTTTTAAATAAAATATTACGGAGTTTCTGAGCGGTGGCTTTGCGTGCGATGTATCTCGAAGTTTGTCCTGTACATATCGACTGTTTCGCTGCGACTCACTTGCATTGCATCCGCTTGTTAACGCAAAGAAGGAACAATTGTTGAAACACGGTATGCGTCCCCATTTTGCAAATTTTTAGAACATAATCCCAGAAAGGCCCCTTCCTAACCTCTCCCAGAAACTATTCAAGAAATGATATCAGCGTTCTAAATATACCGATTTTTCGCGTGGCCGGCTCTCTTCCTCTTAAATGATAATCACAGGTTCGACTCTGAGATACAACGCACACAGTAACTACCATGTTTTTTTATTATTTTATCTTGCACATTTCGACGCTTTTCATGCATTTTTTAACATTTTTCATGCATACTTGCATACATAAGTTAAGGTTTTTATGATATAATCCGGCCTCCACATATAAGTAACTGTAAATTGAATACGCATACTCTATGTACACATTGTTGTACGATTTATACTTTGTAATTTTCAGCTTGTGGTTTGAGAAATGGGAGTGTCAGCCCGAAATCTTGAACCACAACAGCAAACATTGTATATTCAAGCAACTGAAACGGGCGAAATAAGCAAATAAACTATTAAATTTCCTCTTTACTGAACTGTTGCAGACCTACCATCCTGAGGCCGTATGCCCCGAATCAGCAGCAATCTTATGCCACCACCCCTTCTCTCCTTTACGGAAAGGCAAAGGGGAAGTTGCCAACAGCATGTAACGTATCTGGGGGCTACCCTCCTAGTACCAGCACGGTGTTGTTTAACTTCGAGGGTCTGACGTCAACCGATCTTTTCAACGAGGCAAGGCCGTTGGCCGCACTTACGGTGCCCGCAACTGTTCCGTTGCAAGCTGCTGTAGGTAAAGACTCGCGCGATTAATAAAGGGAAGTGAACACGACGAATCGTGAGTCAGATGTGGGAATCCAATCACATTGCTCGTTCGTAATTTCCAATGCTTCTTAAATGAAGCTAGCTGATATTTTGCTCAAGCTGAGTTATTAGATCATACCCTAGCCTGAACCTGGGAAATCGCGATTTGTACCGAAAAAATAGCCAAATATTTGCAACAACCAGGTTTATAAGACCGAGCGATTCTTAAAGGCTATCGTATACTGTTACGCAGGTGCCTACCACCAATTACAGCGAAAAGCCCGCAACAGAAGAGCCGTGAACACCTGACAACTATAGCTGAGTTTTAGATTTTTTTCGACATTTTAGTAGGAGACTTTCTACCGCCGCGCAGAGAGGAGTGTCGTAGCGTCAGCTAGCGGACAGAACTTAGAGCGACTACGTCGCAAGTTCGGGCCCTAAAACGCTGCCTGCCAGCTCATTTAAATCAGACTTCAAACTGCAGTAGTGCTTAAAACGCTTAAGTGACATTGTTTCATACCTCGAACCAAACTGGTGCAGTATACTGATGGAGCGAACGATGTAAGACAAGAAGTAGTATTGAGATCCACAATTAGGCTACATATCGCTGCATACTTGATTCTCCCACGGCTTTCGTAATCTCGGCATAATGCCAGACAAGTCGTTCGGCCGTAGATAATTAGGGCTGCAGTTTCATTAAAGAAACGAACCTATTTTTGGTCCGATGGTAAATCAATGCTGTGAATTCACTGCACAATTTGTCACCGTTTACTTTTGTACGATGGTCATTTACAATATATATGACTATTAAAAGTCACTCATCTTTCATGCTCAGGACAGGTACCACTTATTTAAGGAGTTTAGGTGCTCTGATAAAACGTTAGCAGCATGTTTACTAAATTTCTCCTGTTCCGATTCTTTCAGTCTCTTCAAATTTTACATTTACATTAAAACGAAAAAACACAATCTTTCAACATGGATTCATGGTTTTTCAAAAATTCTAAAATGTCGAGTCTGTAAGTTGCGTTTTCCGTTTTTCAAGGTAAAATAGTTATGTATTAACTGCAAATAAAAAAAAGGGAATTGACCATTCATCTTCTTCGTCCACGCCTTCCACGAAAGTTCATATTAAAGAGTTGGTCTCTTTTCGTCTTTAGCTTCAACTATATTACTATTTAAAAAATTAAAATTTTGAAAAACTGAATAATGTTTTCCAAAGTTCACTGCTGTATTGTCTTCACCGACACTTGATATATTAGAGACTTGTAAACTGTCTTCATCTAAAATAAACTTAAGTTTTCCCAAAATAGCATCAGCTGTTTCATTACTATCGTCATAGAAGCTTAATAATTTCTCTTTCACCCCAGTTCACCCAGGAAAATATTTTATCGAGACAGGAAAGCACTTAACAGCATATTACCTCAATTGAACATATCTGTCGAAACAGAGAAAATGTGCTATTTTTTAATTAATTTACTACGAGTTCCACTGAATGCCAAGCCAACAGATTTTGCACTAGCATCTCACACCTTCTGCAGTAAAGCCCACATGAAGTTTTGCACTTCGAGTCTATGAAAATTGTGTTTCCTACCTTAATGCCACACACAGTGATTCACAAAAGTACCGTCCAGTATCCTTGGCATTGATGTGTTGTAGAATCTTAGACTATATTCTGAGATCAAACATAATGAGGTAACTTGAACAGAATGACCTCCTCAATACCAACCAGCACGGATTTCGAAAACATCGATCATGTGTAACCCAACCCGCACTCTTCTCACAAGACATACTGAAAGCTTTCGACAAGGGAACCAGGCAGATACAGTATTCCTTGATTTCCGAAAAGCATTTGACTCAGTACCGCACTTTCGCTTATTGTAAAAATACGGTCATGTGGGGATCAAGCGAAATTTGTGATTTGATTGAGGACTTTTTGGCAGGAAGGACACAACATGTTATCTTGGATAGAGAGTCATCGTCAAATGTGGAAGTAACGTCGGGTGCAGATGGTGCAGTACTACCTAAAAGAAGCTTCATAAATATTAAGTTAGATAAGACATCAACGTGGTGCAGAGATAGGCAACCTGCTCCAAATGTTCAAAAATGTAAAATTTTGCACTTCACAAAACGAAAAAAACCTCGTATACTATGACTATAATATCAAAGGCCTGTGAAATGGAATGATCACATAGATTCAGTCGTGGGAAAAGCAGGCAGTAGACTTCGGTTTATTGATAGAATACTGGGGAACTGCAATCAGTCTACAAAGGAGATTGCTTGCATATGACTCGTACGACCGGTTGCAGAATATTGCTCAAGTGTGTGCGACCCGTACCGAGATATTGAACGTATACAGAGAAGGGCAGCATGAATGGTCGCAGGTTTGTTCAATCCGTGGGAGAGTGTCACAGAGATACTGGGTCTAGTTTAGCAGGGGATGCAACCCGTCGGCTTTGACCAATGACGTCAGAATTAGCCAGAGAGAATGTATTACAAAGATGAAAGGGGTGAGAAGAATGTTCAGAAACAAAGGAATGCAAGAGAGATAAACTGTACTTCACATATATAAGAGGCAGTGGTATTTTCACGTTAACGATATCGCGTGTTTGTATCTTAGTATTTCTCCGCAAAATACAATGGAAAGAAATGAATGAAATATATTACTAGCAAAGAATACATCACGTTACATGTATGTCAGTTGTATCTCGAAACTCTTTCGAACTGTGTAGCTTAAGTGCAGTACGGGATACAAGTTCAGAGTACGTCGATTTCTTAGTTTCAACTAGCATTGCTGTCCTGTTGTTCACTTGAACTATGTATCCCCTGCTTCACTAAACCGTAAATGAAACACCGGATACAAATTAAAAGCTCATTCGAAGTGTGTTGCTGAAGTACAGTACGGAATAGGAGTTTGTCGTAAGTCGATTTCTTCGTTTTCACTAGCATTACTGTCCTGTTCTTCACTTGAACGATGTATCCTTCGCTTCAGAAACCCTAAGTGGAACACGGGATACAAATTGTAGATGTGTTGTTTATTTCGTCTCCGCTATTACTAACAGTCTTTTCTTACGTACATATCAGTACTACTGATGACAGAAGGACCTACGTATGTAATATATGTATACCAGACTTCCGTTGACCTCTATATATGTACACTGGTAACGAAAAGGTGGAAATAGACGTGAGTTACATTTGCAACCTGTACCTCAATTGAACTACACGGAGACAAGAAGACGACACATGTACAATTTGTATCCCCTACTTCACTATGGGGTACAGTTCTCTTGTTGCCTTGGACGCTAATAGTATCCCATTCGTTACTTGAGCTATATAGCTATACGCAACATTTGTATCTTGCTCGCCAATTGACATATAGTCAGTGTAAAGGCGAAGTGAAGGACGGGATACAAATTTTAGTTGTGTCGTCTGTGTTAAGGCGAAGTGAAAGACGGGATACAAGTTGTAGTTGTGTCAGGGGTTTCGCCTGCAAAATAACAAGTACACATTCGAAAATGTCGTACTGATACTAGTGCTGGGAAACGAAAGAAGATCGACAGCTGAGAAATTTCTATTACGTACTTCACAACACGAAATTACACCTACTGGTGGAATAAAACAGTGAAATATGTCAAAATAGTGAAATACAGTGAGAGGAGCTAATGGGAAAGTGAACTTATAACACGGAAATATCGAGGAATAACCGTAGCTCGCCTACACAGACAGTAACGAAAATTACATACCCACAAACAGACAAATCCATTCCTATAAACGAAAATAAGACACTAAAAATTGTTCTACAACAACAAACTAATACTCCAAATTACCTCAATATCATTACGAATAATTATTTTAATGTACGATGATAGCGCTTAGCCGGAACACAGAACTGCTTTATTATCTATGCCTCGAAGTAAAGACATTACTGTCTATGACTAATGTATGACGTCATTGGTCAAACCCGACGGGTTGTATCCCCTGCTTCACTAGGCCCGAGATACTGAAGGAACTGAACTGGAAGACTCTTGAAAATAGGCGTAAACTATCCCGAGAAAGTCTAAAAGTTTCAAGAACCAGCTTTAAATGATTACTCTAGGAACGTATTACAGACCGCTAAGTATCGCTCACATAGGGACTGAGAGGATAAGATTAGAATAATTACTGCACAATCATTCATCCCGCGCTCCATAAGTGAATGGAACAGGAAGAAACCCTACTAACTTGTACAGTGGGGCATACCCTCTGCCATGCACCTCACGGGTGGTTTCTAGAGTATAGATGTAGGTGTAGATGTAAACATAATTATTATTATGCATAACTCCGAGATAGCCTACACAAGTCAGTGTTCGGCTGCTAAAACTTTAATGCCAATACAAGAACGTTTTACGTGAAAAAAATTTGCGATCGGTTTACTCTTGAAAGTTGATGCAAGAGAAAGCCTATTTTTCTCTTGATAAACGCTTTCTCATGGCCCCAATATCCCACTAGTTATTGAAAAGGAAGCAGGACGCACTGTAACTTCGCCATCCCTTCGTCATCACCTTTAGCTAACCAACTTTTTAGCTGCTCATCCTCTAACCATTCATTGGGAAACGAGACCATTCTTTCCACTTTCTTCTTTCGGGTTTCATTCTGATTGTTGTAACTGTCGTCACTACATTCATTTCCACTGATATTTGTATTTACACTTAATCTACTCCGTATTTAAAATATGAATCGGACTTCGAAAACCTTAAAATCACCGCAATATTGATGATATTTTGCTCTTACGGAGCAGCGAAAGTACGAAACATGGAAATACACCTTCATTCGATTACTACTAAGTACAACACCATTAAGAAAAAGATTGTTTCGTTGCTCTCACGTGTATTTTAGTCATTGTCTTAGGCAAGAAAGAATTATATGACTTACTTAAGAACACGAAACTATAGATTATACAATATGATATAGTAAAAGTAAACCAGGGGAGTAGATTCTTCAGATGGTCCCGTATTACTCATTTAGGGAATTGGGACAGTTATAAAGGAGTACGGACAATCGCTGGTGTTACACAACTGAACAAAAATCATGTCTGAGGAACTGCCAAGAAATGTAAATTATTTATATATTTCCAAGTAGTGTCTCTCGTGAAAACCGACAATTAGTACAACAAATTTGTTGACCAAGGATTTTTATGCAATATAGTGTTATTTACCCGCAATAGCGTACGTAGATCTATGCCATTTGATGCTGAAAAGTTTACAACTTTCTTTCGTGAAATGAACTACATCCTAGAAGAGAAACAAACGCGTGCTTACCTCGCTGAACTGGTAAGACATGTTGTCGTTTGTTGCAAAATATCCTTCTTAAAGGTATAAGCTCTCACAAGTCACAGTTTTTCCCGACACCCAAATAAAATCAGACCTTCTATCTTACAATAAAAAATCACTAAATGCCAAAAATAAAAATAATAGTCAAAAAACTCTTCGCTTTGACTACAACAAAATCTATAGTCAGAGATTATTGTGCAAAAGAATACGCCATTCACGGAAACTTAAAGAAAAAAAATATTCTGCGATTGCAGTTTAGATTCGTCGTAGACCAAGGAAGTTAGAATATTTGGTAATTTCGAAGAATGATTGCCTCTCGAAGTCGCGTAGTCCAAACGATACATATCGAACGTGCGATCCTAAATCAATAACGCGACTCTGGCGGCGGGCGTTATGATCAATTACTTGTGATCGTCATTTTTATTTGTTTTCCGTCGTTCCCTTAGTTGCTCTAAGTTACACACCTCCGCGAATTAATGGCAAAAAGGGAATTGTTCCCATAGCGCACACATCACATGAACTTTGGCATGATGACAACACCGACAACAAATAAGGTAAGTCGTCTCCTTTGTAATTACAAGTACTGTATTTTTGTAACGCTCTTGTTTTGTCGTTGCTTTAGTGACAATCGTAAGCATACTCACAACTCCCGCCACCAGAGTCGCGTGATGGATTTACGATCGCACGTTCGATATGCATCGTTTGGACCACGCGACTTCGAGAGGCAATCATTCTTGGAAATTACCGAATATTTTGAAAAACCAACTCTGTTAAGGGGATTTAATTCTAGCCTTCTTGATTTTTATAACATGTTGTATGTAGAACTCTGGTCTCTGAGCATAAAAATTCATCGTATGTGTTGATTCGTATCGTGAGTATCGATAGCTGTATTATTATTAGGCAAGAAGTTTCCATATTGTGTACTGTGATTAGGGATTATTTACTTATTCCTGGTTATAAACCGTTATTCAATTTCTGTAACAGTGTCTGAAGCAGAGAAATATCAGCTCGCACGATACTACAATACTTCATTGAAAGATGCCACAAAATCAGAGTAATCTCTTCCTACAAACAAATTGACAATGTTGATTGGAATACTCTCTTTCAAATTCTGAAGGTGGCAGGGGTAAAATACTGGCAGCGAAAGCCTATTTACAATTTGTACAGAAAGCAGATGGCAGTTATAAGAGTCGAGGGACATGAAAGGGAAGCAGTGGTTGGGAAGGGAATGAGACAGGGTTGTAGCCTATCCCCGATGTTATTCGATCTGTATATTGAGCAAGCAATAAAGGAAACAAAAGTAAAGTTCGGAGGAGGAATTAAAATCCATGGAGAAGAAATAAAAACTTTTGAGGTTCACCGATGACGTTGTAATTCTGTCAGAGACAGCAAAGGACTTGGAAGAGCAGTTGAACGGAATGGACAGTGTCTTGATAGGAGGGTATAAGATGAACATCAACAAAAGCAAAACTAGGATAATGGAATGCAGTCTAATTAAGTCGGGTGATGCTGAGGGAATTAGATTAGGAAATGAGACACTTAAAGTAGTAAAGGAGTTTTGCTATTTGGGAAGCAAAATAACTGATGATGGTCGAAGTAGATAGGATATAAAATGTAGACTGGCAATGGCAAGGAAAGCGTTTCTGAAGAAGAAAAATTTGCTAACATCGAGTGTAGATTTAAGTGTCAGGAAGTCGTTTCTGAAAGTATTTGTATGGAGTGTAGCCATGTATGGAAGTGAAACGTGGACGATAAATAGTTTAGACAAGAAGAGAATAGAAGCTTTCGAAATGTGGTGCTACAGAATAATGCTGAAGATTAGATGGGTAGATCACATAACTAATGAGGAGGTATTGAATAGAACTGGGGAGAAGAGGAGCTTGTGGCACAACTTGACTAGAAGAAGGGTTCGGTTGGTAGGACATGTTATGAGACATTAAGGGATCACCAATTTAGTATTGGAGAGCAGCGTGGAGGGTAAAAATCGTAGACGGAGGCCAAGAGATGAATACACTAAGCAGATTCAGAAGGATGTAGGCAGAAGTAGGTACTGGGAGATGAAGAAGCTTGCACAGGATAGGGTAGCAAAGAGAGCTGCATCAATCCAGTCTCAGGACTCAAGACCACAACAACAACAACAAACAAATTGCGTATTTCACAATCTTAACCCCTGATTTTCTACCTGCGAATGATAACAGAAATGTTTCATTTATTTTGTATCTTTACGTACATCCCGCAGTAAATGGACAAACACTTCCAACGTTTCCCCGAAATACGTTGTCTGTCAGCTTTTACATGGATCTGTCTTGTTGAAACAGAACACCTCTAGAAACCAGAAGTGCAGCTAATCCAATGGAAAAGTCGATATGTAATGTCTTTTTGAAGAAATAATATGGCTCATTGCGTGTTTCTGTGAAATTGATTAACAATAGAAAAGCTGGTAGCAATGCGTGGCTTTATGTACCAAGTACGGGGGCGGGACGAGAATATGAAAACACCTTAAGATATGCATGCATGAACATAAATGCAGATGCTAGCCAAGCCTCCAGTTTGCGCTGTTGTATTTGATCACCAGCAGCACCTGTGCAATGTCCTCAATACATTGCAAGTGTCAGATGTGGTCAGAACAGTGATTTGTGTTGTGAGTGCATTATGTCGGGGCTAAGTGAATTCGAAGTACGCATGTTGTTGGGACTCGTATGGTGGGTGATTCTGTAACCAAGGTAGTAGAAGTGCTTGGTGCTTCAAGAGACATCGTATCGAAGATTTATACTGCATACAGGGAATGAGGAAAGGGTCATTCCATATCAAATCACCCAATAAAAAATAAATTTTATACACCCACCTCCTTAGATTTTCATGAAATTTTGCTCAAATGGTTCTAGTACCATACTGACAACACCTGCAATTTTTTTTGCTGTGTCTCTTATAGTTTTTTTTGTAAATTTTTAAAGTTTTTATGTTTTGCGTTTTCCGAACCTTCGGAAATGGTAAATTTAACTTGTGTTCAAAACTTTAAATTTGCTTATCTTAAAAACTCTTTTAGATAACATCATGAATTTTTGCAGCAAGTTTATTTATTATACATATTTGAAGATAAAAAAGGCTACTATTAAAATATATTAATATATTCTATGAAATATATATATATATATATATATATATATATATATATATATATATTTTTTTTTACAGATGTTTTGTTTTATAAGAATTGCAATATCTAGAGTCTCAGACCTGATAGAATGCTCAAATTTGTTTTAATTTACTCTTAAACATATAGGCTACTTGATAAAACAAAAATAATGATGGCTTTTTAACATGTTTATTAATTATAGTAGATTACATTAGAATTATGTACAAAGATAGTGTACTTTCGACACTTATGTATAACACAACTGATTGCTTGAAACATTGAATTTTTTGAGTAATTTTGTTTTTTTAATAAACATTAATGCTGATTCAAACTGTTTTTTCCACTTCATCCAAGAGCTTTCAGTTCTTTTGATACAGTCTTTTTTGAAGTAATACATTCTTTCAGTGCCGCTTGATTGAGGTGCGTCTACTACACAGACTATGTGCTCCAAAGGCACTATGCAAGAATCTTCTCTTTCAGGCCAATAAAATGATGCAGCTGGTCCTGAAGGATGTAGAAATAGAATTTCTGCATCTTCTTCATCATTGAATATTGTTTTTACCAGTCCAAAGTACCAGTTACCATCATAATTTGCAGCCACATATCTATTTACGGATGGTTCAACACGAACCCAAGCAGAAGAAGAATGGAAACAAAAGACTAAGGAGGGTTTTATACTTTCTGTAGGCCTTCTAATTTCAAAGTTGTTTGTTGGAAGTGGTTTGAAGCTATGAAAACTTCTTGTTCCAGGAATGGTATGGGTTGCTGAAAAACGTTTTTCTTGTTTTAACCATAGCAAATCAGGTTCTTTTTTGTCTATAAAGTGAAAATGAATGTTTTCAATATTTTTTTCACAAAACTTGTACACATTGATTGCTGTCATTATTTGTTCTTCGTCTGAAAGCTGTAGACTGGCTTTCCTTAAAATTCTTTTAATAGTTCCTCCTAGGCCATCACAAATTGACTTCCCATGACTTGTTGCAAAAAAGAGTGTTGGGTCTTCAAATTAAAGTCTCTCAAGTGTTCAGTCAATTTTTTAAAACTGTTTCTATTTTTGTACTGCCCAGCACAACCTTCTGTAAAGTAGTGAACTGAGTCAATGTCAGTATGATGTAATGACAGCCACTTTGCAATTTATTTTTGTGCAAAGTTAACAAAACCAGTGTCATGTTCTTGTTCATCACTAATAAAACAGTGGTTGGAAACAAAAACATTATTTTCCTCATTTCTTAGAAAAACTCTAACTGGGTGTAGAGTTCAACCACCTCTATTCCAGTGGTAACTTTGGATCTCATTTTGTATAACAAAGGAATAATTTTCACTGAAATCCACCACAATAATTGCTGTTTTGGGTGGTGGATCTTCTTTCAATCTTTTAAAGGCTGCTGATTGGGATTTTGCTATAAACGAGTGCGGGATGAGCTTTTCCAATGACCTAACCAATAAAGAAATGTAGTCTTCAACACTGATAGACTGTTTGATCATTTCTGCCCTGTCTGTGTTAACCCACTGTCTGACTACAATTTCTTCTTCTAAATCATAATCTTCACTTAGTTTTTCAGTTAAGTACTCAGTTAGTGCAGTATTTGCAGGACAGCTGTCGCAATGATGTAGCATGCAGTTTTGGTTTTCCATGTTGCACACAAGCATCTTAATTAGGTCTTTATAAGATTCTTCAATTTTCACAGCATCCAGTAATTGTTTAACATTCTGGTGGATACTGCATACACATACAGTGTGTGTGCCTGCAGCACCAGAAGGATACACCATTTAGGTCTCAAGAAACAAAATTTTGAAAATCCTACTTCTACCTCGGGATTCTCCCATTTGAAAGAATAATAGAGTTCTCTCAAGTTACACAAAATGAGTCTTTTTTGCATGTACACATTTTTTTGAACACTTACTTTGTCTTTTGTTCCAGGTAGCACTCTGGAACTTTCATCCTTTTCATAAAAATATGTTACAAGTCTTACTGTATTTTCAGAAAGAGTTTTACCTTTTTTTGGACCAAGAGTTTCCAAAATACCCTTTTCAGATTTTAGCTTTTTAGCTTGCCGCACCATGTACTCACTCACATTAAATTCTTTCATCACTTTATTTCGACTCCAAGAATCTGGAGCCAAGGTCAGAATCTGGATTTTTCTAGACCTCCCAACAGATGAAATCTTCTCTTTCATAAGAGAAGTCATTACATCGAAATCCTTTGCTTTCTCAACCACACTTGTATCTTCTTCCTCATCATCAGAACTTGGTGCATCATATTTTAATGTTTTTGAAACCGCCTTTTTTTGCAATCTTTTCAATACTGCTAACCTTCCTTTTAAAATAAGACCCTTTACTTTGTTCTGGCAAGCCATGAAGTTTTCTCGGTGTTAAACATAAATTATCAAGAGCAATGTTTGTTTGTACGAGGGATTGATTTCTGGATTCCAATGATTCTAATTCAACCATGACTTCATCATCTGTTTCACTTTCATTGACTTCAACTCTTAATTTTTCCTCACAAAAGTTATGGCATGTTGAGCAAAGCTTTTGTCCAGGTTTTACGCTAATATTTTTTGTCAGTAATTGTTTAGAAAGATCCAAGCCTACACTTCTCAACGATTTTTTGATGGGCTTTTTGTGTTTTTTTAGTGAGTCTACACATGTTGTTTGATACTTTTCAAAAACATTTAAAAAGTAGTAGCTGTGGTGTGAACATATATTCTTAAATTCACACAGATTAATTCCAGATCATAAGTGGATCAAATCTTTTTCTTCCTCACTCAATTCAGATACCGGTTGTAACTTTTTTGAAGGTGTGTAGGTTGTTTGGAAACAGTCAGATTTTTTAAATAACCCTACGCTACAGATTTGAATATCTGACATACTGATTCCACTTTTGGTCTGATTACTGTTCTGGTTACTTTTATAGGATACTGGAAAAAGAATCTCTGTAAACTAAGTAACAGTACTTAATGAAAGTTCGAATAAACTTAATAAAATACTATCCAAGCACTATTTAACACTGTAATAATTTTTTACTTCAAAACACAGGAGTAACAAAACAAAATCCAAGTGTACATTGTTACTCCAAGAAGACAAAAACTTATTTTCGGTGTCTAAGTCACTTGGTACTTTCTATTTTTAAAATATAATTAATATTATTTTAAAAATTAGATAACTATTAAACAGGTTAAAAAGCCAACATAATTTTTCTTTTATCTAATAGCATATACAACTAAGAGTATTTTAAAACAAATTTGAGCTTGCTATCAGGTCTGAGACTCTAGATATTACAGTTTTTGTAAAACTAAACATCCGTTAGCTTAAAAAAATAATAAAAATAAAAAAAAAACTTGTAAATTTTTTTTTCATTTGGAAGATTTTAATATATCTTTATGGTAATTTTTTTAGCATTTAGATATAATACACAAACTTATTCCAAAATTTCATACTGATATCTTGAGTATTCTTTAATATACAAATTTTTTTAGTTGTGAGGACACGTTTAAGTTACAATTTCCGACTGCTGAAACAATGCCAAATCTAAAAACTTTAAAAATTTATTAAAAAAACTATAAGAGATAGAGCAAAAAAATTTTACAAGTGGTTTTAGGATGATAAAAGAAGTAATTGTACCAAGTTTCATCAAAATCTGACATGGTTGGTGTCAAGGCCTGGGTGACTTGACATGGAATGACCCGAAAACCATTATCCACGAAGTCACAACATGAACGAAAGTGTGTGTTGAGTACTTATGACTGAGGTTGTGACAAGAAATAAGGGGACGACAACTGCAAAAGTCAATGCAGAACCGAATGTCCCACTCGCGACCCTTTCAGCACTAAAACAACATGAATCAAGCTCCATACACAGGAAACTGCAGGGCGAGCTGGAATTCCAAAACCACTCAATTGCAAAATGTGAATAGTGAGGCAACAAGACAACATTGCTCTGAAAACAATCAACGTTACCGAAGGTCAAGGTCGTATCCTTATCTCCAAGAATGGGAGTCAGCGTCCTCTGCTCTGAAACAGTTTTGTTTCAATATTTATTAATCAACTTCTATACACCTGGAAAGCCTTCCACTTGACTTTCAGGCATAATCAAGAATGAATAATATAATAATATTACGAAAATATTGTGGTACTAGAAAGTTTCTGTTGTATTTAGTATAAACCAAAACATTTTGGGGGGGGGGGGGGGGGAGGTGCGAGTGTCCCCTACCCCACCCCCTCACCCCCGCCCCTACATGCGGGCGGCCAGCAGCTGCCATTTATAATGCACTACTGGAAACAAGAATTTGCCAGATTTCTCCACACAGTACAGTCTTTAGGTCTTCACATATAAGTTTTGTTATGCTTGCTGCAGTTCGTCCTGAAGGTCTTTGCTTACCACAAGCAATCTAGGACACAATCTCATTGGCCCCAAGGAAATTCTAAAATTGTTGTGGAAAGCAGGGAACAAAACGATTATTCAAGTAAGTTGATTGGCAGACATACCGTCGGGCTTGTCTTGTAAGTATGGTGAACAGATTAGATACACTGGTGTGCAGAACTTGTGATCTTTGGACAGTGTTCTCACACCCTTCCCGTCCCCCCTCATTCTCCCCTACCTTCCCCCTCTTCTTCCCCTTCGCCACCCCTTTCTCTAGGCAAATTGTGCATCACTAGGTACCTGAACACCACAGCAAAAGGATTATCGTGGAGCATCAAGAGCAGTAAAGATCAGCATCAAGCAGAATAAGAGAGGAAAAAACTGACCCATAAGTACACACATCAAAAAAAGTTTTGCATCACCCCGGTTCCCTGAACTCCTGAAGATAGACAATGATTGTGGTTATTGCATCATAGACACAGTCCCTTTGACTATTCAGAGATGCCACCTGCCCAAAGATGTAAACAGCCATGCATGAGCAGCGCCTATTAGACGGAGGGGGTCTGACAGTGATCAGTTCCAGTCATTCCACCAGGAAGGAGGTACACAGCTTGTGTTGTGTGTCGTACAGCCACGCCTAGACGGATAAATACCGTGGTTCAATCGTGTCCACATTGTTACTTTGTGCCAGGAAGGGTTCTCAACAAGGGAACCAAAGTGATGTTGTTTGGTCATGGAGGAGATACAGAGAGACAAGTATTGTTGATGATATGCTTCATTCAGGCCGCCCAAGGGCTACTACTGCAGTGGATGACCGCTACCTACAGATTATGGCTCGGAGGAACCCTGATAGCAAAGTCACCATGTTGAATAATGTTTTTCGTGCAGCCACAGGATGTCGTGTTACGACTTAAACTGTGTGCAATAAACTGCATGATGCACAACTTCACTCCCAAAATCCATGTTGAGGTCCATCTTTACAACCACAACACTATGCAGCGCGGTACATATGGGCCCAACAACATGCCAAATGGACCACTCAGGATTGGCATCACATTCTCTTCACCCATGAGTGTCACATATTCCTTCAACCAAACAATCATTGGACACGTGTTTGGAGTCAACCTGGTCAGGCTGAAAGTCTTAGACACACTATCCAGTGAGTGCAGCAAGGTGAAGGTTCCCTGCTGTTTTGGGGTGGCATTATGTGGGGCCGACGTACACCACTGGTGGTCATGGAAGGTGCCATAACGGCTGTACAATATGTGTATGCCATCCTCCAACCGATAGTGCAACCATATATTGACGAGGCATTCGTCTTTGTGGATGACAGTTTTCATCCCCATCGTGCATATCTTGTAAATGATTTCCTTCAGGATAATGACATTTCTCGACTAGAGTGGCCAGCATGTTCTCGAGGCATTAAACCTATCGAACATGCCTGGGATAGATTGAAAAGAGCTGTTTATGGATGATGTGACCCACCAACCACTCTGAGTGATCTACGCCAAATCGCTGTTGAGGAGTGGGACAATCTGGACCAACAGTGACTTGCTGAACTTGTGGATAGTGTGCCATGATGAATACAGGCAAGAGGACGTGCTACTGAGTATTAGAGGTACCGGTATGTACAGCAATCTGGACCACCACCTCTGTAGGTCTCACTGTATGGTGGTATAACATGCAATGTGTGATTTTCATGAGCAATAAAAAGGGCGGTAATGTTGTTTATGTTGATCTCTATTCCAATTTTCTGTACAGGTTCCGGAACTCTTGGAACCGAGGTGATGCAAAACTTTTTTTGATGTGTGTTTTAACCCAATCCTCACTCATTATTAATTACTCAATATCCTATGTATTTTTGCAAATACTTATGATTTTTCCTTTTCAGTAGTGCAACAGCCCCCTGATATACCAATAGCTGAGGACATACACCTCTTCACTGCACCATCACTTGCTGAGCCGCAGCAACATGCGAATGGGTTACCTGATATTTCAGACCAGGTCACACAACCATTCTCTGCACGAGCACTTTCCGGGCCACAGCTAAGTGGTCCTAGAGTACCGTTATTCGCCACTAGAAATAATTCTACTGACAATGGATCCAAACATGTAAACATAGGTGTAGGAGTGGACAGTAATTGCTATGTAGTAATGGAAATTGACAGTGTTAAACATGGTGTTAAATGTGGTTTATTTACATAATTTGAGTGTTATGAACTTGCATGATGATGCATTACAGATTATGAAAGACATGCTGAGTCACTGGTGTATGTCAAAGCTGTATTCTATGTGTGTGAGCTTAGTGTGCATGTGATTGATTTGGAGCATTGTATAAATTCATGTGTCCAGACAGTGCCAGAGTCAGCTACTGTCACCCCAATAAGTATTAAACTCATAAAAGTGTAATTTACAGATGGAATGACTAGGTTTTTGTTGCTCACATCTGTTTGTCTGTGATATAGTGTGAATTTAAAGCATATAAGAAACAGTTATTTGTAAGATACTGCAATGTAATGCTGTAGAGAGAGAGAGAAAAAAGAGAATAACAGTTTTGGATGGTTTTGAATAATACTGTGTGGAAATATTTAATACTTTAGTAAAATAATATTTTCTTACAAAATTGTTTTAATTTTTCCCCAACTCCATCCTGTCATTAAATGTAATTTAGTAGTTTATAAAGCTGTGCAGTCACTGTAGCTCAATGAGTAAGGTGTTTGTTTCCTAAATTCAAGTTTATACAGAAACAGATGTAACAGCATCCTTCCAGCAACTTGTTAAGCTAGAGTGACAATACATTTTAGGTCCATCTGTTTGACATTGTGCATTTAAATAATTATGTTTATAACAGGGTTCAGGCTACGAAATAAGCATGTCACTCTTAAACACTTGAGGTAGCCAATGAAAGCTGTTTGAAATACCACTTAAAAATGGTATCAGTTCCTTAGGAAACACATAATAATAAAATATATTCAAACTATGAAGTCTTTCTGTGATTTCATTAAACATTTCAAACATCAGCTTACATACATTTTTAGATTTAACCAAATCAAACAGGTGGTATGGATTAGAACTCCCATCATCATTCTTTTGTTCAATTCATAGTTTCCAAATTGAAGCATCATGACATATTCAGGAATAATTAGCTCCAGAATCTTCAGATCATCTAGATTGGGTAGATTTCCTGAATACACCAACCCATCATGCAGTCACCAGTCTCCTTTAGTAGTGAGGTAATGAATGTGTTCAAAATATGAACAGATACATCAGTTCTCAGAACTTTTAGCACTGTACATATTCACTGTCATCACTTAAATTAACAATTAGTAACCATTTACAGCAATACGTGCGATGACTCATGTGACAGCACTAAATTGGCTGAAGAATCCCATGTGTTTTTTTCCTCTATACGTGAAAGTGAAGATGATATTTTACTACAAATTTTCTTAAACAAGTTGCAGACATTGTGACGAATAGTACTCGGTAATGGAGGCTGAAGCAAAATATTCTCCCAGTCACATAAAAACTCTAGAAGGGTGAACATGTCAAAACACACAGCAGCAGCAGTGCTGCTCTCATCCTCAATGCATCCATTATGTAAGTATTATTGAGGTTGCTGGTATTAGAATACGATCATAAATATGTGTGTAGTGCATTTTCTTTTCTTCTTCACACAAGTGAGTCGAAGACATAGACACAAGAACATCCACCGAATGTGAAAATAATGTCGTTTAATACAACTACACTTTTTTGTATTGTATTGTGTGGAAGTGGGGACCTAGAAATGACAGAGCTAGGCTTTGTCCCCACCTTAGCCCTCAGTGGTTCACAACCCTACAACAGGCTACAGCAGTCTACTCACCCCACCGCCGCCCCACACCGAATTCAGGGTATTGTGCAGTTCGGCCCCCAGTGGAGTAAGTTTAAAACAAACAACATATAGACAAAACATAATCGTTGAAGTATGTAAAGCCATTCAACAGAAATTTCCATTGATAAGGTTAGGGCATTTGGAACAAGATCATGCTCTCAGAGAAATGTTTAAACCAGCTACTGAATCTCTTGATTGATTGTTGAAGGTGATAAAAGAAGATCTCATTACTAATTTCATTGAGAGACGCAGTGATGCTAAAATAGATAAAATATATGGAGTCAGCAGAGGAAAATCATATACTCTGGGCATGCATCCTATTTGTTTATTCAAGCACAAAATATTGATTGCTGCTATAAAATTTGAAATAACACCAGGTTTACTTTATTCAATACTCTTAAGAACCCAAAAACATGAGAATTGTTTACCAAAAGAACCAGAAATGTGTGGTGAATACTATACGCAACTGATGCACATAAGAAAGCCAATGTGAAACCAAAAAGCCCAAGTGCTGTGAAATATAAAACAACTACTAAACCGAAACTAGATATTAGACACAGCATCAACGATGGTGTTGACATTCAGCGTAAAAGAATGAACGATCTATCTCTGCACTACATGTGCTATGACAACCCCAAAGAAATCATCGACAGCCACTGGGAATATGGCTGACATGAACAAATTTGTATTAATCATCCCGGTGCTTAGAAAAATGTGCATCATCAAATAATTTTGAGAAAATAGTACGAAAACTCCACAAACCAGTGCGCAAAATATTCTCACATAGATGTGCTGTATTTTGAAGCTTGGACAACTTACAGCAAGTGTATCTTGCAGATAAGGAGCAATATTAATGAGGAAATAAAGGTTTCAAATATATTTCAATGGTTATTGATATGAATTCCAAGTTCACCTGTACAGTACCTGTAAAAAGAAAATTGGGGAAGGAAATTGGGTCTCTGAACATTTACTGCAGTTGGAGATGAATCATTGCCCAGACTAAATTCAAACCTATTATAGTGGCAAATTTTATAATAAGTATTTCAAGACAGTAATGGAGTAGTGCAGAATAAACAACTACTCAAAATACACCTACATGAAAGTGAATGTTGTGGGTTGATTGAACAGAATGATAAAAAAACCATATGTGGATGCATTTCAAGCTTTGAAGATCATACAAATGGTTGTGCATTAGATTAGATTAGATTAGATTAGTTTTTCGTTCCATAGATCCATGCTGAGGAGATCCTTGTGGATGTGGAACATGTCAAACTTTTTTTTTAGCTGAAATAACAATACTAATAGTATGAATATATACAATACATCATTTATTTGTATTAAAAAATTCGTCAATGTAGTAGAAGGAGTTGGCCACTAGTAAGTCTTTCAGGCTCCTTTTAAATTGATCTTTATTTGTAACTAAATTTTTTATGTTTGCTGGCAAATTATTGAAGATGAGTGTTCCTGAGTAGTGGACCCCTTTTTGAACTAAAGTAAGTGATTTTAAGTCTTTGTGCAGATCATTTTTGTTTCTGGTATTGTATGTATGAACTGAGCTGTTTGTTGGAAAAAGAGATATATTATTTAGGACAAATTTCATTAAGGAGTAAATATACTGAGAGGCAGTGGTTAGTATACCCAGTTCTTTGAAGAGGTTTCTAAATGACATCCATGAATTTACTCCACAAATAATACATATTACACGCTTTTGGACTCTGAAAATTTTTGTTTGACCTGAAGAGTTACCCCAAAATATTATACCATATGACATACGGAATGAAAGTAGGCAAAGTATGCAAGCTTTTTCATTTTTATGTCGCCTGTGTCTGCTAACACTCGAATTGCAAATACAGATTTGTTAAGGCGTTTCTGGAGTTGTGTGGTGTGCTCCTCCCAACTGCATTTATTATCAAGTTGTAATCCCAGGAATTTAAGACTGTCAACCTCTTCTATCTGCTCTTCTTCATACTTTATGCATATGCTGGGTGGAAACCTCTTACAGGTTCTGAATTGCATGTAGTGAGTCTTTTCAAAGTTTAATGTCAATGAGTTGGCTTTAAACCATTTATTAATATCCATGAAAATATCATTAGCAGATCTTTCTAGAACTACACTCGACATACTATTTATTGCAACACTTCTGTCATCTGCAAACAAAACGAACTCTGCTTCTGGCAGTGTAACTGATGAGAGATAATTAATGTACACAAGAAAAAGCAATGGACCTAAGATGGATCCTTATGGGATACCACATGTAATTTCTTCCCATTCTGATGATGACTGATGACTTAATTCACTAGTCCCTTGTACTGCAACCCTTTGTTTCCTGTTAGCTAGGTATGACTTGAACCATTTTGCAGCACTGCCCATGACACCATAGAATTCTAATTTATTTAAAAGGATGTTGTGGTTCACACAATCAAATGCCTTTGACAAATCACAGAAAATACCTGCTGCTTGTAATTTCTTATTTAATGAATTAAGTACATTTTCACTGTAGGTGTAAATAGCCTTCTCGATATCAGAACCCTTCAGAAATCCAAACTGTGTTCTTTATAATATGTTATTTGTGGTCAGATGGTTGAGAAGCTGCTTGTACATTACTTTTTCTAAAATTTTTGAGAATGCTGGCAAAAGTGAAATCGGTCTGTAGTTTGATGGTATCTCTTTATCCCCTTTCTTGAATAGAGGCTTAACATCTGCATATTTTAGCCAGTCAGGAAATGTCCCACTTATAACTGACTGGTTACACAAGTAACTTAGAATTGCACTAAACTCACAAGAACATGCTTTAATTAACTTTGTTGATATTTCATCGTAACCTCTAGAATGCTTTGTTTTCAAAGATTTTATTATGGAAGTTATTTCTTTTGGTGAAGTGACTGACATATTCATGTATTTGAAGCTATTTGTAAAGGCTAGTTTCAGATATTCAAGGGCATTATTTACTGATCCTGACAATCCCATTCTATCGGTAATGAATATAAAGTACTTGTTAAATAGATTTGCCACACTATGCCCATCGGTTACTAATGTGTCATCTACCCTTAATGCTATTTGCTCCTGTTCCTTTCTGGTTCTGGTTCTACCAGTCTCCTCTTTCACTATATCCCATATTGTTTTTATTTTGTTCCCTGACATTGCTATCTTTTTCTCGTAGTGCATTTGTTTAGATGTCTGAATTACTTGTTTTAATATTTTACAGTATTCCTTGTATTTAGCTAAATCATCAGTATTGGAGCTTTTCTTGGTCGACAGATACATTTTCCTTTTTATCTTACAGGAAATGTTTATTCCTTGTGTAATCTATGGTTTTATTATAGACTTCTGTTTAATTTGAGTAACTTTTAGAGGAAAACAGTTTTCAAACATGGTACTGACATTGTTCATGAATGTATTATATTTTTCATTCATGTCATGGGCACTATAAACATCTTTCCAGTTCATATCTTTGAGCAGTTTTCTAAAACACTCAATTTTTGGTTGACTGACTACTCTCCTGTACTCCGACTTAGCAGTCTTGATAATCTACTTAGAATTTACATCTAAAACAAGGAGCTGCATGTCATGATCTGATAGTCCATTTATTACAGGTTTTATGATATGATTTTGTTCCTTTGATTTGTCTATAAAAATGTTATCAATGGCTGTCAATCAAAAATAATTGGACTGTATAACCATAATTAGGGCTGGTTCAACAACATATTTCCACACAAATAGTTTATTATTTGGCATTCCGCCCCTCCTTCCTTTTCCCCTATACACTTTCTTGTGTCAGTTTTCACTACTGATTGTGAACAACACTGTACATAAATCTTGCACTTGAGTGCAAATGGTGCCCCTCTTACCTTGGTATCACAAGCAACCATTGCTAATGGTGATATGACTCATAAAGAAATTCTGTGGCTGTGATGCCTCCAGCATCCCTCTCAACTTGTGTCACTTGAGCCTGAAACTGGCCCAGAGTGCACTGACCATCCCACAAAGAAAACAAAACCTCTTGATGTCTGTGATAATGATCTTCTAAGCACAGTATACAATTGTATTCAAATGATGGCTCCATGCGAACAGAAATTTAATGTTGGTGATTTGGTGTGTATTTCAAAGTATAAGATGGTGTTCAAGAAATCTTACCTATCAGACTGATCAGCAGAGATATTTACAATTACCAAAGAGTAGTGAAAAAGCCCTAGAATATAAGGGCGGAAAAGATGAAGAAATTGCTGGGAAATTTCACACAAAAGAATTACAGGGCAGCTCTGTGCCAGATGTGTTTCTCGTAGAGTGTGTCAAACACATCAACGGATCAGGGCTTTAGTTAAATGGTTTGGTTTCCGATCATTGCACAACAATTGATTGCATGCTCATGATATGGTATATAACAAATCTCAAACCATGTAGTAGCATAACACAAGTGGTAGGAAGCACATCTGGGGTGGTAGCAGTATTCTCGATAAGATGTCAGTAGAACTGTATATTCCTACATATAACTACCGTCGACTGGGCACATAGCTTGAAGAGTGACTAGCGCATGGTGGTAAGGGGATTAATCTGTTGGATAAGGCATGCAAGGAGCATGATAGTGTTACAGGAAACTTATGACACTTGGCTGCAGTAGAACAATTTATTAATTGGTACTGGTTTTTGTCACTGAACATAATCTGGCAGCTGACTCAACATCAGAAAGTGGAAATAACAACAAAACCTCATCTGCAAAATGTTGTAAAAAATGAAATACAAAAACATCCAAAAAATTGTTTACTGCAAGTCAGATGTCAATCATGTTGACACACAACTGTATTAATTGTCAGTTTCATGAGTAATAATATAGAAGGACAAAAGTTTTCATACACCAACAATCTTTATCATGCACACACAACAGGAAACTGGCCATATGTAGTCAGGTCATAGAATGAGAAGCGAAAACACTTGTAACCTGAAAGACAACACCAAGAATATGCCCAGTCGGTATACATCATGACATAAAAACTAACATAATTGCAACAATTACAGTATAGTCTCAAGTAAAAGATGTACGCAAACCATGAGCATCAGTTGTCTAAAGCAGTTAGCATCTTCTTTTTTTGTTGTCTGTTTAGTAAGCATTACATAACAATAATGTAAATAAAGTGACCTATGACAAGAATCTTTGAACCAAAATTAAAACAAGACTGCTACGTCCTAGGGACAATGTATAAATCAATGTATCACATGTCCCACTGCACAGGGACTCAGAAAGAAATAATTATGGTTTCATGTCCATATGTGTGGCTAAAATAATGTAGCACACGCATCTTACTTCTTGTCAAACAGGAATTACATGGAATACTCAGAGGGATCAATATGCAATACCCATATGAGTGAGATCAATATGAAACATGAGAACAAATGATTAATGATCATACAGAAGTTGTTCAAATCCGAGAAAGAGTCAGGTACATCAGATTTAGGCAATTAAACATGGTATGGAATGTGCTTAACTAAGTGACCAATTAATGGATAACTTAAAAATATATATAAAACATAAAAACAGTTTTCAGCTACTAAAAGCTATTGACACTGTTACATAACTATTCACAGGAGATACTGAGGTATCTCAATTCCAATAAACCATACAGCCACAACAAAGCAGTAATATAACATCTCATATTTTATAGGATGGAGATCAGTGGGTAACATAACTCATCAGTATGAACCATATATAGTGGCATCATGAATAACAACAAAATTATCAAGAAATATAGAGAGGGTATTATACACAAACAATATCAGACAAGTTTAAATAGTCACAGAGCAGTCCTGTAAAAAGGGTCGTACAATATCTCAAATGTTTCTGGGGGGAGGGGAGCAGAGGGTGATACAAATTAATAATGTGAAACATGTACGTAAGTAGCAGAGCAAAACAATAAAATTATCAAAAAATACGTAAAGGATGATTCTTATACATGGCAATGGACCAGCCGGCTCAGCAGCTATCACAATTTCAAAGCAGCGGTCTAACAGTATGGTATAATGTCACAATGCCTTAACATAAAGGTCCAAAAAAGAACACCAATATCCACTGAAGAGCCAAAGAAACTGGTACACCTGCCTAATATTGTGTAGGGCTCCAGATAGCACGCATAAGTGCCGCAGCACAATGTTGGATGGTCTTGACTAATGTCTGAAGTAGTGCTGGAGGGAATTGACACCATAAATCCTGCAGGGCTCTCCATAAATCTGTAAGAGTATGAGGGGGTGGAGATCTCTTCTGAACAGCACGCTGCAAGGCATCCCAGATATGCTCAATAAAGTTCATATCTGGGGAGTTTGGAAGCCAGTGAAAGTGTTTAAACTCAGAAGAGAGTTCCTTTACCAACTCTGTAGCAATTCTGGATGTGTGGTGTGTCACACTGTCCTGCTGAAATTGCCCTAGTCTATCAGAATGCACAATGGACATGAATGGATGCATGTGATCAGACAGGATGCTTACATACATGTCACCTGTCAGAGTCGTATCTAGAGATATCAGGGTCCAATATCACTCCAACTGCACATGTCGCATACCATTACAGAGCCTCCAAAGCTTGAATGGCATGCATGGTCCAAGTATACAATTTGAAACGAGACTCCTCCGATCAGGCAACATGTTTCCAGTCATCGAGAGTCCATCGTCAGTGTTGATGGGCCCAGGCGAGGCGTAATGCTTTGTGTCATGTAGTCATCAAGGGTACACAAGTGGTCCTTCAGCTCCAAAAGCCCATATTGATGATGTTCCATTGAATGATTTGCATGATGACACTTGTTGATGGCCCGGCATTGAAATCTGCAACTATTTGTTGAAGGATTACACTTCTGTCACATTGAACAATTCTCTTCAGTCATCATTAGTACCGTTCCTGCAGGATCTTTTTCTGGTCACAGCAATGTCAGAGATTTGATGTTTTACCAGATTCCTGATATTCATGGTACACTCATGAAATGGTCATAAGGGAAAATCCCCACTTCATCACTACCTTGGAGATGCTGTGCCCCATCACTGGTGTGCTGACTATAAAATCACATTCAAACTCACTTAAATCTTGATAACCTGCCATGATAGTAACAATAACTGATCTAACAACTGTGCCATATACTTGTTGCCTTGTATAGGCATTGCTGACTGCAACACCGTATTCTGCCTGTTTACATATCTTTATATTTGAATACGCATGCCTATACCAGTTTCTTTGATGCTTTGGTGTAAAAACAAGGGAAAGTAAACAAGTAGAAATACATTTAAACATGTACCATCTACATTATAAGCAAATTAAAGTAAGAAGGCTAAAGATATGGATGAACATGATTTTGGGGAGGGGTTAAAAAGTTCAAGAGTGAGGAGGCAAACAGGGGGGCCTTGGGGCTGGTTATCGGGAGCAGATAGCTCCGTAATGGTTATTGTACTTAGAAAGAAACTGAAGCTTACTGATACAAAAATTTTTATTAACATAGCCATTCTGAAAGACCAATCAATAAATTCAAGCAGGTGTGTGCAGTAATAATTTTTACTTAATATATTACCTAACACATCCAATTATTACCTATGAGGGGCTAATCATCCATACACTACAGAGTGTGATGTGTCTAAAAGCCATTGACGAAACAACAAGTGTCAAGGCATTTCTATAACTTCAACAAAATTATTTAAGTAATTTTTATTTTTCAAGTCAGTTTGCTCATTTAAGATCATAACTGAGTGTGCGACCATGTTAAAAATCTGTCTCCTCTAACAGATTCATTCCTACTTCTTTGTTAGAATCAGAATCAGAATTAAGTCAAATCACAGATCTGACGCACTGGGGACTCGTCAACAATACATTTACATTACAATTACAATTTTTATATACAGTATTACAAAAACAATATATCAACACTCAAGTTTACATGTATTGCAAAGCAATATATAACAACAGCATTTATGTAGTGAACATATTTTTACAATCGTTTATTTGACACAAAACTGCTAAGCTTCATTTACAGGTGATGTTTCCTTGCTCAGACTTCCACATAATCATACATAAATTCTTCTACAGAGTAATAATATTTCTCCACTAATAACTTGTGCAGCTTTGGTTTCAGTTGCCCTAGCTCCATGCTGTTTATTTGTTTCTTTTTTAGCATGTTATAGATTTTCATGTCCATGTATTCTGGGGTTTGTGCATATAACTTTAAGCTGTGAGTAGGAAGCGTGAAGTTTGTCTTATTCCTAGTGCTGTATTGATGCTTAAAATTGTTGTCTGTGAATAATGTAGGGTTACTGTATACAACAATAATCAGTTCATAGATGTACAAATAGGGGGCACTTAATATTTTTAGATTTCTTAACAGTGGGCGACAAGATTTTTTTGGTCTTGCATTACACATATTTCTAACAACTGATTTTTGTAATTTTAATATCCTAATGATTTTGCTTGTATTGCCCCAAAAGATAATGCCATACCTTATAAAAGCTTCAAAATAGCTGTGGTGAACTACTTTTCTTGTCTCCACGCTAGTTGAATATCACAAAATCTTCGTAGCAAAGGTCAGGTTGTTTAACTTATTTGCTAAGTATTCTATATGTGAAAACCAGGATAAAGTTTGGTCCAAGTGTATTCCTAAAAATTTAACACAATCTGATTCTTTCAGTTCCTGGTTTCTGCAGGTCATATGAATTTCATTTATCATAGAGTTTTTAGTTTTAAACTGTAATAAATGTGTTTTTCCAATATTCAGTTTTAACCCATTTAGTTGGAACCAGTTTACTAAACTGTCTAGTAGATTTGTGACAGTTGAGGGAATTTGTTCTGAGTGATTGCTTTCAATTAGGGCAGACATTTCGTCAAGTAATAAAACTGAGTGTGGATTTATGTAAAGTAAGAATAAAATTGGACCCAGAATTGAGCCTTGTGGAACGCCTTGTGAAATAATCATCCATTCAGAGAAAAAATTTCTCATGCTTGATGATATAACTATTCTTTGTCTTCTCTTTGTGAGGTATGGTCTGAGCCACCCTAAACCACAACCTCCTTTTCCGCATTTTTCCATTTTATACAGGAGCAATTGATGGTCTACACAATCAAATGCTTTTATTAGGTCACAGAACACTCCTGCAACTTTGCTAGACTTGTCTAAGGCAGAACAAATTTTTTCACAAACTCATTTTGGTGTCTATTGTGTTTTTGCCTTTCTGAAAGCCGTATTGATTATCTGACAGTATGTTTGATTTTTCTAGAAATTTTTTGACTTGCATTGCTACCACTTTTTCAAATATTTTTGAGAAAATTGGGAGAATAGAGATTGTGTGGTAATTCCCCATATCTTCTCTTGAGCCTTTTTTGAACAAAGGTTTTACCTCCGCATGCTGCAGGGTGTCTGGAAAGTGGCCTTTTTTGAGTGATTTATTGATGATTGAGCAAAGGGGGTGAGCTATTATCCTGGCAGCTGATTTAACTACTTCAGTAGGTGTGCCATCCCACCCTGTGGAATTTTTGTTTTTGAGCTGCAATATAGTGTTCTCTACATCTTTGGATGAAATTTTTAAAAATTTGATAAAGCATTCTTCCACCTTCTGACCTAATTGTACTTTTTCGGTATAACCATATACATCTGAAACTGATTTTGATACATTTAAAAAAAATTGTTAAAAGATTCTGAAATCAGAGCAGGATTTGTTATAATTTTATTTGCCACCTTAATTTTGGAGATAGCTTTGCTGTTAGTTCTCATCCCCAGTTCTGATTTTACGACAGACCAGACTGCCTTTGATTTGTTTTCATGAGCCAAGATGTATTTATTATTTACCATTTCTTTTGCACCTTTCACTACCCTTTTAAATAAGCCTTTATACCATTTGACATAATTTATGAAAACAGGGTCTTTGTTGTATTTCAACTCCTTGTGCAGTTGTCTTTTCTTCCAACTGGATATTTTTATTCCGGCGGTGATCCAATTTAGCTTATTTGACACCTTTGTGTGGAATACTTTAAGTGGAAATATATTACATTAAATACATGTAAGAAACTTTGTAGAAACCTGTTAAAATGTACAGATATTGCAGTAACTTGCCACTCCACCTCTTCTAATTTAGAGCAGAACTGTTTTAAATTTTCAGCAGTAAAATGTCTTTTGCTATAAGTATTTTTAGTGATTGGTTCATTTTCATTTTCTATTTCTATGAACAAAGCAGAGTGGTCTGAGAGTCCTAATTCCACACATAACTTCTTTGCATCATCAAATTCATAATTTGTTAAAATGTTATCAATACAGCTTCCTGTGTTTTCATTTTCTCTTGTGATTTCCATGAAGTTTACCTTGAAACCAAATTTTTGGGTTAAGTCCATAAACTTTATTGAGTCATTTGTTTGATTTAACAAATTTATATTGAAATCAGCTGCTATTAATACCTTTTTCTTTTTCTAATTGATGACTTTCTCTAAAAGATTTTTTCATTTTGGTAAAAATAATTTTGTTATCTCTACTCCTGGGATTCTATATAAAGAAACAACAATAATATTTTGTGTTTCCAATTCAATTGAGCAGCTTTCAAATACTCCTTCTTCATTTACAAAATTGAAATTGTCTTTTACTTTATACTCTACAGTGTTATTTAGAAGTGTGCATGAGCCCCCAAGAGTACTATTTGTTCTACAGAAACTTGAGGCTGCATTGAAGTTTTTTAACTTATCTCAATTTTGATACTATCTTTTGTAAGCTAATACTCATTTAAACAAACAATTTTAATATTTTTACATTCTGAGAGAAAAATTTGTAGTTTATCAATTTTATTCATTCTTTCATTTTGATTGGTTGTAACCATGCCATTTATGTTCAAGTGCATTAAAAAAGTGCTGTTTTTTGGCTAAGGTTTCAAGAATAGCTTTCTTTATAGGATTTTTACACTCCTATTCTCTTTTTCCGTATTCACAGTTTTTGTCGGAAATGTTTTGGAATCAGTATATTATGAATAAAACCATTCCTTACCTTTGTATTTGCCTTAGGCTCATTGTCACTAAAAAAATCCTTTAAGTGCAATGGTTGTTTGATTTTTCTATTTGGGAGTTGAGTGGTCGTTGCTGTTGTACTGGTGGATTGATTTCTGCTGCTGGACTGGCTGTTGATGGTGGGATGGTTTCTCCTGCTGGGTGTCAAATGGTTGTTGCTATCATACTGGCTGTCGGTGGTAGATTGGTTTCTGCTGCTGGGCTGGCTGTTGAAGGTGGGATGGTTTCTCCTGCTGCATCAGTACATAATATGTCTTCAAGTTGGTGAGAGTGATCTGCTTCTGCTAACAAGATTGTAATTTTTGGTTTAAACCAATCAGTGATTCATGTTTTTCTGGCGATTTTTAAGCTTGACTTATGTGTCCTCATGACACAGGTACTGGTAAATAGTTTTCTGCTAAAAGTTCTTTTCCTAATTTATTTAAATGCAGTTCATGAGCTGTCAAAAACCTTTGACCTACATTCTGGAAGTCAGAACATATTTCAGAGATTTTTTTGTTAGCAGCACAAATTTCACTGTTTACACATGACCAGATAGGCAAATCATAACGAGGTGGTATGTTTACAACACAAATAGTGGTGTATATTACTTTGTTTAACCAGTTCTTCAGTCCTTTTATTAATTTGTTTGTTTTGTTCCGATAAGCATTGTTTCAGCCATCTAAAATTATGACAAAATCATCTTTATTTAAGTTGGATATCTGAGCAGAATTTGTTTCTTCTGCTATCTCACGAAACAGCGCTCCTGGTCTGACAAATCCTGATATCTTTAAATTATATTTTTCTGTCAACAGTGCAGAAATTCCATGTCTGTGGCTATCACCTAACACACGAAGATCGTTTTTTACTTTTTTTTTGCACTCGATGTTATGGAAAAATGTATTTGCCCAGAAGCCATGTTATGTTTCTGCACATTTCCTACAGGTAATATCTTCCCTAGTGTTAGACATTATTACACATTGTCCACTATTGTTTACACTCGTAGGCTTACTAGTATGTCTGTTTGATTTTCTTTTGGCCGTTATTTTCACTTGTAAGTGTGAGTTTTTTTTAAGCACTTTTGACTATTATTTCCTGCTGATGCATTGTAACCAATTGTGTACATGAGTTTTTTATCTGCTTCAGTTTTCTGTATCATGTTTAAACCTGGTAATTTGCTTTGGATGTTACTTGAAGCTGCTGCTTGTATCTCGTGGTTTTCATCTCGAAGATTACTGTTATCTCACCACAGAATATCTATGACTAGCTGTGTAGATTTAGTTTTGTGTAACATTTCCATCTGATCATTTATATTACTCAAAAAATGTTTGCGAGTTTTTACGTGTCCCCTTAGAGCTGATGTATTATTCATATAGGAGTGTTCTTTAAATCTTATTCTCATAGGTGGTAATTGAGTGTGGTAGGTAATTATATCAATTAAAAATTAATTACATCAATTAAAAATTAATGCATCACATCTGTGTTTGGATTTATTAATTGGTCTCTTAGAATTACTATGTTTACAAAAATTGTTGTATCAATAAGTTTCAGTTTCTTCCCAATTACCAAAACCATTATAGAGCTATCTGCTCCTCATACCCAGCACAAGTCCCCTCCCCTGATTTGTTTCCCCCTCACTCTTGAACATTTTAACCCCTCCTCAGATCAAAGTCTGTTAATATCTTTAGCCTTTTTACTTCAGTTTTCTTATGATGTAAGACAGTACATGTTCAAAGGTAATTCTATTTGTCTTTTTTCCTTTTTTATATTAGTGTTCTTTTTTGGGCTTTATGTTAAGGCATTGTGACATTATAGCATTTTGATGGATCACTGATTTGCAAGTGTGATAACTGCTATACAGCTGGTACATTAGCATGAATGTGTGATTATTTAGGCTTGCCTGTTATGGTGTATGCATATTACCCTCTTTGTATTTCTTGATAATTATTGTTGTTATTGACACCTTTGCACATAGTTCATACTGATGATTTATGTTACATATTCATCTCCCTCCTTTTAAATATAAAATGTTATATTACTGCTTTGTTGTAGCTGTGTGATTTATTGGAGGTCAGGTGTCTCGATCTGTGCTGCAGATAGATATATAAGAGTGTCAATAGGGTGTAGTGACTGAAAACTGCTTTTATATTTTTTAATATTTTTAATTTATCCATTTATTGGTCATACACTTAATCCTATTCAATACAATTTTTAATTGCCTAAGCCTGATGACGGTGATTCTTCCTTGGTTTTGGGTAACTTTTATAAGCTCATTAGCTATTCGTGTGATGTTCAAACTTATCTCACATGTTGGGGTATTGTGTATTGATCCCTCTGAGGAAATGTATATTATGTAATTCCTGTTTCATTACAAGTCAGTTGTGTGTGCTACATTATTTCAGACACACATGTGGAGTTGTGGACATGAAATACTGTAATGTTTTTATTGACAGGTCTTTTGCATGCTATCAGTAAGGTACCTTTTATTAAGTTACTGAGTTGTAACACAATGCACCTTGACCATTTAATCCAGGTTTTCTAAATTCCAAGTGGATGTAGCTTCTCAGTAATATACTAGGAACCTGAATCATAATAATTTGTTTTTGTGTCCCTGTCTCTTGGTACAAAAGATACATTGATTTATACATTGTACCTAGAATTTGGCAGTCTTGTTTTAATTTTGGTTCAAAGATTTTTGTCATAGATTACTTTATTTACAATACTGCCATGTAATGCTTCTTAAACAAGCTGCAAAAAGAAATAACAACATTGTTGCAAGTCTGTTGTGTGCAAGGCTTACAGTTTAATTTCATGTTCTTCTTGTGGAAGAATTTCCTTCGGGCTCCTTCATTCAATGCACTTCATTTTCTTAATTAGAATGCTTCCAAATTACAGGAATCACAAGAAACACAAAAAAAGAATTAACACAACTGCAGGGGCAATTTGTTGACTGAAACTAAGAGCTGGAATCTAACCCTAAATAACGAAAAGTGTGAGGTCATCCACATGAGTGCTAAAAGGAACTCATTAAACTTCAGTTACATGATAAATCAGTCTAATCTAAAAGCTGTAAATTCAACTAAATACCTAGGTATTACTGAGCGAGATGGTGCAGTGGTTAGACACTGGACTTGCATTCGGGAGGACGATGGTTCAATCACGCGTCCGGCCATCCTGATTTAGGTTTTCCATGATTTCCCTCAATCACTCCAGGCAAATGCTGGGATGGCTCCTCTGAAAGGGCACCAATGACTTCCTTCCCCATCCGTCCCTAATCCAATGAGACCAATGACCTCACTGTCTGGTCTACTTCCCCAAACGACACAACCCCAACCTAGGTATTACAATTACGAAAAACTTAAATTGGAAAGAACACATAGAAAATGTTGTGGGGAAGGCTAACCAAAGACTGCATTTTATTGTCAGGACACTTAGAAAATGTAACAGATCTACTAAAGAGACTTCCTACGCGACACTTGCCCGTCCTCTTTTAGAATACTGCTGTGCGGTGTGGGATCCTTACCAGATAGGACTGACGAAGTACATCGAAAAAGTTCAAAGAAAGGCAGCACATTTTGTATTATCGTGAAATATGGGAGAGAGTGTCACAGAAATGATACAGGATTTGGGCTGGAAATCATTAAAAGAAAGGTATTTTTCGTTGCGATGGAATCTTCTTACGAAATTCCAATCACCAACTTTCTCCTCTGAATGCGAAAATATTTTGTTGACACTGACCTACATAGGACAGAATGATCACCATGATAAAATAAGGGAAATCAGAGCTCATACGGAAAGATATAGGTGTTCATTCTTTCCGTGCACTATACGAGATTGGACTAATAGAGAATTGTGAAGGTGGTTCAATGAACCCTCTGCCAGGCAGTTAAATGTGCTTTGCAGAGTATCCATGTAGATGTAGATGGAATATTCTAAAACATAGCAGTCAACAACCACAGAATGTCTGTGAGCCACAGCAGGGAGTGATCACATATCAGTGCTCCTAGCAGCCAGCACATGAACACAGGTGACACATCATAAGCAATCAGTAGATCATGCTGTGACAGCTGCACAGCCACCTGTCACCACACAGCCCCCCCCCTCCCCCAATGAGGAAATGGAGCATCATCTTTGGTAACTGCCTCAGGTGCCTTCCTTGAATCATGCTCGGAAGTGGGGTTACAGGAGATGGCTGTCTGCTGTCAAATGATGGTGCTGATCAGTGTAGAGGAAAATGAATATCTAAAGATTATTCCAAGACAAATGCTGGATAACCCAGTTGATAGACACAGTGTTTCTCTTGCCATTAACCAAAATTTCTATCACCTTATCTCGTCTTGCTACTACAAGGAGTGATGCAGTATGTGGTGGTGTGAGTACAGGCTTGATGCTATCTTTTCGTAGCATGATATGGGTGCAACACTTCAACTCTTCATGGATGAACATTTGCTGTATGCTGTATCATGACACTGGTTGCAGTTTAATGTGCAAGAACTCTCAAATATGCTATAAATTGCGATGTTTGCGATATGTGCCCTGTTGAGGCACCCAGATCAACAAACTCGCCTGTCAACAATAGCATTTCCCCATAGACCAATTCAACTGGGGATGCACAGAGATCCAGCTTGCTTATAGGTGCAGAATCCAGGTGGAACTAATGGTACAATGGTACAGCTGTTGTCCATTTGATTCATGGCACATGAGGATGGGAGGGCGATTTTTAGGGAGTGGTGCCACCACTCAACCATGTCATTGCTGGTTGGATGACAAATTGCTGTTGTGTGACATGAAATGCTACAAAACTTGTTCAGCTGTGTAAACAAATTCGACTTGAATTGACGTCCTCTGTCACTGGTTATATACAGAGTACATCTAAAGCAAGCAACTCAGTTGGACATAAAAGCAGCAGCCAGCATCTTGGCAGAGATATCATCTATAGGAATAGCTTCTGGCCAGCATTTCAATCTACAACAATGGTTAGCCAATGTTGTTGACCTTCTGATGGTGGTAGCAGCCCTTTGATGTCAATATGTATTTGGGTGAACCTTTTAGTTGTGTATGGGAATTTTCCTACTTGTGCATGAACATGGCGTGAAACTTTGCCGCATTGACAGTTCACACATGCACAAGAACACTATTAGCAATCCTTTTGTATCCTAAGCCACATGTAATGATTAGATATGAGCTCCATCTCTGCCAAAATTCCAGGATGACATAAATCATGGATGCTATGAAATACTTGTCTGTGCATTTCTGCTGGAACAAAAAGGTGAGTTTTTCCATTTGAGGCGTCACAATACACCTTAGTGTTCGCCTCTGGTATGTCAATGAGTGTGAGCTGCAGGCCTGAGGCCTGACATAGTATTTGTTAGGCAGTCTCAGATTTCTTGGTCAGACTGCTGTGCTTGCGCCAGTTGTGCAAATTTTATGGTCTTCACAATTGCGTTGATGGGTGAGAAATGGTCTACTACTACATTGCTCAATTCTGAGATATGTTTAATGTCAAGTGAAAATTGGACCATAAATTCCAGCTGATTAAACTGCCTCAGAGCATTTGTTATTGTTGCCGAAGATGGAGGTCAGAGGTTTGTGGTCCATCTAGACTGTGCATACTCTTACCTCCAACTGTGGATGGAAATATTTGCTCCACTTTTGCTGAGCTGGAGACATTTTCCAAAACAAAACAGCGAGAGCCTGCCAGGCCTCATTAACAAACTATTTTAATGCTGCACCAATGGCTACCTGGCTAGAACTGTAGCATAAGGGGTACATCTAAAGCAGAATAGGTGAGAAGCACTGCCTCCACTACAATTTTTTGGCGGACTCGAAGGCATCTGTCATTGACTGTGACAATTGCAGAGGTTTCCTTCATTTTGTTTTTGGACCAGTCAGAACAGCTATAAGTGGTTCTTGAAGTTCTGCCATATGTGGCAGATGGCAAGGGTAGATACTCAGCACTCCTAGAAATCTCAATAAGTCTTTGGTTGTCTCTAGACGAGGAATGTTCAAAACGGCTTCAACTTTTACTGGCAAAGGGCATTATCCTGCTGTGAGATGAGGTGGTCTGGAAACGTTATCTCCAGATGCCCAAACACGCACTTAGGGATGTTCAGGACAATGCCGAATGCATCAAGGTGCTAAAAAACTTTAGTGAGATTCTGCTCATGTTCCTCTGGCATTCCTGAGAATACGAGTATGTCATCCAGGTAGGTGAAACAACATGATAACCGCCATAACAGTGAATCAATGAATTGTTGTCGTGTTTTTGTGGTGTTTCTCAGGTTGAAAGTCTTGAACGAGCTTTCGAACAAACGAAAAGGTGTTATAACGGCCATCTTTGGAATGCCTCTCTCAGTAACTGGGATTTGTGTGTAAGCTTTGGCACAATCTAACACACTAAATACCTGTTTTCCACACAGTGTATGGTTATAATCTTGCAGAAGAGGCATCGGATTGTGATCATTCTTACATTTAAAGCATGGTATTTACCACATAGGTGCCACACACTGTTCTTTTTTGGAACCAAATGAAAAGGTGACGACCATGGCCCTTTAGAAAGATGGATAACGCCCTTAGTCAGTGGGAGCTAATACTCTGGGCCTGCATGAAGTCGGAGGGTCTGCTGTGATAATAATGTGGTGCAGGGTATCATGACATACCTGTCAAGGCATTGTAGGAACAGGCAACTGGTTGATCAACTTGTCATACCCATTTCCTGTAGCCTGGTACACCTTGGCTTCAAATGTGGCAACATGACACTGGAACCCAGTGGTGGACAGCCCAGTGATAGCGTCCAGCTGCTGTGCATTGACAATGTCAGGAATCAGGCAATAATGCAGTGAGAGATCTGCTTCAATGATAGGCTCTGTCACATCTGCAGTTATGAAGTTCCATGCCAAAGCATACCTCAGTCTCAGGTCCAGTTCCAAATGTTGCACTATAGCAGACCTGTTAGTGGCTGACAGTTGAAATGTGGTGGCCGAGTGGTACTAGTGTAGCTTGTCCCACAGCAGAATGCTGAGATTAGACCCCATATTATCAAACATTTTCACCCCTACTTGCAATCCATTACAAACAGGCATACAGAAAGATGACCTGATGCATCTACCTCTGTCTGACATTTATGGTTGACATAAGCACATGGCAGATTACATTTAGTGCCTGATCTCCATATCACTCATGATACTGACATATGCTGGCTAACTGCCTGTCACTGGAGCAGGGTGAGTTTGATGAAGAGCAACTCGGTGCTTCCTGTCTAGACTGTCTTGTAATGTTCAGACCGGCAACCAGCTCACGCATCTATTTACTGTGGGCATCGATCTTGCTCAAGTAGCTGTCATTCAGCTGTTTGTTCAGTGCGTCAACTTCATTCCATAGACTGTCACAGTCTGGTCTGGTTCCCAACAAAGCACTATTACATGCCATCAGAACAGGAGGCAGGTACAGTTGCACCTTGAATAAGGCTAGCCAGATCAACTACGGCATCGAGTGGCATATCCGTTTGTGATGCGATGATAGCTTTCACCTGAGCTGACAGTTTGTTGCTCCACAAGGTATGAAGTAGTGTGTCTGGCACTGTGCTTACATTGACTTTACTCCTCGAGTGATGGAGATATTGTAATGGTTTCTTGTACCCAATATTCTCTTGTGTTAGTACTTGTCGCACTCTCTCTTCTTGTGACACTGATACTCACCGTATTAATGCCATCTTGAGTTTCAGGTACTCTTCTGTGTCAGGTGATAAGATTATACTGCCCTGCACTTTGGAAACATATCAGTGATCCATTTGACTAACTGCTAAAGCAATCTTGATGGAATGAGCTGTCACACTGGCACAATCTAACACACTAAATACCTGTTTTACACACAGTACATGGTTATAATCCTGCAGTGGAGGCACCAAATAGTGATCTGGGATCATTATTACATTTAAAGCATGGTAATTATCACATGGGTGCTACGCACTGTGTGTGTGCCTCAAGTTTTGGGGCTGAGGAGCCAGAATGGTGGCAGCTGTACTGCCAGTCTTGAGATTTTGGATGCATCTGCCTCTGACATGTTTCTGTTATTGAATGCAATGTTCTTCAGCCTTGTAAATTGTATTGTATCATACCACAACTTACGTCATTGTCACCACTGTCACAGGTCTTGCTGTCCGCGAGGCTTCTGGCTTAATTTCATGTTCTTATTGTCGAAGAATTGCGTTTAAGTGGTGCCTACATTAAGTACATTTTATTTTCCTAATTAGAGTGCTTCCAAATTACAGGAATGATAAGAAACATGGAAGTAGAACTAATACAACTGGAGGAAACAATTAATTGACTGAAGGGAAGAGCAAGAATCTAGTAAACAGTCAACAACGAGATAATCTAAAATAGAATATCAAAAACCACAGAATATCTGTGCATCACAACAAGGAGTAATCATGTGCCAGAGCTCTCAGCAACCAGTGTTTCTGTTGTGTTGGCAGAAGAGCCAACACCGTGTTATGAATGGAGGCTGAAATGCACGCGTTTTAGCTCACGCAGGCTGGCGTGAGGAGGGAAGGACTATACTGACGTGAGGTCTGGAACATGACAAGGAATTAGAATTCAGAAAGCGAATGGAATTAGTTTGATACTTAACTTTAATCCATTAATGATGAATGTCATTCTTTATGGTACATGATTCACAATATTACCTGTTCAGGATACATAGTCACTGAATATGGAAACTTGCTAGGTCGTAGCAAATGACGTAGATGAAGGCTATGCTAAACTGTCGTCTCTGCAAATGAGAGCTTGAACCATTGCTAGCAAAGTTGGCTGTACAACTGGAGCGAGTGCTAGGAAGTCTCTCTAGACTAGACCTGCCGTGTGGCGGCGCTCGGTCTGCAATCACTGATAGTGGCGACACGCGGGACCGACGTATACTAACGGACCACGGCCAATTTAAAGGCTACTACCTAGCAAGTGTGGTGTCTGGCGGTGACACCACAGTTTCAACTCAGTTGACATGTGGTAAGCAATTAGCTGATCACGTGATGCCTCTCGCCATGACGCCAGCTGTTTTTGATAATTGATATTTGTGGCTTTTGTACATTTTTACTTATGACTGTACTGTAATTGGTGTATTTATGATTGTTTTTCTATTAAAATTATCTTTGTATGTCATAATTTATATTGGCTGGGCATCTTCTTGGTGTTGTCTTTGAGGTTACAAGCTTCTCATGCTATGTCCTGACTATGTATGGCCAGCTTCCTTCTTGTGTGTGCATGAGGAAAATTGTTGATGTATGAAAAGTATTGTTCTATATTGTTACTCCTGAAACTGACAGTTCATATGATAGTATGATTCAGCATGATTAATGTGTGACTTGCAGTAGCCAAGTTCCTCCTAAGATTCGTTTTTGTATTTCATTTCCGCATAATGTTCCGCCCATGAGGTTTTGTTGTCATTTCTACTTTCTGACATTGACTCAGGTGCCAGAAGAAGATCAATAACCGAAACTGGTAGCAAATTAATAAACTTTTCTACTGCAGCCAAGTGTCGTGAGTTTCCTGTAACATATATCCAATGCTGAAAGTTGCCTGAGGAAAACATTTGGAAATGATATTGTATACACTACAAGACGCACATTCACACTTTAGTGAGGCTGCATTTACACTAATTCTATGTGAGCTAACTGGCATGCACAATACACATGGGTGCACAGCCCAAACAAATGCTTACCACAGAACACAGAATGATAGCCCATACTACAGGTTTTTTCTCACATGCCAATAGGAGTTGTAGGGAAGAGGGAATCAAATTGTTTAGATGGTGTGTAGGCGCTGAACATGCACTAGGAATTGCGAAGGCTGAGCCACATATCCCAATGGATTGTTGCACTAAGCAAGGAGTGCTCACAATTGCCAAGTGTAGCATGACATCCATGCATCTGTGCACCTCGCCATTTCATGGCTGAATGCACTAGGCTGGTGGCTGTGGGCACACGCAGTCCCCCACACATCTTCATGCACAGCTGCACTCCTTGCTCATCTACAGTGTGTGCCCTGCCATGCCACTGCCTTCACTCTCATGGCAATGAAATGGAAATGAGCATTTAGTGTCATTGGCCAGGAGGCCCCTTACGGGGCAGGTCTGGCCACCTTGGTGCAGGTCTTATTGCATTCCATGCCACATTGGGTGACCTGTGCGCCAGATGGGGATGAAATGATGAAGAAGACAACACAACACCCAGCCCCCGAGGGGAGAAAATCCCTGACCCAGCCAGGAATCAAACCCGAGCCCGTAGGACGACAATCCGTCACGCTGACCACTCATTGATGGATGTCTTTGAAAACCACTGCTGATGTATTAGAGGAGGTAGCGACTTGCTGATGAATTCCACCAATGCTTCCCTGCAGCGATTGGAGCATGCTACCCTCATGTCAACCAGAAACCTCACAAAAATATTTGAGTTAAATACACAGATATTTATTGAGCTAGCATTGGTGATCTGTAGATGGGAACATACTATAAACTGTCTCACTATGACAGCATCAAAGGGGCTGCAGACCCCTTTCAAAGGTGGTGGAGGGTGTCGGCTGCACCTTCCTTCCATTTCCAAAACATATTTCAATGCTACTAATTCCTTAAAGCCACAGCATCTGCACTGCCTCTCCTGGGTAGAAGACCTGCAGTCCCATGATGAATGTGTTATGTCCTCTCTGACCTGGTACAGACTTAACAGAAAGCCAAAGAATTTTCCCATGCATATATTCTCACTCCTACAGATTGAAGTCCCTACAATATTTCACTCTAATGAACCTCAAGTGTGCTTCCCATGCTGTTATTCTGAGGACACTGATATTTCAAAGGACAGAGCAATGAGAAAACATCTCATTATTTTCATTCAGACACCATTGTCTTGACATTCCACAGCAGTTAACCACCTGTGATAAATTTGGTCAGCAGGTGTGCTTCCTTGCCTTTGATTTGACAATATACACCCCCACTATCTCTACACGGGGTAGCTGCAGACATGATTCTCCCACCAGTCAACGGAATTTATATAAATACCACAATTCTGCCAGTTGAATTCATTCCATCTCCAGGTTGCAGCACTTTATCATCCACAATGGATATATTCTGCAGCCAGCCGTGTTCTGAAAGCAAGCACTCATGTCAGGCTGGTTTCTTATCCAGTACTAAAGTTGAAGATGGGCTATGCATGCATTTGACCTTCCATACAAATAGTGACTTTTTTCCTTCCTCAACTTGTGTGTGTGTGTGTGTGTGTGTGTGTGTGTGTGTGTGTGTGTGTGTGTGTGTGTGTGTGAGACCGTGTGTTATATGCAATTCATAATGTTGTTACAGCATTCAGCTCTCAAATACTGGCTGAACTTGAACAACTTAAAAGATGAACACCATCATACTCACCGTACATTGCATTCTAATATAGTGCTTTTCTCAACGTCTTTTTTTCATATGTTACAGGTAAAGATGTATGTACAATGAAGATGCCCCCCCTCGTGGGTGACAATACGGAGGAGTACCTTAAGCAATAAATACTTGCTCCAGAGATGGGAGGATGGGCTGGTGTGAGTCTGGTTATAACTTATAAATTGTTATTTTGTTTCATAAATATCAAATTGTACAATATTTCATATGAGAAGATATATGACAGCTGAATATTTCCAATCTTCAAGTGATGATGATGTACCAGACTCACAACAGACACGTGACTCTACCATGCCTGACTGGGTAGAAGCTGTGCCTAGTGATCTCGGTGTACTGATATCAGAGTGGTATGATACAAACATTAAAATTGGTTTAGGTAAGCTCCAAAGAAATCCATTATTTACACATGCATATTTATCCACATTTTTGGGAATATGATTCTAATTTATCTCGTTATTGTATCTACAGGATTGTTTAAATCATCCAGAGGTGGACATGGGGTGCAGTTACCATGACCTAGTCTGTCAGCACAGTTAACACTAGCAAAGTTTGCTGTGACCCGGCCCGGCACTTTCCCCACAGTCCATCACATCCACTGTACACTCACCACAGCATTGGCCATCATGTCAGCACCAGAAGTCAACTCACCAGCATCCTGAGCCGTCCCACTCACCAGAGCCATCAACCTGCCCGGTGGTAATCATAGTAATACTTCAGCTAGCAGCAACTTTCTGTCCTATCCTACTAGTACTGTAGACACACTCCAGCTTAGTAAATTGCCATTTTTAAATCACTCTTATGTTGGATGTGCATTTGAAGACTGAATATTGGCCTGTGAATATAATTCTACCACTGGGTACAGAGACCCCATACATTTCCTACACACTTGTCTACCCGTTCTGGAAGGGACCTCTCCAACATCATTAGCAATTCACAGAATCCCATCGTTAAGTTTGGTGCAGTGTTATGCTGTGCACTGATGCATCCCAAAACAACCTGATGGTCTTGAAGAGATGACCATTGTCTATATTTGGGTGGAAACTGGCATGATATCATGAGGCATCTCAATCACTGAGTGATTTGAACTTTTAACTTGAATGTCATATTGGGCCATTTTTCCTAGATGTAGCAAAGAGGGTCTCGTAAGCCACTCAGCTGAGTACTCCACCCTGACATCCAGTCACACCTTTTTTATCCATTAAATGGGGGTTCACCAATATCCACCTTCCACAGGATACAACTTACTATAAGGCCAATATTAATATGCAAAATTTTGATGACAAGTTTTGTTTTGCACAGTCAGTCTTGGCTAGTGAGAACTGCAGCACCCCAGTAAATATCATGTGGGTAAAATTATTTGTAGGTTTCATAACTTTGACGGTATTGATTTCCCTGTTAAACTACAGAACATACCTAACTTTGAGAGGCAGAATGCCAATATATTAGTTCAAATTAATGACCTGAGAGAAAAGTAAACCACTGATAGTGGTACAGTGATTAACAAAGTTGTTGGACCCCTTCATTTATCCAATTTCTGGCAGTCAGCATAAGATGCATTTAGAATTTCTTCTATTATCAGAGGGAGAAAAATCAGCACTACTGTTGTATCAAGAACATGTTCAAACTCCTTTCCTTCCAACTGTCAGTTGTCAGTATGTTGTGGTACACAACATTTTTTCCCCTAGCCGCATGAACTCCTCTACTTCGAGTGAGCATGTAGCGAAACATCTAACAGGAACTGGTATATGAAGAAGTCTGCAAAGAGAAAAATAAATTCTTAAAATTTAAGAATGCCCACCATCAGGATCAGTGTCCCTTTTTAGTATATGCTGTCTTTGAATGTGTCCTTGCTCCTGTAAAACACTGTGGAGGACACCACAACTTCCCATGCAATCTTCACAGAATGGGATGAACCACAAGTGAGCGTATCAAGCTATGTATGTATAAGACTGTAACCACAATTATTTTGATTCATATGTGGGATAATACTATGAGATGATTGCTGTCTGAGCTTGATAAACTTACATGGGATGTGGATCTGTTTTACAACACCAACATTCCCATGACCAAATCGAAGGGAAATGACAATTTATAGAATAATGCAGATAAATTTCATATTTGCAAGCTGCCATTAGATAGAAAAGCAGAAGCTACAATATAGCAGGTCAGCAACTGGAAGCTGTTAATTCTATAAATTATCTGGGGGTACGCATTAGGAGTGATTTAAAATGGAATGATCATATAAAGTTGATCATCGGTAAAGCAGATGCCAGACTGAGATTCATTGGAAGAATCCTAAGGAAATGCAATCTAAAAACAAAGGAAGTAGGTTACAGTACGCTTGTTCGCCCATTGCTTGAATGCTGCTCAGTGGTGTGGGATCCGTACCAGATAGGGTTGATAGAAGATATATAGAAGATCCAATGGAGAGCAGCGCGCTTCGTTACATGATCATTTAGTAATCGCGAAAGCGTTACGGAGATGATAGATAAACTCCAGTGGAAGACTCTACAGGAGAGATGCTCAGTAGCTCGGTATGGGCTTTTGTTGAAGTTTCGAGAACATACATTCACTGAGGAGTCAAGCAGTATATTGCTCCCTCCTACGTATATCTCATGAAGAGACCATGAGATTAGAGCCCACACAGAGGCATACCGACAATCCTTCTTTTCACAAACAATACGAGACTGGAATAGGAGGGAGAACCAATAGAGGTACTCAAGGTACCCTCCGCCACACACCGTCAGGTGGCTTGCGGGGTATGGATGTAGATGTAGATGTAGAAGCTACACATGAACAACACTGTCAGCTTATAGAGATGTTCTGAGGCACAACCCACACAGTGCATGCAATTTGAAATACCAGTTACCTTGACACACACGTTTTCTTCCACAGTTTGAGCAAGTATGATGCTAACTTCAATGTTGTACAGTTGGCTGATTTTGGATTGAAGAATTACCGGTTTAGTGTCCCACCTGAAAGTGATGAAAATACATCTCGTTGTCCAGGCAAGTGACACTGATAATTATGCTCCATTTTAAAAACTTGGTATGTTTTATGCATGCATTGCTTCAGAAACTTCTTAAAACGATGCATGAAGATGATATGCACATCATTGATCCATCCTGATGATGGGAAGTTCCAGCTAATGTTGAAGAAGAGGGTCTTCTCATATGAATATCCAGATTTGGCGGGAAGACTCAATGAAACCACATTGCCCATCATACTTGCATTCATCAGTAATCTTGCAAGCACTGCCATACTGATTCAGAGTATGAACATGAGTTGAATGTTTGGCAGGAATTTAACATCCCTAATGTAAAGACGTATGCAAGAATTTTGTCTTTTATAAACACTTGTTTGGAAAAATGTGCATGCAGCTGTGCCTCTTGAGTGAAGCGATATGCATGAACAGGATGAAGAAACCAATGTATGGTGTTAAATAGTAAAAAACGCTTTTCTTGGATTATATGGAACATGCATTTCACCTCATTCAAGAGCAGAAGTAAGTAATATATTATGACAATTTACATCAGATGAAATGCATCATGCATTTAATAAAACATGAAATACTCCCAGAGTGTTGAATACAATTACATTTGCTGCTGTAAAACATGGATAAAATTAAATATTTAGAAGTTCCAGAGTGCACATATGACCACCTAAACTCTAGCCCTGCCTTCTCTTAACTTGCACCAGGACTTCTGAGGGATGCCATGTTGGAAAAGACATGGTGATATCAAGCTATTGAGTGACATTAAACTACTGTGCTTTTGAATAAGGGATCCTTGGAAGATGTTGCCTGTGTGTACAGAGGTATGCCAAGGCAAACAACCTGCAGATGGGTGAAAAGTTGAATGCATCTGACGATTCGAGTAACTTGAATGTAAACAACTTTTACAGGCATGCAATGCAGCAGCATCTGCTGTTGGAGAGGTTTGATGTCTGTCCAATAAAGAAATCACCAGATTAGATAAATTCAAAGATGTGGCTGCAGATTCTGGTGTAGGTTATGTCACTAAAGTAGAAATGGTGTATACTAATAGTTTTCATGATGCACAGAGCAATCTGCCACCATGTCCAGAGTGACTAGTTCCATGATACAGTTCTCTGTCCTGGCTGATGACAACACTGGGGGACACTCAGAGATACATCATGCATTACAGAAACCACCAGCAGTGTCTCAGTTTTGGAATGGATCTAATTAGGGTCACCCAAACTATCTCCTTCAAACAGATATGCTGATTAAAGCAATATAATGATATTAACACTGAAATGAAGGCTCCCATGACTTGTAATTTTTTAAATGGAATTTTTAAATTAATGAATAATGCTGTTTTGGGCAAGACAATGGAGAATTTGTAACATCAGCATGAAACTTACTTAGGAAAGCAATGAGAGGGGTGTTACAGTGCAAAGAATTATATCACAAGGCCAAATTTTAAATGGGTCCTGATCTTCAAAAACAACTTCGTTTCTCTAGAGAAAGTTTCAGTAGAAATTACAAAATTCCTCTAAAGAATGTTTCAGTAGAAATCACAAAATCTATTTATATTGCACGTGAATACTGGATAGACTCAAACTTCACATGTGCCAGTTTCAATAGAGGTTTGTAAAAACTCATTTTGCAAGCCCAAAAATACTCTATACAGATACAGACAGCTTCATATACTAACAGGAAAAAATGCAGTACCAAGAAGGAATTGTGCAACATCAACAAAAGCTAGGAGGCATGTTTTGACATCTGAAAAATGATTTCAATCCATATTTCACCCCAGTCACATAACAGTGGCGCTAGTACTGACACTACAAGGATGCAAACCAAGTTTACTCTAAATATGTAAGATGACAAAAACACCAATATCAACACATCACTGAGTTTGAACAAGGATGTGTAATAGGGTGACAAGAAGCTGGATATTCTGTCTGCAATATTACAGAAAGACTTGGCTGGAATGTAACCACCATACAAGACTGCTGTCAGTAGTAGTCACAAGAATGTACGGTTGCTAAAAGACTGGGGTCTGGACGGCCATGTAACATTACCAAGAGGGGAGAGTTGGGGTATGACTATAGTGTATCATACTGCATCTGCAGTAGCAGTTTGAGCAACAGTTGACACCACAGTGATACAAGGAACCATTACAAATGGTTTACTTCAAGGACAGCTCTGAACCAGATGCCCTGTGCCACACATTCCACTGACCCTAAACTACTGCTTTTTGTGACTTCAGTGGTGTCAGGCAGTAGCTCATTGGATGACAGGGTGAAGGTGTGTTGAGTTTTCTGATGAAGTCTAGTTCTGCCTCAATGCCAGTGATGAGTGTGTGGTGGTTAGGAGGAGGCTAGGTGAGGGCCTGCAACCAACCTATGTGCATGCTACACACACTGGACATACACCTGGAGTTATGATCTGGAGTGTGATTTTGTATGACAGCAGAAGCGTTCTCACAGCTATTCCATGCACCCGAAGTCCAAAATTATACATCAGTGTGGTGATTTAATCTGTTGTACTGCCATTCATGAACACCATACCATGGGGCATTTTCCATCTGGATAACAATCGCCCACATTCCACTGTTGTAACCTAACATGCTCTACAGAGTATCAACATGTTGTCTTGGCCTACTCAATCACAAGACTGTTTCCAATCGAGCACATATGGGACATCATTGGATGACAAATCCAGTGTCATCCTCAACCAGCATTAAGCATCTCCATATTGGCTGACCAAGTGCAACAAGCATGGAACTCCATCCCATAAACTGACATGTGACACTGTAAAAAGTGATGCATGAACCCTTTCAATCTTAATAACTTAAATATGTTATCTAGACAAATGTATTCCCAACATTTCATTACTCTACATTAATTATTTCCTTGGTGTTGTGATTTTTTTTCTGTCACTATATACTGGGTGAAGGGTTGTAATCTATATGAAGTAATAAAGTGCCACCCCAAAGCATTCGACATGTCTCGATACATGTGCAATAATCCTTATGGTATAACACCTGCCCATGATAATGTTATTTACCTTATACAAACTGAGAAAAATGGATCACAGATTGAGGGGTTTTTATGTCTTAGATCGAAAATGCACGCATACTGTACAGTGACAGGTGCCATCTGAAGGCAAGCAAAGATTGTGCTTTATGTGGCATCAGTGGCTCTTCTGGATGAAGGCCACTTCAAGTGCCCTTGCAGCAGTATTGGTGGTGCTCCATCTCAGCCACTTCATATAGAACAACCAGTTAGTATTCTATCACAGGGCCATGAGAGGCACACTGTAACATAGCTGAAAATGATGATAAGCAGGTCATTGATGGGGACAGGACTGAAATGCTCCCATAGTCACACTATTCACTCAGGTGAATGCATTTATTTGTAAATAGCATATATATATATATATATCTGTGTGTGTGTGTGTGTGTGTGTGTGTGTGTGTGTGTGTGTGAGAGAGAGAGAGAGAGAGAGAGAGAGAGAGAGAGAGAGAGTGAGAGAGGGGGGGGGGGAGGGGGGGAGAGAGGGAGAGTTGATTGCATACTCTGTGTGCTGTAATGAAATGTGTATTGTGTACATTTGCATAACTCATGTGGTGTTTTGGAATTTCACACAGAATTCTGAAAAGTTGTTCCAAGTTAACAAGTAATGACCTTAGAAATATATGCAATGAATCACTAGCAGAGAGAATTTTTTCAGACAGGTTAAAATATACAGTTATTAAACCTCTCCATAAGAAAGGTGGCAAGTCAGACTTAAACAGCTGTCATCCAATTTCCTTACTGATGTCTTTTTTCCAAAGTATTCAAATGAGCAATATACTGAAGAGTATTTAAGTTATTAAGATTGCAAAATCAAATGTTAATGTAAGAGCAAGATAGCCCATTGAAAATGTGAAATGATGATACATTAATAACCAGTGTAACTGCTAGAATGTTGAATGCAAGCATGCAAGGGTTCATGTATCACTTTTCACAGTGTCACAGGTCAGTTTGTGGGATGGAGTTCAATGCTTGTTGCACTTGCGAGAAAGTAGAAACAACTCACTTAGCATATCAGAGTTTGGATCCCAGAAGGGTCACTCAACTGACAATGCTATTTATACACTCACTCACCAAATAGTTCAAACCTTAAAAAAATAAAATATCGCCAGCTGGCATTTTCTGTGATCTTTTGAAGGCATTTGATCGTGTAGATCATGTTACTCTCTCAGAAAAACTCAAGATTTATGGAGCTAATTGCTTTGCACACAGCTGATTTCAATCATACTTAATGAACAGAATGCAAAATATTGTGCTGAATAATCCAAATGATGTTGAAAGCATAGAAAATTTTAGTGTGTGGAGATAAAGCACAAACGTAGTCCTCAATTTTGGGTTCACTATTCCTTATATGTGTATGAATGACCTTCTACTAAATATTCAACAAGCAGAATTGGTACTTTTTGCAAAGCACAGAGTATGTGTCTGGCTAGGATCTCCTCTGAAACCCCTGGATCGATTTCAACCAAATCCGGCACAGAAACAGCAGTCCTCACATGTATCAGTACTCTGGTGTTTATAGCCTCCTATAGTCAACAGCAGCAGAGATATGGGCAAAAATGTGTTTTTCACAGCTCCTGACATACAGACTGCCCTGCAAGACAGGCATGTTGTGTGAGAACAGTATCATCCTGGCAATCAGCTAATCAGCTTGGTTGCAGGACAGCCTTTTACTCAGTGATCAGTGGCAAGAAATGGTTTTCTGGGCCCTGACATGATGGCTGCCCCGCATGACAGGCATGTTATGTTGCCTGCTTTATAGACCTTCTTTGTATGGTAGCCTGCATTTCAGGGTCAAATAAATGATTTCCAAGCCTCCTGATATGTTGCCTGACCTGCCTGACAGATATGTTGTGGGAGTAGTATCAGCCTGCATCACTGAGCTGTATTTCAGTGGCTAAAAGCGCCAATGAGCATGGCTGGCGACATGCTGAGATGGATAGAGGAGGGAATGGACAGAATGAGGTGGAGGAGGAAATTGACAGGGAGATGCATGAGGCAGGTGGAAAATGTAGAGGGGTAGTGGGTGGGTGGAATAGGAAGAGGGGGAGATAGAGATGGATAGAGAGAGGGGCATGAGGATCTGGTCAGAGGGAGAGGGGATGAAGGTATTGTCAGAGAGAGTGGGGTTCAGAAAATGGGCAAAGTGAATGGGGGTGGTGACAAAGAGACAGTAAGAGTGGGGAGGAAGAGAAAGACAGATAGAAGTGGGAGGACGAGGTGGACAGACAGAGGGGGGGAGGGGGGGGGGAGAGAGGTGGAAATTGGAAATGGACACAGAGAGGGTGAGGAGGAGGTGTATTCAATATATATATGTCAAATGCATACACGGATGAAGAAGTGGGGGAAAAACTAGTGTTATAATAAACAGAGAGCAACAGAAGAGATGGTAAATGATACTTTCAAAAGAATTATAAAGTGTTTTTCAGATAATAAACTTCCCATAAATTTTGGAAAAAGTACACTATGTTCAGTTCTGTAAAATAAGTAGTAATAGGAACAACTGATGTAGCACATTAGCAGGCATCAGTAAATAGGGTAGAATGCTTCAAATTTTTGCGTGTACATATTGATGAAAACTTGAACTGAAAGAATAGTATTACTGAGCTTCTCAGCTGCTTAGTATAATTGCTAACCTTGGGAACAAATGAATGCACCTCTTGATATATTTTGCATATTTCACCTCAATGATGTCTTACAGAATAACTTTCAGTGGGAACAAATCATTTAGAAAGAAAGTATTGACTGCACAAAAACGAGTGGTAAGAATAATATCTGGTGTTCACCCAAGGACATCATGTAGTTACCTATTAAAGGAGCTAGGCATTTTAACTGTGCCATCAAAATACATATACACTCCTGGAAATTGAAATAAGAACACCGTGAATTCATTGTCCCAGGAAGGGGAAACTTTATTGACACATTCCTGGGGTCAGATACATCACATGATCACACTGACAGAACCACAGGCACATAGACACAGGCAACAGAGCATGCACAATGTCGGCACTAGTACAGTGTATATCCACCTTTCGCAGCAATGCAGACTGCTATTCTCCCATGGAGACGAGCGTAGAGATGCTGGATGTAGTCCTGTGGAACGGCTTGCCATGCCATTTCCACCTGGCACCTCAGTTGGACCAGCGTTCGTGCTGGATGTGCAGACCGCGTGAGACGACGCTTCATCCAGTCCCAAACATGCTCAATGGGGGACAGATCCGGAGATCTTGCTGGCCAGGGTAGTTGACTTACACCTTCTAGAGCATGTTGGGTGGCACGGGATACATGCAGACGTGCATTGTCCTGTTGGAACAGCAAGTTCCCTTGCCGGTCTAGGAATGGTAGAACGATGGGTTCGATGACGGTTTGGATGTACCGTGCACTATTCAGTGTTCCCTCGACGATCACCAGTGGTGTACGGCCAGTGTAGGAGATCGCTCCCCACACCATGATGCCGGGTGTTGGCCCTGTGTGCCTCGGTCGTATGCAGTCCTGATTGTGACGCTCACCTGCACAGTGCCAAACACACATACGACCATCATTGGCACCAAGGCAGAAGCGACTCTCATCACTGAAGATGACACGTCTCCATTCGTCCCTCCATTCATGCCTGTCGCGACACCACTGGAGGCGGGCTGCACGATGTTGGGGCGTGAGTGGAAGACGGCCTAACGGTGTGTGGGACCGTAGCCCAGCTTCATGGAGACGGTTGCGAATGGTCCTCGCTGATACCCCAGGAGCAACAGTGTCCCTAATTTGCTGGGAAGTGGCGGTGCGGTCCCCTACGGCACTGCGTAGGATCCTACGGTCTTGGCGTGCATCCGTGCGTCGCTGCGGTCCGGTCCCAGGTCGACGGGCACGTGCACCTTCCGCCGACCACTGGCGACAACATCGATGTACTGTGGAGACCTCACGCCCCACGTGTTGAGCAATTCGGCGGTACGTCCACCCGGCCTCCCGCATGCCCACTATACGCCCTCGCTCAAAGTCCGTCAACTGCACATACGGTTCACGTCCATGCTGTCGCGGCATGCTACCAGTGTTAAAGACTGCGATGGAGCTCCGTATGCCACGGCAAACTGGCTGACACTGACGGCGGCGGTGCACAAATGCTGCGCAGCTAGCGCCATTCGACGGCCAACACCGCGGTTCCTGGTGTGTCCGCTGTGCCGTGCGTGTGATCATTGCTTGTACAGCCCTCTCGCAGTGTCCGGAGCAAGTATGGTGGGTCTGACACACCGGTGTCAATGTGTTCTTTTTTCCATTTCCAGGAGTGTATTTACTAATGAAATTTGTCATAAGTAATCTATCACAATCTGAGAGGAACGGTAATGTCAATACCTACAAAACAATAGGGAAAAATAACCTTTATTACTCACTAATAAAGGTATCAGTGGCTCCTGCATTAGTGTTGCACCTGCTGCTAGCTGCCAGAGTCTCCCAGTTTTAGTGTAATCTAGTTCCTATGTTAAATCAGTCCTTTTTAGAAAAGTATATAAAATTATGCTGCAGAATTTCTCCATTGCATCAAATGACACTGGGGTTGTAAAACTTTTCAACTCTACAGGGTGGTCCATTGATCATGACCGGGCCAAATATCTCACAAAATAAGCATCAAACAAGAAAACTACAAAGAACGAAACTTGTCTAGCTGGAAGGGGAAAACCAGAAGGCGCTATGGTTGGCCCACTAGATGGCACTGTCATAGGTCAAACGGATATCAACTGGATTTTTTTAAATAGGAGCCCCCAGTTTTTATTGCATATTCATGTAGTACATAAAGAAATATGAATGTTTTAATTGGACCACTTTTTTCGCTTTGTGATAGATGGCCCTGTAATAGTCACAAACATATGGCTCACAATTTTAGATGAATAGTTGGTAACAGGTAGGTTTTTTAAATTAAAAATACAGAACATAGGTATGTTTGAACATTATATTTTGGTTGTTCCAATGTGATACATGTACCTTTGTGAACTTATCATTTCTGAGAATGCATGCTGTTACAGTGTGATTGCCTGTAAATACCACATTAATGCAATAAATGCTCACAATGATGTCCATCAACCTCAATGCATTTGGCAATATGTGTAACGAAATTCCTCTCAACAGCGAGCAGTTTGCTTTCCATAATGTTCACACATGCATTTACAATGTGCTGATGCATGTTGTCAGGTGTTGTCGGTGAATCATGATAAGCAAATATCGTTCAACTTTCCCCACAGAAAGAAATCCGAGGACATCAGATGCGGTGAACATGTGGGCCATGGTATGGTGCTTCTACAACCAATCCACTCGTCATGAAATATGCTATTCAATACCGCTTCAACTGCACACAAGTTATGTGCCGGACATCCATCATGTTGGAAGTACATCGCCATTCTGTCATGCAGTGAAACATCTTGTAGTAACATTGGTAGAACATTACGTAGCAAATCAGCATACATTGCCCCATTTAGATTGCCATCGATAAAATGGGGGCCAATTATCCTTCCTCCCATAATGCTGCACCATACATTAACCCGCCAAGGTTGCTGATGTTCCACTTGTCGCAGCCATCATGGATTTTCCATTGCCCAATAGTGCATATTATGCCGGTTTACATTACCGCTGTTGGTGAATGACGCTTCGTCACTAAATAGAATATGTGCAAAAAATCTGTCATCGTCCTGCAATTTCTCTTGTGCCCAGTGGCAGAACTGTAAACGATGTTCAAAGTCATTGCCATGCAATTCCTGGTGCATAGGAATATGGTACGGGTGCAATCGATGTAGATGCAGCATTCTGAGCACTGATGTTTTTGAGATTCCCGATTCTCGGGCAATTTGTCTGGTACTGATGTGCGGATTAGCCATGACAGCAGCTAAAACACCTACTTGGGCATCATCATTTGTTGCAGATTGTGGTTGACGTTTCACATGAGGCTGAACACTTTCTGTTTCCTTAAAGTAGCACGTAAAATGCCCCTACCACACACCATTGGGTGGCTTGCAGAGTATAAATGTAGATGTAGATGTAAAAAATTCAACTATCCAGCAAATGGTTTGGACGCTTGGATGATGTCATCCAGGATATCAAGCAGCATACACAGCACATGCCCGTTGGACAATTTGATCACAATAGCCATATATCAACACAATATTGACCTTTTCCGCAGTTGGTAAACAGTCCATTTTAACATGGGTAATGTATGACGAAGCAAATACCATCTGCACTGGCGGAATGTTACGTGATACCACGTACTTATATGTTTGTGACTATTACAGCGCCATCTACCATAAAGCGAAGAAAGTGGTCCAACTAAAACATTCATATTTCTTTACGTACTACATGAATATGTTATAAATAATAGGGGTACCTATTTTAAAAAATGCTGTTGATATCTGTTTGACCTATGGCAGCGCCATCTAGTGGGCCAACCATAGCGCCATCTGGTTTCCCCCTTCAAGCTAGTCAAGTAGTTTTTTCGTTTGATGCTTATTTCATGAGATATTTGGCCCGGTCACTATCAATGGACCAATCTGTATATCAAATGACATTGCAATAACCAAATTGTAATTTTTCTTCTATTGTGCCACTGATGGCTTTCATCGGAAACATATCTTTTTAGTGTAAGAAAACATATCTCTGTACCATCCGTAAAAAGCATTATTTTTTAAAAGAACTCATTATTATTTTTATTTTAAATTAATTGGATAACTATCTCTGTATTTTTATTAATGTTGGAACTAAAGAAAATATTGCATAAGATTGATTGAATGAATTATGAAGATATTTGTTACCCCATAAACTTGTTATTGTTTACAAAATGCCAAATCACAATTCTGTCAAAGTAATGTAGTAGACTGAGACATTTAAAGATGAGGATAACGGGGTTCACAGACTGATCATTTGGGATTTTACATTCTGATAAGCATGTGTAGGTTTCTGAGAACAGGTAGCATGTGATTGCTGTTTCCAAATACATGTAGATGACGCCATGTCTAAAATTATATAACCTGTGCTTGAAGAAGACCATAGGCATAATATGTGGATGAAGTTGTATGCTAAACAAAAATATATCCTCATAACCTTATCGTATAAGCTGATTATAGTTGAAAACAAACTAGAATTGTGATGAACTCATTAATAACACAGTGAATTAGTTTTAAACTCATTTATTTGTCATCCAGCTTAAAACCAATTACACATTTTCTGAAGCAGACACAACACTATTTTGTCCATCTCCGTACTTCTCCTTGAGCTGCTGGAGGGTTGAACAGCCATATGATTCCAGATCCTGAATAGCTGCATACTTATAGATACCATCCATCCACATAGTCTCCTAGGGGCCTTTAACATAAACAACAGTGCCTGTGTAGTTGAAAGTTTTAAGCAGTGTCACCATACCTGCATAAGACATACCAGAATCATTCCAGTGATTTCCGTAGAAAAACAGGTTAACCACACTGCTGCCTTCTTTGTTTCAGCACACTTTCCATCCCTGAGATGTTTCGGTGATAGTATACTTCCTGAGAATGTCTTTTTTACACTTTCAAAATTTGTAAAAGCAGTTAAGGCAACATCCATAAATACAAACTGTGTGAATACATAGCAAAAACCTTGAGCATCTACAGTGATGTTCACCCTTTGAGGTGCCATCATGAAATGCTTCAGACGAGACACAACTCTTGTTCATTTGTACAACTCATTGCACTATTTCTCTGACTGGTGTATGGTTAATCATAAAGTCATTCAGAACTAGAGCATATGCTATGGTGCATGCTGGGAAGTTTGCTGAAAATTCAAGTTCACTATGTACATCTAGTGGACCAGGTTTAACTGTCCCATTCGATTTTGAGCAATCTATAATTATGAATGGTGCCAGCTCCTTAAATTTCTATGCAGTGAGTAGACACTCTTCTTCTATAATATTCTCCGTAGTAAGAAGGGTGAAACCTGGCATACATATTGAATGATGAACTGTAGACATTATGATTCCACTCCACTCATAAGTTGTCATATGGATAATAAACTGAATTCGAGTAGACTTTGGCATTAGTTAAATTACCAGTGTTGAATATGTCCAAATCGTTTTTTAAGTAGCTGTTCCTATTGGTTTGAAATGCTAGCATAATAAATCTTTTGTTACTAATTGAATGGACTTTTAATAGCCCATGTCTGCTTGGATGCATGTCAGTAGCATAGGATATTCAAAGACCTTCCAGGTACAGAAAGTTAATAGCAGATGAATACCAACAATCAAATCTTTTAACAGCTTAAGGCATTCCTCATCTGTTACAATGATGTCAGGCGTCTTCCATATTATTTTATTGATGACTATCTCATTCACTTCCTTGAATGTATGCGTACAAGTGCTGTCAATCTCAACCCCGATCAATTCATATCTTATTTTATTTCATGAAGAGAAATTCTAGAGCATTATGAGTAAAATTTGATGCAACTGTAGTATCACCATCACTTTTCTGAAATTTCCTGTCAATATATAGGAAAGTATTGCATGATTGATGCTGGATAAGAATCCTGATTTCATCATTTCTGTTAAACATTGCTGTGGAGGCAAATGGCTTGTGTGAAATGTATTCCTGTCATGTGATCCTCTCACCATATTCTATGGGAGTTGTTATAATGACTGTTGTTATTGCAAGGTTTCAAGCCCAGGAATTTAAAGAATGAGCAGGTCTTCAGTGTTATCATTTTGCACCTGTAAAGTGGCGCACAGACAAGTGTGTGTGCTGGTTTTATATCTTACAGTCATTCTGCCTTAGGTGTTGTAGAAGTACTAAGCTTTCCACTCTGTGAAAGTAGAGTACATGATTGTCTTGGTCAACAATACATAGCTCTAGGTGTTCCAACACCTGGTGGTCACTGTAAGATATACAGAATTGGTAGGAGCCTCCATAATTTTATATTCTGCTCAAATTGTTGGGAAGAAACTGTAGATTGTGTGAATCATCTATCATCATATAAGAGTTCATTGCAATGTCACACTCAACATGAATTGTACTAACAGATAGTACATCTAATGTTTCATCTGGCACATAAAATTTATGGGATTGTTCTCTAAAACTTGACTCCTTGAGAAACCTAGCAGTGGTCCTATTGAACCATCATTTGGTTAAAGTCTACCATCTTTACTATTGTTCTTATTCTGGTTTAAGTGTATTCACATTTACATATAATACAATCCCTTTCCCAACTGTACAACAACCTCATTTAAATCATCAGTATCATATGTGCTGGGTTTTATTTACACATCACCACATTCTAGATATAGCTTCTTGTTTACATCAGTATTTTGGGAATGCTGTTGTATGTCTCCAGTGCAATCAGTGTGACACATCAGTGCTCTCTGCTTAAATCAATTGGTGAGAAGTATTTCACATTTAATACTGATGATCATTCTTTTAAAGTTGGAGTCTATGACATCACATCTAAATCTCAACTGACGATTTGATGTTTAATGTTGATCCTTACATTTGTTCTTATTTGTAAATGTCAGGAGTAACATGAGGCACAGATGACAACTCAAGTATGTGTGGAAGTTTTGGTAGTGTCAAAAATTGTGGAACATATGGTGGCTGATAAAGTATCGGCCTTTTTTCTGATGGGCAGAGGTCACCAAACAAATCAGAACTCTAGATACTGTTTAGAAGCTTTTTAAAATACGTCATCCAATAAGTTCCAGATCCCCTCACTACATCTAAATCCACAGTTCTGCATTCATTATATTTACACATAGTCTAAAGCAATGTATTCTGCATAAAACTCCAAAAAATCTTGGAATACCGAATTTATTTGCAAATTTAAGTAGATAGTCATTTGTAAGTGGTCCATTGAATAGTATAGCAAGGAGCTTTTTCTTATGAATTGTCCGTGGCCTTTCCTGTGTCATTTTAAATGTAGTCCTTTTGCGATAGCCAAAGATTCCATTATTCTATTGTGGCTTTTTGCCTTATAAAGCTCTCCCTGGACACTCGGTATTTTTCGCTGTTGAGGCGATGGCTGCCGCACCTCTGGCTAAAGAGCCAATCACTAAAAGACCTGCTAGTGAAGGAATTAGAAATGGAATAATTCTACCTGGGGTCCAAGGAATTGGTAGACCCCTAGGCATTCGAATTGGTCTTCTTCTTCTTATTCCTTTCTGCTTCAGGGCACTTTTTTAGCAGGCACCACAGACTGAATGCAGTTCTTTAAACACCACTGGGTTGTCGTCTTGTTCTTAAGTGTACAAAGGGCATTCATAGCTTGTCAGAAATTTACCCCCAAACTCAGTTTGACCTAGGTGATCATTTTTATATCAACTGCAAATGCCCCAATGCATTTTCTTATACTATTGTCTCCTCTTGCACGTATTGTCTTAGCTTTATCAGCCAATATTCGATTTGCTGTATGCAATTCTGCCGAATCCCAATTTACGGCATATGCAATACTGTTCTCCTGGCATGCCTTGCCCAACAGATTAATCCCCTTATCACCATGCAATAGCTATTTTAAACTGTTTCAGGACCCACAGAAGTTATATATAGGGATTTATAATTGGACCATTAGTTTATCAATAGCACTAGCACCATCTCTGATGCACTCCCTACCACTCATGTTATGTTACTGCACAGTTTGAGATTTGTGCACCCTGTTATATAGCAAATTATAGGCATCCTCCCAAATATTGTGTGATGATGGGAAACCAAGCTGTTTAGCTAATGCCCTGTTCCCTCAGTGTCTTATGACACACACTATAATAAGCACATGCAATTCAGAGCTCTTCTGTAATTCTTATGTGTAAAAACTCCAAAAAATTTCTTTATCCTTGCAATCCTTTAAGATGTTGGTTCTAGGGTTTGTTCTCTGTACTTTGGAAGCTGTAAATATCTTGGTTGATTATTTTGGTATGTGAAATTTCTTAAATGCAGTCTTATACTTTGAAATATGTAATTAATTGCCTAGATTAAATTTCTGCTTGCATGAATCTAGATCTACCATTTTAATATGACTGTATTCAGTACTAAGAGGCTCATTATCATGAACATCAGTTGGTATCATTCGTACTGTATGATGTGCAGTTTGGTAAAACTCATCAATAATTTGTGGGGGAATGTCAAGAAATTTGTATGATCTCAAAGATTATAATGCACCAACATTTGGTTTTGATCATCCTTTCCAAACTTTCCACAATACTAGCTTTCAACTGGGAGGAAGCCAAGTAGTGGTGTATTAAATACCACTCCATTATCACTTTGAAATGCTTATTGTAACAACACACCAACACCAATGTCTTATCTTGCCTTGCAATTGGGCTGGACCCAGTGTTTGATGAGGATAAGTTGCTTTGTTTCTATTTAGATACTGAGAACTAGAATGTGGCCAATGGTTTTCCCATTACTAGTGCCACGATAGTATCAGCTGTCACCTCAGATCCTGGACTTAGTTAGGTCCTTTCTTTTGTGCAGCACAGTTGGCAAGAAAAACTCCTGGGCCATGCCTCAGATCCCTTGCATAATTACTTCTCCCTCCAGCACCACCTTTCTGTTTTTGATGGGGTTCTTTTGTTAGCTACGGAGGATGCTGCTCTCTGGGTTGTGATGCCTGCTTCCTTAAGCGTAATGTCCTGTGACTTCTGCATGTCAGTCATTGGGTGACCTCTCACACAAAAGCTTTGGCCCACAGGCAAGTGTATTGGCTGGGAATAGATGGGGACATTATGCAGCCACTTGCATTCACTACATTCAGCAACAGGTGGCCCTGTGGGTATCTTTTTCCCCCTGGCCAATGAAGCTGGGCCCATGTGAGCATCTACATGCCAATTTTGCTAGACCCTTCCTCAATCAGTATTGGCTCATTATAGTCACGGACAACTATCCTTAGTTTCTCTATGTGGCACGTTGTCCATCCACATCTGTGATGGGCCTATTTTGGCCTTGTCTAAGATTTTTGTAGTGGAGGAACTTCCATATACCACGGTTATCAATAATGGCCCAAAGTTTGTTTTTCAAGAATTTGCATCTTTTTGTCAGGCTAGTGATGTTCGTAATCCTACAGCTCCCCCATTTCGTCATCGAACTAATTGTGAGGCCGAACACGTGGTTTGGATGTTTAAAACTCAGATGTGGAAGTACGTATCCAGCAGGTCCCCTGAAGCTGCTTCAGACTGTTTTTTGAGTTCGTACCATTTCACTCCAGCGGAGGACAAGGGCTCAGTGGAGCTGTTACAGAGACACCAACCGTGGACCGTGCTTCACCTGCTGCATCTGACACCGTGTCCACCAGCATCACTGGTTCCCCAATGGTGCCAGCTATCTTCACCTGTTTGGGCTCATGGTTTTGCCCAATGCCCAAACTGTGTTTCTGCCCTCATCAAGCATCACCAGGGCCAGTGCCTGCATGTTGTTCACACTCCTGAAGGACAAATGACCCATCATTGACCGGCTGTGGCTGCAAACAGTGGGGTCTGTTCCGGAGGGCCTACTGCTCCCCCACCCCCACCGATGCCTGTTTCTGTGTAGTAGACGGTCCAGTTCTTGTCGAATCGGTATTTGCTGTGTGGCGGATTGCTGTATACAATTCTTGCCTCCACCCCCACTCCTCGACTGCTGCCCTGATGCAGCCCCATCTGTACCTGATGCCACAGCCTCCATCGATGCATCTGTGTGGCTGACATCTCTGATGCCCCTGCTGACACCTCTGGCACTGACTGCTGAGCTCAATGAGGACATTTCTGTGGAGGTGCCATCTGCTGTCCTGCCCTACGGCCTATCACAAAAGGGGTGACAGCGCGCCAACCCATCCCCCTCATCACTTCCGTGCCTACTTGCCGCTGACTGCCAGCACCGTGCTGCATCGGCCGCCGTTGTCAGGTGATGAAATGGATGCCCGTGACTTTTAATCTCAGTGCCTTGTGAGATTAGTGCCCTTTTTTTCACGGTATCAGTTCTTTTTATCTGTACCGTGCATTTTTCTGTATCATGTGTTTCTTCTGTATGACATATTTTTCTGTGCCTCCTGTTGTGACATACGTATGCGGTTTTCCCACCCCTAAATGGGAGAGTGATGTACTCCCACTCATGATGCACACAATTTCAGAGATCACACATCCACACAGTTCACAGGCCCACTTATAGAGGCCACCTGGGTCAGTCCCCTGGCGTGCTCTGGTGAGCCACCAAAGAAACAGTATTATTTAAGAGATCGCTAGTGAGTGCTTGGCCTATTCTGTGACCTGCATTACTGTTGTCCAGTCAATACATTCAGTGCTATGCACTACCTGTACTTCATTATATCTGACAAGTAGCTCTATAAAGTGCTATGTTCCATAACTTGTGTTTTTTCTTGCTATAGCACACATGTTAATAATATTTCTGTTTGACCTGATGTTGGAGCTTTTTATTTGTCTATTTTTCCTATGTGCATTAGTCATATATAATATTTCAGCGTAGATTTTTAGATCTTTTGGGGATAGTTGTTAGGGTTTGAGGTTTTTAAGACTATTAGAGTCACTAAACTTGGCATTCTTTCAAGTTCTGTATTTCCGACATGTATTACATGCTTGGTTATGCTTATAGGCTGTGTACCCAACATTTATGGTTCTTCTCAACTAACCCCATATGTCCAATCTATTTCACTACCTCTGTGATGATTAATGAAATGTTCTTCTCTGCCTTTATCTGTCTTAGATTGACGGATTCACTAACTCATTTAAATGTTTCTCAGTGACTGGTCTCGTTCCAAATGACCAATCCTTAGCAATCATAATTTCCATCGAATAACCTTACACACCTCAATGACTTTACATTTTGTTGACAAGTAATCATGTACTAAACTGACTTTGAGAAAGCACACAATTTATATAATTTTTTTCTCATATATCTAAAACTTGATCATTATCTTTAACCTTTGCATTTAGTACCTTGACTGACCTCAGAACCACTCTAATTATTGATATTTGTACCTTGTCGCACTTTTCCAAATTCACAGATCTTTTTAGTTGTCTAATTCACATGCTGTACAAAAGCTTCAGTGCTAGTGATATCTAGACAATCCTTGGCAGAAAGTCTTTCATTGAGAAATGTAATGTGTCTAGTATGATTTCTCAAATGTCCTTTGTAAGACTCATCAACAATCCAAGCCCCAGTCGTTCTCACTATTGCCAGCATCACTGCAACCATGGGCCAAGTTCATATTAGTTTTGTGGGCTGTTTCTTGAAATCATCGAGGACCCCTTCTTCCACTTCCTGTATATCACCCGCCTCCAGCTGACAATGGCAGCCACGGTGGATGCATCGGAGCATATTTTTACAGTAGCCAATGCCCTGCACATGCTGGTGACTGACAGTAGTCCTCAGTTCACAGAGGCCAACTTCAGTCAGGTTTGCAGCATTATGGTATTAAACATCTTACTACAACCACTTTCCATCCGGCTTCAAATAGGCTGACAGAATGGTTTGTTTGCAGCTTTAAAGTGCAAATTCTAAAAGCCTTAGGGTCTACTATATCAAAATCAGTGCTAAGCTCCTTCCTATGACCATGCCTGTCAATGGCCAAAGCCCACTGGAGCCTCTACATGGGCACCATCACATGGCACTTCTTGATTTGGCCCACTTTGTTCACAGGCTATAAAGATTTAATTTTTTTACATCACATGACCCATGTCATTGACCTCAAAAACTGATACATCAGCGGACAGGGCTCCTCTCAACTATCATGTGACAAACCACAACCCCTTCATATCTATTATGTGATAAACCACACCCCTTCCCCTTTTTTGCCCCTCGTCCCCTCCCCTTCCATCTCCTCACCTCCTCTTCCCGAACGAATTAAAGTGTAATATTAAAAATGTTACAGTTAGTCAGAATCCAAGGCAGCAGAAATAGCTCAGTTGTGCTTTAGGCCCCATGCCTCCCTCTCCCACTTTCCTGTGAATCACACTGAAATATTAAAATAATACTTAAAAATGGTGTCAGGTAACATTACTTTCATAATAACTACACACGCATACATATCTCTGGCATAACAGTAAAATGATGTGTAAAAATGATATCATTGTGTACACATACGTACCTCTGTATTTAGTCAGCACAACATAAAAATGGTATCTAAAAATGATGTAAATGTCAAAGATATACACTATCCCCATGATACTGAAGTGAAATTGTGTATGCATACATTGCTCTTGTGTAGCATTAAAATGATGTGTAAAAATTAAGCCAAAGTCAAATATATGCATTTTTCTGTGATATTTACATAAAATTGCCTAACAAACATACCTTTGTAATTAATTAGGGCCCTGCCACACTGGGATGCCACGGCATCTCTGCTGGCAGAGACGTCCGATACACTACATTGGGCTCAATGGGGCCTCCCGTACCTAGCATCCACCTGAGGCTGCCAGCAGACCCGCCGCTCCAAGCCTCTGCCGGCAGCGCTGCCAGGCTGGTGGCGCTGCCAATGAAACACAAGGTGGCTTGTGGGAGCTCCCACACCCGAACGCCAGCAGACCTGCCACGCGCTACCTGCTGCTCACCTGTGCTCAGTTTTGTTGCAGTTTTGCATGTGTGCCACCATGGATAGTTTCGATACGGAAGCTTTTATATGTGAAATTCAGGTGAGACCAGCAATATGGGACACATCATCCGGAGATTATTCGAACCGCGAACTGAAAAAAAACGTGTTGAGAACAAGTTGCTGATATTTTCGGAGGAAAAGAATCGTCTTTGGAAGTGAAGAAAGAACTCGGTAAGTGCTTCAAAAACATTTTATTTTTCATTACTAAAGTTTACTGAACGTAAGTACTTTGCCACTTGAGGGGATCATGATTAACAAAATACTCTGAAAATTTGTCTCTCACTGCAAGTGCAGATCGACTGCTTCTACCTGAATGGCCTGCAGATTCATTGTTCTCAAAACCAATTACTTCAAGTGAGTCTTCATAGACAAATCCATCTCTTTCATGTACAAAATTATGCAAAGCACAACAAGGTCATCCACATGGGTACTAAAAGAAATCCGATAAATTTTTGGTATATGATAAATCACACAAATCTGCACTCTCTTTCTTTGTCGACGACGCACACAAAGCACAGCTACTAGCTCCTCTACATCCATTTTGACACTGAGCACAGACTGAAGGAGTCCCCCCCTGTGGCATCCCTGCTGGCAGCCGCACTGGCAGACCGCGTGCTGCCAGCAGAGATGCCGTGGCATCCCAGTGCAGCATGGCCCTTAGCCTTGTATTCAAATGATGTGTAAAACAACTGTAAACAGCCTAGTATTTTAGCTATCATTGAAATGAAAGAGCCAATTACAATGTAGCCCCATCTTGGCTGTACTAAAAAGTATCTGAATAACCTCAATTATTTATAAAAAAAACTTTGTTTGCAGTTTTCCACATCTAAAATACATCACATACTTAAAAACTAGACAAACTACTTAAAATGGTGCCAGAAATACTGTAAACTATATTTTCATCACTAATTACAAAAAATCATTAATGCACTAGGTCACCAGTCACATCTGTGTGTTTCATTAGAAGCCATATGTCATTTGCTACAAAGTAATAGAATTAGTATGCAACATACTCTCCACAAATAGCTAAAAACCATTTGCTTATACAATGCAATCAACAAATTAGTAATTTGTAGTTGCTGAATATGTGTTTTACTTTAAATACTATTCCACAAAATATTCCATAAAACCTCAAAAATATGAAATAAAATCAACTGCTGATTTACACCCCTGAAGCCAGTCTTTGCCAACAATGGCTGCACTAGTAAATGCTCAAAGTTCTATTGCTATAAGACACAACAGAGGCTGAAATTAATTATTTACCCCATCTATGATGCCTGTCAAATGTCACAATGTCTTTACAAGTCTACAATGTGTGCAAAAATGCATCAAAGTGCATAAATGTGCAATGTTTACATCACAGGTAGTTTAAGAAAAAATAAGAGACTCTTGACATTTAAATTTAAGCCTAAGACATCCAAAGCCACCTGACCATGCTAAAATACTATGCAAACACTCAAATAAACAAGCATTTTGAATCTAATTATTTTGGGATACTTTTGGTGTAACACCCTCAAACATAAAGTGTATGAATGTATTTCCAGGTGCAAACATGGACAACCATCAGCTGTATGATGAAATGACAACAATGAAAATTTATGCAGTAATCGAACCTGGATTTCCAGCTTATCATGACTGGTCATATGTATTTATATGCTGACACTGGACAAGCAACTTGCAGTTAAAATTTCTCCCTTGTACAGGAATATACATAATGGATGTATGAGTGCAGGTTGTAGGTATATGGTTGATAACATATGGAAGTTTGGGTCTGGCCATGAAGCATGTTCTGATAGCCTAACATTAAGATGACCACTTGCAATAGCAGGAAATCCATGTTCAAGTCGCAGACTGGCACAAATTTTCATTGTTGTCATTCCACAATACAGCTGATGGGTTATTCATATTCACAACTACGAATACTTTTCATGTATTTCATAACACCTGTACTTGCCACAGTGCCTGTTCCTTCAGACATGCATGTATGGCTTAGACTAGCATTGTCATGCCACTTGATACACTCCAGTTGCTGAATGTTTCTGATGTGCCTAGTTCTTCATATTTTCCTGTGTTATTCCAGGCTTTGGACAGATGCTGGTAAATTTAGGAGTAATTACTTAACTATTTACATCTATTTGTTTTGCGATTTACTGGCTAGACAAATAAACACATTCACAGCTGGAATATTTTCATAATACAAGCCTAAACAGTATTATTTTCTACTGATTTCTTTGAAACAGTTATTTTGGAAGCAGAGAGAAGCAAAGAGATATCATTACCTTTTTTACAATACAGATTTATGTAGCCCATTTTATGGGATTTACAGAACAGTATTAATTGCAGTGAAAATCTGCCAGTAGTACTGACATCAAAGTGTTGATTAAGTTGTGAACTGCTTTGGGTTTAAAACTAGCAATAGAGCATGGTGAAAGTCCACCTATAACTCTGCATTCAAACTGACATGAAGGTCCATTACAGTCAAGTGAGAGACAAATGTGACTCTCAAAACTTCTGCAGCAGTTTAGTGCACCACGGCCACTGAAACCCACAGCTGATATAGCAGTCAACAGCATATGTGGTATATCAAACTTCAACTGCTGTGGCAATCAAAGGATGAAACACTATCAGACTTTTCTGTTTCCATTATAGAAGTTACAAATGGAAAAGTGAGCATTATTACAATGTCACTGACAGTTGAGCAAATGTGACATGCTAGTCAAAAAATAATCAATGATTTAAAAAAAAAAGAAAAAAGAAAAGAAAAGAAAAGAGAAAAAAAAGAAAAGAAAAAATTTCAGTGGTTTTAGAACGAACTGCTGTTTAAGTGTAAAATGTGATTGTATAAAAATAGGAAAAAATAAGAATATTTATTTCCAGTATTCTCTAGTATGACGTTACTTCTGGAAATTTCTGCGCCATCAGTGTGACTCTTGAGCCAGCCAGTAATAATGGTCTTACGCCCACCATTTCTTTCTTTCTTCTGCAGTACAGTAGCACTAAGAGGAGATTTTTGAGACAATGGGAACTGTTGATAAACATTATAATGTTCATTTCAAAACTTTCACCTGTTTTCTCCTAAAATAATGATAGCATTTCTCTCTCTGATTGTAGCTTACTAGATTTGACATATTTGTCTCATATTTGCCAGTTAATTTTAGCCTTCAGCAGTCTTTTGTTTTAAATAAAAATCAGTCCACATTGCTATAATTTTTTTTTATTTTTCAGTTCTGGTAACCAGTTTCAGACTAAGACTCCAGATGACAGGAAGAGTGAGCACACAAAGCTACTATATAGTACCAAATTACATAAGTCCGAATTAATAACAGTTTGTTATCAGAACCAAAATTTAAAAAAAAAGCTTTTGCAACCCCCCAATCTCATGGTATGTAATATGACAGAACAACTGACAGGTATGGTTTCAGAGGGATGACTCACACCAAGATCTGCAGAAAAACGGAGGCAGGTGTGTCACTGACTTTATTACATCGAAGGTGCACAGCAGGCATTTTGCTGAACTTGATGATAGTACTGCACACAATACATGCGTGGGTCAACTCCAACACCACTACCAGTATCTGCAGCGTCGGCATCTGGTCGCCCAGCCTTGCAGATGTAGCATTCCTATTCATCTCACAGCTAAGTGGCTGCCACATGCATTAGCTGTGCTTGATGGTCCAGAACACAGCTGATTGTTCTCTCAAGTGTGGCTTGTGGATCCCATGAAGAGTGCTGAAGGGAAGCAGCAACCTCTATCATTGTAGGGAGCCTTAGCAGCTCCAGCTGTCCGCCCAGGGCGGTTTGCTCAGTGTCCACAGACGGCTCTGCACCCAGGAGGCCATGAGTTCATGACCCAGCCTCACCCCTGTGGGTGGCAGCTTGCAGTCCACCAAATGATGTCACTCAGAGAGCAGAGGCTAGCAGCCCTCTTGTTCCTCATTGTGGAGTAGCTCCGAGGTGCAACATGCCCCGCTACAGTAATGACGCATGTGTGCAGCTGAGGTCAGAGGTAGCTTCAGCAGGCCAGTTGACCACCAATATCTATCAGCAAAAAGTCATAATTGTTGGCCTGCAATTGAAACAGTCGCCATTCTCTCCAGTTCTAGACACAGACATAATGGCGACATGACTGCCTGCTTTGTGCTTTGCTCAGCCCACTTCGGTCCCTACATGCAGGTCACTAGGTGCTGTTTCAACTGCAATGTATGGGTTCTTCACACCCTGTCAGTGCCCTGTGCTGCCCTGATCACTTCACATTTGTTTACAATGCCCAATGGGCTGTGCCTTCTAGCCTGCAAACAGTGTCGTAAACCTGCTTTGCAGAACGTTTGCAAAATATCAACATCATCTGTGCCTGCCACCTGATGTGCCAATCAGTCCCTTAACTGCTGCCTTCCAGCCATAACAGTGCAAAATTCACAAGAATTGCACAAATCTACCATGTACTTATTCATGGTGCAGCATGCATCCTTCCTTCCAAGAAGATTTCCCAAATGTTTAACATTGTGCTCCCACTCACCTACCTTAACTTTAACAATTTACATATTGAGGACAATCTCATGAATTCACTATACAAGACTTCCACTCACAGTTTACTACTACCATGTATCCCTTATGATACCCTTATACATTAATTAAGACCTTAAAATTAATTGCTTCCCCGACCAATGCCGGTCAACCATTCTACTGGTAATTGGTGTGTTGCCACATCCACAGCCTGTGTCCTCTTGCACCTTACCCAGAAATACAGTATGCAAAAGCCTTCTAGAAACATGCCATAACTGGTGGCCCATATTCTCACCACCAATGCTTTAGGCTTCTGTTCTTCCCAGAAATGGTGTACATGCTGCCACATTTGTTCCATCGAAATTCCCCTTTGCTGGGACTCTATTAACCTCTCTAATGACTGCAAAAGCTCTGGATTGAGTGTGTCATTTAAATGCATTATATCCTGTTCAGGTAATACCTTCAGGGATCTTTTTGGCCAATACATCATAACAGTTGAGTCTGTAAGTATACTCAGAAGATGAAAATCCTTCATGACTACCTCACAAGTCATGCCATTAACGACCATTCTGCTTTCCCGAAGCTTGAATTATTTCAACCCTATCAGTCTGCCTCCTTCATAATAAATTAACCACATATTTCCCAGCGTGAATATGGAGTACAACCAATGAGCATCCATCCTTTGGAGGTACTTTTGGGCTGGCAGACGCTCCTTCCCACAACTTGTCCCATTTACTTCCCCCAGAAACAAACTTGCTTCACGTTTCTGCATATCAGTCCACACTTGGTCACCGAGAAAGATTACAAATTACTCTATCATCCTATTCATCTATCCTATCCCTCTTTCTGAGAACAAACAATCCACAAATAAACAATTCCAATAACAATTACTTGGAAAACTAACAACTATGCAAAAAAGAAAAAAAAACCTATGACAAAAAAATACATACTCCCTGATATACTGAACCAAAATAAAAAACAACAAATTACAATTATACAACTTAGTTGCACAATCTTAACCTATAAGGCACATCATGCTCTTTATGCTGCTCACCAATTCCAGCTTCCTTCTTTTTACCTTTGTAACTTTCATCTCGTGATTGGCTGCCGATATCTGTGGTATCCCCACTACCATTCCTTTAAACAGTTTCATGCAACTGACATGCATAAGAGATGTTTTTGTGAGGAACTATATCTTCACATTGACGGGTGAGATCATTCCCACGACCTGATATGGTCACTGATATTTTGTTAAAAATTTCTTCATTTTCCCCTTTGACTTATATGGACTATTGACCATTACCCATTGCTCCAGGCGGTATTGTGGCAATTTGCCCATGCATCTGTTCGGTTGTTCCTTGTGTTCTAGCATCTTTGTGTTTGCCTTTTGTACATTCCTCCAAACTTCATTAATCTTCTGGCAAACTTCCTCACTGATGTACCATATGGTCCTAATTTAGGAATCAAAATGTTAAAGGGAGATGGCATTTTCCTGCTATACACCACCTCAAATGGTGACAAGCCCATTGTGGTATGAACCTTCAAGTTATATGCACACAGTACATAAGGTAAATAGGTATCCCAATCATCGTGTCTGGAAACTACATAATAGCTCAACATCTTTGCAATTGTCTGGTGCATGTGTTCTGTTCTCCCATTGGTCTGCAGCCAAAATAGACTCATCCATAACTTCCTTATTTGCAACATGCGGCATAGCTGCTGCATTAAGCCCACGACAAAATTCGTGCCTTGGTCTATAATTATGGTCTCAGGCACCCCAAACTTTAATATCAAGTTATTTACTAATGCAAGTTATTTACTAACGCCTGTGCTACAGTGTTAGCCCTCTAGTCTGCCATCGGTACTATTGCCAAAAATTGAGAAAAATGATTGATGATTTTGAGAACATACTATTTCCTGCAGGTGTTTCATTAAATGGCCCAAGGATATCCAATCCCAACATAGAAAATGTAGTGGACACTTCTTGTAACCTTTACAATGGCACTTTTTGATCCGTATTGTCAGCCCTCTGTGCACACGGCACATCATCCACCATGACCTGACAATATGTGGTCTTGAGCTTGCTGCAAAACTTCTTTCTGAAAACCCTCTGGAACCAGCGCACTTGGTCCACAGCTCATCATTCCACACAACAAACCCTCATGCATAACAAAATGTGTCTGTAACTTAAATGCTTGGCACTACTTATCCCTTACCTGTGCCTACTGCCAGCCATTAACACTCTTCCCTAGCATACTTAACATTGCTACCCCCAATGTGATCAGCCTGGCTTATGGATTACCTTGTACTTGAATTCACTAAGCTTAAGCTCTCACCAGGTTAGTCTACTAGATGGATTCTTCAAACTAAGCAACCATTTCAATGAGGCATGATCTGTCACGATCTTAAACTTCCTACCATACAGATAACACCGAAAATATGTAATACCATATATGATTGGCAACATCACTTTCTTTGTTGTTGAGTAGTTACACTCCACCTTGTTTAACTGCTTTGGAACGTTAACTACCAGATGTTCCGAACCATTTACCATCTGTCCCAAAACACAACTGACTACCTCATTTGAAGCATCACATGAAAGGATAAACTCTTTCTCAAAATCCAAAAACCCAATACTGGATCTGAAACTAACATTTCTTTCAATTTTTTAAATGCTTCCTAACATTCCTGCAACCAATGGAGTTTCATCACCTTCTTCAGTATCTTGTTGAAGGGTCCAAAAGTCTTTCATGAACTATCTATAATACACTCCTGGAAATGGAAAAAAGAACACATTGACACCGGTGTGTCAGACCCACCATACTTGCTCCGGACACTGCGAGAGGGCTGTACAAGCAATGATCACACGCACGGCACAGCGGACACACCAGGAACCGCGGTGTTGGCCGTCGAATGGCGCTAGCTGCACAGCATTTGTGCACCGCCGCCGTCAGTGTCAGCCAGTTTGCCGTGGCATACGGAGCTCCATCGCAGTCTTTAACACTGGTAGCATGCCGCGACAGCGTGGACGTGAACCGTATGTGCAGTTGACGGACTTTGAGCGAGGGCGTATAGTGGGCATGCGGGAGGCCGGGTGGATGTACCGCCGAATTGCTCAACAAGTGGGGCGTGAGGTCTCCACAGTACATCGATGTTGTCGCCAGTGGTCGGCGGAAGGTGCACGTGCCCGTCGACCTGGGACCGGACCGCAGTGACGCACGGATGCACGCCAAGACCGTAGGATCCTACGCAGTGGCGTAGGGGACCGCACCGCCACTTCCCAGCAAATTAGGGACACTGTTGCTCCTGGGGTATCGGCGAGGACCATTCGCAACCGTCTCCATGAAGCTGGGCTACGGTCCCGCACACCGTTGGCCGTCTTCCGCTCACGGCCCAACATCGTGCAGCCCGCCTCCAGTGGTGTCGCGACAGGCGTGAATGGAGGGACGAATGGAGACATGTCGTCTTCAGCGATGAGAGTCGCTTCTGCCTTGGTGCCAATGATGGTCGTATGCGTGTTTGGCGCCGTGCAGGTGAGCGCCACAATCAGGACTGCATACGACCGAGGCACACAGGGCCAACACCCGGCATCATGGTGTGGGGAGCGATCTCCTACACTGGCCGTACACCACTGGTGATCGTCGAGGGGACACTGAATAGTGCACGGTACATCCAAACCGTCATCGAACCCATCGTTCTACCATTCCTAGACCGGCAAGGGAACTTGCTGTTCCAACAGGACAATGCACGTCCGCATGTATCCCGTGCCACCCAACGTGCTCTAGAAGGTGTAAGTCAACTACCCTGGCCAGCAAGATCTCCGGATCTGTCCCCCATTGAGCATGTTTGGGACTGGATGAAGCGTCGTCTCACGCGGTCTGCACGTCCAGCACGAACGCTGGTCCAACTGAGGCGCCAGGTGGAAATGGCATGGCAAGCCGTTCCACAGGACTACATCCAGCATTTCTACGATCGTCTCCATGGGAGAATAGCAGTCTGCATTGCTGCGAAAGGTGGATATACACTGTACTAGTGCCGTCATTGTGCATGCTCTGTTGCCTGTGTCTATGTGCCTGTGGTTCTGTCAGTGTGATCATGTGATGTATCTGACCCCAGGAATGTGTCAATAAAGTTTCCCCTTCCTGGGACAATGAATTCACGGTGTTCTTATTTCAATTTCCAGGAGTGTAATTACAAATGCCAATGAATGACTGTACCTGCTTAGTTGTTTGTGGTATCAGAAAATTTTTAACTGTGTCCGTAAGACAAGGATTGGTCAGCATGCCACACTCATTAATCATGTGTCCCACATAGTTTACTTGAGTTTGCACAAAATGGTACTTGTCCATACTTATTGTCAAACGTGCTAATCCTAGTCTACTAAAGATATACTCCAAACATCTCACATGCTTCAGGAATTCCTTTTAGTAGATAATTATGTCATCAGGATAGGCTAGACAAGTTTGGCTTTAATCCTCTGAGTACCTCATCTAACAACTGCTGAAAAGTTGCTGGTCCAGTCTTTAGTCCAAGTGGCATGCATTTTTAATGAAAATGTCCTGCTGGGATGGTAAACGCTGTTTTCAGACTATCTTCAGATGCCACCTCCAATTGATAGTATTCTCTCCTGAGGTCCACAGTTGTAAAGAATCAACAGTGACCCAGATTATCCAAGTTTCCATGATGTTTGGAATTGGATAAGCATCCAAAATGGTTCACGCATTTCGATATCTGTAGTCACAGCAAAATCTGTATTTCTGTGTCCCGTCAGCCAATTTCTTTGGCATGACTTTGGCTCCAGGGACTATCACTCAGTTTTATGACCCCATCCCATAGTTGTTGTTCAATAAATTATCCTAGCTATGATTGCAGCTGCTTTGTTATATGTAACGGTTTCCTATAAATTGGTGCACTATCCATTGTCAATATGTGATGTTGCATCAGCGGGGTAGCTAGTAACCTTCTGCTTGCCCAAAATAAATTACTAAACCTCAATAAGCTCTCCACAGCCATTCAATCACTGACCTTCAAACGATCTACTTTCCCTCCTAACACTTCCTTATCAACAGTTTGCTTGTGGCTTTCCTCTAGGCTCAACTTATCCAAGTCCTCATCTTCCAAGACTTACAGAGTGGCTATTATTGCACCCTTTGACAGAGCCCCCTCCCCTCTGCCAAAGTGATCCACACTAACCAGAATCATCTGTTCCCCATTAATGTCACTCCTGTGAATAAAGCAACACAAACTATCCAACTCCTCATTGCTTAAGAGTGGTTCAACCACGTATAATGTTTCCCTTGCCAATCGGTATCCACTGGAACCCACACTATCTTTCCCGTACCTGCTGGTATTTTATCCTGCTGATCGATCTTTACTGAAAACATACACAGCTTAATCGGATCCATCCCCATGGTAGGTGATCCTTCCACCATTGTCTCAGTTACAACTGTTTCCCCCGGATGAAACAAAGTCCTACTGAGTTCCACTGTGCGTTGCAAAAGATTTAATCTTAGTTTGATGTTTATCGAGAAAGTCTAAACTGAGATTCTCTTAATAACCTTTGCCTGCACATGGCAACACCTCCACCCATTCACTGAACTTAGTGTTCCCAGCTGAAAGCTCCAGTACTGCCATACCCGATGATTCCATCCTATTATTGCCAATCCTACATAACCTATACTGTGAGGGACCCTATCCCCCCCTTCCCCACAAGATCCAGTCTGATAATGGACACATTCACCCCCATGTACACCAAAAATCTTTTTCCTGCCACCCACTGAGCCCACCAAGTTACATTCCGTCTGTGCGCTAATTTGTGCTGTGTTACGGTCTCTCGGGATTGCCTTCCCATGGGTGAAGCACTCCCGTTTGCATTTAATGGCTGCTTCCCTTGCTGGTGCTCTTCACCTTCACTACCTCTACATTCAAATGCCCAGTGGCCCACTATGCCACATGTATAGCACTCCAAATGCTTACACTACTTCCTTGCATGTCTCTCCCAACCACATCTACAACACTTGACTTCAGAAGCGAACACGTGATGGTCCACCCTATGCTTTGTGGCCATATCCACCTCCTCTATAAGTGTTGTGACCCTAGGAGCTGACTCTTAAGTCCTCTGGGTTCTCCATTTGTATCCTCTGTGACATTTCAGTGGATATACCACACAAAAAAACATCCACCGCTCTGTTTTCCACCCCCTGTAACAACACCTTATTAGCTTCTGTATTCTGGGTCTGTACAAGTATTTTTGTGTTTAGATTATGGATTATATACAAGAACACTTCCACAGACTTGTTGTGCTGCATCAGCAACATACCTAGTTTCTCTCGAAAAAGTCACATACTGTTCTGCTTTTGGTACCACTGGCACAAGCCCACAGCCCATTCCTGAAATGTATGTGTTTTACTCAATGTCTTGAGGTAGATAACATATTCTCTGGCATCCCCTGCCAAATGCACATTAGCAACATACAGGGTTACTTCATCTGACCACCTATGTGTTTTTCCAGCACTCCTAATATCCCTAATGAAAACTGTCATGTCCTCCATTGCCTTGCTCGAGAAGGAATTAATCAGTGTGACAACTGCTGGGTCATACTGAACAGAAGGCACTCTCAATCCACACTTACTTTCCTGAGACTCTGATTGTGACCAACATAAACTCCCATTCAGCTCTGCACAAAAAATGTAAACAAGATTAATTCTTCCAGTGAATCATTGCCCATCTACACTCAGTACAACTACTAGACAGATGAACAGTATACCTACATACAGAACAAAGAGCTATTACAGCTCTGGTATATGGCTCCTTGTGCCCAGACAAATAGCAAAATGGACACCTCACTGGCACTAAATTATCCCATCCTGGTCCTGGTCCTGCCCCTGCAGACAGCAGCTTGTAGTTCACTAGACAATGTCACCCAGAGAGCAGAGGCTAGCAGTCCTCTCACTTCTTGCATTGATGTAGCTCCAAGACATAACTTACCACACCACAGCAATGATACCTCCATGTGGCAGACATTGGAGGTAGCTTCAGTGGGCCAGTTGGCTGCCAATATCCATCACCAAAAGTAAGAGAACCATCTTTCTGACATTGTTGCAAATCACACGAAATACTTGAGAGTTATAAGAAATAAAGAGAAGTGTCCAGATAAAACAGTATTATTTACAGAAGAAACATTGTGCGCACACACACCTTACCATGAAAACGTTCTGGCAGCATGAATAACTTCCATGTGTAATGACTAATAACAGTGCAAGCCAATGGAGAAGCAATGGGTTTCATTCAGGGAGCAGAGTTTGTTTATGTTTCAAAATCTAAATCCCAACATTGTAACTATGATATGAATAGGGAAGAGTATTACAAATGATAAGAACACAAACTGATTCCTAACATCCCAGCCGGTATAATTTTTCTTGATGATGCAGTGTATTGCTCTGTTCAGACAAATAAAGCCCTACAACTGCAGCTCACAAAAAGGACACAATTTAATGGATCATTCAGAACAAAATCAGTTGCGAATGAAGCTTAACAAGAAATAAACTTTTAGAAACTGTGCATTATAATAAGCCAAAGCCTGTTTCTAAAGCAGATGCAGATCTAAAGTGTAAGGGATAAATTTTTCTGTTGCTTCCACCTGGAGAGCTAATTTGCATTACAATTAAACAAAAAAATGCAGAAAAAGCTTTTCTTCCATTTTTTTGACTGCCCTAAAACACATATCCAAAGAGTCTTCATCTAAGATTACTCAACATGATTTTTTAAAAGCTTGTGAACATGTAAAAGGAACTGAAAATGAATATTGGTGCAAAGATGGCTTAATCGAAGATGCAGAAGAGAATATATTAATCAAAGTTGGTCTAGAGAGTGAAGATGAATCTGCAGCATTTGGCGATAACTGTGATATGAAAACTATTACAGCAGATGGAACTGGAGTGTGTAATGTACCAGAATGGGGCTAAATATTATAGACAGACATAAGAAGTCAATAAAAATTCCAATACTTCCACACATTGCTACATCCATGTACTGACTGATTGATTTATTCATCCATAGAAGAATATACATAATATGGATGCCATCAATGTTTTGTGCTTGCATCAATGAAATTAAACCAACGTTTTGAATGTAATTGGTCAACCTGCTGTGTAACCTCAATTAGGTTACACAAATATTGTACTGTAAACACCAGCACGGTCTGTATATAAACAAACAGCCCCACTGAAACTTCTCAGAACAGCGTAACAGATTTGTAATTAACAAGTAACTCTATGTAATTGTTTGCAGAAGATATTTCATAAAGTTTCGATGTTTAAACATATTTATATTAAATTACTGACTATCTGAAAGTTGTTATCACAATTTGTCAAAGTAAAATTTCATACCAGAGTCACTAATTTCGATTCTAAGTTTGATTGTATAAATTCTAACAACACTGAGAAAACATTTGTAACTGTTGCACCTTATATAAGCACCATGGCGGTAGCCACATTAGTTAAGTTCTGGATCACACACATTTTGTGATGTGTAGTGTGTGTATGTCAGAATAGAGATGGTGGTAATCTATGAAACAACTGGCATTTGTCTTTTTCTATGCCAGGTTAACTTGACTGTTAAAACCGTTCAGAATAACTGGATTCTAAAGACACGGATTATCGGATTTTTATTCATATTATTTCCTGTAATGAATGTAGAAGTCAAAAAAATATTGAAAAATTTTGATTCTCAGTTTCAAGTTACATAGAATAAAAATATTAAATTAAATGTACAATAAAAGAAAGTGCAGTACATCCAGTGTTCACTGCTTTTCTCAAAAAGTTGTTAAGTGGTTAAATGCTACAAAAAATTGCCAGCATTCTCATGTTTCCAATTTTTTGCTCAAAAATCATGTTGTAAATGGGAATCATACCACTGTTTTGGCATTATGAATAGTCAGTGCTAAAAGATGAAAAGTGGTATTGAAGAACTCATTTTTTCATGTCAATCTGTCCCTGTTCAAGGGCTGCTCGCAGGTAATGGCATATTATGCAGACGCAGGCAGCAGGTCAGCTACTTTCTATTTTTATTGTGCACTATGAATGAATTGTTATTAAGTTTTGAATTTATTACTGTTAGCATAATTTCCTTCCTCTTATTATTTCATTGGAGTGGCAGACAAATCTTTAATCTTTTAAAAGAAATAAAGCATTGTACTTCATTGTTATGCAACTTTGTAAAAATATTTCCAGACTAGGGTCAGTGTCATTCTGCAGTACAATGGATGCCTGGTAACAACAGTGAGGAACTAATGTATAGACCAGGTGAAAGCAAGTCCTGCACACTGCACTTATATGCGTACCTTAAGCCACAACACATGGCAACAAGGACATTATCATCTCAGAAATGCTGTACCAATTCTTACGCCATGTGTTTGTTGCTAGTTTCTGTCAATGTTGTTGTTAAAACAGCACTGATCACTTTTCCCATTTTCTACAATAATGCAATATTTCTAACCAATGCAAATTTTATGTATAGAAATTACTCCTTTTCTAAAAAAAAAGGGGTTTATTTAAAAACCAAAAATTTTAACACTTCTGCTATGGATTATTGATATTGGTGTTAAAAAAACCTGCCATAATCTAGACCAAGCAAATACCCAAAAATATTGCTTATTCAAAAGTACAATGCCAGTATCAGTTTTCAACGGTTTATTTTTCCCACCTCTGTGTCACAGTGCCAATAAATTTGTCAACAAATGAAAAGTGGTGTCATGTACATGAACTACATATTAGCATCCAGTATAACTGCTTGACTAAGTGGAGGAACCCAACAAAGTTTTTAGTGAATTCATTTATCATATATTTTGACCACTTGAGTTACACCCAATCAATGAACAATACAATCAAATATGAGTATTATTCAGATGCATGTGTAGAAAAAGACACATTGGAACATCACAGGACCTTTTTAAACAGATTCCAGTGAAATTAGATACAGCAGGTGAAGAACTTAGCCTCTGCCCCTTCTGTGATGGACCATCCACTTCATAGCTCTCATCAAGAATGTTACTGCAGTTTTCATTGTATAACTGTAGTTGACAAATCTTTCCTCCTTCCTTCCCTCCCAACCCCAATCACATACTGACACACAACAAGCCAACCAAAGCACTGTGACTGCCAGATGCAGTTTCATTTAATATTGTGGTCAACTAATAACGAAGTGAGCTGGGATACTACATATTGAAATGGCGATACCAGAATTACTGACATACCGGTATACAATTCTATAGCCAGATATTTTTCTAGCACTTTTGTGTAACTGCTGTTTCTTACATTTATAGTTCTACTACATTGTGAACTTTATCCCCTTTGAATTGTGTAAACATAATTTTCTATCTCCATTTTACTTTTTATGATACAAATTTACTTTCCTTACAACATACTAGTATTGTTGTTTTGTCAACGTTTCTGGATTCAGACATTATTATTTATTCACCTCAAAAGAGCTATATGCAATGGAATCCATTACACATACATACACTGAAAATATGTTAGTGATAAAATCAATAAAATAATTAAGATGTAATTAAGGGATTCTGTGAACTCATTGTCTAAATAACAGCATTTAATATAATTGTATAATGAAAACTTTACCTAATTGGAATTTACTAATAATAGATTTGTTTCAACCTGCACAATCCACAATGTGAAAAACCTGTTATAAAATATAAATTTCTAAACAGAACGTAATTGATATAATCATGTCAGTTATGTAGTTCGGAGCATTACCACTGGTATTTGCTGCTGGAGAGTACTTAACCAGGGTACCAATTCCATGAATGTGATCTGTTAGTTGCATGTGTGTATTATCTTTACCTTTAAATCTTCTCTTTCTGCACTCGTGTCACTCCTTGAAGTTGCGCTCCTGCCATGCAGTGCCACTTGTTGGTATATCGAACTTCTTCACTGTCTGCAGGAAAGTGCTGTGATAATGGAAAATTATGTTTGCTACTCACTAGCTACAAAATCATGTAACCATTTCTTTTCAAAATACTTCTGTGTTTAACAGTCCACCTAACACTTTCAACATATCAATTAAACATTCAAATTTAAGCTCTTAATAACCGAACCTGTCAACAGACAGATAATTAGTATCCCACAGTCAAAAAGTAAGTAAGTAATTCATTAAGTAATTCCATGCAATTTTTTTCTTTTTCTTTTTCGGAACAACACTCATTGTCATCCCCACCTCTTCCTCTCTGGCATCCATGGCATCCCCAAGCCATGGTGCCTAAGTATAAATGGTTCTTTCCTCACTAGTAAAAGACTCACCCTCCATTGCACCTTGTGGCTGTACTGTGCTTTTATTTCCATTTTGTATCTGCACATACAATGGACATCTCTAAAAAGGGCCATCACAGAAGTTGGGATGGAAAACATAGGTACGAAGAAGGTAACTGTGAAGAAACCATGAGTAACAGAAGAAATACTTCAGTTGATCGATGAAAGGAGGAAGTACAATGTTCTGGGAAACTCAGGAATACAGAAATACAAGTCACTGAGGAATGAAATAAATAGGAAGTGCATGGAAGGTAAGACAAAATGGCTGCAGGAAAAATGTGAGGATATTGAAAAAGAAATGATTGTCAGAAGAACAGACACAGCATACAGGAAAGTCAAAACAACCTTCGGTGCTGTTAATAGCAAGGGTGGTAACATTAAGAGCGCAATGGGAATTCCACTGGTAAACGCAGAGGAGAGAGCAGATAGGTGGAAAGAATACATTGAAAGCCTCTATGAGGGGGAAGATTTGTCTGATGTGATAGAAGAAGAAACAGGAGTCGATTTAGAAGAGATAGGGGATCCAATATTAGAATCAGAATTTAAAAGAGCTTTGGAGAACATAAGATAAAATAAGGCAGAAGGAATAGATAAAATTCCATCAGAATTTCTAAAATCATTAGGGGAAGTGGTAACAAAACAACTATTCACGTTGGTGTGTAGAAAGCAGTAGTCTGGCGACATACCATCTGAGTTTTGGAATAGCATCATTCACCCAATTCTGAAGACGGCAAGAACTGACAAGTTATAGAATTACCACACAATCAGCTTAACAGCTCATGCATCCAAGTTCCTTACAAGAATAATATACAGAAGAATGGAAAAGAAAATTGAGGATATGCTAAATGATGATCAGTTTGGCTTTAGGAAAAGTAGAGGCACAAGAGAGGCAATTCTGACATTGTGGTTAATAATGGAAGCAAGACTAAAGTAAAATCAAGATATATTCATTGGATTTGTTGACCTGGAAAAAGTATTCGACAATGTAAAATTGTGCTACATGTTTGAAATTCTGAAAAAAGTAGGGGTAAGCTATAGGGAGAGACGGGCCATATACAATACGTACAACAGCCAAGAGGGAATAATAAGAGTGGATGACCAAGAATGATGTGCTCATATTAAAATGGGTGAAAGGCTAGGATGTAGCCTTTCGCCCCTGCTGTTCAATCTGTACATTGAGGAAGCAATGATGGAAATAAAAGAAAGGTTCAGAAGTGGAATTAAATTTCAAGGTGAAAGTGAAGAAGAATTACACGATCTGCTGAACGGAATGAACACTCTAATGTGTACACAGTATGGACTGAGAGTAAATTGTAGACGGATGAAGGTAATGAGAAGTAGTAGAAATGAGAACACCAAGAAACTTAACATCAGGACTGATGATCATGAAGTAGATGAAGTTAAGGAATTCAGCTACCTAGACAGTAAAATAACCAATGACAGATGAAGCAAGGAGTACATCAAAAGCAGACTAGCTATGGCAAAAAAGGCTTTCCTGACCAAGAGAATTCTATTAATATCAAATATCGGCCTTAATTTGAAGAAGAAATTTCTGAGAATGTACGTCTGGAGTACAGCATTGTATGGTAGTGAAACATGGACTGTGGGAAAACCAGAACAGAAGAGAATCAAAGCATTTGAGATGTCGTGCTACAGAGGAATGTTGAAAATTAGGTGGACCGATAAGGTAAGGAATGAGGAGATTCTATGCAGAATTGGAGAGGATAGGAATCTATGGAAAACACTGGTAAGGAGAAGGGACAGGATGATGTGACATCTGTCAAGACACGAGGGAATGACTTCCATGGTACTAGAGGGAGCTGTAAAAGCCAAAAACTGTAGAGGAAGATAGAGATTGGAATACATCCAGCAAATAACTGAGGATGTAGGTTGCAAGTGCTACTCTGAGATGAAGAGGTTAGCAAAAGATGTGTGCACGGTACGCAGTCTTTCCTCTAGCACTACTACAGCAAATTAAATCATGTTTTATTTGATACCCAAATTGCCTGCGCCCTCCCAGTTTTGACAATGGATCTCTGGCCCCCATACAAATTTTGAAGAAGAATGTATTTGAAGGAATTAATTTCACTTCATGTAACTCAAAGTGAAATATTTTCTAAGATTTTGAGAAGTTCCTTAACACGATTTTCTCTGAGCCCTCGTTCAAAAATCAGTGAACAACATAGCACTTCTTCTGACATACTTCTGGTATAATACCAGATGTTAAAATTACAAAAATTTGGTTCCAGTTAGATGGATCCCAACACCAGATTGTAACTGTAGATGGGTATCCACTAGTATGACCTCACAGATTTTCTTGGTACAGTTGATTCATCATGTGCTTCCAGTGGAGTCTATTTGCCCCAACCAGTATTGTGACAACAGGCCCCTTTGTCTTCTTCAGTGGTGTAAACTGTGTTGTGTGTGCTTGCTGCCTGGACTCCAACCATAGTGTGAAATGTTATTGCTGGTGTGTCACTACTTACAGCAGAGTTAGAAATGCAGTCATCAATACATACTTGCTCAGTTGCGATGATTTCCAAGCAATGTTGTGTAAAGCATAAAAACTTCTTATTTTCCTGTTGCCATCTCTCTTTAATGAACTGATATTAGAAGTTAATTCGTAAACAAAAGCTGGCTTTCTGTGTCTTTATAGAAGAGTGCTCTTTCGTGGTTTAGTCCTAACTGCAGTGTTCTGTATACAGGAAATATCCATTCACTGTGAGGAAACAGTTTAGTCCTACGAATAGCATAAGAAAAGTTGCTACATATCTGATTCTTGCACAAATGAGTTTTGTGAACATAATGTATATACAGGTTGTGCTCATTCTACATAATCTATTGAGGTTACAATTTATATAACACATAATTAACAAGTGTAAAATTTTCAGACCCAAGATTCTGTGTTAAACTCATGAATGGATTTTTGGAAATAAATAAAAAAAGAAAACTGTAAACTCAGACCAAATTACTACAAAGCATGTAGTGGAGATGAACCATCAACACACACACACACACACACACACACACACACACACACACGCACACACACAAACGCTTATGTGTTTAGTAGTTCTATCATTGCACCTGTCTGCAACCTTTCATCTCCATCATATGATGACTAGTAATTTTTTTTTCATAATACTGTAAATATTCCATTACGGCCTCTCCATCGTTTGAAATTGCTATGAGGATCTTGTAAACCCAAACACCAAATCACTTTCATGCAACCTGAACCACATTCAGATTAGAATTCTCCTCACAGATGAACTAAGCAAATGTGTAGACTAAAAAACACTACATCTATTCTTAAACCACTTAAAGTGTATGGTAGAGGGTACTTCCCATTGTACTATGTATTAGGGTTTCTTTGTATCCAATGCAAGTATGAAGCACAAGAGGAATGACTGTTTTAATTCTTCTGTGTACACTACAATAATCCAATACTATAGAAAGGGACTGTAGTATATCATTAGATTCATCAGTTAATAATGGTTCTTGAAACCGTGTGAGGTTTCCATGAGACACTTGACATTCATCACTTGCCAGATCAGGCTTTTCACCATTTTCATTACTCTCACCCATGGGACAAAAGAATCCATTTCCATTTGTGCTCCCCTTCTTTGTATATGTTCAATAACCCCCATCAGTACTACTGATATGGGCTCCACACATCTGAAAAATATTGTAAAATGGATCTCACATGTGTTTTGTGTGCTATCTTCTTTGTAGACAAGGGAAATGCTATCAATATCATTTCAATGAACTGATGTCTGTGACCTGTTTTACCCCCAGTTGACCCTGTGTCATCATTTCATTTTATTTCATTTTCTGTGACAACAAATTACACTGACTGACCATAAAAGTGAACCATGCTGTAACTACATAAATGTACACACCATCAGTGGATATATAGTCCACCAGTTGCAGTTCTCTGTGACAAATCAAATGGCCAGCATTACTGTTGTTCATGTTTAGTGTTGTTATCAGGCCTGGTAGGATATACAAGAGGTGTGAAAAGCATCAGATGTTGAGTGTTCACCATGAAGGATACAGACATCTTGTCACTCATATGAGACAACATTATCAGCACTTGACTAAGTTTGGAAAGGAACCTCATTGTGGGACTCCAGTTGGTCAGCTGGTGAAACCGTGCATTGTTCAGATTTATGGGGCTATTGGGCATGACAGCAGCTTTGTGTTGAATTGGATGGGAACATTAGGGCAGGCATGAAAATCATCAAGTTTCTAGTCAAACACATCTAACCACCATGAGGGAGGATCGCCACACTATGCACCAAGCACATCGTAACCCATTTACATCTGTGTCTGTCATCCAAGAACACATAATGAACCCTTCAGAATCCTGTGTCATCTTGCATCATTGGTGGGAGACTAGCAGCGCCCAGATTAAGGAATTAAAATCTGATTCATGGGCTGCCATTAATGCCACAATACAAATGGCTGAAGAGTAGTACTGTGACTGTAAGCGTGGAGAGCAGGCGAATGGAGTCGTATTGTATTCAGTGTGAATCATGGTACTGTACTGCCCTGGTTGACAGTTGTCAGCAACTGTGGCAGTGACCTTGGGTGAGGTTCATCGTCCCACTATTTTGGAGAGACATAGCCGGTGCCATGGTGTGGGGATCCATCTAGTATAACTTCAGGTGATGATTGAGGGAACTCTGACTGTACAATGGTACATCACGGACATCCTGTGTTGTCACGTTATCTCTCTCATATAACAGTATCATGGTGCCATTTTTCAATGGTCTGAATGATACTGGTGTACTCCCTTAGCCAGAAAGATCCCCAGATCTGTCCCTGATGAACATATGGGACCAGCTTGGGCATCAACTCTGTTCCATAGTCAGTATCCAGGATATCAAAGACCAGTTACAACAGTTGTAGATCACCTAACCTCAGGAGAGAGAACACTGATCAGCCAGAACATTATGACCATCTACCTAATAGCCGGTATTTCCACCTTTGAAATGGAGAGCAGCAGTGTCACAGTGTGGCACTGAAGCAATGAGGGCTTGGTAGGTTGCTGGAGGCAGTAGGCACCACATCTGTACACACATCTCACCTAACTGACGTAAATTTCAGGGAGGGGAGTGATGGGCTCTGACATACTTCCCAGATGTAATTTGCCACTGCATTTCTCAGACCATTCCATCAAACTTCTGGCCTTTTGACTTAGCACATTATCTTGATGAAAAATGCCACTGCTGTCAGGAAACATGATCATCATGAAGGGGTGCATGTGCTCTGCAGCCAGCGTACAATGCTCATTGGCCATTATAGTGCCTTGGATGAGCTCCACTGGACCCATGGATGCCCACATGAATGTTCTCCACAGCATAATAGAGCTGCTGCCAGCTTGTCTCTGTCCCACAATACAGGTGTCAAGGGGCTCCTATCCTGGAAGCCAATGGATTCACATCTTCCCACTGGCATGATGAGGAACATATTGGAATTCATCAGAGCATGCACTGCTCTGTTACTGCACAAACATGCAGTGCCAATGGTCATGTGCCCATTTCAGTCATAGTTGTTGATGTTATGGTGTTAACACTGGCAAATGCATGGGTCGCTGGCTTGCACTGTGTGTTCAGAAGCACTTGTACTCTGCCCAACATTAAAGCCTGATGTTGGTTCTGCCACAGTTCACCACTTGTCCTGTTTTACCAGTCTGCCCAGCCCGCAACGTCCAGCATCTGTAATGAGGGGTGGCCACCCAATTCACAATGTCTGGACATGGTTTCACAACATGTTGAAGATACTCAACACAGCACTCATCAAACACCTGACAAGTCAGGCAGTTTCCAAAATGCTCATGCTGAGCCTCCAGGTCATCACAATGTGCCCTTAGTCAAACTTAGAGTCATGCACATTCTCCATTCAACACAGGACTACACGCACTGTGCGTTTGTCTGACTAGCAGTCATTCCTTGCAAGGTGACACTGTTTCCATCTGGATGTGTTTACATCAATAGTAGGTCAGTGGTCATAATATGGAGATAGCTTTATGACACTCTTTCCAAATGAAATTGTTCATGGATCCATGCCAGAAGGGGTGCAATGCCATGCTGATATATGGGCTCCTATTGCCAAATTCTTTGTAATTTTGACTTGATCTTGTAGTCACTGAAATAACATAACATACCCTCTCAACCTGTGAAGTTCCTTTTTGTTGCCTGTTCTCCTTGAAGGTGCTTCACTTGTTTGTCTGGCAATGTATTATATCCAGGCATTTGCTGGAATTGACATGATACAAGTGGGACTCATTAATATTGTTATCATAAGATTGTAATCATCAGAGATTATGTTTCTGCATTTTTTTTAAGTGAACAGTTTTACATTTCTGAACATTTAAAGTAACCTGTCAGTTTCTGGATAAATTTAAACTAATATGATCTGACAGGATATTTGTGCAGCTTTTTTCAATTAGTACATCTTTTTGTATCATTTCATCATCCGCAAACAGTGAGGTTACTATTACCACATTGACTGCCACAAGACCACTGGCAGTGCCGCAGAGCTTTCTGCTATGGCTGCTGCTGGCTGCATGGCAGTTAGTGGGTTTAATTGCCTGTCAGATCAATACAGTATACAACATAAACAGCTTGAGGCCCAAAATACTCTCCATGGGAACACCTACAGGTACTTCTACATGTTTTGATGACTCTCCATCGAAAGTAAAACATTCTCCCTACCAAGAAATCCTTCAACCAGTCACAAATTTTGTTTGATACCCAATATGATAATTCTTTTTTAAAAATAAGAAATGGTATGGTAAAAAAAAAAGTGGCAACAGTCTCACTTATAGATTCATGCAATTCTAATCCACATCTTACCTAAAAATGGGATAAAACAAACATCAAAAACTAGAGAAGGATGTTCTCATTACCAGTAGGTTCCAGAATTCTGTAAGTCTTACTTCTGAAACTCAAAACACAAACAGACCACCCAATTTGTTAACATCAGGTAGGTTTCTGGTAAAGCTTATTCTGTAGATTTTATCACTTAATTGAGGATTCAGTTTAATATCTTAGACTGTTATTGTAAGATGTCAAGTTCTTTTCTGAAGTCATTGTTTACATTTTGAATGAAAATTATGAACTGTGCTTGTCAACGATTTTTGCTCTAAGAGGCAGTGATACAGAGAGTTCAGGAGCATAGACCTCCGTACTCTTCAGTCTTGTATTGGAGAAAGCAACCATTACTGGGGAAAAAGAACTAAAAGGAATAACTATTGATGGACTATGTGAAAATAAAATTCATTTGCAGACAATCTAGCAGTTCTCTCAAACAATAGAACAATATGATTCACTCCAAAGAAAAAATTCATGAAACTGCAGCCGAAAGTGTACTGTACATTTCACATATAAAAATTCTGCATGTGGAAGGAACTCCTCAGTTCTTTCATATTTTGGTATGTAAAATCACACTGGTAAGGGAGACTAGCCAACATTTAAGATTAAACTATGAAGCACACAAAGAGAGAATCTCTAAATAACAAAAAGCCTACAAAATCAATATCCCAAAGTGCAACACTAAGCACAACAGCACAGTAATCAAAGTGCAATGGAATCCTCAATAACTGGTGCAGGCCCAAATTCAACACACAGAGGAGTAAGGAAGAAAAATTATAAGGAAAACTTTTGATCAAGGGTGCACAGGAGGAATGTGGATGAAAAGAAAATCCTGGTAATTGCATCAGCATACTGAGAAACTCTGACAATTCCACCAAAAGATTATTAAACATCATGGCCACACTCAAGATAAATAACATGCTGATCATCAGAATTCTTAGTCTTATCGTCTCAGTGAAAGTTATGAACAACTGGCTGCTTGAAACTGAAAAAAGATTTTCAAGTGACATGATCCAGGACAGATGTATTCAGAACATTTATACAGAATCATCTGTTTTGAGACAGACTGGGCAGAAGGATAAAAGACATATTTCAAGCAGAAGATAAGAATTATGAGAAGAAGAAAGCAAAATCATCAGCTAGTTCAAGAGCGCTTTTCAGCAAGGAATAATAATACATAGAAAAGAGCCATGGTGAAACCTTGTGTAACTGCAGCCTATAAAATGAGTATTTAGAAGTATTCATGTTTGACAGAACAACATGACACATATTCCAATGAACCTTTCTGCCTCAAGTGGCAATGTTCAACTCTTGCCACAGTACTGACCCTTCTGGAGATCAATATTTTACATAGACATAGCCTCTATTGTATATGGTCCCTGTGTTGAATGCTTATAAATCTTTATAACCACAATAATTTTTCAGCTTCTCTGTTTCTCAGGTTACAAATTTTGAACCATTCTTAATAAATTTTTAGCAGTACACAATACAGTTAAAAAGGTTGCAATTAATTTATACAACCTTAAGTGCAGTTAGAACAGATCTGAATTCTTAGGGAAGCATTTCTCATTTCCTGTCTTAGTGAATTTTGGAAAAGTGAGATTCCATTGAAGGAGATCACTGACAGACTTCTCAAACTTCTGTTTATTATCTTGACATGGCCATTTGAGTCTGAAACCAGTTATGATTGTAACATATAATGTGATTCAGTTGAAAATAAACAGAAGTTCAATCCCTACACTTACAGGAACACTAATGTATACAGTGTGACTTAGCAATGCACCTAATATGGACCTATATTCTATTCAATTCTGCACTTGTCTAACTACATAAATAAAAATTTAACAGTATTAGATCTGGATACCTTAGTGTCTGGTACAACTATGATCAACCCAATAATTTGGCATACTGTTGAGATATTGTGACACACACATGCTAAAATGAGGAAGGGCTCCACCACGAAGTACACTGCATTCTGTGTAGCCTTCGAATATCTTGTAACTCTCCACCTAAAGTATTTATGTTGTGTTACTTGTTACTCCATGAGCTATTAGTGACACAAGCAATGTACATAAAACACCTTCACCTTCTATATGGGAAATCATTGCAAATCAAATACACTTGTAGCATCTCTCTCTCTCTCTCTCTCTCTCTCTCTCTCTCTCTCTCTCTCTCTCTCTCTCTCTCTCTGTGTGTGTGTGTGTGTGTGTGTGTGTGTGTGTGTGTGTGTGTGTGTGTGTGTGTGTGTGGAGAGAGGGAGAGAGAGAGAGAGAGAGAGAGAGAGAGAGAGAGAGAGAGAGAGAGATTTATTACTTCACCGTTTATGTATTAATAACAGGTGCTAGAAGTTTCCTACAATGTTAGCCTTCCACTTAAAGAGGATGAAAAATCAATGCAATGGATATGAAATTTTGTTTTATTTGTAAATATATTAACATACAGATTGACATTATATTTAAATGCTGTAAAAGACACATACCCAAATACTAGGAGTTTATTCAATGTTATGGCTGTCTTTCATTAACTGAGGAATAAACATATAACCATACAAACACTAAACAGTTTGCACATATTATAGCTTAAATCTGTATATCACTTTATCTGCTAAGGACATTAAAGTATATAATATTCACAACACTTAAGGCACACACACACACTACATACAATAAACACACTCAAAACATATTTTAGCATGTTGAAAGATTCTAACAGCATTGAAAGCGGAGTATTATTCAGAAAGTAAGCATATTTATTTACATAGATATTACGGAGTTGTTGGAAAGCTATCTGCTGTCACATCATATGTAGAGGTAGACAGGAAAGGGAAGGAAGATGAAGTGAGAAGCAAGAATACACAATAGTCAAAGTTTCCTGTACACAGTGTGATTGAGAGGACATCATTCATACAAAAAGACTCATTTTATTCATAAGAGTAGACTGAGACAGCATAATGTACTGTCACCAAGAGCATTGAGAATAGGTGCAAGAGGCTTCAATTGAGGAAATTTGAAACTGTTTCATGATTATTAAAAGCAGTTGGGATGACCTATTATAACTATTTATAATTGAAACCAATCAGTCTTTAAAGGTAATTGCACACATATCCATGCCACTTAGCTTTTAGTCATTTTAATAATGACTGTGTTCAAAAAATCTTTACATAATGCAACTTACCTATACATAGTTTTTCTTTTGGTTCTGTGTGATATTTGTCCTTGTGTAAATATTATCAAAAGAGATTTATTGTATGTTTCACAAATGATTTACCGTTCTGTTTGAGAACCTCCTTTGTGTCTTCCTTGTAGAATTTTATTTCAGAGTTGGTCTTCCAAATGTATGTATGCATTTCAGTGGTTGTGAATTCTTTCACGAGGTGCAGTATGTAGTGGTTCTCTAACACTGTTCAACATTTGTTGTTCCCAATCAGACAATAGATGAGGGATGTTAATATTATGAGACAGAATAACTTTCATTAAAATTTTAGTCAGACATTACTGTTCTGTTCAAATGCTAGGATAACATTAAAAGTCTGAAGTTATGGTTCTCTGGAAACTAGGGTAGTGCTGCTGGTGGTGACGACGATTGCAGCAAATAAGAATAACGAGGACAGGGAAGGGGAGAGGAGGAGTGGGAGGAGGAGGAGGAGGAGGAGGAGTAGTTTTATGAAGGCATACCATATCATACCATTGCATGAAAACAAGGTTTAGAATGAATACACTATACATGTTTCACCAATATATGTACAGTGTAGTGCAAATAAATATCATCTCCAGATCTCATAGTATAGTGTGGAAATTGAATGCAATTCTTGCTGCCATCCCAGAAAAGATCAAAATGCACACAATGCTAATTTTGAGGTACTTTTAAGCACATAATTAAGTTATATTAATACAATGCAAGATTTGTTATTTGTTCAAGTGATTTGGTTTCTTCATGTTCATGTTGTGTTTAAAACTTGCAAATGCTTTTCAATGTTTCTTTTTATCAGAAGTTCATAACTTACACTCCGTGCCACTGTCATGATATTAATCACACCATATTTTAAGCTTGTAAATAATCCCAGTGGTGAGTTCACTGTGTTATGAGTAAATGGTATCTTATACAATTCCTGTAGAAACAAAACACTTGTTGTCTGACGTATAGAAACTGAGTTTTAAATGGATGTTAGCATCCTTTATAAGCATGTAATACACATTACATTTGACTTTATCAAAGTTCAAAAATAGCTGTTTGTAATTGACAGTGAGCAGACAAAGAACTTCTAAAATACGGTAGTTTTTTTAATACTTTAATGTCAAACTTCTTCAGGTTACATATGAAACTTTTTATACTCCAATAACACTTATCATTTTGAATGCTTCGATGTAATAATTATAGCATAAATGTAAATCTATTATTTCTTTCATACATTAATCTGATATCTCAATAACAAAAATCTGAATAATAGAATTCCTTACTTGACCGAATTCTTTATGTGTTCTGTCAAGTCAACACTCGTGGTATCTTCACACCAAAAGATTTAAAAAGATAACAATGATGGCAGAGGTAAAATTAAAAACTTTTTGTGACGCAGACAATATGAGGAAAGATGTAATCATAGAACAGATTTCTTTTTTTAAAAAAAAAGAATCTGCTCCAAAGACAAATATTTCGAACTTTGCACAAGTGTGCAAAATATGTTAGGTGTAATTAACATTTATAGTTTTCTAAAATTTTCTGCCATCAAACAATAACAACAAATTACTTTTAATATTCAGTCATACTGCTCATTAACTTTTCTCTATATTTAGAGCAAGTTATTTAAATACAACACTCATGCACGCATTTGCACAGATCTGAATTTTTGTGTATATATATAAATGGATCATGTACACAAATGTATGTCAGTATTTTTCCTTATTAACTACAAAGCTTATGTACAAAGGCATGATTTATAAAACGATATACAAGACTGATTATCTGCACCGAAGTAATAAAAAGTGACTATGCTAGAACACACAGAATGTCTATAAAAATGGTATGGATAATAATAAGGTACCTTAGCAGGAATAAAATGTCTTTGTACACAGAATATATCCTTTTTGGTCCTTTCAGCTTGTACACTGTTAAAAAGGGCACTGTCCACTGTTATGAAGATAAGACTGACAATCTTGATAAGAAAATGTATAAAAATTCTAATGGTTCACTATTTCTGGATTGAACAGTTAAAGAATTTTTTTTCCTTCCAATACAGCGTAGGAACAACTGAACCTACAAAGCTTCTGTGACATTAGATTACAGCAGTGAAACAATTCAGTCCAAATAACGTATTGTAAAACTAGTCTACAGTCGTTCAGTGACGAAAGTCTTAACTTGTGTGCGGAATGGTTCCCTCCGCACAGCGTAAGACAGAAGTATCCCCAAAGCTACCAACACCATAGCCAGAGCATTCATGATTATCCCTTCCTCAGGCATCTCCGAATACTTAGAGCTGAAAGCACACAGAGAAACAAACATAAATTTGTGCACATGCCACACCATGCAGGAACCCTGTGAGACAACACACAAGCATAAACATGGTTCAAACAACAGCAAGTTTGTAATGGGTGTTTTGCATTTGTGCTAACGTATCACGTAAGTGTTTCCACAGGAGGACAGAAAACAAACTTCAGTCTCTCGTGAATAAAACATAATAAATGACATTATGATTTAGACTGATACGAATTAAGGTCATGTTAGACTATATTGGTCTTTCATACCTGTATACTGCTGCCGAAGCAGCATAATACAAAATAAACAAAAATGTGACAGGTACTGAAGAATTGCCCCAGAGCCTCTAAAAATAAATAAATCAGGTCTATTAGGGAGATATAATAAAACCTTCAAATTATGAAATACTTTCATTTTATGTTTTTAAATTTTGAGAACAAGAAAATTACAGAAACTGAGAAAAACCAAAAAATCTCTTTTGCAAATGGCAATATTGCGTAACTTTGACTGTCACCTGTAAGTCTTTTTTGGTACCGCTCCATTAGCCTGACGCCTTTGGTGTTTGCTGACGGATGAAACCAGTATTATGCTAGGCATAGATCACTGCAAGAGTAATACAGCTACTCAGTGGTTCATTCACAGACCCTTGGTAATAACTGAGATATATTTGTTGTATGTTAATTACATGCAAACATTTTTCAATATGAAAACAGGCTGATGAGTTATGTTTGACTTGGAAATATAGTGTCCTGTTCTTTACTAAAACACAATTTCACTGTGAAAAAATTCAGATGTCTTGAATCCATAGCCAGCAGATGCTGTAATGACACCTATTAATGCTCTCTGAATTAAAGATTTTTCATTTTCTTAGTATTCTTGGATAACGACTCAAAATATACTGAATGATATGCATGTGAATTTCTGGCAGAGTTCTTAGAAGTTGATATCTCACTAAACATAGCAACTTTTTGAGAAAATATAAATCACTAAGCACTAGCAGACAGAAAGTAAAATGTTTTTCTGGCAAATACTTCAAATGACAAGTAACAGTTACCTTTCCAGAACTTGCATAGCTCTGTCGAATTCTTATCTTGTCAGTAACTGTTACCGGCCTAAGGTAATTTTCTAAGCTGGTCATTAATACTTAGTTTTAACTATCACTGTGGAAGATAAAACTATTTTTTTCTTGATATGAAAGTCATATATTGCTTTCTGCAAATGCTGATAGGAACTAACTCTAGTAAATGACCGATTTACCTGAACTCTTGCATCTGATACATTTAATTTGGTGTTACTTAAAAAGAGGAAAAAACAAGGGTGCATAAGAAAACAGTATTAAATTATAATTATAAACAGGAAAGATAGGCAAACATGAAATTGTTACTTTAAAAAACTGAATTCAGTTTCCACCATGATGGAATGAAGAAAGATGAATTAATGACGTTAGGTGTCCACTGTGACTGAAAAGCAACAGGTTATTGTTAGAAGGCTGTGTGACAGACTAATACCAAATGCATTCAGTGCTGTGTACCATCACCTTGAGAGTGCCATCTGCTGTGCAGTGAAGTTAGTAAGCTGATTTAGGGCTGATACATACCATAAAGTAAGAGAAATCTGAGTATTTCCACAAGAGAGTAATCAGAATCAGAGAACAGGCAAGAAGTGTAACAAAAATGTTTTTATTTGAGCATTGCTCAATACAATCACTTAATCAAAAGTGTTCTTATGAATGAAAATATGAAATCTCAATTTATATTCCTTGTAAATAGTTTTCTGAATATCACATGAGAAGCTTATGAGAAGTGTTAAGATCTTCATAGATCTCCATCTGATGTAATCAGAATACGACCACGGTAACGGAAGTCATCCCTCATGACGATGTAGCCAACAACAACTGCGCTGACTGAAAGCACTATGGCAAGTGCGTTCACTATGACAGCCTCCTCAGGCAAATTCTGGTAATTGGTGCTGCAAATTGATAATTGATATGTGCATAAATGTAATGTATATATGCTAATGACAGTTAAAGTAACATAAGAATAAAAGTGTCCAGTATAGAAATTACTAGAGGAAAAAATGGAGGTTTGGAAAATCATTAAGAATAAAAGAAAGTTAACAGAAACTGAAATGTCAGGGAAATAAATTATAAATAACAACCATTAAAACTCACCAGTAATTTCAGAACATCAATCATCATTTCTGATGACCAATGTAATAGCTTTTGTTCTCTTTATTTTAATTTATGCAAAGTTGATAACATTGTCTACTGTGGCTATGATGCAAGTCACAAGTAAATAATATGTATTATAATAGTTATGGGAACTAAATTAACCAGTGATACCTGAGAAGGTTACAGAATAAAAGAAACAGAATTAAATATGATAATTTGAACTTCAGGAAACAATATATTTCTACCTCCACAACCAAAGTGAAAGTGACAAAGCAGGAACAGAAAATGTTTAGGTTAGAGTAGTAATAAGGGTTAAAAAAAAACTAGTCATCTGATACATATGGCCACTGTAGACAAAGTACGAGAATAGAAAGTTGATTATGATGGATAATTTGAAGACTAGAAGCAATCTGTAGACTGCAATTAATGTGCCACACAGTAAGTGGACCTACTGTTCCCAGATCAGGATAAAGGACTGAAGGAAGATTGAAAAAGACAGAGCAGACATTAAAATCTCAACACAGAAACAAAAATGAGGAAAACTTGTCAGTAAATAACAAATAACTAAAAAGGTGATTTACCCCAAATATCAGAGATATAAATGCACAAGTAAAGAAAGCTACTTTGGAAAGGAATTGTTAAATAAACTAGTGGCAAAGGAGGCCTTTTCAGAAGGAAATCAAAATAATATGGATTAGGTTAAGACCAAATATTGGGAATAAATGGAAGACATTAATCGATTCAAATTTTATGAAATGTAATGAACAGAATCATTAATGACGAAATGCACAGACATTAAATTATACCCACTATTGGGTAGCGTATTCCTATTAATTTCAGAACTATTCTTGTGTGTACCATTTCCCACCATTTTTAATAACAATACACCAGTGAACATTTCTTTCTTTTTTAACTTTTAGCTTTTCACACATAACATATGACGAAGTTTTATATCTTGTCATTGTAGTGTAAATTAAGTATAGCAGCAGCAATTTATTATTATTTTTGCTCAATGCGAAACTATTGTTAACATATCCGTGTAACGGAACTTAATAGCAATTTATAATTTCTGCTTCTATCTACCATTTTGTTATTTTAAGAGGGCTGCTTCTAAAAATGTGTGTGTTTTACCTGCAAAATTGTAGGCATGACATCAGTCTTGTCCCTCACATTTCATTCCTTTTCTGTAATACATCTATGCAGACGAAGTCTACTTTTAAGCAACATTCTATTGCTTAACCAGTTGACTGGACAGATTGTATGTGTTCATTTGGAATAAGGACTTTAATAGTAGCAGTATGCCATTCCACCTTACTAAAGGCACATGGGAAGTTTGGAAAGATTATTTGTTTATGACAATGATGTGAATGTTTGTACTAAACATGGAGCTAAGAATGTGCTACTGTGACATTCTCAGGTAATTTTTAAGAAGATTTTGAAGTTTTCACATTTGATACTTATATGACACTAATAATTCATGACGCTTTTAAGATGCAAACTATTTTTCAAATAGATGGCAGATAGCTGAAATATCTACTTTTCAAATAGAATCATATCACATTGCACAAAAATGCAGTATGAAGCTATTAAGAAAGCTTCAAGATTTGTCTACGAAGCAGAAAGATAATTTTCTAAATTTAACTTCACAGCTTGTAAATGTTATCCTATTCTGACATAAAGTTAATATTGTGTTCCACGTGTGTCTTTTTTAAAACATTGGTAATAATTTATTTGGACTGTAGCAAATAGAAAGTAAAGACAGATTAGTCCCTTTCCTGTAGATAAAATACACTTTCACACTCTGGAATACATACCTAAGCTTAAAGAAGGCCTTCTCTGTGAGACCTGTAAGGCATGTCGCTACAGCCAGCATGAAAGTTGTTATGCCAAAGGATGCGTGTATGGGTACTAGAGAAGCTCGGAATGCTGCTGTTGCACCTTCACAGCACAGCAAGATCAGGAAGCTGAAGAAGCCTACAACAAACTGGAACAAGCAGTAATATTAATCATCTGTTCTACAGATTACTAAAATGTAACTATCCTTTCTACAAATTGTACGAACTACACTAGAAGTAAATAAGCATTTAAACTCGATATGTAGGCATTAAAGCTTAGTGTAAAGTACATTATTCACACTTTATGCAGATTCAGTTTATTTCAAATTTTCATCAACACAGTCACCCTTAATTTTGTATGTATATTAAATATTGCTTTCATTTTTAACAATTTTTTTCCACCAAACAGCCCTGACTCAGCACACACATGCTTGTGACTTGCATGTATACAACAGGAAACCATTTGGTCTAACCTGAAAGTAGATACTTAGAGAAAGTATTTTCAACAGAGGAGACAACCATGATTAGTTATCTACAATAAAATTTATTATGTACCTAGACGGCACATATATCAGGTTTTTTTGCAGATTAAAACTGTTGCCAGATGAGGTCTTGAGCTTGAGAACTTGGCCTTTCATGGGCAAGTACTCTACCAACTGAGCTACCCGAGCATGACCCATCCTCACAGCTTTACATCCATCAGTACCTCATCTTATACCTTCCAGACTTCACAGTAGTTCTGCTACAGAAACTTGCAGGACAAGCACTCCTGGAAGAAAGGATATTCCAGAGATGTGGCTTAGCCAGAGCCTGCAAGTGAATATTCATTGTGGAAACAATTCTCCCAGGCTGTGACTAAGCCGTGTCTCCACAAGGTCCTTTCTTCCAGAAGTGCCAGCCCCATAAGTTTTGAAACTTCCTGTCAGATTAAAACTGTGTGCCCGACCGAGACTCGAACTCGGGACCTTTGCCTTTCGTGGGCAAGTGCTCTACCAACTGAGCTACCGAAGCAAGACTCACGCCTGGTACTCACAGCTTTACTTCTGCCAGGGCCGAGTTCGAGTCTCGGTCGGGCACACAGCTTTAATCTGCCTGGAAGTTTCATATCAGCGCACACTCCGCTGCAGAGTGAAAATCTCATTCCCATAAGTTTTGCAGCAAAACTTCTATGAAGTGTCGATAGTAGGAGATGAGGTATTGTAGGAAGTAAAGCTGTGAGGACAGGTAACAAGTCATGTTCAGATATTTCATTTGGTAGAGCACTTGCCCACTAAAGGCAGAGGTGTTGGGTTTGAGTACCAGTCTGACATACAGTTTTAATCTGCCTGGAAGGTTCATATTAATACATACTCCACTGCAGACTAAAAATTCATTCATTGTATGTTTTTAGTCTAGATAAATAACAAATAGTGTTGCAAATCTGACAGTATTTTTGATTCACAATTTGAACAGCAACCTACAATAAATATTTCAGTTACATCCCTGCCAAAAGGAATCTACAAGTGTGCAGTTTCTACACCGAAGAGGCAACAGAATTCATCTTGCTCTTACAGTAGTGTGAAAATTCTGTTACAATAAAACACCATTTTTAATACTGTAAATTAATATTTCTATTTAGATTCAGAAGTATACATCATTCAGTACTTCAATAACCCAAATGACAGCATTTAGTTTAATTATTTGCATGTTTCATGGATCATTATTTGACCACTAACTGTGATACGGAAGACACCAGTTTCACAATTATAGTACATCTTCTCAATGGAAAATATGCCTACATGCTCCCCATATACGGTACATGATTTCTTAAGCCTTTCCCATCTAATTTTTCTACCTACTGTGTTCTCCCCAACTCTTATTTATAGCACAATAATGGAAATTTGTCAGAAACTGTCTGACATTGGAGCCATACCAGAAAAAAATAATGTGAGATGTAGTCCAATAGTGGACACAAAAGTATTAATTTATAGTTTTCAGTGTGATAGGGTCTGCAGCTGTGATGAATTGTTTGAAAGATTTCTTGAAGCCTTCAGCTGCCATTCTCTTTATTTCCTGTATCATTGTACAATTTTGGCCTTACGCCATTTTCAAGTATCTAAAATGGAAGTATCATACATTGGCTACATTAGTGACAATTGTGATTTGATGTAGGAACAAGTCATATCTGAAGATACACTAGGCGTGCATTATAACTGACTTTATGGATGATTTTTTAGTAGCAGATTATGTCATATATGACTTTGCTCCTATGAAATCATGTTATGCTCATAAAATGCAACCATAATACAGTTTTACTCGACTCTTGTAGTTCTCAGTACTGTTTCATTAGAATACTGTGATAAAAGTGGTATATAAGATATTTGTACCAACTGTTCAAAAATGACATGCTCCTACAGTAACAAAACAAATATTTACAAGTTATTTTAAAGGAATTACATACAGTCATATTTACACCAATGATTTACGATAACTGAATGTAAGTAAGAACAAAAGCATATGCAGGTTAGGTAGCAAATTTCTGTAAAATAATTATAATCTTCCTAGTATTAAGTATGTTATACAAAAGAGCTTTGCAACAACTGCTCAAAAGTACTCCTAAAATAGCGTGAACACCACTAATTATTTTATGAGCATAACATGATGTCATAGGAGCAACGACGTATATGACATAATCTGCTACTAAAAAAATCATCCATATAGTAAGTTATAATGCGCTAATGTGCGCCTAGTTTATCTCCAGGTATGACTCATTACTACATCAAAATCACAAGTGTCACTAATGTATCCAATGTATGATACTTCTGTTTTAGATACTTGAAATGGCCCATGGCCAAAATTGTACAATCTTACAGGAAATAAAGAGAATGGCAGCTGAAGGTTTCAAGAAATCATTCAAAAAATATTAATTTATATTGTGTTCCATATTCATATAGTAATTTATAGTTAACTCTGTTTAATTTATCTCTCCCCCTCTCAAACACATGCACAGAGACCAAGACACCATACAACTAAACATTCAGAAATCTTTCAATGGAGAAGGAGTGATTTCAGTTTGTGTTTGAAGTTAATTACATTCCTTACATCAGTGTGTACATGGTCAAAGATTTTTAAGGATGAATACCTCACTCAGTTGAGCTCAAGAGTGTTACAGGAAGGAAAATTATAGTGCAGGGCAAGTTCACAGCTATGAAATTGAGAAAAGCTGGTGTTGCTGGGAAGAATGCAGATGACACAGCTGTGAAGCAATTTTTGAAGTCACACACATTGTGTTCAGTGGCATGCTCAGCAGCTGGATGGTCCTGCTGTCTCTTGGCCACAATTTGGTGATGGTCACTCATATGAACAGACACCAGACAAGGATACTGCATAGTTTGGGTGGGTGGAGGAATACAGCTGTGGATGGGGTGGGTAAGGTAGTGAGGAGGATATATCTCAGCTCAGGTAATGGTGAGAGGTAGTCAGAATCCTGGCAGAGAATGTGATCAGCTGCTCAAGTCCTGGATCACAATGAGTCATGAGGCGGGTGCTCTGTTTGGTCAGGCAATGAGTATCTGAGGAATCGGGAGATAAAGCACAGGAGACTTGTTTCTGGATAAAGTGGGAAGGCAATTTCAGCAGTTGAAAGTCTCAGTGAAATCCTAGGCACATATGGAGAGGGACTGCTCCTCATTACAGATGGCATGACCACATGCGGCTAAGCAATATGGAAGGGAATTCTTGATATGGAATGGGTGGCAGCTGTCAAAGTGGAGGTATTGTGGTGGTCAGTAAGTTTCATAAGCGTGGAGGTACCGATGTAGCCATCCTTCACATGGAGACTGACAGCGGGGAACGTGGCTTGTTGGGCTGAGGAGGGCCAAGGATTCAATCATTCTGAGGGTGGTCTGTCAATTTCTTGTTGCAGTATTACATCTCTGCTTTATATTTATCTATCCTGTCTTCCCCTTCAGTAATATTGTCTTCAAATATGTCTCAGCCTACCCTTCTTTTCTTTGTACTGGTTTGCCATCTGAGCTGAAACTTGCATGTATATGAATATTATACAACACTTCACTCACATCTTTCATAATTCAGTGTAAAGATTCCCTAATAACTTCATTACTATAAATTACTTTATATTGTTTATTAGAAGTTTCACCTATGGCCATTCACATAACTGTGTATTTATAATTGCTACTGATAAAAAATTTTGTATCTAGTACAAAATGACAGAAGGTAGAATACAAATGAATGTTTAACTAGAGCATCATACTCATCTGAGAATTTGAGACAGCACTAGCTCAGCTGGAGAGGACTGGGGAAGAAAGTAGACACATGTTTTTTTAAAGACTCCTTTATTACTTGCCTGATGTGATTACAAGCAATTCACAGACAGCCTAAATCAGAATGGGAAGATGGTAGGTTGCACCCATTGCTTATGAAGAGGAGTCCATTGTTTTCTGTCACTGTGCTGCATCATGCAGCACAATGGGGTACAATAAATATACAATATTACATCCATGATTTACTTAAAAATGACACAAATACCTTTAGTGAAAAAAAAGTCAAAATGACTCCCTTTTAAAATTTTGTGTAACTGATAGGAATAAAATTAAAAACTTAGGCTTGTTTGACAAGCACTTCAAATACGCATCACTAATATGATAAACTCAAGAACTGTACCAACATGACTTGTATACAGAAACATAAATGGCAATATTTATGCATGAGTTTTGCATGTGACACTTTATACCTAAAACTTACTAAATTTTAGTAATTCATTTATTATAGATTCAGAGCTATAACTATCATAGAAAAATCACTAACTCATGAAATATCAGCTTTTTATAAAACTCTCACTTAAATATTCACACTGAATTCTTGCTTACTATTGTAATAACGTAACAGGGTCATTATTTCAGCTTATATATTCTCAGAACTCAAAAGTTTCAGAACTTTATAATGGGAATTTTGAGTTGCAATGCACAAAAGCTCATTCATGAACACCCGAGATAATTGTAAAACACATTACTTCTTATTCCAGAACATTTGAAAACATTCCTAGAGAATCCAAAATTCTTTTTGAAATTTATGAACAATTTCAACTTTGATCTCTTTGCAGGTTCTCAGACAGTGGTGTCATGTAGATGGTGAGACATTTCTGCAAACTGATTTGTTACTATCCTCAGGTGATCCTAATGACTGCTGCTCACATACATACATACATACATACATACATACATACAAACAAGCAAACAAGCAAACAAACAAACAAACAAACAAACATACATACATCCATGTTTCTATGTGTCTATCCATAATGTTCCATAGATCCAATTGAGAAGGAGAACCTTCATGGGTGTGGAACAAGTCAAGATACACATTAATGTAAGACAACAACTTAATCTGCTTTACTGTATTAACAACAGACTATCAATATATTTCTTAATGCTATTCACACTTATGTCATCTAAATCTCATCAAGTAAATTGGTAAGAAATTTACTACCTTGAAAAAGGGTGCTCCCTCCACGGTTTTACTATATAACTGCTCGCCATCTGCTATTAGTAGCTTAATATTTACTCAGTTACAATGGAACTTTCAAACAAAACAGTTTTTACATCTAAAAATACTGGAGTTTTATAACAAACAGTTATACTTGCTGTGTAGTTAACAGCACTTTCTAAACCCTGAATCGAGATATTCAAATAATTTGTAGAAACAGTAGGTACTGATGTATAGTTCCTGTTTTCTTTTGAATTTATAAGGATTCCCAATTTATTGCTTTATGATAGATGGGAGCTTGTTTAATGTCTTACTAACAGAGCAACTAACACTATTCTGGGGCCTAGTCAAGGATGTGAAATGCTGGAGGAAGTGAGTAATTGGAATACAAACCACATTCCTCAGTCACTAAGCTGCCACCACCAGGATCGGGAAATTGCTAATGTAGATGTGGCTAACCTACATGGTGTCATCTTAATTTTTCAGTTGATATGACATAAATGGATCTTCTAACATACTGACATTGTATTTTGAGTGCATTCAAACTTGAGTCCAAAGCTTTAATAGTTAATCAGTCATCAGAATTGCCTGAAGTTGCCAACAAATTAACTTGCCAAAATACCACTATGTTTAGACGACACTATCACACTGAACACCTGAGAAGAGTTCAATATTATCATACACCAGGAAAATCTGAAATCACATCTCTCTATTATTTTCTGCATAACAAACACATCTCAACTGTATCAGTTCTTTAGTAGTGAAAGATTTAGCTAGAATTAACAACTAGTTATCATCTCCATAACTTGCCAGATTTTAATGAAACCACTTTGTACAGCTGATGGCAATGTAGAAATGCAATAGACAAAAGATGATCACAGTATCAAAACAAGATAGGCTGCATTATCTGACGAGTGTTTACTGCAGAGCTGTTAGCAAGCTGGTGTTTGTCGATACTAAAATGCTGTGATTGCTGAGGTAATGGAGGCTGTTTGCATTACATTTTTCAAACCTTTATCCACCCATTGACATGATAAGCATATACACAGTTGTTACTTATCAATAAAGCGATTTGCTTGAAAAAGTAAAAAATTCTATATTAAGTACCTACAACAATTCTTCAATAAGGAGTAAGTTCTGATGCGCTCTGCAGTATGTATTGACTGTACCTATCAGCATCAATCTTTCCCTTTTCCCTTAACATGTTGTTTTTAAAATTAGTTCACGTATGTGCTAGTGCCAGTTCATTGATGAAGTTAAAAGGAGCTACTAAAATGGTGTTTACAAGTATAATTACCTGCAGTGCAAACAGGCCCATGGTAACCAGCCCCATCCAGCTGTGCAGGGAGTAGAAGTTTGCTATCGGTGGATCTGCAAGGTTGTGTGAATCAAGTACTGCTATAAATCCAACCACAATGCATGGTATGGCAAGAGCATGGAAGATTGTGTGGAACAGCTTCACGTAGATGCGACGGCAGCATCGACAGATTCGATACAGTAACAGGGCTGAAACAAAAAAAATTGTTAGTTTTTCTGTGCAAGAAATTTATATCACAAACTGTTACTCTAATTTGCTTTTGAAAAAAATGAAATTTATCAATTATTTTGTAAACTTCACAGAATGAAAATATATCACATGTTACTCTCACACCAATGTTTTCCTGTAAACCATATGGCATTACCAAGTGAGTACAGGTACATTTTTGAGATCTATCATTGGACACAGAGCTCCTTCACAATTTATTTATGCAAACATAAAATATGAATATGACATCAGACAGAAAACAAGTGTGTGCCTGAAGCAGCCCACAAACATTAAGACTACTGAAAGAAGTGAAGACAAAGTTAATGTACAATGATTTCACTATTCCAAGCAGAATTATTATTGTTAAAAATATTTAATATGTATCTATATGTGTCACATCTGAAATAATCTGTATATGTAAGATACTACTAATGAGGCCACATATGCCATCACAGTAAACAAAAAATTGTTTCTCTTTCTTTTTGTAACTGGAAACAGTCTTAATTTCTCACACAGCATGCTGATTCTTGAAATGAATAGGATCCTTTTCACAGCCTGGCAAGCACAGACAGTATCAGAAACCATATAGCACTTGTGCATAGCCACAAAAAAAGAATAAGGAATAGAAGAAAGGACCAGCAGGGTCAACACTTCTATCACAAATCAGGGTGTGCATTACAGCATTCAGTAAGATTTATAAATTATATAAGATTGGCATTTTAAGTAAAACTGTGGCTGTGGAGTCTTACAGCAGGCCTGTGTACTTACAAAGCACCATGACAAAAAGGTAGCTTTTTCAGTACCTACAAATTTCCGATTTAATCACTATTTGCAGTCACTGGTTGGTTGGTTCTCACTTCTCAAACAGCTGCAGCAACAAAACAGTAAGCAGCTTTTAAGTCCATAGTTTATGTCTGGCACAATATCTTGTGGTAGAAACTGATCAGGATTGGACATCTATTCCAAAAATCTTTCAGCTTTTGGTGAGTAAAGACAACAGTGGACTTCACGTTAAGAATGTTACATTACTATCTGACTATATATACAAGAACTATAAATGCATTCCGTACATTACGAGTTTTATCTAGAAAAGAAGTACCCCTCACCACCATCAACTTGGCAGTCATTTACTGGAAATGAATGCACAAGTGAGGAAAGATATAGGTCATGAGTATCATCTACTACCATATTCCACCTAATCAAAAGTACGTAGACATTTATTAACGACACAGATATGGGGTATGTCCAAATTTTGCCTTTATGATGGCTTGAACATTAATGGTAGTACTTTCGGTAAGATGTCAATGTCCATGGAGGAATTGTAGCCCTTTCTTCCTCCAGAGCCACATCCAGATACAGTAGTGATGTAGGACACTGGTGTCTGGAGCGAAGCTGACGTGACACATCAAAAGATGTTGTTTGGGATCAGATCGGGACTCTAAGCAGGCCAGCCCATATTAGGAATGTTGCTGTCCACAAACCACTGACTCAAAGATGCTGCTTTGTGACAGGGATTACTGTCATATTGCTACAGTCATACTCTCTGAACTGCTCCTCTACTGTACACAGTAACAATACTGTAAAATACGTTTATATCTTTCTACATTTATCTTCTTCTGAAGTGCAGTAAGGAACCACACACTGAACATAAACACCCTTATACTGTAACATTTACACCTCTATATTTCACTGTTGGCACAACACATGATAGCAGGTAATGTTATCCAGGCATTTGCCCAACCCAAATTCCTCCAGCAGATTGCCACAGGATATAGATGCTTACCCTCACTCATCAATCCAAATCACTTGTCTCCAATCACCCTTTGTCCAGTAGTACTGCTCTTCAAATGTACTTCAGCATTAACTGCTGTTACTATGAGGTTCATTCAAATGAAACCTGGTCAGAGCATCTACCTTTGTCTCACACGTATGGTGACACCACGTAACTCCGAGTATTGTGGTGCCATCTATTGGTAGAGAGACTGATGCGTGCACACAATTTGATGTTGTATAGCACCAGTGCGGTTTCACGCCAAAGAGAAGGTGGTCACACAAGTTATCGTCCACTACATGCAGGCGAGTAAGTAGGAACAACAAGGAATGATTCGATTTTTGGTGGTAGAGGGAGTTGTAGGCTGTGAAATGTATTGGCAGATAAACACTGTGTACAATGAGTAGTTCAAGTGTTGTAGAATGGCGCAAACGATTCCTTGAGGGCCGTTAGTCACTGGAACACTATGCTCGTCCTGGACAGGCTCATCGTGTCATTACACTGGAAATGGTTGCAGAAGTGAATGCTTTAGTCTTGGACAACTACAGAATCATCATGTACAAAATCCAGTGGTTACTGGGTATTAACGTGGGCACCGCCCACACCATAATGCATAGAGAAATCTGTGCACAGTGGGTTCCCCACCAACTGACCACTGAACAGCACAATACTCGAATGGCACTGTCTTTTAGCTGCAACATTATCATGAGGATGAATACTGCTTTCTGTCACATATTGTCACAAGTGACGAAACATAGTGTCACCATTTTGAACTGGAAAATAAGCGTCAGAGCAAGCAGTGGAAACATGCGACTTCACCACCTCCAAAGAAATCAAAGGCCGTGCACAGCAGTTCTGGTAAGGTCATAGTGTCCTCCTTTTTTGGCCACAAGGGTTCATTGCTTGTCGAGTTCCTGGAATGGGGACATCAATTCCCAACGGACGACGAAGTGTGTGACAGGCTCCAGGCATGCATCCGACAGCAGCCTAGTAGCTTCTTCAAGGATGGAATCAATGGCTAGTGTCACAATGGGATAAATGTGCCAACAGTTTTGGCGACTATTTTTAGTATGTGTACTGCATATAACTACATTTTTGAGTTAATAAAATCGTTACCGTTACTTTACACTAGTGACTGGATTTCGTTTGAATGCCCCTTATATACTTTTTTCATCACTGGTCACATATTTAATTTATATGGCATTTGAGAGGCAATATAGTGAAAAAAATCCTATGTGCATTTTCATAAAGTTGTAGTGAATTTCGTATGTTATTTAAATATTTACTATTTGCAGTTATATTTTCAAGGACATGGGTAGTCTTGGCAAGCCCAAGTCAAACCTTGTTAAGTAATGATGCGAATGACTATTCACAATCAGTAATATGGTAAGTCACATTGTGCCATACCACAAAAGTAATGTACAATTATTCGTCATGTGTGCTCTCGACAGGACACGTTGGCGCCGGCCGTTGTGGCCGAGTAGTTCTAGGCGCTTCAGTCCAGAACCACACTGCTGCTACGGTCGCAGGTTCGAATCCTGCCTGGGGCATGGATGTGTGTGCTGTCCTTAGGTTAGTTAGGTTTAAGTAGTTCTAAGTTCTAGGGGACTGATGACCTCAGATGTTGAGTCCGATAGTGCTCAAAGCCAATTGAACCATTTGAACCACAACACGTTGCAGGATGGGATTGGTCATATAGACATAAAAACATAAATTGGAACTTCATGCAAATACACGTTCTTTTTCCTCATTATATCAACTATCCAATGTCATAAATTAAATAATATGACCAGTGGTGGAAAAAAAAAGATTAATAATGAAGTTCGATAGGGAGTCGAACCGTCACCATATACACATTGGTCTTACAAAGCTCGAATCCTGATCAATTGACCACCATGAACTTTTAAGTCCAGTACCTCAGAACAGATACAGGGTGTTTCAAACATGACCGGTATATTTGAAACGGCAATAAAAACTAAATGAGCAGCGATAGAAATACACCGTTTGTTGCAATATGCTTGGGACAACAGTACATTTTCAGGCAGACAAACTTTCGAAATTACAGTAGTTACAATTTTCAACGACAGATGGCGCTGCGGTCTGGGAAACTCTATAGTACGATATTTTCCACATATCCACCATGCGTAGCAATAATATGGCGTAGTCTCTGAATGAAATTACCCGAAACCTTTGACAAGGTGTCTGGCGGAATGGCTTCACATGCAGATGAGATGTACTGCTTCAGCTGTTCAATTGTTTCTGAATTCTGGCGGTACACCTGGTCTTTCAAGTGTCCCCACAGAAAGAAGTCACAGGGGTTCATGTCTGGCGAATAGGGAGGCCAATCCACGCCGCCTCCTGTATGTTTCGGATAGCCCAAAGCAATCACACAATCATCGAAATATTCATTCAGGAAATTAAAGACGTCGGCCGTGCGATGTGGCCGGGCACCATCTTTCACAAACCACGAGGTGTTCGCAGTGTCGTCTAAGGCAGTTTGTACCGCCACAAATTCACGAAGAATGTCCAGATAGCGTGATGCAGTAATCGTTTCGGATCTGAAAAATGGGCCAATGATTCCTTTGGAAGAAATGGCGGCCCAGACCAGTACTTTTTGAGGATGCAGGGACGATGGGACTGCAACAAGGGGGCTTTTCGGTTCCCCATATGCGCCAGTTCTGTTTATTGACGAAGCCGTCCAGGTAAAAATAAGCTTCGGCAGTAAACCAAATGCTGCCCACATGCATATCGCCGTCATCAATCCTGTGCACTATATCGTTAGCGAATGTCTCTCGTGCAGCAATGGTAGCGGCGCTGAGGGGTTGCCGCGTTTGAATTTTGTATGGATAGAGGTGTAAACTCTGGCGCATGAGACGATACGTGGACGTTGGCGTCATTTGGAACGCAGCTGCAACACGGCAAACGGAAACCCGAGGCCGCTGTTGGATCACCTGCTGCACTAGCTGCGCGTTGCCCTCTGTGGTTGCCGTACGCGGTCGCCCTACCTTTCCAGCACGTTCATCCGTCACGTTCCCAGTCCGTTGAAATTTTTCAAACAGATCCTTTATTGTATCGCTTTTCGGTCCTTTGGTTACATTAAACCTCCGTTGAAAACTTCGTCTTGTTGCAACAACACTGTATTCTAGGTGGTGGAATTCCAAAACCAGAAAAATCCTCTGTTCTAAGGAATAAACCATGTTGTCTACAGTACACTTGCACGTTGTGAACAGCACACGCTTACAGCAGAAAGACGACGTACAGAATGGCGCACCCACAGACTGCGTTGTCTTCTATATCTTTCACATCACTTGCAGCGCCATCTGTTGTTGAAAATTGTAACTACTGTAATTTCGAAAGTTTGTCCGCCTGAAAATGTACTGTTGTCCCAAGCATATTGCAACAAACGGTGTATTTCTATCGCTGCTCGTTTAGTTTTTATTGCCGTTTCAAATATACCGGTCATTTTTGAAACACCCTGTACATACGCCACGTAATAGATGCATAAAACTTCTCTTGTGATTTTGTCGTAATTGCCGGTATATTGCACCTTACTACTGGCACACTGCGATGTTTTAATGGCCTACTAAGGTGCAGTAAGTTTGAAGTAAATCCGTGATCCCAATGTTGTGGTCTCCCCCTGTAAGTTGCGGCAACACTGCGGCGTTGCCACAGAAAGCGATACGAAATCACGTTACGTGATTGGTTGTGTGAGAGAGGCGCGAAGCAGCCGCGGCAACTCCACTTGAACGGTCACGTCTCATATTTTGGTAATTTCTAAGAATGATTGCCTATTGAAGTTGCGGTGTCCAAACGATACACATCGAACGTGCGATCGTAAATCGATCATGCGACTCTGGTGGCGGGCGTTGTGATCAGTTATTTGTGATCGTCATTTTTGTATGTTTCCCGTCGTTTCCTTCGTTGCTCTAAATTACACACCTCCGCGAATTATTTGTGAATTGCTAGGGAATACCAGACGATTTATGTGGTTAGTGAGTTGGATGTCTGGTGTTCTCGACGTTTCTTCCGCGGATTCTCTCACATGGAAAAATCTAATTCCACATTTATCCAGTGTAGAAAATTGTTCTACTTTTTATCGCAAATATGGAGTACTACTCGACGAGGAAAGAAGAGACTGTGGAGACTGTGGCGGTGCGAAGTGTGTAAAACTTCGTAGGAACAATTTCGATGCTGGAATACCGTTTACAGTTTTATTGTCGACAGTGCGGAAAATGAACGAGTATCAGGAAGCATACATGGTTCGACTCTGCCAAATTATCCATCCAGACCACCGTAATGGACTTTCACATGATTCCAACGCCGACGACGGGTAAGGTAAGTCGTCTCCTTTATTAAAAGTATTTTTGTAACGCTCTTCTTTTGTCGTTGCTGTAGCGACCACCGTCAACATACTCATAACGCCCGCCACCAGAGTCGCATGATCGATTTACGATAGCACGTTCGATATGTATCGTTTGGACCCCGCCACTTCGATACGCAATCATTCTAGGAAATTAGCCATATTTTGCGGTTGGACTGTAAGTTGTGATAGAGTGAGTGTCTCGAAGACTGCCGGCACTAGCTCCGGGTCCGCGGCGTACTCACAGAAGCCACTGAAGGTGATGAACCCGGCGACCATGAGCACGGGGTGGAGGTTGAACTGGCGGGCGGGCTCCTCGGTCCAGGCGAAGCCCCCGGCGTAGTACAGCGCCCAGAAGAGGGTCAGCGTGAGGGCGCCGAGCAGCAGTAGGCTGGCCAACACCACCACCAGCATGTACTCGAACCAGTTCATGCACGCCCACCCGCTCTCCTCATCGTCATACTGACGATGCCTGCAACAAAGGAGAAACAGCTCGGTAAGACCAGCCAAAGTTCAATACAGTAAGCTACTCACTATAGACTGTTGTCGTGCTGCTGTGATTACATGAAATGCGAGGCAGAAAAGAAGTGAGCATATGTCCATGTACAGACAAGCAAATGATTACAATTTATATATATATATATATATATATATATATACGAGGGCGGTTCAGAAAGTAACCTCCGATTGGTCACAGTGCGGGTTGTGGGTGGAGTAGCGACGCCATCTGTGCGTTCACGCACTCAACAGGTCAGTCGGCATCAAGCCGTGGTCGAGTGAACGTCGTACCTGCGCTAGTTTAGTTTTTGTGGCAGTTTGAAATGTGTGCTGCAATAGAAAACGCCGCCAAATGTGAAGTGCGTGCTGTCATAAGGTTTTTTACAGCCAAAGGATATTCTGCAGCAGCTATTCATCGTGAGCTTTGTGCCGTGTACAGACCAAGAGTTATGAGTGAAGGAGTTGTCCGTGAATGGGTACGTTTATTTAAAAGTGGACGAGAAAACGTTCATGATGAAGAGAGGAGTGGTAGACCATCATTGGTGACTGACGAACTCGTTCAGACAGTTGATGCAAAAGTTCGTGAAAATCGACGTTTCTCAATGTCGGAGTTGTCTACTGGTTTTCCACAGATTTCTAAGACTCTCTTGTACAAGATAGTGACAGCAAGATTGGGTTACCGTAAGTTCTGTGCACGATGGGTGCCCAAAATTCTTACCGACCACCACAAAACTCAAAGAATGGCTTCTGCATTAGACTTTCTGTCACGTTATGAGGACGAAGGAGAACCATTGTTAAACAGAATCGTGACCGGTGACGAAACCTGGATTAAGTACGTGAACCCTGAGACTAAAGAACAATCAAAGATGTGGGCGCATTCAAATTCGCCTACCAAACCAAGAAAAGCCTCGCAAGATTTTTCTGCCAGAAAACTGATGGCAACGGTGTTTTGGGATGCCAAAGGGGTGTTGTTGGTAGAATTCATGGAACGTGGTACGACCATTAATCAAGACATGTACTGTGAAACAATAAAAAAGTTACGACGGGCTATACAGAACAAACGCCGTGGTATGCTGACTTCCGGTATCGTTTTTTTTGCACGATAACGCCCGTCCTCACTCTGCTCGCAGAACAACGGCCCTTCTTGAGTCCTTCAAGTGTGACGTTATCAACCATCCACCTTACAGCCCAGACCTGGCGCCAAGTGATTATCACCTCTTCATGCATTTGAAGAAATGGCTCGGGTCACAGCGGTTTGATGACGACGAAGAGCTCAAAGATGCGGTCACAGGCTGGCTCCAGGCACAAGCGGGTGATTTTTATGCAGAAGGAATTTCAAAGCTTGTGAAGAGATACGATAAGTGCCTCAATCGCTATGGAGACTATGTAGAAAAATAGTGCAAAGATGTAGTTGTAAGATGTATATATTAAAATATTTTTATTTAACTTGGTGTATTTTTTTTAAATCAACCGGAGGTTACTTTCTGAACGGCCCTCGTATATATATGAGATTTTCAAGTTCTAGTGAAGTTTACGAGTTGTTCTCCAGTGGTTCTGTTGGGGTCATCCCACCACAGTTTTCGTTTGCCTGTCCGCAAGAATGTGGTAATTGCTTCTTGGTCGGGCCGTTTTCATTCACACCTCGATTGGGTAATTTAGGGTTGGTGTCGCGGGTCTCTGTGGTTCGGAGTCTGTGCAGACACCGCCCTTGCTACATCTTCTGGTTTTGAGTAACTCGGGGAGGTGATGGCTTGTAGTGGAAGTTTTGGGGCTGATCTGCGGTGGCCCTGTAGACCACCAATAACTATTCCGCCTATTGTGATTTGGGCCCCTTTACACGTGTCACTCCCTCACCAAGCTAAGGAAAATTTTTTGGGTAATTGCCTTTAATGTGAAGGTTTTATCTTGTAACAACTGACAGGTGTAATACAAGTTATTTAACTGGCGAGAGACAACTAATTTAGCTTTGGTACAAACTAGCTATTTAAAGTAGTTTTTTTTTAATTTTTCTATTATAGATATAGATAGTTTAAAATCTTGCTATTGGGAAGTTGTTAACGTCATACCTTGCAATATCCTTTACATAGAGAAAATTTGCCAGCTATTTAAAAGAGTTTTTTTTAATTGTTATATATATATATATATATATATATATATATATATATATATATATATGTGTGTGTGTGTGTGTGTGTGTGTGTGTGTGTGTGTGTGTGTGTGTGTGTGTGTGTGTCAAGTTAAAATCTTACTATTGGGAAGTTATTAACGTCATACCTGGCAATCTCCTTTCCATAAAGATTATTATTGAGAAACCCTTTTAAAATAAAAAGATAACCTTAGCAATGTGTGTTATTTCACCAGCACCTCCTGGCCCCTACTTCCACGATAACGTTTTTGGAATAACATGTGCACTTGAGTTGTTTGTGAACCGCCATAACTGACGGATCAACGAGGTCAAAACCCCAATATGGTTGCAGGACCCTGACCCAAAGCTTCAGACTTTGTCAACTGAGGACAGATCCAGCGACCTTGCTGGCCGAAGTGCGGTTTGGCAAGCATGAAGACAAGCAGTAGAAAGTCACGCCATGCGCGGTTGGACATTATATTGCTAAACTGTAAGCCAGGATGGCTTTCCACGAAGGGCAACAAAACGGGGCGTAGAAGATCGTCGATGCACAGCCCGGGCCTGGTAATCGGAACTCAGTTTGCAGTGGGACTAGTCACTGAAGTCAAGTCTACTCCAATCAATGAGATCCCAGGCCGAGACGTGTCTGGAGATTCCTCGGGTAGCAACGGGATGCCACCCTGCCTGTTGCCTACCATATGGCCTGACAATCAGGAGTGATGGTCCGGCGTGGCATTTCTTTTCATAGCAGGACCTCTTTGGTTGTCATCCGCAGCACCTTTACAGCACTGCTGTACGTCGACGGTATTTTACAGTCGCTTCCCTTGCCCTTCATGGTAAGCCATGCTGAGCTTACACTTCAGCTAGATAATGCCCGCCCGCACAAGGCGACAGTTTTTACTGCTTGTCTTCATGCCTGTCAAACCTTGTCTTCGCGCTTGCCAAACCCTACATTGGCCAGCAAGGTGACTGGGTCTCTCCCCAACTGAGAAATTCAGAACAATGGAGCAATATGGGCAGGGTTTTCCAACCAGCTCGGCATTTCGACGGTCTAAAGCGCAAATTGGACAGTATTTGGTACGATGTCTCCTAACTCTGCAAGTTAACCTATTGTCACAGCGTTTACTCATATTATAGTAATGGATTTTGTGCTTTTGTTTCTTCTTAATCTTTATATTTCGTTGCTTACTTAGTTTTCATGATGCATTGCAAAAGCTGCAGGAGGACTTTACGTTACTCCTGCTAGCGTTCTCCCAGAACGTAAACCAAATATCTCAAAGCAAAAAGGTATTTAGGATTTACAATACTGGGAGAAGGAGACAGTCTACGCTCAGCATAAATAAGAAAGTCAACACAATGTTTTCTAACGCGATAAATGCTCCAAGGTAGACTCTGGAAGAATTCCAAGGGACGTACTGGTAGTGAATTAGGTATAGCTGTAAATAAAAAGAGTCAATAGAAGCCTGTTCTGAAAACCACAATGTTTCACTTACCGTGGCCTGAACGATGATGATATGAGCTCTCCTTTGTCAGACATGGGTACTAACTAGCTACCTCCCTTGAATCCTACCTATGACGCATACACACAGGCAGAGGTGGAAGACAAGAAAAAATGACCGAGTCGATAATGCTGTTCAGAAAACACACACACACACACACACACACACACACACACACACACACACAGAGAGAGAGAGAGAGAGAGAGAGAGAGAGAGAGAGAGAGAGAGAGAGATTGCCCGTATGTTGTTGCTGGAGTTCCATTCCATGGCAGGACAACGAAACCACCGCGCCACTTAACTGGCATTAGCAGAGCAGTAATGACATAAACCCATTATCTGCGATGGAGCTTCTGTAACGAAATGCTACGGACGGCGTCTCCCGAGAGAAAGTAATGGCGTGCTTAGCATAACAAGTACCGCATAAATTTCGCCTTCAGGCGCTGGAGCACTTCTCCGCGGACCATCTTCGCGTCGCAAGCAGGTTCCAGGCGTTGTCTGGACACTACAGCTCCAGGTTGGTCGTTTCGTTGGCCTCCCCGAGTTCCACCGTCTAAGGTACGCGTCACAGAAGTAAAACTGACAAAAAATAACGACTGCCTACTTGCGTAGGGGAGCGATGAGCAAAACTTCCTTCACACTGTCATTTTCTCTGTGTGACAATGAGTTAGAAGTAGATACTAACAATGCTGCCATGCTTCTGTCAACAATGCCGGAGGCGGATGCAGAGTACTGACTAGTGGTAAATAGAGTTGGGCAACACGATTCTTTTTCCCGATTCGATTCCTACGATTCAATCTCACATTGCGAATCGATTCCTACGATTCGTTCACGATTCATTCTAGTCTGCGATGGCTCGATTCTTACGGAATGCAAAAAGTTCTACATCTTACTCACAGATGGCAGGACATGACTGAAAGTGTCAATGGGGTTAGAATCGAACTGTGTCATGATAAGATAAACCAGAAATAGTTTATTTATGAGTAAACATGCATATGACGTTACAAGTGTGATTCTCGTTTTATACGTGTAATGCCTTAATTGATGAAAGGTCACGTTTGATTTGATTGCATCTACTGTTTTATTTTAGTATGCCAGGAAAGAGGAGTCGATTTGTGCGAAAGATGGTGCAAAATTGCTTCCTTTGTTCACACGCATCCTCCACTTGACTGCCATCTGGTAGTCATAATCATTCGGCACGACTCGGCATGATTCGGAAGTTGTCTTCGAAACATAGCGTACTAAGAATCGATGAATCGTTGGAACTTGGAATCGTCACGACTCGGAAACACGCAATCGTTCTTACGATTCTTTTGAACGGCGATTCGTCCGTATCACGATTCGATTCTTACGATTCTTTATTTAGAGTCGTTCAAATGAACGACTCATTCACGAATCGCCACAACTCTAGTGGTAAAACATTGGTTTCGTGGATCTACGTGTAATCCTGAGGAGTAGCATCACCCAAATTCACAAACAGCGAAATAGGTTAACGCAACACGAACAGAATTTAATTACACCACTGTGATGAGACTAAATGCGTGCTCTTGGTGCATTTGTTGCTTTTGTAGACATCAGTTATAACTGAAGAAAACAAGCCATACTGGTAAACAAGCGTTAGTATGATGTGGCGTAATAGTGAAAATAGTTGAAAATTTTAAAGTAAGGCAAGAACACTGTTTATTTTGTGACAGGTACTTTGATTGTGCAAGTAATTGTGATTGACGATTTAAACACAGCCAGCCAGATGACGATGGCGTGATTCTCGAAACGCTTAGCTCTGAATTAACAGTGCTTCTTTTCATGTTGAATGAAAAAATAAATAAATAAAAAACACAAATATAATGAACTTCAGGTATGTGTACAATATGGTTTATCAGAGGCTGGAACATTAAAATCTGCAGTGGTCTTTTTCCACAGAATACTATTGACCAAAAGTATTTGATCACGAGATGACAGGAGACTAAACAGTGTAAAAGGAGGCGGGAAGTACTGTGTAGTCGGTAGAGAAACAGTAACAGCAGAATGGATCCATCACAAGATCTCAGTGACATTATTGGATGTCACTTGACTAACAAATCCATCAGAGACATTTCAACCATTCCAAAAGGCGCCCAAGTCGACTGTTGGCAATGTGACTGAACAGAAAACGCGAAAGAACAGCCACAACTAAGCGAACGCGAAAGAACAGCCACAACTAAGCGAACACCAGGCAAACCTCATGTGCTGATGGACAGAGATAGTCGAGCATTGTGGAGGGTGTCTGTCAAAAATCGCATTAAATCAGCGGCAGGAATCAGTCAAGTTCTAGAGTGTTACCAACAATGCAGCTAGCACAATGACTGTGCACAGGGAGGTTAAAAAAAAAACATAGGGTGCAATGGTCGAGGATCTCCTCATAAGCCCCACATTTTGTAGTCAATGGTAAGCGACGCTTTAGGTGCTGTGAAAAGCGGCACCATTGGGCAGTGGATGACTCGAAGCGAGTGTTTTGGAGTGATGAATCTCCCTGTGGTAATGTGATGGAAGGGTTTGGGTTCCTTGAATGCCTGGAGAACGTTACCGATCACTATGTCGTGCCAACATGAAGTGCGGAGGAGATGGTGTTACAATGTGGAGCGTCTTTCGTGGTGAGGGTGTGATCCCCTGATTGAGCTTAAGAAAACGGTAAACGCGGAAGCATATGAACACATTTTACAGCAATGTACAGTAGAAGAGCAGTTCAGAGACGATGACTGTATCAGCGGGATAATGAACCCTGTCAAAGCAGCATCTCAGTCCGAGAGTCCCAATGGAGCACCTCTGGCTTGAGTAAGAACGTTGACTTCGCTCCAGACCCCAGCCTCCAACATCACTACAGTGTCTAGTTTCGGTTCATGAGTGAGAATAGGTTCCCATTCCTCCACAGGCATTCCAACGCATCATTTGAAGTGTCCCCAGCAGAGATCATGGCGTCATAAACCGAAGGATGGACACACCTCTTATTAATGTCCGCTAACAGGTGTACTGACACTTTTGATCGGAGAGTGTCCAGATGGTTCACAACTTTAGAAGGGAACTTCCCGAACGGCCTCTTTGAAGACGGTGGTACGGTGAAAATTTACGCACTGGAGTCAGTTCTACGCTATCAAAAGTCAATTTGAGTGAGGCTATGGGCTATTTCTCACGTTCGTCTAGTCATGTACTCATTCAGGTATCGACGAAGTAGGGTTTCACAAATGAGCTTGTTCACGGTACCGAGAAATTACAACAGGATTTCATAATAAACTTTGAAATAAATCATTTGTGATCCGTACTTATCATAGTGTATATTGTCTTTTCACGCCATTACTCGCTACATACAGTCCTAAAATAATGTTTCCAATACAAACGAACGTACTAAAAATCCGTGCTTGTATCGCGTAGCTCGTTATCTATATATATAACTACATTTAAAGATCCCACCGCGTTTTTCTGTCTGTCTGTATGTATGTATTCCCATCTCAGGAACTACGGTATTCTGATACCTTTTCGCTAACAGCCTGACTGATTCACGGAGAAGGCTTGCGTGTATAATTATAGTTCTTTGGATGTGTGCGGGAAAGAAAGAGAGAGAGAGAGAGAGAGAGAGAGAGAGAGAGAGGGGGGGGGCAGTAGCTTTTCAGTTTTCATAAATCTTTGATATTCATGACAATATGTTTTAACAAGACAGACAAATGTTTAAAAGACTCCAGGTGCCACAGTTTGAACTTTGTGGACAAGAAAACCATTTGTTCTAAAGATTCTATGTGCCTACCTATTCTAGGAGTCAAAGAATACATTACTGTCTCTCGCATATTGACTATGTTACTACCTCCACAACTTTATGTTTTAATTTTGTTAGTAAAACCCTCAAATACAGTAACACGAAATAGTTTCATTTTATCGCCGTGCTAGAACGAAAAGTATAAGCAGAGACAATACAAGACCCAGAGAGATCTACGAATAATAATTTTATAATTAGTAATAGGGGACTGATGACCTGAGATGTTAAGTCCCATAGTGCTCTGAGCCATTTGAACCATATGAATTAGTAATAAAGAAAGAATATCCGTGTCTTTTGGGAAGATAAAAGGAATATTCTTTTTGATCTTTTCTTATTGTTTCGTTGCATGTCGCCCAGATTAAACTTGAGTTACATCTACTATTCTCTTAAATGAGTAATAATTCATGTCCAGATTAACTGAGTCAGCAAACTTATTAAAAATTACCTTTGATACAAATTAATGAGAGAAATAATGAGGTAATGTTAAATGTGATCGTCTTTAAAGCGGAATCGATTCGTTTCATATCATAATTTTTAGTGTCATACTGCTCCACCGTTCATTCACTACCATTTCAAAATTTGAACCTACGGAATTAAGAGACGAAGTCCGAATATTACACTAAATGAGATTTTCACGTAAAGAATACTGTTTAATAATCATGTGGTTGCGCAATTATTAAACGGACCGATTCCATAAAGGTTGTGAGCCTAGCTAATATTTTCTAATTCCATAATAAATGAACCCAAAATCCCACTGATATTTAAAGCATTTCAGTTAAAGCAAGAAATCACCGCGCATACGCGCCGCGCGTTTGCGCAACTCGTTGGTGAAACTGAACACTTCCGGCGTGTTTTAACTTTGGCGACACTAGTTGCATGCGTTTTGAGGTTGTGTGTGCTCGTGGAGTGTAGACAAACTGAAATATGAAGCAGGGGACGGACAATAATGTTTACGTTTTGGATATCTATGCTTTGCATAGGTGTTCGTGGGATTTCAGTGGTGCTGATTACAAAAATAAGCAACATTGCTGCCACCGAGACCGTCATGTGCGATTTTATTGAATTAGAAGCATATATACAACTGAATTAAGAAAAATGCAAGCAAGTGTAATTCTAGCTGTGGCAATGCTCTCGTCTACAAGACTAAAATCCCATCGTTCGAGTTGGCGAACTCTTTGTTAAGGAATATTGTTGACAGGAGGGAAGGCTATACAAATTCAAGAAGCTTCATTTTTTATTCAATATCCATCTATTTAAAACGTCGCTGCAGTGCTCCTTATTCACATATGTAAGAACTTTGAAATATTGGCACTCTAAAGATCTGTCTTCAAGAGAGTAATTCGCAAACCATTCTCTTCTTAATGCGGCCTGCTCCGAGTAATTACTGTTGCTAATGTTAATAATTATTACTGTTAATGTTAATAATTATTGGTGTTAATGAAATAGCGTCATCACCAACTAAAACCGTATCTTATAGCATGCCGAGTGTTCTCGATTGTAATGCACGCAATATGACAATTTCAGTACCTTTATTCCTTATCGCATAATTAACTTTATTTAGAAGAAACGTGAACAGTTCTGGTGTCATTCTAAGATAATTAAAAGAACTTCATGGATCTTCTGTTATAAATTATTTCGGCAAGGATGCTGAGCAACCGAGCTGACGCCTTTTTTTCATCCAGTCACGAATAGAAACACGTTTCGTATTTTTTTCTTATGCAGCGATTCCACGCAGCAAGCTTTAACTCCATCACAACTCGCGCGTCAAGCAGCTGCCTAAACTTTCATTTCAGACACGACTCAGGAACCCGCAAAACGACGAAACTGAATTTATTGGTGTCGCCGTGTCTACTGTCATATATGAAACCACTTGTGTGTAACTCACTCCACTCAACGAGTAGCGCAACCCAATGTCGTCGTGTAAACTAGGCTTTAATTACGGAAGGGTGGGATCTACTTATATGTTAATAGTAGTGGGCCATATTAGACCTCTCGTGTAATGACTACGACGAAAAACTTATAGGGGTTTAGTTGATGTAAAGGCACTCAATTCTCACGCGCACTATTCGCCCACGATAATGGAATAGGGTAAAACGATAATGGCACTCACTGTACGACAGTATGAAGTGTCCTTGCTGTTGAGGCAGAAGGTCGGGTCGAAGCGTCACTCCACTCTAGGAGCAGAACGCGAGGAACTCCCGTATCGCCGTCGCGCCTGGCAGCTTCAGAGAGGTGAGGAGAATGTGGGTTAATGAGAGTGTTCCCGGCCTTACATCACACGGCAGGCGCTCTGCTTTAGTGGCTATCCTTTCTTCCTTCCTTTCTGCCCGCCACTTGTCTGGCGGGACACGGAAAGGCCATAAGGCGGGCGCCCATTCCCGGAATGAATTAGTGGCGCGCGGCCCAGTATATTTAGTAACAAGTGCGACCACACACCACTCACACGGTCGCCCAGCTACCAGGATAAGATTTCCGCAATTACTTTTTGTGGTATTGTCCGTAGATCGCAGTGCCACACCAAAGTCGACGATGCAAATCGATACAACAAACATTAACGAGCACTCGCTGCAATTCGCAACAACCAATGGGGAACAGTCCAGAAGACTCGCCTTCATTTCGGCATAGCAGCGCCCTTACACTCCGGTCAATATAGTGTTGAGCATGCAAGAGTTTCGCCAAAGTTCGTGACGTCAACTACAGCAGTTAACATCTAAGAGTAGGACCAACAATCAGTTAAGTTTCTGATGCATTGCAGTGTTGTAAATATCGAATAAGCACTGTAAGGAAACTTTGTTGCTAAGTGCATCAAGTGATGCCTTCATAATGACGGTTTTAAAGTATCTAGCATTCCTGCGGAAAAGAAGGGTGCCAAAATTAAGTAAATCTGTTACTCATTTATGTAGTAAAGTGAACTAATATTTCATGCCCTCTTGTGTGATGAGCTATTCGCCTCTCGGTACTCTTCCTCCTCTTTCTGAGCTTCAGCCTTGTTTATTGTTGTTGCAAACGAAACCTTAATTGGGAACTGAATTCGCTTAAAATCAGTGACTAAATCGGTTGGGATCGTTGGTATACGGGATATGAAAAAGACCTGAACAGCAACTGTGGGGATAGTAGCTCCAATGACAGTATTTTGCATAATTTTCATTTGTGGATGGGTAGGATTACAAAGTTCGGGCCAATCAGATTCGATAGTAGTTCAAATGGTTCAAATGGCTCTGAGCACTATGGGACTTAACATCTGTGGTCATCAGTCCCCTATAACTTAGAACTACTGAAACCTAACTAACCTAAGGACATCACACACATCCATGCCCGAGGCAGGATTCGAACCTGCGACCGTAGCGGTCACGCGCTTCCAGACTGAAGCGCCCAGAACCGCACGGCCACATCGGCCGGCCTCGATAGTAGTGTCTTAATCATAAACCCATAAGCCATAAAAATAACTTCCCTGTAAAACCGAGCCGGCCCGAGTGGCCGAGCGGTTCTAGGCGCTTCAGTCTGGAACCGCGCGACCGCTACGGTCGCAGGTTCGAATCCTGCCTCGGGCATGGATGTGTGTGATGTCCTTAGGTTAGTTAGGTTTAAGCAGTTTTAAGTTCTAGGGGACTGATGACCTCAGATGTTAAGTCCCATAGTGCTCAGAGCCATTTGAACCATTTTTTTTTTGTAAAACCGAAGGCGAAGGAAAAACATAGCAGTAAGTTGTTGTTTATACAATTTTTGTTTGAAAATGTGTATAAGAAGAAAGAATACATATGGGAGAAACATTTTACCTAATAGTTTACATGCCCTCCTATAGTTGATGAAACTGACTGTAAAAAAGGAATTGAAACCGCACATCTTGACAACACAGCCTTATATTTTATTTCTCACAGTCTGTTTTAACAGAAAACCTATACAATGTCGTTTAAAAAAATTGAAGTAAATCGGTCATTAACGTTTCGAGATTTTTGTTATCAACATTAAACAGCAACTTGTCTTTATACAGTAGTATGGATTAAACTCCGCGAAATGAAATGAATGGAGCCAATGACGATGAAGTCAGTTACGTGAAATGTTATCGGCGAAAACCGCCACGAATGCTTAATCTGCAATGCAACGAATTGTCGAACCTGAAAGAAGCTAAATAGTTGATGTGTGAAACGAGGCCTTCAAGACTTCCCGTCTCGAGATTCAATGCTTAATCCAATTTCCCGTGTCAAACCATCAATTAGGGGACGCCATTCCTCTTTGTTTTTCAACACTTATTTCCATTATATTTTCCTATCATGAATTACATAATTTACTATAAAATAAATGTGTTATATAAATTAACTAAATGTGTTATATAAATTAACTGACATCACTCTGTGCAATTTTCAGTGTGTCCATCTCCGTAGCTGAGTGATAAGCGTAAGACCCGACTTCGACTCTCGTTACTGCCAAGGATTTTTCCTTGGCGAAAGTACTGTTACGGAGTACGCTCAGCCTCATGATGCCAGCAGAGGAGAAACTTGACTGCGACATAGACTCTGGAAAGCGGTGTCGAACACATGCCTCTCCCTAGCATGGTAAAGGATGATACGGCGGCCGATCGACATCCTTTGGGCTTTCAAAGGACTGGGCGACGAGCTCTTTGTTATTCAGATATAACAACTTATATGCCGCCTCATCCGACAAAAAATTATGTACGCCCCATCTCCGAATACGATGGGATATAACGGTCTGTCACATCACAACTCCGCAGGGTGTCCCAAGTAATGTATACACTCTTTGGAACTGAATATATTTGATTAAAGCAGATAGAAATGAGAAGTTTTTGGTATCGTTCATATTAAGGTGTACTAATGACTGCATATGCTCAAAATAACCACCATCCACCGCAATGCATTGTCGACAACGATTTACATGTGAGCGACATTGCAGTTCTATTGTTTCTGATAGAAAAATCATTCACGATCTGTGATTTTGTGGAGTTCACTGCTAGAATTTGCTTTTCGTCGCATCCATGTCAAATAGAATAGGAATTGAGAAATTCCCTCGCATCAAGTTGTAATTTAGGTTGTGCCCCATCCTGCAGAAAGTAAGAATCTTCGTTGTCAATAATTTCGTTAAGATTTGCCGGCCGGAGTGGCCGTGCGGTTCTAGGCGCTACAGTCTGAAGCCGAGCGACCGCTACGGTCGCAGGTTCGAATCCTGCCTCGGGCATGGATGTGTGTGATGTCCTTAGGTTAGTTAGGTTTAATTAGTTCAAAGTTCTAGGTGACTGATGACCTCAGAAGACAAGTCGCATAGTGCTCAGAGCCATTTATGTAAGATTTCTTGGTAAGGGGAACCTGTGACAGTTTCTTCCTAGAAGAACGGCCGAATTAACACTCCAGCCGACAGACCACGCCAGAATGATACTCCCAGTCAATTAACACGCCTTTCTTCGATTATGTATGGATTTTGTTACACAAGTACATGAAATTATGGTGGTTGACTGTTTCATTATGTCTAAAGGCTGCTTCTTCGGACCAAAGAATTCAGTCCTGGAAACGTTCACCTTCGTTAGACAAGTTGTTGAAATACAAAATTAGGTTCGTCTATCGGGATCATTCTCGTTCAGCGTGTGAAGTGTCGGAATGTAAGGCTCCCATCTCCGTTTCCGTAAAATACTGTGAACACTGGTTTTGCTGATCCCAGTCTCACGATAGCATTGCCTCAGACTTTCGAGTCCGCCCCGATAGCTGAGTGGTCAGCGTCCTATGGGCCCGGGTTCGATTCCCGGCTGGGTCGGAGATTTTCTCCGCTCAGGGACTGGGTGTTATGTTGTCTCCATCATCATTTTCATCCCCATCTGGCTCGCAGGTCGCCCAATGTGGCGTCGAATGTAATAAGACCTGCACCAAGGCGGCAGGACCTGCCCCGCAAGGGGCCTCCCGGCCAATGACGCCAAACGCCCATTTCATTTCCATAGACTTCCGAGAGTGGGTAACCTCCTGAATCACTACATCAATACTTCCGTCGTCTGTTGAATGACTCTTCTTCAAATATGCACCGTTCCATCAATTTTGGTCGGATTTGTCTTAGAGTCTTGTAATTGTTAATCGTGAAGGTGAGATAAATTCAACTCTTCGACATCGTCGAACCTGACGTTCTCTATTTTGCAGTAATACTTTAGGACCCACTTGAAACGATAAAGTCAGGTAGCGTTGAAAGTTTTCACTGCCTTTTGAATTATTAGTCCGCAGCTCGTGGTCGTGCGGAGCGTTCTCGCTTCCCACGCCCGGATTCCCGGGTTCCCGGGTTCGATTCCCGGCGGGGTCAGGGATTCTCTCTGCCTCGTGATGACTGGGTGTTGTGTGATGTCCTTAGGTTAGTTAGGTTTAAGTAGTTCTAAGTTCTAGGGGACTGATGACCATAGATGTTAAGTCCCATAGCGCTCAGAGCCATTTGAACCATTTTTGAATTATTACCCAAAAAATTGCCATGAGCTTTAATTAAAGAGAGATTAAGTTTCAAAGAATGCGTGCACTGTTTTGGGACACATTGTATATCTTGCCAGCAGCACAACACGTAGTATTCCACATTGTCTTTAGGCTTGGACGTTGCGCTCAATGAGTTGATAAGTCTCGTAATGCTGTAGCAGATAGCTCCTTTAGGGAATTCTACGACTGCACACTGACAGCGCTGATAAATGACCTCATAAAATGCCCCAGCTTCTCCAATGCTGAACTGCTGAAGCGACGGGGAAAAATGCTTGGGTTGTGCCAGCAACATCGGCGTAACAAGTCATCCGGCGCGGATTGCAGAGGCGGGGCAAGGACGCCGGGCGGCGGGCCCATTTGACGGATGACGTTAAGTGCAGCAGGCGTTTGCAAACACGCTCCCGCCGCTGCAGCCGGAGGCGCGGCAAAAAACAAGGAGTGGGAAGACGAGGAAGCCGGCGTGGCGTGGAGGGACGTTATTTATGGGCCGGCGTAATGGGCGCGCCTGCGCTTTTACTGCTACGTCTGCTGCCTAGCTGGCTGCCCGATGCAGCAGGCGATTTACACACGTCCGAGCCGAAGGAGGCACTGGATGAGAAGGCAGTGAGACAGCAGGGTTCAGCCTTTCTCCTATACCCTTCCAAGCACTAAAGGAAACCAAGCTGAAATTAGGAAAGAGAACTGAAGTTTAGGGAAAGGAAATAAAAGGGAGAGGAAATAAAAACTGCAACGTTTATATGCAGACTGAAGCGACGAATGAAAATTTTTACAAAACCCGGGATTCGAAGCCGGGCCACCTGCTCACTTGGCAGATATGCTAACCACTACATCATCCTGTACGGACTTCCCTAGGGAGCCTCCCTCCCCAACTCAAATTCCCGTCTCTTCGACCGTAGAGTCATTTGATTAAGGCACCTATGTCTGGATTTCAGGCACGATCCCCGTTTCGTTCGCTGCTGAGATGCTATTCCAGTACAGTTGGAGAGCCTCTGCAATGCCATTCGTAGTTCAAAAATGGCTCTGAGCACTATGGGACTTAACATCTGAGGTCATAAGTCCCCTAGAACTGACAACTATTTAAACCTAACTAACCTAAGGACATCACACACATCCATGCCCGAGGCAGGATTCGAACCTGCGACCGTAGCGCATTCGTAGTTGGCGCATCTGTTTAGTAAGCAAGAGACTCTGATTCGAATTCCACCCTTGGCACAAATTTTCATTTGTCGTTTCAGTCTTCTTCTACAGGGTGAACATTAATAAAATCGACAAACTACAGGGCGCTTTCCTGACTGGAAATGGAGGAAAAAAGGTCCCTTGAAAAGGTGTCCTGAAATGCATCGTTGCCATGGTAAGATGGCGCTGGCGAATGAAAGTTCCTCTGATCACGTACCCTGTGTTCTTTGTGTGTTGCAGGCTGTGTGATTGACGATTGACGCAGCGTACTGTGCAGCAGAATAGTCCTGTATTGGTTCAAATGCCTGTGATCACTAGGGGATTTAACTTCTGAGGTCATCAGTCCCGTAGAACTTAGAACTACTGACAGCTAACTAACCTAAGGATATCACACACATCCATGCCCGAGGCAGGATTCGAACCTGCGACCGCAGCGGTCGCGCGGTTCCAGATTGTAGTGCCTAGAACCGCTCGGCCACTCCGGCCAGCTGTCCTGTATTCAAGTCGCGAACAAGCCGAGATGGCGTTTGTGTACGGCCAAGCAGACGAAAACAGTCGAGAGATGGCGCGGCAGTACCAAAACAAGTACCCTCACGGACACCAACAGCATCACACAACATTTCATGACCTTTTTGGGCGTTTGTGTGATAATGGGTTCTCTCAGACAGGCGAATGTGCAGGGAGATGGCAGCCTGCGCGTACCCCAGATTTGGAGGACGGGGGTTCAACAGGACATTGAGACGAACCCGAAACAAGCTCTAGGCAAGTCGCCCGCCAACATGGTGTAAGCCGAAGTACAGTTATGTACATCCTGCATGATGCGATGTGTGAATGCTGAAGCTCAGGTTGGTTGACAGAAAAACTAATGAAGCAGCACTGAATCGAATTTGGGAAAAAGAAATTTGTGGGAGAACTTGACTGAAAGAAGTCTTACGTTAATACACACATCCTGCGCACTCCCTGAATTGAGTGTTCGCCTCTTCTGACTGCCATGCTGCGGGCTCGGGTTCGGTGATTTTCTCTGATAGGGGACTGGCTGGGTTGTCCTCAATATCAGTTCATCACCACCACCACTAAGTCACCCAATGTGACGTCAACTGAAAAGATTTGCACCTCGGCGGCCGAACTTCCCCAGGTGGGGTCTCCCGGCCAACAACGCCATACGGTCATTTCGTTTTTCAGGACACATCCTGAGGCATCAAGGAATTGTTAATTTGGTAATTAAGGGAAATATGTGGGGTGGGGTGGGGGTGAGGTGGGGTGAGGGGGGGAGGTTGTAGAGGGAGACCGATGCTTCGATACAGTAAGCTGTTTAAAGTGGATGTAAGTTGCTGCAGTAATGCAGAGACGAACAGACTTGCAGAGCATTCACTAGCGTAGAGACTTGCATGAAACGTGTCTTGGAGCTGAAGACCACAACATTCACACCAGGAGGCTTCGCCTGCTACAGGCCGACAGCACTCACAATTATTCGGCCTTTTAGGTGTTGCTTACGAAGGTAGCTGCATTCGCTCACTTCTGTACACAAATCCAAAGGTAAGGAAATCGGTTCTGAGTGGGGTCAATGATTTCTTTTCTCTCGCAGTTAAAATGTCTTTTACCTCTGCACCGTAGTACGAAATCCACATTGAACTGCAGGTCCGTGCGTCGTACCTGGTCGAATACCACCATCGAGTATTAAACATTCTAGACCGGTTAAGAATAGTAAATATGCTTCAGGGGGAAACTGCGGCAGAACCATCGAAAAACTACAGCTCATCTGTTGTGGGAAATGGTATAACCTAAACAAGTTTCCCATAGGCCATGAGAAAGTATAATTACCTATCTGGTGTTTGATTCATCACCACTACTGTAGGTGAAGCTTTTGCGCAACTTAACTGTTTGTAAAATAAAGAATCGTCGTAAACGTGTCTTGCCTGACGAGCGAGAGAAACAGATCCTTTATGGGTGCAGAAATGACAAAGAGGACATCTCTGTACTAGGATAGGAGTTTGCTCCTTGGTCCAGTTAGATCTATGTACAAAGCCTTAGGTTCAACACGATAGCAGAGTTCTCTAACGGTCATCCCAGGAAGCTGTTCGACACATACACTATCCATGCGAAACGAAGAAGCAGGTGGATAAGAATGGTTATGGTCGTGTGTGTTGTTTTAGTATGCAAGGAGAATCTACGTGCTCTGCTTTCCATACTTTTAATTGGGATTGTCTCATTAAGTGTGGTCTCAGGAGGACGTATTCCAGGAGTGGTACTGCGACTACCAAATGAGGAGCAGCTGAGTCTATTTTATTCCGTTTGTTTGGGAAATTTTTCTATATTTTCGTTGTGAGTGGAAAGTGACGATGCCAAATAAATTTTATTTTTGTTTTATTTTTTACTGGCGATCGTTTATATCTTAAATCAATATTTTTTCTAGCAATTGAATTTTGTGGCTAATTTGTAACACTGTGTAAGTTCTATTTTTGATGCAGTAGCTATTTATACGATAATTTAGTTCTGACGAAAGCGAGGCTATCGTAGCCGTAACAACTGAAATTTATACTAGAAACCATTGTCTCCGGATGCAGAAAAGATTCCGTTTCAGTCCTCCCATAAAAAAAAAAATACCGTTGGGATTATCGTGGCACGAATCTTGTTTTTCTGTGTAGCAGAACACTGACGTCTCAGTTGCTGACATAAGCACTGTATACAACTCGATAAAAAATTTGGAAGTTCGAGATTAAATTGGAAAAAAGAAACAAATTGTATAGCGTCACCCGAAGTTACATCGTGACCTTCATCTCGAAGCAGAAAATCAGATACCTGACGTGGCCGTCCGAAGCTCAAAGTAGCACCGGGAGGTATTGATTTGGCACTGATTTGGTCATACTCTTCTGAAACTTTAACACTTTATTTCAGCCGTGCCGTGCTGTCGCAACAAAGGAAGGTAGAAAGAGCAACAACTGCCAAACCTCTGAAATCATAAAACGGTGAAGAAAGTAATTTGTTTCTCAGACAAATTAGTATGATGTTACTGTTTCCTCAACCACTGCGAATCCACAGCGAAGTCTAACGTACGTTGCCGTTTGCCGCTAGGAATACCTGAAAAGCTTATTCGTCAATAAAATACATATCAGTTTTCATTAGCAGGGATAATTTAACTGAATTAATTCCTTGCTACATATTATCTTCAATTTTTCCTTGAAATCTCGCTGGAAGATCATAGAACCAGGGGTTCTTACTGCATATTGTTTGGGAAAGGTGGCATTAAACTGTCGTCGCTAATGAACGAAAAGTGCTGCGCCCATAATATCAGTGAATAAGCAAAGTTTATCATACACGACAAAACATCCTTGTAATTTCAACCGTGAAAAATACGAAGATCCACAATCGATGACTACGATTAATAAAAACATATGGGTTCAAGTTTCATTTTTGAGCAGAATCGTATGATAAATTTTGGTGTATCTGAATATATTAGGAAGACAATTACAGTGATATATTTTTGTCGCGTAGTTTTCCACTGAAACAGTATCTTGTGCTAATTTCGGTGTAGACTATTTCAACTGTTTATCTTTGTCTCGTATAAAAGCTTTGCTCAGATATGAAGGTGCACATACTTGAAATCTTTTTCTCATGGACCCTGCCAAACTTGAAAATAAAATAATTTCAATTTTTTTAACCTCAACCGTTATACCAGTACCAGAATGCAAGACTAAGACGAAATATATCATTGCATTTTACATCATTATCGCAAAACAATATATCTGTAGCCTTCACCGCTGTAATGGCAGAAAGGATTTATGCTCTACGCTGTAGTTCATATAACGTTAAAAAATTCTTCGCGCTCTGCTGAGGACTGAGATACGTAATTTGACGCGGAGTACTTGAGATATCGAAAATTTTAACAAACCGTTGTGAAGACTTCTTTCTTTTTAATACAAGTGCATGTTCGCTCATTTATTGTGTGACGTTTCATTTCATTCTACTACTCCGGCTTACGCTACTATACCAATACCCAATTTAAAGGCAGTTTCACATCTGCGGATCCACGTGTTTTAAATCAATTTAACTCGAGAGTTACCTACCAAGTCAATAAATGTTTTAAACCTTGACTAGCAATGTCCCGTATGACCTACTGCCACAACTTATAACAGAGGAACAGCTACGCTTATATCCTCCAAATGTAAAATTCATTCTAGGTACCACGCAGTTCGCTAGATTCCACCCATCGCACACCATCATTCGCCACTAGCATTTGCTAATACAGTTTGTGGATTATGGGCAACTGCTTGGCAATAAAAGCAGGTTCGCGTCCATTTCGGGGTGAAGTCAGGATTCGCAGAATTGATACTGACAGTTTTCTTTTCTGAGAGCAGATATGAGAGTGCTAATTTGACTATTTACATTGTTGAGATACATAAAATGTCCAGTCTTGTTGCTCACTTCTGGAGTACAGGCTATTTACGTTCTAATACGTTTAAAGTTTGCTCTTGAGTACTTGGCTAAGCCTGGAAGTGAAGAAATGGTTCAAATGGCTCTGAGCACTATGGGACCTAACTTCTAAGGTCATCAGTCCCCTAGAACTTAGAACTACTTAAACCTAGCTAACCTAAGGACATCACACGCATCCATGCCAGAGGCAGGATTCGAACCTGCGACCGTAGCGGTCGCGCGGTTCCGTACTGTAGCGCCTAGAACCGCTCGGCCACCCCGGCCGGCTGGAAGTGAAGAGGTTCCAGTTCGATCCCAGGTTCATAATCTTAATTCCTCAGGTTCCGTGAGACTATCTTAGCCGAAGCTACTTGGCCATCGACAAAACTCGACATATTTTACGGAAAGAAAATTAAAAAACCAAAGCAGAAGACAGAGGAAATTAAAATAACACGTAGTGTTTACGATACTATACACAATAAGTAATTGTTACAGAACGAGGGTCTCAACTACTTTATGGAACTCCTGTACGGAAAAAAGGAGTGTACCGTAAGGCAGCCTTTTAAATTAAGAATGAAAATCCGATGTTTATATCTAAAATTTTTCAGTTCTTCAGGAGCTTGAGAATAGTAAACACCAGTACAATAGTTACGGAAGTATTAACCAAGCGCATATCGTTCTCTAGGGTTCTTTTGCTGGCACCTGATACAGTATTTTCTGTGTGATTAGCTGCATTCTCGTTCGACTCCCACGTTGTGTGTTCATTTTACATTCCCCATTCAAGAGTGGAAAGTGGGCTATTATACCTTACAACTCTATTTTCAGCGAGATGGGACTAGGGCAAATGAGTAAGCAGTTGGGAGTACTTTGAACACGATTTCCAGTTCCTGTTACACAGCAGGTCATCCTATAATGGGCTACATGACCAGTTCTCACGGAGGATGGCATGATAAGAGTCACGTCTAGCAGAGCCCAGCTCAGTGAAGTACTGTGGTGTTCAAACCTACCTTCCACCTGAACACTTTTACGTATGAAGCAGGAAACGGCGGAAATAGGTACGTTTGGGAGTTCAAAGCAGTATAGGACTTAACATCTGAGGTCATCAGTCCCCTAGACTTAGAACTACTTCAACCTAACTAACGTAAGGACATCACACACATCCATGCCCGCGGCAGGATTCGAACCTGCGACCGTGGCAGCAGCGCGGTTCCGGACTGAAGCGCCTAGAACCGCTCGGCCACAGCGGCCGGCCGTTTGGGAGTATTGATACTTCCAGTAAAGATGTGGCTTCACCAGTGCCACCGCACAGGGTTCTCGTATAAAAAACTAAGACTCCGCCAGAGCTGGGTCATCGTCAGCCCACAGGCATCTTTGGAGGAGCATGTGGTCAGCACACCGCACTCCCAGCCGTTGTGAATTTACGTGACCGGACCCGCTACTTCTCAACCAAATAGTTCAACTCACGCCACAAGGGTTGCATGCACCCTGCACAGCGCTCGGCAGATGCGGGCGGTCACCCATCCAAGTGCCAGCCAAGCCTGACAGCGCTTAACTTCGGTGATCTGACTGAAACCGGTCTTACTACTGCGGCAAGGCCGTTGGCCACGCCGCTCATTTAAGCATGCTGGAATGTGAGCCTCAAAGAATAATCCGTTATGGTTCCTGCCTCTGTGTCGGTACACTATGGACGCGAGCAGCAGTTTTCATGTGAGCCTCATGCTTCATTTACACAGCCTGCGCTAGAACTACAGGTAAGTAATATGGGCACGTATTATATATTACACTACGTCGAATGTTTTCCTTCTTGAAGTACCATTTAAGTGTTCATGGTCATAGTTGCGTAATGGATCAATCCAGGCAATAAATATACAAACCTGTAGAATCACTCGCTGTAGATCAGCAGCGGCTAAACATTATGCTTGTAAATGATAGGGTAGTGTGACGTCTGGATAACTGCTTAAACCAAATCATGGCCGAAGGAAGATCAGGATTTAAAGTCCCCTCGACAACATTTATGATACTCGTTGAACGTGACGACCATTCACAGCAATTTATACCTCTGCCCTCCCGCCCAAGGAACCATGCAGTCTTCGAAGTACAGCCACTGTCAATAAAGCACCATCCATCCAAACATGAGGATGACTCACGCTTTCTCTCTGCTGCTAATTAAAACTGTAAGCCGCACAGGGATCTGAACCTAGGAGCTATTGCCCGCCTCAGTATCTGCGCGGCAGCGCCGCAGATTGCCAACAGAAAGGATCGGGGTTCGATTCCCGGCCGGGCTGGAGATTTTTCTCCGCTGAGTTACTGTGTTTCCCTTACGTTCCTATCATCGTAACTGAGAAGAAACTTGTCGCCAGTACACCGTCGTATGGTATCCATTATTAAGACGGTTGACTGTGCACGGACCGAAAGCCTTTCGTGGGCAATTGCTCTGTCGACCGAACTATCCACGCACGACTTATGACCCGCTCTCACAGCGAAGAAGCGACACTACGGAGTCATGGCTTAGCCGCAGGCTAGGGAATTGTTTCTATGATGGAATTTCATTTTGCGTGGATTGTGCACCGATTTGAAACTTCCTGGCTGATTAAAAGAGCACTTCCCAGTGAAAGGCAAAGGTCCCAGTTCGAGTGCTGGTCAGGCACATAGTTTTAATCCGCCAGGAAGTTTCAAATCGGCAAATGCTCTGCCGCAGGGCGTATGTTGCAGTAAGCATGCTTTACCGGACACGTTTGGTGGACTTTTTTTCTTATTTTGATGATCAATATTAGTTTCGACGCCTTTTGGGTTCCGTACCTCAGTCTGTTCAAGCGGAACCCTTACAGGATAGCTTTGTTGTCCGTCTGTCAGTCTGACTGTTAAGAACCTTTTTATTCAGGAACGGTTAGACACATCAAGTTCAAATTTATGTCACATAGTCTCTTGGAGATGTAGAAACGGTAAGCTTCACCTATTTTGACACTGGCAAACTCACTTATTAAAACCTAAAATTTGGCAAGAAGTAAAGGTTAACAGTATAAGTAAAAGACAAAAAATTAGAAAATCGTTAAATTTTAATTATATCACAAGAAAAATGTATTTATCTTGTAATTCGTTATCCGATTTCAGACTTGAAATTAAAACATTCCGGAAAGTCTTTGAATTCCTGGGACCGATATCAATCTTGATAACAGGCAAAACTCGTCGAGATTCTCGATTCAGGAAAGGATGAACTCTCTACAAGAATTTAGTTTGTACGGAACCCTCAGTGCACCTGGTCAGTTTTTTGTAACATCTTAACCGTTATAAACACAGTCCTATCATGCCACTGGCCGTATGGCAAAATAATGTCTCTGATTACAAAATCCGGCTTTTGATTAACCAAGAGAAAACCGAATATATGGAAATAGGTCAAGTCATAAACCCAAATTCTTACTCTGAAATTGACCAACATTCTAAATTCAGAAAAGTTCTCCAGTTTAAATACTTCGGATCACGTTTCAACAGTAAAAATATCATAACAATGGATATAAACGAAAGGATAGTCTCAGGGTCAGGATGTCTGTTCTCACTAAGCAACCCACACAAAAGTAAAGCTTTGTCTATCACCACAAAGATGAAAATATACAACATTATTATCTGCCCCATAGTACTGTACGGTTCAGAAATCTGGACGCTTACAAAGAATGAAAGAGAAAAACTTTTCGAAAGAAAAGTAATGAGAAAAATCTGGGGATCTTTGTTGGAGAATGGCGTATGGAGAATTCGAAAGAACAATGAAATTTATCAGTTAATGAGGCAACCCACTATCATCCAGAAATTAAAAGTAGGAGACTGCAATAGGCTGGACATGTGGCCAGAATGGAAAACAACAGAAACACCTAGAAAACATTTGAAGGAACTCTCCAGGCAACTTGACCATTGGGCCGACCTCGTACGAGATGGAAAGATGACATAGAGAAGGACATCGCAGCATTAAGAATTTGCACAGGGTGGAGAGAGGCTGTGAGAGATAGAAGGCGGTGGAAGCAGATCGTTGATACAGCGCGTGGTCTACAGGGCCTGTAATCACTGAGGGGTGGGGAGAGGGGAGGGGGAGGGGGAGAGAGAGAGAGAGATTACAACAAATATTGTATTTCAGAGGGAGTGGCTGCGCAGAAGGGTGTGATTGCTACGTGGTAAGGAGTGCGTAGGATGGCTGCTTCCTGTTAGCGGGCTGCGGGGTGCTACACCAGACATAAAAACACTCAAACAAGTACGGCCATAAACGCAGCCAGCAGTAAAAAGGCCGGCAGTGCGTGCCCGACGGCGCTTCCGCCTCACTGCGACCTCCTCTTTGAGGAAGCCGCTGGTTGTCAAACGAGATACACGTTGTTTATCTCTCGCGTCTTAATTCCCGCATTCTGCTGACCGCTACAAAATTACGTTTGTCCCCCATTCATAACAAGTAGTACAATCGGTTGCATCTGTGGCTCAAACGTTCTGCGATTCCGAAGCACAGCTTCTACCTAGGAACCATCATTTCCGCTTTATTTACTGCACACATCATTTTATCTGCATTTTTCTCTCTATGATTCCGCATCTAACACTCTAGTATTTAATTTTCTATTGGTCCTAGCATTTTTATAGCACTTGAACATGAAGTATTACCCTAGATAAAAACTACTTTATGGTAAAAAGCCTGAAATTTGGACTGGTTGCACGGCTCGAGTCCCAGGACAGGAAAAGTCGAAGCTATAACACAGTCACTAGTACCTCGAGCAGTCCAAGCAACCCTTCTGGTTTACTTTTTAGTTGCAGTTTTACGACACGCTCGCTCTTTCCTAACCTGCTTTGTGTATTACTGTTAGAGCTTATCAGAAAGGTAAGTCAGTGGATAGGCAATCACCTGTAAATTAAACAATGCACACTTCTGCTCGTACAATAAGTAGGCCTACACACCAGTGTTACAACTACCTGCCTTGAGCCGCGTCTCACCATCTAATCTGAGAAGAAAGACTGTGAATAAAAGAAAATCTGCAATAATCAGCAGCTGCCAATTCTTGACGACATATCTGCTATCGAAACCAACAGACCCTGCACCAGACATCCCCCATTCAGAATATCTAGCAAGCTAGTGAGCCATAACTTCAGTCCCCATAAAGACTGGACGCAGCAATGATACAACATGGAATTACATTTTCCTGGAGATATATTGAGTCTCGCTTTTATCCTTGATAAGGACAGAAGCTGAAGAAATGAATTAAAACTTATGCCAAGACCTGGAGTTGAATCCGGGCCTCCTGCTTACTAGGCAAATGTGAACCCAAATACACCACCCTGGCATTGTGGCACAGCGTTACGGACTAATCTAGTCCAGTGCCCAACCGAACATAAACTTCAATCCATCAGAGCTCGATAGCTTTCTCGAAGTACACAACACACGATGGGAACTTCATCTGCCATGGAGAACACTGAGTAACTAACTCAGCAGGAACCAGAGTAACCATGGGAGATGCGGCGACTACCATCGCGGAGCGCAACTGTGGCTTTCCAAGAACGACTGGCAAAGATATAGTTGGAAAGTGCCCTCGAAATTTGTGCCCTGAAAACCCCCCTGACTTCTTAGACACTACAGCAGATGTGATCAATTACATTAATATCATGCCTGCAAATTTGTCAATTATGTACATATTTTATTTGTACTTCTAAAATGACTTGTAAGTGCCTTATTATTATTAATCTTCGTTATCATCATCAAGATCGTGGTCAGCAAATGATGTTCTGCGCCAATGATCAATGACTCATGAGCTGATGTGTGCAAGAGACAATAAGAAACAGTTGAGGATTTTTGTTTTCTTGGGGAACACAGTCATAACATATTTTTTAATTGGAAACATTGCCCTCACTTGACTAAGTTTTTATTATTTATTTATTTCACTATCTGTGTTTCGGCTGCAAAGCCATTTTTGAGTGCAAGATAAGAAAGGTCATTAAATATCAGACACGTCTGAACGACACGTCGTCCTTGAAATGTTACGAAGTATTTCTGGTCATATATACTAGTTTTATCATCATAAGATCCCAATGTGAATTAAAAATAGCTATCGTAACTAACATACGGACGACAGGCATCCTTTGACGTACGGTGCTGTGATAATGCTGGCCAACACAATGCTGTGATGAGCACAAATCATGTCCAAATAAGAATTTATCCGTTCCAAGTTGACTCAAGAAACAGTTTTTGCGACATACAATGGCCATGATGGCAAAATACGGGATGTGAGGCTTTCAGAGAGGCGTATTGACTGTCTTTCTTGCAGAGAACTCGCTTCCAAGTGTAACGCGGGGGGGGGGGGGGGGAGGGGGGGATGACATACCCTCCATCATGTGGCTTTCGGAGACCAGAAGCACTATACGCGTCCTCCAGGAAGGCACTCGGCGGGGTGGGTCATGGGAGTAACAGATGCGCAATGTAGTGTACGACTTCAGACTTCTGTTGTTTAGTTGGTTGGTTGATTGATTTGAGGGAGGGGACCAAACAGCGAGGTCATTGGCCCCAGCGGATTAGGGAAGAATGGGGAAGGAAATCTGCCGTGTCCTTTCAAAGAAACCATCCCGACATTTGTCTGAAGCGAGCTAGGAAAAATCACTGGACTGTTGTTTACTTGTTTAGAATCGCCCACACTTTAGACTAGAATACAATGCTACATACAATGGTGTCCTTGTCATTCTGCGCTGTCTTCGTTGTTTTGCGATATGTAACGGTTATTCCAAAATGAGTTATGACGCAGCTTAAGCTCTATTAGAGACATACGCGTCCGTGCGCAAAATCGTTAGATCAGCAAATTCAGTGTTGTTTACTAACAGAGGCAGGCTACGTTGCTAGCGAACGGGACAGGTTGCATGCCTCTTCCTCAACATGTGAGTGCGAGTAATTCCATTCACACCTGTGTTCACACTGGGCCGCCTCTACTTTCGTGTGTGGCAGCTACAGCCGCAAGGCGCACATGTGTAAACGCATCTTGGATGGTAGTGACTTCGGCTGACGAGACAGCTTTAACTGCTGTAGTAGTTTAACTTCGGATCTACATGACGCGGTGTCCACTTCTAGGAGCGATACTCGCGGCAGATTCCATCGTTACTGGCCGCATCGACTGTGGTACTCAAGCAGAGACTCTTCGTGCGGCACGTCTGCAAGAAGCGCCATTAGGTCCACATTTTCCGGCGGCTGTATCGCGGAAGGCAAGCTGCGGCGCTTAGCGGGGAACCGCAAAGCCAGCCGTCTGCGTTCCCAGAAACTGTCAGCTCGCAAGAAACAGCACCGAATGCACTCATTCCACAAATGGATTGCCAACATTCTTTCCTTTTTTTCGAAGAAAAAGAGTACCATCATTTCCAAGAACGTTTTGCCGGCGACACGCGTCTCAGTGGCCTTTTCTTAAGCAACCGCCTTACTATTCTCGCAAAATTTTCTGAAGCGGCGGTAAAAGAGAGAGAGAGAGAGAGAGAGAGAGAGAGAGAGAGAGAGAGAGAGAGAGAGAGAGACCGCATTTCCCAGGAGACATCTCGTTACACGAACTGAACTCTGCATATCTCTAACGTCGATCAGTTGTAGAATTTTGGAACACCTATTATGTTCGAGTATAATGACTTTTCTGGAGACTAGAAATCTACTCTGTAGGAATCAGCATGGGTTTCGAAAAAGACGGTCGTGTGAAACCCAGCTCGCACTATTCGTCCACGAGACTGAAGAGGGCCATAGACACGGGTTCCCAAGTAGATGCCGTGTTTCTTGTCTTCCGCAAGGCGTTCGATACAGTTCCGAACAGTCGTTTAATGAACAAAGTACGAGCATATGGACTATCAGACCAATTGTGTGATTGGATTGAAGAGTTCCTAGATAACAGAACGCAGCATGTCATTTTCAATGGAGAGAAGTCTTCCGAAGTAAGTGTGATTTCAGGTGTGTCGCAGTGGAGTGTCGTAGGACCATTGCTATTCACAATATACATAAATAACCTTGTGCATAACATCGGAAGTTCACTGAGGCTTTTTGCGGATGATGCTATGGTATATCGAGAGGTTGTAACAATGGAAAATTATACTGAAATGTAGGAGGATCTGCAACGAATTGACACGTGGTGCAGGGAATGGCAACTGAATCTCAATGTAGACAAGTGTAATCTGCTGGAATACGTACATAGAAAGAAAGATCCTTTATCATTTAGCTACAATATAGCAGGTCAGCAACTGGAAGCAGTTAATTCATAAATTATCTGGGAGTAGGCATTAGGAGTGATCTAAAATGGAATGACCACATAAAATTAATCGTCGGTAAAGCAGATGCCAGACTGAGATTCATTGGAAGAATCCTAAGGAAATGCAATCTAAAAACAAAGGAAGTAGGTTACAGTACGCTTGTTCGCCCATTGCTTGAATACTGCTCACCGGTGTGGGATCCGTACCAGATAGGGTTGATAGAAGAGATAGAGAAGATCCAACGGAGAGCAGCGCGTTTCGTTACACGATCATTTAGTAATCGTGAAAGCGTTACGGAGATCATAGATAAACTCCAGTGGAAGACTCTGCAGGAGAGATGCTCAGTAGCTCGGTATGGGCTTTTGTTAAAGTTTCGAGAACATACATTCACTGAGGAGTCAAGCAGTATATTGCTCCCTCCTACGTATATCTAGCGAAGAGACCATGAGGATAAAATCAGAGAGATTAGAGCCCACACAGAGGCATACCGGCAATCTTTCTTTCGACGAACAATACGAGACTGGAATAGAAGGGAGAACCGATAGAGTTACTCGAACTACCCTCCGCCACACACACTCAGGTGGCTTGCCGAGTACCGATGTAGATGTATAATAGCGCATCCTAAACGAAATGCAAGGTAATGCCTGAAACAAAGACGGCAGTTTAGAACGTTAACACCCGCGGTACATCCTGGACGCAGTCACACCGATCGTATAAAATGTCCAAATAAAGTCTTGCACTCCTTATCATGACATGTGTAGTTTGTGTATCTTTAGTCGGACATCACTTTCCTCGTCCTCTTCTGACCTGAGGAAATATATACCCGCAAGACTAGAAAAGGGCACAGGATACTCCTGTTTACACAGAACTGTAGACCAATATTGCTAACGTGAGTGGCTCGAGGTATATTTCACTAACAGAATCCAGTACGTTATACTGGACGGCAACTATTCCACACAAATGAAAGTAGTATCGACTGTGCCTCATGGAAGCGTAACAGAACCACTAACTTAATATTTCAAAATCTGCTAATCAGAAAGGATCTGCAGCACTGTAGGATATCGCTGACGATGCTGATGTGTCCAGGAAAATATCGACGTAGAACGATCGTAAGAAACTGTAGAAAGACTTGGACAAAAATTCCTCTCGGTGTAGTGAATCGCTACTCTATTTAAATGTGAGTAAATATAAGACAAGGCTTATTAACCAGTGAAAGGAGCCTATAGAACAGGGCGGGGCAAATAAAAGTGGCCCAGAGAACAGAGTTTTCCAGGATACAAAAAAGCATTTTCAGGTGAACAGCAGCCACATTTTCTGGCGTGCGGGCAAGTTTCGAAATGTTTTTTGACTTGCTAAAAACAGATCCTGTCTGACGCCATTTCCGGACTAAGCGTTGCGTGGCACTCTTTGCTAACACTTTGACACCATTAAACTTCTCAGCAAAAAACAGACCACTCCGTTCCCATGACTTCGTTGTCACATTAACTTTTCACAACGAGTACCTGCTGCTCCACTGTGAGTACCATGTATGTATGTATGTTAACCGGGAACCTAGAAACGACGGAGAGGCTCCGTCCCCACCACAGCCGCAGTGGTCCACAACCCCACGACGACTACCGTAGTCCACTTGACCCCCACACCGAACCACTCCTTCAGGCTTATTGTGCAGTTCGGCCCCCGGTTCTAAGGCACTGATGACCTCAGATGTTAAGTCCCATAGTGCTCAGAGCCATTTGAATCATTCGTTCGTGTTAACGTGATGCCAAGCTTTCTTTGAGCAATGTCTACAGACAAGATTCGGTAAAAATGGTATAAATACAAAATATCATTTGCAAAAAAACACCGATTTTAAGTTATGGTACACTGGAGAATGCTTACAAAACTTGCGTGCGATTCACTGTTGAACACGGGTTACTTATTTGCGGTCTCTCCACGGAGAAGTAGATCTCACGAATTGAAACGCTGCTTGCCAGATTCGTGACTGGCTAGTTTCAGTACGTCATGTCACATGCGCACTGGAAATCGTTGGGAGAGAGTACACGTTGCTTTCGGGAGGAGCTACTGGCAAAGTTTCAGTAGCCCGATTCCAGACATACTTTAAGCGATTCGCCTACGTCGAACACATCCTTCGTGTACAAAAGAGGTGAGAGAGAATAAGCAGCCATTCACTTCATAGTGGTTATTATTGGAAGCGACTATGTCTATAAAGACATCTGTGCGTAGTATTCTATGCAACACAATATATTTCGGAGCATCTTTGCGGCGCCACTGTTCCTCTATCTTTCCTCACACCTCGAGACAATTGTGTGAGACACACACCGAGCGACTTACTTGTTATTGTTGCTGGTTGTGCTGCATGTAATCTGACGGAGACTAGCAGTGCTGACTGGTGTGCTGCGGGTCACCAGTTTAAACCCGATTACCAACAGTCATATGTTATTCAGTATGTATAATTTCTGGAAATTTCCACAAATGTCTTTCGTTTATTATGTCTGAATGTTCTGGAATATTCAAAGTTTGTATACACGGAAGTACTCTGCCCAGGTGTTCGGTTCGGTTCTTTTCTGGTTGTACGTTGGTGTTCGTAACAAACGTGCTTTCACTGCTAAGTGTTGCACTTGGTTCACGACCCTGATTTCGGATATGGACTTCATAGTGGTTACGACGTGACAGTATTATTAAAAGCTCTCCATTGTTCTCTGAATGTTATCATACTACCCTGGGAGCGCGTGCATGAATTACATCCTTTTAGTTACGGATAACCTAATTTCGGCATTGAAAGTGACTCATGCTGGTACCATTGTCATGGTCTTAATTCTGCACTGGAAGTAACGGACGTAATTCTGCTTGATATGATCTTATCAGTCATTTACAGTAAAAATCTAATTTAGAGAGTGATATTTTGGTGAAAATATATTATGGTTAAACATAGATGTAATAGACTACGGAACTCAGCCTTACTATTACCCGAGAGGTGAGTGGTGACTGTGAAATGCTTCCTTAGGCCGCGTAAGAATCTACTTGTTCCCAGGAGGCTACCAAATAACTGTTCATCAAAATGTACCGTCGTTTGAGAATCGATACCGACGAGCAGTCACCATATTTCCGTTTAGGTACGTAAGCTGAGAAAAAAATTCACTCGGCTCTACTGATTGGCGATCCTTCACAAAACTTAGTTTGACAAATATTTCTATCACACTACAATTACAATAAACAGAATGTACACTGTATGCCCATTCCACTAACGGAAGTATCATACTGACTTTCCCTGTGATCTAGTAGCTGGTGTGAGAGAAACCTACAATTAGCAGTTGAACTTTTAATGGAGTGCTTTGATGTATGCTATCAGCAGATAGTGCTTATAGTATGCTGCTGGAAATGACTCAATGGCAGGAATCGCGCTATGGATGCAGATGTTCTGTGTAGGTGGCGGCTATGGATGCGCAGCAGCCGGGCTTAAATGGAGCAAGTGCCTGCCTGACAGTCGTTACGGTCAGAAGCAGCCTTGGGCCATGTATGAGCAACAGTTGTAATGTCTTATATCAGATCTAGCAGTGAAGAATACTTTTGAAACTTGACAGCCAAGTGCCGGCCGTGGTGGCCGAGCAGTTCTAGGCGCTACAATCTGGAACCGCGCGGCTGCTACGGTTGCTGGTTCGAATACTGCCTCGGGCATGGACGTGTGTGATCCTTAGGTTAGTTAGGTTTAAGTAGTTCTAAGTTCTAGGGGACTGATGACCTCAGAAGTTCAGTCCCATAGTGCTCAGGGCCATTTGAACCATTTGACAGCCAAGTGTCTTCTATACAAGGAAGATAACTCCTCTAGCATTCAGAGAAATTTGCTATGAGTGTGTCCCCCTTATTTGATTGGCCAGCTCAGATTCTTCGTCTTGCCAAGCGAATCATTTGTAATTAATTTTTATCGCAGCTGCGTTACGCCTTGTTTTCCAGTGCGCACGCCGACGTATTCGCATGGGCACTCAACTTGCACACACTACTCTCTCTCGAAAGGACGATCTTCGAGTAGTGTGTTGATTCTGATTCTTCAACAAATGCGAAACACTGTGTTCTGCTGAATCGTCCATTTACCTCCGACAATCGACAGTTTGTGTTTTACTGCTGTCGTCGACTGGAAAACAATGAGCCTCGAGTTGGCTCTGGGAACTGCATCTACAGTGTCCACCGAAAAGCGCCGTAGCATTATTTTGCTAGGTTTGTCTGCTTGCGGTGGTGAAAAAGTTTTCTTCGTCTGTTTTTCGGGGCGACTGGGACTCCCTTCACCGGAGAAATCGTCCTGTTATACTCCCGAGACGCATACGAGACAATAGTGATCTATTTGTGGGCGGATCTCCATGCATGATAAAATGCCACGTTCTGCACGTCAAAAAATATTCAGTCCTCTCGCAAAAGTGGCTCAGTTCCCGGACGCGAACTTATTTTCTCTAATAGTACTTATCTAAAGTGTTGAAACATCGAGTGTAGGAAGCGTATGTGTAAAGGTAAGTCCTGGTATGCGTTGAAATTCCCGCGCCACAATATCGTAGCAAGCAGCTAGAGGAATCAGCTGATCCGAAAGGAAATTACCTCACGATACTCCACTTTACGATGCACGACACCTCTTTCTTTTGATTATTCTAGCTGTTTCCTACGATACTGCAGTGTAAGGTGTTCATTGGGTACCAGGACTGTAGACATATACCTGCAAACAAACCATATATTAACTGTGTAGCTTTCTTTTTTTACCTCGTGATTACTGTAACATTAAGACTCCCACGAACTGGTGAGGCTGCAACCCTCCTGGTGACTGAGCGCGATATCTGCTCTGCGCATGCGCATCCCGCCCCTCTGGGCCACGCAGTCCCCGACGCCAGCAGCAGCAGCCGCCGTCGCCAGACAACTGGCGGTTAACGAACCCGACGGCGGGTGCGTGTTGTGCGGGCAGCAGGTCGGTAGGGGCAGCCGCCTAACCTGCTCCACTTGCAGCGCCGGGTACCGTACGGGAAGGACGAGCGTCATTCCTCAGACACGACACGGCGGATGCTGCCCGCCTGCGGCATCGACTCCACGTCCGGGACGCTCCCTCTGCCCTCTGGAGGCGCTGCCGTCTGCCCCACAGCCGGAAGAGGAAACCGACACGCTTCGCCGTCTCGCGGCCACCCTGACCGTAAATACAGCGTGTACATAAAGTCCGGGAACACTTTTAATTACTTACTGCACAAGAACCAAACACTGTACAGATATCATACATATGTCATTTTGAAGAGACACCCTGAAAGATTTTTCTTCACGTATACTGCCACAGCGTAGTTTGGTAATTTGCCGATAGTCAGCGCTAGTCGCAAACATAGCGAGTTCAGGTGCGGAGCGAGCTTTCTGTGTGTTGGAGTTCGACAAAAACCCGTCTTAACGAATTTGTTGTGCCAGTGGTAAATGGCCTTCCTTGTTGGTGGCTTCTAACCGTACTTGGTTCTAAACATCTGTTGAACAGCTGTAGCTCACTTGTTTTTGTATTTTTACCAAACTACGCTGCGGCGGTATACATGAAAAAAAAAACTGTCAGAGTTTCTCTTCAAAATGACATTGTGTGTGATATCTATACAATGTTCGGTTCTTGTGCAATAAATAATTGAAAGTGTTCCCAGACTTTATGTACACACTGTATATTGTACGCAGTTAACAACAATGCGCAGGCTCCGAATGTTGCTGTGAGTGGACTGACATTGTCTTGATACAATAGTTTGCCCTCTTCTAAAAACAGTTTCACGAATGCAACTACACTGAAGCGCCAAAACACACTAATAGACATGGGTATTCAAATAGAGAGGTATGTAAACAAGCAGAATACGTCGCTGCGGTCGGCAAGACCTACATAAGACAGCAAGTGTCTGGCGCAGTTGTTAGATCGGTTACTGCTGCTACAATGGCAGGTTATCAAGATTTAAGATAGTTTGAACATGGTGTTATAGTCGGCGCACCAGCGATGGGACACAGCGTCTCCGAGGTTGCGATGAAGTGGGGATTTTCCCGTACGAACATTTCACGTGTGTACCGTGAATATCAGGAATCTGATAAAACATCAAATCTCCGACATCGTTGCGGCCGGGAAAAGATCCTGGAAGAACAGGATCAACGACGACTGAAGAGAATCGTTCACCCTGACAGAAGTGCAAACCTTCCGCAAATTGCAGCAGATTTCAATGCTAGGCCATCAAGAAGTGTCAGCGTGCGAACCATTCAACGAAATATCATCGATATGGGCTTTCGAAGCCGAAGGGCTTCTCCTGCACCCTTGATGACTGCACGACACAAAGCTTTACGCCTCGCGTGGGCCCGTCAACACCCATATTGGACTGTTAATGATTGGAAACATGTTGCCTGGTCGGACGAGGCTCGTTTCAAATTGTATCGAGCGGATGGACGTGTACGGGTATGGAACAACCTCATGAATCCATGGACCCTACATATCAGCAGGGGGCTGTTCAAGCTGGTGGAGGCTCTGCAATGGCGTGGGGCGTGTGCAGTTGGAGTGATGTGAGACACCTGATTCGTCTGGATAGAACTCTGACAGATGACATGTAGTAAGAATCCCGTCTGATCACCTGTATCCATACATGTACACTGTGCGTTCTGACGGACTTGGGCAATTCCAGCAGGACAATGCGTCACTCCACACAACTATGTGAAAATTATAACCGTCACTAACTCTAAAGAGTTCGAGAGAGCTAAATATACCCGAATCTCTTCACGTCTTTGCTAACGACCTTGCCGCAGTGTTCCCGTAGGATGACCGAAGCTAAGCGCTGTCGGGCTTTGCTAGCACTTGGATGGGTGAGCAACTTGTTCTGCCGAGTGTTGCTGGCCTCTTCCGACGGAGTTTAGTTTAGTTTCATATGTCTTCAGTGTCCTAGTACTTCAGAAATAATGTTGATCAAATTCTTCATTCGTGTACATGCTATCAGTAGCTGCAGTATCAATTTACTACTGGTGCCACAGATGCAACTACTGAAATGTGTTTCACGTCATGATTCACGTTTTGTTTTATTCAGTTAAAACATTGCACCAATAGTAGTATGAAAAAACGTGCGACATCTGTGTGTGAGGCTTATTTGAAGGGTATTAAATTTGGATGTGAGTTACAAAATCTTAAGGAATACGGGCTGCAGTTTATACGTAGAAAGCCGCCGTTTGCACAGATAGACGGGCTTTGTCTGTTGCAACAGCTGTTGAGGTAGAGGAGCAATGTGATACGGGGGACGGCAGTCCTCATTATAAGTGCGGTTGGAGCTAGTAACGAGCCAGCTAAACGCACCTGCCAGTTTAGTGTTATAAATAGGTAACTGCCAGAAATACTGACAATGGTTAAATCTTCACCACGTATCTGTATTACTTCTATTTTTAATTAACCGAACGGTAGAAATTTTATGCAACAATTACTGGACGAAATGTGGGCACGATTTCCGAAATTCAAATGGTGAAATTTAGCGATAGGAAGTCAATCTTGGTTTGGGTATGGACAAGAAAACGTCACATTTCGCTTATGATGAAGTCGTCATTAAATTTGTTTTGTACCGTTAACTTAATTAGCATCTGACGGAGAGTATGGAAAGTTTGAACTTATGCCACATCACTAGTGGTATTTGTGCGATTGTAATACCTGGAGTCATGGTAGTTGAGGTAATGAAAAGTTTGTACAAGTTGTTCATTTGGAGAAGGTAGTACTTATGGTTGCCTCGAATAAATATCTGCTAATGGTATCCCTTTTGCTGTTCAAGACTATAGCACCGCAACCAGTCGTATCACCCATCAAATGCAAATGAAGTTTTCAGCCAATAAGCGCTACACCTGCAACGGAGAATTTACAAGTGAAACGGTATGCCTATCGCCGAAGCCAGCTCGGTTTTTAGTACACGTGTATAGCATCCGAACAGCAGCAACATGTGCTACGTATTCATTAAAGCAGTTCTACAATTGTATCAATATAGACTGCGGCGGAAGTGGTAGGCAGTTACACAGGGTGACAATTATTGAAATAAATATACTTAAATCGTCATAATTTCTGAAAGGTTTCCTTTAGGACTTTCAGACAGCACGGTTGGCTGCGAGGAATTGGTATGCGCTGCATGGTTTGATTTTGCGACGAAGTTCATCTTCATTTGGATGGGTTCGTCAATAAGGAAAACTGGCGCATTTGGGGGACTGAGAATACGAATTTTGCGAAGGAGAAGTGGCTTCACCCTCAACGGGTGACTGTGGGGTGTGTAATGATCAGTCACGGGATAACCGTTGCGACATCCCTTGATGGCACGTTGACTACCGCACGGTACGTGAAAGTTTTGGATTATCATTTCATCCCCAATATCCAAAGTGACCCTGATTTCGATAAGATATGATTTATGCGAGACGGATCTCGACCCCATCGAAGCAGGAGAGTGTTTGATGTCCTGAAGGAGCACTTTGGAGACATATTTCTGGCTCTGTAGTACCCAGAGGCCGCTAGCATGGGCCTCGATTGTCCGCCATGTTCTTCGGATCTGAGCACATGCGACTCCTTTTCGTGGGGCTATATTAAAAACAAGGTTTACAACAATAACCCCAAAACCTTTGCTGAGCTGAAAAGAGCCAATCAGGAGGTCATCGACAGCATCGATGTTCCGGGACTGCAGCCAGTCATGCAGAATTTTGCTATTCGTCTGCACCAAATAATCGCCAATGATGGCAGGCATATCGAACATGTCATGACCTAAATCCGATGCCCGAGGGAAAACTCGAACCTCCGCCGGGACCAGCCGCACAGTCCATGACTAAATTACCTTTGAGGTAGTTTGTTTATATCTCATTTACTTGTTTTACACCGTTCGACAAACACTGACCCCAATTGTATCACGCCGCTGCAGCCGAGAAAAATTGTGTCTTGTACTTCTGAATCTACACTGCGCAACCGGATATAACCCATACCTACGAAGCGTAATTTCCATGCAAGGGAACGTGTAAGCTAGAACTTACTATCACAAAGCGAAATCCCATGCAACAGGTAATAAAAACTGTTACACGAGGCTGGCCGCTGTGGCCGAGCGGTTCTAGGCGCTTCAGTCCAGAACTGCGCTGCTGCTACGGTCTTTTCATGCAGGTTCGAATCCTGCCTCGGGCATGGATGTGTGTGACGTCCTTAGATTAGTTAGGTTTAAGTAGTTCTAAGTCTAGGGGACTGATGACCTCAGATGTTGAGCCCCATAGCGCTTGGAGCCATTTTTTTGCTACACGAGCATTCGATTACAAGGTGGCTTTACAGTCACGGACAGTGTTAAATACGCCGCCTCCGCCTAGGAGAAGTGTGGTGCTGCGGTAGGTACAGGTTGCGCGCCGACTGGGCTGCAGTGAGGAGGGGAAGCGGACTGCCCGCGGGCAGCAGCTGCCGTCGTCGGCTGTGTAATTAGGAGCGGGATGCGCCGACAGACATACGACGTGCCGCCACCAGCCCGTCTGGCCACGCACTGCCCTCCACACTCCGGCCTCGTCTCGTAACACTGCACTGACAGAAAATGTTCAAACACAACAGATACACTACTGGCCATTAAAATTGCTACACCACCAAGATGACATGCTACAGACGCGAAATTTAGCCGACAGGAAGAAGATGCTCTGATATGCAAATGATTAGCTTCTCAGAGCATTCGCACAAGGTTGGCGCCGGTGGCTACATCTACAACGTGCTGACATGAGGAAAGTTTCGAACCGATTTCTCATACACAAACAACAGTTAACCGGCGTTGCCTAGTGAAACGTTGTTATGATGCCTCGTGTTAGGAGGAGAAATGCGTATCATCGCGTTTGCGACGTTGATAAAGGTCGGATTGTAGCCTATCGCGATTGCGGTTTTTCGTATAGCGACATTCCTGCTCGCGTTGGTCGACATCCAATGATTGAATATGGAATCGGTGGGTTCAGGAGGGTAATACGGAACGCCGTGCTGGATCCCAACGGCCTCGTATGACTAGCAGTCGACATGATAATCTTATCTTCATGGCTACAACGGATCGTGCATTCACGTCTCGATCCCTGAGTCAACAGACGGGGACGTTTGCAAGACAACAACCATCTGCACGAACAGTTCGATGACGTTTGCAGCAGCATGGACTATCAGCTCGGAGACCATGGCTGTGGTTTTCCTTGACGCTGCATGACAGACAGGAGCGCCTGCGATGGTGTACTCAATGGCGAACCTGAGTGCACGAATGGCAAAACGTCATTTTTTCGGATGAATCCAGGTTCTGTTTACAGCATCATGATGGTCGCATCCGTGTTTGTCGACATCGCGGTGAACGCACATTGGAAGCGTGCATTCGTCATCGCCATACAGGCGTATCACCTGGCGTGACGGTATGGGGTGCCATTGGTTACATGTCTCGGTCACCTCTTGTTCGCATTGACGGCACTTTCAACAGTGGACGTTACATTTCAGATGTGTTACGACGCGTGGCTCTACCCTTCATTCGATCCCTGCGAAAGCCTACATTTCAGCAGGATAATGCACGACCGCATGTTGCAGGTCCTGTGCGGGCCTTTCTGGATACAGAAAATGTTCGACTGCTGCCCTGGCCAGCACATTCTCCAGATCTCTCACCAACTGAAAACGTCTGGTCAATGGTGGCCGAGCAACTGGCTCGTCACAGTACGCCAGTCACTACTCTTGATGAACTGTGGTATCGTGTTGAAGCTGCATGGGCAGCTGTACCTGTACACACCATCCAAGCTCTGTTTGACTCAATGTACAGGCATATGAAGGCCGTTATTACGGCCAGAGGTGGTTGTTCTGGGTACTGATTTCTCAGGATCTATGCACCCAAATTGCGTGAAAATGTAATCACATGTCAGTTCTAGTCTAATATATTTGTCCAATGAATACTCGTTTTCATCTGCGTTTCTTCTTGGTGTAGCAATTTTAATGGCCAGTAGTGTATGTGAAAGGTGAAGTAAAGGCTGACTGGTACTTAACAGTGATTCTAAAAACACCAAGAAGGAGTTGTGCAACAAATGAAAGGCGTGTTTCTACATCTGAAAGATGATGTGTACTCCGATTTAGCGCCAGACGCATAAGAGTGGCACTGGTAGCGCCAGTATGAGGATGCATATCCAGTTTGCTTTACGCTCACGCTGCAACTGTAGTGAACCTTAGATACCTTCGAGATTAGACGTGATGAGTTGATGTTAGTCAAGAATGCCTTCGGGGCGACAAAGACGCCACTATCAATACACCACTGGGTTTGAAAATACTGCTAGCGGCGGTGGTCTTGAGAATCTACGGTTGAAGAAGACCGGGCTCCGGATGATCACGTGGAAGTACCGAGACGGAAGACCATCGTATTCGATGTATGGCTCTGGCGCATCGTACTGTATCTACAGCAGCAATTTGAGCAGCAGCTGGCAGCACCGTGACACAACCAACTGTAACAAATTGGTTACTTCAACGACAGCTCCGACCCACACACCCTGTAGCGCGCATTCCACTGACGCCAAAGCACCGCCATTTGCGACATCAATTGCGTCAAGTCACAGCTCATTCGAGAGCAAGGTGAAGGTCTCTGTGTTTTCTGATGAAAGCCTCTTCTGCCTCGGTGCCAGTAATGCCCGTATATTGGAAAGAGCACTTCGCTCTTGGTCGTCCATTCTTATTTTTCCCCTTTTGCTTTTGTACACACTGTATATTACACGACAGTGTCTTGAAAGGAGGATATAAGATGAACATCAACAAAAGCAAAACAAGGATAATGGAATGTAGTCGAATTAAGTCGTGTGATGCTGAGGAAATTAGATTAGGAAATGAGACACTTAAAGTAGTAAATGAGTTTTGCTATTTGGGGAGCAAAATAACTGATGATGGTCGAAGTAGAGAGGATATAAAATGTAGACTGGCAATGGCAACAAAAGCGTTTCTGAAGAAGAGAAATTTGTTAACATCGAGTGTAGATTTAAGTTTCAGGAAGTCGTTACTGAGAGTATTTGGATGGAGTGTAGCCATGTATGGAAGTGAAACATGGACGATAAATAGTTTGGACAAGAAGAGAATAGAAGCTTTCGAAATGTGGTGCTACAGAAGAATCCTGAAGATTAGATGGGTGCATCACATAACTAACGAGGAGGTATTGAATAGAATTGGGTAGAAGAGGAGTTTGTGGCACAACTTGATTAGCAGAAGGGATCGGTTGGTAGGACATGCTCTAAGGCATCAAGGGATCACGAACTTAGTATTCGAGGGCAGCGTGGAGGGTAACAACCGTAGAGGGAGACCAAGACATGAATACACTAAACAGATTCAGAAGGATGTAGGTTGCAACAGGTACTGGGAGATGAAGCTTGCACAGAATAGAGTAGCATGGAGAGCTGCATCAAACCAGTCTCAGGACAGACGACGACGATGGGACGACGACGACGACGGCAACTACAACAACAACAACAACAACCCTATAGCTAACACCTACTTTTTCGAGAATTTCGAACATTTTGCACCACTTAACGTTGTAGAATGGTGTTCTAGGTCGAAAAACCCTACGAACTTGCCTAGATGTTTTTTAAACCTTGCTTCCATTATCAGAGCTACCAGTCTAGTGTTCTCCTCCTCGCTAAAGCCAAACTGGTCGTCGTCTAACATTCCTCAATTTTCTTTTCCATTCTTCTGACCTTACTAAAAGCACTGTAGAAATGCAGATTTGGTGTGAGAATTTGGTAACCTTTCCCGACGGAGATTGTAGACCAGCAGGTCAATGCGAGGAAGGCGGTAAGCCCTTACAGGTCACGTGGCCTACACTGTGCCGGAAGCAGCGGCAGCTGTGTAGCCTACTCTCGGCTTGGGGCCCGAAGGTATCGGCCGCGCTTTGTCTGGCTGAGGTACAGCGCACACAAAAACATGGCAGCTGGCTGCCGGCTCTCCAGCAGGTACACCACACGCCGCCTATCTACGCCTCACTCCCGGCAGTTCTTCACTGCTGAACTTAAATAACAAATGGCTCTGAGCACTATGGGACTCAACTGCTGAGGTCATCAGTCCCCTAGAACTTACAACTACTTAAACCTAACTAACCTAAGGACATCACAAACATCCATGCCCGAGGCACGATTCGAACCTGCGACCGTAGCAGTCTTGCGGTTCCAGACTGCAGCGCCTTTAACCGCACGGCCACTTCGGCCGGCACTTAAATAACAAACTGGTTCAAATGGCTCTGAGCACTATGGGGCTCAACATCTGAAGTCGTCAGTCCCCTAGAACTTAGAACTACCTAAACCTAGCTAACCTAAGGACATCACACACATCCATGCCAGAGGCAGGATTCGAAGCTGCGGCCGTAGCGGCAGCGCGGTTCCGGATTGAAGCGCCTAGAACCACTCTGCCACAACGGCCAGCCTTAAATAACAAACTTACAGCATCAGTTCGGTTTTTTCGTATCTAGCACAAAGCGTATCGCCAATTTATTCCAATTTTAGACTGCTGTGGGACGTTATATACCTTTTTTAATATGGTGTGTGTGTGTGTGTGTGTGTGTGTGTGTGTGTGTGTGTGTGTAGCAACAATAGTAAAGACGCACACAGGCGGTCCAATCAGGGAGAATGGGGGTGCACTGCGCCCGAACGACAGTTAGGAGAGGGGGGAGAGGAGGGTATGCGAGGGGGTGCCGAAGGCTTATTGCACCATCCGTCACTAAGGTAACTGTAGATTTGTTCTTAAGGCTTCTACATTACTGATTTTATTTTGCATATACACATGGGCGACATCCGTTTTATATTGAAGTGAGGCTTTTGAATCATTTTGACTCTCTTTTAAGCAATTTTGATGCTGAAAATACTCGTATTCTGTAGTAGATGAAGTTTGTAGGTTTTTTTGCGGAGAGGCGGGAAATGCCGTTTGGGTCGGGCCAGCCGAAATCAGCGCCGGACTACAACCCAGGCAGCGCTGCATTTCGCGCACCGCTGCGTCTCCGGTGTGGGGAAGAACAATTACGTATGTGACACGACAACAGACCCAGAAACTTATTTCTAAATAAATGTTTACTATTGTTGCTACACGTAGTTATAACGAAATCTGACCAACGTTTTTAACTTGAAACCACGCAGCTTTTTCTTTTCAAAAAACTTATGTAACTGTAAAAAATATTACAAAGAATAAGGTCGCGTTAAAATTTACAGTATAAATTGCACAACTAGTTAACTTTGATACTGTTCAAAACGATGACTTTCACCAACTTTTCATGATGGTACAATCCCATTACAAGTACTGAATTACGAATTTCAAACAATTTCGAATTTCAATATTTCAGAATTTACCGACATAATTTAATTACCTACCACCCGCCCGGATAGCCGTACGCGTTAGTACGCTGCTTCCAGGATTTGGGAAGACCCAAGAAAATGAAAATCATGATGATGATGATGAAAAAGAAGAATTTACCTACCGTTACCAGTCACAACAGCTGACACTGAAAATTCTATATCTGAATTAAAGGGAATAAATTAACTCGGCTCGCCGTTGTCCCTAATAGACTAAGCCATTCATCTTTGATTAGCACTGAACACGATACCTGTATTTAAGTCAGTGACACTGCCAAGGATGTTGCGAATAGTGAAGTTTAGAAAGTACTTACCAGCACAGTTTTCCGACATTCAATGGTCTGATACTGTATACAGAGTAGCCTATTAGGGAAAGACAGTGACCGTCTTGTAATTATTTTTATTATTTTTTTCACCCTCAAACTCACGACTAAGCAGTTGCATCGATGTGCCGCTTGGACCAGCTTATAGACCAAGGTCAAAGATATAAGGCCTATGCAAGCCTGCAGGGTTGACACATCTTGCAAAGAAAATCAGTTTCATTAATTTATTGTCACACCTTGTACAGTGTTATGGCACGCCAAGAAATTTTTAACGAATGCTGCAATATACTTAAAATTGACAGCTACATGACTCTGTTTCAGATAATCCCCAGGTCTCTGTATGTAAAAGTCAGAATGTTCTAACAACTGTTCACTTCCTTGACGATAGCAATCCGCTCCTTGGTCACGCAGGCTTTCGAGAACGGCGATCAGAGCGTCCTCATTGTTGGAGTCTCATCCCCACAGATGTTTCAGCGTACCGAAAAGATGGTGATCGCATGATACAAGATCAACACTGTATGACTGATGCTTCCAAACCTCCCATCGAAAACCCTGAAGCAGAGCTTGTGCTGTGCACGCAGTATGAGGTCTTGCATTTTCGTGCAAGATGTTGTGACGGTAGAAAATTTTAATTTTTGATTCTGTGACCATAATAAGACACCAGGCTTCATAGGCAAACAGTCAGCCGACATTCAGAAATAGTCCACCAGGACGTAGGGACAAGATAAGCGCTGGAGGCTGTCAAGTATGGCTTGTTGATCAAATAACTTAGTGTTTGACTTCCTGCATGAATCAAACTTGCGCGACGGAAGACGCAAACACCAGAGCGATAATACAGCAAGAGAGAGTGTCAGTCACGTGCGGAAAAGACTCGTGTGGACCCAAATTAAGTTGTGTGCAGCTAGAAACGAAAGTGTCGTGTGGAACCAAAGGCATTCTAGTGCAACCCGACCAATGAGAAACGATAGTGTCCTGTGGAACCATAGGCATTCTTGTGCAATCCGGTCACTTAGAAATGAAAGGGTCGTGTGAAACAAATTAACTCGTGTGCACCCAAGTACATGAGAAACGAAATAAAAGGCCAGGCAGCGGAATAGCTAGAAGCAGAGATTCAGATGCAGATTCAAAGCCAGTGCCGGCAGTTTGGAGATTCGGCAGCGAGACGCCAGTGGGGCTGAGTAGGCCCACAGCTGCCGATACAGCTGATAAAGACTTCAACTACGAGAAGACGGTGATAGACTCTGGTTGACACTCAGGAACTGCAGGTCAATAGGATTTTTAGAGTTTCATTGGAATAGTGTTGAACAGAGGCTGTCAGTCTTTGTCTCAATTACTTAGAGAGATTTCAGTGCTAAACAAGAACAAGTGATTACTTTGTACTTGTTTCTTATATGTACCGGCAATTAGCTTTGAAGTAGCAAGGCCGAATAAACAGACTGAATCTTACTAAGGGGTTTATGGTCCAATACCTCACGTAAGTATATGTGAGAATAAACTTGATAGAAACTAACCAATCTTTTCTGCCTATTGCAATTCTGTAACCTATTTTCAGGAAACTTGTTTGCTGATTCTCTCCCTCTCATCTCCGATATAAAGGTTGACAGCAATTTATAACTAATCCATTGTCGTTAACGTCCCGATTGCGCTACGCAGCTCGCACTTACTTCATTCTGGTATAGTGAGGCTTTGCCGGGACACAACAAAGAGAACAAAGTCTTCACTTTACTTTCCACGCCTCTTATTATTTACGTTTTGGCCACAAGATTCTTACTGTCCCACATACTTTAAGTATGAAGTACGTTTTCAGTTGGCGCACAAATTCACTCGCACCGTGTGATGCATCTTTAATCCGTACAGCAGCAAAACTGCGTTTGCAGGAAACCCACAATATATGTTTCGTTCTGACAATGCGCCCCTGTTGGTGCGGGACGGTCTTAGCGCGGGGCAACGCTTGTAAGTTACTTTCTACATAGATAATTTCTAGCCAATGATTAATTGTCATGCTCTGTGACTGTTATCGGACAGAGATTTATTGTTTACAATGATGGGTTTTAAACCCTCCTGTCGCAATTCATTGTACACGATGAGCCTCCCCGACGCATATTTATGTTAAATGAAGCGCACAGCACGCCAAGACAGCTGGCGTTGCTTCGCTTCGCGCATCTCCCCCCCCCCCCCCTTTCAGGAGCAGTATACGACGGGAGCAGCGGTTCTCACGCGGCCGCCTCGCCACCCCCTCGCTGACTGCATCTGACAGGCTGTGCTCGTCCGCTCGCTCCACCCCCGCTAACCCTCCCCCGCGCCAGGAGGGGTGTACTCCTTTCCCACGCAGGAGCAGCAGCGGCAGCCCACAAGAAGTGACGGGCCTCTAGCGTTGCTGATGGCGCCTCTCCCAGGAGACCCGGCGCACTAGCAAAACACCGCTGTCTGCGCGCCGTCAGTGATAAATCCAACCCCACCACACCCCGCACGTAAACTAACGCTTATAAAAAAAAAAAAAAAAAAATGCCGTCTCCACATCCTTTCCGTACATCAAGGCCCCGACACCGCTTCTAGCATCCTGGCCCAATCCCACTCCGTGTTTCAGGCTCTAGACACTCCGGCAAGGAAAGTGACAAATCAAAAAACGGCAATTTTTTGATCTTGTTACTGAAAAATACGTGTGAATTCCTCCAGCGTGCACGAAAAACGTCGCATCTCTACTCCGCAATTTGTCCACTTCAGGACAGTTGTGTCAGTTTTGTTGTATGCTGTCGTGTTCCGCCAAGGCAAGAACATTGTCGCTTTAGCGTTTATAAAGCAGGTGTGCATGGGTCATTCAACAAGAGCGGCGCATTCTGAGTTGTGACACACTTCATGTATATGTTAAGTTGAATGTAATCGTTAATATAATTGATTAGTTAAACGTCTGTGTTTACACAGTGTCTGTATCTTAACATAACATAGTCCTTCTGACATGCATGTCCGTATTACTACTGTATCGACTATGAAGAAATTTACTGGAAAAATTGCTTACTTAAGTTTAATTGACATTTAGACTCTTTCAACACAAGTTTTATAGAATTCTTCAAGTCGATTTATCTCAAGTATTATATTTTTGAGTTGTGTCACTGTTCTTGACGGGGTGTGGTACATTATACTGCCCAGCTCTTTGTAACACCAACCACACCGTCGTCGCCTGTGTTTTTGTAATAAATAATCAAACGAAATTATGATTGTATTTTAAACATATTTTAATTTTTTAACTATAATTATCCGTCCATTGTTCGGCGTTTCTGAAAGAAAAAAAGAAAAAACTAATGGAGCCTCGAGTATTCTGTTCTAATTTGTAGTTTCCAAACGAAATTTCTGGTTATGAAGACGCGGATGAAGAAAATATCCCCCAGTGATTAAACAGCGACGGCTACTAACCGGGATTGGAGAGAGTGAGTGACGCGGATGTACTAAACAGCGTGTGATCGGTGGAGGAAGACAACGAAGACGAGGCGATCGAAACCGAGCGAGGTGGCGCAGTCGTTAGCACACTGGACTCGCATTCGGGAGGACGACTTACTTCCATAATCCGACGAGACCGGTCACCTCACAGTTTGGTCTCTGCCCCCAAATCAACCCCAACTCAACGAACCGATCAAAGAATACATTGTCGCGCACCATGAGATGCGATAATGTATTTACTAGTTATTAGAGTATTCGAGATAAAATTCGTGCGAATATATCGATGTTTTGACTCTCCGGAAAACGAGAACCGTCGTCAGTAAAAGTGAATGAAAACAAACATAAAAACTGTACGATTATTTTAGGAAAGCGATTCGAAATAATGTGTGTTTTAAGTGTAATTTTGTAAATAAGTTGTCAGTTGCTAACAGTAACGCGTCAGTGATTCAGTGGGGTTTCAAATGTAGCATGTGTGTGTGTGTGTGTGTGTGTGTGTGTGTGTGTGTGTGTGTTTTTTTTTTTTTAATATAATAAATAGCAGTTTCCGTATAAATGCCCAGTTACCAGCGTTTTACTGTTAGCCGTGGAGCCTCGACTCCGCTTTAACCTGACTAATAGAGAGCCGCATGTACATGAAGGGTGACAGAGAATGAATTGCCAATATTGAGGGATATTACAGGGAATAGCATTCGAAGCACAAAAGTCTAGTAAATATGGACTCTCAAATTCGTACCTTAACTGGTATGAGTAGTTGTTCAGTACAAGACATGTTTCACAGCAGCGAAGATGAACAAGTGCCCATAGCTCGTAAGGTATGCATTTTAGAATCCACGTTTACTAGACTTTTGTGCTTCGAATGCTCGTCCCTGTGACATCCCCGAGTACTGACAATAGAGGGATTATACGCACCTAGATTTCCTGTTTATATCTATTATAAACAACATTCGTTTACTCAGGATATCAATTAAGTTATTCAATGTTTAACCTGAATTGCTTACAAAACCACACTGCAATGGGACACAAACGTTTTATGTTAATTCCAGTTGACATAATCATTATTTCCTTCAACTGCAGCCCGTTGAAGAGGCGACTATAGATTCGTTGTGGGAGCATTTCATTTTTTTAGTCGAAAAGATGGAATGATGTTTCAGCACCATACTAATGAAAAAATAACTTCCACGCTTTTCGTTAAGTGAATAACCCACCCTCCCAAATGGGGCAGCGAAACCATTTTACCCATACTTCCTTTGAAGTCCGCATTTTATTTTGCTCTGTTTTGTTTCAGGATAAGCTCTGAGAAGAGTTTCTTCCGTTCTCGTCTGCAGACTATGTGATGGGAGATAACAATGTATATACAAGGAAGCTCTTATCATAAGCGCACGACAAACTGCAGATAACCGTAGCTGATGTATCCGATTATTCGGTTTCCTGTTCGTCTTTCCAACACTCTTGTCAGTGACAAAAGTTTAGCCGGGGAAACAGACCTTCTAGACGGGTCTATTATGCCGTAGAAGACATAAGAACGCTTGGTTAGCGTATATAGGCCTAGTACGAGTTTCTAAAAGTTACGTGCAATTAAAAAAAGTTTTAGAGGCGCACCGCGAAGAAAGTTATATTTTGCTCATTCAGTATGTGTCATACTTGAAGTTTAGGACTGCTTGGTAGCTGTGTAAAAATGAGCTTAATTAACAGTTACGGAATCTACTACAGCGCTCCCTGTTTTGAGGAAGAAACTTACATGTATTTTATTTTTTTTGTAAACCACAATAGAAGTATATGACAAATTAGGCAGAACTTTATACTGTTTAATTTAAAAAATCAAAAGCCTTTGGCAAGGCCAATCTTTAAATATTCTCTCATTATGCAAAATTTTCCAAGCTAGTGCTATAAGTATTGTGGATAACTAGTTACAGTTTTCAAAAATATTTCAGAAAAAAACTATTTAGGATCGAGGATAAACACTGTTTTCTTAGTCTTTATTCATTCTCTACAACCCGTGTCTCTAGGCGACCGGGCGAAGTAAATATTCGTAAACATGTGTTTAATATTAATTGTAAGGAACACAGGCAGTTATAGGAAGATCGAACAACAACAAAAATAACTGAAATTTTATTGCGATCGATGAAGTTCGCATTTGATACACGTGAAATATTTCACACGGAAACGGAGAATCAGACGAATGAAAGTACAAGGTGTCTAAAATATTTATCTGCTGCACCTGCTACATTACTACGACGTTTAGAGATTCACAGTGCGTGCACATACACTGAGAAAGTAGGTCTTCCATCACGTGTTCTGTCGTTCATTTTGAAGCACAAGTATTCAATTATTAACTCCACGACAAGAAACTGTATAAGCAAATCTTACTTTTATCGCCTACGTTTAGAGAGATTTTCTCTATCATGACGCACGTGGCTACGTAGTTTAGCAACGTTTCGCAGTCAGGTCGCTTTAAATGTGCAGACAGGCTGGTGGAAGCATTATCCCGACCTTTTGTATCTTCGACGTCGAACGTAGTGAATACAGTTACAGCCGGAATAAGTTGGCATTGCGTCTGGTGAGGCCCTTTGGGTAGCAACCGACCGACCGTCAACGAAATTTAAGAACAGCTATGTAAAATGGAGCTGACAGCAGTCCCTGGGTGTAGAACAGGAAATGACTTACGACTCTCGAACAGACGTGTAGTGCATCTGCGTAGGCATGTTGCAACGCCGCTAGTTCCGAACGCACTGCCTAAGGCCAAGCGGCGCTGTTATCGCCCGATAACGCCGACAGGCGGCAAATCAGTACCTCTGCGTCACCGGTGTAGTCTAATAGCTTGGCCACACGCGAGCGGATTCCTGCGACGGCCCAGAACTGTAGGTCAGTTCTGCGGACATTTCTGACAGATCCGGCCTGGCGATTCAGGCCTGTCGTTTTCCACTAACGTGCAAGCCCCACCGGTGTGGTCTTGTATCTTAGATCTGCCCAGACGCCGGGTCCCTTCCTCCGTGGCGAAAATCAGCAGAGTTTCGCCATTTATCCGCGGACCCAGGGCGACTCAGTATTATTTTAAAGCTTTTTTTGTAGTGCATTTTTGGATTTTGAAGCTGTTCTGACTAGGCGAAACTAGTTTCGTCCGGCCACAACAGTGTGTTCTTTGATTTCTATGGAAGAAAGCTCATCAAATTAGAACGCGTGAAATATTCGTTCACCTTATTACATAAACGTATAAAAGATTTACTTAAACTTCAACACTCCTCTTTGCCCAGGAGTACTTGTTAATTTACAACTGTCATTGACTAGTAAAGCATCACTTGGTGCAATAATTAACAAGCAGCTTTCTTGCCATACAATGTTCAACACGAAAAGCAGATGGCCTTTTCAGACGAATCACATTTTATCCTCCATCGGACAGATGGCCGTTTGCACGAAACGCCTGACAGCAAACACCCTATGACGATCGTCGGAATGGTCCACGTCGAAGGGCATTCCCTGGGTGACCTCGTCACTCAGGAAAGCACAAGTACTCATATATCCTCCGGACTTTGTCCACCCCTACTTGCAGTTATTTTTCGACGGCACCTATAGCAGGATCATGCTGTGTGTCACACAGCTCTGAGCGTACGTGGATGGTTCGAAGAGCATCATGACGAGTTTACTGTACTTCCCTGGCCACCAGACTCCCCGCACTTAAACCCAGTCGAGAATCTGTGGGACTACCTCGATCGGGATATTCCCACCATGTGTCCTCAACCGAGGAACGTAGTACTGTTAGCCGTGGCAGTGGAGTCGGCTAGGCCCCACATCCCTGTCTGTACCTTTTCGGAGTCTCACTGACTCCCTTTCTTCACGTATAGCAACGGTCCGTACTGCGAAAGGTGGTTATTCAGGCTTTTGACAAGTGGTGACAACGAGATTGGACAGTGCATTCTCCAAGCCAGACCAATGGTGCTTTATTTCAATGAAACGAAATTGGTTTGATGAAAAAATATGCACTTCTTGTAGTTTCAAAGATGGATTTAAAATGCTTTCAGTAATTATAAAGCAACTACAAATTAAAAATTTATATTCTGAAGCTTTGTTTCAAATTTTGGAACCTAGATTTTGTAGCACTTTGATGCACAGTTGGAATACCATCTGTAAATGTTTCTACTATATCTCTGCACGCCCTAGATCTGTCTTTCTTGTTCACACCACTACGGTCGCAGGTTCGAATCCTGCCTCGGGCATTGATGTTTGTGATGTCCTTAGGTTAGTTAGGTTTAAGTAGTTCTAAGTTCTAGGGGACTGATGACCTTAGAAGTTAAGTCCCATAGTGCTCAGAGCCATTTGAACCATTTGTTCACATAATGTTCATCTGTCAGTTTCTACAAACACATTCCAAACACTACTTTTTATGTTCGATTTGGTCTCGGCTAATGGAAATTAGCGTCCCCAGTGCTATATTACGAAAAGACTTAGAAAACGGTATTTATAAAGAAGAGACATTTAAAATTTGAGTAATAAGTGGACACTAGCCGCTCAAGCGAACATAGATTTTTCTCTGTTGTTGTTGTTGTGGTCTTCAGTCCTGAGACTGGTTTGATGCAGCTCTCCATGCTACTCTATCCTGTGCAAGCTTCTTCATCTTCATTTTTCTCTATATGATAATAATTTCTCTGTGTAAGTTTCGAGGTGAAAGAAATATAACAAAATGATCTAAAGAGACGACAAGATACGCTCTTTTGTTAATTTTTTAGTCGTTTCACTTCTTCTCTTGCCTTGGTTGCGTATAGACGGACATCTTGCGAGTGCTGGCAAATGTAAGCATATTTGTATGAGTTCAGCAGATAATATATTGATTTGATATCATTGTTCACTTTTAATTTGTAAGAGGTGATCCCGATTTCATGTCCGCCTTCCTTGAGTTAACCTGCATTCGAGTAATTTACAGTTCAACAATCGCAGCGGCCGATGCAGCCAACGACGCCATTACGTGGCGATATTAACTTATAAAAATTTAGCGGAAGCGAAAAACTCGCCCGCTATTAACATAATATCCATTTTTCTCCACAGCCGCACGAAGTTGCAGAAAATACGTAGCTTTAAGGTTCGGGCTCGAGAGCCAGAGCCAGGACTCCGACTACAATACAATGGTTAACGGAGGTAAGAAAAAGTACTCTCGCGTGTGTGTGGGCCGCAATTGTAATTAATAACTAAAGATTTTTTGCTTTACAGTGAACTGACTAGCCGAGGAAACTAATATGAAAAGTTTATTCTATTGTTCAACTTATATGCTCATGTTTTAAGATTCAGTGAGTCTAACGTTCATTAACGTAACAAATAATTTAAGATTAATGTTGTTAAAAAGGAGAACTTCAGGAAAGAATTCAATCGTAAATCAAAATTGAATGAAATATCATTTTTATTAAGGCTCACCACGTAAGTCGGCAACAATCAAAATAATGATAATAATAAATTACGACGGCCGACGGATGCGAGAAAATCGTAAGTCTTGCACCAAGTTTATTCAGTTCCTCACTTTTGCTCTCATTGTTAGGTCTATGATAGATGAAAATCCACTCACATATTTAAGTTGTGACGAATGGAGTCATAATTATTACGTATTTCTGACAGTAATGTGTACTCGCCACCAACGTTTCACCAAAATGTTGCCAGTTCTGTTTATCGAAACCTATTTTTTTGTGTATTGTCTTCGCAGTTTCCAAGAAATTTTTCTCTGGCTCGAATCTCATTAATGAAACATTCCACCATTCACTGAAAACGGTTAGAACCGAAGAAATTATTTCTCGGCTTTTCAAATCAGGAAGACATTAGCTAACAGAAATTATTTTCACGACACACATTAACTTATTTCATATCTGAATGAGCACTTACATCAATCATCTCTGCCAGTTCTAGAAACATTGACACCTTAGACTGTAAAAGCTCCAATATGCGAAAAAACTAGCAACCTCTTGTTCTGTTAAAACATTAATCATATTTCCTATTTTTATTTCTCCAAGGAAATCCACAGAGCATCCAATTTTGAAAATACTTATTTTACACATGTGAAACGGAGCCACGTTTTGTGAATGTTGTACATAGTGTATAGTAACCTTTCAGAATGAACATTTATTTGTGAATTAACACAGCTGATACATAGTGTACGCGTAACACAGCGAAATTTTTTTAAAAAAGTACAATAGAAATATTCGCCGAACGCATCGTTCATCAACATGCACCGCAGCAATAAGCAATTAACGACCACAAAGCGAATCCCCAACATTAAAGTTTGGAAGAGCCATCGGACAACGGATTTTTTAAAATCCGAAACCAGTAACGGTTAAACGTAAATAACTTGTATATCATAGTAACGGCTGGTTGCTGTATTTAGGTTACAATACTTATAATTCTGCTACAGCCACGTCTCTCATAATGTCTATTTTCGACAAGACAGCTAATACGCAGCAGCTCTGACCTTCTGTACCTCCACTGTCATTTCGCATTCACTGTTTACTGTGCGGCGAAGAAGCTAGCTTGGCACCGTTCCTATCTTGCTGCAAGAATGCAGTGTGGGCGCCGATGTTGAAACGCTAGCGAACGTAATGCACACTCTGTATAAGATAAATGAGCGGGAAGAAACACTGCTGACCGAGAAACATATCCACCATTTTTATAGCTTTTTTCTCCAAAAATGTTATCGTGCAGTGCACAGCGTTTAGCGTTCCGTAGCGCTTTTACCAGCACTAGGCCTATGGTGCACTAGACACAAAGCTTTCGCTGCCTCAGCAACCGATCGTCTGGTTTACCGGTCAAACGTAGTCGTTTTTCAGTGCTGTTTTATGTCTCAGTGATGAAAGATTGGATTGATTTCTCACATATAGAATGCAGCTTAAAGAAAGATACAACTCGTCCGTTCCCTGTGCTCCAGCGTGAATTATTTCCGGCATTGCGGCAGCAGAATATCGTGTCAGAAAAGAAAGTCAAGTCTATAGTGGGAAAAAAAAAATACAAAATTCTACGTAGGACAAGTTAAAACCATAAACTTGCACATGGGAGTAGAGCACTACGCAAACACGATTCTCGGACAGATTCAAATCTTGAACTTCTCACCACTACTAGTAGACTCCACAGAGCGTCTCCCATGATACGGTAGCAACACCTCCAGCGGAGCAGATATAGTAGATATAGTGGGAAATTTAACTTTTTCGAAGCCTCTGCGTTGTTAATGAGATCGACATACAGAACCAATACAGCGTAAATTCCTCACAAACAGCAGAAAATTTCTGTCTATATAATAACTGAACTTTTAAAACAGCAATATCTCACAAGCCACGGAAGAATCTCCGACTATGAATAAAAGGTTGGCTCAGCCACCGTTTTATGTGACAGGGTATGGGACTAGTGGAATCGAAGGTGTATTGCACGATTTTGCTTTTAGTCCTGTAAAAAGGCAGGTCAGAAATCTCGATAATCTCATCCAGAGTTCCAAAGTCTCTTTAATTATTAAATTTATCGGTTTCCCCCAAAGACAGAACAGTGGATCGTCTATTACATTTTGAACGGACGACAGATCAAACGTCTACATCACATTGGCGTAGAGAACCTTGCGTATAAACTGCCCTAAAAAGAAGGAACATGGTTTTACACCTCTCGTAGAGGACAAGGTTACTAGAGAAGGGGCGCAACATCGAATTAGTGAAGGAAACCAGCCGTGGCGTTTGCATTGGCCTGCAGCCGTTGGTGGAGGGGGAAGGCCATAGGCATAAATACTGGACCAGGTCCACTCGAGGAGCAGTCTCAGGTCGCACCTGATGAAGGTTACGAGCTACGCGACCGAAATATCGTGCAAGTACAACGCTGTTATCCGGCAGAACACCCGACAACCCAAGAGGTCATTAGATCGCCGGGAAAGCCTGAAGAGTTACATTAATGAGGACGTTGTTCGTAGAATCGGCGCGGGGAGTAAAATGTGGCAGACACTAACTGGAAGAAGGGACAAAATGGCATTTAAAACTTCACGGAATTAATTCTATGGTACTAGAAAGCCGTAGAAGCAAATGTAGAAAGGAAAGATAGAGTTCATAATTCACAAGGTCTCTTACAGGCTTCTAAGGGTTGCCGAAGGCCGTCTGTTGGTAAAGTTTCGACGTGTGGCCCGTGTGCAGAAATGAACCGTTTGCATATAAAATAAATTTTAAGATCGAATCACTTCCAGACCTCCAACTCCACGCTGAGCGCACAAGCTGGGGGAGAGTGCCGTCATCAGCCCGTGTTGTAATTATATTTTCATCGTACAGCATTTCCATCCTACTACAAGAACGGCTGTGAGAAACTGGTACGTTCGCAGCTACGTGGGTTGACTGAGGTGCTTAATGTACATACTGCACTCTCGACTTCGTCACGTAGAATAGAACCCAACAGCGAGCACTCTTAAACATTGCCCGTACCTTGGGCCCCTGTTGAGCATGTTGTCTCCATTGCCCGCGAGATCTGAATGTGATTCAATCTTCAAACTTATTTTACATCCAAATGGTACATTTCTAGAAACGTGTTTCTTATGAACACTTTATTTACTACAACCCCCAGAAGCCTGTAATAGGGCTCGTGAAACACTCTGCATACCATGCATAGTCGAGGACGTTGAGCTGGGGTGCTACATTTACATTTACACTCCGCAAGCCACCCAATTGTGTGTGGCGGAGGGCTTTACGTGCCACTGTCTTTACCTCCCTTTCCTGTTCCAGTCGCGTATGATTCGCGGGAAGAACGACTGCCGGAAAGCCTCCGTGAGTGCTCGAATCTCTCTAATTTTACATTCGTGATCTCCTCGGGAGGTATAAGTAGGGGGAAGCAATATATTCGATACCTCATACAGAAACGCACCCTCTCGAAAACTGGACAGCAAGCTACACCGCGATGCAGAGCGCCTCTCTTGAAGAGTTTGCCACTTTAGTTTGCTAAACATCTCCGTAACGCTATCACGCTTACCAAATAACCCTGTGACGAAACGCGCCACTCTTCTTTGGATCTTCTCTATCTCCTCTGTCAATCCGACCTGATACGGATCCCACACTGATGAGCAATACTCAAGTATAGGTCGAACGAGTGTTTTGTAAGCCACCTCCTTTGTTGATGGATTACATTTTCTAAGGACTCTCCCAATGAATCTCAACCTGGTACCCGCCTTACCAACAATTAATTTTATATGATCATTCCACTTCAAATCGCTCCGTACGTATACTCCCAGATATTTTACAGAAGTAACTGCTACCAGTGTTTGTTCCGCTATCATATAATCATACAATAAAGGATCCTTCTTTCTACGTATTCGCAATACATTAGATTTGTCTACATTAAGGGTCAGTTGCCACTCACTGCACCAAGTGCCTATCCGCTGCAAATCTTCCTGCATTTCGCTGCAACTTTCTAATGCTGCAACTTCTCTGTATACTACAGCATCATCCGCGAAAAGTCGCATGGAACTTCCGACACTGTCTACTAGGTCATTTATATATATTGTGAAAAGCAATGGTCCCATTACACACCCCTGTGGCACGCCAGAGGTTACTTTAACGTCTGTAGACGTCTCTCCATTGAGAACAACATGCTGTGTTCTGTTTGCTAAAAACTCTTCAATCCAGCCACACAGCTGGTCCGATATTCCGTAAGCTCTTACTTTGTTTATCAGGCGACAGTGCGGAACTGTATCGAACGCCTTCCGGAAGACAAGGAAAATGGCATCTACCTGGGAGCCTGTATCTAATATTTTCTGGGTCTCATGAACAAATAAAGCGAGTTGGGTCTCATACGATGGCTGTTTCCGGAATCCATGTTGATTCCTACATTATGGTGAAGAGGTTGGCACAGGAGAGAGAACAGTGGCGGGCCGCATCAGTTCAGTCCAAAGACTGATGACGAAAGTTCTTGTTAGGGTTATCAGGCACACTGGTCAAGTGACGACTACCCGAACGAGAAACCGCAATTGTGTAATACAAAACAACTAATATCCAGTGGGAAAGGTAGCGTAGATCTCACCGTCTGAACAAATTTTCGTGTCTCTATTACAGCAATTACCTCCCCTCTTCTTCACTATGTACATTTACCTGGGAGCTTACTGTTACAGAGGATGTTGGCGCCAACACTACCACCTCGTCCGCCTCGCTTAAAACTTTTCACATGCGCCGCTCACGCACGTTTTGATGTTTTCCAGGATAGCATTTAAGACCAGCTCATTTAGATCGGCAGTACCGCTGCAGACTAGGGCTACTGGCTGGATCAGCAGACGGAGAAAGGGACCCTGCCGTTGAGGTGGAGCGTCGCGCAGTTTGGGGTTTAGCGGCGCGAGTTAAGCCGGGCACGCCCGGTGTGGTCGGTGCTCCAATCAGCGCAGCGCAGCGCAGCGCAGCCCCGCCGTAATCGCCCGCACCTTAACCGGCGAATTCGCGTGTGCCTCAAGTGCGGGAGTCGCGGGCAGATACGGGCCAGCAGCTGCCGCTCTCCGCGGTTCAGAAAGTTGTTCGCTAGGAGTCAGAAGAATTATTCAGCAACTGCCACATAACGCAAAATGTCCGACAGGTAGAAAATCGAATCTAAAACACACCTTACTTAACTCTACAGAAATGTATAAAGTAGTAACTGATGAGAAATTAGAAGCACCTCTTAATGACAGCAATACGTAATTATCTCATTGAAAGGTGAAGAATTCTCGTTTTTTAATGATTATTGTTCTGCTTAACTTAATGAAACTGACTAGTAAACAATAAGCACATTAAGTTGCCGTGACAGTGGCCAGGGGCAGAGGACGTCCTTTCACAGTGAATTCCTCTGACAGTGAAGATGTAGACGACGTAGAAAATGTGAATAAAAAGCCACGAAGAACTGTGCTGCAACGAGTTTCAGAAATTAGGTCTTACATTGTTGACCAAGTGTCAAAAATTTGTTGAGGCAAGGAGTGCCTCAAAATGTAGCAAACCCGGCTGCGCCGGCCAGTGTGGCCGAGCGGTTGGTTCTAGGCGCTTCAGTCTGGAACCGCGCGACCGCTACGGCCGCAGGTTCGAATCCTGCCTCGGGCATGGATGTGTGTGATGTTCTTAGGTTAGTTAGGTTTAAGTAGTTGTAAGTTCTAGGGGACTGATGACCTCAGATGTTAAGTCCCATAGTGCTCAGAGCCAAACCCGGCTGCAATTCCTACATAAGAGACGCATATCAAATGTGGTATGTATTCATGTATTTTGAAAGGTAATTGTTTTGAAGCTTATCATAAAACGCACCGAAAAGATCTATTTACAGCCAGCAGCAAATTGTTACCTGTCTGACTAGTACGTTTTCATGGTAACTCGGGTCCACATATGTGGGCTTACGTTTATGCCTTAGTGAATCATCAAAATTATTTCATTTGCGTCATGCTCGTTCATCAGTTCGCTTGAAAATATGAAAAGAAAAATTAACTGCTAATTTTTATCTGAGAAGTGAAGAGGTTAACGCAATCTGCCATTCACTGCACAAGATAGGAATTCTACCGACGTCATCCTGAAAGGCAATGTGAATTTTAAAGAGGAGACTAAGACACGATGAAAGAGACTTTTTCAAAAATTCAGTCCTACAAAGGTGCCGCTTGTTTAGAACCGAAAATTCCCGAATCACAAATAGCGAAGGAAGTGAGTTAACCTGGAACGCATATTACGAGACAGAAGTTGGAGAAAACTTGCAGGACGTAAGAACAGAGTGGAAGAGTGAGGGCGCCGCAATCGAGAATAGACCAGCGCGCAGCGGACGGCAGTGTTAAGGTGGTGTGGGCCGGCCGAAGTGGCCGTGCGGTTAAAGGCGCTGCAGTCTGGAACCGCAAGACCGCTACGGTCGCAGGTTCGAATCCTGCCTCGGGCATGGATGTTTGTGATGTCCTTAGGTTAGATAGGTTTAACTAGTTCTAAGTTCTAGGGGACTAATGACCTCAGCAGTTGAGTCCCATAGTGCTCAGAGCCATTTTTTAGTGTTAAGGTGGGTTCACACTTTACGTTACGTCACCATTACGCCGTAGATTCTCCTCTGTAGCTCTCTGTGGCACTCATACACGCCGTCAAAGGAAGGACATCGACACGTGACGTCAGCGTTACCAAAGGTTTCTCGGGAAGAATGTTTCGATGGGCCACAGTGTAGCGTACTTGACGGACAACTGTCACATTAAGTACACAGTGTGGACTAATACGAAAGTATTCCCCACTGACTGCTATCACGAGAAGGTCTTAATATGTGCTGGGAGACAATACTACGTTAAAGTACTATATATTTTACATACTGAAAGAGTACATTGCAAAATAAACTATACATTTCTTGTTTAATGTGTTATACTCAAGATTTTTTCAGTGGAATAGCGAGAAGAACAGCCGCGGGTAAAGCTGATGTGGCATGCAGGATTTTAAAATCAGATTCGTAAGAAATTACCTACGAACAGCAGCTCAGTATGCATCTTGACATACTGTAGGCAAACCAACAGCTTCTGTCGAAGTGATGTAGGACACCTAAATCTTTAGTTTCACTTCGTATTTTTATTTGTATCTTGCTTAACAGGTAAAAAACTGTTGTTTAGAAACTCTGAAATATTTACAGAACGATGACTCCTCCTCTTCCAGAACCTTGTAAAGAGTGTGGAGCTCACTTTCACAGTCTAGATTTTTTTTTTTATTTTTACATTTACCTAATCCAGACTCTTTTTGCTCTCTGTTCCTCATCATCAAGTGCAACAGCAATCAGCGCAAACTGCTTTAAACTGAATTTCGGCTTTTTATGACTGTCTACCGCGAACTACGAAATAGCGCCTCTAGTGGGTATTTTATGAACCAGCTGTAACGTCACGGCGTTCTTTCGACGTTTACGTACCGAGTAATATGACTGCTCAGAAATTCCTTTGACTGTCGGCGTTCTAAAACGTGACGGTTACGTTACGGTGACGTTCCGGCAAGTGCGAATCCGCCTTTATAGTAGCAGACGAGGTGCAGATCCATCGCCGCGGGCGCTGCCGCGTGTCAGTGGCTTTGTTCTGAGCAACAGACGAGAGCCCGCCTTTAGCAGCACGCATGTAAAGCTCGCTCACGCCGCCGCGCTCCACACAAGCGGCACATTAAAACCAGCCGCGCTCTTTTCCGCTTGTCTGTACAAGGATGGTGTAAAAAAATGGCTCTGAGCACTATGGGACTTAACTTCTGAGGTCATCAGTCCCCTAGAACTTGGAACTATTTAAACCTAACTAACCTAAGGACATCACACACATCCATTCCCGAGGCAGGATTCGAAGCTGCGACCGTAGCGGTCGCGCGGTTCCAGACTGTAGCGCCTAGAACCGCTCGGCCACCTCGGCCGGCAAGGATGGTGCAGTCTAGAGCAGGTGCAGTCTAGAGCAGGTGTAGGAAGAAATGGTTGCGGGAAAGGCCTACACCTACATACAAAGGATGATAATAAAGTTTTAATTACTACCTCAAGAAAAAGCTATGTAACTAATTTGTTAGTTTGCAGGTACAGTTAACGTCAGCAGTTCTGGCGCACTCTGAAATGCCGAGGCCTCAGTACTGTAGCGCGCTGTTAGTGAAGCCAGAACAAAAGGGTGCACGCCATCTACACTTTACCGATTGTCTGTGAGACAGCACTGCGCCGCCGGGATTCCAGTATGTGTCAGGACTGCAGACGTGAACTGTACTTACAAACAAACTAGAACTTAAATCCCTAACTCAATCCAGGATGCCTCAAAATAATGTACAGATTCTTTGAAATTAAGCAGCTCTTCAGCAGATACGAATGAAAAATTGTTGGTGTCCTATACTTTTAGGTGTACCTTACACTGAAGTGACAAAAGCCGGCCGCTGTGACCGAGCGGTTCTAGGCGATTCAGTCGGGAACTGCGCTGCTGCTACGGTCGCAGGTTCGAATCCTGCCTCGGGCATGGATGTGTGTGTGACGTCCTTAGGTTAGTTAGGTTTAAGTAGTTCTAACAAGGGAACCTCCCCACCGCACCCCCCTCAGATTTAGTTATAAGTTGGCACAGTGGATAGGCCTTGAAAAACTGAACACACATCAATCGAGAAAACAGGAAGAAGTTGTGTGGAACTATGAAAAAAATAAGCAAAATATACAAACTGAGTAGTCTATGTGCAAGATAGGCAATATCAATGCTTCTGTAAGCTCATGAGCGCCGTGGTCCCGTGGTTAGCGTGAGCAGCTGGGGAACGAGAGGTCATTAGTTCAAGTCTTCCCTCGAGTGAAAATTTTACTTTCTTTATTTTTGCAAAGTTATGATCTGTCGTTCGTTCGTTGACGTCTCTGTTCACTGTAATAAGTTTAGTGTCTGTGTTTTGCAACCGCACCGCAAAACCGTACGATTAGTAGACGAAAGGACGTGCCTCTCCAATGGGGACCGAAAACATTTGATCGCTAGGTCATAGGTCAACCGATTCCTCCACAGGAAAACACGTCTGATATATTCTATACTACACTGGTGACGGCATGTGCGTCACATGACAGGAATATGTTGTCGACCCACCTAACTTGTACACTTGGCAAATGGGTAAAAAGATTCTTCCACCTTGCCCGATTTAGGTTTTCTTGTGGATGTGATAATCACTCCCAAAAAACTAATGGAAACATAAGAGTTTGTCACATAAAATGAAAATAAAAAATTAAAATTTTCACTCGAGGGAAGACTTGAACCAAGGTCCTCTCGTTCCACAGTTCCTCACACTAACCACGGGACCACAGCGCTCCTGTGCTCACATTATTCTTCATGTTGCCTATCTTGCGCATAGACTACTTAGTTTGTATATTTTGCTTATTTTTTCATAGTTCCACACAACTTCTTCCTGTTTGCTCGATTGATGTGTGTTCAGTTTTTCAAGGTCTATCCACTGTGCCAACTTATAACTATATCTGAGGGGGGTGTGATGGGGAGGTTCCCTTGTAAGTTCTAGGGGACTGATGACATCAGAAGTTAAGTCCCATAGTGCTCAGAGCCATTTCAACCATAACTGCAGATGGGCGTACTTTGTTGTAACTCGGTTCAGCTGAGCAGGAAATGTGAAAAGTGAGCCCGCTGGGTTCCTGTGTTACCGGATAGCGCTGGATGGCTGGCTAGCCGCGCCGGCTCGGCTGGCCACGGCCTGCCTGCTAATAGGGACTATTGATATTCAGAGCAGGCTGCTGCAGGCCATCGTCTCCGGAGCGTTTGCTGTGGCGGCGTGGGACGGCGGGAACAGTGGGGGGCGCGATCGCAGCTGACGTCACGGGCTGTGCAGCACGCATATCGGAACAATGACCACGCACAGGTAGTGTGGTCTCTAGAAATGCACCCACACACCTTCAGCCTAACTGTGCTGTTATCCGACAAATTCTATACCTACGCAGTTATCTCAACTGAAGACGTGCAGGCGACATTTAGTTTTGCCCGCAGTTCCTTACTCAGTTCTGCTGCTGCATGTAGTGGCTGTGACGATGAAGTGACAGGCTGACAGAAAAAAATCTGACCTGGCTATCGCGCACTGAGGAATTATATCTACACTACTGGCCATTAAAATTGCTACACCACGAAGATCACGTGCTACAGGCGCGAAATTTAACCGACGGGAAGAAGATGCTGTGATATGCAAATGATTAGCTTTTCAGAGCATTCACACAAGGTTGGCGCCGGTGGCGACACCTACAACGTGCTGACATGAGGAAGGTTTCCAACTTTACCGATTGTCTGTGAGACAGCACTGCGTCGCCGGGATTTCAGTATGGGCCAGGACTGCAGACGTGAACTGTACTTACAAACAAACTAGAACTTAAATCCCTAACTCAATCCAGGTCCCCATGTCGAATGCATCCGCAATAGTTTCACAAGGAGTCCGCAGAAATCCGTTCGCCGTGCAGCTCGACAGCTCAACATACCCTCTATGTCCGTCTGGCGTGTGTTGAGTTTACGTTTATACATAAAACCACACAAAACTCCGCTCGTCCAAGCTGTCCGTGAAGGTGACAAACAACTACGTGTGGAGTTCTGTTAATTTCGTTGTTGGTACGGTGGAGGATGACACTTTTCTTTCACGCTTAATGTTTAGTGACGAGGCCACATTCAATTTAAATGAAAAGGTCAACAGTCATGATGTGAGAATATGGGGTACGGAACAACCAGATGAAGTTGTACAACATGAGGGGAGCCCTCCAAAATTAAAGGTGTTTTGTGCCGTTTCACGGGAAAAGGTGTATGGTCCATATTTCTTTGCCGAGAACACTGTTACATAAAGCACATACCTCAATATGCTTGAGAACCTTTATCCACAGTTGAAGACGGATTCGAACAACTCCATTTACCAACATTTGCCACTCTGGCATCTGGAAGTGTGGGAATTTTTAAATCAAAGGATAACTGAACAATGGATCTGTCGCAGTAGACCAAATGATTCAGCCTTACATTACTGGCCTCCAAGGTCACCGGCATGACTGTATGTCATTTCTTGTGGGGGTTTATGAAAGACTGTTTATGAGGCTCCCTTACCAACAACAATGAATGAACTGAGACATAGTTCATGAGGCTCCGTTACCAACAACAATGAATGAACTGAGACATTGCATAACAGCAGTTGTGGAGGCTGTAACTCAAGACATGCCCGCTGCAGTGTGGGAATAATTTGAATACCGCATTGACATATGCGGTGCATCTCGAAGGGGGCCATGATGAACACACATGAAAGGGTACGAAAGAAAACGGAGTTTCCCGTTCATTGGAAAACAAAATTCATTGTATATGTTTATTAGATCCAGAGATACAGACGTGCCAAATCGGATGATTCTTTCTGATACACCCTGTATGTTTATTTTTAAGGCACGAATCTGTAAAAACGGAACCCCTATAGTATCACTTGGTTGTCCGTCTGCCTGTTAAGCTCACTTTTTATCTGGAACAGATCGGCGTATCAAGTTCAAACCAATGCCACATGCTAACGTCTATGGTCTCTTCGCGGTGTACAAAATTAAAGCTTCTAAGTCAATGTAGTCAAAAGATTCGGTAATTTATGTTACCTATTTTATTACTTGCAAATTTACTCATGAAAACCTATTGGGTACGTCCCGTTAACCTGGAATCACGAAATTCCGCAAGAAGCAAGGTTTCACAGTGCAAGTAAAGTAAAAACTCTGTAACTACATTACATAGAAGTATCATTTGGAATTTGATAATACATTGCATTCATCATCCGTCAGACGCATAATAGACGAAGATTACTGCATGCAAAAATAAAATGTGAGTTGCAATTATGTTTGGCAAGTAAATAAAAAAATGTTTTGTTAAATCTTCTCTCTGCATTCAATATAAACTGAGGTCCCGGCGCGCGGGATTAGCCGAGCGCTCTAAGGCGCTGCAGTCATGGACTGTGTGGTTGATCCCGGCGGAGGTTCGAGTCCTCCCTCGGGCATGGGTGTGTGTGTTTGTCCTTACGATAATTTAGATTAAGTAGTGTGTAAGCTTAGGGACTGATGACCTTATCAGTTAAGTCCTATAAGATTTCACACACGTTTGAACATTTGAACTGAGGTCCCCTGCTCGCTTCGTTTCTAAGACTGGGCTAGTCCGCCAAGGGAAACTCCCGGTTGCACCCCCCTCAGATTTGGCTGTAAGATGGCCCAGTGGATACAGATGTAAACGCAGCGAACAGACACGTCAATGACCACACGGACAGTTAATAATTTTCAGGAAAAAAAAAATTGGCACGAAGGAGATTTGAACATGGTCTCCCGTTTTGCAGTCCAACACCGTGACCACATAACCACGACGCCTTGGCTCTGTCAATTTGCCTGATGTTCATATCTTGAACTTGGACCGTTCACTGTTTCTATTTTGTTTCTTTTTTCGCAATTCAGTACACCTTCTTCCTGTTTTTATGCTTGATCTTTGTTCAGTTTTTGACGGATTATCCACTGGGCCAACTCACCATTAAATCTGAGTGAGGAGCGATGTGAAGTTTCTCCTGTGAGGAAATGCTGTACAGATTTTGATACTGTCTTGGAATTTATGGGAACAATATCTCGCCAGTTTCGATATCGACAACAGGCAAAAATCGTTCAGGTTCTCAGTTCCCAGAATGGATGAACTGTATGCGTACATAACAAATTCTGTATAGAACCCACAGTGCGCGAATACTACTCTGACTTGGTCAGTATTTATGTCCTCGCTAAACAGAGCAGCACCGAGAACACTATTACGCGTGTAAATATTTCTGTCTCAATACCATTTTCGACTGGATGAACACGAACTTACCAAAAATACATCAAAATGCTTAGAAACTGTCCCTGAACAACCTCCGAATGAAGGGACCCGTAGTTTCCTGAACTTCGTTACAGAGTAATTGTATTTATTTTTGATTCCTTGGGCCCTTTTATCTTTGTATCTGTATTGCACTGGAAATACCTGCACAACAGTGCAAATTTCTACGGTGTGCTCCGTGTGTCTTCTTTGGAAATAACCTCGTTCCATTCCCTCACGTCACTTGCTTTTGGCAACAGGAGTGTCCACTTTACTTTTCGCACTCAAGTTTGCATTCAGTACTGCTCGGTTGTCTTTCGGTTTTTTGTTCCAGCAGTGTTAGCTCTACTTTATCGGAGATACACAGCAGTATGGAGATGTTTCCTAATGAAGAGGTAGCTGATATGCACCACATATGTGGGTTCACTGGACATGATGCAACACGATGCTATGCAGAGCTGTTCATGCCGCTTATTTTTTCCATCTGAGGGCTGTTACTTTACTCTGTGTTGTGTGTTGTGCGTTTTGGTGATTGCATATCACAGGCTCTCTCATTCCTATTAAAGGAATTTTCAAAAAAACAAAGGTAACTCGGGTAACAAATCTAATAAACCGTAGCTACATTATTAGTGTCTAACAAGGCGCAGGGGATCCTGGTTCCCTTATATAAAAAAATAAAAATAAAAAACTCACAAAACGTCCCTGAACAGCCTCCGAAATTTTATCGGTAAGGTTGGGGCCTCAATGCCTATTATTGAAAAGAAAATTAAGAAAAGATGCTATATAATAAGTCGTCACAGAAAGATACTACGCAAATACGTTTCTAAACCAAGTAAAATTTAAGAATAATTAGGATGGGTCTAGGCATAAATCTGCATCGTCCTCTTTTTCGTTCTATATTTTCAAAATGTGTAAAAATTCTTGGGGTTCTACACTATTGTAAAATATTGTTTTGTGTCGTTATGTAACTTTAAATCAAGCGTGTAAGTCAAATGTTGAACGCTCTCATGGCTACGTCTTCGTGTTTAAAAACTTGTCTAGTAATTGTTGCGAAATAGTAACACGAATTATTCGCAGAAGAATGGAAACACCTTCGAATCGACCGCTGCAACAATCATTTTACGACTAATCTTTGGAGTCAGATTACGGAAAGAAAATCTACGGTTATGGGATTTGTCAATTTAGAGAAATTCTGCTGATGGAAGTTATATGACTGTAGTCTGGTTTCTGTACATCTTTTGGTAACCTGTCGCCTCTTGTATTTTATGAGTATAATGATATGAAAGTGTACAGTAATCATTATACTGAATAAGCAGCAGTAAACTTAGTTTTTTATGTTTCGTATCGTTACTTTCTTTATAACTGGCAGACAAGAGACTATTGAGCAATCGATTTATAAAGAAAATTGTCTGTCAAAGTCTTTACGGCCACTTCCGGGAGGCTGACGTTAGCAGTCACAGCGAAAACGTTTTCGATTTAGCCTCTACTGTTGTGGTTTTCTTGTGACATTAAGAAGCAGATAGCAAAAATAGGTGGCCCTATAAACTTAGTATTTGCACGTGGAAAAGTTAAATTATGTTGGAACATGAGCAGCAGCTCTGTGAAAGGACCATGACACATACTACACTTTCCGCTGTAACAAAGTGATAATACTGCTTAGCAAACACGTCCCACACAGAGTTAGTCAGCAGTTGAGCTTGTTAGATAGCAGGCTCCTCATAAAGACGTTCTTGTCTCAACTCAAATATTTGGCACGGGCGACGGGAACTATAAAGCTACTGTGTACAGCGCTGCAGGCATCTCAGGATTTTAGACAATGTTCTTGCACTGTCGTAAACGGATAAAAGTCAATGGTAGAACTTTCACCCTCGCAATGGGCGTGATGATTCGCGAGAAGCTGTGCTTAAACATGTAGAATACTTTGTTAGTCATTGTCAGAAAAGTGACGACATACCGTACATAATCGCCACTTCAAGGAGATTACGAGCCAGTCAACAGTATCTGAAAATTTGAAACCTTTATACATTGTTCGTTTGATAAAAACGGAAAGTCTGGTGGTTTCCTTCACAGTTTTCGAGAAAAGTAATCTAAATGTTGCCACCAGGTTACATCCTTCCTTTCATGTCCATAATCACTCACAGTAATACAAATACAGCAATACATCGCAACGCCGAAATTCACGTGATTACCCTGACATAAGATGGTGGACCATTCCTCGGCATTTCAGAACCTCCCACGGAGGTCCATGAAATTGGATTGCGATGTTGAGTTCTAACCAATGGTTAGGCTAAACAGTAGCCGTTGCCAGTTGCAGGCTGCGTATCTAACGGGTTGCCGCGGGGGCAACGAAAATCTGACTTTCAGTATTTGATATGATCAGGCCTATTAAACTCCTCTCCTCCCGCACACGCCATGAAGGCCCAAGGGTACCAACCGGCCGCCGTGTCATCCTCAAACCCACAGGCGTCATTGGCTGCGGATATGGAGGGGCATGTGGTCAGCACACCGCTCTCTCGACCGTATGTCAGTTTCCGAGACCGGAGCCGCTACTTCTCAATCAAGTAGCTCGTCAGTTTGCCTCACAAGGGCTGAGTGCAACCCGCTTGCCATCAGCGCTCGGCAGACCGGATGGTCACCCATCCAAGTACTAACCCAACCCGACAGCGCTTAACTTCGGTTATCTGACGGGAACCGGTGTTACCACTGCGGCAAGGTTGCTACAATCTACCCATTAAGAAGCGTATTATTATGTTGTAAGTATAACACAATAATTCAAGTTTCGAAGTTGCTGACGAGTAGGAAATTTGTGGTAAGGACTATGGGATCAAACTGCTGAGATCCTCGGTCCCTAAGCTTACGCACTACTTAATCTAAATTAAACTAACTTACGCTAAGGGCAACACACACACCCATGCCCGAGGGAGGACTCGAACCTCCGACGGGGGGAGCCGCGCGAACCGTGACAAGGCGTCCAAGACCGCACGGCTACCCCGCGCGGCTGCTGATGAGTCTTCTGGGCTGTGGGGTCGTAGTAAAAGAAACTTTTCAGCCCTAAAGTTTCGTTCGGAGCTGCGCTCGACGTCTTCGGAGGTGCTCCTGGCGACGCGGAGTCTTGCCCATTGACAAGTCGGACGTCGGAGAACGACGTACACACTCTTTAAAAGTGGGCGTGGTCGAGTTTACACGTGATAAGCAGAGATAATCTTTGTCAAAGATAAAACTTTACTACCAATTGTCGCCTGTCACGGATAAAATCTTAACTATCGGTTCTGCATGACACTCCATATATCATGGAGTGTCATGACTTCTTCTTTTCTGTTAAAATTATCACTATGCTTGTACATATTATGTACAGTGGTGGATAATAATTTGTCACAGTGTATAAAATTTTGGTTTCGGAAAATTGCACTACATTATTTCCTGACAAGAGCATGCTCTGCTACACACGATTTTTCTGTTTTTCCTAGTCGGCAAAAACTTATGTTCTTTCAATCTTGTATTCACGTTTCTCTTCGTAGTTCCAATGCAGAGCGCTCCACATGTACACGGTGCCTTCCATTGATCACTTGCTGTCAAAGGAGGACGTTTGTCCTTTCATTGCGCGATCAAGTATTAAAGCTAGAAACTTTATATATGTCTTGAGGCAACGTAACTCACAAATTTCCCAAAGAATATTTATCCAGTATTGGTTTTTTCTCGTTTTCTCGCAGTGTGATCGGCTGATAATGGTTTCTCAGAACGGGAATCACGCCTTGTGTCCCAGTAAAATACTTGTCCTTTCCGGCTTTCTAGTTCAGGCAAGCGGCCCAGCCATGACGTGTGGAACATATCCGTTCCTCCCAGAGCCACTAGACGTCGCCAAGAATGGACAGCGAAAGCCGCCGCTAGTAGGCCGCACGCGGTCGGAATGAAGCGCATCTATCACGCTTCTGGTCACCTGCACCAGGAGCGGATAGCGTCGCGCGTGTGCGTGTGCGTGTGAGAGAGAGAGACGGACTAAGACGACTTCATTATCGAGTATTTCCTAAGGTCCGGCAGCGGCGTTGTGGAGTCTGTGGCAGGAAGAGGGGTCACGGCGCGGTGTCCCGCTAGCGCCTAGCGGCAGGTGGATGCCAGCAAGTGTGTCGCTGACCTGGTGTCCTCACCAGCCCGACCGACACCGCTGCCGCTGTCACCTTTTTATAACTTCCTATGGCTAAGGAAGGTGGCCACGGTGTTATATGGAATGACCAGATGTGTACTCTCCCAGGAGATGAGGATCAACAAAGAGACAACTGGGTGTGAGGGGACGGGAGAGGAAGCGGTTGCGATTATGATCTCGTCTTACCTGGGTACCGCAGCCATTCTAAAACTAACTAGACGATAGGCAGATTGTCCAGACAGCAGACGTAACATGTTGCGGGCCAAGCGTTGTCAGGGGCACTGCAGTCGCACTGCCGAGTTTTCTGGTGAAAATTAACATTCAGTAGTTTTGAATTGCAAAAAGTAGAAAAAATGTAAATGTCATATAGCATATGGGGCCTGGATATTCCACGAGGTGGATTCAGCCGCCCGTCGAAGTGGCACTCCTCCTCCGCGCTCATCGGCCCTTTACCTTTTGAATTTGAGAGAGGTGTATCTTATGTGTAACTGTAGAGTACAGGTGAGTGTGATGGATGGTGTGTATAGCGTAATGTATGTATTGTATACTGCTGCTGATGATAATGAAGATTAGACGAGGGACAGGGTGAAACCTGGTTGTAGCACATAACCTACACCTCTCAAATATCCCTAACGGGGTCGCCGCGTTTTTTTCCCCACCGGTGTGTTTTTTTACCCATCCAAGTACTAAAGGGGCCCAATGTTGCTTAACTTCGGTGATTGGACGAGAACCGGTGTTTTTTTTTTTCTCCCGGTGTGTTGTTCAATGTCCCCACTCGACGGACGAATTACCGACAACAGTGTCACATAGCCACACTTCATGAGACATTGTGGAAAGGTTCGGAGTTCAACCCAGGACACTGGCACGTTGACTGGTGACAGGGGCTTTACCACAACACCTCCTCCCCCCCCCCCCCCTCCTTGCCGACGAAACACTGACACTGAAAATTTGATCCACCATCACGATTTGAACGCCACGGCACATGCGTGCTTAGCGACCTCGGTATTGAAAATATAGCTCCGATCCATATAAACCTGAACTACTTTAATTAATCATAACACTTGAATCTATAATGGGACACATTTGCAATTTTGGGAGATGCTAATGCACAATTCAAGAAATGGCTCTGAGCATTATGGGGCTTTACTTCTGAGGTCATCAGTCCCCTAGAACTTAGAACTACTTAAACCTAACTAACATAAGAACATCACACATATCCATGCCCGAGGCAGGATTCGAACCTGCGACCGTAGCGTTCGCGCGGTTCCAGACTGTAGCGCCTAGAACCGCTCGACCACTCCGGCCGGCAAGGCACAATTGGTAGATTTCATACATACATATATGCTTGCTTGCATGCATACATACATACATACATACATACATACATACATACAAACAAACAAACAAACATACATACATAGTACACGCAGCAAATGCTGGAACTGCTCTTCATCAGGTTCGATGCATAACTGTACTTGTTTCATCATATTCCGCGATGTTCTGTGAAGTTCCACAAATTGCGACATCGTCAGTGAAGTGGCGTGTATCTTCGCCAATGTTGTTTATTTAGCGTATTACAAATTGGCACAATAATTTCATTAGCATATTGCGAACTTGCACCTCGACACTGTAGATAGTGTTCGCGTTATACTGTTAACTGATCCTGCCTAAAAATCGTTCAAACCAGTGGTCATTAAACTGCGGCCCGAATCAAGTACTCATGCAGCCCGCGATTCTCAGCCGTAATTTATAAGAACATGCTCTAGCAATGAGAAGCCGAATCAATAAGAGCACACAAACAGCAACACTTCACCAGGTTCTTACAGTGTCACAAATTTTGGGTCGCGAAGAGTGGCAGCAGCAATCTGAAACGGGAAACAGTCGACACGAAGCGTTCCGAATGGTGCCGAATTTTTAATGATGGCTGGTGGCCAACTTATCGCGCCCTTACTGTGTACCTAGTCTACTGGTGGCGTACAAGATGATAATTTATGTACGTTACCGATTAATAATAAGATCGGTACATATACAGTCCGAGGTGCTAACACACAATGTCAGTATACGTTCTTAGGCAAATAAGTTTGACGACCACTGGTTTAAACAGTCGCCAAATCAGAACTAGTTTGAATTAAGATTAGTGATAATCTGTCTTACTTAGAGCTACATTTGCGAATCTACTTTACGTTCCTTTCGCCAATTTTAAGTTCAGCCATTGTACCTTTGCAGCAGCTGTGCACCGCGCTTCAAAGTTTACAAGTATGCTTTAATATTTAACACATTCACTCCCGCCAAATGTCGCAGTGCTAGGTTTCTATCTTCCACCGCAAAGCACAACGTAGATCAGATGTTCTCTACCGGTAGTTCACTGCGTTTTACAGCCTACGTTAGTACTGTGGAGTGTACCGCGAAAATTTGCTGTGTCAGAATTTTAAGTATTATAAGTTTGTACAATACGACAGGTTTTACTTTTTACCGCAATCTGCCGGCAGGCGGCAAACAATGGCAAAAATCTAGAACGGCAATTACCTTACTTCTCCCGCTTAGTGGGAATAGGATCACCATCACCTTGGTAACTTAATTAGTTGAACAGTCAGCCTAAGAAGGAACTGGTCCAAAAAATTTATTTCAATTTAATGACGCAGATACTTGTTATTCTTAAAAGGGAAGCCAGACTTTATGTTAGTGGAATAAAACTTTATGAGAATTTGCCTTCACATTTTATTCGAAAGCAAAACAACACAATTAGGAATACTATATGAAGATGATGTGGGGCGGTGCAGTTCGTAAGTGTTACGGGCCGCGCGACAATGATTATAATTTTTCTTAACGTACCCATCACCTGTTCTTTTCCATCCTCTATTCACTGTCCTTACATTAAGTTATCCTTTAATTGCAAATAATTTACATTGCCACGTACTGTACATCTACATATTGTTAAGAATTGTGCAGTATGTAATCTCTTCTCCCCCTCCCAGTTTTTTGGGTTCCATACGTCAACCGGTAAAAAGCGAACACTTATAGGATCACTTTGTTGTCCATCTGTCTATCAGTCTATCAGTCTGGCCGTCTCGCCGTCCGTCCGTCGAAAAACCCTTTTTCCTCAGAGTCGTGTACACATATAAAGTTGAAATTTATGTCACATATTAAGGTGTGTGGTCCTTTGGTGGCGTAAGAAAGTTAATATTCTAAATCAATGTAATCAAACGATCGACCATTTTGTCACATTTTTTATACTCTCGCACTCACGCCTTAAAACCTTTTGGATACTTCCTGTTGTCTTAGAATCATAAAATTTAGAAAGAAAGAAGGTTTCACAGTACAAGTAAAGGGGAAAAAAATCAGGAAACTATTAATTTGTGTCCGCAGCTCGTGGTCGTGCGGTAGCGTTCTCGCTTCCCGCGCCCGGGTTCCCGGGTTCGATTCCCGGCGGAGTCAGGGATTTTCTCTGCCTCGTGATGACTGGGTGTTGTGTGATGTCCTTAGGTTAGTTAGGTTTAAGTAGTTCTAAGTTCTAGGGGACTGATGACCATAGCTGTTAAGTCCCATAGTGCTCAGAGCCATTTGAACCATTTTATTAATTTGTAATTATATCACTCGAAAAAATATTTATGCCATTCGTTCAAACTTGAAATTAAAACACTATCGAAACTTTTGGAATCCCTGGGACCAACATCTCACAAGTATCGATGTCGAAAATACGCAATAATCGCAGAGATTCTCGATTCCCGGAATGGATAATCTGTATACATACATAGTTAAGTCTGTGCGGACTCCAAAGCGTGCGTGTCCTCCTCGTACCTGGTCAATTTTTTCTCATTGCAGTCGTCGGAGTTTCCGGCTCAGACCTCAGCTTTGATTTGCCTACGAGTACTAAACAGGCCGCTCAAGCTAGAGTGTGAGCAGTAACTACAATGACAATATTTTGTTAGCGATAGTGCCGTACCTCAGCATTCGTCCTGTGTCTACGGAGGAAATAGCTTAAATATTGACTGTTAGATAGGGCATAGTTCGATTCGTACATCTGTTGCTTCGACAGCACTTCATGCAAAACCGATGATCTTACACTGCAACATTGGCCTCCAGGGTCTCTGATCGCACGGTATGTGATTTCTTTTGTGATGATTTGTGGAACACTCCTATGGATCTCCGCTTCCAATAACTTAGAGTGAACTGCGCCGCCGTATAGCAAACATGAGTGAATATAGTAACTTTAGACCTGATGAACAAAGTATGGGACGATTTATGCGACGAGTTTGACTGTTCTCAGGAGGTATATCGTGGCTCCTTTGGAAGGTACTGAATGGTTGTAATTACTACTCGCGGAGGTTCACTGTGGGCTTTAATTATCCGTACGGCAGCGAAATTTAGTACATATGCTAATGCTGTATTGCGGAACCGATTTTCGGTGCAAAAAAATTTGTTCAAATTTTGGTCACCAGGTGTAAATCTGGCGCTATTCAGCATTTCGTCGACGTCTCTGGTGCTTATATAGAACTAACGGCGTAAGCGGCGGTTAATGATAAAATGAAGCTAGTGCCTTTCTTCTTTTATTTATTTATTTTTTTGACCTTTTCTGCCTACGTCCCGTTTCCAACCCATTACATATGCAAACATTTATATACGTCTTTCTTGCATCAGCGCCAGATTTGCACTTGGTGGCCACAACTGGAACTAGTTTTTTCCAGCGTAAATCGGTTCCGCATTAACACATTAGAATGTCTACCAAATTTCGCTGCCATGCTTTAATTACAGCCCACACTGGATCTCTGCAAGTAGCAGCGCTTTTTTTATTACAACCACCCCATATACTGAACTTTCCTTAAAGGTAAATAGAAACTTCGATCATAAACGCGACTGTAAAAAGTACCAAAAAGGTTTGTGCGTGTGCATGTTTTAAGCTCACTTGGCTTATACTGTACATTTTAATTTTGCGGCTATCGGTCACGGGTATGGGATGGGATTCAGATGGCTCTGAGCACTCTTCGACTTAACTTCTGAGTCATCAGTCGCCTAGAACTTAGAACTAATTGAACCTAACTAACGTAAGGACATCACACACATCCATGCCAAAGGCAGGATTCGAACCTGCGACCGTATCGGTCGCTCGGCTCCAGATTGTAGCGCCTAGAACCGCACGGCCACTCCAGCCGGCCGACAGAGAGAATACGCTTCGTTTCTAAGATAATGTGACCGAGCTGCCCCGTGCGAAAACATGTCTCTTTGCTTTTTGAATACTGACTGAAATATCTTGCTTTGAAAAGTTGATCGTACAGGTACTGATTTTTCCGAATTAATCTTTCAGGTCCACGTATCCTTTTTTAAATTGTTCAAATAGTAATTTGTACCGACAACACAAGCTACTGAAGACGACGACGACGACCGCGTTTCGTCCAACGATATATGTAATTTCGACAACCTTTCGTGAATAAACCGCATCATTGCTCACTAACATCCTGCCAATCGGAATAATACTTCTACACCCGTAATTCATTAGTTTCCAATAAGTTTGATGCGATGCATCTAGACACTACCCTTCCGTGCGAAAACCTAACAACTCCCTACTCGCATATTGCCGCGTGACCGGTATACTGAAACCTGGTCAGTTTTTTTTTGTGTTTCAAAATTATGAAAAAAATGGTTTTTAATGAATTCTACCATATTCCTAAAATGATTTAAAACTTTCAGTTAAACTATCCAAAAATTTAAGACTTAGTACTGCATGGCACTTTTACCAGTGAATGTCAAATTCGATATTTATAAGTTCGGGATTACGTACATAACAAAATTTCTTTAAGAAGTTTACTGTGAGTCAAGGTCAACAATAATTAACGTAATTTGAATTTCAAACTTGTTTTTGTGATAGTTATAGTACATTTGGTAGTAGACGTTACTAAAACTGCATTGACTGATGTTGCTAAGAGAACAATAGACGATTTTTTCACGTTCTGGATCCTAATTAAGCATCAAACTGTTTAAAAAATTATGTTGCTAATATAAGTCAATAACAGTTAACGAATTTTACTTTTTCTGTTAATTTTTTTAAGGTGGGCACAGAGTACCCCCTCCATGGTGTTGCGAGTTCTGGGAAATGCGTTGGTATTGCTAGAGTTAGGCATACCTAACAACCCTAGGAAACCAAAATTCAACAGATCCAGTTTTAAAAATCGGGAGATACGAATGATCAAAAACCTGGGCTCTTCCTCAGTATAATCCCGAGACAACTGAGTCTTTCCCTATGAACCTTTTCTCAATTTGTTTTTGTTTCCACGTTTTTGAAATACTGATTTTTCCACTAAGTGATATACAAATGTCACATCCACAAAGAGTACAAAACGCACAGAAGAGACCTCCCCTACATTCGATAATGCACAGAAACTTCCGAATATTGCTTCAAGAAAACACTTATATATTTTGTGCCATAATGAGGAACAAAACACCGAAGCAAAATACTACGAATATGAATTCAGGTGACAAAATTACACTCATAATCATCAATTCTAAAGATTTATACCGATTATAAAAACGTTAATTGATAAGCAAAACGACACTGCACAAACACAAGTCCAAAAAGAGTGCAACACTAAGCAATACGAGAATACATTCTACAAAATGCGTGGGTAAAAGGAAAATATGAACTTCGATGCTCTTCAGCCAGTGACTTCTGACCATCGTGCAAAAAAACTGAGATCACGGGTTTTCAGAACACATTTTTTAGGTTTTATGATAATTAGCTAAAAATCGGGAGAAATAATGGAATGATAGGGAGGTGGGAAAAAAGCGAAAAGTCGGGAGTGTCTCGCTTAAATCGGTAGAGGTGGCTAGTTTGAGTTAAGGGATACGATTTACTACGTCATACTACTAAGGATAGCAATATCCCTTACAATATGAAATATGCACCTTAATAAAGCGAAATTATTCCCTTGAAAATAAAACTTTGTAGTCATGTGCCGAAGTTCACGTCCACCCCACGTTCATAGCTACATTCATTTACAAGATTCAGATGTGTGAAATCATTTGAGTCTTTTTGAACCACCCTGTATATCGGCAGTTCCGAATTCCTGGGAATTCTCAGTTCTGTCCATCACTAGCTTACAACACCGCTGGACTCAATCAAACCTACCATCTTCAGGAAAGTGGACTCTTAAGGGGGGTAGGACGTCAAACGGGCCGACTTGGAGCAGGAGAGGCATCTCAAGACATTTTAATTTCCAGTGTATATACTTTTACAAATAAATTCATAAAACTTTGTCAGCGTCACCAGGAATGATTCAGGATTCACACTCATTGCAGTGGAAGTTCGAAAAAATAACAAAATAAATTTTTTTACGTGCGAAATTTCATCATTTTTTCTCTTACTAATGGCTACATTTGTTGCTATAGGTACATTTTTCTTCATAAGTTAGAGAGATTCTTCGATGAATTTTGCACAGCATACATATCATACTTACAGGTATATGAAACTCTAGAATTTATTTAATTTATGAAAAAACGAATGAGCTGTTTTATTTTAAACTTCATGATCAGAAAAAAAAACAAATTTTATAGTTATTTACCTCAATTTTTACCACAGTTTTTAATAGATTTGGAAAATTCTAGAGTTTCACAAACCTTTAAATATGGTTTGTATGCTGTGCAAAATTCATCGAAGGATTTCTCTTAGTTATGAAGAAAAGTGTACCTATAGCAACAAATGCTGCCATTAATAAGTGAAAAAAATGATGAAATTTCACATGTAAAAAAAGTTATTTCTTTATATTTACTAAGATGGTATCTGTTCTTTCGGACAAGTCCGAACTTTCGGACTTGTCCAAAAGAACAGATACCATCGGTGACCAAGCAGCTCGTTAGATTGAAATTACAATGAAATGAACACCCTTAGCTGCTTACAGGCGTTGACATACGTCAACGGGGACAGATGAAAATGTGTGCCCCGACCGGGACTCTAACCCGGGATCTCCTGCTTACATGGCAGACGCTCTGTCCACCTGAGCCACCGAGGACACAGAGGATAGCGGGGGCGGGGGCACTACGAATGAAGTGCGGGACAATACGTTGAGAATGTGGGTTTCGCGGGAGGCGTGCCAGAGATAAATCCCTGCAGTCGCGTTATCCTCTGTGTCCTCCGTGGCTCAGCCGGCATGGTATCTCTGCCCTCTGTAATAAACAAACTGAGTGAATGGATCAATAACGAACTTCAAAGGGAGTCTGGGGACGTCGCCACGAACAATTGCAACGAACAAAAAGAGATAAAAAAAAGATTGAGCGTCTGCCATGTAAGCAGGAGATCCCGGGTTCGAGTCCCGGTCGGGGCACACATTTTCACCTGTCCCCGTTGACGTATGTCAACGCCTGTAAGCAGCTAAGGTTGTTCATTTCATTGTAATTTCAAAAATTATATCGTTATTATTTTCGAAGTTCCACTGCTAAGAGTGTGAATTCTGAATCCTTCCTGGTCATGGTGACAAAGTTTTATGAATTTAGTTGTAAAAGTGTAGACAGTGGAAATTAAAATGTCCTGTGGTGCCTCTCCTGCTCCAAGTCGGCCCGTTTGACGTCTTACCCCCCTTAAAAAGGTAAAGCAGAGAACTCCGAGATGAAGTTTACGCACCAGATCGTCTTACTTTTTGCCAGTGCCTACAGAGATAAAAAGGGGCACGTACAGTGGAACTGGCTATCGAACCGGAGACCCCTGTGGGAGAGCGCCAGCCGGGAGGGCCGTCTGCGCGTGGCGCGTCGCCGCCACATCCTCCCGGTGACTGTCCACTCCGCTCCAATTGGGGCGAATTGTGGCCGCTCGTTGAGGCAATCAAGCGGGATTGGCGGCGGCCTTGCGCGCAAGTTAAAGCGCGTTGCATCACAGGAGGTGGCGGTTCCGCGCTGCAGGCGTCTGTCTGCACGGGCGGCGCGCCGGGCCGCCACCTGTCCACGTCCACGTCCACCCAGCTTGGCCCACCAGCGGCCGTGCTGTCTGTCGCCGCGGCCTCGCCGCGCCTGTGATAACGGCGCGCCGCCCGTCCCGCCGCTCACCAGATGACCCACATCCTGATTATCTACATACCGCCGCCATTGACGCAATTGGATGAGTGTCGCGAATTGCAGATTAAGCTTTGCAGTTCGATCACACGTCGCTTCCGTGACCTTGCTTCGCTTTGCCAGTAGTGCGCTGAGGCACGTGGTAAAACAGCTACCACGTTAGGCCGAGGATGAGACGTGATGGCCTTCCTCTTTTGTAGCCGTGGCGTAAGTAGACTGTGGCAGCCGGTGTGTCTCCTGCTGGGCGGCGTTTCTGTGGGGGTGCAACAACCGAAAAAATTAGGAAAGGAAAAGGGGGCGGGAGGAGGAGGAAGCTGGCTGGTTGGTTGGTTTGGGGGAGGGGAGCAAACAGCGAAGTCATCGTTTCCATCGGGTCAGGCAAGGATGGGAAAGGGAGTCGTCCGTGCCCTTTGAAAGGAACCATCCCGGCATTTGCCTGAAACGATTTAGGGAAATCACGGAAAATGTAAATCAGGATGGCCGGACGTGGGTTTGAACCGTCGTCCGCCCGAATGAGAGTCCAGTGTGCTAACCATTGCTCGGTAGGAGGAAGAGGGGGGTTGGAGGCATTAAAATAGGAAGGGGGGGGGGAAGAGAAGATGCGTAAAACGCAGTTCTTCTGTATTGTCTTGTATTGTATGTTAACCGGGGACCTAGAAACGACAGAGAGGCTCCGTCCCCTCCGCAGCCGTCCACAACCCCACGACGACTACCGCAGTCCACTTCACCCCTCCGCCGCCCCACATCGAACCCAGGGTTATTGTGCGGTTGATGGAGTCTGTACGTCGGATGAGGACGTTAAGCTATGCGGCCCCTTGCTGTTATTCGGGAAGAGTAGGCTACGTGAAGGCAGCGAGTTCCGGACTTCATAACAGGCCGGAGGCAGGTACTGACAAACCACCTACTCTAGAACCTTGCCTAGCATGGCGATGCTGGATTCGGCCATCTGCTTCCCTGTACTCATTCTCTGAGTACAGAACTACTATGATTTTTGAATATACTCTACAGACTTTGATATCAAGCACATGTATGGTGATTTTGTATTATTCGCACCTCTCAAACTGGAAAAATAACGAGAGAGATTTATGAGGAGGCAAGGGACGAAGATTAAACAAGAAGTGATAGGAATATGAGAATTTGGCAGGCAGCGGATGGGGCGGAGAGCACGCAAAACCTGTTTGCCTCGGGCGCCAATTACCTCGGTTACACAACTGTACGGAAGTAATAATATAGGGCAGAGCAAAATTTAAACTCATGTCTGCCATGTTGATTTGAATTTTATATTGTTGGTTACCTGATGATGAACGCAACCGGTAATTAAAATTACGGCATTTTTTTTCAAACAGCAGTTGAGGTGCCAATTTACACAGTCCTTAAATAGGAGAAGTGCGAAGGTTTTACACTCATGCTCAAAAATTAAGGATAGTTGCAGAATCTGATGCCACGCAACGTGGCGCTACACAAAACTGGCACTAATAGCATAGGCACATAGGGAATACAGGTGACACAAATCTGTAAGTCCACGGTACTGGTTATAAGTTGAGAAAACCGTCCCGAAACACATTTGCTAAAAAACGCCACTGTTTCCTGCGCATGTACCCCGACATCAATATGCGATATGATCACCATGCACACGTACACAGGCCGCACAACGGGTTGGCATAGTCTGGATCAGGTGGGCTCCCAGTCTTGCACCAGTGCCTGTTGGAGTTCCTGACGTGGTTCACGCCAGATGAAAGTCCGGCGACAATCACTGTTAAGGCTATACATGGACTTGCCTGTGAACATAGCCTGGGACCACTGTTGCAATGACCATGTACCGTGTTCTTGACACCAGGCTTTAAGGGGCTCTCCTGTGATCTGGGGTCAGTGGAATGCACCTTGCAGGTCACCGGGCGAATAAACTATGTCTGTTCAGTCGTCTGCAGACTGTGTGTCTGGAGATAGCTGCTCCAGTGGTTGCGGTAAGGTCCCGAGCAAGGCTACCTGCAGTACTCCGTGGCCGTCTGCGGGCACTGAAGGTGAGATATCGGTCTTCTTGTGGTGTTGTACACTGTGGACGTCCCGTACTGTAGCACCTGGACACGTTTTCTGTCTGCTGGAATTGTTGCCATAATCTTGAGCTTACACTTTGTGGCACACGGAGGGCCCATGCTACGACCTGCTGTGTTTGACCAGTCGCCAGTCGCCATAGTATTCTACCCCTCATAACGTCATCAGTGTGTGTTCTTTGAGCCATTTTCAACACACAGTCACCATTAGCACGTCTGAAAACGTCTGCACAATTACTCGCTGCACCGTACTCTGACATGCACCAACACACCTCTGCGTATGTGAACTGCTGCCAGCGCCACCGTGCGACGACCGCAGGTCAAATGCACCGTATAGTCATACCCCGAGGTGATTTCAACCCGAAAACCGCCCACCAGACCGTTGTTTCACCACGTATCAGCATTATCCTTAATTTATGAGCATGAGTATAGTTAGTTTAAAACGTGTTGAACCATAGTGGCAACGTAAGCAAAGCGGGACAATGTACTGTATTCTTAAGGGATAAAAAACCCTTACTGTGGAGACGTGTTGACTTTCGCTAGAGCGTTTTAGGGAAAACAGAGGAAAAGTAAATTTGCTGCACTAGGCCAACACTTCCTGGTAAAGCATTAGCGGAAAGCGAGTCTAACTCGCTTTACTGCGGCACGGCCAGAAGCCCGTAACGCCGGGTAAACACAGTTTTGCATCAGCCGCCGCTTTTGAGACGTTACGTTCAAGTTATTAAAACCTCAAGTTAGCTGCCACTTACGAAAAAAGCAAAGGAAAAAAAGCGGCTGTCCAAAAAGAAGTGAGCAGGCAGCGAACACACTTAGTGAGGTGAGTCCTTCGAAAGGTACCGTGGCGAACTCTCCACAAAGGGATCTGCATCTCTGTTGTTCTCCTCGGTCTCTGTTTTTAGTGCTGTAGCTACGCAACTGAATCATTAGAGTTACCGTGATTAAATACTGGCGACGCCTACTGTCGAAGTGTCGGCTTGTTTCCAGTTACAGACAAAATGATTTCAAAAGCGAAATTACGTGTGACCATTCGACGCAGCTGTCTCAGATTAATCCAGTACGATATTCGGTTTAGCGATATGTATTAGCACGGACAGTAAAACACTGTGAATAGCGATCACTGCAGCAGCGACTGGACAGCGCGGGGTAGGGTGGCATGCGAGTAGAGGTAAGCTGGGCAAGGACTGCTGCTGCGGTATCTGTTATTGTTTGTGTTTCACAGTCTCTGTCAATATCTGTAGAGCGAGTGTCGCATGCCGGTCGCTGTGGCCGAGCGGTTCTAGGCGCTTCAGTTCGGAACCGCACTGCTGCTACGGTCACAGGTTCGAATCCTGCCTCGGTCATGGATGCGTGTGGTGTCGTTAGGTTTAGGTAGTTCAACTCTAGGGGACTGATGACCTCAGATGTTAAGTCCCATAGTGCTCAGAGCCATTTGAACTATCTGAATGACGCACTAGACTAATTTTGGACCGCTTAACACAGGACACTTACCTGTTACTCGCCCACGTCCACGAACTGGCAGTCTGACCAGCTGCAGAAAACTTTCCAGCCAAATAAAAAACAGCCATCACAGTCCGCAAGAGCAGAGCAGAATAAATAACAGGAACCGATTTTCCTGAACGTAGGCAGAAAGAAGCAACACTAGCCCCGTCTGCGTGTTCGCATAGTCACAGTTTCCAGACATGTGTTCACAGTTTTAGTGCTGACAGACTGCCATTGATCAGTGCACACTTCGATTTTATATCGCGTAAATTATTACATTCCCCAAGTTGTAAGAGTTTATTACTGCTATTGCTGAAATCAATAACTTGAAACATCTATTTCTCAAATTCTTCGGCCGATTGGTGTTTGAATGATGTATTTCACTGAAGTGCAATTTAGTGTAAGTTGCGCTAAAGCTGTAACCTGTGGTGACGGCACTCACGACTCCAGAGAGTACCGCACCACAATCGATAAGCCGCGTTCGAAACAATCATAGCGCAGCAGCTGTGTGGGTTAGCAGTGCGAACTATACCGATATCCGCCAGGGGCCCCAGCTGCCACGCCATGGGGATCACGCGTGTGGATAGTGTGGATAGCGATCGGTCGATGCCTCGTTAAATACCGGAGCATTGAGCTACGGCGGACAGTTCTCTTTAGTGTGCCGAGTCGTGTGCAATCTCCAGTTTATAAAAATGACTTTTTTTAGTAATAATATATAATATCAATATATATTTATTTGGAGAGAGAGAGAGATTTTTACTTTAAGTCATAACTGGTACCTGAATTTTGGTTGCTGCCTCCTTGAATGATCAGCTTCTGCACCAGTTGTTGACGTATTGCAATTTGGAGGAAGTTATTGTTCTTTAAGGTTTAAAATACGACTCTGTTAGTTACTTGTCCGTATTGCGGATAGCTTTGAGCCCACGTTTTCGTGGCTTTTCATACCTAAGGGAACACTGTTGTAAGTAAATAAGATCAAACAGCAATCTGCTTTTCGTGAGAAAAGGAGATTGCTTGGCACACAAACTTCCTTCAAACTACACGTCCTGCTACATCAAAATTGGTCAATGGAGTTCAGCACCATACTATTGTACAAGAAGATAATCCAATTACTGTAATTAAGAAATTATGAGAGGTTGTTACTTATTGAATGAAAACTATAGAGAATGCATTTCTTTTCCTGTATTTTAGTGAACTTTGCACACTTACAATTCTGTCGATTGATAGACGGCAACGACAATGAAGTTCACCTCCTTTTCCAAAAACAAGATATTTCTATTCTTCACTTCCAGAACATTTATGTATACAAATGTTTGACAACTCTTACACATACTTCACTTTTATCACTAAAATATCAATTTTCATTAAACATAACAATATGTTCAGAGCGACGGCCTAGGAACACGTCCTCGCCGGCCGCGGTGGTCTAGCGGTTCTGGCGCTGCAGTCCGGAACCGCGGGATTGCTACGGTCGCAGGTTCGAATCCTGCCTCGGGCATGGGTGTGTGTGATGTCCTTAGGTTGGTTAGGTTTAAGTAGTTCTAAGTTCTAGGGGACTTATGACCTAAGATGTTGAGTCCCATAGTGCTCAGAGCCATTTGAACCATTTTTTGTTGAACACGTCCTCTTTCCACAAGATACAGATTAACAGTCCTTTTTTTTTAATAAAATCAATTGTCTTTTTTTTTGTTTTTTTTTTTTTAGAGTCCATACTCAAAGATTCACAACTACTATCGTTGCGGGGATTGCGCGCTAAAGAGTTTCTTGCTGTCCAGCTGCGCTTCACTTCACTTCAAGTACTTTTTGAATCACATTTACATTTTCGGTATTTACATACATGTGTGAGTTTCTCAGAATAAAATCATTCACAAATTAGTTAAAGAAAAAAAGCAGTGAGGCACACATAACATTACAAGTTACTGCAGAGTCGTATTACTAATTGCTGGTAATCTTTCTAATTGAAGATAACCTACGCCGTCTTCCTGCATTCCCGACATAACCGAAGTGCAGATGTAAATAAATTATTATTATTATTACATTAAAACATTTCATTGATATTAATCAGACCATAGGCATCAATAGAATGTTACAATAAAGCGTGGCGAAAAGTTCTGTTTGGGAGTTTTTGACAACACTCGTCCCCGCCTTCCGTCCCACCCCCGCCACGCTCACCCAAGGAACAAAAATATGCGTGTCCGCCTCAGAGCCGCAAATTTCTTATCCGCTGGTCTTTCTACTGTCCATGTTTCGCTTCTGTGCAGTGCTGCTCCACTGTTAAGATTCCCTGAGCTACAGCAACTTAGTTTCCGTCCTGTGCTGCTATAAAGCAAGCAAGCAAGAAAAATGTCATTGTGGGTAATGCATGTCCACTAAGCCGGTGTGTTCACCGCGCGTAAGCAGATGCACATTTTCCCGTCACCGCAGGGTACACACTTGTTGCTCTCCGTGCAAACGGACCTTACGTTGTTGGGTTCCCACGCGGCGTGACGGATGGCTGGTCGCAGTTTCCTCTGCGTCAGCGGCCAACGGTTTGGCGACGGTCGCAGGTGAAACTCTACCGTTCGCCGGGTCAGTGCGGCCAAATCTACTGTGACGCCGTCATTAACACTCCTCCTGTACACCACACACGCAACCAAGGCGTAAAAATTGAACGAAAACAGTGTTCATAAGATAATATCAGCTTTGCAATATTCTCACGATTTTAATACGATGCGACTTCGTACAAGTATTCATGAAATAACGGAAAGTCAGTTCTGCCACTACGAGATATGCACTATGTGACCTCAAGTGTCCGGACATCCCTTCCAATGCAGAACTGACAACTAGATGTTACTAGAGACGTACCTGCAGTACAGAAGGTGGCGGGGAATATTGTGTTTTCAGTATACAAGCAGTAACAGATGGGGCGGATCTGTCAGGAGAACTGTGACTTCGAACGAAGACTATCGCTTTGCTGTCACCTGAATTACGAGTCCGCCAGGAAAATTATTTCACTCAGCCTTAGTGCGGTGACACAGCAACCTTCTAATGCTACTATTTAAAAACAGTCGTAGGCCTATGTGAATACGGACCGGCCTCTGGGTGCCGTTGTAGTATACGGCTGTTTACGGTTTGCGAGCGAGGACCTGTTCTGCGCTGCTAAGCCTGTCGTCTCCATGAGGTTGCCTTTTAGTATGTTTTATGCGGTATCGTCCTTGACGGATGCTTTTTGGCTGACAGTTCCTGAACTTTTAACATAACCTGATGATGCCCTATTCGGGCGAAACGCATCGGTCTTGTTAATAAAGAACATTCTGCAACATACCACTGTTTTTTAGATAGTAATTTCTCCATGGATATTTCAGACCATCCAAAGCTGTCCAAGGGCACTGTTGGCAATGTGACTGTGTCGTCAGAACGCGAAGGAACAACCTCACTTGAAGCATGACGAGGCAAACCTTGTGTACAGGGACTGTCGACCAGCGCAGAGGTTTGTTATACAATATCGCATGACATCAGCTTCCGCTGATCCGATCCGGCCGGGATTTGGAGTGATGAATCACTCTGTGAATCACAAATGAGTTCGAAAGTGCCACCAGCATTCCAGATGCCACAATGATTGTGCGTATATAGTTAAAAATAATCGAGTACAAAGGTTGAGCAGATTCTCATAAGCCACACATATCAGTAGTCAAAACTCAGCGACGATTGAGGTGGTGTAAAGACGGACGCCGCTGGAGAGTGGATGACAGGAAACGAGTGATTTGGAGTAGTGATGATGATGATGATGATGATGATAAGAAAAACACCCAGTCAACGGATGGGGAAAATTTCCGTTCCGCCCGGGATGTGGACTGACGAATCACACTGTGAATTAGCGCTCGATTTCGCACCAGACCCCAGCTTCCAACATCATAACCTTCTCCGGTTTCGGTTCTTGAGCTGCCATTTCTCCACAGGAATTCAGATACTTCACTGAGAGTGTCCCCAGCAGAGTTCCGCCCGTCATAAAGGTGAAGGACGAACATACCCCGTATTAATGTTCACTAACAGGTGACAGGATACTTCTGATCAGACACTGTGTGTACAAGCAGCTTTATACAAATTGTCCCGAACATTATACACGTTGATTCAGCTGTCCCTACCGAGAGATTTTATGCAACCCGCAAGATTTTGCAATTCTCTTGCTCGCTATGCGGAGACTATTAGCCCTACAGAAAAAATGAAGATCATTTTTGTAGGAAATTCTGCTAAGGACAAGTGTATCCAGAATTTTGCAAAAAGTCGCGATTTGACTTTGTACGCGGTATGATACGGTTCAAAACGCATGGGTCACAGAATATCGGAGATTACACAAAGTTCTTGTTTCTGTGGTCAACAGTGTATAGGTTGCATCTTTCGGAACCCATAGAGAATTTTTCTACATGCGTAACTCGCCGCACAGCAATCACAGTGGCTGGATCAAAACCAACGCGACAATAGGAGAACTGTACGTGATACAGCCGAAAACCAGTTGGGCAACAGATCTTGTTTTCGCCCCAACTTCTTATCGAGCTGTCACTGGCCCTATAAACCACGCACTGCATCAATAATCAGTCCCCATTGATTCTGTCCGTTGTTTCCTCCAAACTTACTACACTCAAAGCTTCCGCATCCCTCCTGGCCCATCCAGGCATATTTTCGTTGTAATGTAGGCAACGAAAGCTTGCTCAGGAAGTCTGTTCTCTGGCATACGGATTACGTGACCTGCCAACTGCAGTCGTTTGGTCTTTTGATACTGTAAAATGTTGGGCTGGTTTATGAAATAAATTTCATTATTCTTTCTGTCTCTCCAAGATCTCCGGCTCTCGCTGGGTCCAGATTTTTCTCACTGCGTATCTTTCACATGATACAATCTTTTGTATTTTCATTTTAATCAGCAACTAGCTTTCTGAGTCATACAGGACGATAGAGGCGTATAACGCCTTTATACTTGTGCATTTTCGCAGAATGTGATACGGCTTGAGACTTGAATGTATCTCTCAGGGCATATGGACATCTCAAGCGAGCAGAAATTCCTTCGAAACTTCCTGGCAGATTAAAACTGTGCGCTGGACCGAGACTCCAACTCGGGACCTTTGCGTTTCGCGGGAAACTGCTCTACCATCTGAGCTAGCCAAGCACGACTCTCACCCCGTCCTCACATCTCAGATGGTAGAGCACTTGCCCGCGAAAGGCAAATGTCCCGAGTTCGAGTCTCGGTCCGGCACACAGTTTTAATCTGCCAGGAAGTTTCATATCAGCGCACACACTGCTGCAGAGTGAAAATCTCATTCTAGAAATTCCTTCATTTACCGTGATCCCCATTACTTGCTCAGTGTACCAGATGGTTATAATTGAAGTGCAGCTACCCACGGGGGTCCAATGTGGGATGTAATTGTCGTATGACAGCAAAACTTGGTAGATAAGCTAATATGTTAATGCGAAACTGATTTACGCTGTACAAAAGTTCCAATTTTGGCCACCAGGCGCAAATCCAGCGCTGTACAGCATTTCGTAGACGTCTCTTGTGCTCATATTCAACAAACTGCGTTAAGTGGCGGTTAATAACAAAATCAACATCATGCCTCTCTCATTTGTTTGACCTTTTCTGCCCATGTCCCATTCCTAACCCACTCCGCCGGCCGGAGTGGCCGTGCGGTTCTAGGCGCTACAGTCTGGAGCCGAGCGACCGCTACGGTCGCAGGTTCGAATCCTGCCTCGGGCATGGATGTGTGTGGTGTCCTTAGGTTGGTTAGGTTCAATTAGTTTTAAGTTTAGGCGACTGATGACCTCAGAAGTTAAGTCGCATAGTGCTCAGAGCCATTTTGAGCCTAACCCACTCCTTATGGAAATATTTCTATACGTCCTCCTTGCATTTACACTGGTTCCGAAACCGTCCACGTGGTACTTTTTTTTGTTGTGGTTTTAGGGCGCAAAACTACTACGGTCATTAGCGCCCGGTCTGTGACTTAGGAAAAAGGAAAAAAAAAGAAAAAAAAAGAAACTGGAAACCAGCAGCAATGGGAGCGAAACTCAAAAAAGTGGGGAAACTAAAAACAGAAGGAAAGCTTATAAAACCCCAAAAAGAGCTTCAAATGATGACATCATCTCACTGACACTAATAAACTCGAGAACGCGATCGGCTGAGCGCGTGTCATCTGCTAAAAGGTAAGATATATCAGGCGACAGCTGTAGACGGGCGCGTAACGGAGTAAAATAGGGGCACTGAAGTAAAAGGTGTCTCACCGTCCACAGTTGAGAGCAGTGGAGACAAAGCGGGGGAGGATCGCCACTTAAAAGATGTCGATGGCTAAAAAGACAGTGCCCTATCCGTAGTTAAAATTACCTCCTCCCGACGGCGCGTTCGGGAGGAAGAGCACAGGGAAGAGCTTTCACGTCCCGCAATTTATTATGGGGAAGTGTCGACCAATGTGCGTGCCATAAAAAAGCAACACGACGACATAGAACAGGTGGTATGTTGACGGCTCCATTGTAGACGTTCCCTTCTGTGAAGACACGCCAGAGGCAGCCAGACAGCAGGCTTCCAACAATAAAGGCCACCCTGTGAAACCTTCTGTACATAATTTGCCTCGATACAACACGTCCAGGGGATGCTGTGAGGTCAGATGCCAGTTGCAAGGCGGTACCGACTTACCCTTACAGCCAAATAATGGTCCACTCTTTCTGATGTCACATATGGGCCCTGTCCTGGTCTCCGGGATACAGTTTCGATCTCTATAAACAGCCGCCTTATCCGAGAAACAACAGAAAGATTCACATTAAGCCTCGGGCCACATCAGTTTGCGACTCTCCTCCTCCCATTCTTCCTAGGGCCCTCCACAGTAGCGTATGTAGGAGTCTTCTCTGTGCCATAATGCACCTTAGTGTCTGAGTACACAGCGATTGTGGATGTGGGACTACCCTGAAAACATTACCCCGCTTGATAGGTGCCCTGACGTCACTGCTGGCGTGGTTGTCCGTTGACCGGAATGCGATCTTTCGTGCAGAACACGATCGTAACGACATTTATTGACAGTTTGTATGATTTCATCATGAATAACACACAAAATGGGGAAATAGCAGTTTGTTGCTTTAATTTTGGACTCCAGTGTACATCACCAGATTTGCTCCTGGTGGCCAAAATTGGAACTAATTTTTTTCTCCACCGTAAATCGGTTCCGAATAAACGCATTGGTATATCTACCAAGTTTCGCTGCCACACGGTAATTACAGCCCACACTGGACCTCTGCGAGTACCTGCACTTTAATTACAACCACCTGGTATAACTGGGAGTGTGCACAACCCTTCCCGGACCGCCTCAGCCCCCTGCAGTGTGTTCGCTGTCCCCGCCTGCGCAGTGCGGCGACCTCACGGCCGCTGCTCGCTATTAGCGTGGGAGGCAGAAAAGACCACAATCATCCCATCACGGTCCCATTACGGCGCCTCGCGCTCTATTGTGGAGCAGATATGTGCCGCTGATAGACCGCGCCGCACCAGCCGGGCCCGGCCGTCTTAGCGTAGGGGGAAGGAGCGAGGCGCGCATCACCTCCGCCTCAATGCAGCCGGCCCTCCATTATGGAACACTTCCGCTTCGTTGAGGCCGCCGACTATCTGCATTTTGAGATCCCGGCTGGCGTCAAGTTTCACGACGGTTGTGTGATTCCTTTCAGTCGGGACTCATCTGGACCGTGAGGACAAACTTCACGGGACTTTGAAAAGGGCTTTAACGCCAGATTTTGATGTAATGGTACACTACCTGAAAAATTCAACTTGTATGGGTGTAAAAAATGAACACTAGTTACATACAGGGAGTCATTCCTAGAGGAAGCTCACTCGCTGTCCCACAGTAGGGAGCTCCCTGTTTCAATAACTTGGCACATTATTATTCTTTTTCCTGGTTGTTATCCCGTATTTTCATGGGGCCGGCTTGTAAAAATTGTATTTGGAAATATTAGCCACCCCTTTCTATCGAATTCCGTTCCTCTCGCATACGTGCTTGACCATATAGGGGAAACGTCCCCAGCTTTCTCGTTTACGAATCTAAAATAGGCATTGAAAATAGCATATGGCTGAACTGATTCGGGTATGAACCCAATTGCTCCTTAGTACAATTTGCACTAGTCAGCTCATACAATGCGAGAACAAATTCCTCGTTTGTCAGATCTCGCTTCGCAGTGGCTTGGGTCTGTAATCTTCCTTTCTTCTCTCTTACGTAAGGAAGCTGACGAACTAGCGAAGCTCTTATCTGGTGCAATTACATTTTCCTGGACAAATACTGAGTCTCAATTTTATATCCGACAAGGACAGAGACTGAAGTAATGAATTAAAATATGTGCTAAGACCGAGACTTGAACCCATGTCTCCAGCTTACTAGCCAGGTGTGCTATCCACTACAACACCGTGGCAATGTGGCTGACACAGATGCATGGACATCCTGAAGTTTGTGTTATGGAGGGCATTGGGCTCGGGTACACCTGAGTCAGCCACAATGCCAGGGTGGTCTACTGGGTAGTAGAGATGTCTACTAAAAAGAAGCCCCATGTTCAAGTCCTTGCCTTGGCACATATTTTAATCCACTACTTCAGTTTCTGTCCTTAGCGAAGCTTTGTTACAATCTGCTTGCATCTTTTGCATATTATTTCCTGGTTTTTATTTTCTGCATCAGAATCTCAAGACGCAGTCCTTGCTACAGATGCGAAAATATGGTATTCATAAGACAATAGCATCTCTTAGGCTACGTGTTGTCTTACACATCAATGAGACTGTCTCCGATTTTGTGTTTCCTACGTATTTTCACACGAATTTTCGAGGCCAGTTCTTCAGTCAAGCTCTTCTCGGCGGCCTACATTAAACCGTACAACTTGCTGATATAACACTGGCGTCAGAAAACAGTGGAAGCTTGAGATAACGTTATATTTATACCCCTTCGCATCCTATTGCAAGTCTTTCGCGTAATGGCAACCTATGCTCGTGTTCAGTCGTTGTGAGACAACCTGAGTATACCCTGTTTCTACAGGATCTTGCCTTGTGGAGGAGCGTGTGTTTGAACGCAGAAGCATGCGCGGGTACACGGCCTAATTATAAACACGCCTGGCGTCCCAAATAGATGGGCGCCGACAGAGTGCCGGGGCGTGGCTGGGCCGTCTCTCGTGACGGACTGGTGCGTGCCGCGTCTCATCAGCTAACGGCAGCGCAGTGCTCCCGATTAACATTTCAGGGGCCGCGTTGCGGTGTGGCCATCAGTTTCAGGGCAAAGCCAAGTGAACCCATAATCTCCATCCTAACGAGAAGAATGCAAGAAGCAAATAGAAAGAGAAGAATGCGAGAGGGGAAAAGATAGAGAGGGGATGGAGGACAAGTAGAAGAAGAAGAAGAAGGCAGAAGATTATGAGAGAAGAGGAGGGGATGCAATATATAAAAGAAGGTGACGCAACAAAGAGAATAAGAGTGTGCTACAATGAGTAAAAATAAGGGAAAACAACTTAGACAAAAAGAGAAAAAGAACGTAATGAAGTCAGGAAAAAATATAAGGAAAGAAAGATAGTAACAGTAAGAAATGCGGGAGAGATTGAAATAAATTGAAAGGATGGGGCACAGAGAGAGGGGGGGGGAGAGAGAGGGAGAGAGGGAGAGAGGGAGAGAGAGAGAGAGAGAGAGAGAGAGAGAGAGAGAGAGAGAGAGAGGGGGGGGGGGGGGCAGAAGGGATAGTTTTATTACAGACTGAGAGATCAAGAAAGACGGGGGGGGGGGGGGGGGGGGGGGGAGCGAGGTTAAAACGCAGAGCTTTACTGCGACAAAAAGTCCCGCAGGAGACCTGCGACCGTTATGTTAACTCTGAGAACGTCTTGTATCACTGTTTTACCAGGGCACTAAGATTACCTCACCAAGATCAACAGATTAAATCTTACAAATTATATTTGCTGATGTGCTAATAGACTGCAAAATGAAACAATTGCCATGAAAGCACAAGCGTTATATCTACATGACATTACGAGTAAAAATGTTTTCAAACACTTGACAGTTATGTTTACGCGCCACGTCAAATGCCGTAATTCATAATAATGTGTCGCAAATTACATTCTTCATATAGATGCCCAACTGATGGTGGACCGAAACTTTAAAAATTCTGACTGTCTGCCAACAGCTGGTACATATCTACACTTGTAGTGGCGTTAGAAGCGTGCACTGAAATTAGCGAGACAAATTAATAATAAAAATAGAACCAGAAAAAGCTACAGATAGTGGGAGGAAAGAGCTGTAAGAAAAACTGAAAACGACAAAATTTAATACAATTATGTGAATCACGTGATTTATTTGAGGGTGATGGGAAGCGAATGAAGGGGGACTGGGGTGAGCATATTGCGACAGTCGCCATCCAGTTGGAATTCATGCAGGTAAGAGCCAATAAAATACGGAATTGTCGTATCTAAAAGAGAGGAACACCTCAGGTACTTTACGAAATGCACATAAATCAGAAATGGAAGAGGGAGGAGTGGAAGTACGGCGTATGGGGACAAGAATTTTTACTCTTAATGTCACGTATACGTTGTGATTGTGCTTTCATGCCAACTTTTCTTTTGCAGATATTCTGATGTCTGATGATGGAATATACCCGATACGCGTCCGGAAATGTAATTTTACCTGTAGATTTCAATAATGAAGAGGTGCCCAGAGATGGAAGGGGTCTAAGGAAGTCATAGCAGACCTCACTGACAAGACCATTGTCGACACAAAATGGGATACTCATACTGTTATCGTAGGCCTATACATAACTGATTACTAATACATCACAAGTCAACAGATTCTCAAAAGCGTTACTGAGACATCAAAGGCAACACAATCAGTTTGACTTTGTTTCCGTGCTGAATATGCGACGATGAACGGTTACGTAAACGGTGCGGTATTTATAGCGCCTAGTCACCGCCACTGTTAGTAGGCCACCTACTTCTAATCCACATTTAACTGACGCGTTCCACACAGAAGCAGAAACGTGGACTGCACTGAGTATCAGAACGGCTGCAATAGCATCGGCGTGGCGTTCTGGTTGGGGTGGGCTGCCCGGCACAGCACGCTGTTATCCAAACAGAGCGACGGCCCCTTCCTCTGCTCGATACCATCTGCTCTACTTCCAAGTCACGCTCGTGTCCGGTTCCCTTTAACATCAGATGGGACACCGCAGCACAGTCCTCTGGCGAGGCTCCGCCGGGAAAGTCTCTGTGCTCATAGATTCATCAGAAACGTCCAGACGACGACCGTTAACATTATCACGTTCCAACAACAGAAGTATAACTAGTCATCGTGTCTAACGGTTTCTCAAAATCGCAACACTAACGCCAGCCTTGGGCATCAGGCGTGCAGTCCGGAACCGTGCGACTGCTACGGTCGCAGGTTCGAATCCTGCCTCGGGCATGGATGTGTGTGATGTCCTTAGGTTAGTTAGGTTTACGTAGTCCTAAGTTCTAGGGGACTGATGACCACAGCAGTTGAGTCCCATAGTGCTCAGAGCCATTTGAGCCATTTGGGCATCAGTCTCAACAATTAATTGCTTGTCTCTGCTCTCATCAGTGTAACGCCCCAAGGACAGAAAACCCCAATTAACAAACTTTGTGAAAACTTAAACTAGGGAAGTGAGTCATCTTGATAGTGACAACTATCGGTATAAATGGAAATGTCGTGTGGCTATGGCCTCCCGTCGGGTAGACGGTTCGCCTGGTGCAGGTCTTTCGATTTGACGCCACTTCGGCGACTTGCGCGTCGATGGGGATGAAATGATGCTGATGATTAGGACAACACAACACCCAGTCCCTGAGCGGAGAAAATTTCCGACCCAGCCCGGAATCGAACCCGGGCCCTTAGGATTGACAGTCTGTCACGCTGACCACTCAGCTACCGGGGCTTACACAACTATTGGTGATAAAATTAATTACATTGACAATGTTTTGATTAACGACTATAACACTTAAATACTGAGAGTGACATACAAAAGAGGAGTTAAAAGGAATGGGTTGTCATGCATTATCTTTTAAACATCTATAGAATAAATTTAAATTCATATGAACGAAGGTTAAATCCAAGGAGGTAATTCGGTCAAAGATAACATTTACCATGGAAGAGAGTTGTAGCCGCTTCGAAAAGGAAATTCAATGCGCCTACAATGCAACTCGGATATGGAAATGTGTAGTTAGTTGCTCTAGAGAACTACTGCGATAGTCTTCTGGAAGCAAACGCTATTAGATTGTTTCAGTTGTGAAAGTTCGATAGTTCGTGAGAGAGAGACTGAAGCCATACTGAGACATTCGACTGAATAAAGTAAACTTTAGCGTTATCTACGCGACGGTGGTTTTAATTGAGTGATACTGATTTACTGGACTTAACCTTCGGACTGAAGAACAGTTGCGAACTTGATAGTAATGGATCTGTGGCAAAGAAACTATTCGTAGTCTTGAGTAGGACACAATAATACAATGTCATGAAGAAAAACCAATACGCCGTTCAATCAAAAGTTGTTGTCAACGTCACGATTACTGGACTGATGAGAACTTAATCTTGAATGACATATCGGTGTGTGTGTGTGTGTGTGTGTGTGTGTGTGTGTGTGTGTGTGTGTGTGTGTGATAGGGACAAACAATTAATTACAAAAAGATTTATAAACTATTAGTCAAGAGATAAATCAGATGTGTCGCCTACATGATTCAAGGAATAATATAACGTATATTAATGCTAGTGATTGAGTCTTTTAAACATTTTAAGTGACTGTGTGAAGACAGGAATAACAGACAGTGAAAAGTGAATAATATAAAAATCAGCATTACGGCGTGTTACAAGGATGTTATTTCAATATAAGCGATCTCTGGAGTTATCTTGGACCGTTGTTAATAATTTCACGTAGCAACGGCACAGCAACATAATTATGAACAGCAATTATTAATCCTCGCTAATGATGATGCGAAAAACGACCGTAATGATAGGATCAAGAACCAAGATTTCACAACTCCACGAAACTAACAGGGCATAAGATAAAAGCATTGATCAGTTAACACAAATTGCTGAAACTGTTACGGACGAACAATAGAATATTTGGTTCAAATGGCTCTGAGCACTATGGACTTCTGAGGTCATCAGTCCCCTAGAACTTAGAACTACTTAAACCTAACTAACCTAAGGACATCACACACATCCATGCCCGAGGCAGGATTCGAGACTGCGACCTTAGAAGCAGCGCGGTTCCGCGTTGTAACTAAGCGCATGACAGTTTTCCTGTTTCCCTGTATGCGGTATCATTCTTTGATACGATGCCTCTTGAAACCCCGAACACTTTACCTACCTTGATTACGGAAGCGTGACCATACCGTCACCAACAAGAACCGCACGGCCACACCGGCCGGCTAATAGAATATTTCTTAACTACGAGAGGAGCTGTATTTTATGAGAGTTACAGGTGCTGTTTCACGTCATACTGACGGAGACGAATATCATTACGAGTCGCGTCTCGTCCCGACGAGTGCAGGAGGGAAGGGACGTCACAATAGCAAGCCAGACTAATAACATACCGGCAGTTGTGGCCGAGCGGTTCTAGGCGCTTCAGTCCGGAACCGCGCTGCTTCTACGGTCGCAGGTTTGAATCCTGCCTCGGGCATGGATGTGTGTGATTTCCTTAGGTTAGTTAGGGGACTGATGACCTCAGATGTTAAGTCCCATAGTGCTCAGAGCCATTTTTGAACTAATAACATGGACTGGAGAGCCGATTAATGTTACATACACAGGGATTCGACAAAAAATATGGAAATACCGCAAGAAAGGCATGCTTGAACATAAATGCAGATTCCGTTATTTTATTTGGCCACGAACGGCGCCTGTACAGTGTCTTCAGTACATTGCAAGTGTCAGCCGTGTCAGAACGTATTATGTCGAAGCTAAGTGAATTCGAACGTGTGGAAATTGTTGGTGACGGTATGGTCACGCTTCCGTAATCAAGGTAGGCAAAGTGTTCGGGGTTTCAAGAGGCATCGTATCAAAGAATGATACCGCATACAGGGAAACAGGAAAACTGTCATGCGCTTAGTTACAACGCGGACGAAAGTGTATGTTGACTGATCGTGAGACAGGGTCATTGAAGAACCTAAGACGACTATGGCTGTAAAAGTCACTGAATGTCGCACTCGTGCACCCTGTCAGCACCAAACCACGATAGAATCTCCACAAGCAGGGAACTACAGGGCAAGCTGGAATTCCAAAACCAATCGTCAGTGATGCAAATGACTGTAAAAGGAAAACGTGGTGCCGAAGCCATAGAAGCTGGACTGTGTAACAATGGAAGAAATTTATTTGGTCGCACGAGTCTTGTTTCACACAGCTGCGAACATCTAGACGAGTTTACGTCCCAAAAGTGAAACATGGTGGGGATTCGGTGACTGGGCAGCCCCATCGGATTATTCCAAGCGCCCCCATTGGTATTCTGCATGGCCGCACTATTGCCAAGGATAAAGTGACTATTTTGGCTGAGCATGTCCATCTCATAGTACAACGTTTATTTCCTAAGGAAGACGCTGTGTTCCAATGCGACAGGGTCCCTATTCACTAAGAATAAAAACAATCTACATAAAGACCTAAAATCACTTATCTTGGTCCAAAAAGGGGTCAAATATTCAGGAATATACATTTTCAATAAATTACCAGCAACCATTAAAAACTTGGTTTTAGATAAAGCAACGGTTTAATCAGAGTTTGAAAGACTTTTTGATAGGCAACTCCTTCTACTCTATAGATGAGTATCTTAACGGGGACTGTTAGACCAGCCAAGTTCAAATAGTTCAAATGGCTCTAAGCACTATGGGACTTAACATCTGAGGGCATTAGTCCCCTAGACTTAGAACTACTTAAACCTAATTAACCTAAGGACATCACACACATCTATGCCCGAGGCAGGATTCGAGCCTGCGACCGTAGCAACAGCGCTGTTCCGGACTGAAGCGCCTAGAACGCTCGGCCACAGCGGCCGACACTAGCTAAGTAAAAATGTCGTTAAATTTCAGTTTAGACTTGGTCACAACAGCTAAGATTACGTATTTTGTTTATGATACATTTATTAAAAGTGCATAACAATGTTTCATTCTGACAGTGTATCAATTCCATAAATATTAACAGTTCACCTATTTTGACAATATCCGGACAAATCATCAGGATAGTAAGTATTATATTTGAATGTTTTATGCTTTTTTAATGTTATAATTTCTGACATGTTCCACACCCATGAGAACCATCTCAGTGTTTGGGTCTATGAAACCAAAACTGAATCTAATCTAATCTAATCACACAGCTCACATCCTTCAGGACTGGTTTTGCGAGCACAAGGGTGAACTGTCGCATCTCCCTTGGCGTCCACACTCAGCAGATCTCATTCTTTATTGAGCCTTCATGGTCTACTTTTGAAGAGAACGGCGCTTGATCGCTACCCACTTCCATCATCATTACCTGAATTTGCCACTATTTTGCTGGAAGAATGGCATAAGATTCGCTTAAAAACCATGAAGAACCTACATTTATCCATTCCGAGAGGACTGGGAGCTGTTTTGAATTCCAACTGTTTTCATACGCCGAATTAAGCATATTAATGTGTTGTTTTTGTGGTGCTTCCGTATTTTCGTCCACCTGCCGTAGTGTGTTCTAAAATGTAAGACTTCACTGTCACTAAGCGCCACTTCAGCGAACTATGTAATACGCATTGGCATACACTATCGAACGACTTGTTATTTGTCTGAGTTTATCTTTAACAGGAGTTAGAGTAGTTGTGGTTCGCACATGATGCGGTATGGTTCTGCAGTGCAAAGGCACAGCCCTTAATTACAAAGTTTCACAGTGTATGACTTTCTCATGTTTCAGTGCTCTTTCGTTTATATCCGAAGCAGAAGATACTGTTGTTCATGTGTGGCGTCACATGTGGACTGGTCATTTGATTTCTATGCCACACCTCGTGCGACATGTTCATACTATTAATGTACTATATACAAGTTACACATTACTCTTCTATCTTAATACGTTCTTTTCATATGTTCTTGATAGTGACACTGTACTCGAAACTGGCCAGTAGCACAGCAAATAAATGATATAAATATACATCCTACAACGGGCAATGCTTTCATTTACGAAATACAGGGTATAACGGGTATAAGTGTACATATTTCTACTGGTGAGTGAGGACGCTGTAATGAACAACTACACACCAGTATTTACCTTTGTAGACTATAATTAAAGCTATTGTAAGTGAAGTGCTACGTTTTTAGGTTGGGTAGTACCTCCAAGTAATGTAAGACACAAGCAAGTTATTATTTATTAATGCTCATTTTTTTTCCTGGGCGGCATGTCAGATATTGAAGCGTAGACGAAGGAAACAAAACGGGTAGCCTATCCTGCCAGGCGTCGTTCACTTCCCAGCCTCGGTCCGGGCATGCAGAAAACATCAGCTCGTAAAGTTTGTGATGTGTTTGTGGAAGGACTGTTTGACACAGAGAAAACGCAACCAACACATTGCCATGTGTGTATATTAAGGTGCCACACAGAAAAATATCTACATGTACATCCCTAACGCCCTGCATTTGGAGACTGTGGACCCACATATAAACACTTTCATCTCTGGATGTTTGTCTGTACAACTGAGATATTCAAACGAGTAACATACTTCCCCGAATTATGTTTTTCACTAGTTCCCACTCGTGGCGTGACTAAGTTTAGCCCTCTATTGTTGGAATAAAGTTGCCTTTTCCAGTGGTACTTAATTCCCCTCCGCGGATCTCCTCTGACAGTCTTTTCTTCTCGTCACTTTCCCTCTAGCTTTTCTCTTTCTTTCATTGTGTTCAGTGTTTCCACATTTCTCATTCGAAAATTACCGTTATTGTTTTCTTTCTTCTACCTTGGTGTGACTATTGACTTGGTTGGCATCAATAGTAAATATTACCCTTGCGTTTGTTTAAAATGAAACTACATTGGTCGGAAAATGAATTGTATGATAAGGGCTACAATGGTATTTAAGCCCAATCGAGCTGTCTCTGACCTCGAGCTTTTGTATTTCTTCTCCGGTGAGAACTACAGGAAATACGTGCGATGAAAAGATGTACTTAATAGTCCGAATTTAGTTTCCTATGTGTACAAGAGTATTTTCATCTGTATGCCTTCGGAACGTAATACGCCACAGTGCTCCATCAACAGACACGCTCCCCTTTGTTACGTGTTACTAATTTTAACGAATGAGTAATGTGAAATATTCAGTAGAATGATAATTTTCTGCTGAGCAGAGAGGAACAATGCCTTGCCCAAGTTCTCACTAACTGAAATGCAAGCCGTAATAAATGGCAATTAGTAAGCCGAATGGAGTAAAAACATGGATACGTGCGATTGCATGTTAATCACGTAGTTTTTTTTGTGAACTATCTTTAAAGAAACACTTTGCTGATACAGAACTAGCGAGACGGTTTGGAGGCTACGAAATTGTATTGTGCGCGGATTACAGATGAGTGAGGCTCAAATCTCGAGTCAGGTTTCTTGATTTAGTCTCTCCATGGATTCCTAATTCGTTAGAGGAAAATACTGGAATGGTTCTCCCCCCCTCTCCCCTCCCACCATCATCACCAGACTCTCCGAATGTTCTGTCCCTAATGACACGCTACCATCTAATGCTTCTCCTTTTTCCCTGGTTCAGGTCGTCATACACAATAACGTCAGGTTATTTTCTGAAAATAGGCATCTTGTCTTTGATTAACAGACAACATCAGTTTCTCACTTACAAAGCCGACTCAAGATTCGACTTTTCACTAAGCCGAATCAAGCGCGACGTTACATAACCTAGCAGTAGGTCGCAAGACACTTGACTGAGGTGTACAGTGGACGGGAAAATACTTCCGTCCCACGACATACAACAATATTTTTTCTCCTATTTGCTGTTTCAGCTAAAGAACGGTACTACGAGGTAAGACCGGTTCGTGACGAACGCTGGAGGGAGTTTAACGTGAGTAGCCCTGAAACTATTCCAAGTATCGGCGTGCGAGCGGAGTGCTGTAGCGGTAATGCAGTCGATATCGACCTTGTAAGAATGACGTGTATTTCCTGTGGTTAGTCTGAAACTATCCGTGCGGCCGCTGACATATTTTCTTGTTCAAAGACGTGAACGTTGCTTTCTCCAAGGTTGCCAGTCTTTAAACGACTGGTCAAATTAATATCGGAGTTGAAATTATAGTAATATTCGCCGCTAAGCTTTATGTGATTTAATCCACCTTAAGTTAAAATGCTCACTAGGCAAGCATTTCGTCGTCTTATCCAGTTGTTTTTCATTAAGTCTCTGTCCCATCTGTCCATTGGTCTTTCTCTCTGTCTTTTCTGATAAATTGGGCTAGTTTTTGTGCCTGCCATCGTTTCTTCGAGAGACATGGCCAGCCCACTGTCATTTTAAGGTATTTACTCTTTCCATTATGTCACTGACCTATGTTGTATGTCTGATGTCTACTGTTTTCTTTCTGTATTTCTTTGTATAGCTCAACATTGATCTTTCCAGTCCTCTCTGAACTACTATGAGTTCTCAGATAATGAACACAATGTCCATGAATCATAAAGGTACGGGGCAGCTAACAAAGCTCGTCAATTTGTAACACATGGTCTATAGGAAAAAAACTTGTCTTTAACTTTAGTTGCATGTGTAATACTAAAAAATGTTTTCATTAACATTCAAACTAATTATGTATACATATCTTGTAAACTGATTCGTTCCACGTCATTTCAATAAAAGAATCGTTCAAATGACCTAAAGAACATGTGACTAACTAATTAAAAAGTAACTGAGCGTGGAAAGTTACGTGTATCGGAGCCTATATCTATACTCTGCAAATCACCTAACTCCTGGTACCACCGCCATTTTCCCTTTTTAGTTGTTCCAGTCACGAATGGCGCGTCCGAAGAATGATTGCCGGTAAACTTCCATATGAGCTCTAATTACTTTGATTTACTAGTCGTGGTCATTTCGCAAGAGTTTCGTAGAAGTAAATTCTATAAAATTCAACAGTAATCCTCGCCGTGGAGCAGAAAGCCTCTCTTGTACGCAATGCCCTTTGCGTTTCCTGAGTATTTCCAACTCGCTCTCGCTCTTACTGAAACGATCCCGTGACGAAAAGTGTCGCTCTCCGCTGCTTCTTTTCTGTCTCTTCTATTAATTCAGCTTTGTAGGCAGTACGAGCAGTAAATCTGCGTTCTCGGAAGTGTCAGCGGTGGAAACTTCCAGTGTTATCTCGTAACTTAAGCATAATCTAGTTTTAATTTAGAAAAGAAAGAAAGAAGAAAAAAAAGAAAAAGACCGTTAGTGAGCAACATCAGATTTCGCCAAGAGTGATTTACGAAAAGAAGATTTCTTCTTCTTCTTCTTCTTCTTCTTCTTCTTCTGTTTCTCTTCTTCACTTCGTTCCGCTGTTACACGAATTCTGCCCGCAAGTCAAGTCACGTTACTGGCAGAGCTCCAGCGACGCGAGGAAACTCGGCAGCGGATAAAAAAGGGGAACGAAAGGGAACAAGAAACTCACAGGCCCGCATCTCGCAGCTTTCAGCGCTGTGTCGCATTAATTCCGTCATAAAATGTATTTCTGTGTTTCTGTCTGTCGGGTGAATTTTGTGGCTTTGATCCCCGAAGCGCGAGATGATAATCAATATGGCGCACAAACCCCTACCACAGCATCGTAGCCTGTCTGCTCGTCTAAAGCTTTTGGGGGGAACGGGGAACAGATGGCTTCAAAGCTTCTGTATGCATTACAAAGCGGACTATTTTCCTGTTGTAATGAGGTACGGACTGTCTTTGCGCCTGGATGAATTTCTTTAAATTGTATAGATCTTAGAAACTCAGGAAGGAAATTATATAATTAGAAATAGAAGTTGAAACGAAAGTACAAGTTACGAAATGCAACGAATTATATCGAACGGTACCGATCTCACCTTTCCTTCATTTGGTAAACTCTTCATGCTCCATCCAGAGCAAACTCACCGCAGAGTTCTGCAATCCCATGTTTATAAGCCATTGCTTAAAGAGCTTCATTTTCAAACACACACAAAACATGTAGATTTTCAATTTTCTGGTACTCCTTACGCAGAATTTCGAAAAATTATTGCGCCCAGATTGATTACGTTTTTTATCGATAAAAGATATTTCCATTATCAGTTACGATGATGATTATTTGAACTCGTAGACTGTTATCGGCACATTTCATCATCTCAATAATTTTTCGAAACCATTTTTTCTTCAGAGCTCTCGGTGTTCCTAACCGGGTAAGCAAGAATCCATGTCTTGTAGTACATAAACTACAACTCACAAGTACGGTATAAGTATTTCAGGATGGGCAACAGAGCTGGTGAAGAAAACACAGTCAAACTTATCTCATTGTTGTTATCCACCTTGATAGTGTAACTACAACCATATATTTCACCTTCTCTCGTAAGAGGTGTTTCAAACCCCTGATTTTCGCTCTTTCCATGTGCTGTGAGGACTGTTTTGAAACTGTTAATATAGAATCCGTGGCAGCATACTCTTAATTCATTACGAAAGGCTAACTTTTTCATCGTCTGTAACTTAATTTTCTCGTCTTATTCTGCTGGAGCTTCTTACAAATATAGAAAGGTTGTCCTCTTAAAAGGACTCAGTAAAAAATCATGGCTTCCAAATCAAAATTTCTTTGTTGAGGCTCCACCTTAAAATTCTCTGTAGAGTTGTAAATATGAAACTGTCGAATATTTTGACAAAACCATGTTGTTAGAAAAGAAAAAGAAGTTTCCAAAGAATAAATCTTCATTTCAAGTTTTGATCATTTCTGTAATTAAAACATTATTTCTCCTTTAGTTTGGTCTGTATGTGCAAGTTATTGTTCTTTACATTGTACTGGAGTAGCTAAAACACCTCTACTTTCTAGCATCCTAGATCTTACACATATATTTGTGAACGACGAATGAAAGAAATTACTGCGCAAAGAGAGGTGCTCTTTGCTGCAGAACAAAATCTTCGGCGCCATGTGCGTCTGTTGGTCTCGAAATGTTTCTAAGTTACAAAACACGTGTTTATTACCTTATTCGGTGACTAAAGTTGCTTTCATGTAAAGAGAACATAGCCAAGAAAGAGGTTAGCTACAATTTTTTAATATTTATGTCACTAAGCGATACACGTTAATTTTTTTACATCATCATAAAAACAGCAACCAGCAATTGTTAACAATGTCATTTATTAAGAACAAGAGACGCCAATAACGGTTTCGAGGCGACAGGTTCATTATCAGCCGCTGTCCAGGTTTGAAAATAGATTACCTTACGGTGTACGACTGAGGTAGGCCAAATTTCATTGTAGCTACAGTTCCTATATCGAATAAAATTATGTAAGAAAAACGGATCACTTACTTTAAGTGGGCCTAATAATGAATTAAAACATCTTAAACAATTTTCTATATAGAGTTGCGGGATTTTCGATGTAAGTAAAACAAAAACAACTCAATCCTTATCTTAGAAACTTATTTGAGATGTTTCAATTAGTTGTTAGCTCCAATTACAGTAAATAAGACCTCTTTCTTACATCTGTTTTGCTGCGAGGTGCAAGGGACCGACGCATCACGGAACTTCCGTGACGTCAAAAGTACAACATAAGCTATATGTAGCGTTAAATGTAAACAGCCGTCTAGTGAAGAACCTGTCGGTGAGAAACAGGTAATGGCGTTATTTTCTCTTAATAAATAGCACTGTGTCTGATTGCTATTTAATTTATTGTATGAATTAACCTGTATTTTCACATAGCCACGGTCTCGCCATATCAATTTTGGGAAGCCGGCCTGTGTGGCCGAGCGGCTCTAGGCGCTACAGTCTGGAACCGCGCGACCGCTACGGTCGCAGGATCGAATCCCGCCTCGGGCACGGATGTGTGTAATGTCCTTAGGTTAGTTAGGTTTAAGTAGTTCTAAGTTCTAGGGGACTGATGACCTTAGATGTTGAGGCCCATAGTGATGAGAACCATTTGAACCACTTTTTGAATTTTCGGAAAAATAACGTTATTAGGGTATCCTTAGCGTCGTTGTGAAAACTAAGATGAGTAGTTTTCCTTTTAACCCTTGACTCAAGAAGTGTGGTCTCTCAGACCGCGCAAGGATTTTCGAACTCGTTCTCCAAGGTAATTTCTGGCGGAGTGCTTCTATACTCCACCTACCCTCCTTGAATCGTCAACTTTATAGTGTTTTATTGTCAACTGATTTACCGCCTTCCTTGTTTGTTGCTGACACGTGTTGGGGTGTCCTAGATCGCGCCTTGTGAACTACGTACCTGTTTTCTTAGTAAAGCACAAAATGTGTTCGCAGGGAAGTGTCGATTTTAACTATCCTGAGTTGGTGAAGTGGTCTGTCGGCGAATAGAGCAACATGCCAGTGATATAGATCAAGAAATAAACAAAAAACGGAGTGTAAGTCAACATTAAAAGTGTTCAGAATTGCTATAAAGGAAAATTTGAATGTCAGTTTTGCAGACTTTCTTTTTGTCCTATCGAGTGTAATTTTCATCTGTAAGTTTAAACCCTGCAGTTTAGTTTTACGTGAAAATTTACCTGATAAAAAGACACTATAATTTTTCAGAATGTAAAATTCAGTTCTAACAGTTTGATTATGTGCACTATTTAAAAAACTGCACGAAAGTATCTACTTTATGGCAAAGAAAGTAAAATATTGCAGCCTTTATTTAGCAAAATTAAATCAACGAGCAGTACTTATACGACACTGAAATAATTGTAAAAATAAATGTTACAGAACTTTAAATCAAAATTTTCGCACGATTTATCCTCTAAATCTCAGTTTAAACATAAATGTCTCAGAGGCCACACCTCGTGGTATACGTTACAGGTAAGTCACATCGTCAGTTGAGGGTTGCAGATGGGTAATGGTTGAATAACGTCTGCCAGTGCTAGACAATGAACAAGTCACGTGGGAGTGTAACACCACATCGATAGGTACTCCTATTTCCGTGCAGAGCTACGTAACCTATTTCCCCAAAAAATCAATTGAGAAGAAATAAATAAAATATTTTACCCGGCCTCCACTATCTATAACAAGACGAGCACGAAACAAAGTAGCACTGTCAAAGGCACTACGTCTTCGCTATGCAACTCTGTGGGACGAGAAGCAAGTTGCATAACCCGTACGTCGCAGGCGTTACGCTACCGATAACGTGAATTATCACGACGTTAACTGCGGTGCGAAGGCCAGTGTATCCTCTGCCGGTCGACCTTAGGCAGGCGAATGCAAAAGCCTAGTCTCCAGAAAACAGTCTAGAAAGTTGAACGCTAAGTAGTTGGCACAAATTTAGTAGTTTAATCTCACATACGAGAGGGTAAGGCAACCAGATTCCGAACACTCATTAAGCACTGCTTAGTTGAAGATACAATTCTTATCAATATGTTCAGAAAATTTGTTTGAACACGCTGAATTTAAAAAAAAATGGTTCAAATGGCTCTGAGCACTATGGGACTTAACATCTGTAGTCATCAGTCCCCTAGAACTTAGAACTACTTAAACCTAACTAATCTAAGGACATCACACGCATCCATGCCCGAGGCAGGATTCGAACCTGCGACCGTAGCAGTCGCGCGGTTCCGGACTGAGCGCCTAGAACCGCGAAACCACCGCGGCCGGCAGCAGCACTAATGTTTTCATTGTTCCGCTGTATGTCCTCCAGTGTGTGACGTTTATCAGACAAGACTTGAGCCTTTAGTCTGTTCCACACCAAAAAAAAGCACAGGAACAGATCAAGAGATCAATGAGGCCAAGAGATTGCACAGCCTCTGGTGGCCGTCCTCCGCTAGCCGAACATCTCATGCGCTTGGGACTAGCCTGTCAAGGCGGTCTGTTTTATTGCTCCGTATTGCTGAAAACATATACACAGTTGTTTGTCTTCTCTGAATTGATCCACATATAAATCGAACCGTTTCTGGACAGACCGGTGAGCATTAACAGTTGCTGAAAGACCCGTGTTACAATGCGGTCACCAGAAATTGCGCAGCAAACATCAGTCTTGAGATTATGCAAAGCCGGCCATGGTGGCCGAGCGGTTCTAGGCGCTTCAGTACGGAACCGCGCAACTGCTATGATCGCAGGTTCGAATCCTGCCTCGGGCATGGATGTGTGTGATGTCCTTAGGTTGGTTAGGTTTAAGTAGTTCTAAGTTCTAGGGGACTGATGACCTCAGATGTAAGATATGAAGAGGAACAAAACTTTCCATTTATGTTTTTTATTCTCTGTGTGGTTTAATTGTATCAGATTTTTTTTCTACCACCAGAGCGGAATACGGGTACACATTCTCAGTGCCAGCTAGATTTGGTATACAGTAAAAAAAAATATTGCGGAGGTAAACTACGAAATTTTGTTTTGTGTTCTTTACCGGTATTGCGCGGGGATTTCAGTCTGTAACAGTGCTGCAGACATGTACCAGAAAACAAAAAGTTGTGTAAGCTTTTCTTTCCGTGGTGATGTTTTAAAATGTTTTTAGTGAAGGGTTCTGTCTAGCGCTATTTTCCTTACTTTCTTTTTTTTACGTTCGGGCATAGCCTTTTGCTGGAAATTAATTTTTGTTCACCGATTTATTGATTAACGGCACCAGGGCTACAGTGGTGCGTGGCGTGTTCGGGTCACAGGTTGATTCCAAATAGTGGGCAACGAATTCTGCGCTCGGCACCTGACGGAGACGTGTCGTGTAAAGAGAAAAATAACAACCAAAAACACTTGTAAACTAAGAATTTTAAAGAGAAAGCCTAAAGATCCGCGTCATGCATGCAGTTACGCCGTAGCTAGTCGTCAGCGTATTCTTGGCGCGACCAAGCCACGATATGCTCACCGAAACACCACGGAAGCGAGAGCGCTCTCGAGAAGGGTTGCAGAGGGGGGGGGGGGGGGGGGGCGGAGGGGTAGAGCTAGCGACTGAGATCGCCGGCACGTGTTCATCTGCCAACACCTCTCCCCTCCTTCCTCCCCCCCCCCACCCCATTTCCACCACGGTATTCGCTAATGAGCGTTCGTTAGCGGTGAGCTCCTATCGGCGCCAGCACCTCTGTAACCAGCCTTTCACGCCCGCCTCAAGCCGTTAGGGCGAAGGGCGTCCTCAAGTGCGCGGCGTAATCTAAGAGGGGCCACATCAATAAAACTGACTGCCGAACTTGTCGCGAAGCGCTTGCGGCAGAATGGCTGTCTCTAGTTTAATCAGTTCTTGAATACTTCTGTGAAATGCGTTAATCCTGTTAACATCTTAACACGAATCTCACCAAATAACTACTCGTGTGCACAGTGCACGTGATAGCTGCAATGTAGACACTGTACACGACTAGTGCTTTGATGGGATTCATGTTAAGTATGTTAACAACGTTAAAAGATCCAACATAGCTATACGACGACGACTTTTACACATGTCATAATATTACAATATTTTGACATGTCCTAAACGACAGTTATACCGCTTGATAACGGCCACACTGCCAAATTTGAAACAGTACAAATAACAAATTCTCCAGTCAAAGGCGACTTTGATTTCATTCTAGTTAAAAGTAATATAAACTGAAATAGGGCCAGCCCTCAGGCAACTTAATTGTATTATTACACACATGCTTGTACTTCGTTTGTGACATCACATTCACGGTGCGAAGAGTCTTTAAATCCGTTTTGCTAGACTCCAAGTGGCACTTGGGACTGACATGCAAGTGCCACGACCCGATTTCCCATCTACCCATTTCCGTAGCAGATCGTTATACAAATGCTTCTTATCAAATTAGGGGAGACAAGGACGTTGTGTGTGTGTGTGTGTGTGTGTGTGTGATTTTCAGGAGTTACATCTTTTTAAATTCTCATATTCCTATAGTTCATTCTTAAAACAGTTCTTATATTAATTCTTACATTTTGTTCTTAAGTTTATGCTTCAGGAAGATTTGGTGCACTTCCTTGGATGTTAACGATCGTAGACACATTGGAAACATACAAATTCCGAACACCGCGAGCGTCACGCGAAGGTAGGTTGGCCGCAGTGACATTGCTTCGTTTGAATCTCACACTACTGAATATTTCACACGTTGGCAATGTTTCGCGGCAAACCACGCATAACGGATCGTTTTTCCGAAAACTGGCGCCTACAGCTGATTATGAATGAAGATACACGACAGGAATTTCATCGAAAACAATTTGAAATAATTTTCTATTTCATTTACTTTTTTTTAATTGCACTCACCAGACAGACAATAAATAGACGAATAAAGACAACACTGTTTCAGCATACATTGTAAAACGTTCGTGTAGTAATCCTCTTCGGACATGGGTTATTAAATTAAAAACAAAAACAAATATATAAACTATAATCGAGGCCGGCCGCTGTGGCCGAGCGGTTCTATGCGCTTCAGTCAGGAACCGCGCTGCTGCTACGGTCGCAGGTTCGAATCCTGCCTCGGGCATGGATGTGTGTGATGTCGTTAGGTTGGTTAGGTTTAAATAGTTCTAGGTTTTAGGGGACTCATGACCTCAGAAGTTAAGTCCCATAGTGCTCAGAGCCTTTTTTTTTTTTTAACGTATAGAGCGGGTTTCGCGCGATGTAGGCGTGATATGTGACAGAAATTCGTATTAAAAGGCCAACGATAATCAAAATTTGTTCCGATCTAAGCAAGAATATTCACTGGTGAGCGTATGAAACGACATCGATAGCAATTACAGGCGCTACATAGGATCTCTATAGTTTAGTAATATCCCAAACAGAGCCTTTGATTACTGTCTAAAAGTATCTGCAAGTATCTAAGCAACACAATAACAGCTTTTTCGTGTGGGTCAACGGCCTGCTAGAAGTCTTTAAATTGGATGCCACTTCGGTGACTTGCGCGTCCCTAATCTACCCGTTATCCAATCGTGTAGCTCGATGGGGAATCCGAACAACGTGTCGATTCTGGCGAATATCAACATCACTGAGATCTAAGTGCCAGGCTGAAAGGCAGGCTGATCCATGTTCCTACCGGGATACGATCCCACGACCTACTTGTTCGCAGACACGGTACGGCAACACCATCATGTTACGAAAATAACATCTTGAAAAGGGTGGATATTGGTTGGTTGGTTTAAAAGAGGGGAAAGGGACCAAACTACGAGGTCATCGGTCCCTTGTTCCTAATAAAACAATGCCACAAGCGTGAGAATAAAATAGACATGTAACACGAAACGGAAAGTAGGGAAAGACCACAAGTAAGAAGGAAAGGCAACGAACACTAAAAGGAACAAAAGAGGACAAGAGAACAACAGAGAGATGCAAGAAACAGAAGAGAGTAAAACAAGGAAGCAGATTACAGTGGCTGGCCGACACGAAAATGAAAGGAAAAGCCAGCCAACCTGCAACACATTAAAACCTTCACCCTAAAAGCACTAGGGTGGAAGACACAGAGGGACAAAGGACGGGCGCTAAAACTCAGATCGAATGATAAAACCCACTCTCACAGATGAAACGTAAAACCAAATCAGCCGATGATGCGTTTTCTGCTAAAATCAATGACAACGAGTCCGGCAATCGAAGATGAAGTCGCAGTTCATCCAAAGGAGGACAGAGCAGAAGAATATGGGCCACAGTCAACCGGGCGCCGCACCGACACGGAAATGGGTCTTCTCGGCGCAGTAGGTAGCCGTGGGTCGCCCATGCATGGCCAATGCGGAGCCTGCAGAGAACCACAGGGTCCCCGCGAGTCGCCCTCATCGAGGTCTTCCACACATTTGAAAGGGTGGATATTATGAAGCTTTCGAGTATGGAGATTGTGGTGTCACCGCCAAACACCACACTTGCTAGGTGGTAGCTTAAATCGGCCGCGGTCCATTTAGTACATGTCGGACCCGCGTGTCGCCACTGTGTGATCGCAGACCGAGCGCCACCACAAGGCAGGTCTTGAGATACGGACTAGCACTCGCCCCCAGTTGTACGACGACTTTGCTAGCGACTACAGTGACGAAGCCTTTCTCTCATTTGCCGAGAGACAGTTAGAATAGCCTTCAGCTAAGTCAATGGCTACGACCTAGCAAGGCGCCATTAACCATTTTAAGATAGAGTCTCACTTGTATCATCTAGGAATGCTGTATTCACATGAAGGATTAAAAGTTAAGTATTAAAGCAGCTACGTACTTTTCTTGCTACCATTCATTACGTACCCTGTTTCAGACCTCTATCTAGCCTAATTGAGATTACGCGTGCCTTTCGGCTACCTCAGTGTGGCGTAGCTGTCTTGTTACGCCACAACAGAGATCGTGGAGTTTATTTCTAGCGTGAAAGAGACTGTGAAGCCTTCATTTGTGAACGGCATGAATTTGGTGAGCCTTCGCTACGGTACCGGGTGAAGAAAGCATATCGTGTCCGTGGCGCCGGAACACTGGGAAGGCAGTCCGCGCACGTTGGCCAGCTGTTGTCTATCACGGGGCCAGGTGCAGATGCCGATGCAGATGCAGATCCGGGCGTGTTGATAGCGCCAGGTCTGTAGCTGGCACGCAATCACGCCGGCTTTCTGCGGCGATCAAAGATCCGCAAACGCGGACGCTTTCTCCAGTCGCTAGCATCTTCCACTTTGTGTCCTGCTCTTGAGTGATGACAGAGACAGAGAGAGCCTTGCGTGTCATACCTTACACGTCGTCTGTCATTTCTTGTCATCGGTAATGTTTACACAGGGATGTCCCTGCTATGGGTAACTACAACTTTATACGAATACGTGGTGTCTGTTCTTTGGACATATGCGAAAGACCAGACACCACGCATTCATGTAACTGAATCGCCTCGATGGGCAATGAATGCGCCACCTTCAGTGCGGTTGCACATTTACGTTCGATCTCCAGCGAGAATCTAAAATGGCGAGCGAGGAGAACATATACGGGGACTGTGGATAGGCAGCGATAGATGTGAGTCTGGGTTAGTCAGGGAGCGTGCCAAGGTAGTCAGCGCATTTGCGATAAATACTGTGTCAGGATGGCACACTGGTTAACGCAACTGCCTAGTAAGCAGGAGATCCTAGGTTCCGGTCCCAGTCCGGCACACATTTTCACTCGTCACCGCTGATCCCGCGCACAGTTCCGATGAAGGTGATATCACATTAGTCCGTTCCGTTTCCTTTCTCCTCTCCGCCTTCAATTTACCTGCTGCTGCAGTCGAGGCGCATGAGTTGAGTGGTATTTCCGTGCGTGCGTGCTCGCGGAAGGGGCTGGTGCAGTTAGGCGGAAAAAAATATTGTGCAAAGAAAAACTGGCTCTGAGCACTATGGGACTTAACTTCTGAGGTCATCAGTCCCCTAGAACTTAGAACTACTTAAACCTAACTAACCTAAGGACATCACACACATCCAAGCCCGAGGCAGGATTAGAACCTGCGACCGTAGCGGTCGCGCGGTTCCAAACTGTAGCGCCTTGAGCCGCTCGGCCATTTGTGCAAAGAAAGCGCACACTAAAATGGTAAGAGGGTCAAGATGCATGAAAGGTAATCAGGAGCACGTTCAGTCTGGACTCTGTTGAGCAGTGTGTGTCTACGTACCACTCGTATGGAGACGCTTGTTTCCTTTTTTCGGCTGCTACATGGGACCACTCTCCTAGTGACAAGCGCCCCGACACAATGTGTAAGGAATATGTTTTGCGTTTGCTGTTTTGCTAATTACACGGCTTATTAATGAGCGATAATAAAAATTACTATATGTTTGAACCAGGTTACTATGATAGACGCCTAAAAGGAATAACAACGTAAAACAAGCAGACAGGGCCGTTTTTACCATTAGGCAAGGCTAGGAGGCCGCCTAGGGTGTCAAAATATTAGGGGCGGCAAAGGGCGGAAAAAATTAGTTTCAAATCAAACAACGAAAATATTGGGCAGATTAGGAGAAAAAAATGAAACAGAGGAAAAATTAAAACACCGAATTGTTTTCAAAAGCATACAGAACAGTTATTTAATAAGTCTTTACTTACTTTGAACGAGCGAGATGATGCAGTGGCTAGCACACTGGATTCGCAGTCGGGAGGACGACGGTTCAAACCCGCGTCCGACCATATTGATTTAGGTTTTCCGTGATTTCCCGACATCGTTTATGGCAGATACCAGGATGGATCCTCTGAACGTGCACGGCCGATTTCCTTCCTCATCCTTGCCTTATCCGAGCTTGTGCTCCGTCTCTAAATGATGTCGTTGCCGAGAGGACGTTAAGCACTCATCTCCTCCTTTACTTACTTTGACGAAAATAAACACACTGACTATCAATCTCAAAACTAATTCTTCCTATTTCAATTATTTTGGGGAATTTAAAAAATTGAGGACAAAAAAATAAGAAACTGAGGACATCCGTTTTAAAGAAACTGAGAACAAAGTATGGAAACTGAAGACCGTCCCCAGAAAATGAGGACGTCTGATCACCTTAGAATAATGATTAAAAAGCGTATTAGAAGTTTTGCATCGTTGTGCCATTGGGGGGTGGTGGTGGCGGTGGTCGCGGTAGCGGCTAGAAGGCGGGAGATATCGGGAAGATTTATAATAGTAAAAAAAAATCATTTTTCGGATCCCGCCTAGGGCGGTAAAACACCAAGCAACGGCCCTGAAGCAAGTGCCGAACAGATTTATTTGGAACACTTGCCTGGCCGCATTCTTGGGTATTTCTCATCAGTGTGGAATCCTCATCGAGTTGGATTAATAAAAAGACAAAGAAGATTTAACGAAAAGCGGCGTGTTGGTTGCGGGATCGTTTGGTCGACGCAAAAGCGTTATGGAGAGGCTCAACACACTCCTGTGGCAGAAGCTATGCACCACAGATGCACAGAATGCTAGGGGATGGGCCCGGACTCTCGGCGGGTACCGCTGTTTCATCTCGTTCCTGTCATGGCACCACATTAAGGGACGATAAGTACCTCGCACCGTCGGTTCTCTGGACGACGGCAGCTCACTGCGGACGTAGCTATAGTCTACAAGAAACGTTGCAAAGTGAGCAAGTATCGGCTAAATGTTTGCAACTGGAACAGGAGGCAGGCACATGAGAGAATAGCATTAGCTGGTCAATCAATGCCGATGTTATTGTAAGCGTCCGACGGTGCGAAATTCTGAGCATCGCCCGCATGAACAGGGCTGAAGACTTAAGGCGGAAGTTCGTAAGGCCAAGTCCACCATCCTACGCGCTGAGGGCTAAGTGGCATTAGCACGACTCAGGACACGTCCTCACAGTTTTACTTTCGCCAGCACCTCGCCTCCTATCTTCTGTGAAGTCTGGAGGGTAGGAGGCAAGGTGCTGGCGAAAGTAACGCTGTGAGCACGGGACGTGAGTCGTGCCTGGGTAGCTGAGTCGGTAGAGCACTTGTCCGTGAAAGACAGAGGTCTTGAGTTCGAGTCTTGGTCCAGAACATAGGTTTAATCAGAGAGGAAGTTTCAATCAAGTTTAAGTCGCAAGGGTCTACGTCAGAGGATAGTGATGGGTGGTACTGCACTTCCCAAAACCGTCGATCAAACACGCCAGTAGGCTTACGTCATACACGCCTGAGCATTCTCCCTGAAAATGATGGTCGAGTCATGCGGAAAGTGTCGCCGCTTCTGTCTCTAAGCTGTTCAGTTTTGGAACACAGCCTGCGAGCAGCTCAGAGAAAGAAGCGGCGAAACTTTCCGCAGGACCCACCCACCGTTTTGCAAGACAAAGCTCGGGTGCGTGTGGCGCAAGTACTGACTGATTTTGTTCGGGCGAAGGGGCTGGGAAGTCTTGTACCACCGACCACACTTTCCAGACTTAAGATCTTAAGACTTCAATTCATACACTGAATGAACCACTTTATAGCACTCACTTCAGAACTGTTAGAGAGATTCGTAGGGCAACAGATCGTTCCACTAGAATTTCGAACATAACTGGCGCTGCTAAGTATATCGTACGACTTCAGCATCGCTGGCGTCGTCATACCGTACAAAAAAATGTCAAGTCAAATCAAGCATCAAAACGATGCCGATTTGCTTTTTTGATGCCAAGCGCGTCGTTCATCCAGTTTGTTCCCCCACCAGGTCAGACAGTCAATCAAACCTTTTATTTGGAAGTTTTAAGAAGACTGCGCAGCAATGTTCGTAAGAAAAGACCCGATTTGTGGCAGACAGGAGACTCGTCCTTCCACCACGACAACGCACCTGCGCGCGCGCACACACACACACACACACACAGCCATCTCTGTTAGACAGTTTTTGGCTAAAAATGGCATGGTTCCGCTTCCCCACGCACCTTACTCACCTGACCTGGCTCCGTGCCATTTTTTTCTTATTCTCACGCATGAGAAGGGGCCTGTTAGGACACTTTCTTGACATTGAATAAGTCAGGAAAAAAAAAACCGGGGTAGGAACTGTCAGCCATTTCTGAAGACGACTACAGAAAGTGTTTCGAACAGTGGAAGCACCGCTGGGACAAATGTATTAGTTAAAATTGAGAGTATTTTGAAGGGAATTTGCTATTTTTGTATACAATTTGAAAATATATAGCTTTTAAAAAATAATTCCTTCTTTGGGTGGATGTGAGGTGCCTCTTACGTGAGGAAGACATTTTTACCAGTTTTAATAACTTATTGTCTCTTATTGATGTGTTCACGATAGTTAGGAAGTGCTGTAGTCCGTAGCCGGCCATGAATCGGAGAGCATTTCCCACTCTGGCTGGCTAGGTGACGAAGCGACCATACGTCGCGCGTAGTGGGGTGGGGCTCAGCGCTGGACCGTAGCAACAAGCGTCAGCCTGAGAAATATACATGTCCGGAAGTACCGCTATCTCGGCGCCAAAGTCACCCATTTTGTTTATTTATATTTAATAATTAAAGTCATTTATGACAACATGAATACTGGGAGCGTCTGGATGTTTAAAACTATTTATCACAATTTTGCCTCGTTTAAATTCACACCCGTTCATTAACAAATGCATAACTTAGTAAGTACGAACTTGAGCGGAAATCCACGAACTGTGATGAAACTAGTATGAGGTACGGACTGCGCGCCAAAGTCTGCAGTCCGCGTTAAGAGCTCTTCCTGTCTTGTTCGATGGTAGCCATGCTCTCGGTTACGAGTAGTTTGTGACATGAGTGTCTCATTATTGATCTAATAGGAATAAAAGTGATATTACGGCATTCTGAGTGTTAATTTCGAGTAAATAGGTACCCCAAAGTTGATCGACAGCAGTTTCAGATAATTAGCTTCCACCGACAGAGACATCCAATGCGCCAATGAAGAATCTGCACGGGACGACATTTACGAGAGCTGCACCGCGCACAGGTAGGAGGAAATCCGACGACAAGACCCCCAACGCGGATCAAGGAAAGTCCGACTTACACTCGCAAATTCTGGGTGTAAATGCTGTCCAGTCATACTGTACGTCATATACAGGGTGTTACAAAAAGGTACGGCCAAACTTTCAGGAAACATTCCTCACACACAAAGAAAGAAAATATGTTATGTGGACATGTGTCCGGAAACGCTTACTTTCCATGTTAGAGTTCATTTTATTACTTCTCTTCAAATCACATTAATCATGGAATGGAAACGCACAGCAACAGAACGTACCAGCGTGACTTCAAACACTTTGTTACAGGAAATGTTCAAAATGTCCTCCGTTAGCGAGGATACATGCATCCACCCTCCGTTGGATGGAATCCCTGATGCGCTGATGCAGCCCTGGAGAATGGCGTATTGTATCACAGCCGTCCACGATACGAGCACGAAGAGTCTCTACATTTGGTACCGGGGTTGCGTAGACAAGAGCTTTCAAATGCCCCCATAAATGAAAGTCAAGAGGGTTGAGGTCAGGAGAGCGTGGAGGCCATGGATTTGGTCCGCCTCTACCAATCCATCGGTCACCAAATCTGTTGTGAGAAGCGTACGAACACTTCGACTGAAATGTGCAGGAGCTCCATCGTGCATGAACCACATGTTGTGTCGTACTTGTAAAGGCACATGTTCTAGCAGCATAGGTATGAAATCATGATAACGTGCTCCATTGAGCGTAGGTGGAAGAACATGGGGCCCAATCAAGATATCACCAACAATGCCTGCTCAAACGTTCATGGAAAATCTGTGTTGATGACGTGATTGCACAATTGCGTGCGGATTCTCGTCAGCCCACACATGTTGATTGTGAAAATTTACAATTTGATCACGTTGGAATGAAGCCTCATCCGTAAAGAGAACATTTGCACTGAAATGAGGATTGACACATTGTTGGATGAACCATTCGCAGAAGTGTACCCGTGGAGGCCAATCAGCTGCTGATAGTGCCTGTTCACGCTGTACATGGTACGGAAACAGCTGGTTCTCCCGTAGCACTCTCCATACAGTGACGTTGCCAACGTTACCTTGTACAGCAGCAACTTCTCTGACGCTGACATTAGAGCTATCGTCAACTGCACGAAGAATTGCCTCGTCCATTGCATGTGTCCTCGTCGTTCTAGGTCATCCCCAGTCGCGAGTCATAGGCTGGAATGTTCCGTGCTCCCTAAGACACCTATCAATTGCTTCGAACATCTTCCTGTCGGGACACCTTCGTTCTGGAAATCTGTCTAGACACAAACGTACCGCGCCACGGCTATTGCCCCGTGCTAATCCATACATCAAATGGGCATCTGCCAACTCCGCATTTGTAAACATTGCACTGACTCCAAAACCACGTTCGTGATGAACACTAACCTGTTGATGCTACGTACTGATGTGCTTGATGCTAGTACTGTAGAGCAATAAGTCGCATGTCAACACAAGCACCGAAGTCAACATTACCTTCCTTCAATTGGGCCAACTGGCAGTGAATCGAGGAAGTACAGTACATACTGACGAAACCAAAATGAGCTCCAACATGGAAATTAAGCGTTTCCGGACACATGTCCACATAACATCTTTTCTTTACTTGTGTGTGAGGAATGTTTCCTGGAAGTTTGGCCGTTCCTTTTTGTGACACCCTGTATACCACCCTCTACGGACTCGCGGCTAAGCTGAGTAATAACAATATCAGTTCAGAAGCGAGGGGATCTTGCATGCTGGTGGCTACTCTAAAGGACAGTAAAACTTTGAAGAATGTGTGTTTCGCATAAATTGTAAATAAACAGTTGCCACTATAGAAGTTCTATTCCTCGTAGAGTGGCTATAATGTGATAACGAGTTGAAACTCGCGGCTGCAGCGTAGAGCGGGCTGCAGAGTAGGCGATAGTAGAGAGCGGGGATCCGGCCGCAGACGTGTCGACCTTGAGAGGGTATGAATGGCGGCAGCGGCGGCGGCCGATCGCAGGTGCTGGCGGTCGAGCTGAGCCGAGGCTGCGCTGGGCAGGCGCGGGAGCGGCCCGGCCTGAATGCTCGCCTCTCTCGGTGCGCGGCTGCGCTAATGAATGATGCAGCGCGGTCCGCGCATTGTCCGCGACGCGCTCTCCGGCGGCGCGCCGGCTCATTACGGGGCACTCTGTGCCGGCGGCGCTCGATACACGCGCTGCGTAGCCACCGGCTGCGAGCCGCCGTGCCGCCTCCACCTGTACCGACACTCGCCCCACAGGTCGCCGGTGCAGTTTACCTCGCGTCAAATGCTCTGTGCCATCGGTAACTGCGTCTCTACCTACAATCTCAGGCAAAGAAGTTATTAACCTAGAGGAAAACTTCCGGTATAGACGCATTCTGTACTCGCGGAAAGCAAATAAAAGCAAAGCTCCGTATTCTGGTCCTGAAAGACAAGCCGGACCGACCTATTCTTGAGTACTGCTCGAGCGTTTGGGATCCCTATTGTAATGGTACTTCAATTACGTAACCATTACGGCAGCTCACCTGAACCTCTCGATACCAGCAATATTCTACTGTGTTTCTGTAAAGTAGTTAACATATTTCTGAGACAACATTCAGATTTGATTTCATTAATGTAGAGGTACTTTGATACATCAATGTGTTTATACTGCAATGATATTATTCGTATGTGTATTCTTTCTTTTATCACTATGATCTTTGACGTACTTGTAACTCTGATTTTTGGGCGCGTAAGCGATTATTAGAGAGTCGGACCTTGAAAGGTCAAGTCTTGTTCATGTTGCAAAGACGCATATTGTAGTCAGCTTATAAAATGTGAACTTTAACAGTGAGGAAGATATTTTCAAGCATGTTTTGTATTGTGAAGTGATGTTTTGTGTGTTACGTGATATTGCAGCAAAAGTAATAAAAAAGAAGTGTAACTTAAATTCGGAGTGCTGATTACTTTTTTACATCACCATTGTGCTAACTTGCAAAAGTTTAGTCTTCAAGAATGGTTTATGAAACACATGTATAAAACTTTAGAATATCGCATAATAAAACCTAGGCCTCTTTGCATCCGAGCTTGGAATCATCACCACCTAGATTTTCGACGATTGAGCCATGATTTTACAACTAGACCAGCGTGGGAAACACGAAAAGATGAGTGCCTAGTTTATTCATTATTACAAAAAATGACTTTAATAACTGTGCTCTAATGACACCTGCCACACAATAACTTTGTTGTTGCCCGAAAATGCAGTATTTAGCAGCGTGAGCAACACCACAATCATTATTAAATTGTGACCTTTGTTGTGGTAGGGTTGTTAGACTATCAGGTCGGATTGAGGGAGGAGATAGAAGCAATTCAGAGGCGGGCTGCTAGATTTGTTACTGGTAGGTTTGATCAGCACGCGAGTGTTACGGAAATGCTTCAGGAACTCGGGTGGGAGTCTCTAGAGTAAAGGAGGCGTTCTTTTCGTGAATCGCTACTGAGGAAATTTAGAGAACCAGCATTTGAGGGTAAATTATGAATAACTGCTGTACCCATATCATCTACAGCGCGCGTTCAGGGCCGAATGACACGGGATCACCATGGCAGATGGCGGTTCTGTCATTGGAGACCACGCATTACCCACGAAAAACACCAACTGCGTATTCCACTGTTGGCGTCACATATGATGGAAGATGACGTTCTCCAGACATTCGCCAAACACAGACCACAGGGTATAGCGTGATTGACCACTTCAGACCGATCGTTTCCAATCATCCACTGTTCAGTAGCGTCGCTCTTTACGCCACCTCAAGCGTCGCGTAGCACTGACCACAGAAATGTGTGGCGTCCGAAAGGCTGCTCGACCACTGTACCCCTTCTTTTCAGCTCTCTACACATAGCCACTGTGGTAGCTGGTCTGCTCATAGCGCTTCGAAATTCATGCGTCGTTTCTTACGCTAACTTTATGATTTTTTTTTTTTTAAAGCATCCTCCGCAATGCAGAACGGTGCTTGTCAATCAGTATATGAGGTATGCCTGGTCGTGGCTTAGCTTCCTTCGCGTTTCCACTTCACAATCACATCACAACACTTGGGCAGCTTTAGAAGGGTTCAAAATGGTTCAGATGGCTCTGAGCACTATGGGACTTAACATCTGAGGTCATCAGTCCCCTAGAACTTAGAACTACTTAAACCTAACTAACCTAAGGACATGACACACATCCATGCCCGATGCAGGATTCGAACCTGCGACAGTAGCGGTCGCGTGGTTCTAGACTGTAGCGCCTAGAACCGCTCGGCCACCCCGGCCGGCAGAAGGGTCTAAATGTCCCGATGTATTTGTTACTTAGGTGACATCCAATGACTAGTCCACATTATAAGTCGATGAGCTCTCCTGACCGACCTATTCTGCTCTGCCCGCCTCCTTTTATAATGGCGGGTCCGGCTCTCGCGACATCTAGTTGTCAATTCAGCATTACGTAGGGTGTATCCTAATACTTGTATGTATGAATGTATTTATTAAACCAGGGACCCATAAACGACGGAGAGGCTTCGTCCTGCCGTAGCCCTCTCTGGTTCACAAACCCACAACAGGCCACCCAGCCACACTGAACCCAGGGTTATCGTGCGATTCGGCCCCGAGTGGACTCCCCCGGGAACGTCTCATACCAGACAAGTGTAACCCCAAATGTTTGTGTGGTAGAATAGTTATGGTGTACGCATACGTGGAAACAGTGTTTGCACAGCAATCGCCGACCCATTGTAACTGAGGGGGGAAAAGGGGAACCAGCCCGCATTCGCCAAGGTAGATGGAAAACCGCCTTAAAAACCGACCACAGGCTGGCCGGCACACCGGACCTCGACACTAATCCGCCGGGCGGATTCGAGCCGGAGACCGGCACGCCTCCATACACGGGAAGCAGCGCGTTAGACCGCCTGGCTAGCCGGGCGAGCTGTCCTAATACTTTATGAGACAGTGTATCATACAAGGGTAGAATTAAAAGTAATGCCTGCACCTTCGTTAATTGGATTTGGATAGGAATATTTTAATAAATCAAACACAGAAATAATCCTTACAATGTGATCTGTAATTACCAATATTCACTTTTCCACATAGTCACCAGCTGATTGGATACATTTTTGCCAAGTTTTTTGAAGCCGTCACGGAAGAAGTCGACACTGTTTCCGCAAACACTGTCTCTCATTTCTCTCAACGTCTTCATCAGAAGTATAACGATGTCCCCGCAGATCGTCTTCCATCATAGGAAACAGATGGAAGTCAGACGGTGCTAAATCTGGACTGTATGGAGGATGCCGTACGGTGGTGAGAGTCAGTATCTAAAGTTCTGCTGTGGTGGCACGTGAAGTGTGTGGCTTGGCATTGTCACGAGTCAGAAAAACATTTCCCTTTTCCTTTCGGGCCCTTCTTAGCCGTCGTTTCAGAGTTCGCAGCGTTGTGATGTAACGCTCTGAGTTTATTGTTGTTCCACATCAAGGAAATCAACATGGACAACAGCATCTGCTTACCATCCGTGGCCATGATTTTTCCAGTTGAGGGCGGCGTCTTGAATTTCTTTTTCTGAGGCGAGTCTTTGTGTCGATATTCCAAGGACTGACGTTTCGTCTCCGGGTGGTAATGGCGTGCCCACATTTCATCTCCAGTCACAATTGAATGGAGAAAGGCGAGAGGAGTTCCTGACAAATTTCAGGTCTGTGCGCTTTCATTTCAGGAGACAGCACCCGAGGTACCCATCGTGCACAGATCTTCCGGTAGCCAAACAAAGCAATAATGTGACCCACACGTTCTTGTGAAAGGCCGATTGTGTTTGCAGTTTCTCTCTTAGTGATACGACGACCGTCCTGAATCAATCTGTCAACATGTTGCTTGTGAAAGTCTGTTCTTGCTGTGACAAGACGTCCAACTCTTTGCCACGCAGTTCAGATGTTCCCGCCTCAACATCTTTAAACTTACTCGCTCAACGACGCAAAGTACTCACATCAACACAATCACCATAAACTGCTTTCATTCTCTGATGAATCTCGTTTGGGGTGACACCTTCTGCTGTCAAGAATTCAATGACTGCACTTTGCTTAAATCGCATTGACCGACCGTCTGCGCAGGGCTCCATACTTTACACTGTAAGGACACAACCGCTCAATGCTAAGGCTTCCTGCCATTTGGAGCTGTAGAGAAGAGGCTACCGAACAAGCCAGTACCTGGCACATACCAATGCTGCCAACTGTTGAAGAGTTACGAAGGCGGAGACTTTACTTTTCAGTCAACCTTCGTAACGCAAAAATGTGAACTTTGTGCGTGGAATCCTCTCTGCCTTCTGGCAATAGGCCCAGATCTGAAACTAGCTCCAGTGAAATAAGCATTCCTTGAAAAAGTGTCGCCGCGCGGGATTAGCCGAGCGGTCGCAGGCGCTGCAGTCATGGACTGTGCGGCTGGTCCCGGCGGAGGTTCGAATCCTCACTCGGGCATGGGTGTGTGTTTGTCCTTAGGATAATTTAGGTTAAGTAGTGTGTAAGCTTAGGGACTGATGACCTTCGCAGTTACGTCCCATAAGATTTCACACACATCTAAACATTTTTTTTTTAAAGTGTCGGAACCACGCGACTGCTACGGTCGCAGATTCGAATCCTGCCTCGGGAATGGATGTGTGTGATGTCCTTAGGTTAGTTAGGTTTAAGTAGTTCTAAGTTCTAGGGGACTGCTGACCTCAGATGTTAAGTCCCATAATGCTTCGAGCCATTTGAACCATTTTTTGAAAAAGTGTAGTTGGTTGCAGTTTCCTATTCCATGATATTTCCGGTAACAGCCGTGTTGTTCTCAAACCGTCATGGATAAAATAATTTGTATTCATATTTTTAACAGTGTATGAAATCAAACGAAGAGACAACGAGGCCTTTGGATCTCGGCATCTTAATAAACTACGAGAAACAGCAGATTTGGAAACGTGAGCCCTGGGCGTCGGCTCCTACGCGCCGTCTGCGGTGAGACAGACAGTAATTGCACGGTGCCCGCGGTAGATAGCGGAAATGCCTTCGCATCGCGCTGGATTTAAATTGCCACGGCTCACTGAGTCACGCCCCCTGTACACAACTGCGCCACAGTTCAGTTCAAACACGGCAGTGACGACAGCCCCGCGGCTAAGCGAACAAAGACTACACCCGAGTTGCAAACGCTGGGCCGCGATGCGTGGGTACCGACTCAGCTACACTACGACATCTGTGAGGATTACAATTAGAACATAGCCACCAGTCAAAATTATGGTATAAAAAGTTTATTCGCATTTAGCCACTAATGGGTTCGGAGTTTTACACGCTTTCGTGCTGGGCTTTCGCTCTGTTGTCGTCAGGCGTTCGGTGCTCTAAGATTAGCAGATAATAGTTTAAAATTTAGTAAATATATATGTACGAAATTGAAGTTTTTGAATGCCGTTTTGAAAATATTTGTCTTTAGGGTAGCCTTGCACGGGAGTGAATCGTGCTCGATAAGCAGTTCAGTGTACAAGCTTGTAAAATGTGATGCTAAAGAGAATGCTGAAGATTAGGTGATTAGATCGAGTAAATAATGTGGAGCTACGGAGAGAGAGAGAGAGAGAGAGAGAGAGAGAGAGAGAGAGAGAGAGAGAGAGAGAGAGAGTGTGTGTGTGTGTGTGTGTGTGTGTGTGTTATTTAGGAGGGGGTTGGGGGGTAAAAATGTAGAGGAAGAGCAAGAAATGAATACAGCTAGCAGATATAGATGGCTGTAAGTTGCAGTAGCTATTCAGAGATGAAGTTTTGCACAGGATAGACCGGAATGAAGTGCTTCATCTAGTCTTCGAACTGCAAACAGTAGTAGCAGCAGCAGAAACAACAATAACATGTGGAAGATTTGTAAATTCAGGAAATCATATAGGAAATGGTCTTGCAAGTTGGTTAATACATAATTTGGCGAACATTCGCATCATATATACTGTTCAGCGACACGTTCGTTGAATATTGCTATTGCTTTTATACAATTTCTCACTATATACTGGTTATACGATTCACTAATAATCAGTTCAATGTCGCATCTTTCTGAATTTTAGGACACCACACACTATAATCAACATTCAAAGCTGCTAAGTTTCATATGGATAACGAAATAAATTAGGCCTACTTCCAACAAAAAATGCAAAGACATTAAGTTACAGGCGCTGTGTAACTTTACACCTGTACGTACTCTATCTGATACAGAATGAGATTTTCACTCTGCAGCGGAGTGTGCGCTGATATGCAACTTCCTGGCAGATTAAAACTGTGGGCCCGACCGAAACTCGAACTCGGGACCTTTGCCTTTCGCGGGCAAGTGCTCTACCGTCTGAACTACCCAAGCACGACTCACGCCCCGTCCTCACAGCTTTACTTCTGCCAGCACCTCGTCTCCTATCTTCCAAACTTTACAGAAGCTCTCCTGCGAGCCTTGCAGAACTAGCACTCCTGGAAGAAAGGATATTGCAGAGACATGGCTTAGCCACAGCCTGGGGGATGTTTCCAGAATGAGAAGGGCTTCTGTAAAGTTTAGAAGGTAGAAGACGAGCTACTGGCAGAAGTAAAGCTGTGAGGACGGGGCGTGAGTCGTGCTGGGGTAGCTCAGTCGGTAGAGCACTTGCCCGCGAAAGGCAAAGGTCCCGAGTTCGAGTCTCGGTCCGGCACACAATCTGCCAAGAAGTTTCACACTTTCACACTATTTGATGTTTTAAAATCGTAAAACTGTTTGCCTTTCATTTTTTAGAAGTTCATTTATGTACTCCTGTGCCTGATGATTTGAAATATCGAAATTAATGCAAAGGATCCAGGTTTTTCCGCAGCAGCTGATTGTTATATTATATTGTTTCCTGTAAAGACACAGTAAGTGGAAGCATTTTTTGAAGTGACGTAATGACTTGAAGGAAGATAAAGTAAAAGCACAATTTATCCGTAGGTCAGCTGTAATCTGAGCTACTGCTATGTTTCTCTCACTGCAGTTCTTAGACTTTGCCAAATATCATGTGGAATACGTCTTGTGAGACGAACGTTCCGGTGTGAGAAAATGAGTCCAGTTACGCAGCGAAGTTGCGGAACTCTGGACTGAATGATATGACTTATAATTCCTTGAATTTTCCAGTATCACTTCAGGTGGTTGATTGGAAACTACAGAGCACGTAACAAACTCTAGCATTGGACAAAATGGCTCAAATGGCTCTGAGCACTATGGGACTTAACATCTGAAGTCATCATTCCCCCTAGAACTACTTAAACCTAACTAACCTAAGGACATCACACACATCCATGGCCGAGGCAGGATTCGAACCTGCGACTGTAGCAGGCGCGCGGTTCCGAACTGAAGCGCCTAGAACCGCTCGGCCACCGCGGCCGGCCTAGCATTGGACAAACTGATCCACTGATGCGTCTCTAACAAACGTGTTCCAGTGGGACAGTACGCTGCAACAAAGAAACAAAATCACGTAGCGTGCAACTAAACTCGAGCGGGCAAATCGTAAATACATCGCTTCGGCAGCCTGTAATGATAAACATCGAAAAAGAAAAATTGTCTGTTTCGTGTGAGTGGTACACAGCCGACGACGTGAGGGATAACTGCGCTTTAAGCTAGCGGTGTGGTTGACGGCTACTGCGCCCGCCGGAAAAACAGGCGGTGCCAGGGCCATTAGAGCTTCCCGGGAAAAGTGTCGTGCAAAACATGGCACACGCAACCCGGAGGGCGGCCCGTTAACTCTCCATTAACCAGCTCGCCACGCCATCTTGCGACATGCCGCCAATTACGATCCACGCTTTATTACATTAACCACCGGCCAGGGCTGGGTGTCGGGATACCCTTAGCTCTGTTTGCACAACGTCAGCCACAAGCGTACAAAACGAAGTGGCCCGTTCTGTGGATACTGTGAAGGCCGAGTAACCCGACTGCGTTTTTGGCCAATTGTGTTGTACTTCGGAGGAATCACACTGTCAAAAGTATGATCATGTGGGGTACATGGGTATTAAGTGAAATTTGTGACCAGATTGAGGACTTTTTGGTAGGAGGTTGCAGTATGTTATCTTGGACGGAGAGTCATCGTCAGATGTAGAAGTAACTTGGGATGTGCACCAAGGAAGTGTGTTGAGACCCTTGCTGTTCTCGTTATTAATGACCGTGCAGAGAATATTGATAGTAACCTCAGACTTTTTGCAGATGATGCAGAAATCTATAATGAAATACTGTCTGAAAAATCTGCATAAATATTCAGTCACGCCTTGATAAAATTTCAAAGGGATGCAAAGATTGGTAACTTGCTTTAAATGTTCAGAAATGTAAAACTGACCACTTCACAGAATGACGGAATCGGTCAACTCATAAAAATACCTGGGTGTAACACATTGTACGGATATGAAACGGAATTACCACATTGGCTCAGTTGTGGATAAAGCAGGGGTAGAAAAATGGTTCAAATGGCTCTGAGCACTTTGGGACTCAACTTCTGAGGTCATCAGTCCCCTAGAACTCAGAACTACTTAAACCTAACTAACCTAAGGATATCACACACATCCATGCCCGAGGCAGGATTCGAACCTGCGACCGTAGCGGTCGCGCGGTTCCAGGCTGTAGCGCCTAGAACGGCTCGACCACACTGGCCGGCGCAGGGGGTAGACTTCGATTTATTGGTAGAATAATGGGGAAGTGGTATCAATCTACAAAGGAGATAGCTTACAAATCACTCATGCGACCGGTTCTACAACATTGCTCATGTGTGTGAGACCCACAGCAAATTGGACCAACAGGGGATTTTTAACGCATACAGAGAAGGACAGCGTAGCCTAGGGCAGGGCTTCCCAACGTGTGGTCCGCGGACCCCTTAGGTGTCCGCCGGCTCTTTCTAGGGGGTCCGCGGCCACCTTTCACCAAATCGTGTAAAATAATGAGTAAAATTATTGAATAAAAATGTGAAAATCAAATTCAGAACTATTTTTTTCGTGTGAAAAACATGTGTTCTTTTACTTCAGATCGTATCCCCAAGCAGTCTTTGTGGTTCCTAAGTGAGAACGTATACACAGTTTAGTGCCGGAGAATGCGGCTTCTCTGATTGACTGTTTCGTAACAATACGAGGGTCATTTGTGCCCCGGCTCACGAGCTTTGTCGACCAATGACAGCGCTTGCTGGCACGTATGCGGCCCCAGGCATCATTATATATAAAACTTGCTTTGTCAGTGCACTACCTATTTCATAAGTCGATTTTTGACCAGTTTATTACTTCTAACATGGATCGGTGGCTGAAATCAGGATCATTGAACAAGGGTGCAGTTTCTCCGTCGCCTTCACAACAAGAGAAGTTTCCAGTTGAAATGAATGAAAAGGAAGGACGACCAAAGGAAGACTTTACATACATTTGAACATTTTTCTTCGAATTTCACGAAAAACCACACACATACACACACACACACGACTGTTACGAAATATGCATGCTTCTTATACAACAATAGCCAAATAGTGGAAGTGAACAGACCATAAGCGGCAGCTTTTCAACAGCGAACAATTTGGACGTGACGTTGATTGCTCTTGGAGAAAGACAGCTCCATCGTGTGAAATTTCAATTACCAAGTAATTTTAATAAGGCTATAGTGTGTTGAACAAATGGAGTAAATCCACTAGTAAGTGTCTGGATAAAGTGGGAATTCAAATTGGATCGTTAATTTCAAGTTGTTTTCATTCATCTTTAAACAAAAGACTATTGATACTTCCCGGGGAAGGGGAGGGGAGGGGGGGAAGGTCGTTGGCAACATGGCACTTGCATTAAGAAGCTTTCAGTTCCCATGGGTTTCGCTCTGAAATTTAAAGTTACTGTGCTCTTGACTGAGTAGAGGTCCGCCATGGATTTTCGACTGAAGAAGGGGACCGCCAGCTGGAAAGGTTGGGAAGCCATGGCCTAGGGGAAAGTGTTACAGAGATACTGAGGAAACTTAAATAGGAGAAGCCAGCCGCTGTGGACGAGCGGTTCTACAACTGAGGTTCACACGCCTTAAATGTGATTTGGAAATTCCCTGAAGTTCCTGTGTTTGTCAGTTGACGTGGTCCCTAACGAGCACAAAGTCTGGTATAGTGCAGAGATTCTTGGACGATTTTAAACGCTGAACAGTGGCTAATGATCAGCTCATGCGCGATGTCTTCAATTCTGAAATGGCGATCTTAGCGAATAATTTGCCCAGCTGTCTCGACGTCCCTGTCCGTTTTTGTAGTGAATTGCTTACTCAAACGCTCTTCGTCCACTTTTGAAGCGTTAACCAAGTTGTACATTTTTCGTACACTTAAGCAATTGTCGCTAAACAACAGCTGCATTCTGCGAATAATCTCCGCGGCTTTAGTCCCTTCAGAGGACAGAAAACGAAACGCTCCCATCATTTCGCCGTTGGTGCATAAGGACAACAGGTCACTTAGAATACTCTGAATTCGCTCCTGAACCAGCACAGGTAAGTACAAGAAGCGAAAGTGAGGTCAAGGCATGTCATTGTTGAGTCAGTGCTGACAATCTATAACCAAGAAAAAAATTGCCTTTAGTTACTCAATTGCTCTCGTATACACGGTGACTCACCTAAAAACTTGAACCGCAAATGTTGCAGAAACGGGACCTGCTTTTAATGGCTGCTGTTCACAGAATGGATTGGAAGTTAGGGGCTCGTATTGTTGGCCAATAAACAGGCGGTAATAATAGTTATTGTATTTTTTGTACAAACATTCTTGACATTAACAAACTAAACTTGGGGTGAGTTAGATATTGGCTGTAGGATTCTAGTGCGAGTTATTTACGAGATAACGTATTTTGAAAAGTTTCCACACAACCTGCACAGTTTTGATGTTCTTATGTTTGCTTACAGTGTGCTGGTGTGTGACAGTCCAAGCAGTAGGTCATCAGTAGACGATGAGATTTACCAATGCAGAAAAAGCCGACATGCTCATGGTGTGTGTGGAGAGTGTAAGAAGAATGCAGTTCGTTCTTGTACGGCGTATGCGGCAGGACATCCCAATAGATGTCAACCACCTCTGCAATCATTTATCAACTTCTTCACCCAGTTACGCGATAGCGATACCGTAACATCTAGACAACGTAACAGAAGGGAACAAGTGACGACAGATGAGGGGGAAATTAATGTTCTTGCTGTTGTTGCAGTTGATCCGGAAGTTAGCTCCCGCGCGATAGCACGAGGAAATGGCACGAGTCAGCTAAGTGTCCTATGCTTCTCCGTCGCGACACGGGTTCCATCCCTATTACATCTCTCTCCATCAAGAGCTTCAGGGGAACGATTAGGAGAATCGTGTTGTACATGGGCATTAAGACGGGATACTCCAGACGTATTTTGCACCTTGTTTAGTGATGAAGCCACGGGTACCAGTCACGGCCAGGTTACCCGTCGAAACACGCACTGTTGGCTTCGTTAAGGGGAACGTCAGTGTCCATGGAGAGTAAACGTGTGGTGTGGGACAGTGAACCATAAGCTCATAGACGGAACACTGAACGCGCACAATTATCATAGCCTCCTAACAGACCATCTTCCACGGATGCTAGAAGTCGTTCCCCTGCAGACTAGGAGGAACTTGTGGTCTCAACATGATGGCTATCCAGCCCACAGTGAATGAAGTGCTACAGTACGTCTTCACGAATTGTTTCCAAATGGTTGGACTGGACGCAGAGAACCTGAGATGGTCAACCGTCTCGTTAGTGGTCAGAATCTGCATAATTAGGGTATGCACTTGGGTTGTTCTTTGGTGTGTGCTACTACAGGTATCGCCCAAGTGTCGGTGTGGGGACTTCTCAAAATACGGAAATTCGTAAACGACTCGCACTAGAACCCTGCAACAAACACCACTGACATACCTAATTGCCATACTCTTAGTTTGTTAATGTCAACAGGAATTGTTCCATTTAAAAAGTGTACGTTTGCACAAAAATAAATTTTTAATTATTATTACAATCTCTTTATTGGCTAACAATAAGAGCGCCTGACTACTAATCCATTCAGTGAAAGCCGAACATCGACAGCACTTCTCATTTCAGCAATATTTGCGATGTAAGTTTCAGCTGATACACCCTATATATGGGAGATACATACAGAGTATACCACATCTCAAGTACTTGAAATATTTATACCGGACGTAGCCGGCCGCTGTGACCGATCGGTTCTAGGCGCTTCAGTCCGGAAACGCGCTGCTGCTACGGTCGCAGGTTGTAATCCTGCCTCGGGCACAAGGCCACGGGTTTCCAGTCGTCTAGCGTCCAACCGATATGGTCACGAGTCCAGGAGAGCGCTGCAGGCGATGTCGTGCTGTTAGCAAAGGCACTCGCGTGGGCCGTCTGTTGCCACAGCCCATTAACGCCGAATTTCACCGCACTGTCCTAACGGGTACGTTCGTCGTACGTCCCACATTGATTTCTGCGGTTATTTCACACAGTGCTGCTGGTCTGTCGGCACTGACAACTCTATGCTAACGCCACTGCTCTTCGTTGTTAAGTGCAGACCGTCGGCAGCTGCGTTGTCCGTGATGACAGGTAATGCCTGAAATTTGTTATTCTCGGTACACTCTTCACACTGCGGATCTCGGAATACTGAAATCCCTAAAGATTTCCGAAATGGAATGTAACGTGCCTCTACCTTCAACTACCATAACGCATTCAAAGTTTGTTAATTACTGTGGTGCGGCCATAATCACGTCGTAAGCCTTTTCACATTAATCACCTGTGTACAAATGGCAGCTCCGCCAATGCAGTACCCTTTAATACCTTGCGTACACGATACTGTAGCCTTCTCTGTATGTGCCCCAATGTATATCAAATTGTTCGTCTCGACTTCTCCTACACCAGTCAGTTACCGCTTACATCCTGTTTATTGTAAGAAAAAAAAACGAATCATGGCAAACTAATGATGCCGAAACCATGTTAAAAAAGAAGTTTTGTTATCCTGGGTTTGAGCAGCAGGCAGGTTAAACTCATGATAGGTCTAATGAGTCGCCACAGGAAGTTAAGGAAAAATTTGCACACGATGGGTATAGAGAAAGAAGGTCGTAAGTCCGACTACGTGAAACGGGGGATGAAGCTGCAGCATTTTTTAACTTTGCAGTGCAAAGCAGTGGAAGCCAAAAGATACGAAGTATACAAATGGTTCAAATGGCTCCGAGCACTATGGGACTCAACTTCTAAGGTCATTAGTCCCCTAGACCAGCCCAGTATTCACCTAGTAAGATGTGGAAAACCGCCTAAAAACCATATCCAGGCTGGCTGGCACACCGGCCGTCTTCGTTAATGCTCCAGGCGGTTCAATCCGGGGCGGCGCGCCTACCCGAGTCCAGGAAGCAGCGCGTTAGCGCGCTCGGCTACTCTGGCGGGTCTCAATGGATGATACCATTGACGGTAGATTTTGACGGAAAAGCAAAATCGCAGCGGTCTCCCCAGATATTAAGTAGATGTTTTACTACATTCCGCATTGAAAAAGTTAGCTAGCTAGTTGAAGCTACGGTAGCAGGTAAGAATATAAGTCTTTGGAATTTATCAGGTGCAGTTCAGTTGCTACGTTACCACCATGTTGTGTGCATTCTTACTGAACAATGTTTACTGGAAAACGCCGAGGCCGTGCGAAGGCAGCTGGCGACAAAGCTGCAGGATAAATCTTAGCCTGTTTTATTACTTTTCTTTCAGCCGTCCTTAAGAAGCTTTTTTCTTCCTGTTTTCACTCCATTAGACGCTGTACGGTCAGCCGCAGCCGGCCTGCACGGCCGTCCTTGGCGCTTACGGCAAGCAACGCTGACCTCAGTTGGAATGCGAGAGAGTTGCGCCGAGTAAAAGCATGCTGGCCGCACTGTCACTTGTCGGCACGTGAGGCAATAACAGCCGCTGCCACGCTCTTTTGTAAAGGCACTGCGTTTAGTTTCGTGGGGCGAAATAAACACGCTGCATATTATACACTCTACAGCAACGAGCTCCACTACAATCAATGCACTGATCTGAAGCCTAAGCGCCTCTGTCCCTAAGCCGTCAGTACCATTGTGACTATTTAATGATGATCTCGCACCGACAGCTTACAAGACGGCCATAAAATGATTTATTAGGTGTTTCAGGTTTATTATAACTTTTGGTTCGGTGCGCTAATTTCCACCACAGTCAGTGATACTTTTGAGGTGGAGCACGGTAGCAGTCCCTTACTCTCTCAGGGTCTTAAATGATTATTGCACTCACTGGTCCGCAATAATAATTGTGGTGTGCATACTGTAAGACCTTCGGTACACACACCATCAGATTATTTGAGTTGTCGCTCTAACGAAGTAGGCGAGTGTCAGCAATATGTCTCGTGGTCTTATCGTGGCGTGTTTATCTACTGCCATTAGGTCAGACGATAGAAATGCCACTTGCACACTTAGAGTAGCAGATTGACGGTGACCAACTTTAAACAGAACTTTATTAATTTTCACACACATTTATTAAAATAATAACAAGCATAAAAATTACTTAACTCGGTTCTGGATGCTATTTACAATTGACAATCTGAAGTTCCTTTGGTATTGGTACGTTAATCTTATTCTCACATATATCTCTGATAATTGACAAAAGTGTCTATACATTTATCTTCATGGCTATGTACAGGAATATGGTAATCTTATTAGGCGCAGACTGAAACTTGACTATAGACTGGTACAGACAAATGTAGAACTCGTACAGACTAATGCAGACTGGTACAGACTAATGCAGACTGGTACAGACTGATGCAGACTGGTACAGACTGGTACAGACTGATGCAGACTGGTACAGACTGATGCAGACTGGTACAGACTGATGCAGACTGGTACAGACTGATGCAGACAAATGCAGACTGACTAATCGGAGGTCTGTACACTCGTTATAATACCTTGTGCGTTCATGTATCACTGCGCGAGTGTGATCCGCGAGGAGAAAAGGTTCTACGTTAGGAGCAATCTCATTGGCTGCGTTACATATTAATACGCGGATCGGCGGAAGCAGAATTTGGTCCGTCTCTATGGCAGCGCCATCTCGTAGTGCGGAGACGGACGAGCGCTGCGCCTGCGTTGTTGTGCTTAGCGGGACGCGCTCTAGTGGGAAAGTTGTGTACGCGCTGACTACGCGGAACTATGTACACAATAATAATAATAATAATAATAATAATAATAATAATAATATCGTTGGCTTTCAGGGAGTTGTAAGATTTTCCATTATACATGATACCTTTTCGTTTTTCTATTTCAAACCACATCGGCAACTTGCGTATTAGCTTAAAAATTTTGTCAAGCAGTTTCTGATTTCGTCTCACTAGATCAAACAGACCTTTCCACAATACAAAGTTGATGGTGAAGTTCGGGAATCAAACCCTGTACCTCCGCCTTCACGTACAGAAAAAATAATCCGAAAAACATGGAGATAATGCATCGTCAAGCGACTTACACGAGCGGAATATGCCATGAAACATACGGAGAGGGGTAGGGATGACGAAGTTTATCACAAGTCACTCCGAGCTATGCAGATGTGGATGCATGGCGAGCTCGCAGCGAACGGAAGCGCGTCCGCATCGTCCGGCGACTCCCAGGTGACACGCGTCTCCCACTGCCGGCCAGGAAGGGCACTGCATCGCCACGCAAGCTGCGTGCAAATGCGTGAGCTGCACACACAACGCCCCCTCACACTTCCGTCAACGTGGTACGACGCACACCGCCACGTCCTTAGCACGGGGTCACATCTGGACACACTACGCAATTTCATCTCTAGCTTTCTGCGCAGATCGTACTTCCGCACGGGTAACATTGATCTGATCGCACAGTGGTAAATCCTGTGGGGTGGAAAAATTTTGAAATTAAAGAAGTACGCTCAGGATGCCTTACGGAAAAGATCAATTACTTTCATCCGTATCAGTCTCGGGAGACGCTGCATAATTTTTAATATAACTATTTATTTTACCTGATGCTCTGACGTCGGGCCAGGGTTTTGCACATACATTTTTACATCGTAGTTCCTGATTTCACTGGCAACAGAAAATAACTTATTTTTTCTCGTATTTGGAAACCCTTTTTTGTCGTCGAAAGAGCAAACGAAAAATATTTGGCTTGGAAGATTGTTCTCACGGTATCTGGACTTCACAACGTGTAGCCAATAATGTCGTTATTAGTCGTATCGTTCACTAAGCTGCTTCGTTTTATTTCCCTAAAAACTTTTAAAAAACTTTTTATATTTTTGCTCTAGACCTGGAGTCACAAACTATTTGCGTGATTATGTGGAAGGATAACGTACAAAATGAGAGTTATTAAATAAAATAGACGAAGAAAGAAGTTCGTGGCAAATTTATAAGAAGGGTAACTTTCCCGTTTTTGGTTGTAACAGTTGGGTAGAACTGTTTAAACTCTTAACGCTCTCTCCATTTTGAACGCTACTGAAATTTTGGCTCTATAGCCATTTGAAAGTCATCCATTATTGTAACATGGTAATTCTTCACACATTGCTTGCTATAGCGCACCCCAATATCATAATATGAGACATCCGATCATAAAGTGAATTTCATGTCAAATCAACTTTTGATCCCATTTCAACGCCAGTCCCACACTTAATACAACTCCTGGCAGATACATTTCATCGCCGACACAGTAGAAAACACTGCAATCATGTCCAACAGGAAATTAAAGAACAGTCGGAAGGCGAAAGTGTTATGTCGGCAATTACGAGGACGACATTGGTTCTTTTAAGTACTGTCTACTTATGATGCGTGAGACTCCACGTCTAATGTCTATACACATGATGGATAACGGTTTATGTATTAGAATTGCACGCACTGTTATTTGCTTTTCTCCTTTTGGTAAAAGAGAGACTAAGATGGTCTGATTCAGGACCGAAATTGATTGTCTTTAATAAAAGATGAGATAGTACAGCCATGTTTTGTACAAAGCAATTCTTAACAGTCTTGATGGACAAGGTTTGGAAACTAATGACTTCCCCAAGCGACGTATTATGACTAAGGACATGAACACCATACAGCTCAGTCCCCGTGGATCCAAATTGCAGATATGCACTTGAGGACAAACACATGACAAGTGTTCCACATGGCCACCACTCATGTGAAGGCAGGCCTAAGCATGTCTCCTCATCGATGCCTGTACACTTTCGAAACTCCCAGGTGCGTTCTGAATGCACTGACAACCAGCCAAAGTGCGTGCACAGAGTCCATCTACCCTGTCAACAGAGCTGAAATACATAAAAGCTCTTAAATATCCCCACACAAAACAATCCAACGGGTTGATATAATGGGGAGTGGGCGGCCACAGCATTGGCGAGCCACGACCGATACACTTGTTGTCGAAGATTCGTGTTACGTATTCCCAAACAGCCACTCGAAAGTGCGCCAGAAAGCCATCATGCACGTACCACATACGCATTCTTGCACCGTCAGGAACACCGAAGCTGCAGCGTAAACGTAGTCTTCGAGATTAACAGTTCTGTAACAATGGCACGACTGCACTTGTGCATATGTCGTATCAAAGAAGCCATTGGTTTCCAAACCTTCGTATCAAGAGTTTTGGCTAATTTCGTTGTCCTCTACTCGCCCGTTTTGTTTGTACTTCTAACTGATAAACACCTTTTATATTGTGGGCGTAGTGCCCCATAGTTCGTAAAACGAAACTCCTCCCGAACAGGCCATGAAAGCCCAACGGTACCGACCGGCCGCCGTGTCATCCTCAGACCAGAGACGCCACTGGATGCGGATGTGGAGGGGCATGTGGTCAGCACACCGCTCTCCCGGCCGTACGTCAGTTTCCGGGACCGGAGCCGCTACTTATCAATCAAGTAGCTCCTCAGTTTGCCTCACAAGGGCTGAGTGCATCCCGCTTGCCAACAGCTCTCGGCAGACCGGATGGTCACCCATCCAAGTGCTGGCCCAGCTCTACAGCGCTTAACTTCGGTGATCTGACGGGAACCGGTGTTACCATTGCGGCAAGACCGTTGGCCCCAGAGCTCATAAGTATCTGAATTAAAGTCATTTCAACATCTCTTCATGATTCTGAAATAGGACTAATTTTTATCATTGTTTTAAATATTATTGCTCGATTCAAATGGTTCAAATGGCTCTGAGCACTATGGGACTTAACTTCTATGGTCATCAGTCCCCTAGAACTTAGAACTACTTAAACCTAACTAACCTAAGGACATCACACAACACCCAGCCATCACGAGGCAGAGAAAATCCCTGACCCCGCCGGGAATCGAACCCGGGAACCCGGGCGTGGGAAGCGAGAACGCTACCGCACGACCACGAGATGCGGGCTATTGCTCGATTCAACAAATATGAATGTTGATCACACGTACAGTTCTGTAGCGATGTGAAAAGGAACGCAGATGGCTAGCAGCACACAGAACTAATTTGCATGTACACATTAGCAATCATAAAAATACTACTGCGTTCAGCTGAAGATGAGGATGTACGCCAGCGATAATCGTTGCGGGTGACGTAAAAAATCGTGTGCCAAAAACAGATGTTTTGATTTAGGCAGAAGTTAACGATAAAACGAATCGTGCTATTTCTCTGATACGCAAGTAAATTGGCGCAATCTCGCAGACGCCTAGAACCGGAGCGAGGGGATTCCTCACCGAGGAACAAAGTCGGGGTGGGGGGAGGGGCAGGTAGGGAGTAGGGGGAGAGGCGTGAAGCCGGCGCTACAGAGGCGTGACGTCACCCACGCCTCGCCGCCCCCGCCCGGCTGCTGCATTATTCAACAGCGGGGCCAGAGGCAGCGCCAACATTCCGCAGATTAGCCGTGGCAGCACGCTCCGCCTCCGATCGCACCCACTGAGCTGCCGGAGCGCCAGGTTCCTCGACATCTCACTCAGTGGACAGTCTCCTGCCGACGTTAATTTCACTCCGATAGAAGTTAGAATACGAGGTGAAAGTCCAATCAGTGCACCGATTTCCAAATGAAAACGTGTGTTAGAGATACCAGAAACGACACGTCCTGTCCACACTGAAGCACATTTTCCTGCCATGGCCAATCGATCGTACACGGCGCGAAAACCAGTGGGGCGGGTTTCATCGAAAATTAACGATACATGGTGACAGAGATGCCAGTGATCTCGGTACAAGTGTATAGAATAGAGCTGTGAGCAGAAATTGTTTATCTTAGTACAAAATCAAGAAGGCTGTAGAGCCTGCCTCGGTAGCTGCGAGATCAGAGCTAACCGACGGGGCCAGGGTTCGATTACCGACTGGGTCGGAGATTTTCTCCGCTCGGGGACTGCGTATAGTGCCGTCCTCACACTCGTATCATCATTACTGGCACAAAAGGCTCCCCAAACACACTGTCGTACCGACTTTCCACTATTGTGGTGGATGTATGTGCACGAATTGAAAAAAAAAGGACTATAATGAGCAGGCACGGAAAGGTATATAGTGAAATCGTAGAGAGGAGGACGGGTGAAGTTGGAAGGCTGTGTGCTAGCGGTTCTAAATAAATGCACAGTTTTGCAGTTCACGAAATGGGATAAGAGGGTTAAGGAGTCACAACTACGGCCAAACACAAATATTTGTGCACTGCATAACGATTTTTAAAAATGGGAGTTAACGATTACATAGACTTAGTTGTAAGTTAAGCAAATGGCAAGCTTCTATCGACTGATAGGATACTAGGAAACTGCAGTTTCTTTACAAGAGAAATTCTTTAGCAAACACTTAAAGGAACTGCAGCAGATAACAGGAGGCATCGAGCGTATAAAAAGAAAGAAAAATGTTAACCGGCTGGTACTCTAGGAAAGCCAATGCACAGAATCAGCTTGGTAAAGTCTAACAACGAGCTTTCAGCGAAGAAATCGACCCCCCACGCATCTACCCCGTAGAGATTTGAGAAGTAACAGCTTGAACACAGGCACACAAGTAGTCATCATTCCCCCAACAAGAGAGTGAAACTGGGAGAAACCTTAGGAAACGTTACAAAGCAAAAATACTCCTGCCATACATTTAAAAAACGACTCGACTAGTTCAGTTGTAGAATAGGCTACGGTAGGAAAATCGGAAGAATGTCAGCATCGATACCGATTAAAATGGGTTAAACAGATTGCTGGGATTGTAGTGGTATTTCGGAACATTTACTTCGGGGTTATGAATTACCTGAAGAAAACGACCTATTTACGATAATCAAATTCAGAAACTACTGTTCTTGTAAAGCACAGGTGGTTCTTTATTCACATGGAGCAATGAGTGCTCTCGACAGAGGACATCAATTTGATTCAATATTATTTTGCAGACTTCCAGAAGCCTTTTGCCACCATTCTTCATAGGCGACTACTAATCAAACTGTGTGCCCATTTATCGTCGCAGTTGTAAGACTGTATTCGTGATCTTCCATCAGAAAGGTTGCATTTCGTAGTAATTCACGAAAAATCTCAAGTGAAACAGAAGTGATGTCTGACGTTCTCCGAGGAAACGTTATCGACCCTGTGCTGAAAAATCTTTATAAACGATTTGGGAGACAATCTGAGCAGCCCTCTTAGATTGTTCGCAGATCACGTTGTCGTTTGACGGCTTAGTAAAATCTTCAGAGGATGAAAACAGACGCAACAGATAAGGACAGGTCTGCGCGACCTTGCTGCTATGATGACAGACGCCTCACCCAACGACTCACCGTGCTTTTGTTCACTGCCAGGTTTTCGTAGACATTCTGCAACCGCCTGTGAATATCTGCGATGCTCTGGTTTCCACCCAAAAGTAAATTAATGACAGCTCTCTGCTTGGCAAGCAGCTGCGTCACAGACGCCATTTTGAAGGCTACGTATAGCACCGCCACCTGTCGGATCTTTAAGAAACTATAGGTGCTGAAGCGGAAATAGTCCACAATTCCCACAGCAAATCCCGCATTTTTTGCAACCGAAATCGAGCGAGGAAAAAACGTGTTGAATTATTTATTGAGCGACCCCCGTTAGACATGCAGTGATAGGAAGATTATAATAATCTATCAGGAGACGAACAGCGCCAGACGAGTCTCTTATGGTTGTAACGAACAGGGAAAGTGACGTGTTTAATAGTACGGAAATAATGTTGACTGGAAGCTGGCGGAGTGCGACAGGTTTTATAGGGAACGGTGAGAAGTGGAGTGGGAAGTGGAGAGAGAGAGAGAGAGAGAGAGAGAGAGAGAACACGGCTCAAGGCCAGCCGTAAAGCGCTCGCCGCGGAGCGTTTTGCGAGCCGCTGGTGAAGGCGCGTCCAGTTGCCCCGCAACGGGACCGAGAGCCGGCATACCTGGCCAGCGCGGCAGAGAGCGCAGCTCTGCGGTTACGCACGTGGGCCGCTGGCAGCGCTGGGCACTGCGCCTCCAGCAGCTCTGCGCCCGTCTCGTAGTTCTCCAGTACTTCGCCACCCTCTACAGCAGGAAATGACGGTGTTGTATCTCACATTTATGTTAGCTCTCACTGCACCTTCAATGCAGCACGAGTCTATCTGCATATTATCCCAAACCTGAGTTGCAGTAGCGAACAACACCGCAATTATACGAGGGACGTTCAATAAGTAATGAAATACAACCTCTGACAAAGTTCTGTGAATAGTCCTGTAACACTGACGTAGATGAACTATGAACTACAGTTACTTTACTGTCCTTCGAAACAGTCACCTTCCATAACTATACACCGCTGAGCTCTGCAATACACGTCCTGGAAACTTTGCACGAAGTCTTCCTTTGGGATGGTGGTCAAAAACCGCATCACGTTTCATTGGATGTCAAGAACACCGTCAAATCTCTTTCCTTTCAATGCGGTGCGGATTTGAGTCGAAGGAATGGGAAGAAGTCTGGAGGATTGACATCTGGCCAGTGTGGTGGATGTCCAAGTTGCATCCCCCCCCCCCCCCCCCTGTTTTGCCAGGAACTGTTTGACGATATTGGCTGTGTGTGGGTGAGCGTTGTCGTGTACAAAACAACCAGGAACCTTGTTGTGCGTGCTGGGGCGTGCCCTGCGTAGATGTTGCATAAAACGGGTCAAAATTTCGGCGTGTCGTGTAGCGTTCAACGTCGTTCCTTCAGGTAGAAATTCCTTATGTATAATGCTTTCACTACCGGGAACGGTGACGAGCATCGTTTTGATGCGTGATTTTTCGGATCTGACGTTTTTCCGACGAGCTGATGACTGAGAACGCCATTCCATGCCTTGCCGTTTCGTTTCAGGGTCGCACCGAAGACACCAGGTTTCATTCTCAGTGACAATACGGTTCAAGAAATTCGCTGTCGCATCCACCGTTTCGACTAAATCCTGTGAATCCGCTAAACGTGCCTGCTTCTGATCGCCAGTTAAGTGATGCGGCACAAGACAACACGTTTTCCTCTTCCCTGACTCCTGGGTACGAGTTTGCCGCACGGATTCACGGTTCATCTGCAGTTCCTCCGCCACCATGGGCACAGTTAACCGACGGTCGTTCGCGATTAACGTCCTCACTTTCTCAATGTTTTCGTCACTGACGGCGGTCGCAGATCGATCGTCCGCTACGGGGATTCTCAGAAACACTTTCGCAGCCTCCTCGAAAACTGGCGAACCACTCGTACACACACTTCATGAGCAGTGCTTGAACCCCATAAACACGTACGAGCCTTGCATGCGTTTCTTTCGGCGTCTTGCCAAGCTTAAAACAAGACTTTAAATTGATCCTTCGCTCGTTCATTGTCCTTTTCTCAGTTCAGAACCTACGCACTAAACAAGCACTTCGTCCAACAGGTCTAACACGGAACACACACGATGCTCAATTGAACTACGGTGGGGGCAGGTTGTCAACACCGGCCGCTACGCAGGTGCACCGTTCTGAGTCGCTAGCATTGCTCGATCGACTGTTCTGACTTTATTCATCGAACTTTATTGTTCCCCGCCAATTTCGCTTGAAAAAATGCGGAAGTTGTTGTGGGATATTGTGGAATGTTTCCGCTTCAGGCTCTACAATTTCGTTAAGTTACAATAATGATGGAATCTGAAGAAATGAATTAAACTTTGTGCCACGACCGGGACTTGAATCCGGGTCTCTTTGCTTCCTAGGGAGGAATCCTAACTACTGCACCGCCGCATCACTACGGCTAACATTGCTGCACGCCCTCTCCAACACACACTTCAATTCATATCTTCTGCTTATTTTCGCCTTCTTAGATCGTTACTGTTGCCGAGCCTCTCCGGCATTGGACTAGCACCCCAGCTTTGGATGTAATGGGGAGACCAGATCTTATAAGATCATTCAGTTCCGGTAGGTGGCGGCCCTATAGGTAGTGTTCAAAATTTTGTCTGTAACAGAGGTGCGTTACAAGCAGAGACCTGTCACAGCGCATCGCAGATATTCAAAGGCGCTTGGAGAATGTCGACGAAGACATGGGAGTGAACACAACCACGGTGAGTTGTGAGGAGGCGCATATGTCATCGTGCCAACAAGGTCGCGCGAACCTGTTCGATCTCCTGCGTGGCGACCGATCGCACACACCTGTGACTCCTGCAATGTTGGAACGTGCGGACATTCTTATTCGAGGTCATCGACTGATCACAATCAGACTCCGCGCTGCTCAACTGAACATATCCGTTTGTAGTGCTTACACACTCCTCCGCCAGTTGGAGTACTCGAAACTGTGTGCCCGTTTGGATCCTCGCCCGCTATCTCTGCGGAATTACTTGCACGTTACGAGGCTGGTCGTGAAGATTTTTTTGTCGATCATCATCACCGGCAATGAAATACGTGGTCATCACTTCGAACCGGAAACGAAGTGGCCATCCGTGGAATGGCACCACACCATCTCTTCTCCCGAGAAAAAGCTCAGCCGGAACAGTCATGGCGACGGTCTTTTGGGATTCTGTAGCGGTTATTCTGTTTGTTGTCTTCCCTGATGGTGCAAAGATAAACTTTGAAGTGTATTTTGAGCCCTCAGGAAATTGAAGAAACGACTTCAGCGTGTTCATCGCCGCAAAAATGCAAACTAATTTCTACTTCTCCATGACAACGTAAAACCTCAGATGACTCTGCGCATCCGAGAGCAGTTCACAAAACCTCATTGGACTGTTCTTCCTCGTCCACCCTACAGCTCCGATCTCGCATCTTTCGACTTACATCTGTCTGGCCCAATGAATGACGCACTCCACGGAGGCAGTACATGAATGATGGGGACAAGACTGATGTAGCAAGACGTTCGCTCCGACGTCTAGCAGTAGAGTAGTACCATGCGGGCATAGAGGCCCTTCCAGTAATGTGGTCTAAGGCCGTAGTATTGAATGGAGATTATGCTGAACAATAGGGTTTTGAGGCTAAAAGAGTGGGGAATAATATGGTGTATTGGATCTTGAATAAAACCAACCTGCTTTCAGAAAAAAAAGTGTTGCGTTACTTACTGATCGCCCCCTCGTAACAATCGAGAACTTTACACGGAGTAATTGAGAAGGAAGTGAGACAGGGTTTCACTCTAGCCCTCAGTTCAATCTGTGTATGGACCAAGCAGTAATGTCAACCGAAAAGAAATTTGGAAAAGGAATAAAAGTACAGCCAGAAGAAATACAAACTTTGAGGTTTGGTGATGACGTACTGCTTGTCAGAAACGACAAAGGAATTTAAAGAGCAGTTGAACTGAATGGATAGGTCTTTAAAACAACTTATAAGGCGAAAGTCAAGAAAAGCAGTCAGTGTAATGGGGAGCAGTCGAATTTCATCAGCCGGCACGGGGGGAAACAAATTAGGAAATGAGACACCGAAAGTACACGTGAGCTTCGATATTTGGGTAGCAAAATAACCAACGATGGCATAAGGAGAGAGGATTAAAACTGGAGACCGACAACTGGAACAAAAGCAATTCTGAGGAAGAGAAATTTGATAATACCGATTATACTGCAAATTTCAATCTTGCAAAGTCGTTTCCGAAGGTGTTCCTTGTATTATGATGTGTCGAAGAGAGACACCTCTATCTTAGTTGCTATTTATCAATTTCTAAAGGCGCTCTGCCACCTCAATTAAAGCTTCTCCGTGCCATACAGCTTTGCTTCGCTGCTGGCACTTGCGAATAACTTGACGAACTGTAGATTCCGACACACCTTGTCAATGGCCTTGCCTCGGCCAATTCGAGTATGATGAATGTATCTCTTCTCCCCTCCACCCTCTCCATGTGCTGTGTGGAATAGCCGTTGAATAAAGCCATCTTTCGTCAGCATTCTGGGAGGAATACTGAAAGTGTTAACATGACTGGTCTCCTTCACTCAGCCTTACTGGTAGGTTTGGGTTGAGAAGACGTAACGTCGGAATGCGATTATTCCGCAGGGAGAATTACTCAGTACAAGATTACCTTCTATTTTCTTTACAAATTCTGGCTGCTGGCGAATATATTTTTGTAAAATATTCAGCGTTGTCTTCCGATTCATAGTAAATTTTTCTGTCAGAATTGTTCCCGTGAGACGCCAGACCAGAACAAATAGCTAGTAGCGCTATTACTAAGTAACAAATCTTGTCACATACCGTTTTGTTCATTGTCATTTGTTTGGGTTGTGCGGATTTAGATTTTTTCTTTTATTGTGTAAGACTTTCACGAGGAAAGTTGTTTTATAAACATTTTTGTCAGACTGTTAAAAAGTGAGTATCTCATGCAAAATATTTACCTGTATTTAAAACAGTGTCTAATTGTAGTACGAGGTCAAAAATTTCATACTGATACTTTTACCTAAAGCAAAAAGGCATCATATACTTTTACCTAAAGCAAAAAGGCACCATATTAATATTACTACAATTTATCCCTTTACTTTAACGTACATAATACTGGAACCAAACGCAACTTCCCAATTTACTATTTTATTTAGTTCTTATTCATGCAGATCATAAAACCGAAGCATTATAAAATTTGTTAATAATGCATTCGTATTTAACATTTACCACAGGTGCCTCATCTTAGCTATATATTTAATTACATTCTGGGATCCATTAGATTATTTCCTCGAGGAAAGATCTACTCGGGTATATAGCTAGACCACCACCTTACCAAATGGAAGCGAAATCTGGACGATAATCAGCACACACAGAAAGAGACTAGAAGCTTTCGAAGTATGGTGTTACAGGAGAATGCTGAAGATTTGCTGGCCAGAACAAAGAAGTAATGCAGACCTTCTGAATCGCTAGGACTTCGCTTAGTCATTCTCCGCGGTATCCTGTCCATCATTAGCGCTGGTAAAGGAAGATATCTAAGAGAGCCGCTGGGACGTTTTTGAAAGTAGGAGGTCCGAAGGCAGGTCGTGAACCGCTGTTAGATGCTTATCCAGTAAGAGCGCTGCTCGCCAAATGCCAGGGGCCCGGTTCGAGCCCCGGTCCGGCACAGTTTTAATCTGTCAGGAATTTTCACAACAGCCCGATAAATTCCTTCTAGGTGCTGTCAGAAAATCACGAAAATCTGGATGTGGCTGATCAGCTTGCTTTCTCTGCAGTTGAAAAAAAAATTATGATTTTTGGAAAACAGAAGCACAGGTCGTGAACCAGAGAGAGTGGTTCCAGGAGTATAGTGCAAAGGTAAATTAAGACCGCATAACCCAAATGTTACGAGGTGACTTCGAAAAGTAGGTTACGCCTGTCGCCCCACACTAAAACCAATGCGGAACAAGAGTGGTGGATTGTCAGAAGAGCGTACATGTTTCGGCTTCTTTGCGGAGACACTGAGTCAAATTGTGCGAACAGACTGGCGCCGCTAGTGGGGACGTACTCCTAAGTACGTAGAACAGAACGATTCTTGGGGGCAAAACGTCTGGCAGAGAGATTCGCTGAGAATTTATGGCGGTATATCATCCAGATTCAACGTCACGTCCAGCCGCAGTGAAATGGCGCAGACATTTTGACCAAGGCCGCTTGGATGTGGTATTGATGACACTAATCGGCAAGGAAGCCCATCGACATCGATAATACACGACACTCTCTAAGTATTCGAAGAAATGATTCGCAAAAATTCCATTTCATTTTCCCCCTTCTGACGACGAGGACGTTCACAACGCGGTTCTCGAATGGCACCGTGACCGAGGAGAGGTTTTCTACCGTCGAGACACTGAATGTTTGATATAAAGTTCAGACCGCTGTTTACAGAGACTTTATGACTACGCTGAGCAGCAGTGTCATATATGTGTGTCACTTTGTAGTGCAGCATTCAATAAAAAAAAAATGTCTCTTGGCACTAAGGGACTTAACTTCTGAGGTCATCAGTCCCCTAGAACTTACAACTGCTTAAACCTAACTAACCTAAGGACATCACACACAGCCATGTCCAAGGCAGGATTCGAACCTGCGACCGTAGCGGTCACGCGGTTCCAGACTGTAGCGCCTAGAACCGCACGGCCACTTCGGCCGACATTCAATAAAAGTTGGTTACTTTTAAAGTTTACTGTTGTCTTAGGAGACGGATAGTTTTTGCTCCGTCCTTTAAAGCTTCGAACGTGAGCAAAGGTTTCGTAAACGCAGCTGGAAAATTTTAAAACGAATAAGAAGGAAACGCGAAAGAAGTTGTTTGTCGTACATTCTTTCGGCTGCTGACAACAGAAGTCAATTTTCTTACATTCGCTTCGCTGATGTTGCGACACCTGCAACGAACCGGGAGGAAATACGGTATTTTGAGTTCCATGGAGACGTGTGTGTCAAGGTGACTGATAATTTGACCAAATTTTCACTCTTTGGTTATTCTAGCGAGAGAGGGAAAAATAGTTTCACATTAGGATGTTGATTTCGACAGTTCAAGGTTCACGAGCGAGGATTTGGACAGTGGAGTATTGTAATCGACGGATTACAACTGCCTTCGGGTGTAAATATACTACTGGTTCTTTGAGACAGGTAAATGTTAAGATTTTGATATTGATGCAGTAGACGCCTGTCATTAGGACCACTTCATATTGACGTCTACGAGTGTTCCACATCGCAATCATACGAGTATTTAACGGTGGTGATGCAGTTTTAGAGTATTTTTAAGAATACTCGACGTATAGTGTGTAATGGGATGTGATCTCAGGTACTTTCGGCGTGATTTATTAATGCTGCGTGTTCAAGCGATTTGTTTCAGTTATTCCACATAAACGGAGTGTAAAATACAAGGAGCACCAAATGTTGCTTCGCAGTGCACGTAACAAAAAAAAAAATGTCAAGTGGTCCTGATACACCATTATATACTTAAATCCACAATCTTCTTGAGTTCGCGCGTCGATCAGATCATCTTGGCAACGACAGTTCATTTCTGAATGAAGTATACGTTTCGAAACATGCCCCCTTTTCTTAATGCTCCTTTTGCGCTGACAAGTTTCACACATAGACAGATAAATTTTTATCATCTCCACTGTTATGTTTGCATATTTCCTTGAAGTTTCAACCTTCAATCTGTCTCGACCTCCGTGACCAACGGCCTGATGAGCTGCCTCAATAATGTCGAACATTTCTTCGACACTTAAGTGGTACTTCACAGGCTCTTTTCTTGTCACTAACTTCCTGGCCCCACAAATATTAATAACCTTGAATCGCTTTAATCTTCTGTACTGCTTCTGTATCTTTTTCTCAGCTGATTGTGCTTCTTCAATTTCGTTCACTAATTTATCGTAAGATATACAACAGGCTCTAGATACCGGCTCGCAGGTTGAGGCCATATTTCTCGACTTTCGAAAGGAGGTCGACTCAGTTCCGCACTGTCGCTTGCTCCAAAAAGAGCGCACTTACGGCCTATCCGATGACATATGCGGTTGGATAGATATTTTTCTAACAGACAGAGAACAGCATGTCGTCCTGAACGGGGCGACTTCAACAGAAACAAGCGCAACTTCAGGTGTGCCCCAGGGCAGCGTAATAGGTCCGCTGCTTTTCACGATTTACATAAACGATCATGGTTTTGACAGCGGCATTAGACTGTTTCCTGATGATGTTTTAGTCTACAGGAAAGTAGTATCACATGAAGTTGTGAACAAATCAATGAGGATTTGCAGAAAATAAATGCGTGGTGTAATGACTGGCAGTTATTTCTCAATATTAGTGAGTGTAACCTACTGCGTACAACAAGGCTAAAATCCCCATTAATGTACGAGTACAAAATAAACGCCCAGTCTTTGGAAGCGATAATATCCGTCAAGTATCTGGTTCAAATGGCTCTGAGCACTATGCGACTTAACTTCTGAGGTCATCAGTCGACTAGAACTTAGAACTAATTAAACCTAACTAACCTAAGGACATCACACACATCCATGCCCGAGGCAGGATTCGAACCTGCGACCGTAGCGGTCGCTCGGTTCCAGACTGTAGCGCCTAGAACCGCACGGCCAATTCGGCTGGCCAAGTATCTGGGTGTGACTATTCGAAATGACCTCAAATGGAATGATCAGATTACACAAGTAATGGGCAAGGCGAACTCTAGATTGCGGTTTATTGGTAGAATCCTGAAGCGATGGGGAATGATCAGATTACACAAGTAATGGGCAAGGCGAACTCTAGATTGCGGTTTATTGGTAGAATCCTGAAGCGATGCAGTCATTCAACAAAGGAAATTGCTTACAATATCTTAGTTCGTCCAGTCTTAGAGTACTGTTCGTCTGTATGGGACGCTTACCAGTTGGGTCTGATTCAAGAGATTGAAAAGGTCCAAAGAAGAGCAGCAAGATTCGTGACTGGTACATTTAGCCATCGCGAGAGCGTTACAAATCTCATAGAAAGTTTGAAGTGGGACTTGCAGATAGACAGCGCGCTAAACAGAAGGGGCTGCTCACTAAAGTCCGAAATCCGATCTTCGCCGAGGATGTAGAGCATATACTATTACCACAAACTTTCAAATCACGCACTGATTATCATTCAAAGATAAGGGAAATTAGAGCTCGTACTGAGGCGTTGAGACAGTGGTTTTTCCCTAGCGCGATCCGCGAGTGAAACGATCGGGGGAAATAAGACTTTGGCACGAATCGTGCCCTCCGGCACACACCGCTTGGTGGCTAGCGGAGTATATATGTAGATGCAGAACACAAAAAAAGAATGACTTTAAGGCGACAAAGAAGCATTATCAACGCCTCACTGAGTTTGACCAAGGTCACGTATAGGGCTACGAGAAGCTGGATGTCCCTTCTTCGATGCTGCAGAAAGACTTGGCAGGAATGTAGCCACTATACAGGATTGCTAGCAGCGCTGGTCGCGAGAATGTGCGCTCGCAAGAAGAGGGGGCTACCGACGACCACGTCGCACTATCGAGAGGGAAGACCAAAATGTTCGGCGTATGGCTTCGGCGCTACGTACTGCATCTACGGCAGCAGTTGGCACTACAGTGACACAACGAACTGCTACGAATCGGTTATTTCAAGGACACTTCCGAGCCAGACGCACTGTGGCGTGCATTTCACTGACGCCAAACTGCCGCCATTTTCGACTCATGATGAAAGCTGGTTCTGCCTCGATGCGAGTGATGGCCGTGTGTTTGTTAGGAGGAGGCCAGTCGAGTGTCTGCGACTAAACTGTATGCGTGCTAGGCACACTAGACCTACACCTGGAGTTGTGGTCCGGGGCGCGATTTCGTTTCAGAGCAGGAGCACTCTCGTGGTTACCCCACGCACCCTGACTGCAAAATTGTACGGCAGTCTGGTGATTCGATCTGTTGTGCTGCCATTCATGAACAGCATTCCGAGGGTTGTTTTCCAAAAGGATAACGCTCGTCCACCTACCGCTGTTGTAACCTAACATGCTCCACAGAGTGCCGACATGTTGTCTTGGCTTGCTCGATCACCAGATCTGTCTCCTATGGAGCACATATGGATCATCATCGGACGACAACTCCAGCGCTATCGACGAACAGCGTCAACCGCCCCTGTGTCTAACAACTAAGTGCAACAGGGATGGAACTCCGTCCCACAAACTGACATCCGGCACCTGTAAAACACGAAGCACGCACGTTTCCACGCTTGCATTCAACATTCTGGCGTTTACACCGGTTACTAATGAACGAGCATTTCACGTTTGCAATGGCTTATCTTGCGCTTACATTAACATTGCAATGTTAATCACATTAATACGTCACCTAGACAAATGTATTACGGAAATTTCATTACTTTACAATAATGATTTTTTGGTGTAGCGATTTTTTTTTTGCATCAGTGTATTTCGCTGACCGATTCAGTCGTCTCCTTCACGTGCTGCGAGTTTTGCTGTTACGTATACTTGCTGCCTGAATTCAACCAGGCTGTTGACTATTTGATGTCGGTGAAATATTGTGCATAGAAGGGGAGTAACAAAATGGCAGACTATTAACGTTTAACTGGACAAAAAGAAAAAAATGCATCGTAGATTTCGAAATTTTGCAGTATGGATAAGAAAGTCATTTTCTCGTTTTTGAGACGAGGAACTTCGTCGGGATCATCTATCATGAACTAACCGTGATGCAGGCAATAAAACGACAGTTATAAAGATGCATCTAGGGTGACTTTCAGCTCCAGAGTATGTGTACTGTGCTAATCGCTCAAAATAATAAACATTTCTACGGAGATGTACTAACGCAACGATAAAGAACTTTTTCAAGCGGTAAGCAAGCTTAATTGTTGAAGGATTCTACATCATTTTGTGCTATTTTCCTGCTGTATAGCACTTTCACAAACGACCTTTTTTTCCTATTGTACTAGAGTCCTACAGTTGAATGCTTTAAGGTCGATTAGACAACATCCGATGACGTTAGAGTGAAGCCAACCAAAGACAGTTGCTCCCCATCTTCGCTGGGGCCTCCGCTATCACGAGCTGAGCTCGCCGATCCCGCAGTGCGAGCTTCCACGAGATACGCTCCCTGACAGGCGTAACTTTAATTTCCACAGCGTAGGTCTCGTCATTGGCAATCTGTAAGCGATCCGCTGAGGTGACCATGTCGTCGCTTGCATCACCGCCGTACATGGAGGCGGCTGGGTGACTTCACTCCGGAACCGCGCGTAGTACAAACACAATGCGCTCTTACATACTAAGCGTGTTTTATGTAACAACCGAGTCACATTACTCGTCTCGGTCACTGCCAATCTTCGCCTTTACTCTGTGTCGTTATTTCGACATACAAGTGGGAGACTAGCAGACTGGAGTAAAGAATTTTATTGGCATATAGCACCAGTCTTACAAAGGGTTAGACATTTTAGTCTCCTGATTTCAGTGCTTGTCGGAACACGAATAATTGTGCAAGAAAGGCCACAAACCTCATATTTCGCACACAAATTTGCTTTTTTCCTTGTGCGAAATACAAAAATAGCAACGCAACAAACAAAAAAAATCTATTAAGTTAGATTGTAAATCAATGTCGTTTTGTGGCGCGCTTTATTTTTCAGTAAACTATGATACTGCGTCGGAATTTATTGACCTTGATGTTACGTAAAACACACTTTGTACGTAAGGGTGCGTACGTTTTAGATTCGCTTTTACCAAATTTTCTGTTCGTGCGGCATTTGTGTCATATCTGAAAATGTAAAATTCCGGAAATAAATTGCAGGATGTAAAGTATATGAGCCACACATTCATCCTTTTTTATCTTCACTTTTTCTGTTATCTTCACTTCCAATGTTTTTCATTTTAAATTGTTTGAGACAATAATCCTTCAACAAATGTGCAAATTTGTGTGAATTTCTATGGGACCAAACTGCTGAGGTTATTGGACCCTTGACTTACACACTACGTAAATTAACTTAATCTAACTTATGCTAAGAACAACACACACACCCATGCCCGAGGGAGGACTCGAACCTCCGGCGGCAGGGGCCGCGCAATCCGTGACATTGCGCCTCTAATCGCGCGGCCAGTAATCTTTGATGAAATAATTGTTTTCTAATGTGAATTTGTGATTGTAGCTAGATTTGAATTCCCATGTGTCTTTCTGGTCTACGTCTATTACACCGTGTTCTGTCGTCCACAGGAAACTTGGCAGAAATTCAAATAACTGGTAACAGTAGGTGTAGGTTGTGATGATCTAATCGTCGATGTTTCTGCATGAAAGATTATGGGACTGGTTTCCACTTTATTGTAAAAAGCAAATTCTTTTTATTTCCTTGATCAAATCTGTTTCGGCATATGTGTGCCATAATTAATGAGATCTTTATCTTGCTGCAGATCGTGACTGCAGCTTTGTTACGTTTTGCAGAACTTTCATTAGTGGACTGATGGCCGCATCCAAAGATTTTCGTTTCAATCTTCAGTTGGACCTAAGTTTTTTTTCTGCTACTCCACCTCTTTTTTCAACTTTGACAACTAATTATATACGGGAGAAATGCTAAGTTTCACCGTGGTCTGGAGTTAATGTTAAACAGGCTGGTTGAAGTCAGTTCAATGGTCAGAGGAAGACAAGAACGTACCATCACTAGACCATGTCTAGTGAAGCACTCCAATGTCCAAACCAATCTTTCAGTTGAGGACAACCCTACCCCTTTACTCACAAAACGCAACAACACAGTAATTAAGGTATGGAGTAAATAATTAACTAATGACCAGGGCGAAAGTTAGCTGTAACTGTTTTGAGCATGAAAACTTACAACAAAATTGTGTTTCACAAACAGGCATAATTCAGTGCTGGAAGATGTGAACGAACTTCCGGAGCGTTTGACGTTGATGGGACAGTTTAGTCGGTCATGGCTTGTAGTACAAGGATGGCCACAACATGGCTTTCACGTTAACCTAATGCGGCTCTTGCACACTTGGCAATGCTGTTCACGCTTGCTTAACCTTCCTATCGCCTTCAATTTGTTTTAGGAGACAGAAACGGAAAGTCAATGTGGCTTTTCTGTCATGTTCAAGAACGGTGATATGTTCTAATAGGAACCATCGCGACGTTTTCTTGAAGTAATTTAGGAAAAGCGTGACAAACGTAAATCCCAATTCGGTTTTACAAAGAGTACTGAACGGAAATGGCTCCTTACTTAGCTTGCATTTATCACGAATCTCTAGCCCAGTGCATCGTCCCAAGCGACTGGAAAAAAGCGCAGGTGACTCCTGTGTGTAAGAAGCGTAAGAGAACGGACTCTCAAAGTTACAGAACAACATCCTTAACGTTAGTTTGTTGTAGAATTTTTGAACACAGTCTGAGTTCGACCGGAAATTCTAAGAGGCCGAAAAGCTGATGTCCACGTATCAGAACGGTTTTACAATGCATCGATCATGGAAAATTTAGCCTGCCCTTTTCTCACGTGGTCTACTGTGAACTGTGGATGAATGGAAACAGGCAAATACCATATTTCTAGATTTTCGAAAAGCCTTTGTCAATGTACCCCACTGCAGATTGTTAACGAAGGTACAAGCATAGGGAATAGGTTGCCAGATATGTGACTCCAAGAGTTCGTAATAGCACCCAGTATGTTGTCGTCGGCGGCGAGTCTTCGCCAGAGAGAAGGATATGGTCAGGAGTGCCTCTGTGAAGTGGGATAGGACCGCCCTTATTTTCTGTGTCCATAAATGACCTGGCGAAGAGGATGGTTAGCACCCTGCCGTTGTTTGCTGATGATGCTGACGTCTACTGGCAGTCGTCGAAGTTGAGTGACTGTGGAGGATACAAGATGACGTGACAAAATTTCTAGTTGGTGAAATGAATGGCAGCTGGTACTAAATGTACAAAAATGTAGTTTAATGCGGGGAGTAGGAAAAAGCAAGCCCGTAATTTTGCGATACAGCATTAGCTGTGTCCTGCTCGACAGTGTTACGTCGTTTGAATAACTGGGCGCAACGTTGCAAAGCGATACGAAATGGAACGGGGATATGAGGACTGTGGTAGGGAAGGCGCACGCTTAATTTGGAGAATTGTAGGAAAGTTTTGTTCATCTGTACAAGAGACTGCATATAGGACGCTATTAAGACCTATTCTTCATTACTACTCGAATGTTTGGGATGCGCAATATGTCGAATTAAAGGGAGACGTCGAAGCAATTCAAATGCAGGCTGCTAGACTTGTTACCGGTTGGTTCGAAGAACGCAGAAGTGTTACAGAGGTGATTTGGAAACTCAAATGGGAATCCCTGGAGGAAAGGCGACGTTATTTTCGAGGAACACTGTTGAGAAAATTTAGAGAACCAGCATCTGAAGCTGACTGCAGAACGATCCTACTGCCGCCAACATACATTCGCGTAAGGAGCAAGAAGATATGAAAAATTAGTCTCATATTCCGGCATAATGATAGCTGTTTTTCCCTCGCTCTGCCTGCGAGTGGGACAGCAAAGGAAACTACACTACTGGCCATTAAAATTGCTACACCAAGAAGAAATGCAGATGATAAACGGGTATTCATTGGACAAATATATTATACTAGAACTGACATGTCATTACATTTTCACACAATTTGGGTGCATAGATCCTGAGAAATCAGTACCCAGAACAACCACCTCTGGCAGTAATAACGGCCTCGATACGCCTGTGCATTTAGTCAAACAGAGCTTGGATGGCATGTATAGGTACAGCTGCACATGCAGCTTCAACACGATACCACAGTTCATCAAGAGTAGTGACTGGCGTATTGTGACGAGCCAGTTGCTCGGCCACCAATGACCAGACGTTTTCAATTGGTGAGAGATATGGAGAATGTGCTGGCCAGGGCAGCAGTCGAACATTTTCTGTATCCAGAAAGGCACGTACAGGACCTGCAACATGCGGTCGTGCATTATCCTGCTCAAATGTAGGTTTTCGCAGGGATCGAATGAAGGGTAGAGCCACGGGTCGTAACAGATCTGAAATGCAACGTCCACTGTTCAAAGTGCCGTCAATGCGAACAAGAGGTGACCGAGACTTGTAACCAATGGCACCCCATACTATCACGCCGGGTGACACACCAGTATGGCGATGACGAATAGACGCTTCCAATGTGCGTTCACTGCGATGTCGCCAAACACGGATGCGATCATCATGATGATGTAAACAGAACCTGGATTTATCCGAAAAAATCACTTTTTGCCATTGGTGCACCCAGGTTCGTCGTTGAGTACAGCATCGCAGGCGCTCCTGTCTGTGATGCAGCGTCAAGGGTAACCGCAGCCACAGTCTCCGAGCTGATAGTCCGTGCTGCTGCAAACGTCGTCGGACTGTTCGTGCAGATGGTTGTTGTTTTGCAAACGTCCCCATCTGTTGACTCAGGGATCGAGACGCGGCTGCTCGATCCGTTACAGCCATGCGGATAAGATGCACGGCGTTCCGCATTACCCTCCTGAACCCACCAATTCCATATCCTGGTAACAGTCATTGGATCTCGACCAACGCGAGCAGCAATGTCGCGAGACAAACCACAATCGCGATAGGCTACAATCCGACCTTCATCAAAGTCGGAAACGTGATGGTACGCATTTCTCCTCCTTACACGAGGCATCACAACAATGTTTCACCAGGCTACGCCAGTCAACTGCTGTATGTGTATGAGAAATCGGTTGGAAACTTTCCTCATGTCAGCTCGTTGTAGGTGTCGCCACCGGCGCCAACCTTGTGTGAATGCTCTGAAAAGCTAATCATTTGCATTACACAGCATATTCTTCCTGTCGGTTAAATTTCGCGTCTGTGGCCCGTGATCTTCGTGGTGTAGCAATTTTAATGGCCAGTAGTGTACTAGTAGAGGTACAGATTACCCTCCGCCACGCACCGTACAGTGGCTTGCGGACTGTGTATGTAGATGTAGGGTGGTCGAATCAGGCTCTGATCCTCCGTCCTGCCGAATGCAGACGGGACCGGCGGCTGCTGCCGCAGGCTTACACGGTGGTCTGGGGAGCGGGACAGAGCGGAACCGCTAGCCGCGTGACGGATGGACTCATTCATCCGGGCCACAGCCGACCCCAGCCAATTGGCGCCTCGCGCCGCTTCAATTTGTAGCCTCGGCGCCGGTGCTAGTGTCTGGGCAGGCGTGGCGTGGCTTTCCCCACCGCTACACGCTAGCCAGTACCGCCTCCCGCGGAGAAATACACGCCGCGAACCGCCGCCAATCCTATTCTCCGGAAGGCTAGCCAAGTAGCAAACTTTCAGTCGTCAACCTGAAAGCACCGCTCTTGGCAACCGCACTGTTTTGCGAGACAGCGCGTGAAAGTGGCAGCGAAACGCTAATACGGCGAGGCAGTAGACTCGCATCGTTTTGAGGTGCAATCACCAAAAAGGTGTGAGCGAAGTTGAATGTTCATGGATATACTGCAACTGCCTATTCCTACTCCTGACGACTCTACGTCGCGAAAGCACAATTGTGCGACGTTTCACGCTCCACACGCTTTTGAATCACACTTTGCCTCGTTGCTGTTGTGGCCTTCAGTCTGAGGAGTGGTTAGATACAGTGCTTTTTTTCTAAAAAAGAAGTTCGAGAGTACTCCGACATTGGATATAATTCAACGAAAATTACTTATAACTGAAGCATGGGATACCACCCATCTGCTTTTAGCCATGACGTCATCAACATCATCATGGTAGCGGGACCGTAGAGACATCTACCGGTGGCTCGGCGTTCGAGTGTACGCATATCCGTTTAGCACTACCATGGCCCACTATTAGCGGGCGAGGGCTCTACATGCTTGTCGAACTGGCTGCCGGCAATCCAGTTGTCGAGAACGCTTGCTGCAGCTTCGTAATGCTTGAAACAGTCAATGACATCGCTTTTCCCACCAAAAACTGCACTGGTATCGTTCGTATTGCAATTACCAACACGGAAAAATGTAATAAAAACTTTAGGTCCGTGAAATAAATCTTTGGCACTCTTCCAGTTCCTCAACATCGTAAAAAAATTACTTCGTCGACGAAAAAGTTTAGGGGTACGCATCCCCCAGCGTTCCCCCAGAAAAACAGCACTGGTTAGATGTATCTCGAGTTGCGCTCTACCAAAACTACAGTTTGGTGCTCTCGGTACAGCATACACATGACGTAGTAAATGTAGGGTTACCGGTAGTATTGTTAGCACTGATAGAGGAAAAAAAATTAATGGATGTTTGCGAGAGAAACTGGGAGGCAACGACAATTTCTTGTTTTTTATTTGTTTGTTTTTCTAATAATTAGAACCAAAAATCCTTATAAATACGGTTTATTTTTAGCGACAGGAGGATAACCACATAGAACAACAATGTTTCACAGGGTACATGGCCCTTTATATATCCTCACTTAGCTTCTAGATGATTCGCTACTTTCAGTTTTTTGTGTGAATCTACTAAGACACTGATGGCATACGCAAACAAAGCGATCAAAATGAGGTGATGCCTGGTAGGTATGCAACGCATCTAACCTGCAAGTAACATAGGTGCCGGCCGTTGTGACCGAGCGGTTCTAGGCGCTTCAGTCCGGAACCGTGCGACTGCTACGGTCGCAGGTTCGAATCCTGCCTCGGGCATGGCTGTGTGTGATGTCCTTAGGTTAGTTAGGTTTAAGTAGTTCTAAGTTCTAGGGGACTGATGACCTCAGATGTTAAGTCCCATAGTGCTCAGAGCCATTTGAACCATAACATACGTACGATCGTAACGGACGAAAGCTACTAGGTAAACTACCTTAGCCTACTCTTACTTCTGATAGTATACAGTAGCCTACAATAGTTTTACAACTCTTGATGTAGCTCTCTGTCTTAGTTTACCCTGTGCAAGCCTCTTTCTTCTCTTCGCGATTAGTGCAATCCACATTGTTCTGAAGCTGCATTCTGTAGTCTAGTCTTGGTCTCCGAATTCTTCCTCCCATTACCAAATTAACTATTCCTCCAAGCCTCAGTCCTGTCAACCTGTGCTTTCTTTTAGTCGAATTGTATCAAAGCTCTTTCACCTCAATTTCACTTAGTTACTCGATCTACCCATCCGTTCTTCAGCATTCTCCCGTCACACCAGATTTCAAAAACTTCTGTTCTCCTGTCTGTACCGTTCATCGGCTGTTACCGTTTCATATTCTCTTCTTTTATGCAGATGACCCGGATCAACTGTCCGCACTGTTATATTAGCGATGAAGTTTTTGATAAGGGTCAACAACACTACTTCAAACGGCGAGACCTTGCTATACCAACTCTTGACAGAACCGACCACTGTCCTGTAGCATTCTGACTGGACCCAGATGACCTAAAAAAAAATCTTATCACTGAACTGCAGGCAGACAACGCAATATTCCCTATTTCACTTCCAGCTGGCTCTTTGCGAAGTCCTCGATAATGTCAGAAAAAACAGTCAAGGGGTAATAGTTCAGGTAGACCACCAACATCTAACACTCCAGTTTGCCCAGAGACATTAGAGTTTATTCATACTGCAGTAAACATCGCCAAAGCTATTTCTTCGACCCAATTAATACTAACAACATTAATCACTCTGGTGGCCGTTCTACTTGTCAGAGAGAATTCAAACTCTCATCATTTACATGTTGTGTACGTGTTAGAAAGTACATTGACGCCCGACTGTGTCTTCTGGGTGCCCCATTTCTTTGTCAGATAATGTATTTGAGACTTCCCTTGTCAATTGAAGGCGCTGGCAAATTAAAAATTTTAAGAACGAATTGGAATAATTACTATTTCACAACTACTCTTACTCCAGTTACTGGTTTCTGAGCAGATAGAAGGTAAAAAATACACTTATGTAAATGGCCAGGATATAGCTATGTATTCACAGACAAAATTTATCTTGAAACTTCCTGGCAGATTAAAACTGTGTGCCGGGCCGTGACTCGAAGTCAGAACCGTTGCCTTTCGCGGGCAAGTGCTCTACCAACTGAGTTACCCAAGCACGACTCACGCCCCGTCCTCACAGCTTTAGTTCTGCCAGTACCTCGTCTCCTACCTTCCAAACTTTACAGAAGCTCTCCTGCGAAACTTGCCAAACTAGCACTACTGAACGAAAGGATATCGCGGAGAGATGGCTTAGCCACAGCCTGGGGGATGTTTCCAGAATGAGATTTTCACTCTGCAGCGGAGTGTGCGCTGTTATGAAACTTCCTGGCAGATTAAAACTGTGTGCCGGGCCGAGACTCGAACTCGGGACCTTTGCCTTTCAGTTGGTAGAGCACTTGCCCGCGAAAGGCAAAGGTCCCGAGTTCGAGTTTCGGCCCGGCACACAGTTTTAATCTTCCAGGAAGTTTCATAACAGCGCACACTCCGCTGCAGAGTGAAAATCTCATTCTGAAAATCTATCTTGATTTGTAAACCTGCTAACATGTTCCACGTCATGGCGAGTTATCGCGAATATGATTCACGGAGCATGCAATAAAGTCAAAGTGAACTATCTAGCCAATCGAAAAACGCTCATGTAGCGAACAGCTGTGCAATGACAGCGCGTGGGAAAAGATGATCAAAGGAAAGGCGCCCGCGAGCTTTCTCCGCCAGTTCCGAAGCAAAGCCGATGATAGCGCTGACTCACTGGACCGCTGGAAGGCAGGAGAGCGTCCTTACACAAAAAAAAAAAAAAACATTTGTCATGCTAAACCCGGAAGCTGCCCACCACCAGAAACAAGTGCAGACAATTGTGACCTCTGCTCGCTCACTGAATTAGGAAAGCGTGAGACTGCCACATCCCACTAGGTAAGAAAACTAATCTCTATTATACACTGATCACCCAAAACATTACGACCACCTGCGTAATAGCTTGTTCGTCCGTCTTTGGGACGAAATACATCACTGATTCCGCGTATCGTGGATCCGACAGTTTGTTGGTAGGTTATGGAGGTACGGTTCAAATGGCTCTGAGCACTATGGGACTTAACAGCTGTGGTCATCAGTCCCCTAGAACTTAGAACTACTTAAACCTAACTAACCTAAGGACATCACACACATCCATGCCCGAGGCAGGATTCGAACCTGCGACCGTAGCAGTCGCGCGGTTTCGGACTGCGCGCCTAGAACCGCGAGTATGGAGGTATGTGGCATTAGATGTCATGTAATTTGCGCATAAAACGGGTCGTTGATTTGAGTACGTGCTGATGGCACCCTATAGCGACCCACACGATGTTCCATAGGATTTACATCATGCGAATTTGGTCGCCGAGACATCAACGTGAGTCCACTGTATGCTCCTGAAACCACTGCAGCACGATTCTGGCTTCGACACGCAAAGTTATACTGCTGAAAGATGATGTCGCCACTGGGGAAGACATCAAGCATGAAGGGATGCAAGGGTTCGCAGCTGTCAGTGTGTCTTCGGTTATTACCACAGGTCCCATGCAAGCTTAGCAGAATGTCTCCCATAGCATAATACCGCTCCCATCAGGCTATGTCCGTGGGTCGTGCACGTTTCGAGCCGCCGTTCACCTCGATGACAGCGTTTGTGGAGACGACCATCGACCTAGTGTAGCAAAACTGTGATTGACCTGAAGTGGCGACACATTTCCATTGATCGACGGTCGAATCCCGATGGTCCCGTGCCCACCGCAATCGTAACTGATGATGTCAACATGGGAACACATAGGGGTGGTCTGCTGCGGAGCTCCATGTTCAACACTGTACGATGAACGGTGTGCTCCGAAACACTAGTGCGTGCACCAGCATCGTGCTCTTTCGGCAGAGATGGCACAGATCACCATCTATTCTACTTTACAGAGCAGACAAGCTTCAGAACCTTGCATTTTGTGAAGAGACGTGGACGTCCAACCATATACCGTCTAGTTGTAGTTCCACTGTCAGATCTCTTTCCGTAGATACTCACGACAGTAGCACGCGGAAGTTCGACCAGCTACGCCGTTTTCGAGATACTCGTTCACAGGCTCTGCGTAGTAATCTGCCCCTTGTCTGTCTCGCTTATCTCAATGGGTTTCCCCATTTGCAGTCCTTATCATCGCTTGCACACTTTTGATACTTCGTGACGTGCCTGCAACGCCACCAAGCGGCATCCAATATCGCGGTGGGCAGTTGTCAGATGTTCTGGCCTATCAGCGTAAAGCTATAATCAATCTTGTCGGGGACAATTTGTTACCGTCTTTCCTCCACCCGTGAAGTAAAACACCGAAAGTTGTTGAGGTAAATTCTAAACTGCAGCAGGACTTCGCATTTTACCCACACAAAACGCCTTCGCAAAGGCAAAAATTACGTCATGAACTATTAAAAAACTCGCAGGGGATCACCAGGAGTTTGAACTTCAGACTTTTATACAGATAAATAGCTGACAACTATCCAGTTTGATGGGAGGTGCCAGCTCGTGGTACACGGGGTTTTAATTACACTCCATCCACACACAACTTTCCCGTATTTGTCGCAAGATAATACGCTCGAATTGCGGTAGCTGTCCATCCTCCAAGACAATTGACTGCTCCTTACTAATTTAGCAAATGCAAAAGAAGCGAAGGATTTCTGCCAACAGGATGAAACACTGAAATGTGGAAAAAGAGCTTTTGAATCCAGTTACTACAGCTAACACGTCTTGCTTCCTATATATATTAACAAGTAGCTCTTCGTATATGTTAGGAACAGGTACTGGTATCCAAATTCGGACTTATCTAGACCATAAATCGTTTTCCAATAATTGCTCTTTGACCGCCTGTAATGAGCGTGTTGAAAAATTCCACGACGACTGTGAGAAAAACAAAGCTGTTAACGGTATACTTAGAAGATACATTACGAAAGTTGAACATTATGACTGGAAAACTCTGGATACATTCCAGACATATTAAACAAAGTCCAGGACGTATTCTGTGTGAACTCAAGTGACTATGAGAGAATGAACACAAATATCCAACAGGGTTTAGCAACTGTGCCGAAGAACAATCCGATCAACGATACTCATTCTTTTGAGGGTATGGCATTCCCTCGACGACGAATACGTCAGAGCACTTGAATGCCATCGGTATTTGAATATTTCAATACGATCGTATAAACTAACGTACTGCTTACAACTGAGCGAACAACGATCACACTACAGACCATTACACCACACAGAACATTAGCTGCGAAGAAAAAATTCTGAAAAAGAATGTTGAGTCCAACATTCTTTTTATACCTTAGAATTCAGTTTGACTGTCTCGGCGCTTATGTGCTTTACGGAAGCACTTTTTTTCTGTTTTCTTTTAGCTGAAGATTCCATAGCTGCTAGAAGTCGCTACTTGGGGATGTCCTATAGTTGGCTGCGATACGCGAATTCCGTCAGGCACATTATTCACTGCCTAATATCACTCTGTCATTAGCAATGAACAAATTCAAACCATACATATGAAATAAAATAGCTGCAGACACTAAAATTTCTCTACTATATTTTTTTCTCTCCTTAGAATCACGGGAGAAATACTACTGGTTGCAACGTCTCGCGAAATATTCGTTGCATTGAACATTTAGGACGGGGTAAAAGTGAATGCGAAACCACGATTTCAACCCAGGGCTCGCGTGCAGCGGTCTTATAACTGATGTAGTGGTGGGACGTACGTGTTACTCGATCAGTGCCTAAAGGTGTGTCCGAACTGTTCAACGGAACGAGTACTTGCCACGAATACTAGTATCGAGGTTGAGATTCTAGTCATGGTCCGAAAGTTTTTTGTTAGTACAACATTCAAGAACCAATGCTGACGAAGAAATCTATGCTCCTGTAGACTCAGAGAAAACCTAATGGGGTGTCACGAAGACGATCTCTCTCTCTCTCTCTCTCTCTCTCTCTCTCTCTAAGCCCGTGAGATGTAGGACTAAAGCTATTTGGAGTATGAGGAAAGAAAATAGGCTACGAGATTATTGTGTTTCAGTAGAAACTGTTAAAGTATACACACACAGACACACACACACACACACACACACACACACACACACACACTACAGCGTGAGGGGAACGCGTTTCTTATGCGTGGGACCTTGTCCTGAAGGAATGTCGTAGAGAAAATTATTACGCACACGCAACCTGCTCCAAGACCGTTACACGGCATTCCACTGAGTCATCCTGTCTAGAACAGGACGGTGCAGTCCCCATTCATAACATATCTACGGACCACAGAATATCACGGCTTTTGTTCGGCTTAAGGAGAATTAAATTGAAATTTATTAGGTGTAAATTTATTTTAACTGCATTTCTGCTAACTGAATGGGATTCAAAATCTGCAAACTATTAATAGTGCGAAGAAAACAACAGAATTGCAGGCTAGAAAATACCTTCGTAGAGAGACCATCTCCACAAAGAGTCTGTAAAACAAAATAAGGAATTCAAAATCTCCAGAATTTTATTGCAGAATAAACTGGCGTGAATATGTTGGACAGCGTATCACGTGAATTGTCACTGTCTGCCCAAAGTACTCCAGCAGTTACATCTGAGACAGAAGTAAACGCTTCGTTCATATTGCGAAAGAACAGGGAAACTATGTCGTACCGCAAAAGTAAACATACGATGAAGTTGCGGGGGAGGGGAGTGATACAGCAATTAGTCTAATGATGTTAGACGCGTAAACACACTACGACGTAATTCCGGTGAAAAATGGAAACGTGGGGTTGTCTGAACTTTACTGTTAGTCGAGGAAATGAAAGGAAATGTGTTTGTTCAACAATAACATTTAATTTTCTTTAAATGTTGAAACGTAGACTTAGTTTCCATTCGATTGCGTTTGCACCGCTGTACCAGGAAATAAGAAGAGAATATTAAATTTGGAATGTCAAAAAAATGTTCAAATGTGTGTGAATACCTAAGGGACCAAACTGCTGAGATCATCGGTCCCTAGACTTTCACACTACTTAAACTAACTTACGCCAAGGACAATACACACATCCATGCTCGTGGGAGGACTCGAACCTCCGGCGGGAGGGGCCGCGCAATTCGTGACAGGACGCCTCTAACCGCGCGGCAGGTGTCAACACAGAAACCCGTAACGAAAGCACACATATACACCGACGGAAAAAAAATCGCTGCACAAAGAAGGAGCTGTGTGAAATGAACGAAAGTTTGCAGGCGTGTTGTGTTTCTACATCTAAAGGATAATGTCTGTTCAAATTTGGCACCAGCTGAGTAAGTGGCAGTAGTAGTGCCACTTTGTGGATGCAGATCAGGTTCGCTTTAAATAGATGACGTAACGGACATTAGCGTTAGTTACCTTTGAGATTGGACGTAGTGAGTTAGCGTTAAGGAGGAATGCCTTTAAGAAGGCAAAGCCGCAAATATCAGTACCTCACTAAGTATGATGGTTCAAATGGCTCTGAGCACTATGGGACTCAACATCTGAGGTCATGAGCCCCCTAGAACTTAGAACTACTTAAACCTAACTAACCTAAGGACATCACACACATCCATTCCCGAGGCAGGATTCGAACCTGCGACAGTAGCGGTCGCGCGGTTCCAGACTGAAGCGCCTAGAACCGCTCGGCCACACCGGCCGGCTCTCTAAGTTTGAACGAGATCGTGTAACAGGGCTACGAGAAGCTGGATGTTCCTTCTGCAATATTGGAGAAAGACTTGGCAAGAATGTAGCCACTGTACATGATTGCTGGTAGCGGTGGTCACAAGAATGTACGATTGCCAAGAGAGAGGTCTCCGGACGGACAGGTGGCAGTACCCAGATGGTACCATTGTGTGTCGGCGTATAGCTCTGGCGCTTCGTAGTACATCTGCAGCTGCAATTTGAGCAGCAGTTAGCAGCAGTGAAACAACAAACTGTTACAAATCGATTACTTGAAGGACACCTCCAGGACAAACTCACTGTCAGGTGCATTCCAATGACCTGAAACTACCGTCATTCTCGACTTCAATGTTGTCAAGCGGGAGCTCATTGGAGGGCAGAGTGGAGCTGTATTGTATTTCATGTTGAAAGCTGGTTCTGCCTCGATGCCAGTGACAGCTGTGTGTTGGTTAGTAGGAGCCCAGTTGCGGGCCTCCAATCAAACTGTCTGCGGGGGGTGCGACTTCGTATGAAAGCAAGAACACTCTCGTGAGTATCTCACGCAGCCCGACTGCAAATTTGTACGTCAATCTGGTGATTCACCCCGTTGTGCTGTCATTCATGAACAACATTCCAGGGAAGTGTTTTCCAACAGCATAACGGTCGTCCACACACCGCTTTTGTAACTCGACATGCTCTACATAGTGTCGACATGTTGTCTTGGCCTGCTCGATCGCCGTATCAATCTCCAATCAAGAACATATGGAACATCATGTTCCCATAAAACGATGGAATTTTAATAGATAACGATGCGCCGTGTTACCGGGTCAGAATTGAGTGACTAAGAGGATACAAGATGACTTGGACAGGATTTGTGATTGGTGTAAAGAATGGCAGCTAACTCTAAATATAGATAAATGTAAATTAATACAGATGAATAGGAAAAAGAATCCCGTAATGTTTGAATACTCCATTAGTAGTGTAGCGCTTGACACAGTCACGTCGATTAAATGTTTGGGCGTAACATTGCAGAGCGATATGAAGTGGGACAAGCATGTAATGTCAGTTGTGGGGAGGCGGATAGTCGTCTTCGGTTCATTGGTAGAATTTTGGGAAGAGGTGGTTCATTTGTAAAGGAGACCGCTTATAAAACACTAATACGACGTATTCTTGAGTACTGCTCGAGCGTTTGGGATCCCTATGAGGTCGGATTGAGGGAGGACAGAAGCAATTCAGAGGCGGGCTGCTAGATTTGTTACTGGTAGATTTGATCATCACGCGAGTGTTACGGAAATGCTTCAGGGACTCGGGTGACAGTCTCTGGAGGAAAGGAGGCGTTCTTTTCGTGAATCGCTACTGAGGAAATTAAGAGAACCAGCATTTGAGGCTGACTGCAGTACAATTTTACTGCCGCCAACTTACATTTCGCGGAAAGACCACAAAGGTAAGATAAGAGACATTAGGGCTCGTACAGAGGCATATAGGCAGTCATTTTTCCCTCGTTCTGTTTGGGAGTGGAACAGGGAGAGAAGATGCTAGTTGTGGTACGAGGACCCTCCGCCACGCACCGTATGGTGGATTGCGGAGTATGTATGTAGATGTAGAATTGCTCGCGATTGGTTTAAATAACATTCTTGACAATTCGAACAAATGATTTTCCCAACCAGATCGCCCGACATGAATCCCATCGACATTGGACGTAATTGAGAGGTCAGTTTGTGCACAAAAACTTGCACTGGCAGCACACTCGCAATCACGGACGGTATAGAGGCAGCATTTCTGCAGCGGAGTACCAAGTATTTGTCTTGTCCATTCCACGTCGAGTTGCTGCACTACGCCGGCAAAAGGAAGTCCGACACGGTATTAGGAGGTATCCCATGACTTTTGTCACCTCACTGTATGTAAAGCTATCATGGAATCCATACCCCATGCGCTTCCCGTTGTTATTTTAGAGAACTTTCAAACTTAGCTTAGATATCTCCTATGTGGCGGAACCATCAAAGCATACTGCCGTTGGAGGCGTCGATACGCAACACACCTTTTGATGCGAATTTGCTAAGCAACTAGTTGTATGCGTGCAGTCATTTTGATACTGCGTATTGAGTATATGATTACTGTTGACTTACTACATGTAGTGTCAAATAAGTTCAGGTGTAGCTAGTGTCCGAAGATGCGTATTGTTTCGTTCAAGTTGCTTTTAACGCATATCTACGTTTAAATACTCAGCAAGCCACCATACGTGGTGTGGTGGAGGTTATTCTGTACCACTACTAGTCAATTCTTTCATGTCCCACTTGGAAATAAAGTGAAGGGAGAACTACTGTTCTGTGCCTCGGTATGAGCTCGTAATTTCTCGCATCTTCGTGGTCCTTAGGCGACATGTATGTTGGCAGTACTAGAATGGATCTGCAGTCAGCTTTAAATTCTCATTCTCTAAATTTCCTGAATAGTGTTCCTCGCAAAGAGCACTCCAGGGATTCCCATTTTAGGTGCCGAAGCATGTCCGTAATACGTGCGGATGGTTCGAACCTACTGGTAAAAAATCTAGCAGCCCACTTCCGAACTGCTTCGATGACTTCCTTCAATCTGACCTGATGCCGATCCCTAACACTCGAGCATTACTCAAGAATGGTGAGCACTAGTGTCCCTACATATCTCCTCCACCGATGAACCATACTTTCCTAAAACTCTGCCAATAAACCGAAATCGACCCCTCGCTTCCATACTCCTGTCAGTCATCCGCAGTATAAATACACAGTTCGTCGTCATGTTGAAGTATTCTTTCTGACAGGATACTTCTGAGGCCACTCGTGTATGACTTGTCTACGTGCAGCCCCTGAATTCATGGGAACCACCACAATAGCTGTGTGGTCAGCGTGGCGGATTGCTAACCGAATGGTCCCAGGTTCGATTCCCGGCCGGGTCCGCTGTGGACGAGCGGTTCTAGGCGCTTCAGTCCGGAACCGCGCTGCTTCTACGGTCGCAGGTTCGAATCCTGCCTCGGGCATGGATGTGTGTGATAATTCTAACAAGGGAACCTCCCAGTCGCACCCCCCTCAGATTTACTTATAAGTTGGCACAGTGGATAGGCCTTGAAAAACTGAACACAGATCAATCGAAGAAACAGGAAGAAGTTGTATAGAACTAGGAAAAAAAGAAGCAAAATATACAAACTGAGTAGTCCATGTGCAACATATGCAACATGAAGGATAGTTCGAGCACAGGAGTGGTATGGTCCCCTGGGTTAGCGTGAGCAGCTGCGGAACGGAAAGTCCTAGGTTCAACTCATCCCTCGAGTGAAAAATCTACGTTTTTATTTTCACAAAGTTATGATCTGTCCGTTCGTTCATTGACGTCTCTGTTCACTGTAATAAGTTTAGTGTCTGTGTTTTGCGACCGCACCGCAAAACCGTGCGATTAGTAGAGGAAAGGACGTGCCTCTTCAATGGGAACCGAAAACATTTGATCGCTAGGTCATAGGTCAACCGATTCCTGCACAGGAAAACACGTCTGATATATTCTATACGACACTGATGACGGCATGTGCGTCACATGACAGGAATATGTTGTCGACCCACCTAACTTTTACACCTGGCGTATGGGTAAAAAGATTCTTCTACCTTGCCCGGTTTAGGTTCTCTTGAGGATGTGATAATCACTCCCAAAAAAGTGATGAAAACATAAGAGTTTATGCAACAGTTTCACAGTCGCACAGTTTTCCCTGTGCTCTGTCAAAACATATGTTTTTTAACGATTTCAAATTTTTCCGTGTGTAGACCGTCAAATTCTGCATATGTCCAAGCAAATCTGAACATGTCCTACAGTTTTGGAGAGCGAAGCTGATTATATGTGAGTGCCTGAACTTTGATAATAGTCTGAAAATAAAAAATTAAATTTTTCACTCGAGGGAAGACTTGAACCAAGGACCTCTCATTCAGCAGCTGCTCGCGCTAACCACAGGACCACGGCGCTCCTAAGTCCAAACGATCCTTGATGTTGGTTATCTTGCACGTGGACTACTCAGTTTGCATATTTTGCTTATTTTTTTCATAGTTCCACACAACTTCATCCTGTTTTCTCGACTGATCTGTGTTCAGTTTTTCAAGGCCTATCCACTGTGCCAACTTATAAGTAAATCTGAGGGGGGTGCGACGGGGAGGTTCCCTTGTAAGTCTAGGGGACTGATGAAAAGTGGTTCAAATGGCTCTAAGCACTCAGGTCATCGGTCCCCTAGGCGTAGAACTACTTAAACCTAACTAACCTAAGGGCATCACATACATCCATGTCGGAGGCAGGATTCGAACCTGCGACAGAAACAGCAACGCGATTCCGGACTGAAGTGCCTAGAACCGCTCGGCCACAGCGGCCGGATGGGGACTGGTGACCTCAGATGTTAAGTCCCATAGTGCTTAGAGTCATTTGAACGAATCGGCCATGTCGGCTGGGTGTTGTGTTGTAATGTGTTGTCTTTACGTTCGTATCATAATAATTGACATTCTTCTGTTGAGACGGCTGTATGGTCACGCCTCGAAAGCCAATAAGTAAAACTCACGGGAGGCTAGGACTACGTGGACTGCACGCAGCCAACAACGACGTGCATCTGGTGAAGGTCAGTCGGCAAACCGGCGCGTGACCGTCGCGGCCGGCATTCCGGAGCCAAACGATCTCCTTGTGGCAGCCGGCCAAAGCTGTTTACCTCTGTGGGCGCCAGTACGCCGTCTGCTCCCAGGTCAGCCGCGCGTATTTCACACTCGAGACTCTGCTCCACCCCGGCACACGATTGCTAAGCTGCATTTGTCTCTGCACGTCTGAGAAACTGCAGCTAGACATTTACCGGTGGAACTTCTGACCTACGTCTGGAGCTCTGTATGGAAGCGGTACGTGGACAGGAATAAAACCAGAGAGATGCGGGGACACTTGAAATATTCTGCTGCACAACGATATAAAAAAATTCAGATCAATTTATGACTGTAACACCACGTTCAAACACAAATCTCGATAACCTGCCACTGTAGCAGCAGTAACCGATCTACCTACTGCACCAGTCTCATATAGGCGTTGCAGACCGGAGCGCCGTATTACATATCTCTTATTTGAATACCCAAGCCTATACCAGTTTCTTTGACGCTGCATTATACATATACGGGGTGTTACAAAAAGGTACGACCAAACTTTCAGGAAACATTCCTCACACACAAAGAAAGAAAATATGTCAAGTGGACATGTGTCCGGAAACGCTTACTTTCCATGTTAGAGCTCATTTTATTACTTCTCTTCAAATCACATTAATCATGGAATGGAAACACCAGCAACAGAACGTACCAGCGTGACTTCAAACACTTTGTTATAGGAAATGTCCAAAATGTCCTCCGTTAGCGAGGATACATGCATCCACCCTCCGTCGCATGGAATCCCTGATGCGCTGATGCAGCCCTGGAGAATGGCGTATTGTATCACAGCCGTCCACAATACGAGCACTAAGAGTCTCTACATCTGGTACCGGGGTTGCGTAGACAAGAGCTTTCAAATGCCTCCATAAATGAAAGTCAAGAGGGTTGAGATCAGGAGAGCGTGGAGGCCATGGAATTGGTCCGCCTCTGCCAATCCATCGGTCACCGAATCCCTTGTTGAGATGCGTACGAACAGTTCGATTGAAATGTGCAGGAGCTCCATCGTGCATGAACCACATGTTGTGTCGTAAAGGCACATGTTCTAGCAGCACAGGTAGAGTATCCCGTATGAAATCAATTGGGCCAACTGACGGTGAATCGAGGAAGTACAGTACATACTGACGAAACTAAAATGAGCTCTAACATGGAAATTAAGCGGTTCCGGACATGTCCACATAACATCTTTTCTTTATTTGTGTGTGAGGAATGTTTCCTGAAAGTTTGGCCGTACCTTTTTGGAACACACGGTATCTATACGGCAGTTTATTTTTATTTTTACAGTATTATATTCAAATTATGAGCGGCTGACGATTTTTTTGACGACGCCTGGTGTTTAGCTGCTGTTTGTTGTGGTTCGGGAGCGGGCAGAAGCAGCAGAGCAGAGCTGCGGCTTATCCCCGCCGTCGCCACCGCAGGCGGGGGAGTGTGGAACACAAGCAGCGAGGGGCGGCAGCCGGGGGCAGCGCTGTTGACCCGCGTACAGTCGCTGCCTGTGCTGCGTGCAGTGGTATGGCGGCGGCGGCGAGTAGCCGCAACTCCAGCAAGCGGACCAATTCAGAGGCGTGCCGCAGTATAGCGAACAAGAGCGTGCAACAGGGACGCCACGGGAACTCAAATGTGGGAATTTTCGGAAAAAAACCCAACATTCTACTCGCGACAGGCTGTTGAACGTATCTGAGGAGCTGGTATTCGAAAGAGTCTCTCAAATACACTACTGGCCATTAAAATTGCTACACCACGAATATGACGTGCTACAGACGCGAAATTTAACCGACAGTAGTAAGATGCTGTGATATGCAAATCATTAGCTTTTCAGAGCATTCGCACACGGTTGGCGCCGGTGGTGACGTCTACAACGTGCTGATATGAGGAAAGTTACCAACCGATTTCTCATGCACAAACAGTAGTTGACCGGCGTTGCCTGGTGAAACGTTGTTGTGATGCCGCGTGTAAGGAAGAGAAATGCGTATCGTCACGTTTCCGACGTTGATAAAGGTCGGATTGTAGCCTATCGCGATTGCGGTTTATCATATCGCGACATTGCTGCTCGCGTTGGTCGACATCCAATGATTTTTAGCGGAATATGGAATCGGTGGGTTCAGGAGGGTAATACGGAACGCCGTGCTGAATCCCAACGGCCTCGTATCACTAGCAGTCGAGTTGACAGGTATATTATCCGCATGGCTGTAACGGATCGCGCAGCCACGCCTCGATCCCTGAGTGCCAAACGGGGTGGCCGAGCGGTTCTAGGCGCTACAGTCTGCAACCGCGCGACCACTACGGTCGCAGGTTCGAATCCTGCCCCGGGCATGGATGTGTGTAATGTCCTTAGGTTAGTTAGGTTTAAGTAGTTCTAAGTTCTAGGGAACTGATGACCTTAGAAGTTAAGTCCCATAGTGCTCAGAGCCATTTGAACCATTTGATGCCTGAGTCAACAGATGGGGACGTTTGCAAGACAACAACCATCTGCACGAACAGTTCGACGACGTTGGCAGCAACATGGACTATCAGCTCGGAGACCATGGCTGCGGTTACCCTTGACGCTGCATCACAGACAGGAGCGCCTGCGATGGAGTACTCAACAACGAACCTGCGTGCACGAATGGCAAAATGTCATTTTCTCGGATGAATCCAGGTTCTCTTTACAGTATCATGATGGTCGCATCCGTGTTTGGCGACATCGCGGTGAACGGACATTGGAAGCGTGTTTTCGTCATCGCCATACTGGCGTATGACCCGGCGTGATGGTATGGGGTGCCATTGGTTACACGTCTCGATCACCTCTTGTTCGCATTGACGGCACTTTGAGCAGTGGACGTTACATTTCAGATGTGTTACGACCCGTGGCTCTACCCTTCGTTCGATCCCTGCGAAACCCTATATTTCAGCAGGATAATGCACGACCGAATGGTCAAGCAGCTGGCTCATCACAATACGCCATTCACTACTCTTGATGAACTGTGGTATCGTGTTGAAGCCGCATGGGCAGCTGTAGCCAAGCTCTGTTTCACTCAATGCCCAGGCGTATCAAGGTCGTTATTACGGCCAGAGGTGGTTGTTCTGGGTACTGATTTCTCAGGATCTATGCACCCAAATTGCGTGAAAATGTAATCATATGTCAGTTCTAGTATAATATATTTGTCCAAGGAATACCCGTTTATCATCTGCATTTCTTCTTGGAGTAGCAATTTTAATGGTCATTAGTGTAGTTATGCTGTCGCTATCGTGTATCTCACGTAGGTAACAAAACCCTCCTGACCAGCTTGTAAGGTGCTACTTATTTTCGAACCACATTTTCTTTCCCTTATATTCCACATTTACATTTTATGACGCGTCTGCAGATATCAGTGGCATTCATTCAGTGAGTTGATGCAGTACTGCGGAACGCAGTAATCTGCACGCAGTTCCCTTCGCTGTGTTCGTTCGGAAACTGGCTGAGATGGACCTGCATTCACCGATAGTAGCAACGCCAGTCCGGCTTGAAACCGATTGCCAGTGGTAAAGACGGGACAGTTGTCTTCGGTCCCTGTTGGTCAGTTTCCCTTTTTGAGTACTGTTCCTACGCTCTGTTACCGGGCAGCGGGTTAAATGGTTGACTATTCCTTGTAGGTACGTTGAACAATCTGCGATGGTACACCAACAAATCGGCAACTCCATTCACAGGTCTGTTGTGGGCACGTCCAAAAATGGCAGCTAGCATTCTCTCACGTCTCCACGTCTATCCATATAACCGGCTAGAACATACGCACCTCTTCACTAATTTGACTTACAAGTCTGTGGTAGAGGGTCACATGATGGCCTGATACTAGTTCCACACCTTCCGCAGCGCTCCAAAGCGTACAGTGTGCTCTTTTACGGTGTTGACAAATGTTTTCCGGTGATGTTATTTGTCTGAAGACTGTCTGAGCTGAGGGCATGTTGAAGGACGCGACGGAAAAGCAATAGTCTTTGGCATCTGCTTTGCTGTTACGGCCTTACTGTCTCTGGGATAGACGCCAGAGCTGCAGTCACCTCGCGCCGCGCTCAGGGGAAATACGGGCCCCGCAACGGACTTGTGACATCACACTAGTTGTGTTGCTCGATAAACATCGAGGACGTCCGCTACGTCCAGAGCCAGAAGGGAAATCGGTACGTCAATGAAAAGGTACCCACTGACGTCCTAAGCCGGCCGGTGTGGCCGAGCGGTTCTAGGCGCTTCAGTCTGGAACCGCGCGACCGCTACAGTCGTAGGTTCGAACCCTGCCTCGGGCATGGATGTGTGTGATGTCCTTAGGTTAGTTAGGTTTAAGTAGTTCTAAGTTCTAGGGGACTGATGGCCTCAGATGTCCAGTTCCGTGGTGCTCAGAGCCATTTGAACCAATTTGACGTCCTTAACTTTTTCGTGTGTTATGAAGACCGTGAGTGTATCTAAACGCCGAGCTAATAAGTATTGCACTGGTCTGGAGTAGTAACTCGCTTCCGCCAGAGACGGCCGCTATAACTGTTAAGACCTGTAGCATCGCCGGCCGAAGTGGCCGTGCGGTTAAAGGCGCTGCAGTCTGGAACCGCAAGACCGCTACGGTCGCAGGTTCGAATCCTGCCTCGGGCATGGATGTTTGTGATGTCCTTAGGTTAGTTAGGTTTAACTAGTTCTAAGTTCTAGGGGACTAATGACCTCGGCAGTTGAGTCCCATAGTGCTCAGAGCCATTTGAACCATTTGAACCTGTAGCATCACGTACTGTGACTCACATGACAGGAGCTGGTACATCTCGTTGTCCTCGCTCAGCGGTTGGTGACGTCACGCTCTAGTATCGGATAGGCGGAATGGTGCGGACTCTGACATGTGGAGAGCCGCTGATCGACGGATCAACTCTTGACATTTGCGGCTGGGTACACACGAGGAATGCACTGGAGCCCTCTGACCCCAGAGGGGAAGGAAAGGAACAAAAAATGCGTGAGCTGAGCTCACCGCGAGTCACTGGTGACGTCACGGTACCAGGGGCACAGTCGCCGCTCCCGTCTGCTTCTCTGCAGCGACTGCACACGGAATGTCTTCGTGATTTTCAGTCCTACGTGAACTTTTTTGTAACTGTACCAAAAAAAGCGTGTATTTATGAAAGTCTACTTAGTATTTCACCGATCTCCAAACGAAGGTTGGATGATCACCATCATCATACTTAATGTATGTTGGAGATGAATGAATGACGAAAGAGATGGATGGACGAGAACTTATTACGGTGCTCAACTGTGTGGTTATCAGCTTCTTTACTGTATATCAACGCACACATCTCGAGCTTTTAACGATGTCTTTAGTCAAGACAAATTGCTGCGACGATTCCCCAGGAACACACATTATCAATTTCCTTCAGAAAGTGGAACCATATTGGCGAAAATATATGGTTCGGCAGTGGTAAAATTATGGTCGTGTACTGACGTCCATCGATTGTTTGGATTAAGTCCGTATGACACACTAAACCATGACAAATAAAAGAATCAACTCATTGTTTCTATGGCAGTTAATTAATTGCTGGTGAGTTTACTACTACTAATAATAATAATAATAATTCCGTGCGGCTAAAAAGGCTGGCGCAAAACTTTCAAATGCACGCCACTTCGTCGACTTGCGTGTCCTTAACCTACACCAGTAACCTTCCAGAGAAATGGCATCTGCAGTTTAACGTGGAATCAGAACAACGTGGCACTCCTAGCGAATATTCTCTCCATTGAGACACGAAAGCTGGCTTAAACGCAGACTGAACTATTCCGTGGTCCGACTTGGATTCAATCTCAGGACCTTCCGGATTCCAGCCACGGGTTTTACAGCTGGACTACAAGTCCCTACAACTTATCGCAAAGCTACGTTACTACACGCTGCATACAATGAAGAACAATGTTTATAGAGCTGATTTTCTTCGTATAAAAATGGAGGGAATCGGAAAAACTGCATTAGGTTTATAATCTCTCCACACACTTAATGCTACGAGAACTATCTGAACAGAAATGTTAGAACTACTTGTTATATGTGGGAAGCCGACCTCTTAATGAAAACCAGGAGTCTAGCCATTCACTCAGAGCTCACTGACATCATCTTCCCAACACTTCAGGTAGGATGCCCCGAAACCTCACAAAACATTTTTGAAAGGTTATAGGACTAACATTCTCCCTCCCTCCCAACCCCACCCCCCTCCCCCCCGTTATGATTATTGATGACGGTGCCGTAACACTGTCGGACAAGGACGGTGGAAGGAAGAGACTGTAGCAGTTTAAAAGGAACCGACCCGGCATTCGCCTGACGTGATTGGTAAAGCGCCACGCAACTCGATAACTCAGAAACCCACAAGTCGGCTGACTGTTCAAGCGACTCTGTAATTATTTTCCCAATATTAGCATAATAACAAATAAGTGGAAAATAAGTGGACTGGAATATGCGACATTTACTGGGAAATAATTCTATTTACTGAGGAAGGTAGCGAACTGTAGTGCACAATTGCTTTCCTCGCGTTTAACAGATCATTTGCAGTTTAAAAGGAGCGTATTACCATCCTGTCGCTTCCTTAACTAAATATCAAATTCGTAGTAACTACTACTATTTGTTGTTCTTTTTCCTTTTTTTAAATTTTCCTAATCAAATGTGTTAGGTGAAAAATTTGTTTTCACATTCACTTTATCAGAAATACCCGAGAAGCCGTGAAATAACGGTTATTGACCGCGTGATTCGGAACTGAGCCAATTGCGAACACGTGGAACTATCTCGCAGGTGCCGCTACTTAAATGTGGGAGACAAACTCGTGGAACACTATTTGCATTTTAATCGTTCAGTTGTTAAATATTTGCATCTAATTATTTCCAGGTCCATTTGCATACGGACTGCGCCTGCATCTAGATGCGTGGAACCCCGCTTCAGTCGCAAGAAGCAAAATTCATTGTGAATGTATGCTGCTCCATAACTCAAATTACAACCTGGAAGTAACGCAAGGACAGCTTTTTCAACTGAATTTGCCGCTTTATTTGGCATTCAAGTTTCTTAATTCAGTGGTGTCTAGCACGGTCCCCAAAGCCTATTTTAAATCGGGTGTCTCGTGGATATTATGCTGTTGGCTGATACATATCGAACTGGCGGCGCAATAACTGCATTTAAGTAGTAAGAACTGTGGCAGTGAGGTTTAACAGATGTATTTTATCCTATCGCTAGTTGTCTTAACAGAGACCTACTCAACCTCAGCTTAAGCGCGGAGTGTTTGTTTGACACTTATCAGTCTGGTTTTAGGCGGGTTTTCAAAGCTTTCTAGACGAATTCCTTGGTTTGTCCTCCAAGTGTGCACGAACAGTTTGCAGATGGAAAGATATTGAATACAATTTACACGGTTGGCGGGCAGATGCTGCTTCGATATCGTTCCCCATCTGAGGTACATGAGAGGTTTTGACCACCATATGGTCAACTGGTAACCGAAATAAACCAGAAGGTTAGTTTAACCATTTGCGTGCTTTACTAGGAATGAGCCCTTTGGTAATGATATGTCCTACTGTCTTCCGACCTTTGAACTGACTAACCTAACGCCTTACAGGGGACTTTCAGACCCTGTTGATTTGGAACTATCGTGCCACATGACATTTTCCACACTAACAAATCATTGTCACCGATAAAAGAAACCCCTGGATTAATTATCTGATTTTTAACTACAAAGACTTTGTTTGAGACTTCCCCCGTCCCCTGCCCGACAGGGGGAAAAAAATTGTACGAAAAACTAACTCGCACCCTGCACCTCCAAACAGGGGTATAACTGAGTACCGTTTGAAGAAAGGCAGAACATGTTACGCATATTTACTAGTAGCTAGTGAACCAAGAGGCTTTCGGCCTGCAATATCAAAATTATTACGTCTGTCAGCCCGAAACTAACATTATTTACTGCCCCCCCCCCCCCACCCCCAACACCCACAGTTCATGTTCTAGATACGCTCTTGTTAATCACTTAAGACACCGACCTATGAAGTGATTTCAGGATGTGTGTCCAATCACCTGCACACTCCGAAAATTAGGGATAAAGACAACGAGAAGAAATGCATTCCAATGTCTTGACAAGTACGTACGTCATCGCTTGATCTACGAAACTCGGATTGTGTTACAAGGAAAGAACGTGAGTGTCAACATCTAGGTCTTAGAAACAAAACAGATTATTTCCTCGAACCGCTTTAGGAGACCTCTGATAACTTAAAGAAAGCAGTGGAGCCCGGCTTCCTAACAATACGTGTCCAGGTTCTTAACCACGGTACCCCACACTCAGTGAGACTACGAAATTCACAAGGAATTTATTAACAAGTACCATCACCCACCTTTAAATCTGTGTTTCATTTCAGCTTAAATTCATTTAGCGGTCAAGAAAGTGCTATTCGTATTAAAATAGTACAGTGTGCTCCGGAAGATACGGAAAATAGCATACACAGATGAGCACTGGATATCTACATCTCAGGAGCGCTACGGTTTCAATTAGCCTTGTCGGAGGGCGCAGACTGCAAGGTCTATATTACGCTTCCGTCTTACGTCACGCAAATAGTTCCGAAATGAACATCCATCTGCAAATCGCGGATATAAGCAGACAGTATCAACAGTATCTCACCACGACGCCAAGAATAGCAATATTTTACATTCTGGACGCGATCTTAGTTGTCATTCATTGGATTCAGGACTATACCAGAGTTACAGACAGACCAGTGCAAGTGAAAGTGGAATGAATTATTGACATGCACCATCCTCATACTGGAGCTGCGTATTTCTAAGTTTTGTGTAAGTAAATTGTTGCCGTCATTTTACAACAGATGCTGTCTAATCCTATTTGGTCCTGCGACGAGTTGCTACGAGGAAGCAAGCCATGTCATAACAGCAACTAATTCTGGTTGTAGTGGGTTCTTTTTCTGCCACATAGTTATGTTTGACAACTAGAGCGCTTGGCGAATACAGCAAATATTTCACTGAACAATTTCATGAAAAAACAACAACAACAACAAGTGTGTGGTTCTCAAACCAAACCAATGTCATCCCAAAGCAACCACAATGCCCCATATAGAATTTCAAGAAACGGTATATTCCGCTAACCGTATCATATGCCGTTCTGTCCAATGAGAATAATTGTGTATGATGTATTACGAGGTATCAGAGCCGAAGGAAGTGATGTAGGGGTTAAAACAAGGCTCGCATTGGAGAGGATAGTGTTCGAATACCCTCTCCGTTCTTCTGTTTAGGTCAAACGCGCTTTTCCCAAACGCGAGGACACGGGTGGTTCCTCTAAACAGGCTGATGAGGCTTATTTCGTGCCTCATCCTTATACATTTGACTAGTTGTCGACGAGACGTTAAATGCTGACCGTGCTCCTGTAAGGAAAATAATCAAGCGCTGGAAGAAATGAATGAGGCGGGAGAAGGAGGTAATAATTTGTGTGTGCTGTGGGCGCCTCGCCTCGACGTAACGATACTGCAGCAGCATTCGCCGTTGTAAGAAAAAACTGGGACAGTGACGTCACATCGGTGACGCTCCAGCGGCGACCCCAAGACACGCAGCTGCGGCCGGAAGCCTGGCCCACACACCGTGACGTGGCCGGCACAGCTTGGCCTGCGGCGCGGGTGCGGGCGCTCACAGCCACGTGACGACTAAGCAGGAAACCGGGCGCAGATGACACAACGCGCTCGAGAGAGAGGCGTCAGCTATACCATTATAGACCTATGTACTGTCATCTACGACACGAGATACGAGCTGTAGTATCACATCAGCCGTGCGATTCGAGTGCTAGTTCGTTTACAGGCCTTGCAATCAGCCACTCAGGTGCGGTTTTGCCAAAGAATTACGACAAGTAGGCAGAGATTTTCGCGGGTTGGTGCTTCCAATTAATATACATACAGAAGAGTGTTTCCAGAATGAAACTTCCACTCTGCAGCGTAATGTGCACTAATATGAAACTTCCTGGCACATTAAAACTGTGTGCCTGATCGAAACTCGAACTCGGGATCTTTGCCTTTCGCGGGTAAGTACTCTACCGACTGAGCTACCCAGGCACGACGCACGAGCTCTCCTCACAGCTTTAATTCCGCCAGTACCTCGTCTCCTACCTTCCAAACTTCACAGAAGCTCTCCTATAGACCTTGCAAAACTAGCACTACTGGAAGAAAGGATATTGTGGAGACATGGCTTATCTACAGCCTGTGGAAAACCTAAATCAAGCTGGACGGGCATTTGAACCCCATTCCTCCCGAATGCAAGTTCAAATGGCTCTCAGCACTATGGGACTTAACATCTGAGGCCATCAGTCCCCTATAACTTAGAACTACTTAAACCTAACTAACCTAAGGACATCACACACATCCATGCCCGAGGCAGGATTCGAACCTGCGACAGTAGCGGTCGCGCGGTTCCAGACCGACGCGCCTAGAACCACTCGCCCACTCCGGCCGGCCCCGAATGCAAGTCCACAGTCTGCAACATTGCGATGCCCCTCTGTGTATAGAATTATTAAGACTAACCTGCAATTTTAGATATCGTAGATGATGATGATGATGATAATAATAATAATAATAATAATAATAATAATAATAATAATAATAATGCCTTTATGCATCAGAATTCATTTCGTTAAAAACAGCCAAAGAATCGGGTGAAACGGAAGAGAATGAAGGAAAATAATCAAGAAAATTTTTGGAGCAAAATATGTGAATGGGAAATGAAAATTAAGAACTAATGAAGCAGTTTATGGAAAAAAATAGAGCTAATATCAGACATGATGAGCAACAGAAATTGGTTCAAATGGCTCTGAGCACTATGGGACTTAACATCTGAGGTCATCAGTCCGCTAGAACTTAGAACTACTTAAACCTAACTAACCTAAGGACATCACACACATCCATGCCCAAGGCAGGATACGAACCGGCGACCGAAGCAGTCACGCGGTTCCGGACTGAAGCGCCTAGAGCCGCTCGGCCACCGCGACCGGCGAGGAAGAGAAGAGTTGCATTCTATGGACACCCTAAAAAGGCTGGATGAAAAAAGGATAACAAAAAGACTGTTTCTTTCAGAAATCCCGAAACAACAATGACCTGGATAAAAGAAGTGAAAGCTGACCTGAGCGAAATGGAAATAATGAGGACGAAATAGGAGAAAGAGAAAGGTTCAGAGCGAAAGTAAAAGGTATCAAGGGCAACCAGAAGAAAAAGGTGCAATATGGACAGAAAAAAGAAGAGAAAAACGTATGGAAAGAATGAAAAATTACTGGAAAGAAAGGACAGAAGACAGAATATATAATTTATTTTATGTGATCCTTAGTAGGCCAAACAAATTAAAATAATAATAATAATATAGATTTGTGGAACAGATTCATTTCAGGGTATGGCAGGAAATGATTTGCACAAACAGCGTCTGTACGTCCATCAGTGTGTAAGTTGGGGGGGGGGGGGGGGGGGGATGACGCTTACGTAAACCTAAGTCTGTAGGCGCTTGTGTTTAAGGATTTAACGGTGCCGCTAAACAGAGCGGGCTCTCCTCGGTCTGGCTCCGCTTGTGTAGCACAGCGCGTTATCACAATACAATGGTCAGCCGTGATGGTGGGCTTTACGGCGACACGCCTTACCTTTAACGGCGTAGTAAACTCAGTGAAGTCACCGTAACAGTCACTCTCTCGCCGTCCTTTACACTTGAAGGGTGACAGGCGGAACATTCTCTCTTTTACGGAGCAAAAGAGCCCTTCCCTTCACTTGGTACCGTGAACGCGAAAGCATGTAATTCGTTCACAGCACTGCTAGTGTTAAGCGTAACAACAGAGGGGAAAGAAAGGAAATGGAAAGTGGAAAGACGACCACTGCCTGTAAATGGGCATCAAGACACGTAGTTGCGCTGTCTCTATGAGCAAAGAGTACCCCTAGTTAGACCAATAAAAAGTAAGACACGGGTTTGGTAAGGCATCGGCCTGGGTATAATTGTCGTTTCGTAAGCAAACGCAAACATTCTTCGGCGAAAGCACTGACCATCCTGTCTCAGTGGGATAAAGGTATTAACAGTTATGCCGATTATTTGCGAAATAACAAACAGTTTATTGTTTTTCTCCATCGGTCTCGTTTTCACTTGATTTCTCCTTGTATATCACTAAATGGTTTAAACAATCACACAGTTACCAGTTGCAGTATGCGCTCCCGACAGCTTCCAGGAGGACAAAAACTTTACTTTCAGTATTTAATGTAACTGTTTGACAGAACTGAAAATTTTAAAATGCTGTCATAAGCTACTCATTAATAGGTAAGATCTTGCGTTAAAGGTTTAACGCAGTAACTCAAGTGTTACAGTTAGAAACTGTGCATAGGTCTTGAGCCAGCATATCTCACGGCGCGCAAGTTAGCCACACTATATTCATCCTGTATTTAAGAACGAGACGATTTAACGACTTCTGTCAAACTGTACACATTTCTGTTTGACGCCCATGACAAAGCGATGAAAGGAAAAATGTTTATCACTTGTTATATTTTCACTCTCCACGCGGTAAAACTTCAGCGTCAGGCTTTATTAGTTATAGAGGTGTGAGAGAAAAGTAATGGGACTGACAAAGCCGCAAGCGATCTGGCAACGCTGTGTTGTTCTGCTTGTGTAGACAGGTGTGTTCGTCCCTTCCAGATGCTAAGTCCGAGTTTCAGCTCCGTACAATCATCACGTGATTTTTGAGAGCGCCATCACTAAAGTTATGATTTTGTTGTGTGTTACGAAAATGGAACAGCGGAATTTAAAGCAACGTTACGCTATGGAGTTTTGTGTTAAACTTGGGGAATCCACAGGTGTGGGCTTTGAAAAGTTAAAACACGTCTATATGGAATATTCCTTATCAGGGCGAAAGTTTTTCGCTGTCACAAATCATGTTTGGAAAGCCGAGAAGACATTGAAGGTGAATCTCGTTCAGGACGACTTTCAACTTCAAAACCGACGAAAACGTTTTAACGTGTGCATGCTGTTGAGAGACTGTTCCTCCAGGACAAACTGTCAACCAAGTGTGACTCGGGTGAGACCGGACATTGCAGACAAGTGGATGCTGCACCATGACTATTCCCTATGTCACAGGGCCACATCCATCACGAATTTTTTTTACCTCGAAAGGCATTCCTCATTTTCCACATCCCTCACCCCCCCCCCCCCCCCCTCCCCTACTCATGTGATATGAGCCCTTATAACTTTTTCTTTCGTCGAAATTGAAAAACATCTTAAGGAGGAAATCATTTTGGGACTCTGGAGAACATTCAAAAGAATGTGACCGACATGTTAAAGGCCATATCAGTTGAAGACTTTCAGCGCTGGACCAAGACTGGGAACAACGGCTTCGCCGGTGTGTATCTATCGAAGGGAACTGCTTTGAAGGGGACAATACCGTCGTTTGAAAACAAAAATAAGTAAAAAATAATAAATACTTTTGTACACAAAACATCAGTCTCACTACTTTTTCACTCACCTCCTATACCATCGATTCTAATCGCAACACATTTTGGAGACAGTATTCACAAAAAAAGGCTGAAATGGCTGTAAGCATTAACATCTGAGGTCTTCAGCCCCCTAGAACTTAGAACTACTTAAACCTAACTAACCTAAGAACATCACACACATCCATGCCCGAGGCAGCAGGATTCGAACCTGCGACCGCAGCATGAGCGCGGTTCCGGACTGAAGCGCCTAGAACCCCTCAGCCACATCGACCGGCACAGTATTCGCATATACCAGTGAATGTACCTGTACGATTATATCAGTTTACGACACATAGTGCTGGAGGTATGACGTCATAAAAATTGAGATACGAATAATTAGCGTTCTGCTTCTTCAACCGTACGAGTTTAACACGCTCAGTGTCATATATTTAATTTATTGACTCACTTGTCAAGTAATCGGACGTTTCTTTAAAAAATGATGTGGAGTGAGGGGGGTTACTGAGAGCTATTTAATAACTTTAGTTGTTGAAGTAATTTTCCAAGTTATGAGAGCTGTTCGGAGCATAAGGTCTGATCGGTCGCGAAATGAAAATCACAGTGAACATCATAAATTTTTTATTCGCAACAGTTAGCCACACCTTCCAGCTATCTCTTTAAACAGTTGCCACTGCGACTAAAAAATTTGTAGTGGCGTTGTACAAACTTTCCAGTATCCTCGTAGAAAGCAGCCGCCTGTGCTTTCCGCCAATTCTCTACGCTGATCTGCCTTTCGTTGTATGTGCCAAAATGTTGTCATCATAGCCAGCGGTACATGTGAGCACAGACGAACAACGGAGGGAGCCAATTAAGGGCTGTATTGTGGGTGATCACTTCCCATCGAAAACGTCGCTGGAGCATCTTCATTGCCCCTGGAGAACGCGGCTGAAAGTCTTGAAGATAAGAAACGCATGACATTTATGTTATGTGGGCTGCATAGCTTCAGGCAAAATCTCTTCCCAGATCTACATACATCTACATTTATACTCCGCAAGCCACCCAACGGTGTGTGGCGGAGGGCACTTTACGTGCCACGGTCATTACCTCCCTTTTCTGTTCCAGTCGCGTATGATTCGCGGGAAGAACGACTGTCTGAAAGCCTCCGTACGTGCTCGAATCTCTCTAATTTTACATTCGTGATCTCTTCGGGAGGTATAAGTAGGGGTAAGCAATATATTCGATACCTCATCCAGAAACGCACCCTCTCGAAACCTGGACAGCAAGCTACACCGCGGTGCAGAGCGCCTCTCTTGCAGAGACTGCCACTTGAGTTTGCTAAACATCTCCGTAACGCCATCACGCTTACCAAATAACCCTGTGACGAAACGCGCCGCTCTTCTTTGGATCTTCTCTATCTCCTCCGTCAACCCGATCTCGTACGGATCCCACACTGATGAGCAATACTCAAGTATAGGTCGAACGAGTGTTTTGTAAGCCACCTCCTTTGTTGATGGACTACATTTTCTAAGGACTCTCCCAATGAATCTCAACCTGGCACCCCGCCTTACCAACAATTAATTTTATATGATCATTCCACTTCAAATCGTTCCGCACGCATACTCCCAGATGTTTTACAGAAGTAACTGCTACCAGTGTTTGTTCCGCTATCATATAATCATACAATAAAGGATCCTTCTTTCTATGTATTCGCAATACATTACATTTGTCTATGTTAAGGGTCAGTTGCCACTCCCTGCACCAAGTGCCTATCCGCTGCAGATCTTCCTGCATTTCGCTACAATTTTCTAATGCTGCAACTTCTCTGTATACTACAGCATCATCCACGAAAAGCCGGATGGAGCTTCCGACACTATCTACTAGGTCATTTACATATATTGTGAAAAGCAATGGTCCCATAACACTCCCCTGTGGCACGCCAGAGGTTACTTTAACGTCTGTAGACGTCTCCCCATTGATAACATGCTGTGTTCTGTTTGCTAAAAACTCTTCAATCCAGCCACACAGCTGGTCTGATGTTCCGTAGGCTCTTACTTTGTTTATAAGGCGACAGTGCGGAACTGTATCGAACGCCTTCCGGAAGTCAAGGAAAATAGCATCTACCTGGGAGCCTGTATCTAATATTTTCTGGGAGACGCTGTTAATTTAGGCATTTATACGCGATCGCTTGGCGCTCTTAACTGAAAAGAGCGACGCGAAGCGATCGAAAGGCACACTAAAGACACTGCCCAACACATCTGTGCAAAGTTCCATCGTATTTTCACAGTGGTTTTCACTTCGCGCCTAATCGGACCTTACTTTCCGAATACGCCACGTACATACATTTCTTTTCTACAGTTTCATAATTTCACTAGTCTCATGCTGTTGGACACTGCTGTAATCCAAAAATGTCTTGCGATTGAGCTTTATGCTGTTCCGTAGCACTTCGAGTGCAAAATTGAGGAACAAAGGTCTCATTTTTCTCATGCCAAACTTTTGGATGTTAGTGTACTTTGATGGCGCGGAATAGTCGTTAAGTTGCAGTGGGCAGGGCCCACCCCGGCTGTACGTTATTTTGCAACGGCAACAAGCAAAGTGGAGAAGTTAGCGGTGTGTTTTAATTCCGCGCTACAGCTGGGGGAAGTAAAGAGGGCTCCCCTCCAGCACTCCCGTGATGAAGCGGGCAGTCTTCCTACTCCCTTCTGCTGAGCTCATCAGCCAGAGGACACGCAGTCGCACTGCGTCCGCTGCTTGCTTACACCACTGAGACTCATCTGAAGTTGCGTCTCGCCTCGCACGACGTCATTATGTAGAAACTAACACTCCCTGGTTGCTACGTTTCCTGCCTGCTACTCGTAACGTAGGAGACGTTTGTCGAGAGATTTGGACTCAGAGGCAAGTAATATGGTATCTTAATTTAAAACCAATAAACCCCTAATTCTTTCAAGAATACGACTCCGACGTATACTGTAACTTCTAACGTCCGAGTACTGTACAAATGAGTTGATATGTGGAGCATGTCAAGCCTTCATGGCTAAGGAAGCAACACACTGCTGAATGTTTATGATATCGTATCTCCCAAACTGTGTGCTGCACAAAGATGTAATATCGCAGATACATTCAGTGTGGTATGCGTGGATACTGGCTGCAAACTCTATTGCGACAATCGGTATTAAAGAAGTAACGGATTAAAGCGTCATGTCTGAGGTCGAAGTTTTACTGCATGTGCAGCGTAAAACTAGTAAGCGATAAACTTTTTTTTTTCTTTTTGGGAGGTGGGGGGGGGGGGGAGGGGGGGGGGAGAGACAGACAGCGTGAAAGTATTTCGTAAAAGTTTGAAATTATGTGTACAGCTTCTTGGAAGTCGCTATGTGTTCTCATTCTCGAACAGTGGACAAATAAAGTGGGCCGGCCAGTGTGGCCACGCGGTTAAAGGCGCTTCAGTCTGGAACCGCGCGACCACTACGGTCGCAGGTTCGAATCTGCCTCGGGCATGGATGTGTGTGATGTCCTTAGGTTAGTTAGGTTTAAGTAGTTCTAAGTTCTAGGGGACTGATGACCTCAGATGTTAAGTCCCATAGTGCTCAGAGCCATTTGAACCATTTGAATAAAGTGGGAGTATTTTCGCGCTGTCAGACTGCCTCGAGACAAACACGCAGTTTATAACTGTAATACATGGTGTTGCAAAAAAGAATATACGTATTACAAACTACTATGTTGTCAAAACTCTCGATTGCTGCGCCACGGTTCGTTATTGGTGGAATGAATACATCGTCTAGTTTATATTCAGTACGACTAGATGTCGTTTGTCTTTTTGTTTGGTTATCGTCATATGTTGCGAAATAGGTACTTACTCTGTAGCTGAAACAATTTTGTGTCTCCGATTTTGCAAAGTGATTACAGTGGAAACACATTTCACATAAATTTTGGTCTAACATTTAGTTCAAAAAATGGTTCAAATGGCTCTGAGCACTATGGGACTTAACATCTGAGGTCATCAGTCCCCTAGACTTAGAACTACATAAACCTAACTAACCTAAGGTCATCTCACACATCCATGCCCGAAGCAGGATTCGAACCTGCGACCGCAGCGGTCGCGCGGTTCCAGACTGAAGCGCCTAGAACCGCTTGGCCACACAGGCCGGCAAACATTTAGTTGTTTTAAAAATTAGCCCAAAACTATCAGTTTCTAACGCAGAAAAACAACGATACGCTAGCAAACGGCATTTGCTGATATAAGCGAGAAATCAAGCGGAAATCACCGTAAGTACAAATCAACATATTCTTAACGAGTTGTTTTTCGATCTAAAAGCAAATGAAAATGTAAATAATTTAATTACAGACCATTGATGATGCCTTACCTCATTAACGTGAAACGCGTCTGATTAAAAAAATAGAACCACGCATTTTTCTAATTGCAGCGACAGAACAAAAGTACCCTCAAGGAGGGTTTGGAAGTTAATGCAGGATATTGGCGCGAAGACTGGTGATCAGGAACTCTACGCCACCACCTCCTCCCCTTGCGCCGCAATGACTGGCACTGAAAACACGGGGTGTATCAAAAACAATCAACCGATCTGGCAGGTCTTTATTTCTGAAACTAATAAACATATACAATAAATTTTGATTTTTGATGAACGAGAAACTCTAAAAGTCTTTTTCATTACTTTACACAGGAGCTCAGTGTGCCCCCCTTGAGATGCACGGCATATATCAATGCGGTATTCAAATTGTTCCCACACTGCAGCTGGCATGTCCGGTTATGTGAGGTCTTGGTTCATTCATTATTGTTGGTAACGGAGGCACATAAACAGAATCTTTTACAAACCCTCACAAGAAATAATCACATACGGCGAGGTTCGGTGAGCTTGGAGGCCAGTAATGTAAGGCTGAATAATTTGGTCCAGTGCTTGTGAGTCCAGACGTGTCAACACGTACTGTTTTGAACCGGTTATTAGCAGTGTACACTGCTGCTGCCACCTAGCGGTAACCATGTAAAACTCGAGATTTGCTCTTTCCAACAGAACATTGTCACCCACATATCGCAATTAACATACCAATTTTTTTTTTTTTAAGTAATATGATTCTTTATCATAGGCCTACATCACCAGGATTCGATCCGGCGTACCTGCGACTCGACCGCCGAAGCACAGGCGTTCGTTAGCGACTTCAGCTATTGAGGCAATTACTATTATTTGTATTTACGACAGCTACATGCAAGCTAGTAAATTAGCAGAGTGTTCACTACTTTGGGAAAAAACTTCAGTTTCTAGGTTGGTTAAAAGAAGTTGAGTGAATCCAGTTTGAGTCGACTCAGTGAGTAAAGCTACTCCGCAGCGCTGAAAACCGATGTTGGATTCTTGGCGTCGCAGGAGAGACGCTGAACACGCAGCTATGGAAGGGAATGCAGCAGAATGCGTGTTGGCAAAAAACACATGGGAACTGGTGGTGTGGGATGACCGCAGCGTATTGGGCACAAAACGATGTTGAGGACGAGACTACCGGCACTGGCGCCGAGCAGACACAAAGGGGCGCCTTGAGAGGCGTGGGAGAGTGTGAGAGCGCGAGAGGCACGTGGCTGGCCGGAGGTCCCGGCGCTCCCGTGGGAGGCGCCCAGCGACCAGCGTCCACTGACCCCGCCCTCCTGTCCCGCAAAAAGCCCACCGCTCTGTACCACCAGCTCTGACGCACTTGTCTCGTAAGCCCCCTTCACTCCGTGGCGAATGGAAGCGATCACAAGCGTATGTTCTTTCGCAGACGATTCGCCAGTGTTCTCTATCATTCGCTTTTACACTGAGGCGACACAAGTCATGACATAGCGATATGCACGTATATGGCCGTAGTATTGCGTACACAATGTGTAAAAGGGCATTGCATTGGCGAAGCTGTCATTTGTACTCAGGAGACTCATGTGAAAGGTCTCCTATGTGATTATGACTTCATGACACGAGCGGTCTAAGGCGGTGCAGTCATGGACTGTGCGGCTGATCCCGGCGGAGGTTCGAGTCCTCCCTCGGGCATGGGTTTGTGTGTTTGTCCTTAGGATAATTTAGGTTAAGTAGCGTGTAAGCATAGGGACTGATGACCTTAGCAGTTAAGTCCCATAAGATTTCACACACACACACACACACACACACACACACACACTGCATGACAGGAATTAACACACTTTGTACGCGGAATGGTAGTTTGAGATAGACGCATGGGACATTCCATTTCGGAAATCGTTAGGGAATTCAACATTCCGAGATCCACAGTGTCAAGAAAGTGCCCACAATACCAAATTTCAGGCATTACCTCACACCATGAACAAGGCAGTGGCCGACGGCTTTCACTTAACGACCGTGAGTAGCGGTATTTGCGCATAGTTGTCATTGCTAACAGACAAGGAACATTGCGTGAAATGACCGCAGGAATCAGTGTCGGACGTACGACGAACGTAGGACAGTGCGACGAAATTTGGCGTTAATGGGTTATGGCAGAGTATGACCAACGCGAGTGCCTTTGCTAACAGCACGACAGCGTCTGCAGCGCCTCTCCTGGGCTCGTGATCATACCAGTTGGACGCTAGACAATTCGAAAATGGTGGTTTGGCAGATGAGTCCCGATTACTGCAAATTTAAATACCTGGGGTCGTACATACAGGAGGACTGGAAAGCGAGATACAACACCGAATAAGTTGCGGGTTGGAACAACTGGAGGAAAATGAGTGGAGTGTTGTGTGACAAGAAGGTGAGCATTGGGTTGAAAGGGAAAGTGTACAAGTCGGTGGTAAGGCCTGCTATAATATACGGGGCAGAGACATGGCCCATCACAGTAGCCCAGGAGAGGAAGATGGAAGTGGCGGAAATGAGGATGCTGAGGTGGATGTGTGGGGTAACACGGAAGGACAGGATTAGAAATGAATTTGTTAGAGGAGCTGTGAAAGTGGGACCCGTGGGGAAAAAGATACAAGAGAGCAGACTAAGGTGGTACGGACACTTACAGAGAAAAGGGGAAGAGTATATCGGAAACAGAGTTGAAGATATAAAGATTGAATGAGCGAGAAGGAGAGGAAGATTGAAGATGAGGTGGAAGGATAAGATATCCGGGGACCTAAGGGAGAAGGGATGGAAGAAGGAAGAGGCAATGCATAGGGTACTATGGAGGAGAAGGATCCAGAAGAGCAACGCCGACCCTACGTGACGTGGGACAAGGCGACGATGATGAAGAAGAAGAAGAAGGGCTGATGGTAGGGTTAGAGAATGGCGAAGACCCCACGAGGCCATGGACCCAAGTTGCCAATAAGATACTGCGCGAGCTGCTGGTAGCTCAGTAATGGCGTGTACTGTGTTTACATGAAATGGACTGGGTCCCCTGGTAAAAATGGTTATGTTCGACCGCTTGAAAATCATACGGAGCCATTCATGGGCCTCATCTTCCCAAACAACTATGAAATTTGTATGAATGACAATGCGCCATGTCACTGGGCCACAATCGTTCGCTATTGGTTTGAAAAGCATTCTAGCCAATTCGAGCGAATGAGTGGGCTACCAAGATCGCCCGACCTGAATTCTATCGGACAGTCGTGGGACGTAATCGAGAGGTCAGTTCGTGCGCAAAATCCTGCACCGTGAACAGTTCCACAATTAAGGAAAGCTGTAGAGGCAGTATGGCTCAAAATTTCTGCCGGGGACATCCAACGAGTTGCTGTTGAGTCCATGCCACATCGAGTTGCTTCACTATGCCGCGTAAAATGAGGTGCGACACGATATTAGGAGACATGTCATGGCTTCAGTTGTCTCACTGCATCTGAACAAGTGTTTACGCTAGAGGGAACGGGAGGGAACACGACACAACGAACGTAAGCTATGAACGCTGTGTTATTGTTTTGTGGGGCTAATAATCTGCATACAGGATGTAGCACTATACAGGGAGAACATTAATAAAACCGATAAGGGACGGCTTCCTGACTGGAAATGGAGGAAAAAAGATCCTATGAAAATGCGTCTGGAAATGCATCGTTGCCACGGTATACGGCGCTGACGAACGAAAGTTCTTCGACCACGTACCGCGTGTTCCTTGTGTGTTTCAGGCTATTTGATTGACGAAGCGGACTGTAAGCAGCAGACTGGAACGGTTTTCATGTCGGGAACAAGCCGAGATGGTGTTTGTGTACGGCGACGCATGTGGAAACGGCCGGGCGACAGCACGGCTATACCAAAACAAATATGCTCACAGACACCAACCACATCAACAACATTTCAAGCCCTTTTTGGGCGTTTTTGTGATCGTGGGTCCTTTCAGACAGACGAACGTGCAGGGAGACGGCGGACTGTGCAGTCACCAGATTTGCAGGACGGGTTCTGCAGGATGAGGCGAACCCTAGTACAAGTTCCAGACAAATGGTCCGCCAACATGATATAGGCCAAAGTACAAGGGTAATCCCAAAAGTAAGGTCTCCTATTTTTTTTATAGGTACATAGACCTGTTTATTTCCACAATGGTTTACATCAGTTCCCAGCTTTAACATTTAGCTATTTTTCGACAATCACCATTTCCGTCGATGCATTTTTGTAGACGCTGTGGAAGTTTTTGTATGCCCATGTCATACCAGCTCGTCGCCTTGTTGTTCATAAAGTTATGAACCTCTTCTTTCACCTCGTCGTCGGATTTGAGTCGTTTTCCGGCCAAATGTTCTTTTAACCTACGGAATAGGTGATAGTCACTGGGCGGCAAGTCAGGACTATAGGGTGGGTGGGTGATTATGTTCCACTGAAACTGTTGCAGGAGAGCAACGGTTTGCCTAGCGATGTGTGGGCGAGTGTTGTCATGGAGAATGTGTACGCCATTTTTCAACATTCCTCTTCTCTGGTTCTGAATTGCCTGCTTGAGCTTTTCAGAGTCTCACAGTACCTGTCAGCGTTAATTGTGGTCCCAGCGATTCAGCTCCGACGACGAGGTGAAAGAAGAGGTTCATAGCTTTCTGAGCAGCATGGCGGCGAGATGGTATGACATGGGCATACAAAAACTGTCACAGCATTTACAAAAATGCATCGACAGAAATGGTGATTATGTCGAAAAATAGCTAAATGTTCAAGCTGTAAACTGATGTAAATCATTGTAGAAATAAACAGGTCTATGTACTTATAAAAAGGAGGAGACATTACTTTTGGGATTACTCTCATACAATTATGTGTATCCTGCATGACAAATGGTACTCTCTCTGTCACCTGCAACGAGTGCAAGCAAAGATTATCAGCAGTGGACTTCCCTCTCCGGAAAGTATTTTATCGATGGTTTTTGCACCAGAACTTCACAATTATAGGATTTCTGTCATCTTCCTCTTTACTGACAAAGCAACTTTTACGAGAACTGGCATCGTCAACTTGCATAGCCGTCGTCTGTAGGCAACAGACAATCCTCGGGGAATGGCTGAACGTCTCATCAGCAGAGGTCCTACATCAATGTGTGGGCAGGGATTCTTGGCGACCACATACTTGGACCAGTTATTATTCCACAACGCCTCGACGGAGGAACGTAGCTCGACTTCCGGCGGAATACTCTGCATGGGATTGTTGAGAATGTGCCTTTTGCAATACGACAAGTTATGTGGTCCAGAATGAGATTATCACTCTGCAGCGGAGTGTGCGCTGATATGAAATTTCCTCGCACATTAAAACTGTGTGCCGGACCGAGACTCGAACTCGGGACCTACCAGGAAGTTTCAAGTTATGCGGTTTCTGCATGACCGAGCACCACCCCACTTCCGCATTAGAATTCGTAGGCACCTTAACAACATCTTCCCCGGATGTGGTTAGGGCACGGAGACCAAGTAGCTGCCTGCTAGATCACCGGGCTTAAACCCCTTGGATTTTTTTTTTTTTACCTCTGGAGGCATCTGGAAAGCGTTGTGTATGTTGAACCAGTTCCTGATATGCAGACCCGTCAACAGTGTCCCCAGTTATTCGGAGAGAGGCCGCAACGTGCTACGTGTGAACTGCATCCCATGGAGGCCACTTTGACCACGTGTTGTGATGTGAGTGCGATGCGGCTCTGTACCGTGTTCCGAGACGATTTGTTGTCATTGCACGCACACCGTCCATTTCCGGATACATGTTCATAGGACCTTTTCTCCTCTATCGAATCTCGCTGTCGATACTATGTGGGCTGAGGCATGAACAGAAATTTCTATTGAGAGGGATGGCGCGCTAGGGTAGTCCGTACAGTTGTGCAGAGCCACTGTGCCAGAGTGGCGTTGTGGTTAGCACAAAAAAAGAAATAAAAAGAGCGTGTGGGAGACCAGGGTTCGGACCCTGGCCTTGGTACATATTTCCATTCGTCGCTTCAGCCTGCTTATGTACATCTTAAAAGAGACTTATAACTATCATAGGCAAAAGAGCACCATGGATGCCCAGCTTCTTACGTGTATTTTACATAGCTAATTTATTACTCAGGAATAAGAGACTCCCTTTTCAAATTGTCTTATTACAAATTCCATTTTATTTGTTTTATTGTACTTATTAACTGCATAACATATATACAGCACTGTCATAGATAATAACTGTGACCACACCGTAATCCATTATCTCCGCCCTTCGTATAAGCTGACTTTTCTAAACGAATATACTTTCCGAAACAACAATCGTATTTGTCAATGTCGCCTTGAACTGTGAATTACTTACTGCTAGTACAGCCTAACGTGCTTACTGTAATTGACAAATTTTGTCTAATTAGAGATTGTTTGACCAGACTGACAGTTCCTGCTCTGCCCGTCGCACAGGCCGGAACAAACGTCGCTCAGGCCGGAACAAACAGATCAATGCAAAACACATTTTTGGCCAGTTGGAGATGTATATACAAGGTTGCATCATAAATTCATCCTTATTATTACACGACGTTCTGTTCTTTTTTGAAGATGTTTTCTCTGCATCCCCACAACTCATCCCAACGACTTCAGTAATTCCAAATACGTCATTATTTACAACTATGGAAGTGCGAAAGTTTCGCACGGATTCTCTGGTCTAATGAATTCATCGTCTTACGTCCCTAGTTGGCTCTTCGATTACTTCGGCAATTTTCTAACAATAATTTTTTCCTTCGGCTTTTCTGTTGTTTTTGATCTCTTGGATCTGAAAGCACTCACGGTATCTCTATTACTCTATCAGCAACATTACATTATCTTGGGTCTGCTTCGTCGCTCGAGAAACTCTTAACAATAACAGTAGACCTGATGGGATAAGGCTTTGTGTACTACTAGCGCCGCAGCGGAGATGACCCGAACCTCCTTTGATGGTTTGCAAAGAGATCGGCAAATAGCGGAACACGAGCGACCACAAGGGAATGCGGACCGAAAATGACCGAATACCGTTTGCTCACGCGTGCCTAGCTTTTACACCAGAAGAACTCTCGTTGGCTGTTGCACGTTCGCTTGTGTTCGCTACGCTGTTAAAGGGGCGTTAGCGTGGCACAGATCCCTGCGTAGCTGCAATGATTGACGCTTAGGCCCGAGTTCCCTGAACGACTAAGCTTCTCAGCTGCGTCCTGCTCCTAGCCTGTACACAGATTACCAGGCTGGTACCTTGTACCGTTAGCGTCCTTAGCCTAGGGGTAGCGTCGTTGCTTCGTAAAGTCAGATACAGGGTTCAAATCCCCCTTTGGCCACTTTTTAGATTTTAAATATGTCGTTGCGGTGCATGAAGCTTTAAGTACATTAGAATATTGCAAAGCATTTCAAAAATGTTTATTATCTTTTACATGTCTACATTTACATCTACATGGATACTCTGCGAATCACATTCAACTGGCTGGCAGAGGGTTCATCGAACCACCTTTACAATTCTCTATTATTCCAATCTCGTATAGCGCGCGGAAAGAATGAACACCTATATCTTTCCGTATAAGCTCTGATTTCCCTTATTTTATCATGGTGATTGTTCCTCCCTATGTAGGTCGGCATCAACAAAATATTTTCGCATTCGGAGGAGAAAGCTGGTGATTGGAATTTCGTGAGAAGATTCCGTCGCAACGAAAAACTCCTTTCTTTTAATGATTTCCAGCCCAAATCCCGTATCATTTCCGTGTCACTCTACCCCATATTTCGCGGTAATTCAAAACGTGCTGCCTTTCTTTGAACTTTTTCGATGTATTCCGTCAGTCCTATCTGGTAAGGATCCCACACCGCGCAGAAGTATTCTAAAAGAGGACGGAAAGCATAGTGTAGGCAGTATGTCTGTTACTTTTCTAAGCGTCCTGCCAATAAAATGCAGTCTTTGGTTAGCCTTCCCCACAACACATGAATGAAGATGGAGACTAAGGATGTTTTATAAGTCAACAGAGGCATCGCATTTTACACAAGTGTTTTTCTTAAATGCATTTAAATAATATCTTTCGGTACTTTTTACGTTTTGATTTTTCACAAATGTTAAATCTACCCTCCACGGAAGCACGACTAAGGTCCGGACGAAATCCTAGTTGTCCATTCGGATTCGCTACAACTGTTTCTGTATGGTCATCGTGTTTAACGTATCTTCACTGAATTACATGTAGATGTTTGCCGTTAATCCTGTAATCTGATACTACAGAGTCCTTTTTTAATGTGTATAATTTTGCATCTTTCACATTTAAACAGCTGCAAATGCAATGTATCAGGACTAAGGACACGATGCTGTCTGCATTTTCAAAAAATGTTCAAATGTGTGCGAAATCGTATGGGACTTAATTGCTAAGGTTATCAGTCTCTAAGCTTACACACTACTTAACCTAAATTATCCCAAGGACAAACACACACACACCCATGCCCGAGGGAGGACTCGAACCTCCGCTGGGACCAGCCGCACAGTCCATGACTGCATGTCTGCATTTTACGAGAGGGTTCTGACGGTGGAAATTAGTATTCGAGAACCACAGAAGCGCTGAAAACATTTCCCACTGTGCTGATGCCAATCTATAATTATTTCGGTGAGTACATAACAGTGCAAAACTCTGCTGGATATTTCTGCAGATACTGTAGTGTTTTATTTTCATCTTTAACTAATTATTCTAATCATGCCTGTGTTGGATATTCAGAAAATAAAGTAAAGGCTGCCTTCTGTTACAAATATTCAACATTTATTAGATTATAATAAGAGGCAGTTCGGGCCTATCTTTGAGTGTGGGCACTGTTTTTCTTTTTTTTTAAAAAAATTTCCTTTGTTCAAAATCAAAGGAAACGATTTAAAAAAGTACAACTGAAGATGGCTCTGCATGGCCCCAAACGTCTCTTTTAATACAATATACTGAAGTGACAAAAGCTATGATGAGCCTCCTGTTACCGTGTCGGACCTTCTTTTGCGCGGCGTAGTGCAGCAGCTCGACGTGGCCATTGGAAGCCCCCTACAGAAATATTGAGCCACGCTGCCTCCATAGCCGTCCATATTTGCGAAAGTGTTGCCGTTGAAAGGTTCTGTGAACGAACTTAACTGCTGATTATTTCCTATAAATGTTCCATGCAATTCATGTCGGGGGGATCTGGGTGCACTCGCTCGAATTGTCCTTCGAAACAATCGCGACCAACTGTGGTCCAGTGACATGACATGGTTGTTTGGGAAGATGAATGGCTGCCGAATATGACGATTTCTAGTCAATGATCGGTTCATCAGTCCACTCCATGTATACACAGTCCGCACCATTATGGAGCCACCACCAGCCTGCACATTTCATTATTGACAACTTGGTTCAAATGGTTCTGAGCACTATGGGACTTAACTACTGTGGTCATCAGTCCCCTATAACTTAGAACCACTTAAACCTAACTAACCTAAGGACATCACACACATCCATGACCGAAACAGGATTCGAACCTGCGACCGTAGCGGTCACGCGGTTCCAGACTGGAGCGCCTAGAACCGCGCGGCCACACCGGCCGGCTATTGACAACTCGTGTCCCCCCCAGTGTATTCTGGAAATCGGCATGAATGCCCTTTGCTTTCATATCTCTGTTTACGAAGTACTTAATCACTTCTCGAATGTCTAATATTTCGATCTTCGCAAATCACTACGCGGGAACAACAACAGAGCCACATCCCTGCCACGGCTCCCTTCCAAGAGCACTAACGTGGCACACGTTTACAGGCAACACTCCAATGAATATTACGTGAACAACTCGTTGCGCTAGCACTGACCTCTAGTGGTAATTCCGAGAACTTTTCAAACCACCCTCGTATAGTTGGGAGACGAACAGGAAAACTTTATGTCATTATACAGCGGAAAAATTCGTTTCGAACAGGGGGCCCAAAAGCATGAACCCGTTACACTTGCAACTGTCGTACCGCTTGGGTTGACCCATGTACTCGCTGAAAGGCACATGAAGTACCTCGAAAACTTTGACCGTCGTTTTCTCGGAAATGGTAGAGTATATATGGATAAGCGGAGACATGCGTTCGCTTATTTTGACCTCTCTTCCAGTGTGCGAAGTTTGCGGGAAATCTGATTACGGCACTTGCATGATGTTCTCGTGACACTTGCTTCACCATTCTATAAAATGGTTGTTAGAAATAAGAATACCAATTGTTTCACTGACTCGTTATTTCTTGGTTTAACAAAATATCTACAAAAAGTGAGCATAATTTATCTTTTGTCATTTTACAAATTAAAATGTTAACGAAATTCCTTTTTTAATTCTAAATTTCAATAAGGCGCTAATGTTGATATGGTGGGGAAACGGGTGGGTGGCAGGGGGGGGGGGGGGGTGGTTACTAGCTAATATCTGATTGCATTCATGAGTAACGGTCTCAGAGCTGCTGTGGTTGCCAACCCTTGAATCAGATGCCGGTGCGGCTCACGTTTCAGTATTCCACCTAGCTGCCGGCGCTAGAGCTACGCGGAAAACCGAGGCTGCCGGGACGTGTAGTTTGTTTGTGTTACGCTTTAATTAAATGAGGAACTTTGTAACTCGCCGCCGTACATAACATGGTGACATAATCACGCTATTCAGTGGCGCCGCGAGCAGAATCGGCAAGCAGCCGGCTTTATCTGTCGCCGGTTTGCAAGAAGCTTCGCAAAGCTCTCTAGTTTTCCGCTCGTGAGAGCCCGTGTCAGCTGGAGGCAGCCGACTGCGTCCGTCCCGTCGATGACTGCTCCACTGAGGCCGCAGAGGAAAAAAAAAGTGGCTCCGCCCAAAGAGCGATATTCTGTTTGATCTCTCCGTGTGCGGTTCATGCGGGCTGCAGTCTGGCCGAAACCAGTACCGACTTGCAGCCGCTACGGATCCCTGCAACTGCACGGCAGGCTCCGTGACGGGAGGGATCTCTGTCCGTACATGTTTCCAACTTATTAATCCTTTCACCACCACTGAGGCATATGTGGCCCACGTTACGTTATCGAAGAACCAGGGGAATTCAATGCATGTTACTACTATGCACAGTGCATCAACTTGCTTTGTGCAAAAATGGTTTCACGACATACCATATGTAGGAAGATCGATGGGACTATGAGACGGGAACTCAGTTTTGCGTTATAATTTAGTGTATAATTCAATAAATGTAACAGATTTGCACTTTTCAACCAAAAAGTATTTAAAGATGATCACTAACTATAGATTTTATTTGCATTCCAAGACGCTGCTTATGTGCGTTTTTCCATTTACTTTTTCAACTCGAAAATGCTGCAAATCTTCACTTATCTCCTGCTAACTAACTCTCTCTCCTGTCTGTAGTTATGTTGCGTGGGAGTATAATGTAAGTTTGTGAGCTGTAGGGTGCTTATTGAATAATTATCGATTTAGTTTATGTAAGAGTGTATTGTTTAGTATAAATATTTGAAATACCTTATTTTCATGTTCTTCATGATTCAAAATGTAAATTAATGTTTTTACTGGGGTGACTTCAACAGGATTGCAGTCGCATTGTTCAGTGCCTAAGCGACTTGAGCCTAATGTTGGCCATATCGTTAATCACGTGAGAGAAGGTATCCATCTTCGTCAGAAATGAAGTCAGATTATGTTACCGAGCAAGGTGGCGCAGTGGTTAGCACATTGGACTCGCATTCGGGAGGTCGACGGTTCAATCCCGCGTCCGGCCATCCTGATTTAGGTTTTCTGTGATTTCCCTAAATCGCTTCAGGCAAATGCCGGGATGGTTCCTTTGAAAGGGCACGGCCGACTTCCTTCCCTAACCCGATCAGACCGATGTCCTCGCTGTTTGGTCTCTTCCCCCAAACAACCCGACCCGATTATGTTAACTTTTACGTTTTCACAGTGCGTATTTTATTGAAGTTTTACCACCAAAGGCCACTGATCAGCGTTGGCAGCCATCCATCATGGCTTGGCGTAAAAATTCAACGGTTATCGAACAAAAGCGGCGGGAATAGTAACACACAGACGGAATAAAGGTCGCAACACCAAAAAATAATTAATGTAGAGCAATGATATTTCGGGTATTAATTTGCGTAGGTAGCAAATTGAAGTGATTAACACTGCAAGATCACAGCAAAATGGAAGTGCGGTATAAGGCACTGCAAGTGTGAAATGCTGGTACATCGACGGAACGTTCAATGAAAGCGTGCAAACCTGCATGCATGTGTTGTGCAGGTTGGCGATGTCAATTTGTGGAATGGAGTTCCATGACTGTCGCACTTGGTTGGCCAATACAGGGACGGTTAATGCCGCTTGAGGATGACGCTGGAGTTGTCGTCCGATGATGTTCCGTATGTGCTCCATTGTAGACAGATCTGGTAATCGAGAAGGACAAGTCAACATTAAAGTACTCTGTAGGGCATGCTGGCTTAAAACAGCGGTATGTGGGCGAGCTTATCATGTTGGGAAACACCCACTGGAATGAAACTTCCTGACTGATTAAAACTGTGTGCCGGACCGAGACTCGAACTCGGGACCTTTGCCTTTCACGGGCAAGTGCTCTAACAACTGAGCTACCCAAGCACGACTTACTGTGGTGTCACCGCCAGACACCACACTTGCTAGGTGGTAACCTTTAAATCGGCCGCGGTCCTTTAGTATACGTCGGACCCGCGTGTCGCCACTGTCAGTCATTGCAGACCGAGCGCCGCCACACGGCAGGTCTAGAGAGACTTCCTAGCACTCGCCCCAGTTGTACAGCCGACTTTGCTAGCGATGGTTCACTGACAAATTACGCTCTCATTTGCCGAGACGATAGTTAGCATAGCCTTCAGCTACCTCATTTGCTACGACCTAGCAAGGCGCCATTATCATTTGCTATTTATCTTGTGATGCACGTACCGTCAGACCGATGTTCACCAATTATGGATTAAAGTTAAGTATTCCAGAAGCTACGTACTATTTTTTACTATAAAGACCTTGTCATTTTCCAGACCTCACGCCAGCCTGCGTGAGCATTAAACGCGTGCCTTTCGGCTACCCGTCACAGTGGATTGGCTGTCTTGCCAGTCCACAACACTTACGACCCGTCCTCACAGCTTCAATTCTGCCAGTACCTCATCTCCTACCTTCCAAACTTAACAGATGATCTTCTGCAAACCTTGCAGAACTAGCACTCCTGGAAGAAAGGGTAGGATATGTGCACTGATATGAAACTTCCTGGCAGATCAAAACTGTGTGCCGGACCGAGACTCGAACTCAGGACCTTATCCTTTCACGGGCAAGTGCTCTACCAAGGTCCCGAGTTCGAGTCTCGGTCCGACACACAGTTTTAACCTGTCACGAAGTTTCATATCAGCGCACACTACGCTGCAGAGTGAAAATCTCATTCTGGAAAGCTTTTCATGAATGGCAGCACAACAAGTCTAATCACCCAGACTGACATACAAATTTTCAGTCAGGGTGCGCGAGATAACCACGAGAGTACTCCTGCTATCATACGAAATAGCCCGCAGACAGTAGGCCTAACTCCAGACGTAAGCGCAATGTGTCTAACAGGCAGACAGGCCGGGTGCAGGTCCCCAACTGGCCTCCTAACCAACACACGGCCATCACTGGCACCGAGGCAGAACCAACTTTCATCAGAAAGCATAACAGATGACCACCCTGTCCTCCAGTGAGCTGTCGCTTGACATCACTGATGTCGCAAGTGACGGCGGTTAAGGGTAACTGGAATGACTCTACAGGCCGTCTGACTCGGAGCGGTCATTGAAGTAACCTATTTGTAACATTTCGTTTTGTCATCGTAGTGCCAACTGCTGCTCAAACTGCTGTTGCAGATGCAGTAGGATGTGACAGAGCCGTAAGCCGAAGACGATGGTCTTCTCTCTCAGTAGCACTACGTGGCCATCCGAAGCCCAGTCTTTTGGCTCAGATGGCTCTGAGCACTATGGGACTCAACATCCTAGGGCATAAGTCCCCTAGAACTTAGAACTACTTAAACGTAACTAACCCAAGGACATCACACACAGCCATGCCCGAGGCTGGATTCGAACCCGCGACCGTAGCAGCCTCGCGGCTCCGGACTGCAGCGCCAGAACCGCACGGCCACCGCGGCCGGCAGTCTTTTGGCGAGCGGACATTCTTGTGAACACAGCTACCAGCAATCAAATACAATGACTACATTCCTGGCAAGCGTTTCTGCAATATTGCAGAAGGAACATTCAGCTTCTAGTAGCCCTATTACGCGACCTTGTTCAAACTCAGTGAGATCTTGATAATGACGCCTTTGTCACTTTAAGGCATTCTTGACTAACATCAACTTACCATGTCCAATTTCGAAGGTACCTAACGCACAATATCCTTACTGGGTGTATTTAAAGCGAACTTTGTTTATATCCTCATAGTGGCGCCACTCTTATGCCACGCCGGCCAGTGTGGCCGAGCGGTTCTAGACGCTTCAGTCTGGAACCGCGCGACGGCTACGGACGCAGTTTCGAATCCTGCCTCGGGCGTGGATGTGTGTGATGTTGGTTCAAATGGCTCTGAGCGCTATGGGACTTAACTTCTGAGGTCATCAGTCCCCTAGAACACAGAACTACTTAAACCTAACTAACCTAAGGACATCACACACATCCATGCCCGAGGCAGGATTCGAACCTGCGACAGCAGTGGCCGCGCGGTTCCAGACCGTAGCGCCTAGAACCGCTCGTCCACCGCGGCCAGCATGTGTGTGATGTTCTTAGGTTGGTTAGGATTAAGTAGTTCTAAGTTCTAGGGGACTGATGACCTAGATGTTAAGTCCCATAGTGCTCAGAGCCATTTGAACCATCTTATGTCACAGGCGAAAAATTAGAATAGACAATCTTTCAGATGTAGAAACACGGCTACCAACTTCAGTTTATATCGCACAACTCCTCCTTGGTGTTGCCATTTTCTCCGTCAGTATATGGAACATTTTTTAACAGCGATATAATTAAAATATCTTACAGAAGCTATCATAAAAGGTGTAACAATGGTAAATACTCCCATCGCCGTACGAATGTGCTATCTCGACGCGATTAACCTGCACGCGAATGCTTCAAATTATTCGCCATCTTCTAACGCTTCTAACGTCGCTTAATTGGAGGAATTTTTCCTTTACGTCATTTTCTTTAACAAGAAGGCACAGATGAACATTAATAGTGTTCTTCCGGGCGTTCTACCGCGTTGCTGTTTCCATTTTACTAAGAGATTGGTTGGAGTCCACGTAAAGAGTACACACAACAGCAAAACTCGCAGCCATTGTAGAAGGCGGCTAGATCGGCCATCGAAATATTGGGTAGAAAATGGAAGCAACAACTCGTCAGAACGTCCGGAAGTACACTGATAATCAATTTCGTTTAGAAAACCTGACAGATGCTGATAAAGAGCTCACCATTTGAAATAGCCTACCGACATTTGAAACATTTGTAATCATAAGTACGACTCAAATGCTTTTCTCGAACTATATGTACCATACATGAAAATACAGGATCATTTGATTACAACTGGGACGAGTAGGTCACACACTTAAATACAAGTGAGACGTGTGTCCAACCCCTCCTCGAACTGGAAAACGGAACAGCGGGAAATATTGTTTTCATATTCTTACTTTTGACTACAATATTAATTAATTACACAGTAATGTTTTTCACTCCGAAAACAAGTGGTAGCGAAACGGTTAAGTGATGCAGAAAGTTCAGGCACGATTTCATGGCTGGTTTATTCGTGTTAATAAGTTCTGACACGTCTCATCACTAGTCATCTGTTGGTTGTTTTTGCACTGCAAGGATTGTAGCTAAGTTTCAAACCAAGCGAACTTCAATAAAGCTCTTTCGCCTCTGCAGCCCATGTCGTTAAAGCACGCTGGTGCTACCTGCTACCCAAATGTAGCTGGTTCGAGTTTGGTGGTGGAAGCCATAAAATTATTTGCAGACCAGGGAAGGAGAGGTGGTGGTTCAAGGGACGTGCAGCAAGACGTTGCTGTGGTGTCTTACCTTAAAGAAAGTAAGTACATGGTTATTCATAAGGTTTCAGAAGATGATTGCACTGAAACTGCAATACATACAAAGAAACGACATGTGTCAGTGGATAGAGTATTCTTGTAAGTTTCAATTCGTAATACTCGTCATAACGTAGTTGTACAAGGAGAGAGGCGTGTCACGACATGCAGACGAAGCATCCCTTCCGTTTTGTCGCGTCGAATTAGTTCGTGTCTGCAGATAAGCAACGCAATTAGCAGGTTTGCAAAGCGGGCTGCTGTTGCGCCTAATTCGTGAATAGCACGCACGTACTGACGTTCGCCGCATCACGAACGGATCCCATTTTGAGCACCCGTGCCGCGCGGGATTAGCCAAGCGGTCTATGGCGCTGCAGTCACTGACTGTGCGGCTGGTCCCGGCGGAGGTTCGAGTCCTCCCACGGGCATGGGTGAGTGTGTTTGTCCTTAGGATAATGTAGGTTAAGTAGTGTGTAAGCTTAGGGACTGACGACCTTAGCAGTTAAGCCCCATAAGATTCCACACACATTTGAACATTTTGAGCACCCGTAATGTGAGTCAAAAGTCCGAGAGATGCTTTATTCACTGATATGTGTGTGTGTGTGTGTGTGTGTGTGTGTGTGTGTGTGTGTGTGTGTGTGTGTGTGTGTGTGTGTGTGTGTGTGTGTTTTCTGTAGGTCTTGTAGTTCTTTTGTTCCCCACTTCTGAAACCCCAGAGACACTTACGAAAAATCCTTTATTCGAATGCGAAAAACTCTCAAACAGATAAACTGGTGTGATTGTAAGATTTTTGCTTGGACATCAAGGAATAAATAACCTGGCAATTTAACCAGAATGGCCGAAAAAATGGGGAGAAGGGGGTCACAAATAAATAAATAAGAACCATAAATTATTATACATGTTCTTAGGTGCCGTCGATAAACATGGATCAGAAGATTACTATACACTGGAAAGACACGGATGGCTACATCACCCTACTCAGATGAAGATGACTTTTTGAAGAAATATTAATAAATATTTTTTAGAGGAAGTGTTTTTAGTTTTCACATTTCGAGTATTTGAAACTGAACTTCTTAATGTTTAAAAAAATCTGTGGCCAACTATGGCAGTAAATTCCACATACTTAAACAGAGAAAAAACCGTTTCATGTAAACTTAATTGTTGATAAAGCATTCTGATACGTAACATTATGTATTTGCAATTTTCAGCTCACATGAATTGACCAGAATGTCTGCAGCTCGCACAGTCTCGCAAATAATGTTAAAAATGTCCTTCAGTTGCTGCTTCGAAGACTCTCGTACGGTGTCGAAAATTTTCTCACGTTTCCATGACAAGTTTTAAGCCATTCGTTGGGTATTACGCAAAAAGTGACTACCTTTGGTGCTCTCGCAGACAGCAAATTCAGGGAACTGTGGTCAAGTTGACACGTATACTTTGAAAAAATTACTCCCTTCGTAGCTGATCTGTCGTAACAGACACTGGGTACTGCATTTATAATAATATGACTGAAATGTGCTGGAGGCCAATGAAGCATAAACTGCATTATACGAGTACATCGCACATTCCGTAATAGGTCAGAAACCTCAGCAGACTGACTCACCGGTTACACCATAGAAATGTTTATTGCAACAACTTTACCACATGTATACATGACTTCTCCCAGTTATGTTGATATGAGGAATCCGCGCAAAATGTTGGCCTGGAGTGTAATTGTAGTATAGTGTTAAAAGTACTAACTAGTGAAACTTATTGGTAATTCGATCGCAGTGGAAGGACACACAGCCACATATACACTGTTTGATCCAAAGTATTCTGACACCTATTAATGGACATTAATTTGGGGTGTGTCTACCATTTGGCTTCATGACTCTGCTGAGGACATTTTCAATGAGCTGTGTGAATGTATGGACCGTAACACTACCTTCTCTGTACTTTACTATTGGCGCTACACATGATGGCAGGTAACGTTCTCCATACATTCGCCAAACCCAAACCTTTCCATCGGATTCCCACAAAGTGTAGCGTGGTTCATTACTCCAATTCACTCGTTTCCAGTTATCCACTGCCCAATGCTGTCGCTGTTTACACCATCTCAAGCATCGCTTACGACTAAATACAGAAATACATGGGTTACCAGGAGCTGCTCGACCACTGCAGCCTACCATTTTTAACTTCCTACCGACAGTCATCGTGCTAACTGCAGTGCTGATAGTACTTTTATAGTCCCTGTCTGTCAGTCCATGAGATGTACGTGGTCTTTGTTTAGCTGTGTTTGTTCCTTCGTGTTTCCACTTCAGAGACGCATCAGTAGCGGCAGACTCTGGCTCATTTAGAAGGGCTAAAATGTTGTTACCCAGGTGATATCCACTAGAATTTCACTAGAGCGATATCGTGTTTCCCTAATATTCCCAACAAAGTTCGCCGAGAATTTCTGTTACACTTTCGCATGGGCTGTGCCGACCTGTTAACGATCCTCGCTGCACGTTTCTGGAATAGGACGACGTCTATTGCCATAGCTGCTCCAAAGGAATTACAAGCACTGGAACACTATTGTAGAATTACTCACACTACCATCTTGTACGTATTCAACTTCAGACATGAACTGCATTTCCGCATGTCTCCATCGACATAGCTAAGTGTTCCATTCGTCTTCCCTAAAGCTGATTTACGTACTCGTTCCATTTCATACAGCTTCCAACATTAAAATGGTCAAATAGCTCTGAGCACCATGGGACTTAACTTCTGAGGTCATCAGTCCCCTACAATTTAGAACTACTTAAACCTACCTAACCTAAGGACATCACACACATCCATCCCCGACGCAGGATTCGAACCTGCGACCGTAGCGGTCGCGCGGTTCCATACTGTAGCGCCTAGATCCGCTCGTCCACCCCGGCCGGCGTTCCAACATTATACCTAAGTACTTACACGATCTTACGTGCTCAAGAGATGGACCACTAATCTTATAATCAGTTGAGGTAGGAGTTTTTTTTCTCTTTGTTATAGGCGTTTATCAACATTTGAAATAGGCTGCTGCACACCAATCGACATTTCCCTGTAGGCAACGAATGAGCTTAACGCCTGCGCGGCTCCGAAGGGTGGAGTGACGTCAGCTGCGACGGAGAAGCTTCACAGTTGCTCGCAAGTGACGTCAAAATGTCAGCGGCACATTTTGAGTAAGCCGAAAGTGACACTGCACCAGCTTCTGCCTTGAGTGAGTGTATGCACGAAAATCCCAGAAACAACAGCTAAATATTTCACTCGCCGCGATTTAAGCTATTCTCTTAAGTACTCGTCTAACCACACCCTCGGAAATAGCGATATAAACAGCTAAATATTTGATACAAACAGTGAGTATAAACTATCGTTGCTGGTCTTTTCTTTCGTAGTAATTTCATCTTTAGTTTTCTAATTAGACAGAGGTCACAAAATCGAAGAAACTCATTCCCGACAGCTCGCGTTTATACGGTAAACAAAAAAATTAATGTATTACATTCATTAGAAAGTCCCAGAAGGAATTAAAAAGACTACGGCAAAAGAAGTTAGTGTTGCACATACACATACTTTGTTCAGTTTCGTAATCCACGATCTTAACTACGTTACACGGAACACATGCATCTTACACGATGAAAGGTGTTTAATCTCCGACAGAAGGTACTGGGGAGCTTGCGCGAAGAGGAGTCGGTGAAGTAGAAAGAGTGTGGTAGTCACGCAATTTGTCCGGCCGCAGCCACCCTAGCTGGGAGTATGAAGCACTAATATCATCATGTCGGTGAATGTTGCAGGTGTAACGCACACAGGCATTCATTGTTACTTCTAACCGTCTTTTGTTTCCACTACTCATGTCTTGTTGAATTACATCACAATAGTGGAGGTTCGGTAGAACGAGTGCTTGCGTTTCACGTCCTGTGGAAATACGTTCCGAAACTTTTTGAGAGCATTGAGACAAGCGGACGTCTTCCGGCACACTGCGACTGTATTCTCTGCCCAGCTGAGATGCTCATCCAAAGTTACACGCTAGTTCTTAACTGTTTTCTGATATGGGATTGGAATAAAACAGAGAAATACGGCTAAACCAATATGGTGTATATTGCATCGAGTGACACGTCATTTCGACGTCACTACCCATAGCTGGGGTATGTGGGAAGTGTAAGGGGATGTGGAAAATGTGAACCGCGCAGGCCTTAACGTTTGCTATTTAAAAACAGTATCATAAGCAAACAAACGTAGTGCTGCTGACTTTATTGAATAAATCGTTTATGTAAATTGGTAAAAAAGAGTTCTTACTACTCTTCCTTGGAGCGTACCAGTGTTACGATTGAAGACGTCAAGAAACCACCACGCTTGCCAGATTTCCATGCGGGATCAAGACTTACGGACCGGCACTCTCTCTGACAGGCTTTGCTGGCGCCGGAGCCGTAAATGAGCTCTCGGCGGCAATTAGACGCGGCAGCCATCGGCGGGGGAACATTAAATTACTGGCACGCCGGTTAACAGGGCCTCGCCGACTGATAGGCAGCCTTTATCGAGCGTCGGCCGGCAACAGGTAACACGTGTCCCCAGCCGGCGAACAGCCCCGTGCTGGGACGCCAGCCGCCGGCGATCAACAGATGCCAAGGCACCAGGCACGGCCGTCACGAAATCTAAAACCGTGTACTCTCGATCGCTCGGTACACTTCCTTGGAAATGCCTGCCCCAGATCTCACCTAGTTAACACAGGCAGGATCTCTCCGCGCTGTTTTCACAGCAACCAGCATGCCACATTAATAATACCACCTGTTACTTTTGGAGAAAGCAGTGTGTAGCTCACGAAGAACTTTGCGTGTGGGCTGTGGTGGTGAGTATTCAGAGTGCACCTTATTAACAGACGTGATATATGTTTACTAAACTGTTACCTGATGGTGAAACAATATTTTGAAGCAGCAGTCAGCGAATCTAGGACTTTAGTGTACGGTTAACACTCGTAGGCAAATCATCGGCTCTGTATTGTCGCATCTATTCAGCCTTCTTCTACAGCCTTACATTTCAAAAGCTTCTATCATCATCTTGTCTGAATTTCCCATCTTCCACGTTTCACTGCCACAAAAGGCTACACTACAGAACAATACTTTCAAAGAACACATTCTAACCTTTAAATTTATGTTAGACGTTAGTGACTTCTCTTTTTAAGAAACCTTTTTCTTGGATTTTATATCCTGGCTAATTCGGTCATCATCCGTTATTTTGCCGCCCAAATAGCAAAACTCACTTACTTCTATTAGTGGCTCATTTCCTAATGTAATTCCCTCAGCATCACCTTACTCACTCACACTACATTCCAACACCCTTGAATTACTTTTATTGATGTTTTATCTCATAATATCTTTTCAAGACACTATCTATCCCAATCAGCTGCTCTTCCAAGTCCTTAGCCGTCTCTGACGAAATTGCAGTCTCAGTGGCAAACAAAAAAGTCTATTTGTTCTCCAAAAACTTTAATTCCCTTTTCAAATTTCTCCCTGGTCACCTTCACAACTTTGCTCAATGGAAAGGGCTACAACCCTGTCTAGTTGCCTTCTCAACTACGGCTTCCCTTCATGTCATTCAACTCCTGTAACTGCAGTCCCATTTCTGTACAGACTATACAGCCGTTCGCTCCCTCTATTTTGTCCCTACCACCTGTAGAATTTCATAGAGAGAGAGACAGAGAGAGAAAGAGAGAGAGAGAGAGAGAGAGTGCGTGTGCGTGTGCGTGTGCGTAGGCCTATTCCAGTCAACATTCTCAAAAACCTTCTCTAAATCTACAAGCGCTATAAAAGCACTCATAGGTTTGCCTTTCTTATGGCTATCTTTTAGGATAAGTCATAGGTTCGGTATTGTCCGCATGTTCCTATATTTCTCCGGTACGCAAACTGATCTTCCCTGAGGTCGGCTTCTGCCAGTATACATGGTGATTCTGTGATGTTCCGAGCTTTCAGGGATGATGGAGAAGGGTAAATGTAGCAATTTGAAGTAGGAGAGCCTGGTCCAGAAACGACCAATTGGAAAATTACTTGCGAAAATCGTTCTGACACCTCTGACGGGGGAATACATGTACCGACTGTAGTTGCTAAGACTGAATGGTTACTCGGCAACGTATGTGGTTCCAACATGAAGGAGCCCCGCTTCACTTTGAACTGTAGGTTCGTGATCACCTGGATCAGATATTCCCTGAAAAGTGGTTTGGCAGAGGATATGTTTCGTGGCCAGTATGTTCACTTGATCTCGCCGCACTTGATGTCCTGCAGTGGCGCCATGTGAAAAGTCTTCGTGAGAGAGATGCCTGTAGAGAGGGCCTCCTGACAAGAATTCTCGCTGCCAGCGACACTATGCAAAACGTCACCAAGAGTATTGGTACCGGCACGACAGAACTCTGGGAATCCTGTAGAATCATTATCAGAGTTCGGAAGTTGAGGCACTTACTTAGTTTAGTTATTTAATGTTCCACAGATCATACGAACGATTCTTTTATCGAAATCATGTGGAATGCGTCAGTTTACAGGATAAGTATCATTATTGCTATTAACATTAATCAAGAAAAAGTTATATTCATACTTTTTTTTAATGGCTACCAGTTTTTAAGCAGACATTTGCCAGTGGAATAGGAGTAGTTGTCCAGGAGAAATGATTTTAAATTAGATTTAAAAATTGTTTTACTGCCTATCAGACGCTTCATGTTATTGGACAAATGATCAGAAATTTTTATTGCTGCATATTGAACTCCCCTTTAAGCCACTAACAGCTTTAACAATGGGTAATAAAGGCCATTTTTCCCTCTAGTGTTGTAGGTAGACTATGTGATCAGAAGTATCCGGACACCTGGCTGAAAAAGACAAGTTTGTGGAGCCCTCCATCAGTAATGCTGGAATTCTATGTGGCGTTGGCCCACCCTTAGCCTTGATGACAGCTTCCATTCTCGCAAGCATACGTTCAATCAGGTGCTGGAAGGTTTCTTGGGGAATGGTAGCCTATTCTTCACGGAGTGCTGCACTGAGGAGAGGTATCGATGAGGCCTGGCGCGAAGTCGGTGTTCCAAAACATCCCAAAGGTGTTCTATAGGATTAAGGTCAGGACTTTATGCAGGCGAGAGGAGGTCATTTTGGCCAGGTTGCGGATTGGGCATTGCCGATTTAGCCACCGCTACCTGTTGCCGGTGACCTCGCCCCGCAGTGCCCCTGTGGTCATCCATTGACCGTGCGCCATGTTCTATTATCCTGTCCACGTTTTATTCACTCTCGTGTTGTCCTGCGTCTGCCGTCTACCTTACAGAAACTTTTAGCTGATGACGCTCGAGCAGCTGCTCGTGCCCTTAGTTTTATTACATTGACGGACTTGTCCAAAAAGATCTAACTCTTATTTTGTTTATCTTGCTCTTTGTAAGTACTTTCTGATGTTGCCCCCTTACGTTTTTCTACGCTATTAGTGCACTAACGTTTGTGACTGGGCGCTAACGACCTTAGTAGTTGAGCGCGCCCCCCCCCCCCCCACCCCCAAAAAAAGCGAATTGCTCTTCAACAGTGGAAAGCAAGAAGGTGCTTAGAACATCAACGTAGGCCTGTGCTTTGATAATGCCATGGATAACAACAAGGGGTGCAAGCCCCCTTCATGAAAAACACAACCACACCAAAACACCACCGCCTCAGAGTTTTACTGCTGGCACTGCACACGCTGGCAGATGACGTTCACAGGGCATTCGCCATACCCACACCCTGCCATCGGATCGCCACATTGTGTACCGTGATTCGTCATTAGACACAACGTTTTTCTGCTGTTAAATCCTCCAATGTTTACGCTCCTTACACCAAGCGAGGCGTCGTTGGCATTTACCGGGGTGATGTGTGGCTTATGGGCAACCGGTCGACCATGAAATCCAAGTTTTCTCCCCTCCCGCGTAACTGTCATAGTACTTGCAGTTGATCTTGATGCAGTCTGGAATCCCCGTGTGATGGTCTGGATAGATGTCTGCCTATTACACATTACGACCCTCTTCAACTGTCGGCGGTCTCTGTCAGTCTACTAACGAGATCGGCCTGTACGCTTTTGTGCTGTACGTGTCCCTTCACGTTTTCACTTCACTATCACATCGGAAACAGTGGACCTAGGGATGTTTAGGAGTGTGGAAATCTCCCGTACAGACGTATGACACAAATGACACACAATCACCTAACCACGTTCGTGCGTTCCGCGGAGCCCCCCATTCTGCTCTCTGACGATGTCTAATGACTACTGAGGTCGCTGATACGGAGTACCTGGCAGTAGGCGGCAGCACAACGCACCTAATATGAAAAACGTATGTTTTTTGGAGTGTCCGGGTACTTTTGATCACATAGTGTATGTACATCACTGTCTTCAAATTGTGATAGATTGTATATGACGGATTTCAGTATCTAAAATATGTACTGTCACGTCGCAATTAAAATGACTAGCTCCGTAAGCGGTGCCTACATGACGTCCGTTGTTCTTATGCAATCAGTACTTTTTAAGTGATGAGTTACCACAGAACATTATTCTTACATTATGGAGTGGAAATATGCAAAATACGTTAGGAGGTTGATACGTTTGCTTCCAAGGTTGTCAATTATACGAGGAGCAAAAGTAGCTGAACTTAATTGTTTGCGAAGCTGAGTAGTATGCTCCCTCCAGTTCAAGTTTTCATCAATCGGTACAATAAAAAATTTGGAGCATTCTGCGCTACTTACTGGCTCCTGCTCGTGTGCTACATCAATTGTTGGTTTGACTAACTGTTATACAGAACTGCATGTAGTGTGTTTTTTTCAAAATTTATGGAGAAACATGTAATAATTCTTTGAGAAGTATCATTTACTAGCTCTTCCGTTGCTTTCTCTCTGATGGCATTTATTATATAACGCTAGTATCGTCTACAGAAAGTACCAGTTTTGCTTCTAGTGGAAGGTCATTTTGACATATATAAGGAATAGGAGTGGACCCAAAAGTGAAGCCTATGAGGCTCCCTTAATGATTTTAATTTTCAACCTTTCCGACGTTATCTGAAATATTCAGCGTGAAATGACCCTGCATATGAATAACCATGTACATGTGACGTCCCTCTCTGACACGCTCCTGTGTGTTACCTTAAAAATTGGGATAGGCGTGCGGTTAAGTGTCGGCCTGCAGAACGAGATGGTGAAGAATAGGCGCTGGGCGAGGTGTACAGTCAGTCACCCCACCCCGGCTGGGGGACCGGTCGCACCGGCTGCACTGCCGTGGAACGGAGCGGTGGTCCGCCCGACCGGCTCTGAAGAATACCCGGAAGCGAAGGCGGAGGCGGCGCCTTACAAAAGCGCGCCGTGGGAGCGGATTCCTGCCGCCATTGTGACGCCGCCGTCAAAGGCGATCTCGTCCGGGAACGAGGACCGCTCGCAGGTGACGTCTCGGCCTGGTGGGAGGGGGGGAGAGAAAAAGCGGTGCGGGGGTGCCATTGTAGGACCTGCCTGTCGTATTGACTGGCGCTAAACTCACGCTCGCTGGTTCGCGGGGCCCGCTTCCCCGCGTACGTGCGGCGAGGGTGTCACGGGGGGGCGAGCAGGCGTGCCAACCCTCCAGCATCCCCTCGCAGCCCGCGGCGGGCGCAGAGTGTGGACGGCGGAGGAGGGCGCTTTTCGAGGCCCCTCGCGTGCGTCGCGCAAACGAATACGGCGCGGTCCTTCATCCGAGTGAGTGCCACCGCCGAGTCTGTGGGCGGGCGCGAGCAAAATAACGTCGCACCGGCGCAGTACTTGGAGAGATCCGCCGCAAGTGGTGCCGCATTAGTGCCCAGTTTTCGCCGCGTGGCTTCCCTCCGCCTTTACGAGTCGCTGCAGTGTTTTGCCAGCGCGCTCTTTAGCGTTAACCCGAACTACGCCACAACGAAGCCACCCTACTCTGTTAGGACGAAAACGAAAACGTGGCACAACTTAATTTTTATTTCGCCTTCAGACTTGCATCCATGCTGTCAGGTGCAAAGCTTGACAAACAATTCTACGGTAAAAGATTTCGGGACAGAACGGGATAGTGGAGCACAACGGGACCGAGCTGTTTCCTAGAATGGAGAGTGCAGCAATCTAACGAAGAGACATGTAGCTGTGTCTCTGAATTGAGGAGAAAGTGCGGCACCCATTTTGACTTGGTCTGGAGAGCGACTTTTAAGTGAACGGTTTATGGATGTCCATCTTATTGCGTGGACGAGGGACTTAACTGATGACATAGGAGAAAAGTACCACCACAGCTGCATCTTGAGAATGTCTTTATTCTGTCACACGACTAATTTCGGCGGCACATTACCGCCATCACCACTGCCAAAAGAGTATTAGAGTCAATAAAGTGACAGAGTAGTATGGTATTAAGCATTAAAATTAATTGCACATTTTTCAAAATTAGAAAATATTTTCTAGTTGAGAACGATTTTTTGAAGATTCCATATTCTTTAAATTGTTCATCGAAGACGGCGGACAGCACTAAAGGAGTGAGTATTGGGCATGGCAAGTACATAGATTCACTACATAAATGGGGAACATAACATCTCTGGACTGTAACTGGCACACCGAGACAACCCATTAAGCGACTTAGCAGCGAATGTCCTTTTCGCTCTTATAAGGGAAAGTGCAGTGACTTCCTGGAGGCTAGAATGGCTTGAATACATTGACGTAAAAAAAATGTTCAAATACGCGGCCTTGACGTAGAGATACAATTTCTTTTGTATCTACAGGGTGTTCCGAAATTCCCGTTATAAACTTCTAGGACTTGTAGAGAGGAGTGAGTAAATAATATTCTGAATAGAAACCCATCTCCGCAAACTTGTCAATTCCATTCTACGACGGTTTCGATTCAAATGTGCAAGCGCGTCCACGTCTGCATAGGGAAAGAGAAAAGTCATGTAGTTGCTTTCCTGGTAAGCAATAGAGTAGATAGGGTGACGTGTATTAAGTCAGATAGTTACCTGTTGTCACTTAACGTCCGCCTTGCTCCGAGATCTATTCAATGCCTGTGCACCTCCGATGCAACATATTTCCGTGCACGTTTTCGGAATACAGACATGCTCATTGTGTATGACGCTACTGGTCGGCAGTATCACAAACGTTTTCCGCAATATAGCACGCCATCGCACAAACTTTTTGCCCGAGTTACGCAAGGATCCGAAAAACAGGTACCTTCACCCCCTGTGGTGATTCACCTCCTGTGGTGATTCATGGCAACGCCGCACGCCCGAATTTGAAGAAGATATACTGCATCGCGTTGAAGAGAATCCGTCAACGAGCAGTCGAACAATTGAGCGTGCAACAGGCGTTACAGTATCGTCTGGGACGTTCTGTGTGAGCAACAGTTACAGCCGTACCACATACAAATGGTACACGCTATGGGTCCAACTGGTTTTCCACAACGCATAGACTGCTGCACGTAGTTCCTGCACCGCACAACACCTCTTCTTCCACGTCGAGTTCTGTTTACAGTTGAATGTAAGTTCACTAGGGTCTCTGCGATGAATTCGCGGAACAGCCATGTCTGGGCAACCAAAAACTCTCGCGCCACGCATGTTTAGGGATTTTAGCACCGCTTTGTATTAACATGTGGGTAGGTATTCCGGACGGTCATGTTATTGGTTCATGCCTTCTTCCATTAAAGCTAACCTGTTCTGCATCCATTATCTTCGTAAAAACCGTGTTGGACCCTTTCTGAAAGCTGTGTCACTGAATGTCCTTCAGAAAATGTGATTTCAGCATGATGGTACACCACCTCACTTCTCACGAGCTGTTCGGAGGCATCTCAACAGACGATATGGTGAAAGATGGATAGGCCGAGGTGCTCCAACTGCGTGGCGGCCGCGATCGCCTGATTTAACGCCTATAGACGACTTCTTGTGGGGGAGTGTGGAAAGTTTAACTTACGAGACTCTTATAGAGACAGAGAACGGTCTGCTGGCACGGATTCTGGCCGCCGCACTGGGAACTGAAGGGACACCAGCAGTGATGGAGTGTGTGTACCACAACATCCTTCATAGGTGTTGTTGTGGTCTTCAGTCCAGAGACTGGTTTGATGCAGCTCTCCATGCTACTCTATCCTGTGCAAGCTTCTTCATCTCCAAGTAACTACTGCAACCTACATCCTTCTGAGTCTGCTTAGTGTATTCATCTCTTGGTCTCCCTCTACGGCTTTTACCCTCCACGCTGCCCTCCAGTACTAAACTGATGATCCCTTGACGCCTCAGAACATGATCTACCAACCGATGCCTTCTTCTAGTGAACTTGTGCCACAAATTCCTCTTCTCCCCTATTCTATCCAGTATCTCCTCATTACTTACATGATCTACCCATCTCTCTTCTTGTCTAAACTATTTATCGTCCATGCTTCACTTCCTCAGCATTCTTCTGTAGCACCACATTTCGAAAGCTTCTATTCTCTTCTTGTCCAAACTATTTATCGTCCACGTTTCATTTCCATACATGGCTACACTCCACACAAATACTTTCAGGAACGACTTCCTGACACTTAAATCTATACTCGATGTTAACAAATTTTTCTTCTTCAGAAACGCTTTCCTTGCCATTGCCAGTCTACTTTTTATATCCTCTCTACTTCGACCACCATCAGTTATTTTGGTCCCCAAATAGCAGAACTCGTCTGTTTTAAGTGTCTAATTTCCTAATCTAATTCTCACAGCATCACCTGATTTAATTGGACTACATTCCATTATCATCGTTTTGCTTTTGTTGACGTTGATCTTATCTTCCCCTTTCAAGACATTGTCCAATCCGTTGAACTACTTTTCTAGCTCCTTTGCTGTCTCTAACAGAATTACATTGTCATCGGGAAACCTGAAAGTTTTTATTTCTTCTCCATAGATTTTAATACCTACTCCGAATTTTTCCTTTGTTTCCTTTACTCCTTGCTCAATATACAGATTGAATAACATTGGAGATAGACTACAGCCCTGTCTCACTCCCTTGTCAACCACTGATTCACTTTCATGCCTCCCGACACTTATAACTACGATCTGGTTTCTGTACAAATTGTAAATAGCCTTTCGCTCCCTGTATTTTACCCCTGCCACCTTCAGAATTTGAAAGAGTATTCCAGTCAACAAATGCTAGAAACGTAGGTTTGCCTTTCTTTAATCTATCTTCTAAGATAAGTAGTAGGATCAGTATTGCCTCATATGTTCCAACATTTCTACGGAATCCAAAGTGATCTTCCCAGAGGTTGGCGGCTTCTACCAGTTTTTCCATTCGTCTGTAAAGAATTCGTGTTAGTAATTTACAGCAGTGTCTCATTAAACTGATGGTTCGGTAATTTTCACACCTGCCAACACCTACTTTCTTTGGTATTGGAATTATTATATTCTTCTTGAAGTCTGGGGGTATTTCGCCTGTCTAATACATCTTGCTCACCAGATGGCAGAGTTTTGTCAGGGCTGGCTCTCCCAGGGCTATCAGTAGTTCCAATGGAATGTTGTCTACTCCCGGGGCCTTGTTTCGACTTAGGTCTTTCAGTGTTCTGTCGAACTCTTCAATCGATATCATATCTCCCATTTCATCTTTATCTACGTCCTGTTACGTTTCCATAATATTGCCCTCAAGTACATCGCCCTTGTATAGACCCTCTATGTACTCCTTCCACCTTTCACCTTTTCCTTCTTTGCTTAGAACTGGTTTTCCATCTGAGCTCTTGATATTCATACAGGTGGTTCTCTTTTCTCCAAAGGTCTCTTTAATTTTCCTGGAGGCAGTATATGTCTTACCCATAGTGATATATCCCTCTTCACCCGTACATTTGTCCTTTGGCTATCCCTGCTTAGCCATTTTGCGCTTCCTGTCGATCTCATTTTTGAGACGTTTGTATTCCTTTTAGCCTGCTTCATTTACTGCATTTTTATGTTTTCTTAGGTACAGTGTCTGTATCAACGTTCACGGTCGCCACATCGAGCCGCTGTTGTAATGCATCAGTTCTATTGTGTTCGTACAGTATGCTGTGTTCTTTTTTTGTTTTGGAATAATGTAAAGACCTAAGTTTAAGTGTTAATACAGAGAAATGCGCTTAAGTGAAAAGCGGATGTTTCGTTTTGTTTCGAATTGTTACCTCATAACAACAGTACTGCGTCACTAATTCAAAGCCTCAGACAGAAGCGGATAAGCTAGACACCTGAGTTAAAACCGTCGTAGAACGGAAACGGCACGTTTCCGGACATAGGTTCCTATTCGAAATATTGTATACTCACTCCTCTCTACAAGTAAAGTAAATTTCCGAACATCCTGCATATTGCTGTAGATGTCGCTGGTGGCCGAGTCCAACATCTTCTGTGATGTTTAGTAATAAAAGTCAATCCCACCTCAACACTTTATGTAATATGAGTGCTCCAGATATATTTGGGGTGGTCTATCTCACCCTGTATGGGTTGCAGCCCTGGGTCAGGGCTAACGAGCCACGAACTAATTTCCGTTGTCGTACGAACAGAGCGGATAAATCGCACGAAGCCATTTCGGGCTGGCTCCCCTCCCCCGGGTTCCCACGAGTCGCTGCACCTGTTGTCCGCCGATCCGTCCCACCTGCATGTAGTGGGCTGGCGTGCACCACGGATCCGATGTCGATCGCGCGTGTCGAATTTCCTGCCGACACGCTTGCGCCCAGTTCTTCCGCCGCTGTTCCCGCCTTTGTCTCGGCTACTTACTAATGCTTCATTACTATCTGCGCCACCAGTCACGTCAATATTACTGTTATCTGCGCCGCAATGATGCAGGCGCGGGTTCTGCACTCAATAAAATGGATGCTATTCCGTCGTTGTTCAACTCAGAGAGTCTCAATCTGTATTGAAAGTGCAGTGGGTGTTTTAGGAAGGAAGGGGGCAGGGGGGGAAGGGAGAGGCGTTCGTACAACTCGGTAGTACAATCATTCTTCATGGTTCTATGAAACATGACGACCTAGCGACCTGGCGCAGTAGCTGGCACACTGCACTCTAATTCCGGAGGACGACGGTTGAAACCCGCGTCCTGCCATCCAGATTCAGGTTTTTCATAATTTCTCTAAATCGCTCCTGGAAAATGCAGAGGTAGTTCCTTTCAAAGGGTACGGCCGATTCCTTTCACATGCTAGAAATATTCCGAAATAAAGCTCCGTCTCTACTGACTTCGATGTCGACGTACCAATCGGTTGTTGTCACGTGTCTGCGCATGCGCATCTCTCGCGTGCCCTGCCCCTAGTATTTCGCTGTGTCATTACGTTTGCGTGAATGAGAGAGCGACAGACGTGATTAGTGACCAGATTATTGCAACAGAATATAGTGTTCACGATAAAACAGAGCCATGGAACACCTGAAAGATAAACAGGCTGTGAGATGCACTTAGTCGCAGTTTGCTGTATGCCTCTAATTGCCATTCTTGCATCGTACACAAAGAAGTTTATGGCCACCAAAATGCCGAAGTTCTCGCGAGAAGCAACATGTGATAAAATGAGTTTCTTGTCTCGAAGTCCGCAGCTCGTGGTCGTGTGGTAGCGTTCTCGTTTCCCGCGCCCGGGTTCCCGGGTTCGATTCCCGGCGGGGTCAGGGATTTTCTCTGCCTCGTGATGACTGGGTGTTGTGTGATGTCCTTAGGTTAGTTAGGTTTAAGTAGTTCTAAGTTCTAGGGGACTGATGACCATAGATGCTAAGTCCCACAGTGCTCAGAGCCATTTGAACCTTTTCTTTTTTTCATGTCTCGAGAATATAACAGTAGATCAGTAGCTTGAGAACATATTTTCGTTTTCATGACGATGTTCTAGGTTAAATGTTTTTCTGACTTCTTATGTACGAACTTTCGACGACTTCAACTGTCCTCATCGTCAAGAGTTAACTGAAGTACTAATAAGCCATGTGGGATTTCCGTACATATGTGGCAGATTACGCTGAGGTGATAAAAGTAATGGGATAGCTGCTAATGTCGTGTCGGGTCTCTCTTTCCCTGGCGTAGCGTATTAATTCGATGTGGCCCGGTCTCAACAAGTCGTTGGAAGTCCCCTACAGAAATACAGAAACATGCTGCGACTACAGGCAGTCATAATTGCGCAAGTGTTGACGGCGCATCATTTTGTACTCAAACTGACCTCTCCATTAAGTCCCATAAATGTAGAATGGAATTTATGATGGGCGACCTCCGTGGCCAAATTATTCGCTCGAAATGTCCAGAACGCTCTTCAAGCCGTTCGAGAACCATTGTGGCCCGGTGGCATGACATCGTTGTTTGTGAGCCTGAAGTACGTGAACGGTTTCAAATGGCCTCCAAGTAGATGAACACAATCATTTCAAGTCAATGATCGGTTCACTTGGACCAGAGGACCATGTCCATTCCGTGTGATCACAGCCCACTCCAGTTTGGAGCCACCATCAGCTTGGACAGCGCGACAACTTCGTGGGGACTGCGCCACATTCGAATCCGATCACGGGTTCGAATGTGGTGCGGACCCCGTGAAGCCCCATGGGTTTCCAGTTGTCTGGGGTCCAATCCGGCTTGGTCACGAGCCCTGGGAATACAATGTTTTGCTGTTAGTAACGGCACTCGCGTCGGTCGTCTGCTGCCATAGCCCACTAACGCCAAATTTCGCCGCACTCTCGTAACGGATACGTTCGTCGTACGTCCCACATTGATTTGTGCTGTTATTTCAGGCAGTGTTGCTTGTCTGTTAGCACTGAAAATTCTACACAAACACCGCTGCTCTCGGTCGTAAAGTGAAAGCCGTTGACCACTGCGTTGTCCGTCGTGAGAGGTAATGCCTGAAACATGGTACTTTCGGCACACTACTGGCACTGTGCATCTCGCAATATTGAATTCTATAGCTGCAACTACCATTCCGCGTTCACGGTCTTAATTCCCGTCATGCGGCCATAGTCACCCCGGTCGGCCGGAGTGGCCGTGCGGTTCTAGGCGCTACAGTCTGGAGCCGAGCGACCGCTACGGTCGCAGGTTCGGATCCTGCCTCGGGCATGGATGTGTGTGATGTCCTTAGGTTAGATAGGTTTAATTAGTTCTAAGTTCTAGGCGACTGATGACCTCAGAAGTTAAGCCACATAGTGCTCAGAGCCATTTGAACCAGTCACCCCGGAAACCTTTCCACATGCATCACAAATAACAGGTCCGCCAATGCACTGTCCTATTATACCTTGTGTACGCGACACTACCGCCATCTGTATATTGAGTATCGCTATCCTATCACTTCAGTGTAGTCACTTCACAATTTATGGCCATATTGACTGTTAATTGACCGTGACTGTTCCAAAAATATGAGAAGATTTTTCAGAGATCGCTTCCAGACACAAAATTTGTGCATTGAAATTATTTAATGGATCAACATGCTTCGGGATATAAACCTCATCTTCATTATACAACTCAACACTTTTTTTAAATGTTTTTGTTTTGCAATTGTAGCATATTTCGAAACACGTTGCTCCATTAAATAGTTTAAGAGAGTCAGCTAATTTTGTTACTGGCAGCGGCCTCTGAAAAGCCTTTGCACAGTTACTTGAATTGGACCCTGCAACTTCGGTTTCGAAAGAAACCACCAACGGTCGCATAGACTGTGTCGTGACCTCCGTCGCTCTGCTGTAATGCAGTCTGTCAGGATACAGATATCGATACCGCTACCAAGTATCGAATGTTACCACTAAGCGGTCTCTAGTCTATTAATAATGTTGTGCAAATACACTGAACGGTTGGCTCCGGACAGCGAAGCGATATTGTGCGAAGTTCACATAAATTCTCGGACTTGCAGATATGCCGGATAGGGACGGGACGGAAACTGTTATTAGGCTCTAGGGGCGGGGGGTGTTCGTTCGTGTAAGGAATATAGGAAACGTAGATAGATGAAGGAATGGTATAAGAGAAGAGCAAGACTGACGCACGAAAATTTACAAAGTGACTTGCGGATAACCGAGTTAAATGATTATCTGAGCTTTCAAGATCGACTCTCGCTCATTTGATGTACTTTTGCAAGTGGTTGCACCTATAACTGATTATATCTGCTCAATAATTATTTATTTAGAGTCAATTTTAAAAATTCAGGTACACACATTTTTATTTAAATTACTTGTCTTGTAAAAAGTTCATGCCGTCAAAAAACCAAAGTGTTTGATTCAGTACGTCGTCAGCACAGCGTCGTTTTTCTTTTTTCTTATTATCTTTCCGCAATGAATTTCATTACTTTACTAACTGAAGCGCGAACTTTTAAGGGGGATGTAAATAATAGAGGTGTCGTTGGCAATATCACGTCATCACACTGCGCCCGATCGCTACATTGCCGAACTAAACACAATTAACCAATACTTGGCGGCCGCGCGGGGTAGCCGCGCGGTCTTGGGCGACATGCCACGTTCCGTGCGGCTCGCCCCGTCAGAGGTTCGAGTCCTCCCTTGGGCATGGTTGTGTGTGTTGTCCATAGCGTAAGCTAGATTCAGTAATGTGTCGGCTTAGGGACCGATGTCCTCAGCAGTTTGGTCCCATAAGACCTTACCACAAATTTCCAAATTTCCGGTATTTGGAAAGACAACATTTCTAATTCCCATCCAACCATTGAATTTTAAGTTTTCCTTGATTCGCCTAGATCGCTTAGGATGAATGTCGGCAGGGTTCTTTTGATAAAAAACGCGGTCGATTTCTTTCCGTAATACTAGCTTGTTTCCGTCGCTAATAAATAGAATGAAGGCTTCCACGACTGGTTGACATTGCTGCTGGTAAATCTCTCGGCGTATAAGGTCATTGTCCACGAACCTCTTCTGTCCCTAACGTTTCGTCCAAAACTGCGCTGGACATCTTCAGAGGCGTTGAGTCTTGCCAACCTTGGTCTTCGTCGATGGGACTCAACGGAGGACGATGCCCAGCGCAGTTCTGGACGAAAAGTTAAAAAAAGAAGAGTTTCATGGACCACGACCTAACACCCAAAAAGGTATACCAGCTGACAGGGTAGGCACTTCACATCCTTCTTTTGTCCACCCTACCGAGCAGAGTACAGCCATCATAGCAAGTGTGGATCCACGGAAGAGTGTCATGGTAGACACGACCCCTAGTCATAAAAAAACCAGGACGTTTTAGTAAAAGTCTTTATAGTTTTACATATATCGATTACCAGATTTCACAGATTCGGATGATAAATTAGAACGAAAACCAAGATTCTCGAAAACAAGCTGTATCTAACACATGACACTTTCTCATTTGCTTGCGTGAGGCCGTGCCCACGTGGGTGGGCTCACGATCTGACTGATAACATTCTAGCCAGGTAAAGGCGCACATTCCCTGGTTGGCCGAGTCTGCTGTGAACGACAAATGTGACGCGGTTTGTGGGTACAAAAGGAAAACCGGAAAACCACAGTAAGTTGAGTAATGGGAGGTAGAAAGTGAAAAACCCTACATAAGGAAGAAATTCTGACTTCGCGAACGTAGGCGGAAACGACTGACGGAAACAGCGTTACGGTTCGGATTTTACACGCTCGTCAGTCTGCACTCCTGTGTTCACAATCTTAGAGCTAAGCGAAATACTCTTAATGGTTAGGGCTAAGATTGATTTTATATTGTGTAAATTATGACGTTGTCGGAATTTGTTAGTATAGTTCGTACATTAATTGCTGGTCATGTATTTCTCCAAAGCTTTTCAGGTACATTACTTCTGTAAACTGCAATCTCATAGAATTAATGCACTACGCCAGGGAAAAGGAAGTCCGACACGATATTAGGAGGTATTCCATGACTTTTATCACCTCAGTGTAATCAGCCACCTATGTACGGAAGTCCCACATGGCCTATTAGTAATTCAGTTTTGCTGAAGCATGTGATGTAACGTACACTCTGAAAGAGTAACGTGTATCCCTACGTATATCTTAGCGACAAATGGTACTAGCAAACGGAAAAAAACTATAAAACAAAGTATTATCTACGAGAACAAAACTACTGTGCTGTGGAGAACCAAGCCAAGTGACGACGCATGTCTTAAAGATGGGTTGGCGATCACAGAAACTTCGCGGGGGTGCCATATGTAGGCTCCCTGAATCGATGGTCAACGTTGGAGTACCACATTGTCCCAAGAGCACAAATAAGGCAGAGCAAAAATAAGGCAGACTGCATAGAGTTTGGAAAACAAAAGAGTTAATCTGTTATACTGATCTGTCGTTCAGAACTGCCAACCCTCATTGCGAGCTCTGAACTCTGAAGCTGTAGGCAGTGTTTTCTTCTTTGAGATGAAGACTGAAGTATTTGCTAGATGAACATTGCTGTACTGATTTGTAGAATGTGTGTCATCTTTATCGGTTAGAGATCAGAAATGGGGTGAATACGAGTCCAATGTTGAGGGTTGCATACATTTGAAACCAAGGCGCCGCTGTACGTCAGTACTTTACCTGCTTCCTTGCTTCTTTCCTTCCTTCCTTCCTTCGACTTCACGAGTATGACGAGTCTGAGAACGGTGGTATTGCAGTTGCTTCTTACTCGACCAGTCATTGTATTCGTATGCATATAATAATCGGCATGCCCAACAGTTTTGAATGTGTGTAGCGGCAACGCTTTGAGCCTTTACTTACACTTGCGTACTTGTGTAGTCCCTCTCCTTTCTATGCCGATACAGTCCACTTGCATACGACGACAAACTCTAGTGACGAGTTTTCGGTGGAACAGCCAGCGACAAAGACCCGCTACTCGAGTCTACGAACACACAGAGAGTTCGAAGATGACGTCATAGGACCTGTTGGCGAGTTTAAAATCAGAATACGGAGCAGATTTCTGATGTCTAGTGTCGGAACATATATTCAAGGAAAGTAGAGTTTTTTCTGCCATTGTCCTTCCGCACACACTGCATAATGAGGTGGTGATGTCGATCATGATTCACTACTTGAAATAAATCTATCGTTGGAAATACAACGGGAACACTGCAATCGATGTACTAACCACTGTTGTAAAATTACTAATTTATATCAAAACAACTTATATACTTCATCATTAATATGGTTATTGTTATTATTGAAATCGTAGTCATCTGTCCCAGGGTGCATGTGGGAGCGATGGCAAGTTAGAACAAACTGCGATCCCTTACAGAGCCAAACCCAGGTCCCCGCCTGCGTCGAAGTGATTTGGAAGCCCTCTAGGAAGTGTGGCAGCAGACTAGACGGCAGATGGGTGGTGAATGGGAACCAGCGCAGAGAAGAGAAGAGGCCGCGATGTTTCAATTAGGCGCACGGCGCGGCGGATCAGCCGACCAAAGCCGCCTCCACCGCGAGTTTATTCTGGCGCCGCATTTCTGGGAAATTAATGCCGTCAGGCGGAACCTATCAAAAGCCAAACGAGCTTTTGCTCCGCCGGTTACTTTTTTCTTCCCTTTTTTCCGCGCCTTTATGCGAGGCAGTTGCGCAGGCATCCAGAATTTAACGAGACTCTGGCGAGCGGCTGTACCCGAGCCTTCCTCATCTGAACCCATTTCGAACACCCACGCACACAGACATGCACTTTTCTCACTTCTGAGGTTCCGACACTGAAGTAAGCTACAGCCGACATGGGACAGCAACAGCGCACTACGCTTCCCTTAATTTTACCACTGTGTTGCTTCCGCCGTATGCCCCGCTGGCAAAAGCGCGCTTGCTTGCGTCACGGGGAGGTAAGCCACATCTGTAACGAATCCGTACGGCGGATTAACAACCGTGGGCTGATACACCGACAGGATCTGAAATTGGTTTTGAGGCGGCTTCCCATTGTCGTTTAGGTAAGTGCAGCCCAAATTCCGCCTTAGATAATACGATACACAAACAGCCAACATACGATAACACATGGTACGCAGACAGATGGCGCACACACGAGTTCCCTCTCTTAAGGTTACGTTTACGTCTGTGGCGCCGCGAAGTGATCCGACCGCAAATTAAGATTATATATAGAGGGATCTAAAAAAATGCATCCACTGTTAGAAGTCCATAACTGGCAAACTAATTGATGGAGTTGTCTCACGTTTGGTAGTGTAATAATTTGTAGTGCCGGCAATCGCCACACAAGCGTTGTATTGCGTTGTTTTGTTTTGTCAGATGACAGTCGCCAGATAGTCAGTGTTTTGTTCTTAGTTGCACCTAGTTACTCGGGTAAACATGGCTGGCGCAAGGCTTACATTCGATGAAAGGGAGTCAGTTTTGAAGTGGTATTTTAAGTACGAAAACATTAATGATGTTCAACGGCAATGGAGAAATGAGTATCAAGTAGAGCCACTGACACATTTAACGATTCGTCGCATTCGAGACAAATTTGAAGCCTAAGGCTGTGTTAAAGAGGTACACCAACAACGATCTGGACGACCCGTAACAGTAACAAGTCCAACTAACTCCTGTCGTGTGTTACAAACAATTGCTCACCACAGAAGTCTATGAGACAGTGTGCCCGTGAAACTGGAGTGAGTCGCTCAAGTGTTCGGCGAATTTTGAAGACAGCAAAGTGGAAGTGCTACCTCCCACGATTGCTACACACAATGAACGAGGACGACGCAGATCGTAGAATGGAGTACTGCGAGTGGTTTACTAACATGGTGCGCAACGGTGAAGTGTTTGCAGAGATGATAGTGTGGTCTGATGAGGTACAGTTCAAACTCAATGGTACAGTAAATCGCCACAATTGCATCTACTGGGCCGCCGAAAATCCGAACGTCCATGTAGACAAAACCGTGAATTTGCCAGGAGTAATGTATGGTGTGGGTTGTCTTACCGGGGCTTGATTGGGCCATTCTTCTTTGAGGCACAGTTACCGGTGAGGTGTGCCTTCAGAAGCTTCGGACATCCATTTTACCTGCCATCTGAGACTTGTATGGAGACGGAAGAGTTAACTTTCAACGAGATGGTGCCCCAGCCCACTACCAAAATCGTGTTAGGGCTTATCTCGACGAAAATCTACCAGGAAGATCGGTAGGCCGTGGAGGTGCTGTGGAGTATCCACCACGTTCCCCAGACCTAGCTCCTCAGGACTTTTACCCGTGGGGAATACTAAAGGACGTCGTTTATCGACAAAAGCCACGCACATTGGATGAACTTCGAGAATTCATCGTACATTCATGTGCAAATATCCAACTGAACACGTTGCAGTCAGTAGTTCGTGCTGCAGTTCGGCGGCATCGTTTGTGTGTGGATGTTAATGGTGACCATTTCGAACGCCTACAGTGATATCTTTAAGTTGGACTTCAAGGTACACTTTCACCAAAAATGAGACAACTCCGCCAATTAGTTTGCAAGTTATGGACTTTAAAAAAAATGGTTCAAATGGCTCTGAGCACTATGCGACTTAACTTCTGAGGTCATCAGTCGCCTAGAACTTAGAACTAATTAAACGTAACTAACCTAAGGTCAACACACACGTCCATACACGAGGAAGGATTCGAACCTGCGACCGTAGCGGTCGCTCGGCTCCAGACTGTAGCGCCTAGAACCGCACGGACTCTCTGGCCGGCATGGACTTTTCAACAGTGGATACATTTTGTTTGGACCCCTCTGTATATAAGAGTGTCCGTTTGTTTGTATTTCATACAAATCTACAGTTTTATTCCGGTCTTGATCGAATTTTGGACACTTTATCTTCCAGAGAAGTGGAAGAACACTGTCCACGTAAGATATCGTAATCCGACCTGAAACATAGATGCATGTAACATTCACTGATGGTTCAAATGGTCCAAATGGCTCTGAGCACTATGGGACTCAACATCTTAGGTCATAAGTCCCCTAGAACTTAGAACTACTTAAACCTAACTAACCTAAGGACATCACACACACCCATGCCCGAGGCAGGATTCGAACCTGCGACCGTAGCAGTCCCGCGGTTCCGAACTGCAGCGCCAGAACCGCTAGACCACAACGGCCGGCCATTCACTGATGGGCCAAAGAAACTGGTACACCTGCCTAATATAGTGTAGAGTCCCCGCGAGCACCCAGAAGTGCCGAAACCCAATGTGGCATGGACTGAATCTTGCAGGGCCGTCTATAAATCCGCAAGAGTACGAGGGGGTGGAGATCTCTTCCGAATAGCACGTTGCAAGGCATCCCAGATATGCTCAATAATTTTCATGACTGGGGAGATTGGTGGCTAGTGGAAATGTTCCTGCAGCCACTCTGGGGGACGTGGGGCTGGGGGGTCGGATTGTGCTGCTTTAAATGCCCGTCGGAATGCACAGTGAACATGGATGGATGGTCCCGCATCACTCAAACTGCAACCGCTCCACACCATTACAGAGCCTCCACCCACTTGAACATCCCCCTGCTAACATGCAAGGTCCATGGATTTAAGAGGTTGTCTCCATACCCGTACACGTCCAACCGCTCGATACGGTTTGAAACGAGACTCGTCGGACCAGGCAACAAGTTTGCTGTCATCAACAGGCCAGGCGAGGCATAAAGCTTGTGTCGTGCAGTCATCAAGAGTACAAGAGTGGGCCTTCGGCTCCGAAAGCCCATATCGATGTTTCGTTGAATGGTTCGCACGCTGACAATTGTTGCTGGCCCAGCATTGAAATCTGCAGCAATGTGCCGTAGGGTTGCACTTCTATCACGCTGAATGATTCCCTTCAGCCGTCGTTGGTCCCGTTCTTGCAGGATCTTTTACCGGCCGCAACAATGTCGGAGATCTGAGGTTTTACCGGATTTCTGATATTCTCGGTACACTCGTGTAATGGTCGTACGGGAAACTCCCCACTTAATCGCTAACTCGGATACGCTGTGTCCCATCGCTCGTGCGCCGACTAACACCACTTTCCTCACTTAAATCTTGATAACCTACCACTGTAGCAGCAGTAACCGATCTTACAACTGCGCCAGACACTTGTTGTCTTACATAGGCGTTGCTGAGAGCAGCGCCGCATTCTGATTTCTTACATCTCTCTGTACGTTAATACGGATGCCTATACCAGTTTCTTTGGCGCTTAAGTGTATAAAGGGGAAAGATTGTTACTATAACTCCGTAAAAGGTATGGCCGATATACTTCAAGTATGTAAAATTTACAGACGAGAAACGTTTTTACTAAGCCTCTCGAAAAGTACTTGATGTGTTTAGTTCAAATTTCTCTATTCAGACAATGAAGAAAATTAAAGAAATATTGGATGCCTAACAAACGAAATATATCGTGCTAAACTGACCGTAATTCCCATCGCGAGAATAAATTATAGTGGCAAAACCCGTCTTAGAGACAGTACCATCAGACATCACTAGACTGCGGGACGATCGAAAGCTCGACGGTTTGACAAGAACATGATTGCGAACTCTTATTTATTGATTAGTTGCCGTTGTTACATATGCAGCGGAAGAATGATGGCCGTGAAGAACCTATTGTCGAACGTAATAGAGGCCACCATCATCGCCGTGCGGGATTAGCCGAGCGGTCTTAGGCGCAGCAGTCATGGACTGTGCGACTGATCCCGGCGGAGGTTCGAGTCCTCCCTCGGGCATGAGTGTGTGTGTGTTTTTGTCCTTACGATAAGTTAGGTTAAGTAGTGTGTAACATTAGGGACTGATGACCTCACCATTTAAGTCCCATAAGATTTCACACATTTTGCCACCATCATCATGGGATATGCCGCAGGTGAAAACGTATTCCATTTTTCGCATTACGTCGTTACCAGTAATTTAAGTATGCCCTTCGATATAAAGCGATTGCAGTTTCCCATGCGGCTTTCATTCGTTGTATCAACAAGGCATAGGGTCAATGACTTTCTGTTACAGAGAGTAAACATCCTGGGCAATTTCAAAAACGATTTCTTTGTCTTGTTTCTTTTGTATTACGAGTCTCTCAATAATATATCGCTTCTGTTGCAACAGGCGAAGTCTTGTTGCTCTGCCGCCCACTGTACAGTGCTTGTTGAGCGTATCGCAAAATCTCGTGTGCTAATACATAAACTAGTCACGTAACGGGAACTTCGCCTTTGAAGTGACGCTATCTCCGCTTTGGCTCGTGTCCCAGACAAACTAACGATGATCGCGCATGGATTGCACAAGCTTATAGCAGGCGACTTCCCTTTCGCATAAGCTACGCCTCCCTAGACTCCACTTAAAGAACCACTATCTAATTTCCTTTCTCTCCTACAGTGTTTGCGTTCTGACTATTCCGCAGCGCTTCAGTCATTCCGAGATATTTCACCAACTAAACTAATTGTGAGTTGTTCACGCAGGAGCAAATTGGTGCGCTTCATCTATTTATATGTATTCAGCTAAAATGACAGTTGGATGCCAATCACTGTAAAAACTTCTTCCTTCGATTTCGCGGCAATGAACAATCTATGAACGATATAATCGTACGCTGATGTTTATTTGCGGCGGCGATAGTAGATCATCACTGTGCTATTATCGGCTAGCGTCAAATATGTGACAGTTCCACCTAAAGCTGAACTGTACGACAAAAATCAATACGACATCCACTGTCTAAGGAAATATGGTACTATTCTATTTAGGAGCGATGGCTGAAGGTTAACTTACGACTGCCCAATGAATGAACTAAATTCATTTCATAGGTACCACGAAGCAAGATCCTCAACAAATCATGAAGGAAAGCGAAGTCAAAAATAAATCGGAAAAGCAGCCCATCCGATGTACAAGAAATCATAACAGCTCCGCGGGAATTACAACTAGGAGGAAGTCCCACACTCTAAAATGAGGATCTTCTGCAAGTCTTATCGGTGCCGCCAATGCAGTAAGTAACGGTTCTGATTGTGTAAAAGACGTCTTCTAGAATTGCTGAAAATTTTCGCGTACAAATTTTGGTATTTAGCACGCATTCATGTGATCGTTCGTTGTTGTCCTTAAGAAGTGAGAATGTTGGTCACACGAAAAACTTTCAAACTTCTGATAATTCTGGTCCATTCTGTTTCCTTTTGCAATCAGTAACACGTGATTTTAAAACTGGCATATAGACATAACTAATATTGTACTAAGTTCGACAGGTTTCACAGAGAAAGTCTCTGGGACCAACAGGCTTAACTCCACCCGTCATGGACAGGATGTTCTCCCTAATCTTTGCTCCTTTTGATCAGGTGCTATGAAAATACAATAGACTAACAACAAATTGAATAGGTTTAACATTTTCAGCTGACATTCTGTGATATTTTCAAACGTGTTGTGGCCAGCTAAATAAAATGCAGAATAACAACTCACATAATTGGGAACCAATCCCATATGCTCGTACCTAGCGGTTCTAGGCGCTGGGTCTTGCAGTTTCTATGGCCGAGGTCCGTGAAACTTTTCCGTTCCTAACGTTTCGTCCAGGGCTGCGCTTGACATCGTCAGAGGTGGTCCTGGTTCAGCTATTATGTTGCAGTCGGAAGAAGTTTCATTGACCACTGATATAAAACCCGGGAAACCTACCAGCACCTACGACATCTAGTCGTGAGAGTATTCAAAGTTTAGAAGTCTTTCGTTGCGTACGTACACATATTGCTTCCGCGACGATGAACTATTTTACTTTGCGACTGGTAGTGTATTGGGTACTTGGATTAATTCTGGGTGTTTGTTGGACAGAAAACATATGTTTATTTTAATAGAATAGTAAATGATAATTTAGTGAACATAGGGTTCTTGGGTAACTATAACCATTTCTCCACTCTTCGGGTAAAATGGTTTCCAAGACAAAAAATTAAAATTCTTTTGAGGTGATCCACACATGGAGATATGTTTCGAGATCTTTCCAAGATGTGAAGTGTCGTCCAGAAAGGCCACGCTGCGTGAACCGAAAGAAATTGAAATCAGAAGGCCCAATGTTGAATAAGTCAGGAAGGGTATACATCCCATCTACGTCCCTTCAGGATTTCTTTAACTCTGTTTGCAACGTGTGGTTTGGCACTGTCATGACGCAGAATGACAGCAAACAAGCTGAGCAAATTGCCGGCGTTTGTCCTAAGTGCGCGATTCGGATCCAGTATCTGTGCTCAGTAGCGTTCAGTCACCTCAGAATCTTTGTTTCTGAATCGTCGAATCAAATCAAATGGCTCTGATCACTATGGGGCTTAACTTCTGAGGTCATCAGTCCCCTAGAACTTAGAACTACTTAAACCTAACCAGCCTAAGGACATCACACACATCCATGCCCGCGGCAGGATTCGAACCTGCGACCGTAGCGGTCGCGTGGTTCGAGACTGTAGCGCCTAGAACCGCTCGGCCACTCCGGCCGGCCGAATCAAATCGTCAGCACGTTGTTTCCAATAGAGCACGTTTTCCATACACGTCCACTAACAAACGGTGATAATCCGCAGCTGATTCCTTGCGATGAGAGCAGAAGAGTAGCACTTCCCGCAAATGTATTATTCTTTTCACTCCACTCGAAAGCCACACACACAACGAGAATTAATTCAAGCTCTGAGTATACACGACACTACTTCTGACGTTAGTTGAATGTTAATTACAGATCTGTTGACAGTAGCAGAAACGTCGTAGTAACTGCAACCCAGACCGCGTTATTGGCAAAGAAGTCCACAACGTTCGCAGGCCCATCTAAGGAATTTACTTCTTTTGTTGACTTCGAGAAAAAGTTTTCGGCGCGGGTGGAACCGCGGTCTTAAGCAGGCCGAGTAGAAACGCGAGGCTGTCACGTGGGACGTGCAGATCGGTACGCACCTGGCCTGGTGGCGCACGTGCTGTGCGCGCGGGCCCCTGCCGTGTCCGTGGCCGTGCGCGCGCTCCACGCTTCCCACCACCATGGTGGCAGCCCTGCTGCCGGCGCCCTGCTCCAGCTTGCTGCACGCTACGCGCTCCTGAAGACGCCGGGGCTTCTGCTGCCGCAACGCACGCACCAGCGACTGTCGCGCGGCAGTGTCCACTCGTCTCGGCGCGGCCGAGGAAGGCGCAAATTGACGCAATGACCTCAGCAGCGCCGCCGCCAATTGTCGTGTGAGGAAGGGGGAGCCGGCCGCCGGCCGCCGCCCCCGCACCAGACCGGTCGGCCGGGCTGCTCGGGTCGCCGCGTGCAGCCGCACAGCGGCTTTCTCCGCTGCTCGCGTTGCACGTGCAGCGAAAGGGAAACCGCCGGCCGGCCGATTAGCAGATTGCTTCCTGTCCTCCGCCCGCTGCAGACTGTCCTTTGTTCCTCGAGCTTCAAGTGCCGGTATTCGGGGGTCCATTAGCTAGATCAGTCGTTCCGGATTGAGTCTTTCGCTCTGCAGCTGTTTGAAACTTTTTTTAAAATTTTTATGGCCTCCACGCATTATCCAACGAGCCAGCGCAATATCTATGGCATTTCGTACTGAAGTCAGTGCCGCCCAGTACATACATCTACATCTACATCCATACTCCGCAATCCACCATACGGTGCGTGGCGGAGGGTACCTCGTACCACAACTAGCATCTTCTCTCCCTGTTCCACTTCCAAACACAACGAGGGAAAAATGACTGCCTATATGCCTCAGTACGAGCCATAATCTCTCTTATCTTTGTGGTCTTTCCGCGAAATGTAAGTTGGCGGCAGTAAAATTGTACTGCAGTCAGCCTCAAATGCTGGTTCTCTAAATTTCCTCAATAGCGATTCACGAAAAGAACGCCTCCTTTCCTCTACAGACTCCCACCCGAGTTCCTGAAGGATTTCCGTAACACTCGCGTGATGATCTAACCTACCAGTAACAAATCTAGCAGCCCGCCTCTGAATTGCTTCTATGTCCTCCCTCAATCCGACCTCATAGGGATCCCAAACGCTCGAGCAGTACTCAAGAATAGGTCGTATTAGTGTTTTATAAGCGGTCTCCTTTACAAATGAACCACCTCTTCCCAAAATTCTACCAATGAACCGAAGACTATCCGCCTTCCCCACAACTGACATTACATGCTTGTCCCACTTCATATCGCTCTGCAATGTTACGCCCAAATATTTAATCGACGTGACTGTGTTCAAAATGGTTCAAATGGCTCTGAGCACTATGGGACTCAACTGCTGAGGTCATAAGTCCCCTAGAACTTACAACTACTTGAACCTAACTAACCTAAGGACATCACACACATCCATGCCCGACGCAGGATTCGAACCTGCGACCGCAGCGGTAGCGCGGTTCCAGACTGAAGCACCTAGAACCGCTCGGCCACAACGGCAGGCTGATTTGAAGTTATGGATGACTTAGCCGGCCGGAGTGGCCGAGCGGTTCTAGGCGCTATAGTCTGGAACCGCGCGACCGCTACGGTCGCAGGCTCGAATCCTGCCCCGGACATGGATGTGTGTGATGTCCTTAGGTTAGTTAGGTTTAAGTAGTTCTAAGTTCTAGGGGACTGATGACCTTAGAGGTTAAGTCCCATAGTGCTCAATTAAAAAAAAAATAAAAATAAATCAATGACTTAACTGCGGCAGACGACACGTTTCGTAGACCTGAATTTAAACTCATGTCCAAACTACAACCTCGTGATGTGCAGTGTATCCGAGAAAATTGCAGTCAACCATGTGCGGATGAACTAAAATCACTATCACTCTATTCACGGCGATAAAAGCTAACCTCTACGAGCAGATTCAAGTCAGGCAAAAAAATCAGTTTCAGCTGCAAAAGCAAACTACAATTTCTCGTTACAATTGGCTACCCGAAACTACCCTCACACTGGCAACACGAGATGCCGCGTTACCAAGCGATGAGGAGCCGTCAATGGCACTTCGTTGCAGATTATAGGCGACACAAGCAGATTCCAAACGAAGAAAGAATGATGGGAAGAAAAATATGGGCAAATACGGTCAGTACGATGCTGGAAACGACGCAGCAACGAATAAAATTAAAAAAAAAATGCATTTAAACTATCACTCATTTGATTAGATTTAGAAATAAAAAAAATTTTTTTCAGTTCACAGATTGGAACCTACGTCAAGTTTATACGCTAGTCATTGTGCCGAGCCACAAAACTGGGTTAAGCAGTTATATTTATGAGTGTGGGCTTCAGTCGCAACAATGAATTGTAGCTTTCAAAAATTGGGCTTCACGTAATGTTGAGCGAAGCTTATCTAATGCAAGCTGCTGTCTGTAATTATGATAAGCGTATATGTAACACTGAATCGGGTCTTTTGCGGAAGTATCTAGTAGCGTTCGGTTAGTGCTGTGTATTAAACCTGTGTATTTTATTAACATCGTTGAGTTTGCGTGTGTGGTGTTTTATGCGTCGTTATTAGGTGTGTTGAACAACCTTCGAGGAACTTCCTGTGCGGATGAAAATGCTGTCTGAACATGGCTCGACGAGTTCTTCGCCTCAAAAACGTCATTTCTGCAGTAGCGGAATCGAAAAGTTACCCATGCGTTGGCAAACTTCTAAATAGTGAAGGAGAATATATTATTGATGACTGAGGTCTCTGTTACATATATCTGATAAAAGTTACGGAAAAATGTTACGAACGTATGCACAAACCCAACAGAAAACATATAATGTACATTGTTACTTTTTGTAGTGTGCAACACAGAAAAATGATTTTTAAAGAGAAGTTTTACCTATCCATTTCCTAGAGCGGTCGCAAATTAGTGTAGTGCGTTATTTGTTTACCGATATGCACTTGCGGGGACCGTAAAACAGTATGAATAACCAGCAGCTGCATGGCGGTAGTGGTGTGGGCCAGGGCAGTACTGTCGTCCCTGGAGTACTGGTTGTTCTCTGTGTTTCATTGTCCCTACTAATACAGATCGATAAAACAAATATCGCACTAGGCTGATTTGGGACCGCTGCATCTAATGGGAAAGTAAAATTCAGCTTCAAAATCTTTCTTATACACTTAATGATACAGAAAATAAATGTGAATGAAATGCATGTTTGACCATCAGCTGCTTTTTTTAAAAAATGGTTCAAATGGCTCTGAGCACAATGCGACTTAACACCTGTGGTCATCAGTCCCCTAGACTTAGAACTACTTAAACCTAACCAACCTAAGGACATCACACACATCCACGCCCGAGGCAGGATTCGAACCTGCGACCGTTACAGCTGCTGATTTTTTTAAAATTTAAAACTAAAATATCGACCGGTTTCAGTCACAAACCATCTTCACGGATCAGGGTTAAAACAGTTTAGGCCAAACATCACATGTCATTAATAATGGCCACGTCTCATATGTAGAGCATACATATGGAGCTCTTTGCTTGAAATGTACCTTCCTGTTATATCCCTGAATATTGGCCATTCCTCCTGCGACACTCTAGTGTGGTTGTCTGGATATCTGTATTGGTTATGTCCCTGACTGGGGCAGGAATACGCGCTTTGCAGTGAGCGTGTGCATTATGTGTTACCTATAATCCAGTCACCTGCTCCGCATGAAGGGTGTACGCTAAGTAAAATTATAGTTCCTGATTCGCTACTGAAATATCTTTCTCCGCATAGAGAAACTCATTCTTAAGGTTTCTTGTCGAAAATATCAATTTACTTGGGTAGGTAGTCTGCAGCGCATCTCGTTAGTACAACCCTCTAGTTCGGGGAAATTTGGTCGTCTCAGGGCCAGCGAATTACGTAAAGGACGCCTAGCATCAGTCGAGTAAAATGTTCCAATATATAGGTCAGAATTGCGTCTTCTTTTTTTGGAGCTATTGTCTTAAAATGATAGCCTACCAGTGACGAGCACGCCCACGTTTGCCCGACAATCTGCATACAATCTAGTGTCGCCCTTTACCATCTCTTCTTATCATGTGCAACTCCTTCCAGGAGCGAGTCCTTGCCACTGCTTGACTAACAGATACAAATTTGCGCTTCTAAAATGTGGTAAGACCGTTAAACGTTGTGTATCGAACATTCTAAACATTTAAGAAAGAGATTTTCACTTTGCAGCGAAGTGTGCGCTGATATGAAACTTCATGGCAGATTAGAACTGTGTGTCGCACCGAGAGTCCGAACTCGGGACCTTTGCCTTTCGCGGGCAACTGCTCTACCAACTGAGCTACCCAAGCACGACTCACGTCCCGTCCTCACAGCTTTACTTCTGCCAGTACCTCGTCTCCTACGTTCCAAAATTCACGGAAGCTCTTCTGCAAACCTTTCTTCCGGGGGTGCTAGTTCTGCAAAGTTCGCAGAAGAGCTTCCGTGAAGTTTGGAAGATAGGAGACGAGGTACTGGCAGAATTGAAGCTGTGAGGGCGGGTCGTGAGTCTCACTTGGGTAGCTCAGCTGGTAGAGCACTTCCCCGCGGAAGTCAAAGGTCTCGAGTTCAAGTCTCGGTCAGTTTTAATCTGCCAGGAAGTTACATTCCAAACATTTCTTCTGGTCGCCCACACTGATGGAAATATCTAAGTCGGGTTGCGTGAAAATGAAGTTTATGGAACTAATGGAACTCCACATAGTTTGCGATGCGCTTGCATTTCAAAACACTTTTGCAGTTTACGATCAGATTCTGCGAAGAACTGCATGTAAACATGTTTCTGCAAATGTTTGATTAAATATATAATACTTAGCAGAAGTTTGAAAGAAACTAGCCAAGTAGGTGAGAGAAGCAATATTTTTACTCGTGTATATGTACTGGTTTTAGACAGAAGAGACATGACGTATCGTGTTTCTTACCGAAAATACCGCGTTATCAGTACATTTTCACGGACATTACTTGAATGCACAAGCGAATGTCATGCGTTCACACCTCTTAATACCAAAAAATAAAATAAAATCTTCGCCGTTTGCAACAGCTACGGCACAGACCACCATGAGGAGTTAACCTGGCTCGGTGGCGCTAACACGCGTGGGCGCCGTGCCGCAGCAGTGAATACGTCTCTTCTAGAAACACCGACTCACTCTTCCTGCCTGCGGTTTCACAACAAACCCGCTAGTGTTATCTGCGCCGCTGACGAATACAAGCATACGCTAAAGGTCTCAACAGGAAAAGATCGTACACTGCAACACCGCATTTCGCGACTCAGATGCATTTTCAACATTTCACTACCATCATAGACATTGGGTGGCTAATTGTCAGTGAGTAGGGAGGCGAATAGTATAGTTTATAAACACTTCGTCTTCTGCAAAATAGTCTTTTTCCGTATTTTTTGTCGATACATATTACGACAGCCATCTTGTGAGGACCTCTATTTTATTTCACAAGCTGCAACAAAATATATGTAGACGACAAGGCCATTATTCGTTTGTTCGACATCATGCCACCTTTTTTTTTGTTATGTCTTGCACTCTTGGTGTGTTATGTGGGTTGCAGTTATGTACACCGTTGCTGTTCACATCTTTTTCCACTTCGCTATTACTTGGTACTGCAGGTCAAAACGAATTTTAGGAAAGTTTTGGAAGCGACGTTATTGTATCTTCAGATGAGTGGGCGCGTTAAGGTTTTTTTATAAATTCGTTTCAGCCGAGACACAAGGTAAATGTGTGTAAAAATAGTGTGCAAAATTACAACCCACTAAAAACACCAATATGTACGATGTAACAAAAAAATCAGACTTACTGCAAGCTTAACAGCAGGCCACCCTGTAGTACAATCGAACGTTTAAATGAATATAGTTTTAAGTGGAAAAAGAAGATCCGTAGATGATAACACGCAGCTCTCTACGTATACATGGATACGTAAGAGAGGAAAAATCGTGTTTTGTGGAAGGTGCAGATACAAATTCTCTCTCCTGTACTTTACGTGCATTTACAGACTTGAACTGAAAACATGTATACACGTTCAAACACTAGAAGTAGTTCGACAGAAAAAGGCGAGCGTCCGTTTGTTTGTTTGTAATTCATACTAATCTACAGTTTTATTCCGATCTTGATGAAATTTTGCACACTTTACCTTAAAGACAAATGGAAGATCACCGTCTACATAAGATTCCGTAATCTGACTTGAAACGTATATACATGTAATATATAAAGGGAGAGGGAAAGGTTGTTACCAAACATCTCTAGAAGTTCTTGGCCAATTTGCTTCCAATTTCTACGTTCAGATGAAACAATGAAAAAAAATTACTGAATAATTAAATGCCTAACATACGAAATATATCGTGGAAAACTGGCTGTAATTCCTATCGCGAGAATAAATTACAGCGGCAGTACCTGTCTTGGAGGCAGTACCATCAGACGTCAATAGATAGCTGGATGAGCGGAAGTTCGAGAGTTTGGCAGAAACATAGTTGCAGAATCTTATTTATTGATTAGTTGCCATTACTACATATGATATATACCCCAGAAGATAATTTAGCCCGTGTTTCACAGTTATTTTTGTTATTAAAATCCACAGTGACATGCAAGTGCCAAGGTAGATCGCGGATATAGTACCAACAAAAATCACTAAATCGCAAGGCGATCAGAAGATCGAACAGAATCTAAATCAGTGTCGATTTCGTATATCGCCCATCCGTAGCTCAGGGTTGCTAATATGGCTGTGAGCAGTGAATTCACGACAAACGATTCTTGGAGCAGTTTAAAGTAGTCCCACTTCTCCACCTTCGGATTTATGTACGCACAAACTGTATCAGTGAACCAAATTCTACCATTTCTACAGTTTCCGAGTCGGAAGTACTAACACTCTCTCTCTCTCTCTCTCTCTCTCTCTCTCTCTCTCTCTCTGACACGCACACGTACGCAGTTTGACACATAGCAGGTCCCCGCAACGATAACGGCATGGAGATGGTGCACAATTCGCTTAGGTCTGTGTAGCGTATGTCCCAGAGTTTGGACCTCGAAATACGCCTCCGGACATTGACCTCTGGGGACGGACTTCAATGCCTGTGTCAGCGCAGATAAGGGGCAGTGTTGGCTTCCGTTTGCAAGACAGCGTGCAACAGTCACAAGCGTCAGCCGTCTGCTGATAACACTACGAGCTGCGACCGCAAGGAGCGAGTAGGCTACTCCGACTTAGCGTGGCGCGTTCTTTTTCCACAGACGTTTCTGCGGTGTTGCCGTGTGCTCTGACACGGACAATGTTGCACTACGTGAAATTTAGAAAAAGAGAGATTTAGATAAGGTTTAAGGAATGCGTTATTGTGTAATTCTCAGGTTATCATGCTTAAAATATAGAGCGATAGAAAAACAACAACTTGAATTAAACCGGAGTACAGTTGCAAGAATCGAAGAGTACGAACTGAGGAGTGAGAGTTGTAGCCTATCTCCCATGTTACTCAGTCTGTCCATTGAGCAAATATTAAAGGAAATCCAAGTGAACATTGAAAAGGGGGTTAAAGTTCTAGAAGAAGAAAAAAATACTACATTGGCCAATGATCTTGTAACTCTGCCAGTGCCAGCAAAGGACTTAGAATGTCAGGAGAGTGGTTTGAAACGTGGTTACGAGATGAACACGAAGGTAAGTAAAACAAGGGTAATGAAATATAGCCAAAACCACGCGATTTTAAATGAGTCTTCTTTCGCTTATTGATAGAACAATGTAATTATAAATCAAAAGCACAATATTTTTATGCTATATGGGAATAATTTATATAATTAACCGGTTTTCTGCTAACAAGACCAGCGACATACTGACTATCGTCGTCAAATAAGTAACAATAGGCGTAAACAACGTTGGAAAACATGTTGCTCATTTAGAGTGAGGAAAGAACACACAGTAAAATCCATCTTTGGCAATGCAGTGCTAAGCAATGAAGAAAGTAAAAAAAGTTGAGCAGTAAATAAATATAAAAATATCAAAACAGGAAAAACGTTAATACTAAACTCGAGAAACAGAGCCTATATAATAATTTGAATGAAATTAACAATTCAATAACATAAAACTAGTATTGGCAAAAGTGCTACAGAATAACATGCAGATGTATTACATATGGACAGTGATACAGAAGCAGAGTAAAAACATATAAAGTACACAATATTGTGCTTTACAGTTATAAAATGAGGCTACGCTAAGACAATTTGTTTAGAAAATAGGACATGAGCTTTTGCTGCTTATCATCAGAATAAATAATACAATTGTAAATAAACAGGATATAAATTTTAGACTTATAGCAAGTAAAGTTTGGAAAACAGAGAAACTTGTTAACGTCTAATGTGAAGTTACAGTGCTTAGCGTCCGGATTGTGGCCTTACAGGCAAAACGTGGGCGATAAAGAGTTTAGACAGGAAGAGAATGAAAGCTCCTGAAATGTGGTGTGCAGAAAAATGGTGATGATTAGATGGAGAGATCGGACAACTAAAGAAGAGATACTGCATAGAAATGAGGAAAAGAAGGATAATGCTCTCAACTTGACTGAAGGAAGGGACGGGTTTATTCGATACTCCTTGAGTCATTACAGAATGGTTACTTTACTAAATCTGAGTAACAAGGAAAGAGCAAGGGGAAGACGTTGTAAGCCTGCAGAAGGAGACAAAGGCTGGTGTACAGTAAGCGAATTGAAACCGACGTATTGTGTAAAGGTTTTGCAGAGACCGGGTGGTCGCAATTGAAGTGCAGCTACTCACAGAATCCCAGCGTGGGGTATAATTATCGTATGGGAGCAAAACTTGGTAGATATTCTAAATAGCGTTAATACAGAACCGATTTACGCTGGAAGAATAATTAGTTCAATTTTGGTCACCAATCTGGCGCTGTTAAGTATGTCGTCGGCGTCTGCAGTGCTCATGTCGAACAAATTGTTTAAGTGTCGGTTAATAATAATATCAACATTAGGTCTTTCTCGAGTGGTTGACCTTTCCTGCCCACATCACGTACCTAATTCATGGAAACATTGTACACGTCTTTCTTGCATTCACAGCGCCGGATTTGCATCTGGTGGCCAAAATTGGAACGAATTGTTTTTTCAGCGTAAATTGTTCCGCATTAAAGCATTAGATTGTCTGCCAGGTTTCACTGTTACACGATAACCACAGCCCGCACTGGACCAATATGAGTAGCTGCACTTTAATTATAACCACCTGGTGTATGAAGACTTGCACAAGATACACAGCCCCGTAGAACTGCATCAAACGAGTATTCGGGCTGAAGGACACAGTACAACGTATAATATAAACTGCACTGAAAATAAAGAAAAGAAGAAAAGTTAGATTTTATCGTCGACGTGTCACCATATTCAGTTAGTCCAAAAGGTTTAGAGACTGGATTACTAAAAAGTAGAATAACTTTAAGACGGCGGTTTTAGTGCTTCAAGTGATTTCGTATAGTCTCCTCCTACTTGAGTACAACGCACAGAATGTTCACACATTCAGAAAAGTCGTCCTTCGGGAGATAATCAACGCGTGCGTCACGTTGGCTTGAACATCCGTTTAAGTCGTCAAAGCGTTGATCCTTCGTGTGAATTTGTGCATTTCGTCGTTTTGTGGTAGTTCGGTGTTGATAACAAAATGGCTCTGAGCACTATGGGACTTAACATCTGAGGTCATCAGTCCCCTAGAACTTAGAACTACTTAAACCTAACTAACCTAAGGACATCACACACATCCATGCCCGAGGCAGGATTCGAACCTGCGACCGTAGCGGTCACGCGGTTCCAAACTGAAGCGCCTAGAACCGCACGGCCACACCGGGCGGGCGGTGTTGATAACACGATATCTTGTCACCCGTGACGATTTATACGGCAAAGCAGAGTTCGCGTTTTGCATTTTATTCAAGTCGCGGCAGCCGTCAACGCATCGTTTACTGTCTGGGAGTGAATAAGTGCGGGAAAACTAACATACTTATGTCTCGTTCAGAATCGCGGAAAACTTAACGGACGGACAACAATTTTATTTCTGCTCGCACTAGCGACGATTTCGAACGAAAGACGCAACAACTAGAGAATCCAGCAGCATCAGGCGACACCATTTATGTTGAACTACTAGCACAATAACACTGTTGGAATATCTAGGTGTTATCACTACGCAGTGGCATCAAATAGAACTAACTCGTACAAAACCGTAATACGGAGGAGGATGAAAACTTCAACCATGTTCTGGAACAGTAGAGCGATTCAGTTAAGCACTCAGCGTATGTGACTATGTGGTGCGGCTTCACAAGCTGCTACATTACCGTTTTTCTTCGGGGTTAAGACACCTCGCAGTCCTGTTACGTGCACAGTGACATCTGAACGTCATGAAGACTTTCTTCTGCAGCAAACGGTTCCAGCTTTACACAAACGCAACTGTGTCGACACTAATATTTTAGAACAAGGCTGGGCGACACATATTGCTTACCAGGTGAAAGATTTGCTTCGAGAAACCTTCGGTTACGACCGCATCAGCTCTAGGCAATTTGAAGATGTGTGGCATTCCAGACCTCCGACCTAAATCGGGGTGATTTCTGGTTGGGGGGGATGGATATCTGAAAGGTAGTGTCTATCAGGGGTGTATCCGGAATATTGCTGATCTAAAATTAGCATACGACGACATATGACCCTGATTGCACCAGTTGTGCTGAGAGCAGTTGTCGACCGTGCCGTGTTACAGATGGAGCATGTTGCTGTGTGAGGAGACCATATCAAACCGATGTTGTAAATTGTGACCACAACATAATAAACGTTTCAGAACCACAGATTTCATGTGTTTGATCGTTACTACACTTTTCCTGGACCCATCACATTCTGACTGCTTACAGCTGCCGTATTTCACCTTGAAGTCAGGAAGTAGAAAGCCGGCCGCTGTGACCGAGCGGTTCTAGGCGCTTCAGTCCGGAACCGCGATGCTGCTACGGTCGCAGGTTTGACTCCTGCCTTGGGAATGGATGTGTGTAATGCCCTTGGGTACGTTAGGTTTAAGTGGTTCTAAATCTAGGGGACTGATGACCTCAGATGTTAAGTCCCATAGTGCTTAGAGCCATCAGGAAGTAGAACTATTATTTTTTCAGCATACTCCGCGAGAGCACCAGTTAATGAAAATACATACGATGGTTCAGCGTTTTGCGATGTATAAAGTCTGCACACGGAGCATAGTCAGTTTAATTATAACTACTCTGTATCTTTAGGACGTACATCGATTCTCGCAGCCTTGTGCTTGTAGAGAGCACGTTGTGGCTTCGAAATCCATGGTTTTTCAACTAGAAAACAGTAAATGCGGCTGAGTGAAAGATGGGAACAAGAAAGAACGAGACATTGAAGAACAGGGTGTATCAAAAAGAATCATCCGATTCGGCACGTTTATATTTATGAAACTAATGAACATATACAATGATTTTCCTTTTTTGATGACCGGAAAAAGTTTTTATTTTCATACCTTTTCACAGGTGTTCAATATGACCCCTTGTGAGATGCACGGCATATGTCAATGAGGTATTCAAATTGTTCGCACACTGCAGCCAGCATGTCTCAATTACAGCTCCCACAGCTGCTGTTACGCGATGTCTCAATTCATTCATTGTTGGTAACGGAGGCACATAAACAGAGTACTTTGTAAACCCCCACAAGAAATATTCACGTACAGTCAGGTTTGGTGACCTCTGAGACCAGTAATGTAAGGCTGAATCATTTGGTCCAGTGCGACCAATTCATCGTTCAGTAATCCTCTGATTTAAAAATTCCGATACTTCCAGATGCCAGTGTGGCGGTGGCCCATGGTCTTGGTAAATGAAGTCGTTCATATCAGTCTACAACTGTGGGATAAGAAAGTCTTCAAACATATCGACATATGTGCTTCCTGTAGCAGTGTTCTCGGCAAAGAAAAATGGACCATACACCTTCTTCTGTGAATCTCCACAAAATGCATTAATTTTTGAACATTCCCTCTCATATTGTACATCTTTTATGTGGTTGTTCCGTACCCCATATTCTCACATTGTGAGGGTTCACCTTTCCATTTAAATGGAATATTGGCCCGTCACTGAACAATAATCATGAAAGAAAATTGTCATCCACCATCTTGCCAAGAACGAAAATACAGAACTCCTCACGTTGTTGTTTGTCATCTTCACGAAGAGCTTGCAGTAGCTGAACTTTGTATGGTTTCATGTGTAAAACCCGACAACACACGCCAGATGGACATCGGGGGCATGCTGAGCTGTCGAACTACAAGGCGAACGGATTTCTATGGACTCCTTATGAAACTGACGGTTGCGTTCGACGTCTGTGTCGGACACTCGGGGACGCGCGGCGACTTGCCTTTAGACAAACAACCTGTTTTTCGGAACTGTCCGCGCCATCGTCTAATGTTCTGTGCTGTAGGAGGATACACACCGTACCTAGTACAAAAGTCACGCTGGACAATTATTACTGACCCGGGCTGCTCAAAACGCTTTCTGTTGTTCTGATACCATTTTTACTAGAACCGAAGTGGACGCACACTGCTGCTACCTAGCGGGAACCATGTAAAACTCAAGAGTTTGCTCTTACCAGCACTATGTTGTTCACGCACATATCTCAAATAACATAATAATTACGACTTTTTTAATCGGATGATTCTTTTTGATAGATCCTGTATTTTTTTTCTCACGAAAACAATGAACAGAATGTTAATGTAAATTCTGGAATGTGTCAGCCTCGTGTTGATATAATGCCCACAGCCTCGTTTAGAATCTCATGTGGAACAAAGCTCTGTACTGGAATCGAGGCGCACATTGCTGCTACTGATAGACTGCCCTGCATAATGACGCTGCACACGTCTCTAGCACTGTGCAGTGTGCTGCGTGGTTTAGAAAGTGCAACGAGACAGCGGTCGCTGGCTGCTCGTTTGTTCCACATGGCGGCGTCGACTGCACAACAGTCATTATACCGCTGTTGGGAAATGCCGACAGGAATGCATCGCCAACAGGCGTCTGAGCAGAAGGGATGGGAAGAATCGACCGGCTGAAACCTATAGCGGTATTTCACTTTTCAATAACCGGTATTTTATTTTTACTAATAATCGGGTACGACACCGAAATATCAATTAGCCATAGCAGCAGAGCAAAAATTTTTGGTTTTTAAATATACACTTTTCAAAGAAAGAGTAATTTTTTATTCGTAAAATTTCCAATGCTTTGAAATGTTGTGTTATTAGAGAAATTGGGAAAAGCAGTAAGTGATATTTTAATAATAGTGCCGACAGAAACGAGCAACAAACTCATGAGATATTATGTGGTACAGCTTTGCTAAGGCCGTAATGTACCTGTTACCATGAGGTTGGCGCATTTAATGGCACTATCACTAGTATTGAAGTATTTTACGAAGTGCGGTGTCAGTGAAGTGCAATGCCCCACTTACTTTAACATATTAAGAATGGGATGAGCCGTAACGAACTTGCAACAGGAGAAAAAATTTAACAGTTCACTCATACAACGAAAAACTAGTCCAAAGCACCAAATTTTACTTTTTTTATTCACTTGATGGCTAGTTTCCATAATAAAATAGTCACCATGATATGTGACTATAACGATCCGAAAACTATATCAAAAATGTACAACGAACAGTTACATCGCATACAGATAACTGGAACTGTTCGTTGAGCATTCTTGACATGGTTTTCGCATCTACGGATAGATCATTATTCAATATGTCACGATGATTTGAAAATGGGTCTAGGCCCGAAACAAGTAATCAAAATGGTTCAAATGGCTCTCAGCATTATGGGACTTAACATCTGAGGTCATCAGTCCCCTTAAACCTAACTAACCTAAGGACATTACACACATCCATGCCCGAGGCAGGATTCGAACCTGCGACCCTAGCAGCACCGCGGTTCCGGAGTGAAGCACCTAGAACCCCACGGCCACAGCGGCCGGCCAAACTAGTAATCATGTGAATTTAAAAAAAAATTGCTACTCTGGATTGGTTTTTCTTTGTACTGATTAACAGAAGTTGCTGACCCATAGCTATTATAGCATGCTGGAAGTTTGTGAATTCATTCATCTTTTACAATAAAAATAGAAAGTAGCCGAGCTGTTGCCTGCTTCTCCATGTGCACTTAGCTGCTTGTAGCTATTGAAAACAGGCGAATTAATAGGGAAAATATAGATCTTCAACCTCAGTTTTCACCCTTCGACACTGACTATTGGTAATGCCCAAACACTGGTATGTTCCTCAATTACAACACGATTTTTGAGCAGAGTTCCAAAAATATTAGAATCGATAGAAGAATAATGGCGACCTTTTTGTAGTAATCAGCTACTCGCCAGTTTTAAAGAAAGCAGTGAATAATGGACGAACTATTTTTTCTTTTATTTGTCTATTTAATTTAATATTTTGAGCCTGTGTATGTTGTAACTGAGGGAGTCAAAATTTTTCAATGTTTGTTCGATTTCTACGTTTATTACAGGGAATAATGGGAATGAAAACCCGCAAATCGATTATTTCAGAAACTGGTTATTTTGAGCGGCTTTAACGCTCCAGTTAAACTAGCGATGAAAAAAAAGGCCGATACAACCGAAAACCGGTTGTTTAAGCGATAACTCCCATCCCTACTGAGCAGAGTGGGACGACGGGAGAAGCTGCGGGGTGAGCAATAGATAAAGGTCCAGGAATGCTGGTGACTGCCGACGCTAATGGTCGTAACCCCACCGCTATGACAAGCTGTTAAATGGATACAGCCGAAGGTCGGCCAATACTGGACAGGACCTGTACAACTTGCACTGCCCCTAGCACCAGCATAGCCCGTGCCGCGGCCCTTCGCAATGAGCTGCGGAGAGACAAGACCATTCACGCGATTCTGAAAAATGGTTCAAATGGCTCTAAGCACTATGGGACTTAACACCTAAGGTCATCAGTCCCCTAGACTTAGAACTACTTAAACCTAACTAACCTAAGGACATCACACACATTCATGCCCGAGGTAGGATTCGAACCTGCAACCGTAGCACCCGCGTGGTTCCGGACTGAAGGGCATAGAACCGCTCGGCCACAGCGGCCGGCCACGAGATTTTGAATCTAAACAAGTGCGTTTCAGAGTGGCAACAAGTTATGTGTTTCTAGTGCGTTTTATCGATGGACGAATTTAACTTTGAAGTAGTATGTTTTATTTGCAACTAAGTAATATTACATTTTCATTGCATCTTTGCATAAAATTGATATTTTCTATATTGTTGACTGTGAGAGTGACTACTCCAATAGCCGGCCAGAGTGCTGAGCGGTTCTAGGCGCTACAGTCTGGAACCGCGCGACCGCTACGGTCGCAGGTTCGAATCCTGCCACGAGCATGGATGTGTGTGATGTCCTTAGGTTAGTTAGGTTTAAGTAGTTCTAGGTTCTAGGGGTCTGATGACCTCAGATGTTAAGTGCCATAGTGCTCAGAGCCATTTGAACCATTTGAACTACTCCAATAAACAACAAGGGAAATGTTAATTACCACGGTGGTGCATTTGGATTGTTTGGTAAAAGGTATTTCGGGTTTCCCAGACACAAAAGATACCATAAAAATACATTTTTACGTCTTTTTAAACAAGCAAATATGGAGAAATCGTCACTTAAAATGTAATGAAAGTAACTCGAAGGAAGCCAATGTTGGGCTTATGAAAATTGTGCTAGTGTAGTGCTGCATTGCCTTCACTACGCGTGTGATAAATGTTTCACTGAAGGTTAACCAAAATTTGATTTAGACCTACTTAACAGAAAACTTTAACTTTATAGCTTCATTATGAATTTTTGCTTCTTTGAGTCAAATTTCACCCAACATGGAACCATAGTAATACGAGGCACATATGACTTCTACTTACTTTAGTATGATGCCCATAAACACTTGTCCAATTAAAACATTGCTGTAACAAAACTGACTATTTGTTACAATTCCACGCACGAACAACCGAAAAAAATTTATACGACAAAAATGCGAAACAAAAACCAACGAAGTATACTATTATAAATCGAATTTATAGTTCCATTAAGTAACGTATCATAGTATTGCTTAGTGTGAAGAGTGTTGTAATACAACGTTCAGAAAAAATTACAATTAAAAAAAAAAGCTTACCTGTCCGATACTGCTAGACCTTCCCCTACCTAAAGGGGTGAAAGGCGTATTCCTACTTCGGGGGGGGGGGGGGGGGAATAGGGAAGAAATAGATAGCTTCGTGGCCATAAATAGACGGAGCAGGAAGGCACCTGAATAAGCGCAATGAAAGGAAAAAGGATATGACTAGCTTTAAGGAAGCAACTTGACATTTCTCTGATGCAATTGAGTGCAATCACGACCAACTACTTGAAAATGAATAAATTATTCTCGGGTTTCAAGCACCGTTATTTCGAAGTACAGGAACTGAGGAAAGATTGCAAATTGCTTAGTTCAGTGAATCAAAATATATGTGATGTAAACACGACAGGAAACTAAGTTAGCGACCACTGCAATGACATAAGTCCACCTGACGGAGATGGAATCATCCTGAAAAGGAAGTGGAAATAAAAGCGAATTATGAGTACTCACAGTAACTTTAGTTTCAATTCATGTTCATAGCGGTCAGTTAAGCACAACCTAAAATTTTAACATTAAAAATGGAATTAGCTCCTCGAGCTTTCAGAAGCTGTCTACGCCATTGTCATCAGGAGGAAAACTACCGGCTACCGGGACTGCCACAGCGTTCTACACGTGTATACGCGGAATGCCGTGCCGGCCTCATCACTCAGCAGCTTCACTCTTGTTGATGAGGGTGAAGACAGCTGTCTAAGGATTGATCATTTTATTCGAAATGACATGGATTAAAAACCAAGGAGGCATGCTGCCGTAAAGGACATCGAGGATATTTTCAAGGGGAGCTTTTATCTCATCTGATACAAGTGCTTTTCCTGTGGGTTAAGCACGGCGCACGTCATTTGCTACGTCACGTTGAAGTTCAGCATATTCGCTATTTATAGTGACACCTTCTATTGAGTACGACTGCGAGATAAGAGACGTGTGTTATATATGATGGTTGAGGCCTCACTAGAGTCGACAGCGTTGGCTATGATGAACTTGTTTCGATGAATTGGCCCATAGAGCCATAATTCCAATTTTTAATGGTTCTTGGAGCATCACTAGCAATGTAATTGGAAGCATAACCAATATTACTCTGTAGATACGCCATGTGAAAGTATCCCTTGCCACACGATCAACACCTCTCGAAAACTAGAACCTCTGACGCGTCTGAGATTGCTGCTGCATGTGACCCTGGCACAGCTTCATCACTAAAGGAAAAGAGCTCCAAGAAATGATAGAGCAGATCGAAAGTACTGGAAAATATCATGGAAGGAAAGTAAAGCGAAGAAAACGAATACAATTACAATAGGAAAAGGGCGAAGGACATCGATACGATAGTTCGAAGGGGAGTAGGGGTAGACCTGGGGATATAGACTATTTTTTAAAATTTTGGAAGACTAATGGCGACTTGCAAATAGTATAAAAAGTTCCAGCTGCGACCATATTAAAAACCTGTGGACATCAAGGTAGTATTCTTGAAAGAAAAATACCTGACTACACTGCGTTTTCTCCTTTCCCTGAGAGCTAGGGGGTGGGGGGGAAAGGCGCTCCCCTCCACCTTTCCTTGCCTCAGGATATGGGCGCCCTTGAGGAGCGCAAAATGGTATAAATCATGCCAAATGGAGAGAAACTGTAATATGTGCGAGATTTTGAGCAGCAAGGAGTTAGAATAGATAGGAATTGGAAGTGCATTACTGACATTAAATCATGAATGTCACTAGCAAAATCGGCGTTCTCTAAGCGGTGTGAGCATGTGAATCACGTAAAATGTTAATACAGTGTTTTGTCTAGAGCGACTTCCTGTACCTCACCGAAAATTTGCCCATGAGGAGGAAAGCCGTGAAAAGGATGGAGGATTAGCGCAGAATGGAAGAACATAAAATGAGAAGCAGAGTTACGAACAAAGAGGTGCTGAGGAGAATGGGAGCAGAAAGGCAGTTACTGAACGTAGAAAAGGGAACTATATTCGTGACGTGAAAAGATTATAAAAACAATTTTAGAAGGGTATGTGGAGGAGAAAATAAAGGAAGGCTGGAAAACGATTCATACCCTTGATGACACGTTACTGAATTCAATTATAGTAAACATGAAGAAGGAAGCAACTGATCCAAAAAGAATGGTGAAGCGATGATTGACTTACAGGTGATGACCGCACTCCTAGTCGCCTTTAGGTGAGCAGTGTGACGTGGTTCGGTGGCTTAAATGTTTTAGTTGGGGTTGGGTTGTTTGGGGGAAGAGACCAAACTGTCGAGGTCATCGGTCTCATCGGATTAGGGAAGGACGGGGAAGGAAGTCGGCCGTGCCCTTTCAAAGGAACCATCCCGGCATTTGCCTGGAGCGATTTAGGGAAATCACGGAAAACCTAAGTCAGGATGGCCGGACGCGGAATTGAACTGTCGTCCTCCCGAATGCTAGTCCAGTGTAAATGTTATAGTGGCCATTTAATTACCTATAGGATAGGAGCTTGTTCTCCAATTGGTCGGCATGCAATAAGACATTCGGTTGTGAGACTGTCGCATGTGTTTCCAAAATGCGGATCACAATGAGTATCATGTTCAACATCATACACTTCTGGAGTGGCAGGGTGAACTAATTTACAAACTGGATGAAAAATTTTTCACCTACAAGTGTAGCACGCGTAGAAAGGCATCACGGTTGCTCTAAAAGCAACGAATTTTCATTGTTTCTCAGTTACTACACAAATTCGACTGGACACTTCGTGAATGCTCTGAACACTTCGAAGGCACACTTCAGCTCATGTTCGTTTTCTACATTCGCTGTTACGCGAACCGACTGTAGAAGGTAAAGTTAGACAGCTGAAAATGTCGCAATTGGATTTTGTTACGTGGAATGAACGTGCGCTCGGCAACACCAGTACAAGTTGGTAACACTGTAGCAGTTAGCAGTTCGTCAGCTCAGCGCAGGAAAGGAAATTACGGTCGAACGTCCCATCAACGACCAGGTCATTATCGGTCATCCGAGACGACGCAGAAACTGAGATTGGAGATCGCGAAGACCAATTACAGCACGCACAGAGGCCTTTAAGTAATCATTTTTACTATTCCTCTGACGCGAATGGAACTAATGATACAGTAGGAAGTGCTCTCTACACATCACTTCATAGTCTTTTACCGAACGTACAATGACGGGAAAACATCTGTAACACCAAGGAGCTGTGCGACATAATCGAAAGTTGATAGGCTCGTTTCTACATTTGAAAGGCAACGTTAATTCCAATTTCGCGCGAATCGCATAACAGTGGCGCTAGCAGTCGCATAACAGTGGCGCTAGCAGCGCCTCTATGAGGATGCAAATCTGGTTTGCCTTAAATACACGCTTTATTTACCTTTGAGCATGGACATAGTGAGTTGGTGTCAGTCAAGAATGCCCTTAAGACGACAAAGACGCCAATATCGAACCTCATTGAGTTTGAACAAGGTCGTGTAAATAGGGCTACGAGAACTGGATGCTTCTTCTGCGATACTGCAGGAAGATTTGGTAGGACTGTAGCCACTGCACGTAATTGATAGTAGTGGCGGTCACAAGAATGTACGACAGCAAGAAGACCGGTCTCCGGACGGCTGCGTTGCACTAACGCGCGGGACGACCATCGTATGTCGCCGTATGGCTCTGTCGCTTTATACTGCATCTGCACCTGCAAGCCGGCCGCGGTGGTCTAGCGGTTCTAGGCGCGCAGTCCGGAACCGCGCGACTGCTACGGTCGCAGGTTCGAATCCTGCCTCGGGCATGGATGTGTGTGATGTCCTTAGGTTAGTTAGGTTTAAGTAGTTCTAAGTTCTAGGGGACTGATGACCACAGATGTTAAGTCCCATAGTGCTCAGAGCCATTTGAACCATTTTGCACCTGCAATTTGACCAGCAGTTGGCACCACAGTAACACATCGTACTGTTACAAATCTGTTACTTCAGGACAGCTCCGAGCCAGACGCCCTGTGGCGTGCATCCTAGAGATGGGCAAAGTCGTTCATCCTTGGGAACTAGTTCACTGGTGATCGCTCACTTATGGGAACCGTTCATTTTTACTCGTACACCGTTCATTGTGCTTGGTATATGGTTCTTATGAAAAACTGAAACTTGGTACATAGGTGACTGAAGATGGAAGGCGCCAAGAGGGGGTACTTGCATCTCCCCGGAGTACAGAGTTTTTATTCATAACAGAATTCTCACACACTTCTGATTTTCGTGATTCTGCAAAACATCTCGTTTAGCCAATGGAGCGTTATGTGGCTGATCGCTGTGGAATAATATAAGGTGGCGCGCGAAAAACCGGTCCCGAGTACAGGCTGCTCGCCAATTACGCACGATTTGTTGACCGCTACGAGCAGAATAGATAAACATATAATAATTGGGCAGTGAAGAAAGAACAAATAAGCTAAAGCAAACAATTTCGTAACAACAGATGACGATTGGTAAGTTTCGTGCGCCACCCAATACCACTGAAATTATATTGTAGGAATTATCGTATTCTCTTTACAAAATGTGACACCATACACTCGATTACGAAGTGCAGGCTTCATTCGGTTGTAAGTCGGTCTGCCTTCCACAACAATGTACATGCTCTTCTACCTTGGATCATAAAAGACGGAAAATGGCCACTCGTGTGTGTCGTGCCAACGTCCATTGCATGTGTAATAACAAAAAATCTTTCCTTTTTACAAGAATTTCTTCTGCTGTTTATAGAAATAGTGAAGTAAGCTGATACGCCGTTTTGTTACCTGAAAATATGTATGTATTACATACCACGTAATTTTTATGTAATCTACGTAATTATAAAATACATTTTAATTACCGGTCGTGGACGCTGAATAGAATACGAAAGGAACCAGAAGTTCACAGTTCAGAAAGGTTTGAAACAGATCTAGAATGGACGTGCGATGCGAACAAAAGCAACTCGATACTGAACTATGAGTGGTCGGCAGTGGAACTGCGACGAGTGGCCACGCGAAGATGGACGAGTCCGGCCGAGTGAGACCGAGACAGATGGGACCGAGGCTGGAACGAGGCCGGCCGACGTGCCTTTGCGGGAACGAGACCGCCCGTTTCCCGTTCCCGGGAAATATGAGAGCCGCGGCCGAAGTGAACTATGAAAGACCGTTCCTTAGAATTCGTTCCTCGCTCGTTCCGTTCATATTGGTGAACCGTTCCTTTGGACCCGTTAGTTCGCGAACGACCCATCTCTAGTGCATTCCACTAACCTCAAACCACCGCCATTTACGACTTCAGTGGATTCAAGAGAGAAGTCATTGGATGGTAAGTGGAGGTCTAGTGTGTTTTCTGATGAAACCTGGTTCTGTCTCGGTCGAGGGCCCGCAACCAATGCGTCAGCGTGCTAGACTCATTGGACCTACACCTGAAGTTTGGGGTGCGATTTCGTAGGACAGCACGAGCACTCTCGTCGTTACCCCACGCACCCTGACCGTAAATTTGTTCGTCGGTCTGGTGATTCGGCCTGTTTTGCTGCCATTCATGTACAGCACTCCGGAAGAGGTGTTTTGTGTTTCCCAACAGAAAATGGTTCAAATGGCTCTGAGCACTATGGGACTTAACATCTGTGGTCATCAGTCCCCTAGAACTTAGAACTACTTCAACCTAACTGCCCTAAGGACATCACACACATCCATACCCGAGGCAGGATTCGAACCTGCGACCGTAGCAGTCGCGCGGTGTTTCCCAACAGGATAACGCTCGCCCACATATCTCTGTTGTAACCTAACATGCTCTACAGATTGCCGAGATGTTGCCTTGGCCTGCTTTATCACCAGATGCAATAAAATAAGAGTACATATATCATCGGACAACAACTCCAGCGTCATCCACAAACAGCATTAACTGCCCCTGTCTCGACCGACCAAGTGCAACAGACATGGAACTCCGTCCCACAAACTGTCATCAGGTTTGTGTATAACACAATGCATACTCGCCTGGCCGAGCGGTTCTAGGTTAGTCAGGTCTAAGTAGTTCTTTGGTTCTAGGGGACTGATGACCTCAGATGTTAAGTCCCCTAGTGCTCATTACTTGCCTGCATGATTGTATTGAGGCATACAGGTTATAAATGCAGCACCATTTCTCATTTCCAATGGCTTATCTCGATTTTTTCCGTCAATGTAGATGTAGAAATTTCGCTGTATCCTTTTCAAAGTAACTATCCCAACATCTGTCTTGTTCGATTTGATGATGATGATGATGATGATGATGATGATGAAGTCCCACACTCCGAGGAGCGTAGGGGACGATGCCGCAGACCCGCACCGCTGTACTAGGCAAGGTCCTAGTGGACATGGTTTGTCATTGCCTACCTCCGACCGTAATGGGGATGAATGATGATGATGATGATGATGATGATAATTATGAAGAGGACACAACAACACCCAGTCATCGAGAGGCAGGAACAATCCCTGACCCTGCCGGGAATCGATCCCGGGACCCCGTGCGCGGGAAGTGTGCACGCTACCGCAAGACCACGAGCTGCGGACTTGTTCGATTTAAGGAAACCAAAATCTCGATAAGACGGACGGGAAATCTACCTCTATTCCTTCGAAAGGTAGGGCCGATGGTTCACATCTGTGTGTCAAGTTAATAATTTTCAGCTGACTTTTCGTAGTGCCTAACTTGCAGTGTCGGTACTAAACGCCATCGATGTCAGAGGACAGTTTGGAGACTGCAAGTGGAGGCGCCCTGAGGTAGCCCCGAATTACTGGTCGTTAAGGGCGGCGGGCCACATCGTGTGTGCAGCGGCGCCGTAATTGCAGGGCTGCCACCATTAGCATTCCTGGCGGCTGCGCCGCACTCCAAGGTCACGAAATTAACGCAGGCCCGCGCGACCGGTTACACCACGGCAGGCTAGCGGCATCACTGCCCGCCCGAACATCCCGCAGACGGGTCGCGCCCGTGTGGTTGGCAGTAGCGGCTCGCTGTCACAAGTCAGTAGGCGAAAGTGACGTGATGCAGCGCGAGCAGCCGCAAGGATACTTAGGTCATGGACCGGTATTACACTATCAAATTTCTTTGTCAAAAATCTTTGTCCAATATCTTTAGCAAAGATATTTGATGGTGTAATAGAGAACTTCGTCAAATCTCGTCCCTTATTTGATCATTTGACAGCAGGCTGGACCTGGGGACTGTCCTGGATGGACTACAATAAGGAAAAATCACCAACCCTATGCGAGATTGAATCCGGCATCTTCAGGATCTGAGTCTGCCCTGCCTGCTAGACAACCACGGCCGCTCATACATGCAGGTGGGAGCAGTACACCGAATGATTCCTCTACCAGCCGATGTTCTCGGAACTTTTAGTAGAATTCACACCATGATGCAGAATGCCTCCACTGTAATCACTGCTACTGGAAGTTTACGAGGATCTACGTGACGCTTTCGCACTTGTTAAAAATCTTGTGACGAAATGCGGCCTATACACTTCCCCGATCCAAACGTGTACTCCGTCCCTAATGGCCTCCCTTTCGGCGCGACGTTAAACCCTAATCGTATTTCCCTCTGTTTCCGAAACCCAAATCGACAGTCAGCTGTTTGTTGTCTTAGTGGGTGTCGAAACAGATATAGAAAGTCTGGGGTTCAGTCCTCTGGATTACGATTTTTGCCGTCACTTATCGTTTCTTTCGCTTGTGTGTGTCCCTAAACTGTAAACAGCACAAACTGTAGGAGCCTAGCATGAATAAGTCTGATAAAAGATCGGAAGAGGGCAAGGGCAAACCATCTTTAATATGGTCATCCGTAGTAAAGCACTGCCATATTCAAACCAACCTCAGGTAAACCACAACATCATCATCATCCATCATCATCATCATCATCATCATCATCATCATCATCATCTCAACCTTTTCCCACGTCATGTGGGGTCGGCGTTGCTTTGCTGGATCCTTCTCTTCCATAAATGTCTATCCAGTGCTTCTTCTCTAAGCCATCCTTTCTCCCGTAGGACACCTGCTACCTTGTCCTTCCATCTCAGTTTCGGTCTTCCTCTTCTCCTTCGATTTCTAGGCCTTCAATTCTTCTCCCCACATGCCCATACCATCTTAGCCTACTTTCTTGGATTAACTTCCTTGTGAATCCTACTTTCATTGTTCCCCTGATGTACTCATTCCTTGGTCTATCCTTTCGCGTCACCCCACTCATTCACCTTCACATTATCGTTTCTGCCACTTCCATCTTTTTCTGTTAGGCTTTTGTAACTGTCCAACTGCGCCTGCAAGAGGTAACGAGTGGCTTGGGAAGCTCGTTAACTGTTGTTGCCGGTCCCAAGCCCAGATAGAGGAGGAGGGGGGTTGCCGTCAGAAAGGGCATATAGCCAGAAAAAAACCGTGCCAAGACAAAAAAATGATGGATACTTCTCATGTAAACCACAGCTGAACCATTTTCTCGTACACAGAATGGTGCAGAAGTAAAAGAACAGCAGCACGTTATAATACGACGGGTATGACATGAGGTTTGTCACTTCGGCTACGGAAAGCCCACTTAGATAGGTCAAATTTTGTAAAATGATGATGATTCAGAGTTCCCAAATGTACCTGGAGCAATCAGTTTTGAATCTTAGTGGTGGTAGAAAAATTTAAGCATCACTACTCGTATTTTGGGAGAAGAGGTCGCGTCAAAGCAAGTTTCGCTCTCTCTCTTCTGTCCCATCGTCATCAGTCCGACGACTACACAGAGTCATCACCATCATTCGCACTCAACAACTGTATTCACGCCTATATTCACACTCTACGATGAATAGATGTACGAACACATTTGTCTCCATAAGCACTCTGTGTATTTACACGGTAAAAAAATCGTATTAGATGGAGACAATTTAGTCGCATACGACCGCCGAAATTCGCGAATAACCTATACCGAGAGACAAGGAATGATTGTGCCGACTTCGTATTACCAATTTGTGAAGCGTCTGGAAGGGCGAGATCACATGGCGCTCAGCGGGATGCTCCTAAATTACACTGAGGTGACAGAGGCCATATGATACTTGCAAAAGGTTGGACAACATGGTTGTGGAGTGGCAGCGATTAGTATAAATTAACTTAGTATTAAGACTGTTTTCTTAATACTAACTTCCAAAAGTAGTGCTTTTGTCCGTAAATGTACGATGGGATATCGGGCGATCTGGATGGCCATATCATTCGCTCGACTTGTCCAGAATGTTCTTCAAGCCAATCGTGAACAACTGCCGCCTGGTGACATGGCACATTGACATCCTTAATAATTCCATCGTCTTTAGGGAACATGAAGTATGTGAATGACTGCAAATGGTCTCCAAGTAGCCGAACATAACTATTTCCAGTCAAAAGTCGGTTCAGTTGGACCAGATGACAGCACACACCATTAAGGAATAACCACCAGCTTACACAGTGACTTGTTGACAATTTGGGCCCATGGCTTAGCGGCGTCTGAGGCACACTCACCGACTGAAATCGGGACTCATCCGACCAGGTAACGGTTTTTCAGTCGTCTAGGGCCCAGCAGATATGGCCGCGAGCGCAGGAGAGTCGCTGCAGGTCATGTGCTGTTAGCAAGGGCACTCACGCCGGTCGTCTTCTACCATAGCCCATTACCGCCAGATTTCGCCGCACTGTCGTACCGAGTAGGTTTGTCGTACGTCCCACAAAGATTCTTGCCGTTATTTGCAGTGTTGTTTGTCTGTCAGCTCTGACAACTCTACGCAAACGCCTTTTTTCTCCATCGGCTACTACGTTGTCCATGATGAGAATCAATGCCTGAAATTTGGTATTCTCGGCACACTCTTGACACTGTGGAACTTGGGATATTTAATTTCCTAACGATTACCGAAATGGAAAGTCCCATGCGTCTAGCTACAACTACCAGTCCGCGCACAAAGTCTGTTAATTACCGTCGCGCGGCCATAATCAAGTGTGCAACTTTTTCACGTGAATAACCTGGGGCATAAATGACTGCTCCGCACTGCTTTGCCCTTTTATGGCTCAAATGGCTCTGAGCACTATGGGACTTAACTGCTGTGGTCATCAGTCCCCTAGAACTTAGAACTAGTTAAACCTAACTAACCTAAGGACATCACAAACATCCATGCCCGAGGCAGGATTCGAACCTGCGACCGTAGCGGTCTTGCGGTTCCAGACTGCAGCGCCTTTAACCGCACGGCCACTTCGGCCGGCTTTGCCCTTTTATGTACGCGATATTACCGCCATCTGTATATGTGCATATCGCTACCCGATGAGTTTCGTCCTCTACCGTAGTTCTATTGCCTGGTGCGATATGAAACGAATGCACGAGCGCATTCTGAAATACTAGTACCGTGTTGTAGCTCTTCGGAATGTTTGTTTACAAAGGAGAGTCATTGAGCTCCTCGCCTTGCAACGGAGTATTTACGTAGCACAGGGTGTGCCGTGGAAGGACATCTTGAGCGGCGCGCGCGCGCGCGCGTGTGTGTGTGTGTGTGTGTGTGTGTGTGTGTGTGTGTGTGTGTGTGAGAGAGAGAGAGAGAGAGAGAGAGAGAGAGAGAGAATGACAATTTTATTCTTTATGTCTTCATCTTGTTTGCCTACGACAAAAGCGTGCGAGCGTAATTTGTGGCGTGCAGCCGGAGCACGCGAGGATGGGCCAAAAAACGCGTCCATCAAGATACAGAGCGCAATCGATACTCGGGTCGACCGCTCGCCGTGTTGCGTGTTGGCTGCTCCCGTGCTGTCGTTACCACATCTCACGCGCCTACCTGTTAGCGCACACACACAGCGCAGTATTTTGGAGTGTCCTGCCGGTACTGACCCGTTAGTTGCGGTGACATACTCTACCCCTAGGTCAGCTACTCTTCTTTGTATTCATAGTGGTATGACAGAAATGACTTTTTGCAGAACAGCATAAAATATTGTCATAGAGGATCACGTTAGTGAACCTACGATTTGCGGTTCGTCCCTAAGTCACCTTCTCAGATTTGTAACCGGCCGCGGTCGTCTCGCGGTTAAGGCGCTCAGTCCGGAACCGCGCGACTGCTACGGTCGCAGGTTCGAATCCTGCCTCGGGCATGGATGTGTGTGATGTCCTTAGGTTAGTTAGGTTTAAGTAGTTCTAAGTTCTAGGGGACTGATGACCACAGAAGTTAAGTCCCATAGTGCTCAGAGCCATTTGAACCATTTCTTCTCTGGTGTTGTTCTTACAGAGTGTGTAGGTCCGAAAAAAGTCGCCGCCTTTGAAGATCAAAAGATTTTTTTAGCGTTGCTGGAGTTTTGTTAACAGTCGGTAAACCAGTGCGTGAAGTCGCTCATTCGATTGTTGCTAGTGGCATACATTTCTTTACCTTTTAAAATCCATATTTGTTAGCAAATAGAAATCTTAATTAGCAAACATTAGGGAAAACATCTAATTTTAGATTACTATTTGCATGAAAATACGAGTATTCACACTAAATTAAAATTTGGTACAAAAGAAAACATGAAAGAGAAAATCTAATCTTTTTTATTGCTGGAGATTGAACAGTGTCACTAATGTATACACTATTTTTTATTTAACAAATAGACATTTCCCCTGTCTGCATCAAATTTTAATTTATTTTCATGCGACCAATAATGAAAAATGATTTAGTTTTTATTAAAAGTTACGAAATAAAATTTATTAATTAACATTTCCAACAGCCAATAAATGTGGAAGCAAAAAGAAATATAATATATACTAACTACGACGGGCGTTCAATAAGTAATGCAACTTTTTTTCTCGAAGCAGGTAGGTTTTATTCATGATTCCAATACTTCATATTATTCCACACTCTTTTGGCTACAAAACACTATTTTTCAACATAATCTCCGTTCATTGTGACGGCCTTACCTTACCTTACTGGGTGGGCCAGTATGGCTGCATGGTACCACTCTACTTATCGACATCGGAACGGAAGTCTTGCTGCATCAATAAGCTCCTCATAATCTACGTACTGCTTCCCGCGGAGTGCATCCTTCAGCGGGCCAACCATACGGAAATCGGAAGATGCGAGATCCGAGCTATGGGGTGGATGAGGAAGAACAGTTCAGTGAAGTTCTGTGAACTCCTCTCGTGTGCGCGGAGTTGAGTGTAACGCCTTGAGTCTTCATCAGGAAGGAGAACTTCCTTTTGCATTTTTGTGGCGGCGAACAGGTTGCAGTCGTTTCTTCAATCTCCTGAGGATAGCACAATACCCTTAGAGCCGGACGTTGCACGATGACGGAGGACATCAAACAGAATAACCGTTTCAGACACCCAGAAGACCGTCGCTACGACGTCACTGAGGGTCCGGCAATGATCTTTTTCTTCAGTGGAAAGGTGGTGTGGCGCCTCTCCATGGATTGCCGTTTTTTTCCTGTTCGAAGTGATGAGCTCACGTTTTATCGCCTGTGACGATGTTCGACAGAAAATTGTCACCATCAGCCTCATAACGCGCTAGCAATTCCCCACAGATGTTCCTTAGCTGCTCCTTATGGTCTGCTGTGAGGCGGCGAGGAAACCAGTTGGCACACATCTCTGAGTTATGCAACTGGTGGACGACTGTGTCAGCACTACTAACAGTGGTGTCCAGTTAAGCAGCGACGTGTTTCTTTGTGATCCCACGATCACCTCAAATGAGTGTCCGCACGTTCCAACATCGCAGGAGTGACAGGCGCGTGTGTGGGCAGGTCGGAAGGTTTGCCCGACCTTGTCGCCTCGATCAACGACTCACCGTGCTTTTGTTCGCTGCGAAGTCTCCGCAGACAGTCTGCAACCGGCCATGTATATCTGCGTTCCTCTGCTTTTCCGCGACAAGAAACTCAGTGGCAGCTCACTGCTTGGAACGCACCTCCGTTTCAGTCGCCATTTTGAAGGCTACGGAAAGTGCTGCCACCTATCGGAACTTCATGAACCTTATAGGGGGTGAAGCGGGAATAATCCACGATGTCTCACAACAAATTCCGCATGTTTTTAAACCGGAATTGGCCGAGGAAAAAAGTGTTGCGTTACTTATTGAACGCCCCTCGGGGATGAAATTTGGCTTTCCAGCCAGAGACGTAGCCGCGGTAACTTTCTGGGTCCTCTCAGCTGCGCCGCATTTTTTCGGGCCCGAACCTAATCGTCACTCGGGTTTCCGTCACGGCGACGGGAGCTGCGCCGGTGAATGAGCAGCGAGAAGACCGCGGGGCGGCTGCAAAACAAGGCGCCCGCCGCTTTCGCTGCGACTGCGTCAGCTGTGCCTCCGCCTGGCTTCCCTTCCTAGGCGCTACCCTTCCCTACCCTGCTTTCCCGGGCAGCCCCTCGACATATCGACGTTGCTATTAGCCGCTCCCGACTCCCCGCTTCCTCTCGCAACAAAGACACGCCTGCCACCTGCGCGCACTCACAGTGCGATCTTCCTGGCGCGTGGCCGACACTGCGACGCATTCTCTTTCGCGTCTTGGGCGCTACAGGGTGGTCCAAAAGTGACACAAAATACTGCATATCGCATATTGCTGTCTCTTCTAAAGCGGTCCGAGATAAAAATAAAACTGATTAAAAATGGCTCTGTGCACTATGGGACTTAACATCTGAGGTCATCAGTCCCCTAGAACTTAGAACTACTTAAACCTAACCAACTTAAGGACGTCACACACATCCATGCCCGAGGCAGGATTCGAACCTGCGACCGTAGCGGTCGCGCGGTTTCAGACTGAAGCGCCTAGAACCGCTCGGCCACACCGGCCGGCATAACTGATTAATTTTGGGTAATATGTTGGGTGCTATTTTAAAGTAGTCTATGAAATTCCACGTTTGTCGAAAAGTAGCAGAAAAGCTGTAATTTGTGTACTGAGCTTTTTTTTTGAAAGAAGTGTGAAAACTACTGACTAGTCCAAGATGAAAGTGAATAATATTTGAGTCATAAATCTGACGTTGTTTTAAAGTGGACTACATAACTACTGGTTGACCCAAAAGTGAACAGACTTTTAAAGTGACTGTCTAAATTACTGAATAATTTTTAAATAATATATGTGTGCTGTATTAAAGAGGTCTTCAGAACTACAAGATGATCCAAAAATAACCACAAAGTTTCGTATGCTGAATTCTGTTTTAAAGGGAGCCCCTTGCAGTTTTCGCAGCTTATATACGAAAGTTTTGCTGCATCAATAACCCCCCCGCAATCATCTACGCACTGCTTCCTGCGGGGTTTATCATTTACTGGGCCAACCATATGGAAATCGGAAGTTGCGAGATCCAGGCTATGGGGTGGACGAGGAAAAACAGTTCAGTGAACTTCTGTGAACTACTCTCGGGTGCGCGGAGATGAAATGAAAACTTTGAGGTTCGCCGATGACATTGTAATTCTGTCAGAGACAGCAAATATTTGGAAGAGCAGTTGAACAGAATGGACAGTGTCTTGAAAGGAGAATATAGGATGAATATCAGCAAAAGCAAAACGAGGATAATGGAATGTAGTCGAATTAAGTCGGGTGATGCTGAGGGAAATAGATTAGGAAATGAGACACTTAAAGTAGTAAAGGAGTTTTGCTATTTGGGGAGCAAAATAACTGATGACGGTCTCGAAGTAGAGAGGATATAAAATGCAGACTGGCAATGGCAAGGAAAGCGTTTCGGAAGAAGAGAAATTTGTTAACTTCGAGTATTGATTTAAGTGTCAGGAAGTCGTTTCTGAAAGTATTTGTATGGAGTGTAGCCATGTATGGAAGTGAAACATGGACGATAAATAGTTTGGACAATTAGAGAATAGAAGCTTTCGAAATGTGGTGGTACAGAAGAATGCTGAAGATTAGATGGGTAGATCACATAACTAATGAAGTATTGAATAGAATTGGGGAGGAGTTTATGGCACAACTTGACTAGAAGAAGGGATCGGTTGGTAGGACATGTTCTAAGGCATCAAGGGATCACCAATTTAGTACTGGAGGGCAGCGTGGAGGGTAAAAATCGTAGAGGGAGACAAAGAGATGAACACACTAAGCAGATTCAGAAGGATGTAGGTTGCAGTAGGTACTGGGAGATGAAGAAGCTTGCACAGGATAGAGTACAAGGGAGAGCTGCGTCAAACCAGTTTCACGACTGAAGACCACAACAACAATACGATATATGTACGTAATATGCATTACAATACTTATAGGAGACTTATCCATGATCTGATATGCGTTTCCTGAATTTATCCTGCAGTTTTAGTTTTATATAATTAAAAAGTGCGAGGAGAGAGGGCTGTGAGATGAGGTCGGCCAATCGCACACAGACCGGACCTCCTTCCAGGACGACAACGTGACAGCAGCGGCCCCTATGTGAAGAGGACGTAAGCGCCGCGACAGACTGGTGACGACCCAGTTCAATAGCAGCTTTAAGATTATCCAGTTCAATAGCAGCTTCAAGTCTAGTGACTTGGATAGCAGCGTCAACGCTAGATCACTTCGCTTGTACTCTCTATGTAGCAGAGACTTCGGATTGTCTGTACTGAAGAAACTTGATTATTTTGTATGTCGTCCTTTGCTTGAAACACATCAGTGTGATTGCAAAAGTTAAGGATTATAATTTTCTTTTTATAATAAAACTCATTCATACGATCGTTTGATTGACTGTCTAGCGATCCGAGTATGCTGGCTTCCTAGACACATCTACAGGTCAGTTTGTTACCACAACCTGTATTTGGCATTCACATTTTTTACCTACTCAATCATGTTGTCACATTTCAGCCTAACCTAGACCTCGGGCGATGTTACAGGTCTCTGTCACCACAGCCAAGATTTCAGGGAGATCCAGTCAAACATTCTGTCCTTTAAAGTGGGTGTCCCTCTTAGTAGGTAATCCAACGTACTTTGGTGCTCTTAATAGAGTTTCTGATCTTACGCTCACCCAGAATCGTTAGTAAAAATTGAAGATCTGTAATTTTTAATAATAATGTGTTGCTGTAACAGACATTTACCGATTAACATTTTCGCCTTGTCTACTAAGCATGTTTGCCTTCAGAGAACAGGATAACTATGTATTAAACAATCGAATTTAGATATTTAAACGTCTACCTGGATCCTGTCTTTAGCTGTATGCTTTTATCATCCACTCATAAGTGCATTATTTATTGGCATCGAGTACTTTGTTAAAGAAAGACGTCGAGGTAATTAGATACAAGTTCAGAATTGGGAAGCATGGGGAAGGAAACCAGAGGAACCCTGCCTTAATTGATTTAAGGAAACACAAAACTGGATGGACGGCGGGTATTTGATGCGCCATCTCCCAGAATGCTACTCCAGTGTGACAACCACGGCGTGATCTGATTCCCCGAGCCGTATTCAGTTACCAGTACCAACCTCGTACAGTAACTTGTCAGTCTGCAGCAAGATGTGCACTTGGCTGCTACGCGAGGAGAAAACTGTAATGTATACTGATAACTACTTCATTTTCCTCTACCACTCACCCACCAAGTGGATGCTTCGCCCATGGTGGACAGACGAGCGCAACAAATTACGTTTCGCTTTCTCAAAGTTCAGCAAGCACCGTAGACAAAGACAAATTGTCTGCAAATTATCCGGGCCTAACAGCACTGATTGAATAGACACAGACAGGAACGGCTGACAGAGCATCGTTCGTAAAGAGTGCTAATTTCGGATCTGCTGCACCACAGAAAGCATTAACAGTGGTCCCGAGCCCACAGCCCTGTTGAGTAACTGTTCCGTCACACGATCCAGATCGAATTCCACCACTTAAGCGTGCCTGCACAGGAAACAGGGCGGCATCCGGTTCAGAGAAAGGACCACCCAGTGTCGGGTCTAATAGTGGCCGTACGCACTGAATGGTGACCCCCTATCCTTACCTACTTCGTCAATGTTTTATATATTAATATATTATTTCTGTAACGTACCTGCCGTGCGGTCGAGGGCGTGTCTTGTCACGGTCCGCGCGGCTCCCCCCGTCAGAGTTTCGAGTCCTCCCTCGGGCATATTTTGTGTGTGTGTGTGTGTGTGTGTGTGTGTGTGTGTATGTCGTCCTTAGTGTAAGTTAGATTAAATAGTGTGTAATCTTAGGGACCGATGACCTCAACAGTTTGGTCCCATAAGACCCTACGACAAACTTCCAAATGTCCGCCGGCCGCAGTAGCCGAGCGGTTCTAGGCGCTACAGTCTGGAACCGCGCGACCACTACGGTCGCAGGTTCGAATCCTGCCTCGGGCATGGATGTATGTGACGTCCTTAGGTTAGTTAGGTTTAAGTAGTTCTAAGTCTAGGGGACTGATGACCTCGGAAGTAAAGTCCCATAGTGCTAAGAGCCATTTGAACCAAATGTCCGATACTGTTGTACTTAATTGTCTATGGAGGAGTAAACAAATAAATAATAAATTTTCAAACCACGTCGTAATGGAGCTGAGCGTACGACGACTTAGGGACTTTCGACGCAGTGGCGATTCTTCTTTGAAAAACACCCTACGTTTACATGTGGCTCCAAAGACATGACTTCGTAAACAGACTTCGCAATACCATTTCTGATTGGTAATGCGATTCTAACTGCCCTATTTTCTTCTCCACAATCGATTCTGAACGGTCCTAGGGTTGTCAGTTGTTTTTAACAACTTTCGGCTGATCTGGACGGAGTGACTCTTTGTGCAGTGACGAAGTTGAAACATCAGACTGAGTATGAATCGTTGTCTACCTCCGATATTTAACAGAAGAGAAACAGCCATTGTGCTGACTAGGTCAGAAACCGTGACAGCTCATATCTAGAGGCAATTTGTGTTAGACCTAACCAACCGACGATCGGAAAACCGATATTTGACCGATCTAGCAAAACCGTTTCAAGCCTTAACATGTAAACACTGGAGAGAAAAACTGTTTCCGAAATTCAGTTTTCGTCTTCCGGAATTTTCATGTAAACGTAGCTACTGTATAAAACTGTTCTGTCGCTACCGAGAGTCGAACCTGAAACCCTTGAAGTCTTGCACTAGGTTCAACCTTAGTACCAATTAGGGTGGTATATTTTATAAGCACGCACATACTATGCAAACGACTGTGCAGAGCAGGGTGGAGCGTACCTTGTACAACCACAAGTGTCTCTTCAAATGGTTTATCATTGGCGTATGCAACAAGCAAAAACTGAATATCTGGGCCCCAGTACGCGTCCTAAACCTTCTTATCTTATTTTCCTTATCCTAATCCTTACGCGTGATACACGGAGGTGGCAGCAAACTTTTAGTCTTACTCGGATAACGGTTAACTAAATTTTCCTAAAAGTGTTTTGTGAACACAATGTCTTTATTCCTGTTCCCTACTTAATTTCTCTGAGCATTGCTGTAAAACACTCTTATGGGTTATACGGGCCTGTGTCTGTGTTTTTGTTTGTTGTCTGCCGTCACGTTTAGTTGATAAGGAGTCCAAACGCTGGAGCAGTACTCTACAATTTTTCGCACTAGCGCCTTGTATGCTGTGTGTCATACACATCCCAGTTTCCCAGAGCCCTTCTACCAAATGTAAGTCTTCCATCCGTCTTCTCATTACTGACTTTACGGATTCATCTCAAGTCATATTGGTTCTTAGTGTTGCATTTAGATAGTTAAACCATGTACTACATCCAGACGCTTACCACTGATTTTATTAACGTGATACCAACGGGTGGCCTTTTCTTTTTATCGGCATTACCTCGGACATGTCTCCATCTAAAGAGCTGCCATTCATCACAAACGGAAATGCTTTCCAATTAATTCCATATTTCCTTTTGGTCTTTTCTCAGAAAACTCCTGTAGGCATCAGCATAGTCGGCGAACAGTCTGCTAATATTGTTAGACCTACCTGATTTACTACTTATTTGTACCGAACGATTTGGAATTTACGTTTTCTTAGGGAGCACTAGCTACTGCTTTCGCTTCTGTTCTGTCCAGTATAAATTACTAGGTTCTATGAATAAAAAATTATTCGAACCCGTCGCATGTATATGAAGATGCTGCTTATATCTGTAGACTGGTTATCCATCAACAAAGTGCTACAGTGTCAAACACGTTTCAGAAGTCCAGAAAGACGGAATATACCAGTCGCCGGAGTCTACTACTTCTAAGATATTGTGGGTGAAACTTTATTTTAACCTGCGACGAATTTTTTAGGGAACTTTTTCCTCGACAGAATTCATTACGTTCGATATTAGTGTATGCTCTACGATCAAGCAGCAAACGGATGGTAGAAATATTGGTATTTATTTGTACGAATCCCTTCTCTTACCTGTTTTATAAATAGGAGACATCCGCGAGCTTTTCCAATCAGGAACTTTGAATTTTATCTTTCTGCTGCCGTGCTTTAACACTCATTACTTATACATATAAACCTGAGAACTGCAAAGATTTGTTGTATTCGGCGAATTTTGGTTTGTTTACATCTTGCCAGACAACAGTTCTGCTTGCTGTGGCACATGTAGAGTTCTCGTAGTATTCTATTCGGTGTACATTCGTGCTGGTGAAAGCAGCGAAATATTTACAATGTCATTTTAAAATTTTTAAACCATCTCAATATTCAGAGTACTTCAGATGTGGTGGCCCTTCTTCCTGTTTACCACCATGAATCCCGGGTAGGCAATTCGTCCAACACGGACCCACTTCTGGTGAGAGATAAAACGGCGATTGTAACAACTAAATTTGATTACTTCTCGAAGAAGCGATTCACTGTCTCTAACACGGGAGAAACACACAGCTGCATCATTTTGCAATGATCGTACTCTTTAACAAAAGCGATTAAGTCTTCTGTGAGAATATGAAGAAAGCTAACAATGAAGAAGGAAGGTAACAATGAAGTAGAACAGTAGCATATTTCTCGCAGATGGTTTCTCGTTCTGTGTGCATTAGCTTTGCGACGAAGTCTGGGTTCAGGTCGCCGCCGATAACAGTAATAATTTCCGTGGTTGACGGTTCTACATTTCGGTCACTGGTCGTATGGAAATGGTAATCTGCATTCCATTTGATTCAGGGTATTAATATAAATGGAGATGAGAAAAACTTGCGGTATTCATAACGAGAAGACAAGCACGTAAAAGGCTCTCCTTTACGTAAGTTAATTGCCTACTATCACTGTAGCTGCGTTTTCCTATTAAAATCTGCGTTCTTCAGCAGTCAGTTATCGAACGAGTCTGAGAAACTGCATGTGATACAAACTGTCAGAACAGAAAATGCAAGGTCCTTTACGTAATGGAAATCTGACCTCGTAGTTTCTAAAAGTGAATAAAAGTAAAAAACAACCTACTACAGCCAAGTGACCTGTTGCACCAACTCCTTCAGTTCAGCAATGTCTTAAGACAAATCGTAACAGGTGCTGGAAATAACCTCCAAGAAGGGCGCCGGTGCAGCGCGGAACAAAAAATACAGCCTCAGGGGGCTAAATTTTCCGGACCGGTTTTGAAGGCAAACTACAAAAATGAAAACATTTGCTGATTACTCACGAGACATGCGTTTTCGACTTGGCCATCGTTGACGTCCGTGCAGTGGTGTAGCGCTGAAGGCGTGTTTGTGTGACGCCGTGTCTTGTCGGAGCACGAGGGCTACGGACCCAACACACCACAACAAACAAGTGACACAGACTGACCGACGCGCCTACAAGCCGCGCGCTTCCCAACAACGCCGCCAACCGCGCGCGCCGCTGCTGCCACCTAACGTTGGCGTCGCCAACTTGCAGGAACACGCGGCGAGGTAACGCCGATTCGTTAGAGCTGTCCGACAGATGGCACGGCGGGACACCGCTCCGCTGTGTGGGCGGGAAAGTGTAGGAAAGTGTACGACTCGTGAAAGAAATGCTTCGTAGTCTGAAGCAAAGTCTGCTTAGCTTCGGTTGGAGCAATCTACGGAGATTTCACAGGTTGGTTCTGCAGTGATGTTTTCCTTTCCCTTCCACAAGGATAAGAAACAAAAGACATGTCAGACCGTTGCTTCCTGTTCTTAACATCCCGCGTGAAGGCTGGCTTCCCACTAGACATCAATGGAGCCAAAGGTGACGTCACTGTCAAATGATGCCGTGTGTTCACACTATACGGGACATCAACACGTCACTTCGTTTAACACAACAGCGAAAGGCGAAAGTCTGGTTATGAGTTATCATCCGTGATACAAAAAATACGGAAGATAGTATCGGAACTGACAAATTAATAATGATAAAGACTGGCAAAATTAAAATTCATAACATGTATTCTTGATTAAGCATCGACGATAAACTGTTTAAAAGTAAAATAATAGTAAATGTGTTGACAACATGCACTAGTGTGCAAAACTTATAGAAGAAAATAACTTTTGCGTGTCAAGTAACATACCTTGACGGTCCCCAGCTCGTGGTCGTGCGGTAGCGTTTTCGCTTCCCGCGCCCGGGTTCGATTCCCGGCGGGATCATGGATTTTCTCTGCCTCGTGATGACTGGGTGTTGTGTGATGTTCTTAGGTTAGTTAGGTTTAGTTAGTTCTAAGTTCTAGGGGACTGATGACCATAGCTGTTAAGTCTCATAGTGCTCAGAGCCGAGCCACAGCTCGACGAAGCTTGAACCATACATATAGTACCGGCCATTAAAATTGCTACACCAAGAAGAAATGAAGATGGTAAACGGGTATTCATTGGACAAATATATTATACTAGAACTGACACGTGATTACATTTTCACGCAATTTGGGTGCATCGATCCTGAGAAATCAGTACCCAGAACAACCATCTCTGGCTGTAATAACGGCCTTGATACGCCTGGGCATTGGGTCAAACAGAGCTTGGATGGCGTGTACAGGTACAGCTGCCTATGCAGCTTCAACTCGATACCACAGTTCATCAAGAGTAGTGACTGCCGTATTGTGACGAGCCAGTTGCTCGGCCACCATTGACCAGACGTTTTCAATTGGTGAGAGATCTGGAGAATGTGCTGGCCAGGGCAGCAGTCGAACGTTTTCTGTATCCAGAAAGCTCGGACAGGACCTGCAACATGCGGTCGTGCATCATCCTGCTGAAATGTAGGGTTTCGCAGGGATCGAATGAAAGGTAGAGCCACGGGTCGTAACACATCTGAAATGTAACGTCCACTGTTCAAAGTGCCGTCAATGCGAACAAGAGCTGACCGAGACGTGTAACCAGCGGCACCCCATACCATCACGTCGGGTGGACGAATACACGCTTCCAATGTGCGTTCACCACGATGTCGCCAAACACGGATGCGACCATCATGATGCTGTAAACAGATCTTGGATTCATCCGAAAAAATGACGATTTGAGATTCGTGCACCCAGGTTCGTCGTTGAGTACACCATCGCAGGCGCTCCTGTCTGATGCAGCGTCAAGGGTAACCGCAAGCACGGTCTCCAAGCTGATAGTCCATGCTGCTGCAAACATCGTCGAACTGTTCGTGCAGATGGTTGTTGTCTTGCAAACGTCCCCATCTGTTGACTCAGGGATCGAGACGGAGCTGCACAATCCGTTACAGCCATGCGCATAAGATGCCTGTCACCTCGACTGTTAGTGATACGAGGCCGTTGGGATCCAGCACGGCGTTCCGTATTAGTCTCCTGAACCTACCGATTCCATACTCTGCTAACAGTCATTGGATCTCGACCAACACGAGCAGCAATGTCGCGATACCATAAACCGCAATCGCGAAAGGCTACAATCCGACATTTATCAAAGTCGGAAACGTGATGGTACTTTCCTCATGTCAGCACGTTGTAGGTGTTGCCACCGGCGCCAACCTTGTGTGGATGCTCTGAAAAGCTAATCATTTGCATATCGCAGCATCTTCTTTCTGTCGGTTAAATTTCGCGTCTGTAGCTTGTCATCTTCGTGGTGTAGCAATTTTAATGTCCAGTAGTGTAGATACAACTGCTACAGGATAGTACAGGAGGTAACCGAAAGAAATATCCATGCCCGAGGCAGGATTCGAACCCGCGACCGTAGCAGTCGCGCGGTTCCGGACTGAAACGCGTAGGACCGCTCGCCCACCGCGGTCGGCCCGGCGGAACAGCCGGGAGTACATTGTTAATTAAATAAACGAAATTATTTTTGAGTTACAATGTAATCATGACGATCACGTTGGAGAACACCGCATCTTCTACAAATGTACTTCACTTTAACAGTGTCAGCTTTTAAATTCAAAGAAAATAAAACATAACGGTCGTGTTAATAATTAGATAGCGCTGCTCAACTTCTTCAACGACACACTCATACGTTTCATTCATTTGCACCGTATTTGCGAATCGCAGGATAAAAATATTCAAAGCGAAGCGATGTCTGGCGCAAGTTACAGGTCACAAACTGCACACTTCTTCACGATGAACGAGACATATTAGCACTGTAAAAACAGTATTTCACAAACCTCTTACTTGCTGCACTGCAGAGTAACATCGCGCTCGCGCATTAAGACCACGGTTTTCCAGTTGTCTGGGGTCCAACCGGTATGGTCACGAACCCAGGAGGGACGCTGAAGGCGATGTCATGCTGTTAGCAACGCACTCACGTCGATCGTCTGCTGCCATAGCCCATTAACTCCAAATTTCCCCGCATTGTCCTAACGAAAACGTTCGTTGTACGTCCCACATTGATTTCTGCGGTTATTTCACGCAGTGTTGCTGCTCTGTTAGCACTGACAACTCTACGCAAACGCCGCTGCTCTCGGTCGTTACGTGAAGACCGTCGGCCACTGCGTTGTCCGTGGTGAGGGGTAACGTCTGAAATCTGGTATTCTCGTCACTCTCTTGACGCTTTGGCTCTTGAAATATTGAATTCCCTAACATGCGTCTAGCACCATCTATATCATTCCGAGCTCAAAGTCTTGTAATTCCTGTCGTACGGCAATAATCACTTCGGACACCTTTTCATATGAATCACCCGAGTACAGACGACAGCTCCGTCGACGCATAATCATTTTGTACCTTGTGTATGCAATACTACAGCCATCTGAATGTATGCGTATCACTACCCCATGACTTCCGCTATCTCAGAGTATGTGCGTGGGATTGACATGACGTGCTCACATTACACTACTGTCCATTAAAATTGCTACACCAAGAAGAAATGCAGATGATAAACGGGTATTCATTGGACAAATATATTATACCAGAACTGACATGTGACTACATTTTCATGTAGTTTGGGTGCATAGATCCTGAGAAATCAGTACACAGAACAACCACCTCTGGCCGTAATAACGGCCTTGATACGCCTGGGCATTGCGTCAAACAGAGCTTGGATGGCGTGTACAGGTACAGCTGCCCATGCAGCTTCAACACGATACCACAGTTCATCAAGAGTAGTGACTGCCGTATTGTGACGAGCCAGTTGCTCGGCCACCATTGACCAGACGTTTTCAATTGGTAAGAGATCTGGAGAATGTTCTGTCCAGGGCAGCAGTCGAACATTTTCTGTACCCAGAAAGGCCCGTACAGGACCTGCAACATGCGGTCGTGCATTATCCTGCTGAAATATAGGGTTTCGCAGGGATCGAATGAAAGGTAGAGCCACGGGTCGTAACACATCTGAAATTTAACGTCCAGTGTTCAAAGTGCCGTCAATGCGAACAAGAGCTGACCGAGACGTGTAACCAATGGCACCCCATACCATCACGCCGGGTGATACGCCAGTATGGTGATGACGAATACACCCTTCCAATGTGCATTTACCGCGATGTCGCCAAACACGGACGCGACCATCACGATGCTCTAAACAGAGCCTGGATTCGTCCGAAAAAATGACGTTTTGCCGTTCGTGCACACAGGTTCGTCGTTGAGTACACCATCGCAGGCGCTCCTGTCTGTGATGCAGCGTCAAGGTTAACCGCAGCCATGGTCTCCGAGCTGATAGTGCACGCTGCTGCAAAAGTCATCGAACTGTTCGAGCAGATGGTTGTCGTGTTGCAAACGTCCCCATCTGTTGACTCAGGGCTCGAGACGTGGCCGTTGGGATCCAGCACGGCGTTCCGTATTACCCTCCTGAATCCACCGATTCCATATTCTGCTAACACTCATTGGATCTCGACCAAGGCGAGAAGCAGTGTCGCGATACGATACACCGCAATCGCGATAGGCTACAATACGACCTTTATCAAAGTCGGAAACGTGATGGTACGCATTTCTCCTCCTTACACGAGGCATCACAACCACGTTTCACCAGGCAACGCCGGTCAACTGCTGTTTGTGTATGAGAAATCGGTCGGAAACTTTCCTCATGTCAGCACGTTGTAGGTGTCGCCACCGGCGCCAACCTTGTGTGAATGCTCTGTAAAGCTAATCATTTGCATATCACAGTATCTTCTTCCTGTCGGTTAATTTCGCGTCTGTAGCACGTCATCTTCGTGGTGTAGGAATTTTAATGGCCAGTAGTGTAGTTATCTATTTTCCGAGTAGAATAACATTTGATCTGCAGCAAGATATATACACCCACGCCTATACTCCGCAAGCCGCCTGATGGTGTGTGACCGAGGGTACTTCGTGTACCAATGTCACTTTCCCCTCTTCTTGCTCTACTCGCATGTGTCGCGGGAAGAACGATTGGCAGTAAGCCTCCATGTGGGCTCGAATCTCTCTGCTCGTATCTCCATGGTCTTTCTGCGAGATGTACTGTGGAGGAACCAAAATATTGGTTGACTCTTCAAGGAAAGATGTTTCTCGGAAGTTTAACAGTAAACCACAACGGCCGGCCGCTGTGACAGAGTGGTTCTAGGCGCTTCAGTCCGGAACCGCGCTGCTGCTACAGTCGCAGGTTCGAATCCTGCCTCGGGCATGGATGTGTGTGATGTCCTGAGGCTAGTTTGGTTTTAGTAGTTCTAAGTTCTAGGGGACTGATGACCTCAGATGTTAAGTCCCTTAGTGCTCAGGGCCATTTGATTTGAAACCTCAACGTGATGAAGAACGCCTCTCTTGGAGCGTCTGCCACTGGAGTTGGCTGAGAACTTCCTTGACGCTTTCGTGCTTACCAAATGAACCTGTAATGAAATGTGCTGCTCTTATTTGGATTTTCCCTATTTACTCTCTCAGTCTTATTCGGTACAGATCTCATGCTGACGAGAAATATACAAGTATTGGTCGAACAAGTCTTTTGTAAGCTACTACCTTTGTTGATGGAATACATTTTCTGTGCATTCTTCCAAGCAATGTCGGTCTGGCATGTGCCTTCCTCGCGAATAATTTTATGCTGTCATTCCACCTCAGATAGCTGCGTATGCATGCTCCAGCATATTTTACGGTTATGACTGCTTCTAGTGATAGTTGTGCAGTTTTGTAATCGTATGGTATAAGATATTTCAGTGCATGTATTCGCAATACCTTACGCTAATAGGACGTCTCTGGTTGCCACTCCGCTGTACAGCGCCCGGGCTAGAGCTGCGCTGTACCAAAACTGCTGTCTGCTAGTTTTGGTACACTGCATAAATAACATAGTAAATGGTAGAATTACCGGCAGTATAGGTAGCACTGGTGGGGAACGAAACATAAATGAACGTGTAACAGAGGAACTGGAACCCGGGAGTTGTTTGTTTGTTCGGTTGTTTGTTTTGCACATAACTAGAACGGCACATTATTCAGTGCTAGTCCATTGTCGTATTTTATATCCGTACAGAACGTAAATTACATTTTATAAGTTACAAAAATTAGCTGACCGTGTAACTTCGGCGCTTTTATGTAACTAAAGCAATTACTTTTGGTCCAAGTACAGTTTACATACACTAAGATAAAAAAGTCTATATACAGTGTCTGGCAATCCCCGTTACAACTTGTTGAGGGGAGTGAGTACATAATATTCCTGAAGTGGAATCCGCGTTCGCAAACTTACTGCTTCCGTGCTACAACCATTTGAAAACATGATCGTAACGCGATCATTTTACAAAGAATTCATTGGGCGTGACCCAGTACATCACTTGTTTTACAGTTCCACTCATTAATAGCCAAATAAACTGCTCGCGTACTCGTTGATGGGTATTCTTCAACGTGGTGCAGTACTGCCCCTTCCAATTCGGGTCTCCTTGGTGCACCACAGTCACGACTGCTGACGGTGAAGGTACTGTTTCTCGAAGCCGTTGCATAATTGTGACGAAAAGGGTATGAGATAGAGTAAGATGAATAGAACTTGAATTAAATTTTGAGATTTTAATTTTGCTATCATACTGTTTACGTTTAAGTAACAGGAAAGAGGATAACTATGTAAAACAAAAAGTTCCATAGGTTATCCATCCCTTTATACACACATCAAAAAAAGTTTTGCTTCACCTCGGTTCCGAGAGTTCCGGAATTTGTTCAGAAAATTGGAATAGAGATCAACATAAACATCATTTCCGCTCTCTTTATTTCTCATGAAAACCACACATTGCATGTTGTACCACCATACAGCGAGACCTTCAGAGGTGGTGGTCCAGATTGCTGTACACACCGGTACCTCTAATACCCAGTAGTACATCCTCTTGCATTGATGCTTGCCTGTATTTGTTGTGGCATACTATCCACAAGTTCATCAAGGCACTATTGGTCCAGATTATCCCACTCCTCAACGGCGATTGGTCGTAGATCCCTCAGAAGTGGTTGTTACGTCACGTCGTCCATAAACAGCCCTTTTCAATCTATCCCAGGCATGTTCGATAAGGTTCATATCTGGAGAACATGCTGGCAACTCTAGTCGAGCGATGTCGTTATACTGGAGGACGTCATTCACAAGATGTGCAAGATGGAGGCGCGAATTGTCGTCCATGAAGACGAATGCCTCGCCAATATGCTGCCGATATGGCTTCATTATCGGTCGGAGGATAGCATTCACGTATCGTACAGCCATTACGGCGCCTTCCATGACCACCAGCGGCGTACGTCGGCCCCACATAATGCCACCTGAGAACAGCAGGGAACATCCACCTTGCTGCGCTCACTGGGCAGTGTGTCTAAGGCGTTGAGCCTGACCGGGTTGCCTCCAAACACGTCTCCGACGATTGTCTGGTTGGAGGCATATGCGACACTCATCGGTGAAGAGAACGTGATGCCAATCCTTAGCGGTCCATTCGGCATGTTGTTGGGCCGATCTGCACCGCGCTGCATGGTGTCGTGGTTCCAAAGATGGACCTCGCCACGGACGTCGGAAGTGAATTTGCTCATCATG